>NC_140592.1:240199032-241610668 GCF_964204655.1 Triturus cristatus | reverse complement strand
TCACAAAATAGATCCATTTCTCTAGTCCCCCATACTAAGCTAAGGTTTGTGTTTTTTAAACTAAGAGCCTGATTAAGAGTTTGGCGGACAAGTACTCATTTAGAAACATGACAGGTATCCTGTGTGCCTTATTACAGGTGCATTATATTGTAATGCACTTGTATTAAGTCAGACATGATATCAGTCAAGTTTGTGATGGAGTAGACATCTGCCAAAGTCTAAATCAGGCACTAAATATGACTTGCAGGCAAAGTAAAAAAAAATCAGATTTTGCTTATTCTTCTGTTCGGTGATTTTAGATCGATGTCTTTTTGATGGCAAGGAACAACTTCCTCTAGGGCCAAAGTCAGTTGGGTGGACTGCCGAGTGCGGTTGTGAGTTAAGTATCCTGATGGAGAGATATAACCTGTTTATAGTGGGAACAGCCAGGATACTTCATGTTGTCAAATAAGATATTTGTGTCCATTGAAGTAGCACACAAAGGGGATGTGCCTTCCTTGGTGACTTTCAGTCTCCTTGAGCAGCAGAACATTCTGTTGACTGATAGTCAAGGGATGGTGCTTTTGCACAAATGTAAATCTACCTGATGCATAGGGGACTGAGTGCATGGAAGCTTCAGTGTCAGATGTCTGTAGACTGTGGTGTGGTCAACCCAGTCTGTACATTGTGTTGTGCATTTATTTTCTTCCGTTGGACCAGTGTTTTTTTTTTTTTACTGATAACTTTGGTGCTGTTTGGCAAATCTTCATGAAACTTTCCAAAGGAAGTTTATCCACCAGCTACCTCCTCAAAGGTTTTAGGGTAATCTATTAAGCGTGTCCGGAAAAAGGGGGTGTCCCAAAAGAAGGTTTTGCCACGTTAATGCCCATTAGAAATTGTGGGAACTGATACAGAAAAAAATGACAAAACTAAGGGGCTGATTACGATGGTGGTAGGGCTTCAGTCTGTCCGCCATCTTCGCCGTCGTCTCTGGAGTGGTACCGCCAGCCTACAAGGAGGTGGTCCAGTTGGGGGAAATTACGAAGAAACTGCCACCATGGCAGTCGCACCCACCATAGTTAGCATTGCGGTAGGTGCTGCTGACTGCAGCACCCGCCGCAGTGTTAAAAAGGTACGTATTACATTTCTCTACACTACGTGATAATAGAGTGATCTTATTGGCCAAGTGAGCTTTACTTCCTGTATTTCATTTTTCCAATGGGATCGGTTCCAGTCTAGCGGGTTCAAGCAATCTTATTGGCTGGGCACAACATGGAGAAAAAGGTTGCAGCCCCCTTTACAGGACACAGGACTCAGTACCTGTGTCCTGAATTTAAAACTATAACCACATATAAGGGAGCTGGGTAGGGTTACTGTGGCTTCAGTGGTGCTTCTGAGTAGGAACAGAGGAACCCTCAGCCTGGGAACCAAAAGTAAAAAAAAAATTGGGGTGCCCCAGAAACACCCGCTGAACCCAGTGCAACCCGCTCCTAAAGTACCACAGGTCTCCCAAGGGAGCCGTGGTACTGTGAG
This sequence comes from Triturus cristatus, assembly GCF_964204655.1. NCBI lineage: Eukaryota > Metazoa > Chordata > Amphibia > Caudata > Salamandridae > Triturus > Triturus cristatus. The sequence continues at coordinate 241,609,156 of NC_140592.1, read as the reverse complement.
ACTGCACAAGCTTCAAATGAACCTTGAGCGGCCTTGCAGTACCACGGGTGACACTTGAGCTGCAATACCATGAGGTTACTGCAAAAACAAATTTGCAAACAAATAAACAAGAAAAATTAGGGTGGAGGTCCGTCAACGTTGGCTGCTTGTGCGGGGTCACTCCTGCGGCGACCCCCATCCCGCGCTTAGATTAAAGCCATGACCAGTGAGGGAGTTGGGTGAATCTGATCAAAAAACCCCAGCAATTGACTGAAAAACCAAAAGCTAAAGTGATGCTATAGTTAGGTATGGTAATAACATCTTACTTTATGTCTAAAAAACCCTAGGAATACACTTACAAAAACAAATGTTAAAGTAACGTTAAATTTGGGTATGGTTAAGATCGCACTTAACATTGAAAAAAATATCAGAAACTCCCTGAAAAAAGTGACATGATAGTTAGGTAAGGTAATGAGATTTTAGCCTATGTTTAATAAATCCTAGAAATTCAATGAAAAAACAAAGGGAAAAGTTATGTTATAGTTTAGTTTTGTAATAGTATATAATCTAGCCTTTAAAAAACAAAAAGGCACTGAAATTCACCATTTATAGTTTATTGATCTAACTATAACTTGTGCCCCTGCCATGCGCTACTTATGACCTCACACATTACATTTGCAATTACAAGGTAAATGACATCAATGATGACATCCCCAAATGACAGCATTGATGCCATCACTGATCACCTCACTGATGACAGCATCCCATGGATATGACAGTTTGCTAAACGTATTTCATACTGGGATCTCTTCAGAAAGGTACACGTAGACCCAATTTTTCAGAACATGTGTAGTACTAATGGGGATATCCGGCAACCAGCAGAATAGTCAGAATATGAAGCATATCTGTGGAATTACCCACATTAGGTAGATATTATACTTTTTCTTTACTGGTATTAAGTTGGTTCTGTAGATATTAATGAGATCTGCAATTTATTGTATTTTGGATCCTGTTCAAAAATAGTGTGCGGTTATTATTTACCTTCCTGAAAGGTGCCTGTTAAATACCTCATCTAAGAAAGCATTTAAGATCATGGCTTCATTTCTAGACATTAGCAAAGTATAAGGTGAGCATTACCAGGGCCCATGGACTACTCCGTAGTATGTAAAACGACCCTACATATATTCCTGAAATGAGCAGACCAGTGCACACCATTTTAACAATTCTTGCCATCGTACTGTGATTTGAAGTGACTGTGAGTCACCCATAGATTAATAGAAACAACATTGACGAACCCACAGGTAGGTATTTTAACTTGTATTGACTCAATATGATGTAACAGAGTACAGACATCCAATGGATTTGTAAAAAGAACCCTCAACCACCAACCTAGTTGGTGGCATGCTTCATCATTGGGTTCCCAGCTGGACTGCCAAATGCAACCCAGCTGTGCTTCAACGCCTGACTACAGCGGAGTGGGTTTTGATGTACACATCTAAGCGGTCTGAACGATAACATCCCATGGAACTCACTGCAAAAAATTATAAATGGCATTCCTTGATACACTTTCAGGCCTTCATCCCCTCCACCATGACAGATTAAGAATGCTGAGGGCACCCCTAACAGGACCAAGGCTCATGAGAGCCGCTTGCACACTCCACAGACTATATTGCGATCTTACCCTATGCATAGCAGTAGCATCAAGAGGAGGTCCAGTCCATGTTGACATTCATTGACATGGTGTGTTGGCCTTTGGGTAACTTCTGGTTGCCTGTGACTCGTGCCTTCAAAGTGTATATGCAAGTCCAATATTCATGGCCATTTGGGTCCCCTGACTACTGTGTCCTGCAGGTAAGCACCAAATTTGTTGCTGTGCAACAGACCTGTATGGGAGGCACTATTTTATATGCAACTGTATTACATGTTTGCATGTTGCAAGATGAGTTGTAAAAGGTCTCGACCTTTATAGAATATCCACATGTAGCATTGCAGTGCACAATGTTGCAAAGATGCATTCATATATGTTTTCATGTTCTTATCCTACATTTAATCGTGAGGGTCCAGCTGCACAAAATGCACAGCTTCTTTAGATAAATGGAGGCAGCGGTACATGCTACTCCATTTAATAAACTTTGCTTCACGATTTGAATAATAACATTACGAATCGAACCCATTTTTATAAGATATCATTTGAGAAATCAACAGGAAGCAGGCAGCCATGCTCCCTCCCCTAAGCCAATCACAACGTTGCAAGCAGCGGTGTGATTGGTTGGGACGCCGCCCATGTTCTCCATGCAGGCTTCTATGCAGCCTGCATGGAGAAGGGCAGAGTGCGCATCACTGGTTTGGGCTGCCCGAGAGGGCAGACCAAACAGTCTTTGCGCACTCAGGAGTGGGCAATCCACTCCTCCCTTGCTCAAAGAGCAGAGCTGACCTGCCCACCCGCCCGCCCGCAATGCGCTGGCCCGCCCACCCTCACGCCCCCAATGCGCAAAGGAAACATAAAATGGTAATAACTTTTATGGTTTGGCTTTCTCGCACTGCGAGAAAGCATGGGGGCGACGCTCCTCCGCCCTAGTGTTGGAGCCGCCCCTGTATATGCGGTAATCTGTTTACCGCACATTTAAGATGGGTTTTGTGCACATGCGACTAGCTGTACAAAAGGACTAGTTTGCTCATGCCATAGATTTCTTACAATCAATCATTTTAGGTAGGATTGCTTTCTGGATAGAATTCTGTAAATATTTAGAATGCATCAGTTTCTTCCCTGCACTCACAATGAACCGAATTTGCACAATAGTTATCAGAGATGGAAACACAGCTCACTCTCTGCGCCAGGGTCACCTTAAACAATCTGGACATTCTGAAGTTTTCTATGGAATCCTACACAACAACCGCCCCCGCACCCACCCCCGCCTTAGAAAAGCAGTTCACAATGATTAATGGTTTCCATTACATTCACCACAAAGGAATTACCAACCGCGATTTCCCCCTAACTACAGACTTTCCAAAGAGAAGGGAAGAGCAAGCAGATGAGAAATGGGCCAAGGAGTGCCACAAGAAAGGACTATCACCACCTTCAAAAGGAATTAAGGTTAAACTGCACAACAGCTAATCAGACATATACGGTTTGTCGCATAGCGGTGCCTAACACTGACTTAAGAAAACAAAAACCAGCAGGAATGGTTTGTGCTACTTAAAGCACCTTAGTGAACGGTTTTGGCAGACATTAATCAGTTCATTGGGCAAGTGCGAAAGTCATAATCAGAAGCTGTCACAATTTACAGATGAAGTTCACTTTTTGTTCAGATTAGCTAATGAAAGAGAGGTGGCATTGACAAGGAGGCGATGAGTGGACCACAGGGAGAACATCCAGCGTGTTCCCTGTGAGGTGTTTGCCAATAGCACTTTCTAACTGAATTATGCATGAAAGCAGCAGTGTGCATTGAAAGATCTGCAAAATCTCTCCTTTGGGTTTGGACAGTATGATGTAGCGCCACGTGTGTGGTGCCGTGGGCCGATGCCCGCATTACTATGAGGACCACATGGCCACTGGCATGCTACCGGCAAACGGAGTGAGGGCATGTGAGCCAGCACCTCTTTCATTGGCAGGGTAGCCTGGCTGGTGATGCCTGTTAGGAGATGACTGTGTGTATGTATGTGTGTGTGCAGGGTCAGCCCTCTGGAGCGGGCTGTGGTGACGTATCCTCAGGATGCGACAGGGGCTATTCACAAAGGTAGCTTACGCTTGTGAGTAATTTACTTGTATACTCTACTTTTATTCTTTTGTGTAACTTTACTGCTTTTTTGCTGTTCACAAAATCCATATCTAAAGTTATTCAAAAATGTAGACTTAACGTGTCTCCACCTTAGTTTAGGGGGTGGAGCCGAATAATAGTAACTTACAACGTTAAAGTTACTATATGTAACTTACAATTGTATCTTACATCTGCAGAACTTCCACATTTGAGGGGGAGACTCTCATGGTAGTGAAAAGGAGCCCTTCGTAGGGGCTGTGAGTAGGAGACCACTGCATGACAGTGAATAGTAAAAAGGTATACAGCTGAAAGAAACCAAACACATCTGACACACATACCTAAATACTGTCCACAGTATAGAATCTCTTTACTCTTCAGCTTTTTGGGTCCTCCAACCACCACTCAATTTTTCTCACTCAAGGATGTTGCCTGAGTTGAAGAGAAACAGAAATTTCGCTGAGGAGGAGGCAGCCTTTGTATTGTAATTTGTGGTTAAATACTGCAAGCAGCTAACATGGGATACCTCTATTGTCCTTCAGGGGAACCCAGAAGGCATCCTCATGGCAGGAGGCCACAGTCTCTTTGAATGAATTATGGAAGGAGGACTGGACGCTGATGGGCATTAGAAACAATGGCAAAATGAGAGAAGGCGGATGAAGGAGAAGGTCTCCAAGATTCAGCTGGCTCAAGTTCTTCCTGGAGGGCCAACCTCCGCCCATCTTGTTTTCATCCCCCCACAAGAAGGACGCCATCTCCACAATGCACTCCCACCTGCTGTATGGACTGCCTTGTCAGGACAAACACTAATGTGGTGACAAGTAAGATCATAATCCTCACCACGCCCCCTACTCTTCACAGTTACCAAGTTTCCCAGGTCCATGTGTGACTAGGTAAGCCAGTCCTGTTTTTTTCTTTAAATTCTTGGCCTTGTAGTCCTGGTTTTATACTCAGTTAGATAGGACTACTAGTCCCAGAATTCTAAGAAAAAGTACAGGCACTGGCCTAACTAGACATGCGTGGACCTGGATAAATAACAGTTATTACTCTTTCTATAAAAACATGCCTACAAGCACTGATCTATGAATGTCCTTTGCTCATACCTGCATTGTTAGTCCACATCACATATATACCCTCCAAAACACCTTGGAACCCAACTCCTAAAAATGTAAACATTTTGTGTTAATGTTTAATTTACTACTCTTCATACTGCCGGATTGATTGCTTCAGCTGTGGCAGAAGTCAGTGCAAATGCAGCAGGGCAACACGCAAGGTAGGTTACAACACAAGCCACATGCACAGACTGCTATGTCCCTTATGGTAGCAAGCTGACTAATACACTATAGAGGATGGTTCTCACTTGTTTCTTTTTATCCAAAAAAGAAACTTCAATATGTGTTTTACTATGTCTTATAACAGCACATCTTAGAGAATTGTTCTCACAACTTTTTTCTCCAAAACAGAAATGTCAATGTGTTTTGCTACATCTTTTATAGCCACTATAGAGGATTGGAATCACTTGTTTGTTTTAATCCAAAACAGAAAGGTCAATATTGTTTTTGCATTGTCTTTAAATTGCACTCAAATCTAACTTTCAATACATAATAATACTTTTATTTTTAACTTTTAAGGCCCAGTGTTGTTGTCCCAGCACTCACCAAATTCTACAACATTCACTTCTCCTCCTAGCAGTGCTACAACACTGAGACCGGCATAAAAACAGCAGAAAGTCGATACACTGATAAGTTCAAGCTCTTTTGCCTAAGTATCTAATACAGGGTTATCCAAACTTTCCTGTAACAAGAGCTACTTATGATCAATGAAAGTCATCCGGAGCTTCTAATATTATTAGGGTTGTAATTGTGACCACATAATCAGACAAGATTGAATTAGTGGCCATGCTATGCAAGATTACCAACAGTGATCACTTCACTTAATCAGGCACGCTTGCCAACAGTAATGTAAACAGAACTTTGACAAGGTAGACCGCCTCTGCATTGGTAATATATAACAGCCATTGCTGCAATGCCACAGCACTAGAATAAAAATATTCATAATAACTCTTCAATGTCGCATGATTTATCACTCAAATATCAGTTTTAAAGATATTTTGGAAATTCAACCATTTTTCTACAAATGTGTCATCTTATGTTTGCTGAAAATACACACATTTTCATCTCCTCAAATACATACTTTAAAGTTTTGGTGTACATATATTACTTCAACTAAGCAAAATCTTCAGATTTAGTGGGCTGGCCTGCGCAAATAGAGCTACGTACAGGTAGCTAGAGAGCTACAAGTAGCTCACGAGATATGGGTTGGAGAAGCTTGATCTAATATCTTTATTTATTACTGACATGGTAGCTGAATGCCTTTTCACACATACCTGGTGGCACCATGTTCAACATTTCAGTCTATTTTGTCCATACTTTTATTGACATCCAAATTGGGCCTGAAATTTGGCAATGTACATGTAGCACTATAAGATATTTTAGGCTATGTTTTAAGTATCACAATATCAAATTATGTGCCTCTCAAAATGAGTAGTAAAACCATGTGCCTAGCATCTTCCTCATTGATTTACAAGGACTTACTACCCCTCTGTCTCCTGTCAACTTCTGTCATACAACAGCCGGGTGTCAACCTTCAAAATATCCCCAACTCGGACAACAAGAGACGTCCTTGCAGCAGCAATTAGGCCCTCTACCATCAGTCCATCAGGTAAGGCTGGTAACCTATGATCTTAACTTCTATAACTCATCATTTCTTCTTTTGCTAACCTGTTTGTCTCATTATGTTTAAAGATGTATTTCATGACTGTATTTAAGCTCCTGTATCTCTTTCTAATGTATCTGCATTTGTGATCATGTTGACATATATAGATTTACAATTTCATATCAACCTACATTTGATCTCTATAGCTGCTAGATCTGGACATACTTTGGAAATACCTTCTACGAGGGCCAAGGTTCAGCAGCTGATCTCATGGTGGATCTCCAAAGCAGTCATCTGTGTGGCTGGAGCAGATGAGTTCACATTGTAGAGATAAAATAATCCCATCCATGGATCAACCCTTAATAGCATCTGTTGTCTTAGGCTCACATTGTACTAACTGTATTCTTTATTTGCAGATCATTGTTTATTAAAGTATTGTGTTGAGCATTTGACACAAAACTGGATGCGATGTACTAAATCTGTTGAAAGATTCTTCTTCCAGGTACTGGGGACATTGTGCCAGACGATGATGCTAAACCAACAACAAGCTTAGGAAGGCGAGCAATCCTAGAAGAGAACCTGATCCTCCTCCAAACATTGCTCATCATGAAGAGTAGGAGCAGGAGCTGGTCGAGGCCAAGGAGGAGGACCTGGACAAAGAGGAGGGCATTGCTGCACCCACACCAAAAATCTTGAAGAAGGTCCTTTCACAACCGGGCAGCAGTGTTCATCCTAAATCCCTTTTGAAGATTGCCAGTCTCCAACCATTACCCAAGCAGCCATGGATGTTATGTCCACATAAACAGGTTTCTCTGTACAATCTCCGACAAACTCCTCCCATGAAGGTGCATCTCTGGTCTTCTCTCAATCATCTAAGGGAGAGCACACTCCCCAGGAGAAGTAAGTATCTCCCAGTCATGATCTCCCCCCACAACCTCACAGATGCCAACCTCTCCACGCTAGTGAACTTGCTGGCCATGCGAGACAGCCACTCATGTGAGTAGGAGTTGGCATGGGCCACTGTGAGGATCAGTTTTATCAGCAACAGAGTAATGTGCTACTGGATATTTGTGCTAACTCTGCGTGAGATTGCAGGCTCACATTAAGGACTCCCTCAATGATTGACAGGCGGACCTGTGCCTTGGTCAATGTTGCAAAATGTCACCAAGACATGGCAAATATGCAAAAAGAACATCTGAGAATTTTTAAGGAAGAAAGTGCAAGACACCATGCCTTGGCCTTGGACGATAGAGGCATAAGGCAAAAATGCCAATGTCAATCTTCACAACCAACGCATGCAGGAGGTTATACAAGTACACCTGTACTGCCTGCACCTTAACAACGCTGTTCAATCTGTAACTTGAACACATTCACTGTCACCATTTTCCTCAATAAAAATACGTGGCAACTTTTGTCTGTGTTTAATTTTTTATATTGCATTTACTGCATAAGATAGTGGTATGTATGTTATCTTTGTTCATTTGCAAAGTGTACGGCATTGTCATAGAGAATGAATATTCTAAATATCGTACAGTCTGAATTGCAAATACTCTTTATTGAAATATATGTGTGTGTATATATATCAAAACAAAACCCTTTCCGGCATAGAGTGACGCATAACTTATGCAAAAAGAAGCAGAGAACTCTGGGTTGTTCTCAAGTTTAGGTGGAAGCAGCTCCTGTATAGAGCACCCTCAACACCAGAGACACTCTAAATTTTCTCACCTCAAATGTCTGCTTTTCAATTAAAGGGGGTCATTATGATGGCGGAAGGCCCACCACCGCCGGGTCCACGGTGGGGTCCTTCTGCCATAACCAAGCGCATTATCCACCGCCAAATTAGGATGGCTGTGAGTACCGCGGCGGATACAAAGTTCACCCGCTGCTTCACCGACAAAGGCAGTCGCACGGATTGCCTGGCGGACGGTGCAGGGCCCCTAAAATGGTGGCACTGCCTAGCAGCCACCGTCCACCAAATAAGGATGTGGGTATAGAAAAGGCTGGCAGGGATTGGGTTTGGGGGCCCGTTGCAGGCCCCCCTTGTTGGGGGGGTGTCACTGCACTGGGGGGTACCCATGGTACCCTCTTGCATTTCTATGCAACAAGTGGCAGGCACTGCGTGGTGCCTGCCATGTAGTGCAGGGAAATGCAGTGCAAGCACTTTTAACATTGCGTATAATGCTGCAGCCAGCAGCACCGCCCACGATGTTAAAAGCCCTGGATGCGCCCGCCAGTATGGCAGGCGCATCCTAATCACAGTGGTGGGACCGCCGCATGTCTGGCTAGCGGTCCCAAACACCGCTACGATGGCGGGCGGATCATAATCAGCCCCCAAATCTTTAAGCCTAGCATTAGCACAGTGCCATACACGCCAAGATAGAAAGGGACAAAGGGCCACATGCATCAAAGTAAGGAATTGCGATTCCTAAATTGTGATTTTTAAGGAATCGCAATTTCGGAATCTCAATTCCTTATGCATGTAGGAATCGCAAAGAAAATTGCGATTCCGACACATTCCTTAATTGCGACTCACAAATTGCGATTCACAATTAAAGAATGGCTTGCCATTCATTCCTATGGGTCTAGTGGCCCCTAGGAATGAAAGGGATTGCATGCGCAATTTGCGAGTACCAAATAGGTACTCGCAAATTGCTCATGCAATTTGAAGGGAGCCAAAAGGCCACGCTGATGCACCCCTCAAAATAGGTAGGTATGCACTTGTGGTGCACATAAGGACATGTGTGTGCACCACAATGGACTTTGAAAAATGAATTTTTTTTGCATTTTTCAAAGGAATTGCAAATTACCATCAACTTGAAGTTGATGGTAATTTGCGTTTCCAAATTTCAAAAAGGCAATTTGCAAATGCATGATGTATTGCATTAAGGGTATCGCAATTTGCGATTCCCTAACTGCATGCGGAATTAAGGTAATCGCAAAAAATTGCGATTTCCTTAATTGCGAATTGCAAAAAAGGTACATGCATCTCAAAAGGACATTTTGCGATCGCAAACTTGCGATTTACACTGTTTGCGATCGCAAAATGGTTTGATTCATGTGCCCCAAAGTATTTTACCATTTCTGTGCTAATCCTATACATAAAGACTTTGATAGAAAAGCAGACTTTGAGGTGAGCAGATTTAGAGTGCCGCTGGTGTTGAGGGTGCTCTATACATGAGCTGCTTTCCACCTAAACTTGAGAACTACCTAGAGTTCCCTGCTTCTTTATTGTGTGTGTGTGTGTGTGTGTATATATATATATATATATATATATATATATATATATATATGTATATATATATATATATATATATATTACCTACTGGCGGTCGCCAGTAGGTAGTTATAGTTAGGACCACGTTTCCATAGGAAATCCGCAACATTCTATTTTGAATAACTTTGGCGCCGGTCGACAAATCCTCGCAAATTTTTCCAAATAGGTGGGGCGCTACGCTCCGCTCCTACCCTGAAAGTCTCGGGGGGATTCGTCAAGCGGGGGCTGAGATAAAAGGGGGGTCCCAAAACGCGTTTTTCCCATGCATTTTTCCATAGGACCTTTAGACAGGGCTACAGCCCGAACGGCTGAACAGAATTACTTGAAATTTAGCAGAGAAGTAGTCCTCAGGTCAAGGAAGTGCCTTTTGTAGGTTTGGTGTAAATCTGTTCCGTAGATTCTGAGAAAATAGCCTTTAAATCAATATATATATCTGAGCCAGCTTACGGTGCGCTTACGGTACGCTTACCGTACGCGTACGGTGGCGTGCGCGAGCGCGATTCTGATTGGCTCCTAGATCTTAGTAAACATTCGAATCGGCCGAAACCAGGAAGCGGCGGCCGCCATTTTCTCTCTCGCACTGAGAGTGATGATGAAAATACAAAGCACAAAAACATGTAAAGGGGCTGTTTAGACAGCTCCCACACACATAGCCATGTTGAGGGAGTCCCCAAAGATCCCCCAAGGGCAAAAACGGAATTTGTTTTTTTTCGCTAATTTCGCCGATTACGCTTACCGTACGCGTACGGTAAAAAATTAAATAAAAAAAAAAATTATCCACACTCTCCCCACCCCGTGTGCAATTGGTGTCCGAAGGCCACCAATTGTGCATGGCTTATAACAGATGAGATAAACTATAATATTTAAAAAAAAAAAAAAAAAAATTATCCACACTCTGTCCACCCCGTGTGCAAATGGTGCCCGAAGGGCACCATTTGTGCATGACTTATATAAATTACGAAAAATTAAAATATTACCTTTCAAAACGAAGTGCATCATATGTCCTCCATGTGCGCACGGTGCGCGAAGCGCATCGTGCGTACATGGCCCATCTAGCGTAACGTGGGCACGCGGTGCGCGCGCACGGAACGAACTGCGTTAAGTGGGCGCGCACGCCACGAATGGCGTAAAGTAACTTAGCATTTAAAAAACCGTACAAATTCACTGAAAAAACCATAGGTTTCACACACGTTATAGTTAGGAATTAGCATTTAAAAAACCTTGCAAATTCACTGAAAAAACCATAGGTTTCACACATGTTATAGTTAGCGGAAATTTTACTGATAAAAAACCAATGAAATTCCCCCGTTATAGTTAGTGCAGGCAACTATAACTCACGCGACCGCAATCTTCTGCTGATGACATATGTGTCTTTATGAAAAAAAAATATTTGTAATATATGTATAGCTAAAAATGTATGGAAGAAGACATGGGCAAATAAGTGTCTAAATACAGTATTAGCATCAGCAGAGGATTGCGGTCGCGTGAGTTATAGTTGCCTGCACTAACTATAACGGGGGAATTTCATTGGTTTTTTATCAGTAAAATTTCCGCTAACTATAACATGTGTGAAACCTATGGTTTTTTCAGTGAATATATATATATATATATCTATATATATATATATATATATATTTATATATATATATATATATATATATATATATATTTAATATATATACATACATGTGTATATATATATAGATATCGATATATATATATATATATATATATATATATAGGAAAGTGCCCAATTTTCACTTGGTCCCCCCCCCACCTTTGGTATTTGATGTGATTTCGACTGGAAGTGCACTGGGTTCCTGCTAACCAGGTCCCCAGTGCCAGATCTCTTTCCCAAAACTGTAATATTCCTTTTCCCAATTGGCAATACCTTTAGCACTCTCTGTAAGCCCCTAGTATATGTACCCCTGGCACCCAGGGCATGAGGTACTAAAATGGGTCTCTCAGGGCTGCAGCACTAATTGTGCCACCCTAAGTGGCCCCTCACCAAACACATGCAAGACGGCCATTGCAGGCTGCGTGTTTTGGTGCAGACCAAAGTGAAAACACAACATGGCACACATCTCTGTGTGCCATGCCCCCTAACACTGCATGTAATATTTGTAAGTCACCCCTGCAGCAGGCCTTATAGCCCTAAGGCAGGGTGCTTAACATTACATGTGATGGCATACTTGCTTGAGAAGATATGCCCCTGTGCTAGTCAGTCCCATTACTGCCAATGCAAGTAAACAGGGTAGCCATTTTGGAACATGTGCTGGACACTGGTGGAAACGAGTTCCCCAGTTACATGATGGTTTCATTGAAAACAGGGATGTTTGGTACCAAACAGCTCGTATTACTAAACCCACACTGATTCCAGTGTTGGATTTATGAGTACATGCACCCAGGGGGCATCTTAGAACCTACCAGCCGCTATTGTGCTGGTTGAATGGATTCTTGTCTTGTGTATAATCACTGGATTGGACTACGCCCTGAAGAAGCCCAAATGGGTGAAACGCGTTGGCTGTTCTGTGTAACCTACATGTATAATACCAAATGAAGAAGTAAAAAGAAATACGACCACGCAAAGAAATACTTTGTCTCTGTCATCGTGATTTCGTTGGTTTATGGACTCTTCCAACTATTATGTTTTATTGTCTCCATTCGTGTGCCTCTCTACTTATGTGTTAAGCTGACTGGATTCTGCCTGCCTGCCATCAGAGACGAGTGTCTGACCTCCAAGAGTGAGAGTCTTTGATCTCAGGAGGTCAGAAACAAAGCCTACTCTGGAAGAGGGTGTTCACACCACCTCCCACAGGAGGATCTGCTGATTAGCATTCCAAGGCAGAGAAGCCTCAAAGAATCTACCGCCTTTAAAATGCAAGTCTGGCTCCCCTCACAGGAGAGGAAGCCAACCCCCTTTGTCCAGAGCCTTTGAGGCTGAGAGGACTTGAAGACCGCCAAAATCCAAAGCCTAAAGATACCACTGCACCCGTTACTCCAAGCCCAAGTTGAAGTGGGCCAATGGTGTCATCGTGGTACCCCTGCCCTACATAGACTGAGTCCACTGTGGTTTCACCTCTCGTGGACCCCCAATGTAACCTGCAGCCTCTGCACACAGGCCCTCTCTACCGCAACTGATCCCGGTAAGGAAAACCCAACGACTAAAGACCTCTGCACCCGTTGCCCTGGACCATGGAGAAGAGGACAAAAAGTGTTTCTATGTCCGCAAGCATCATGAGACCTGATCCCCCCTGTTGGTTCAGCCTGTCAAAGCCCGCAGCTTCTTTATGTGAAGACCGATCTCCATAGACTTGCATTGGGCACCCTGCCCTAGTTCCGCTGGTGGTGTTCTGCTGGTGCTGCTTTAAATCTTGCTCACAACTCACCTTAACTCCTGGAGATTGATCCCGTAAGTCGCTGTCCTATACCCGAACGTCGTACTTATTCTTCGTCCCATAGGATAACATTGCAGCTTCTAAAAATTGCACTGTGTCGACTTTTTTAATGCAAAAGAATTTCTATTGCAAAACGCACTTACCTGATCGAATTGGTTCTGGTCCCTAAATATATTTAAAATACATATTACTTTTATATACTGGTGTGGATCTCCTTCTTGAGTCATGTGCATTCTTTATTGGCTATTGTATGTATTTACAGATGTCTAACACACCCCTTTGATAAGCCTAAGGCTGCTTGACCACACTACTCCTTAGAAGAGCACCTTAGGTTTGCTAGAGAAAGCCCCTTTCCACTCATTTGGAACCCCTGACTCTTTGCAGGATATACCTCATTTTGATATATCATATAAAGAGCCAGCTTTCTACATTGGTGGCAGAGGTTGGATACAAGACTTGACATCTGCTGTACCACTTGGTTAAGTGATTCCACTAAGGAATCCAAAATTGTCATTAGTTAAAAATATCTTTTACTGATTTCAAATGTTTCTAAATGGTTTTAAACAAGCTGTTAGGGTAAAACTGTTTAGAATTTTACAAGTATTTTAATGAGTTAGGCCTTAAGAAAGTACTTAGCATTTTTTGTAAGTTTTCCAAAAAGGTCCATGACTGATGCAGCAGGTTCTTCCCAGGAGCTAAACCTGGGGCCCTACAAGAACCTTAAGTGGATAGACATAAGACCCTTTGTAAAGCATGGAACCTCACCATTGGGCCTAGACCCATGAAGGTAAATCTGCAAAAGGTGCTTGCAGAAAATGTAAGGACCATGGCTGAAGGAGAAGCCCCCCTTGAAGAAGGGGAGGTGGATGCTGAAGTGGATGAAGTAGATGATGATTCCAGCAGCAATACTACAGAAAGCAATACCAATGCAAGCACTTCTAGTAGTGTCCCACAAGAACTGATAGTGAAGATGCAGACCTTCAGAAACTAGCCAAGAGGATAGCATCAGAGGCTAAACTCCAGGCTGTAGAAAAGGAAAGAGCTGATATGGGTCTAGGAACCATCTCTGGTGGCAGTATAATCATATATAGGTAGAAGAATGAAGCTGTTGACCCACAAATCCCCAAATGGATTGTCCTCGAATATACAGAGGGTGATGATATCACCAAATGGTTTACAGTCTTTAAGAGGGCTTGTAAAATGAGGCAGCTCAACAAAACGTATTGGGGCTCTCTTCTCACGGAGCTGTTCTCAGGAAAGTGCAGGGATAGGCTCCTGACACTGTATGAGGCAAATGCTGAGTCCTATGACTACGACTGGGCGGTGAACTCCGCTCGCGGAGTTTGCGGAGTTTTCTGCACTCCGCGTTATGCGGAGCTCGTGGAATTTTTTTCCTCACTCACGTTTATCAACGCAAGTGGCCGCGTATGCTTGTGACCGCTCGTGTTGAGAAACCATCCGTTTGCGTTGAGAAAGATGCCGCTCAAGTAGAAAATCTACTCGAGCAGCAGAAAGGAAGCAGGGCCTGCTTGCGCTTTTCATGGTGCCGTTCAAGATAATTTCACAGCGCAGACAAACACCCAGCGGTATAAATGACCACGAATTGCATTTTTTCTAACTCACTCTGCCGCTTCCGGAGCTCTGTGTAGTGCTGTGGAGTTTTACTTGCACTGCGTGCCTCTGTCTAGGCTTACCTATGACCTCATAAAGGACACCCTGATTGAGGGCTTTGGACTCGCCACTGATGAATACAGGATTAGGCTCAAGGAGATTAAAAAAAAACAGAGTCAGACCTGGGTAGATTTTGTAGACTTTTCAGTGCAAACAGTAGGTGGCTGGTTGAAAGGTAACAATATGCACAACTATGATGGGCTTTATAATCTAAAGAATGCCGAACCTAGAGGGCTCAAGACTAAGGAACAGCAGCGCCTCGTCCTGCAGAGTCTCCTCCACCAGTCCGGAGGCATGGCAAGGCCGGCCCGGAGGCAGAGAGCGCAGAGCATCAAGGGTAAACTGAGACCCAGGCAGTCTGAGTGACAACGAACAATCTGGCTCCCAGCACAATGCAGACCTAGCGAACATGATATGTCACATGACAATCCAGGAACCACTGGGCGATCAGTTCTTCACATATGTGCACTTACAGCCAAGTCTCTTGGGCATAATCAGTTGAGCTTACAGGACCTACAAACCTTCAATGACATTTGAGGGAGCACATAATCTTTGCCAATGGTCAGCCTTTTCTAAAAAATTACCATAGAAAATGGGGTCTGACAGAAGCTAATAAACAGTGATCAGGGGTATGCACAACCACCAAGCTCCTAATAGTAGCATTGATATGAGCAGTGTGTGATATATATATACACAAAAGCACCTCCCACGCAGACCAAATTGTACTTACGTATTACTAACCGATACACTAGGATCTAATGCTTTCATTTCCTCTCTATACCCCTGTCTCTTCAACGGACGTCAACAAAACACAAGAGCATTTAGACCGCACTTCCTTTCTACAAGTGTGCTTTGGCCCTTGCCGGGAGAATGAAGCACTATGTAAATACACATATAATACCAACACTCAGTGTGTTGCCTAGCTTTCAAGTAAATTGGAATACCAACAAATTCAATTGTAGGGCTTCCTTATATTTGGTTGATAGCAGTGCTGATCCAAATATGGCTGACACTCTAACAGCATTTATCCATATTTATAGTGGACGGCCCATTTCTAAAAAACCACGGGGCATATTAACAAGGACGGTGTTAAAATTATCGCCGGTTTAGCAACAGAAAACTGCCACTAAAGAGGCGATAATGGGCTTGACAATATGCCCTGGAGAATTCCAATAGAAGTCCATGTTCACACCAGAACATGTACTTCTATTGGAATTCTCAAGAGCATATTATCAAGCCCATTATCGCAGCTTTAGCTGCAGTTTTCTGCCGCTAAACCAGCGATAATTTTTAACGCCGTCCTTGATAATATGTCCCCACATGTGGTGACAATTCAGTGGATCATGACCAGATTTAGGGAAAGACCACGACACCTTGCTCTACCTACGTAGCGTTATGTATGCATTATATTGACACAGTACACATGCAGAGGTGTAACTATACATTTGTCATATCCTCCAAGCGCTATAGATTTTAGTACAGTGCACATTCTGTCACTGGTGCAACCACTTTCCACGCGGGGCCTGCATGTGCAAAGGTAAGCAAAGAGTGATTTTGTTTCCATGAGATCCAGCACATTCCTCCAATAAGGCTCTCACCCATAATGTGCTGGCTGCTCCATCTCACAATATACGCCTCACCTTCCTTTAGCTGATTTAAACGATGTGCATATGAACCACTGTGCGCTTGATTGGGCAGCCTACACATCCCATAATGTGACTTCTGTCCACACATTAGTTACTCTTATCATGACATGCCGGACATCTACCCTGCCGTCATTATCACCTGCTGATATCACCCTGCCCTGCTGCGGTGATCGTCTTCACAAAACCTCTCGCAACCAGCAAAGCTTAACACTAACACAAGCACCTGTAATGTGGGTCTTACCTCCTCGCAGTAAGCACTCTCTAAAATCCCTAGTATCGGAGATCACCAAAACCCTCTCCAGGGGTGGGTGCTAGTAAGCTCCGCCACATGTCTGATGGCAGAGATTTTGCTCAACTCTTTGTTCCAGGAAGCGTTAATAAGGAAATCAATCTATATACAAGAGGTAAATAAAAACGACAATAGTACATAAAAGGTTCAACACAGCAGTCCACTGTTCAAAACTAAATAAAGCCAGATCCCCTAGCCAGACAATGTGTCCAACTCAGGTTCTTGGCATGGGGACAAAAGTCAGTGACCATCCTCACTCTCAAGTTTAACCTTGATGTGGAGATCCTCCTCAGACACAGACATAAATTGGCTGGGCACAGTAGAACCAGACACCCCATGGGAAGAAGGAAACAGATGGTTAGCAGGGTGAAACTATTATCACAGACAAGCTGGGAGATAGGACAACAGGAGGTGGGTTGGGAATGCACATGGGACAAAAGAGCTCCTGTCAATAAGGTCATGATACCACATAAGGTTTGTAACTGTGCAGAGACGTCTCTCAGAGGATCCAGACCTCCCCAATTAAGTCCCAAATATTCTGTGAGAGTGCTCCCTGAACTTCTTTATTGGTGTCATGGCGTCCTTGAGATCAACCACTAATTAATATTCTGGGAGAAGGCATTGGGCAGTAAAAGAGAGGTTTGATTTGTCAGGGGCAGAAATATCTCTCAACTCAAGTTCTTCTGGACAAGCACTGGGAGGAAGAGGTGATGCAGGGGGTGCAGCTGGAGGCTGATGGAATGGGGGCTCAGGAGATAAGGAGGGGCTGGGCAGGTGAAGATGGTGTTGTGGCCTGCTTTTGAGACAATACAGGTTGGCCTTACTCTAGGCTAGGAGGAAATCCAAGCTCTTCCCCCACCTGGCTGGTGGTGCGCACATCCACCGCCCGCACCCGCCACCGGTGACTGTTCAGCCACCACCTGCAGTCTTTCGGAGGCAGGTCTTGTAACTCTCCAGGCAGGCACAACACCCCTGTTGGCGTGGGGTTCCTCATCCTCAGTGGTGGGGTCAAGTGGTCCTGTCCACCTCCGAGCCGAGGTCTGTGTTCTTGCCACTGGTCCTGCTGTGATGTTTGCTGGCCAGCCCAGTACTCTGAAAAGGAATGTAAAAAAAGAGAGACTTTGTTAAATCATTTGGTCAATAACCCACATCAAAATAATTTTAGCAAAAAGGGAATAGTTTCCCTATTTGGTGACAATATGGACACTTTCACCACATTTTCACTATCCTGTGCTATTATACTCAAATGTTGGTAATTTCAATAACTTAAAATTGAGAATTCAGAATATAGCTGTGGAATCAGCCATTCAAAGGAGGTGAAAGGTGTTGGTATTGGTAATAGTTGAGGCATGTCAAAAAATTAATTTTATCATATTGGAACTGTAGGTTAACAACAGGTTCCACATATTGGTTGTATGAGAGGAGACAATTGTATCTCTGGGCTAGAAAGCATTTTAAATGAGGTTCAACTGGTTTTAATTTTTGGTAATTAAAAGCTCAAAACTTTTTCTATTAATAGTGTGAACTTTGAAGGTAAAGCTCAAGAAATGTAAAGTGGTTCAGAAGGAGAGGTAAGGTAAAGGGACTCAATGCCAGAATTTCCATGTCAAAAAACAGATTAGAAGTCAATTCAAAGAAATCATACAATAAACCTGCATGTTATTGAATGTGAACTTTCTAAACTTTCATACAGCAACAAAACATGTTAAATAGAACATGCAAGGTTATGACAAAGCTCACAGGAAACAACTGACAGGACAGCACTCTCAAAATGCAACTACATGCTGAATACTAATATACACTAACTTACTGTCTCTCTGCTGCTCAAACTCTTCTAGCTGAGCATTGATGGTCGGCCAAGCAGGTTTCAGGACCCTCCAGAACAGTGGTGTCATGGTGGGTGCTGCACATTTGGCTGGGAGCACAAGCCCATTATGTCCCAGGCCTTAATACAGCAAGCGTTGGGGGCAGCTGAGCGCTATAAAAGAATAGAAATAAATAAATAAATAATACAGGCCCAGCAATGAAGATCCTCTCAAAGCTTCCAGCACAGCTTCTGCTCTCGTGCGTGGATATGCACTGCACTGCAGCGCATGGCTATATACTGCCAAATGTAGGCCTGCAATGCATTATTCAAATGTGTATCTGGACCCCATAAAGCTGAGGGTACTTGTCAACAACCCCCTCAATGATGATGTTTAATACTCTTTCTGAAAAAATACCTCAGCGATGTGGGGGGCACGATTGTTCAAAGGAGCAGAAGGATGGAGGAAGATTCTGCTTGTAGGAGAGGAAGGCTCAGAATGAGAACAAAATGACTGACTTCCTCTTGCTGTATGTCATTTCCTGTGTGTTTGCAGTGGGCAGAGATCACTGCCCTGAGTGCTGTTCCTCTGCCCCAAGTCTGAAAATCTTTGTTCCGAATGCAGAATCTCCACCCAGAGGAGAACATCTGCTCATAGGGCAGAGGCTTTGTGTGCGGGAGGAAGATACCCTGCATGTTCTATAAAACTCCCAAATGTGATACAGTAACAACATCAAAGCAGGGATGCTTTGTCTACCTAAAATAGGTGTGTTAAGTTATGATTTTAGAATGATTGCCCTAAAACATAAGTGTAATGCGTGAGACATTGAGGTTGGTTGTTGGTCTTGATAAGTGTTACAATATTTAGCAATTTTAATAGTCCACTTTTTAAAAACTTGAGCATAGCTTGTTCGATGGCCCCATTATGAGAACTAAACAGGTGTGTCTCAGGATGGTATGTATGGACAGTTTGTTTGATGCTCATGATTGACAAGAAACTGTTGGCCACATAAATTCAGTATCCAAACTGGCAGCTCAAGAGGAAAAATGAATTGACCAGCCAATCCCACACCAGTAAGCCTGAATTTAATTTTGTTCCAGACCCCACACTTGCTCCCTAGATGTGGCCATAGATCAGGGGCAACATTTATATGTACGCTCTGTTGTATGGCGATGTTGTGCAGTACACAACAGGCTACAACAATCTTGCACACAACTTCTGGAAAGTCCACCAGCACCCCCCTGTACAGGCAAGACATCTGAATCAGGACTTGAGGACCCCAAAATGCATTCTATAATGGCTTTTGTATGTACATGTGCCCTAATGGACCTCTGCTGAAATACTGTGATTAGATGTCTGTTGGGTGTGTGCAATTGGAGGGAGAGAGAATACCAAACATCACATGCAAAAAGAAAAGTGATTTTTGAACAAAGATCCATCTATTTTAATTGTACTACAACCATGCTTACCTACATTCAGTGTGTCTCAGGGCAACGGGTATGTATTCTGGTGTAGTGATTATTGATTATGTTTGAGATCCCACCCCCAAATGTAGGCTCAGTCTAAGAAGTTGTTACTTACCAATTACCCACATTTCAATGAAATCTCAAATAACCAAACACTGTGCAAGAGGTGACTTTCGGAAAATGTATCTGTTATTTGTGCTTCCAGGAAAGCCAGCATACACATCAGTAATGCAGTCCCTCACATCACAGACAGGCTTCACATTGATGGAGTGTCAGTGGTGTCTATTGCGGAAAATGTGTGCCGTGTGGTGTGGCATGGGGATCTGTTGACACATCTCAGTACATAGTGCAAGCATTAGAACAGGCTTTCCTGTGAGATGCAAACATTGTCAGAGGAGGCCCTCTGAAAGATACAGTGACCATGAAGTTGAGTACAGACAGTATTTTGACATAGGCTAAGAGTGGATACTAGGTGAATCCAGACCCTGCGCCCAGTCAGCAACCGTGTCCAGGATCACATCGGATGAGAAGCATTATCTAGCAATGACAGCTTCACTGGACATACATAAGATGATGATCCTTTGGCTGTAAAACCTCCTACACACAATTCATCCTCAAAAGAAGGTGCATCTCTACAAAAAATGTTCACCAACATAGTGAAGTCAGGATAAGAGGGTTGGTTTGTGGTTTCCTTTCTTATTTGGTTAGGCTGACTGTGATTGGTTGATTTATCATTTGTTTCCTAGTGTAATACACTTTTTACTTTTCCGTATATTTTACTATACTGAGTTCTGGGCCCTGACTGAGAAAAGACTCATAGCAATCGTATTCTACTAAATATAATCCAGTTTGAGATACTCTAGACCCTCTAACCCAGCCCAAGCTCACATTCAATTTACAAACTTCAGACAGGAAACCTGGTGAACTGTAACCCACAAACCACCTGCGCATTACACGAGGATGGTGCATTCTGGGCAGGATTCGTCCTGTGTGACTAAAGATTGTTTGTTTGTTAGTGTGTTTCGAAAACTCCTTTCATGATGTATGGACACACCCACAAGAATTCACACTTTAAATTTTTAAATTGTTATACTTTATTTAAATCAATATTTTATTCCAGTGCAGATAATTTGTATACATGTAATTATAAAAACAAACTATATAGTGGAAATGAAAGCAATTAATATGCAAAATATTAACAAGAATTGCAACACTGAGATGGTGTTTCAGATATTCATTGTATCGAGTGATGGAGTCTTTCCTTGTCATCCAGTCGCTCCCTAGTAGCCATAGCTAAGCTAAACTATCTTTCCAGCAAAAAAGCAGGCCTGAGTGTCTTGAAGTGGGCTATAGTCCACATACTTTAGCTTGAATATCAAGCCTGCTGATCTGTTCTTTGAGAAGGCCGCTCCCTGTCTCAATTGTAGTGTTCCTCAATGAACTGATAAGGCTGTACTGGCTGTGAGAAGCGTATGGCCTTCTCTAAGGCTTTTTGCACCTTAGCTCATGCAAACCAATCTCTCAGGAAGAAAGCTGAAGATTCCATATGCCTAATGCTCATCTGTACCAGACTTCAATACACCTTCCTTTTTTTTGTTCATTGTATGTTTATTTTGGGTGAAACTCATAAAAGACAGTAAAAAATAAAATACAATCACATAAAAAAAGACAATAGAATACGCACTCTTCACAGTTACTCAATTATTCCAATTTGGTTTAAAACCAATAAAAATGCAATATAGTGCAGGAATATATACATCATTAAAATCAGTTAATAAATTCATCACTAAAGAGAGCAGCTTCCGCAATACAGACGCCCTTCCTAATGTCCATATGATCGATCAAAAATTGTCCGCATTGCAGACAATACATTCACTGTTATTAGATCTTAAAATTTCAAAGGCCTCTGCATGGTGACTTGTCCCTAATGTTTGACAAATATGTATAATACATTTCCTATGTGGACTGACATAGGCTGTCAAGAAAAACATCAAGTGCGCAACTGACGCTATCTCTATCATGCACGCTGGGCGCTTATCGTTGGCACAAGGAATCTTAGGCCACATTCACATAGGTTTCATTTTGTGATTACCGCATATCAATTTTTTGTGATATTAGGTAATCTCAAACACCTATGTACCAATGTTTCTTTGACACATTTTGTGATTCTTAATGGACTCGGAATTGACCTTCCTCATTAAAATTCATGAAGTAGGTCACAATTTGTGAAACATTGGGAATCGCTAAAAATACAGGGAAGGTAGCCTGCTGAGGACAGCAGACCACCATGTCTGTGTTTGATTTTAAATAAAGCAATGTTTTTTTTTTAATGTAGCCCGTTTCTTTAAAGGGAAACGGGATGCGTCTCAAAAAGACAAATGAAACTTTTCAGTTTGATTTTTTATGAGAAGTCAGTGGTCCGTGGGAGGCAGTGGCCCGTGCGGCCACTGCCTGCTCTTAAAAAATATTTTTGCATGCATTCACAAAGGGGAAGGGGTCCCCTGGTGACTCCTTCCCATTTGGGAATGGGTTGCCACCACATTAGATTTGGTGGTAAAAAGCAAATATTTTGTGATTGCATTTCGGTTGCAAAACATTCATACATTCCACTGCGAGTCACTATTAGGAAGGGACGCCCTTAACACGGCCCTTCCTAATGCCAAATCACAAGCCCTTTTTGAGATTTGATAATAGGTTACCAAATCACAAAATGGGTTTGGTACACAGAAAATGCATTTTTCCAGTGCAAACAGCCCAATTCTACGAATTGATCAGTTTTCGACCTGTAAAAACCTACATACATATGACCCCATATTCCATCTGCTGCGACAGCTGTCAAATGGTATCATCTCTTATCTAAATTTAATAAACAGTACCTTGGCAGTCGGATGAACTAAATTATTTAAAAAAGGGTTCAAAGACTGGTTTACACTTGTAATCAAAAAATCAAGCAGAGAGATTTCCGTGGTGGCACTAATGTGACTCTCTCTCCCATATGTGTTTCTCTTTCATTAATTCCGGGTGATCCAACAGGTTTCTAATGGAAACAACCACAAATCCCCGAGCCCTAGTTTATACAACATACATTTACATGACTCTGCCATGGAATGTTAAGATGGCATTTCAATGTAATTCATTTTTCGAGAGCTAGTCTATATGCGCTAACCTCTTCCGTGTGCCACCATCTATGCCAGTGAAGCAGAGATCTCCATCTCGCAATATGGGCTATAAGTTTCTGTCCAAAGTCCATACCCAACGGAAGCAGGGGGCACTCTGGGATAATTTAACAAATAACCTATTTCCACGGTCTTGGCATTATAATTGTCTGTGGTTGGGGAAACCGTTCCTATTGACATTTCCCCATACAGTTTTACAGCTGACATGGTGTTGCAATTTCAGTGAACTTTTCTGGATTTGGGGGAGACAGGGCATGCTGTTTGTCAACCTTAAAACAAGATTTTCAAAGTCCATGACATGCTTTGTGTTTTCTTCTCCAGCTTTCAAAGTGTCCTTATGGGACTTATAAGGGTTGAAAGACATATACTTTGTTTTTGTCGAATGTAATTCCAGACCTCGTTCTTTAGAAAACATCGGAAATTGTTCTAAGATACACTTTTCTTTTGAAATGGGTATGTCTCATGATGAGTGATGTAAGATGCAACAATTAACATTTAATCTTGTTGCATTTTCGCTAATATCTATCACACATTATATATCATATGAATACATGTATATATAAATAACTGATGCACTCTCAAACTATAATGAAGCAAATGTTACATGCTATACATATGCAATCGATACGAAATGCAGCACGTTTGTAAATGAAAATATGCACTGAGACACATGAATATATGCATATATGAAATGCAGTGGAGGTACATAAGCAAAAAAACATAAGGATTAGTTAGCACACATATCACAAAAAAATGAATTCACAGTCTTTAGAGTCAGGGTGACAACATAGGAATGTAGGTAGAAGGAGAGCAGATTATTTGTGACCACAATGAAGCAGAAAGAGGTCAACATAGCAATAGTAACTTTGAGTTGGGTACAGTGAAAAGCTGCTGACAAATCCCACAGAAATGTCACAAGTTCATAACCATCAATAAGCACTTTTTCAGAGACAGTTTGAGAAGCTTCAGTGCAGGGAGGCTTCTTGAATGGACTGACCAGTGGTGGCCAGCACAGGTAAGAGTGGTGGGCCTGGGGCGGGGCGGGTTGGGGGGGGAAAGTCGACAGACGACGGGATAGGTAAAATTAAATAAAACAATACTTATGTTATGCTTGCTGCATCGCCGACTTGGCTTACAGAATTGGGTAGGGCACAACCAGGTACACTAATTAAAGAGTTATAAATAAATAATGCATCAAAGATAGAATGCAAAATTCACCAGCAGCATTACCTATATTGCACAGAGAAGTGGAAGACATAGGATCCTTGAAAGAGAAATGTAGCCAAGCTTTAATGACAGTGCTATCAAAACTTAAGAAAATAACTTTTGTGACAGCTACTAGTTAGCTGCCAAACTCTGAGCATGTGTCCTGGGGCAGGATGCCACAGCTTCCACCGACCCCTGTCTGCTTGCTGCACAGAGCTTGTCGCACTGACTTGATGAAAAACCTAAGCCTGTCGCTCTTTCAGGCATTCATTAGTACAAAAAGATGACCCACTTCAGTAAACATTGTACCTTCGTGACATGGATTCAATAAAGAATCTCAATGAAGATCCCAAATAAGAACCTCACCTATTAAACCGTGCTACAATCTGATCAGTCTCGGTTACATGTGGGTCTATGGCAACAAGAGCCTTAAATGGAGTTGTAATAAAAACAAATCGCATGTTCCATTTTTGTTCTATTAAATTCTGGTTGCAGTCATTTTGTGTTTTCCTGAGAGTGGACACATTGCTGATTCCAGTATATCCCAACCTCTCCTAGTTCTTCAGTGGCCTCAGAGAACCATCCTTTCCCTGGAAACATGGGGTCAGACTATTTGAATAGCATCTCATAATCATTAGGGAAAACCGTGTTTGACCGCTAAGGACTCAACAGCTATTACTTCATATGATATATCACCTGGGCACTAATGGTGGGAACGTTTATGATACTTTACCAGAATATGTATTAGGTGGAAGAGATAGTGCTGAATCATAACGGGGTGTCTTCTAAATCACTTTCAAGAAATTAGAGGATCATTTTGAGGCGAAAATAAACATTGTTTTAGAAAGCCATAAATCCTTTGGTAGGCTAAAAGTGAAAAAGTCAGACGTTACACAGCTCTAACAATCCCCCCAAAATGCAGGAAAACGTCTTGGCATGGAATCCAAATGTAAAAGAAGATGCTGACATTCCCAAAAATCCAAAAATATTGAGCACACTGTGGACTGCATGAACGAAATCAAAATACCCACTGAACAAGTGAGAAAGAGCAAGAAGGCTGAATAACCTACCAAGATTAAGGTACCTCCAGAGCTGGGATCAGCGCCGGTCCCTGTTCTGGAACTCAGGAATCTCGGAGTCTGGCTTGACCATACGCTTAGCTTTGTGACTCACACAAAGAGAGTGGCGGCCTGCTGTTTTGGAGTACTACGCGGGCTAAGACCCCTGCTGCGTTTCTTCGATGCCCCTACAAGACAGCTGGTCATTCAAGCAATGATCATCTCGCGGTTGGACTATGCCAGCTCTCTCCTATTAGGAGCAAACCAAGCCGAGATTCTTCGTTTACAACGAGTCCAGAATGCGGCGGCTAGGGCGGTGGTTGGTCTGCCTCGATCCTGCCCTACTTCTAACACCCTGCGGTCCTTGCACTGGCTCCCGATATGCAAGCGTATCCAATTCAAGGCTCTCTGCCTGGTTTTTAAAATTTTGAGAGAGTTGGCACCCGGAATACTTAATTCATTGATCTCTCCTTATGTTCCCACTCGTTCACTACGATCCCTTGGACAGTCCTTGGTGGTCGTCCCCCGTTTCAGACTTAGTCGGATGGGGGGTCGCTCCTTCCGTGTGAAAGCCGCAACCCTCTGGAACGCTCTCCCCTTGGAAATTCGTCTCTCGAACGACCTATTGTCTTTCCGCAGAGCTTTGAAAACCCTCTTGTTTTAATTATTTCCAGTTTTTATTGTCTGTTTCGTGTCACCGGATCCAGTGTTATGTGGTGTTTTCCTTTCCCTGCGCCAGGACGCTCCTTCGCTGGAGCAGCTGTGCGCATTAAAATGTAACTAACATAACATAACATAACATACCTACATCAACTACATTTGTTGGCAGTACTAAATTTAAGTGTTTCTGCTGTGGGATCACAGCACGTCTTTGGCTAAACATTCCACCTGCAGAAAATGTGGTGGGAGAGGTTACTTTGCAAATAACCAAACTATATAAATGTGAATTCTGTGGAGTGTCTCAAGGAGGATGCCAGAAATGGTTTTACTTGTTAACTATAAATATTAGAATTTACAGCTACCTAGTTGTGAGTTACCACTTGATCAAGTAGCTAGAGTAGTAGTGGGCTCCTGCTCATCTTTCATGATTATGTACAATATTTAGGAAGGGGGCATGAATTTGTGGAACTGGATGTTAATCTGAGGGAATATAACAAGGTCACAATTTCGTTGAAGGGTATAGTGAGATTGGAAATTTCCTGTAAAGCCATAAAAACCATGAGCAACGTTTATATAACGAAGCAAGGATCTAATTTACTTGGGGGAAGGTATCATAAGGTACTGAGTATTAAACTCAATCATGAACCAGTCTTTTTAGTGGTGCGATCGCTCAATAGGGACAATGTAAGCAGAGGTGTTGCCTGACAAGTAAGGTCAATTAGTTAAATTCCAACACTGGACTTCATTAAAGTCCAATGCAACAAGTGCGGTGCACAAAGTACATTTCATACCTAATGTAATGAGAGAGCCCTTGAAAGAAAAATTGAGCAAACTCATCAACCAAGGGGTGATTGAACCTGTTAAATGTTCAAAATGGTTGGCATAAAATGCTTTAGCCAACAAGACAAGTGAGAAGGGTATACATCTATGCATAGACTTAAGAAATTTGAATTCAAATTTTTGGGTAGATTCTCTTCCCAAAATCAATAAGATGCTAGCCTGGTGGTCATTGCTTGCTACTTCAGTGTTATTGAAATATTGTCAGCTTACCACCTGCTTAAACTCCACCCGGTGTCGAGAGCTTTAACTCATTCATAACTCCCCTTGATTCGTAAAGGTCTGGCAGAATGCCATTCAGGTTGGCCTCGGCTGCAGTGTGTTCCAAAGGATAGCACAGCAAGCTGTGAAGGTCTCTTTAACGTGCTGTGTTTCAATACAATACCTTGGTCTACTGGACTTCTAAACACCACCACGATGTGACCTGAAAGGAAGTTTTAAGGCAGTTGATGGAAGCTGTTTTAATCAGCAAATGTGATAAATGTCAGCGTGGAATGGGCTTTGTAACTTAACAAGGACACACCACATCAACAGGTCACACTCAAATATGATCTTTCAGAGGCACTAAGTAATTAAATTAAGAGGAACTTAAATATTTTCTTGGTCAATATGAATACTACTCAAAGTTAGTGAAAACGTTTGCTGACATTATCCATTCTTTGCATGCTTTACTTAAGAAAGATATAAAGTTTGATCAGAATGGAAAGCGTAAGGAGGCATTTAACCAGACCAAAAATGTCATTACAGATAACCCAACTTTGGAAATTTTGACGTGCCCACATTTTTGCTGGAAGTCAGGAAGGAACTGAATGTGACTAATGTGAAAATGTTCAGAAAAGACAAACTTGTCCCACCAAAAGCTACAGTGAGAGAGAATTGTTGATTTTGAGTGCAGAAAACACATGAAAATAACCAAGTCTACTACTCAGTTTTGGTAGCCTGTAATGCACTAATTTGTTGACCATAAGTTAAAATGCATGAACTAGTTGTTCTTTGATCGACAATATGAAGAGGTAAGAGAAACAGTGCTCTCTCCTATTGATGTACCAGACAAACCCTGGAATAAGCTGATATTTAATCATGCCCTTAAATCATGTAAAAATGAGTGGGGGTGTTTATTCTTGTCTTTACATGCTACAACTACTCTGACTGAATTGTAGTCAAAGTAGTTCAAAATGTTATCACCAGCATATGCATCAACTTTCTGTGGAACAGCTTCTTATGTGAAGGAATTCTGGAAACTATTATCACTGACAACGCTGTGCAGCTGATCTAGGACCACATGATGGAGTTTGTGAGTGACATGTCTGTGGCACATTACATAACTGTTCAATATTGGACTAGAGTCAATGAGATGGTTCAGGGAGTAAATCGTATGACCAGGGAGTAAATCGTATGACCAAGGAGTGTATCTAATTTGTGCGTCTGATGGGTGGAGAGAGCCCTCAAGGGGGGCTATGGTGTTATCACACCACTCAAACAGCATCACCAGTGTCTGTCATTTTGTTACTCTCAAGTGTAAGCATCTAGGAACTGGGATGACCCCAGTCTAGATGTATGAAGGAAACCCAATGTGAGTAGAAAGGGAAGCTTTTAGGAGTAGAATTGGTTCTCACACAAGGCTGATTACAAGCAGAGATTCAACCAAGTATATAGTTCAAAGTGTACACAACTTAAAGAAGGAGATATTGTTGAAATTAAGAAAGCCAAGTCATGGGGACGAGAATTGTCAAGGTCTATACAACCCTTGAAATTGCTAAATTAAAGCACAATCCAGGAAAGTTAGAGAATGGCTAGACATCGAGCATGGCAAGGGTGCTCAAGGCCCACAATGCACATAGTAGGAGGAACAGCCAATCAAATCCTTGTAAAAACTTTTTTTCAAAATTATCCTTTCAAAGAGTTTAACACTAGAGGCATAAATATGTTGTGGTAGGATAATTTGGGGCTCATTATATTCTCTTGTCATGCTAACCAGCACTTTCATTGCTTGGGAAGGGAGTTGTGGTGTAATCTCATTTTGGTTGTAAATTAATTGCATATCTTTATATTTTTCTGTACATGTCTAGTAAATATTTTGTTCACATTTCAACATTCAGCACTGCCATTTCATCATCTTTTCCAGCATCCAGCATCCCTTTGGAATGTTGGAGGCAGTTGAGATGATAGCTGTCAAGTACTGGTGATGCGTTATTGAGAAATAAATCTTCCTGTTCAACCTTAAAATAACAATGTTTTATGCCCTTGAGAACACAACAGCTAGGTACACAGAGTGATGGACAGGGAGCTGTGATATCTCTCAGTTTATATGTTCTGACAGGTGGGTGGATAGTGACCAAATGATTATGCTCGTTATCATGATCAATCCAACCCAGATGTCGCATAATCAGAGCATCTGTCTCTTATGTAGTGAAGGCAGCGAGCAAAGCTGATCCTGTGATGTGATTCACCTAAGCTGATCTTTACGGTATGGGGTTCCCCATTCAAATCTAGAGACCTTCTATTAGTATAATAATACTAGCCTATTAGCGAAGGGAAGGTGGTTGTATTCCACTGTCATTTGTAATATGATTTCTCCCTTCATTTTCTATGGTATTGTAACAATGCTGATGGTTTTAATCTTAATCATTTGTCTGCTTATGTTAGCCAAAGTACTGCATCTTAGGACACGTAGTTTATAAAATAAACATTTTAAACTTTACCGTGTCTCTGATTACTCTTGTTGTGGACTGATATGAGAATAATAACGAACAGGTATTTCTGATTCCCACCATTCCTGAGAGTACTCTAAGTCGCTTGTTCTGGGTGGTCTATACATTGGGACCTCCGGGAGAATACGGATAACAAATGGGACACTGATGCTAGTCGGATTGGGGTTCTGGGTACGGAGGTGAGTTTTTGGTACACCACAATTCACTGAGGTCCTGGTTTCCTGCGCATAGTTGTGTGCATGAGCAGAATCCCTGAAACACTTAGGTTGCTTCTTAACAGGCAATAAGAGAATCTGCATAATGTACTTTATTTTAATTTTCCCTTTAATTGTTCATTTGGAAACTGTGTGGGTGCAGTGTGAATGATTTAAAATCCTACTATGACAGATCTGTTGTGGATATGGGTTTGGCAAGTCACTACATATTTCAATACTGCCACATTGATCTAGTTACTGCTATTGTTTAAGTATAAATGATCTTTCTTTCCTTCACTTCTCCTCTACGATCAAATATCCATCACTATGTAGGGTTGTATGCACAATATCGAAATTGAATAAAACACAATATCGTAGTCAATAACATCGAGCTGTGTATACAACTCCACAATATTGCTTACTATCTCATCGTCAAAATAAGCATGTATAGGGATGTAGATATTTAATATTCTGAACTGTACATTTTCTCATCTTGACGTTATGTTGCTAGACAATATTGTAAAGTCGATACGAGTGAAGGTCGATATTTAAACTTCGATATCATCGTAAGATAATGTACATGATAAAGATTTGATTGAAAAGCATTTGGAAGACTGCTTTCTCTTTGGATTCTCTTTTGAGTAAATCTTTTTTCTGATAAATTTCAAAGAGCTAATACAAAAAATAGGATGTTCAACAACTTCTTCAATAGATGCGAAATAATAAAACGGTGTCATTTTGATGAACAACTGACAATGAACTAAGATATGAATGAAACTGCATATCACAGCCGGGTATTGAAATTGGTGAAGAAATACTCGCTCTTTGATTCCCTAGCAAAGATTGTAGCAGCCATAACCTGTTTTCAATATATGGAATTCTTTCGACTCCCAAAGGACAGAAATGAAAAGTTATAGACATGCTGTGGCTTGTGCAGTGGCTAGCATGAACTATTCAGGTAATGCCACCTGTGTTTTCAGGGAGCTTCATTGTACATTGATAAATAATTCACTTCATACTGTGGCCCTCTTACACATGAGTGTGCATATAGGTTCTACCTTCTTTGAAGAAAGTCATGTTGATGTACTCACCTAAAGGTACCCTTTTTGACTAGAAACACATACACACTGGTATTCTAACAAAATCATGTTTTGTGTTGGACCTCCAGCTGTGGCATCAGCTGCTGGATCTGAAAAAGAACATTGTGGACAAAATGACTGTTTGTTGAGTTTGGTCAGTCTAGGTAGAAGAAAAAAAAAATGCAGGGTGCCCGAGGGAGCAAATATTGGCAAAGAGGTCCTCCTATATAACCCATTTAACTACCGCTATCATGCAGAGCTGATGGGAATAGCACTAGAACTACTAGCTAGTCTACAATATTAACATGACTCTTTGAGGTTATATGAGAATTCTACAAATACACAAGAAATTCTATGGGTAAGTGCAGGCATATAGCATAATTCTAAGAGGACCACGAATGTCTTACTGGGAACAGCTGCCACCTTCAAAGCTCTGAGAGAATTGTAGTTTATTCCTGTGGTTAATTTGTGCTGGTGTTTGCAGGTGATTGGAACTCATCAACACTCATTTTTGTGGACTGGGAGTTATTTTGCATCACCCGACTGATGCAGGGAAAGAGAGTAAATGGCAGCAAATGGAGAAAGAAGGAGAAATTAAAAGACAGGAAAGCAGTGACATATAGAGTAAGTAGGATTACAAATGTACCTGCAATAGTGAGATAAAGTGACGGAAAGTTTAGAGTGGTAGAAGAAAGAGAAATGAGATGGAGTCAAAACTAAGTTGTCCCGGCATTCTGGCGTTCTCCAGCACCAGTTGTGGTCTTTTACGAAGAGAGAGCTTTGGGGCTCTGCCCAGTTAAACACTGCTTTATTGGCCTGTGCTAACACTGATTTGAGATGTTATGGGAGATGTTGTGCCTTCAAACGCTCATGGAAAGTATGACACTATATTAATGGCAGAATGGGGTATACAATTATTGGATCATTGTTGGTAGTGGAAGTCTTACATATCTATTATTACATAATGCATGGGTGAGCCTTCTTATTGAATGTTTGTCAGTGGTTTCAAAGCTTGTGTTTGTGTCACAGATAAAAGGTCTTAACTGTGAATTATTTCCCTATTTCACAGTGCTGAATTAATTTGCAGGATACTTAGCTTCCCATAACAAAGATAAATGGATGGTTCACACAGCATTTCTTCTTTTTTTCAATGTTGGGAAAAACAAAAACTTTCACAATGATGGTGCTGCTCTCAGGGCATTAATCAGGACATGCCAAGCTCACCCTAGCAGGCCCATTCTTGATGCAAGCATGGGAGCATATAAAAGGCAAGATATTCTTTTAGCTTCTTTCTCAATGCTCCCTTCTCAAAGCCGGTGAGTTTCTTCCCTTCCATGTCCCACTTGCCTTTTTTTTCTTGACAAACTTCGCACCCAGCTCTTCTATTGCCCCTCTCCCACTGCTCCTGCCACTTGTCAGCATTAAACTTCCTCCCTCAATCCCCTGCCGGCTCCATTGATGTTTCCACCAGGTCATGTTTTTATTTATTTTAAGTTTTTTGGGAGGGCCCAGGGGCTTTTGCTGCTAAGCTGCTTCTTTCCTTTCTAATATTTGTTTATCTGTTGCTCCAACATGGGACTTTGAAAAGCTTGAAATGGTAAATTAAACAAAAATAAAATCTGTGCATCACAACCTTTAGGAAAGCGTGCATGCTGACACACACACATTTATATGTCCTCATGCTGGGGGTGCCATATATCATCATGACACATAGGAGCGCCTGCCTGATGGCTTTTGTTTTTCTGCTGCTGCTGTTCTGCATCGCAAACAAGCATCAGTAGAAAGCATTGTCAAAGCCAAAAGCTCAGGTAACACCATTGGAAGGCTTTGTCAATGCTCGTTTTAACATTGTGTGTGGTGGAGAAGAGGAGAAAGG
Source organism: Triturus cristatus (assembly GCF_964204655.1). Classification (NCBI taxonomy): domain Eukaryota; kingdom Metazoa; phylum Chordata; class Amphibia; order Caudata; family Salamandridae; genus Triturus; species Triturus cristatus. Next base: position 241,576,361 of record NC_140592.1, on the reverse strand, counting down.
CCAGAGCATGGCGAATGGATAGCAGGACACCAGATGCTAGTAAGGGAGCTATGGTAATGTTGTGCCGGCCCCCCGACTTCTCTAACGTGTGCTGCTGCTCTGTGCAAGGAAAGAGGATGTGGGATACCTTGGACACCATACAAAACATTACATTTGGAAACGAGTGATAGTCAGTATTGTGGGGTTTTCACTTCGGTGTTCCAAGGGACAACATAGATAGCTTGAGCTTGTTTGTCGTTTATCAATTCCACTAGATCTCTAGGTATAACACTGGACAAATACCTGAATATGCAAGAGCACATCAGTTCCTCCACCAGGGCATTCAACAACCAACTAAATATACTCAGGAAAATTAAACCTTTCCTACTCCCGGGTGACTTTCAGCTAGATGTCTAATCCCTGATCATGTCCCATTTAGATTACGGAAGTGTTACACTGGCAGGCCTACCCAAAGTAAGGCTGGCCCCTCTACGTGCCACATTGAGCTCAGCTGCTAGGTTCATCACTGGATCCAGGAGATTCAAGCGCATTACCCCGGAACTCAACCATTTAAAATCCAGCTGAAGATAGCTTGCATGACTCAGCATGCCCTTCTCCACATGCCCTTCGCCACAACACACCTCCCTTCGCCACAACACACCTGGCTACCTGGCCAAAAAACTTGAACTATCTGGGGTAGTCGCTCCTCAAGAAGCTCTAACTCTCTACTGCTGAAGCCAGAGAAGTTCAACAAAAAGAAGACTTAGGGGCATATTCTCAAGAACGAGTGATAACTACTGCAAAATTAGCTTAACGCAATTCTTCACATCGCAGTCTATCAAGGGAAAATAACTCCGTGTTAACGTGATATTCTCAACATGGCGGTACCATGCGATAGTCCCACGATACCGCGTCAAATGACTGTGTTAAAATTAACGTGATGCCGAAAAAATGCGAATCACAAACGCAAAAATAGTAGTGATGGGGCCAATCGCGATACAAAAATCAGCGAAAACCAGCGATAGGCCTGCAATACCCACGCGTCATGCGGGAAAATGCACCATAAAAGCAGAGTAAAGAGATGACAATGTACGAGCACAACCCCACATCTGTGACGTAGAACAAATGACCATTGTCCCGCATCAAATAGGCATCTCCTCACCGTCAAAATGTCCATTGACATGCAGTCTGCATGTAAACTGCGCCAATGCTGAAACATGCGTGGAACACACTGTGAAACCGCATCTCCCCTTAACATTGCAGAGGGACCAGCAACCCCTCCCGCACACAGACGTGTCATGTCCATGATCAATCAATTATGAAAGCGTGGATGAATGTAGGGGCAGTGACTCCCACTTACGTACATGTTGCCCATGTTGTGGGACTTGAGTCTCAGGGGGCATCCCTGCATCATGGTGGTACATATCTGACCCCAAAAGGAGCTCTATTGTCACCTGTAGGTCATAAATGACAGCTAAAATGAAATGATTTGGGACACATGTGAAACGCCGAAGAGTGGGATTCCCTACTAACTGTGACACACAGAACTGGCAGTTCTGATATGTGACACCCTAAACGTCCTCTCTGCACAGAGGTGATACACCCACCATCCATGAACAAATCATAAAATTGTTAGCACTACAAGTTGCACTCACACTTGTCTGAGTGATGTGCCTTTACAGATGAGTGACATGCCCTCAGGAAATGCTTTTTGGAGTGCAGTTATTTGCACATGCTGTGCTTGTGGTCATTTTTGTACTGTCCCATGATTGCTAAGCACTGTCACAATGTGACGTGCTCATGTGAAGAAATTGTCAGTGATGGTGTTCCTACGGGCTATTCCTGCTGCGGCTGCAGTGGGGTGTGGTCCACCTGCCTCATCTTCATCATCATCGTCCGGTGCATCTGGCACTTGTATCCATGGGGCATTGCTGCGTACACATATGTTGTGCAACACACAACATGCAACAATCATCTTGCACACGATGTCTGGGCTGCGCAGGAGCCTTCCATATGTGACGTTCAGACACCTGAAACGTGACTTCAACACGCCAAATATGCATTCCATGATGCCCCTGGTGCGTTTGTAGGCCGCATTGTACTGCCTCTGGGCCTGTGTGTTCGGGGCTCGGAGGGGTGTCCTCATCCAAGGGCAGTGTGCATATCCTTGATCACCTGTGACAGTGCAGAGAGACATGAGTAAATAGTTGGTTCTGCATGATGTGTTGGCAGGCTCACTGGTTCATTGGTGTGTGATATGTGTGACTTTGTGATTCCTGCATGACATGCACTGCTTGTTGCAAATGAGCGGCATCAATGTGTATTGCTTAACCTCACTGCTGCTCCTCCCTCCCCCGAGCCTATTCACTAGTGTGCGCAGCGCGGTTGCATCACTTGCACCCCTACGGTACACCGTTGTCATGCCTGTCTGTGCATGTCCACAAGCCTGACAACGACACAGTGATGTTGTGAGCTGAAGGTGGGTGGCCATGTGTGTGTAGGCCTATGGTAAGGACAAGGCAGACACGGATGTAGAGTTCATGTCTGGCTGATCTCACCATGCGTTTGAGAATAGACCTTTGGCTTATGCTGCGGTAATAGTGACACACACAACAGTTGGCATGTCTGATACCTGACCCTGAGCGGGCTTGCGTTCCCTCATTTACCCCTTGACCGAGCCCACACTCCGGGGGCATGCTACATAGCAACATTGTATATTGCATGATGGGTGGCGCAGACACTACACCAGAGACACATGCATTAGCTACTTCCTTGGCAAGGCCTAAACTTAACCACGCCCAGAGGCACGTGTTGAATGACCACACCCCTAGGCCATAATGCCATATGCCGGTCCACGCCGCTCTCACAGGGGGGTCCGACACAGGTACATGTCCCAGGTCTACCCCACTGCCTGAGGTGACAAGGTTGCGCCCGCTGTACACAGCACAATGTAATTTGGTGTGGGCCAGGGCCCTCATGCATACATAATGACCACACGGACACACTGAGATAATTTGTGGAATTGGCTACGGGCACATGCACCCGGCACCATTTATTGCCAGGGTCACATGTCCAGTGATGCCTGTGCTGGATGGGTGTTGGGTAGTGTAAGCCACCCTCATGGGTTGCTTGGTGCTGGCAACAACTACAACAGTGATCAGACAATCAAAAGTTCTAAGTTCAAACAGCAAGGGTCCATGACTTGAGTTGCACAGAGTTAGTGGCCCTGGATGCACTGCGGCCAGCACAGGCACACCGCCACGGGAGGGTGACTTGCGATGCACTGATGTAGGGCCACGAGAGATGAGCAGGTCCTCGTTGATGTCCAAGGAGAATGTCGCTGAGTGTTACGGGGGACAGTGGAAGGTGTCCATCCAGGGCATGATGAAAAGGGCAGAAGCAAGCAGAAACAGGCAATATGGAGGAGTTGAATGCTACAGTCTCCTTCTTCCCACCATGTCAGTATCAGCTACAAGAGGATGAAGACAACCCCCAGGCCATAGACTCAGACGCCACCAAAGTTCAACCAGAGAGTGTCCATGACTTCCACGGCACAGAGTCAGTGGCACCAGAGCTGGAAGGGGATGCAGTCTGCGATGAGGCCTGTACAATGATATGAACTCTGCCATGATGAAATCAAGACTCAGTTCCAAATGTGTGACCTACTCGACCGCAGTGTGTGCTGGAGGCAGCGGTCAGCAGTGGCCCACAGCCACGTGTCGTCGGCTTGCAATGCACAGAGTCATTGGCACCAGTGCAGTTGTAGGTAGTGTTCGATCACCTCTGTAACAGAGATCCTTTTGTCCTCCGGACTGAGCCGCTTCTTCTTCTTACTCCTCTCCTTGCATAGTGTGATATGAACTCTGCCATGCTGAAATCAAGACTCAGCTCCAAATGTGTGACCTACTCGACCGCAGTGTAGGCCGGAGGCAGCAGTCAGCGCGGGTCAACCGCTGTGCAGCCAGCTCCTCCTGGATCTCTAACACACGGCGTTGAAATGGCATGTGGAAAAGATTTCTGGTTGATGGAGGTGGAGGCACCAGAGTTGAGCGGGTGTGCAGCCTGCGACGATGCCGTGTCCTGCCTGGTATGGACTGTATTGGATTGGTGTGAGACCTGCTTAACCGCAGTGTAGGCCGAAGGCAGAGGTCAGCAAGGGCCCACAGACATGTGTGGTCGGAATGCTATGCGCAGAGTTGGTGGCACCACATCGAAGGGAGTATAGTGATATAAACTCAGCCATAAAATATGTACTCTGCCATTGTGTAATCAAGACTCAGTTCCAAATGTGTGACCTACTTGTCCGTTATGTATGCTGGTGGAGTACGTCAATGAGAAAGGAGTACTGCAGGCCTTGCTAGCGGAGGCCGTGATGGTCTGGAGAGGCTGCCAAGGTCGCGGAACTCAGGCTTGGAGCTTGCACTGGCACGTGGTGGGCCCTCTTGGAGACATGCCGGTGTCGGCAGGTGAGCAGTGAGGCCTGGATGCGCAGGGGTGGACAACACTGGTTCGGGGACAGGTGCACAGGATCGCAGGCACCGCCGCTCACAGCGTCGGCCTCGTGGGGAGTTGAGAGGCGCCGCCCTGGCAGACACGTTGTCCATTCCTGAAGAGTACCACGCCCAGGGCTACGTTCTTTTTATTCACACTCCTACGCTAGCCTGGTGTACGCCGGGCCAGCCCTCTCTGCACACGCTTTCAGGGGGGACGTAACAAGCTACATTTACGAGTTCTTCCCCACTGGCTGGGGTGACATGGTTGCGTCCACTGTCCACAACACCACCACCACCAGCAGTATATGTCGACATGGATATGTCTGTGGTCAGCATACTGCAGTCTGTCCAGCACATCCACGCCACACGTGGCATTGTGTACATTCTTCAATCATGGGTCACTTGCCTCCTTCGCACATGCCTGGTTCCCATCTCTCCCCACATTCTGCTATTGTGTGGCTGAGGTGCCATGCCGTTGATGGCTCATGTACATGGCTAGCCCAGGTTACCGCAGTACGTTCTGCTGTCGTGTGTATTGGGTGGGCATGTTGTTTGGCATGTTGTATGTGGGTTTGTAACGTGTGCATAACCAAAGTTGTGAGTTGCATGATTGTGGAGTTGAGGTGTGTGGTGTGTTCATTTGGTACTTACCAACGAGCAGTGCATTTGCGTAGGTCCCATCCTGGAAGCGCTGGTTGATGATGGACTGTACGAAGATGTATGAATCATGCACACTGCCTGGGTAGTTAGTGACAACATTGGTGAAGAGTTCCCGGTGGTCCACTATTGCCTGCACATTGATGGAATGCGTGTGCTTTCTGTTGCGGTAATTGTGTGCAGTGCCGGCAGGGGGAACAAGTAGGACATGTGTGCAGTCAATTGCCCCCAAGACGTGCGGGAAGCCAGATATGGCGTAGAAGCCTTGCTTGGTCTCCAGCTGTTCCTGCGCAGTGTGAGGGAAGTATAGGTACTGGGGTACCAAGCTGATGATGGCATCCAGGACAGGTGTGAGGACCTTGAATAGGGCTGGCTGTGAGACTTCTCCGACTCTGGCAGTTCTTGTTTGGAAGGTACCAGAGGCCAACAGGTGCAGCACAGCCAGCAGCTTTGTCTGAGGTGGGATGTTGGTTGTCCACTGTGTTGGTACCGTCAGCCTGTGGGCAAAGATGTTCAGGATACAGAGGATGGTTGTCCTTTTGAGTCTGTAGTGGGCAATGACATTCTCTGGTGTTAAGTCTGTGAGGCTGGTGCGTTTCCTGAAGGTCCGCTGTCTTTGTCTGTGCTATCTCCGTGGTGGTCCGGGGGGGGGTGGGGAGCAGGTGGGTCGGGGGGGGCGGGCCTGGGGGTGGTGGCGGTGGGTGTTGTGGCCCTGTTGGGGCTCCGAGCTGCATGATCAGTAGATCCATGGCATCTGTTGTTCTTCATGTGTGGCTAAATTCCTGCTGCTTATGTGCCTTATCGCATATTTTGTCATCTTATCGCCGATCTGGCTGGTCGTTGAGAATGTTGTGGAGTGGTGTTGCCGCGTCTTTTTACACGGGAACGCCTACTCTGCATATCATTAGCGATATTTGCCGGGGTCGTCTGTGGCAAGTCTGTGGCAATGTTTTTGTTGGCTGCTATCGCAGGTAAAATGGTGATATGGGCTGTTAGCACCGGCTTGGGAATGGGGCGATAAATTTATCTCGACTTTGGCTCTGATAAAGTGCCGCTAACTCTGCGATATGTCCTTGAAAATATGTCCCTTAAAGCGCTTCTTCTTCTGTCTTTCCCCAAGAATATGGAACACACTTCCTCCAGAATCTAGGACAAATCACTTTTGTGTTTGTGCTGCTCCCTGCGCTTGGCTTTCATGTATGTATGACCTGTCTGCTATATGTACAGTGCTCAGAAACCTGGATGGGTCATGTTTGCGCTTTATAAAACGACATAACTAAATAAATAAATATATGGTACTGCTTGCAACCCCTCTGTAGGAAACTGCTACAGTAATCGCAGCTATACATCTATAATTACATTTATTTCTTATATAAAATGAGTTACTTGGCCAGCCACAAGTATGTGCACCCACTCCTTATTGGTAGCTGTGCGTCGTCACCGATAAGTCTGTATCGCATGCTTTTTAAAAATTTAGAGGTACCATATTATACATACATCATAAAGGAAACGGGAAATGTTTTTCTGAAACGGGGAACGTTTAGGAATCCTCAGGTGATGTCACAAAGCAGGGTGCCTCTGTGTGGGGACGTCTGTTTCAGAAAATGTTTATTTCTATTCTACGTGGTTTCTGGAGCGAGGCCCTGCTGTTCATAGCAGACAGATAACACAAGAACGATGCATAAGTGCAGCAGCGCAGCACAGAAGAAGCAGAGACAATTATTTCCAGCAACAGCAGTGTAACACGCCACAGGCAGAAATAATGAAAATGTGATTTTGCCCACCATTAAATTCCATGGTTGACTAACATGAGAAGATTTGGTTTACTTTGCAAAGTAGGAAACTATTAGTTTTGAAAGACAGTGCCTCTGTACACAGAATTGCCTGATGATCCCCAATTTGTGAACCTGTAACAGTGATGACTGCTCCATTGGACTGTGGGCACTTTCACAACAAACAACCACCAGCAGCAAAACACAACTACAAAAATACACAAAACTGTTTGTAAATGGCAGTAACTGACAGTCGCTGATTTCCAGATGCGGGCTGACTTTCAACAGATAGGTGTCAGCATTTGGATTCTGTCTCATACTGTCATCACAACCACACACAGAGGAGGGTCTTGTAGTGGTTTCTGATGAGGAGAGTCATTGTGTGCATTGCCGTGAGTCGAAGGTGCAGGTAGATCCATTATTGCAAGTTTAGAAGACTTAAATGGCACTCCCACACAATATACGGGTTAAACACCCCACTGATATAAATTGTCAGTTCTTATTCAAGTCACATATGCCTCTCCTCAAAGAAAGTGCAGGTAGATCCCATGGTAAGAATGGAACGGGGCGGAAATAAATGTTCACAGACTGCAGCATGTCTGAGACCATCCTGGGAATCAGGAAGGTGCTAAGGAGATCACTCCATATATTATGTTGCGTTGTGTTATGTTATGTTGTGTTGTGCAAAGATTGGAAAAGAGCAACATTATAAGGGAAAAGCACTAGAGAGATGGGTGAGCATGTGTTAAACATAAATCATGCTGGCTACAAAACAGCTTATAAAATACAACCGGGGCAATGGACAAGCCACGGACACATTTGTGGTCCAAGGTTTAGCAAAATATGGGTCAGTTTGAACACTGCATGGGGAGTTCGCCTCTATGCAGAAATACATTAGACACCAATTAACAAATAGTCTTTCTAAAAGTGGCCCTTACACCTGGAAATTCTGGAGTTAGTCACTACTACTGCGAAAGTCCCAGAAAATGTTTTTGAATAGGTCCCCAGGAAAAAAACATGCAGTGGAATCATGTATAAGAGGGGTCTCCAACCTTTTCTGTAACAAGAGCTACTTATGTGCACTGAAAATCATCCAGAGCCACTAATAATAGTGACATAGTTGTGGCCACCCCATCCATGATCACATCAGTGCATTAGGCAGAGTTAACAGCAGTATGACCCTCTACATGGGTAACAGGTAACAGACATAGTTGCACCTCCTGGTACCAAGGTAAACATAGGAATGATAGAATTCTCCAACTCAAATAAATCTTTAAATACATTTTGGATTTCAAACATTTTTCTCCAAGCAACAGCTTACGAGTTCTGAATATGAAACCAATGTCATCTTGATTATATGTTTTTTAAATAATGTAGGGAAAGGCTATGGAGCAGTATTTCCTATGTTCAGAAGAGTAGCGGTGTAGGATTTGATATTGATGAGCTCGTAATAGTGAATTCTCTACGGTAGTGAGAGTGGATCTGACATAACGAGTGTGAAAATATCACTTTAGGAAAGGGGCGCCTAGCAATGCCTTGGGAGGGAGTTGCTAAAGCAGAAATGGCAGTGGGGAGTCTGGTGGGGACAGTTGCATGTGTACTGGGAAATGGTCTGAAGATGTACGCGCTAGATGTTGTGCATGTACTAGCCAGGTGCTAAGCACTCTGGAGAGCAGCCAGTAATCTATTCTGGACCAGCTAGAGTCTAATAAGGAATAAAAGGTGGCCACCCTGTCTAATGGATGCATCATCCTCCAGGCATCTAGGAGCTGGTATTCTTCCATAACCTGTCGTATTCATCGCTGCGCGTTGGTATAATGGTGCGGGTGGAGATGCGATCGATCCAGATGCGGGTCAATCGTTAGGTTTAGGTCACCTCCCCATATAATGTGAGTGGAGTCAATATTCACCACCAACCCCAATAGTTTAGTGAATAAATCAGCGTCATCGATATTGGGGCCATAGCAGTTAACCAACGTGACAGATTGGGATGACAGCCTTCCCCACATTCTGCAGTAACAGCCATGCGGATCATGCGTGGATCCCACCGCGACATAGGGAGTGTTTTTCAGAACTATAATAGCAGTTCCTCTCGCGTATGAGGAATATGAAAAAAGCAACTGTGTGAGGCCCATTGTATCATAAATGTTGGGTTGGAAGCGGTAGCCTTGTGTGTCTCGTAGCATGGCCACATGTACGTTGTGTCTGTCCAGATAAGCAAGGATATGTCTGCGTTTACGTGGGATTCCCAGGCCACGTATTTTCCACGTCACTAAATTATACCCTGGATGCTTTAAACTGTCTGCCATGGGTAGGCCACCAGAAGGGCTAAGGGGTTCCAGAAATGCATTGGGTGTGCTTCTGAGTCAGTGGTGAGTGGATTTAGACATTCAAACCTCTGTGAAATGCTCTTGTATTGAAGTAACCCCATTCCCCCCTCCTCCCACAGCGGCATACCCAACTTGCCGAAAACATTCATCCCTTCCCCCAACATCCCAAAGAGGGCCTTACATTCCCTAGTTCAAACAATGAATCAAATGCTAGGACAAACAGATAGGGATAAGCAATACCAGAAGAAAGAGAAGGAACGGGGAAGATCAGAGAAGGACAGGGATTGGATGGTATCAGCCTGGGTGTGAGAGGAGAAGCATACATGAGGGAGAGAAGAAATTGAAAAGAGTAAGGGCAGGAAGAAAACAGTAAAGAATAAAAAGAAAGATGTCAATAGTTCGTGAGAGGGGTATCCTTCCGGGGTATCGCCAAGGGGCGAGGCAGGTATCCCAAAGTAGACGAAGATGTCCGGGACTATTGCTTCTGGCCCCGATTAGCCATTACGTTGCAACAATGCTGTCTATGTAGCTGCCACTGTCTCTTGTCTGCATATCATCTCGCCCCTGACAGGGGTTCATCGTACAGCAGAGGGGGTAATCATACAGTCATGAGGCTATAGCGCAAGTTTGGCAGGAGGTCACCTGAGCAGTTAGTTTAATATATGAGAGTGTATAGTTTGTGGGACATCATTGAACAGGTGGTCGAAGGATTCGTTTAACCTGTCTCCATCAGTGGGGACGCTGACCTACTCACATGCGATGTCCGCCTAGCCAAGGGCGAGCTGCGGTGCGCATGCTTGAAGTACTCCATTCCTTGTTGCGGAGTGGTGAAGAAGTATTGTTTTCCCTGGTGTGCAACTCTAAGCCTGGCCTGTACAACATAGCATAGGTGATATTAGCCTGTTGTAATTTTTTCTTAGCAGGAAGAAAGATTTTCGTGCCTCTTGGATGGTCAGTGTAAAGTCCAGATATAAGGCAATATTGTGGCCTTCGAATGAGATTGTATGCTGTTCTCTGGTCCGCCGATGGGCTGCATCTCGGTACCAGTAATTTAGTAGTCAAGCCTCTATGGGCCTAGGAGCAGTCCCCGAGGGAGGGCGAGCAACGGGTGACCCATGCGCTCTCTCCACCACCAACAACGGGGAGAAAGCATCTTTTCCAAAAATGGAAACAAGCAGGCTCTCCACATAGTTCGGCATTCTCCCAGTGTTGGCAGTCTCTGGTATTCCTAGTATCCTTATGTTGTTCCTTCTGGACTTCGCCTCTAAGTCTTCATTTTTCGCTGCTATGACTTTGAGTGGATGCTCCATTTCGCGCATTTGGTTTCCTTTTAGTGAAGCAGAGTCTTCAGAGTTTCTGTGCTCTGCCTTGCCCAGCCGCCCTTCGTGCTTCTCTGGCTTTTGGGCTATAAAGTCCATTTGAGTACACATGCATTCAATCTTGGACTCTATCGAGGTAAGGCTTTGTTTTACTGTTATAAGGAGGGCTTTCATTTCATCTTCATCACCTGGCTGGTCATTCCCAGCTCCCTCTGCCATAGGGGCAGCGTTTTCCTTGCTTTGGCTGCATGCACATCTACTGGACTCAAATGCCAGTTTTGACTGCCTACCTTCCGACTTGCCGATCCCAGTGAGACGTGGAGCTGGTCCTCTGTCGGAACAAAATATCAAGGGGGAGCGTGGTGTCGGTATGCCCAGTCAGCTGCTTATGTATTGCTCAGTAGCTGCAGGTCATCGCGGAGGCCCCAGGTCCCTCAGGGGACACAATGAAGCCCAGCCTGCCAGCCCATGCCCCACTGGCACTGTACCAACAGAAATGGCACCTCTACTTAACTCTCTGTAGCCCATCTGGGAAGGAAGCAGTTGATGTGGTACTATATTCGCCAGTTACTATACCGTGTTCTGGGCAGCAACGGTATGATAAGGTCTCCACCAATTTTCAGGAGCGCGTGCGCCATTCTTTGTCTTGCAGCCGAGCAACCACTTTATGGTGGCGGTATCGTGTGGGTTTGTGCCTGTGATCGAAGGCCCCGCTCGGGTTGTCGGACAGGCCTCTGCAGTCTCTCGGTAGCATAGCGCCACCGCCGCCACTCCCCCTGTACAAGCCTCAGACTTGAATGTGCTCCCTCTCTCTGTCTTAGCCCGTCACCTAGATTTCTCGGCACCTGGGCGGTTCCTCCAAAGGCTGGCAATGCCCAGCCCCAAGCCTCACACCAGCAATAAGACTCTTCAACTCTGCCGCACCATCTTCAGCCGCGGGAACAGATCGATGCGGCCCCGGCTCTCTCCACATCGCCACTCCATAACCCTTGTCACCAGCGCTGGATTCTGTCACCGCAGGCCTCCCTGTGTCGTCACCCCATCACCGAATGCCCAGCTGGAAAGTGCAAAAATAATAGGGGTCTGCTTCTATGTTTCACGGGACGGCACGCTACTTTTCTACCATCCCTCAGATCTCTTCGGGGCAGGATCACGCTGGTGATCGGTCCCGGACTGCAGGAGCCTCACTATGGTGCGGACATCTTGCTGGCCCGCCCTTTAGAGACATCCAGAGAACTTTTCACGGAAGAGAGACATCCAACAGATGGCTGTGCCGGAGACACCAAGTACTGTTTCCAAGACAAACTGGTGACTTTGTCTGGGACAACCCGAGTACTTAGAATAGGACAGAAACTGTATCCAAGACATTCAGAAGACAGTGCCTGAGAGTAAGCCAGGCTGAGAGTGAGTGCCCGGCTGGGAGTGAGTTATCCTCTGGATGTCTCAGTTCCAGGCACAGTCCTCCTTATGCCTGTGCTTGGAATAATCTGTAATCTTTTTCAAGATACTAATGTGTCCGACACACCCCGAGGACTCTTACTGAGACACCAAGGGAGGCTCTCTGCGAGTCTGAGACATGCAGAGTCTGTGCTGAGAAGACGAATGGAGTGAGCAGATCAGTAACATGAAAAAACATATCTTCCTCCACAAAAATCTTAAAAGTTTTTGGGGTAGGTCAGGGGAAAACAAAAAAGATAAACTCCTAATAAATCCAGAATGAAGTGGCATGACAGACTTTTCATTTCCTTTGGTTTTGCTTTGTTTGCCATAAGTTGGCAGGGTATGCTTCATTTCCTTTGGTTTTGCTTTGTTCGCCATAAGTTGGCAGGGTTTGCTCAGACGTGAGTCCCTTGCTCACTTTGCCACTGGATTCAAGCAAGCCTGGCTGAAGACGGCTGAAATGCCAGAAACCGGTCCTAGGAAGCTTGTTTCCGGTCCAGGGAAGACATGGCTTGGCAGTTCGGGCTGGACTGTTCCCATGAGGCACAGGGTCAGACTGATTTGCATATGGCCATGTCTGAACTGGGGTGGCAGAGTGGGCTAAAGAACGGTGATGGATTAAACCCAGATCAGTTGACTGGGGGTGAGTGCTTGCAACGTTCAACACTCCGTCCATCATTTCCTTTGGTTTTACAGACTTTGAAAGGACATATGTGAGGACTTTACAGTGACTGAGGATGGCTTATTTCAAGGGAGGCAAAGCTCTCAAGTTTCCTCGTTCTATTTGTGACCAGTCCATTGAGTCCTGGTTGTCTCTTTTCTTTTCTTGATTTATATCCTGCTGATAAATTATAAAGTCAGGACTACAGCTCTAAGAAAGCATGAGGGGAATACTGGGACTCACTGAGCTGGGAAATGTGAAAGCTCTGGGAAGGGCTTCCCCCTAGACCAGGCCTTTAAGCAGGATAAAAAAAGGGTGCAGGATTTTAAACGGGGTGTAGCCAAACAGAGCAACTACAAATCTTTTTCAAGAAGTGTGGTATACAAAACGTAGGGCTTGGCTGAAGACATTTGAAGAATACTGTGCTTAGCAAATTTGTAAAGAGTCTTTTCAACGAAGAAGAAATGAAACTGGAAAGGACCAACATATATATATACTGCAGATGTGCTGCCAATTTCATATGAAATCATTCTAAATAGCCAAATGTAAATCTGTGGCAACGGATAAGCAAATAGCACTTTTAAAGCCTCACCAATGGAAAACTATGCACTTTACAAATGTTGAATAACAACGATAACTTCATCATCAAACAAATCGAGGGAAGAGAGGGCTTAAAGTAATAACAATGAATTTTATTGTTATCAAGGTCCAGCATACATGCCCATGAATAAGTGAAAACAGAAGGTATGCAGTTCCTAACGTGAATGCAAGGTGTGACAGAATAACAATGGGGTACCAAGGTGGTAACAGGGAACTGAAGTGAATAGCAGGAGTGAAAGTTACTCCTTATTTGGAAAAGAAGACCCTCACACACCCAACAAGCGGGTGTCTTGCTTCATCACCGGGTCTTTGCTCCTTATCGGGCCGGCGGGTGCAATGCCCGATCAGGCACCTAATAGGGCCTTCCTAGCGGAGATCTTTTATTCCAACGCCGGTGAGTGATGTGTGTGTGGGGGGGGGAAAACAATATTAAGACATAAGTGAGTGTAGGTGCATATGAGGTTAAAGTGAAGAGATTAAAACAGGGGTAGGTGATCCACTAAATAATTTTAATACAGTGTGGTCACCATCCTGGTTAAAAAATGTATAATCCGCACATGTGACAACATTAGTTATGTGAGTGTATGTGCTAACGTGATCAATAGGTCAACATGTTTCTTGCCTTTGTATATAATAAATGGCAATTCATCAGGACCGGGGAATTATTGCGGCTACCTACACCTCTTTGGTGGTGCCCAACGTCTATAAGAGATTAAGTGGTGGGCACGCATACAGCACCCTAAAAAAGTGTGGTACCGTAGCTAAAAAGCACACCTGCAGAGAAGGAAAATAACAACGAGTAAAAAATATTAGCGACAAATAAAATTTAAAACAACATTAGCATTGCAACAACAGTTACTTAGGACAATTGGTGGTGTCAAGCCAACCGTGGCATGCAAAGCTATTGAGCAATGTATGGAGGACTTGTAAAGAACCAAAAGCAAATGCAAAGAGGAGGCACAATATCCAATAATTGATACCAGAACCCATCAGATTACAAGAGATAAGGCATCCAACAAACTCACCCTCCTGGGCTGTGCTGCATACAGGGCCGGGGGGAGTACACACTAAATTCTAGTGTCCTGGGATGAGGGAAACAAAGAGGATACCGAACAGTTACAAATTGTTGAACAAATACATCCAACATGGTTGGGAGTAGTCCGGAGAGCGGAATTACAAGCGCCTCTACTGTATTACTTCTCGCAGGACAAGCGGTAAATGACTCTGTGTCGTCCGCCTCGACACAATGAAGGGAAGGCTATGGTAATGAAGCCTCCAAATTAACATGAGGCAAGTGAAGAGAAATAATCAAATAAGGATGTCGCCACCAGTCGGGAGCTACAAAGGTCGACCTCCCAAGCGCTGGGAAAGGTAGTATAGCCATTGCAGACCACGCGGACCATGAACGCATTTGTGGGACCAGCGTGGTGCAAAAATTAAAGACATTGCATGAGAAAAACGGAAGCGTTGACGTCAGTGAAGACACTACCAGTATCCTGTTACTGTACTCACGGTTCCGTGACTCCGAAGACGCCGTCCACCTAGTAACGTGCCAGCCGCTGTAGACTGGTGGCGTGTGTACGAGCCAGTCCTGTATAACGCCACCCACCGGCGAGCTCACGCGAGAGGCAGGTGAACCTGGAAGTGAGCGTGCTGACGTCGAGCATGCTAGAGCGCTACCAGCCCAAACGTAAGGAGCTGCGCGTCCTGCTCGTTGTCATGGTAATGAGGGAAACGCGAAGGCAACCCAAAATCAGTGAAAAACGACACGCGCCAGATCAAAACAAATTGGCGATGTACAGGGGGCACTCGAGGTTCGAAAAAGACTCCATTGGGGTCAAGGTGGCGAGCAAGAGACTGCAAAGTCAAGATGAAACTCAGGAGTTCATACTAAAAGAAAACCACACAAGACACTCATAGTTACTAGCAGAAATGAAAATATATTTTATAGGAAATGCAATCAAATGGATGCAGCAACTGGAGGAGTGTAGAGGTGTGTAGAGAGCAGTTATGGTGAAATCAGGTCAGCATACTCCAAGGAATTTCCTCATTAAGGCCCGTGGTATCGGCAGCCATTCTAAGGACCCACCGCTGTTCGAGTCTAAAGAGGCTTCTTTGTGACATTTGAGGATGTGCTTCAAGGACAATCCATTGGAAGGAGTTAGGGGCATGGTGTTCAAGGTGATAATGAGTAGTCATTTTGGTATTGGTTTTAGCGCATCGAAAGTTACTCTTGTGTTCTAACATGCGTGTCTTAACTGGGCGGGTCGTCATGCCTATATAGGGAAGACCACAAGGACATTTCATCATGTAGACGCAGTTCGAAGAGTTACAGTTTGTGTGTTTGGAAATGTTCCATGTTAAACCATTAGGGAATGTCACTTCTTTGCTGGTAAGAGTCTGGGGACACATAGAGCATGACCCACAGGGATAGTGCCCTTTGACTGGGGGAAGATCCCATAGCATTCTTTGTGAATTGCTGGTAGGTTTCTTTGGTCTGGTATGGATCAGTAGATCCTTAAGGTTACTTGTGCGCTTGAATGCAAATCTGGGGGCCTGTAACTCCAAATCACCAGTATTCAGAATGCCCCAGTGTTTTTTTATGATGGATTTGATCCTGTTGGAGTCCGGAGTGAAGGTAGTGACACATGTGATGGATTTATCAGGTACCTTGATGTTAATGTCCAACAAGCTCTCCCTGTTGTTGTTCCTGGCTCGGGAGAGCTTGTTGGACATTAACATCAAGGTACCTGATAAATCCATCACATGTGTCACTACCTTCACTCCGGACTCCAACAGGATCAAATCCATCATAAAAAAACACTGGGGCATTCTGAATACTGGTGATTTGGAGTTACAGGCCCCCAGATTTGCATTCAAGCGCACAAGTAACCTTAAGGATCTACTGATCCATACCAGACCAAAGAAACCTACCACAAAGAATGCTATGGGATCTTCCCCCAGTCAAAGGGCACTATCCCTGTGGGTCATGCTCCATGTGTCCCCAGACTCTTACCAGCAAAGAAGTGACATTCCCTAATGGTTTAACATGGAACATTTCCAAACACACAAACTGTAACTCTTCGAACTGCGTCTACATGATGAAATGTCCTTGTGGTCTATATAGGCATGACGACCCGCCCAGTTAAGACACGCATGTTAGAACACAAGAGTAACTTTCGATGCGCTAAAACCAATACCAAAATGACTACTCATTATCACCTTGAACACCATGCCCCTAACTCCTTCCAATGGATTGTCCTTGAAGCACATCCTCAAATGTCACAAAGAAGCCTCTTTAGACTCGAACAGCGGTATGTCCTTAGAATGGCTGCCGATACCACGGGCCTTAATGAGGAAATTCCTTGGAGTATGCTGACCTGATTTCACCATAACTGCTCTCTACACACCTCTACACTCCTCCAGTTGCTGCATCCATTTGATTGCATTTCCTATAAAATATATTTTCATTTCTGCTAGTAACTATGATTGTCTTGTGTGGTTTTCTTTTAGTATGAACTCCTGAGTTTCATCTTGACTTTGCAGTCTCTTGCGCGCCACCTTGACCCCAATGGAGTCTTTTTCGAACCTCGAGTGCCCCCTGTACATCGCCAATTTGTTTTGATCTGGCGCGTGTCGTTTTTCACTGATTTTGGGTTGCCTTCGCGTTTCCCTCATTACCATGACAACGAGCAGGACGCGCAGCTCCTTACGTTTGGGCTGGTAGCGCTCTAGCATGCTCGATGTCAGCACGCTCACTTCCGGCTTCACCTGCCTCTCGCGTGAGCTCGCCGGTGGGTGGCGTTATACAGGACTGGCTCGTACACACGCCACCAGTCTACAGCGGCTGGCGCGTTACTAGGTGGACGGCGTCTTCGGAGTCACGGAACCGTGAGTACAGTAACAGGATACTGGTAGCGTCTTCACTGACGTCAACGCTTCAGTTTTTCTCATGCAATGTCTTTAATTTTTGCACCACGCTGGTCCCACAAATGCGTTCATGGTCCGCGTGGTCTGCAATGGCTATACTACCTTTCCCTTGTCCTTCCCCCCAGTGCTTGGGAGGTCGACCTTTGTAGCTCCCGACTGGTGGCGACATCCTTATTTGATTATTTCTCTTCACTTGCCTCATGTTAATTTGGAGGCTTCATTACCATAGCCTTCCCTTCATTGTGTCGAGGCGGACGACACAGAGTCATTTACCGCTTGTCCTGCGAGAAGTAATACAGTAGAGGCGCTTGTAATTCCGCTCTCCGGACTACTCCCAACCATGTTGGATGTATTTGTTCAACAATTTGTAACTGTTCGGTATCCTCTTTGTTTCCCTCATCCCAGGACACTAGAATTTAGTGTGTACTCCCCCCGGCCCTGTATGCAGCACAGCCCAGGAGGGTGAGTTTGTTAGATGCCTTATCTCTTGTAATCTGATGGGTTCTGGTATCAATTATTGGATATTGTGCCTCCTCTTTGCATTTGCTTTTGGTTCTTTACAAGTCCTCCATACATTGCTCAATAGCTTTGCATGCCACGGTTGGCTTGACACCACCAATTGTCCTAAGTAACTGTTGTTGCAATGCTAATGTTGTTTTAAATTTTATTTGTCGCTAATATTTTTTACTCGTTGTTATTTTCCTTCTCTGCAGGTGTGCTTTTTAGCTACGGTACCACACTTTTTTAGGGTGCTGTATGCGTGCCCACCACTTAATCTCTTATAGACGTTGGGCACCACCAAAGAGGTGTAGGTAGCCGCAATAATTCCCCGGTCCTGATGAATTGCCATTTATTATATACAAAGGCAAGAAACATGTTGACCTATTGATCACGTTAGCACATACACTCACATAACTACTGGTGTCACATGTGCGGATTATACATTTTTTAACCAGGATGGTGACCACACTGTATTAAAATTATTTAGTGGATCACCTACCCCTGTTTTAATCTCTTCACTTTAACCTCATATGCACCTACACTCACTTATGTCTTAATATTGTTTTTCCCCCCCACACACACATCACTCACCGGCGTTGGAATAAAAGATCTCCGCTAGGAAGGCCCTATTAGGTGCCTGATCGGGCATTGCACCCGCCGGCCCGATAAGGAGCAAAGACCCGGTGATGAAGCAAGACACCCGCTTGTTGGGTGTGTGAGGGTCTTCTTTTCCAAATAAGGAGTAACTTTCACTCCTGCTATTCACTTCAGTTCCCTGTTACCACCTTGGTACCCCATTGTTATTCTGTCACACCTTGCATTCACGTTAGGAACTGCATACCTTCTGTTTTCACTAACAACGATAACTAACAAAAGGATTAACACAAAGTGCTGTAGTCTTGCTTTATATGATGTACCCCTTTTTTCACTGGCACCGTTCTAGGCTCAGAATGCTATGGGGAAGACGCCTCTGGGTGTACAGACTACTTAGCCAGAATCCTTTTCTGCTTGCAGTGCTTTTTGGATTCATGAAACCGCACTCTGCTCAGAAATCTCCCCATAGCTCAGGTTATCTCATGTGCAGCTGTGTAGTGGTCCATTGATGTAACCAAAGCCAAAGGGATCTAATTTGCCCCAGCTTTGTGCTGGGCAATTGAAATGAAAGCTTAAAACAATTGCACTTTAAGAGCTGTGCATGCTGCATGACCTGGCTTGGAGCACTCACCTGACCTGGCCACTGACAGCAGAGGTGTTTCTTTTTTTGTCAGTTTCCGTATGCTGGTCTGTTCATCAGACCTGGGAGTAATTTATTTACCTAAAGCACTGAACCTGTGGTAATCAGCAAGCACATGGAAGTCCTAAACTCTCCCAGGTCCATGCACAAGTAGCTTATCCAGATCATGTTTTCCCTTTGCATTCTGGGACTTGTTGTCCCACTTTTATAACAGGCTATATTCTAGGACTACAATATCAAGAATGCAGACAAGAAACTTGAAATGGACGAGCTACTCCGGCATGTACATCACAAACTTGGGAGTTCTGCCTTCAGTCACGTACTCATGGCCTGCTTGCACATGTAATCAGGGACGGTGAATCTCATGCAGCACTGCATGGGTGTAAGTAAGGCCTGGCCCTTGATTGAGAGTGCCGCACCTTTTGTCTTGCTCATTGCCCTGTCTCCTCCGGACCCTGCAGCAGTCTTACACCACTCTCAGGGAGGTGACTGAAACATGGCCCTGCACCCCCACATATATTGTTGTGGGTTTGAGTCCTGCTTTGCGCTAAACCTTAAATGCTTTGAGACAGAGAAAGGCAGGGGGTGCACCATCAACCTTTTCCATCCATTTCAGTTGAGCAACAAATTAAAGATTGCAAGAGCGTGTGACGAAAGGCACAACTGCTCCCCATGAGATTTCATGCACCATAAAGTTAAATTGTTTTTAAAATGTTTCAGAGAAATGAACAACGATCAGACCAGATAAGTGCCTGCGTGATATTTTTTTGAAGCTGCAGGACATTTTCCTGTATAATCATTTAATTGCAATATTTTTAAACCATTAAACTTTGTGGTGAGTGATTATGCCCAGAAATCATGCTTGCCAAGCAAAAATCAAACTTGAGAGCCCTCCCAACTTCTGGATTGCATAAGGCTTTCATTGCTCTCTGAGAAGCGACTGTCCTGCAGCTGACTCCCCATAGAAGGCCCTTCCTCAGTACTAAAGAGGACATTCACAGCAACAAAAAGAGAACAAAAGTGAGGTTAGCCAGGTAATCAACCTCACCGATCACACATTTTTTCAGTGTGAGCAAAGAGCCAGCATTGAGGTCATAGAAGAGACTCGTTTGGGGAAGAGAAGGGTAAAAGATCCAAAGGCCAGAGATGCTGACTTTGGGGCAGATTTACAAGCCCCTTGTGTGACTTTTGCGCCACCGTTGCATCACTTTTGTGACCCAGCAGCAGCGTAAATGTTGCTGCCCGTTTACAACATGACGCATCTAGGGAGATGCGTCACGTTGTAAAGCCCTGCGTCACATTATACCTGCGTCAGGTAAAATGTGTGCAGGGTGGGCGATCCCACGCAAAACGCCGTGTAGAACTGACGCAGTAAAATCTACAGGATTTCACTGCATCACTCTACGCCTTCACTGTGTCAAAAGCCCTATGCCTGCTCAGACTAGGCATAAGGAATGATTCAGGGCTTTTTGTATGGGACTCACCCATCTATTGTGGCGCATTGCTGGAGTTGCATCACTTTCATGAGAAACTCCAGCAATGCATCACTTTTGCACCAACAGATGCGTCATAATTTCTGACGCATCTGTTAATCCTTGCGCCATGGAGCACTGAAATGTAAACACAGCACATCCATAGTGGCGCAAGGACATTTGGCGCTGAAGTAAGGAAACTGACGCACCTATGAAGATGTGTCAGTTCCCTGTAAATCTGCCCCACAGTATCTAGGGAACCAAGATCGAGTCTTGGCGTGAGCTCACCATCCTGTATGATTACAGGCACATCACTTAATCTCCTGTGGTAAAAATTAAAAAACGAATGTGTGCTGCAATCTAGTGGTCCTGTAAAGCGCTCTTCGCCCCTGGAAGGAGTTTGTGCTATACAAATCTGCAAAAATGAATATTCTCTTTTTCTGTGACTAATGCTGCTTAGCACTGGAATAAACCCACCCAAAAAAATTGTGCTCTAAATCCCCCTCTTGCTGTAGCCCTGAGTCTTACTTGCCACAAACTGGCAGCACTCCTACGCTCTGCTCACCTCCGTTGTTTCTCTTCATCACGAGGAATGGGTGCCCAGAGATCAGTGTGGACAGCCTGCCAGCCTCGTGTTCTCAAACCTTCCCGAGCAGAGCGAGGGTCAGAGATTCTAAATGTACAGAGACTGCCTAGTTCGATTAAAGAAAACAATAGGAGGTAAGAATTGAGGTGAAGCGGGCCCCTCAGCCCTAATTAAGGAAACACCCTAGTTCTATCCGCGCTAACAAACTACATCCTGTCCATCAAAACATCTACCTCAAACTTAAACCTCCATGCATTGCATCTATAGTCTCTGTGTTTTATTCGCCCTGATCTCTCTGTTGGAACTTACCGTCGGAGGACCTAGACGATATTGATACCCTCAACACAGTTAACGCTGCCCTCAAACTGCATCTCCTCCAAATGGAA
Organism: Triturus cristatus; assembly: GCF_964204655.1. Taxonomy (NCBI): domain Eukaryota; kingdom Metazoa; phylum Chordata; class Amphibia; order Caudata; family Salamandridae; genus Triturus; species Triturus cristatus. Next base: position 241,555,001 of record NC_140592.1, on the reverse strand, counting down.
TCTCCTAATCATGCATGACCAAGAATCCAATTCTAGCTGACAGGGACAAATGCTCAACTCCCTGACACCTTTTAAGATCATCAACGAACCTGCTCATTGTGTGAAATATATCATATGTTGGTAATCTTAAATGTATGCTTATGTGGACGGAAAAGCCCTCTGTATGGTGAAAGACGTGTACCCGTGCCCTGAGGGCCCAACTGTACTGGTGTCTGGATCCCTAATGTTGATGTTTTTTGTCACAGGGAAACATGGATTATGCGTGTGCGCCCTGACACAGGCATGTCTCGTGGATTGTGGTCTTGTTGGACCGGGAAGGGCACCCAAAGCACTGCCCTCATAGTGGTGGAAGGCTACCGCCTTCACAAGCACAACTGCGGTGATGACAGCATATCGTCTAGTGATCAGTAGTAGTGAACAGGACCTTTTTACCAGGTATCGCTGGAGTGAGACGTACAGGATCACTCACCTTTTTTAAAGTTCTACTATTGTTTGCTTAACTCACCCCTGGCTTACATCAGGTGGATGTGGAAGTGCGTGCTTTATGGAAACGTGCTGAGAGCATGTGTGCTCACAAAAAGCAGACTACACAAGGGGTGATACAGTGCGCACAGGGTCAATGTGTGTATTCTGGCAGTGTGTAGTTTTTAAAATAATAAACTCTGGTACAATCCAGAAAGGCTGCAGTACTGAACAGTGTCCGCAAACTGAATGCATTTGCTGCATGTAGTTTTGCTTGTGGTGGCATAATACATGAGGATAACATTGCTGTGCTGTAGGTGTGCTGTGGATGTACACGGAGTGCAAGTGTGCCTGCACTGGTACATTACATTGAGATCCTTGGGTACCATTTTGGGAAGCCCAGGCCTGCTTGATGAAAACAAGAGGAGTAGAGGATCACCCCAGACAGATTTGTGTATTGCTGCGTTTCCGTAAGCTGAGAGGATGGGAGAGCCTCCAAAGGGCTCTTTGATTCAATGATAGATCACAAGGAAGGGGCCTGCACACATCTCGGGAAGAGTGAGATGGGGCTGAAAAGGAAATAATAAAGAGCAGGACTGGGAGCCCAGGATTAACTTTGTGCTGCACATATCATGTGACTGACATCCAGGTGTGAACTCTAGTCACTCCCATGAATCTTGTTGTGGGTAGATTAGCTTCTGAGTCCTGCCTGCTGTGACAGACATCCTTCAGGAGGAAGAAGAAAGGGGAAAGATGCCAATTTCAAAGAAGCTGAAACCCAACATAAAACTTCAAAGACTCAGACACTAAATTACTTTTTGTGTCTGAAAAAAGACTAAAGTTAGACCCCAAAGAGACCCCAAACTTTGTCATCTGCCGAGCAGCCAGACGGTCTGTGTGAGGAGGGGAAGCTCTGCAGTACATCAGCCTGTGACCAGGACTGGGGGCCCATTCCTGCTAGTCTCCCTGCTGGGTGAGGGGACATCACCCAGGGAAACCAAGACCACCTGCACTGGAGCCTGCAGCACCAATGCCTACCTGCTCGTTAAGACCAGTGTGCCCTGTGAGGAAGAGGAGAGCGTTGGAAGGAGCAAGGTCCAAGGAGAGCACCATCATGAGAGCTCCCTGTGCGAGGAATACAATCTTGCACCAATCAGATCGTAGCCCATGTGCTTGATTGTTTCTTTGACCCCCGAGTGCCAGGAGGGGCAGCCATGGACTGAGCCGAGGAGCGAGGGTTGTGCAGAGGGTGCCAGGCTTGCACAACCTTGTGGTGGGTGGCCCAGTGTGCCAAAGAGGAGGCTACCATAAACATCAACGGCAGGTCAGCATGACCGGACTTGTGAGTGCCATGACAGTGACCCATATGCCAGGAGGGACCACCGGAGATGCCGAGGCCAAGGGTTCAGGGCGTCACCTGAGACAGTGAAACTGCTGCTGGGACCAAGACGGGTCCAGCCCGCATTCTGCATAGTGCACCAAAAGAAAACAGGTTCAAAGGATATCGCCGGAGCCTCGTTCGAGCATGGAGATCAAACCCCTCCCCCCACGGAGGAAAGTATGACTTACTGTGTGATCACCGGAGCGGGAACAACCCTGATCGCTACAAGCAGCCGGTAGAGAGGCTCAGAGGAGAGCTTGTGCCTACCAGGTGCTACCACTTGTTACCGCATGCAGCCGGACTTTACCGATCCAGAGCAAACATTTGCCGAGCCACTGAAGGGTTCCATACCGCCGAGGTATTTAAGCCATGAACTGGATTTCTGGGGCCCCGGGGATGCATACTGCCATCATTACTGCGATCCCGTAGACTTTTGTGACTGAACCTCCAAAAGTAGTCAGAGGGGAGAACTCTAGAGTATGGGCTAATAGTTTACATTCCCTGGATGTGGTCATCATTGAATGGGGAATAACAGCAAACCCGTTGCACTAAGGTTAGTAGGACAGGGAGTGGCCTGACAACTACTAACGTCCCGACCTCAAGGGGCATTGTGTTATTGCTTTTGAATCTCGTTTACCTCTGCATATGAAAAATTGGAATTAAAATACTTCTTTTTATATAAAAACAAGTGTTTAACTGGACATTGATTTATTGTTTGCGCTGCTTGCACATTGAGTTATGAGTCATGTTCACTGCTCTGAATCTGTCCTCTCTCCCAAAGGAGCTTGGACTGCTCGTCTGATATTACCTAACTGAGAGTCAGGTGCAGAAGGGGTGCTTGGCCCAGTTGAGCCATAGTAGGTTGGGCCCCGGGACATCTGGAGTAAAAGGCTTCAACCACCATGGGTGGGTCCAGTAACTCTTGCTTGCCCAATGACCCACTGAAAAAGGTTCTGACATATGTACTGTATTGTTTTCATTAACACTAATCACCCATAAAGCAATCATCTACCCTACTAATTATTTCCACCCACCCATCTCCTTTCTTTGCTAAAGTGGAGCATTTCTGGTCCAAATGCTGTTCTTCTGGATCCTTGGTCAGGCCCACTGGCATTTGCAATGGTTGACGAGGATCACTTCTGGTAGAGGTTTGTCTTTGATGTTCTCCAATTAAATTCCAATACTCTTCACTAGCTAGATATGTTACACTAGCTCTTTATTATTTTTATGGATTTATCAAAGCATAGCTCGCCCTTAAGACCAGGGCTAGACTGGCCGTAGCGGGCACCAGGAGTTTTCCTGCTGCGCCGGAAGGGTGGGGGCTTGTTTTTGACACGTGGAGACCGTTTTTTGTTACTGGGGGATGGTTTTGCAGCAGTGCTGCAATATCGGCCCCTTGTAACAAAAGCGGCAGCGGTGCTTGGCACTAGCACCCCCTCCTTGCCCCCAACTCTTCGACCGGCACTTCTCAGTAGCTACCCCCCGGGCCAGTCGAGCGAATTTGCCAGGGCTGGTTTCTGTTCCTAGCCCAGCCGTGCTTAAGGCAAACAGCAGCAAGCATCACATTCATTGTATTCTTACAAATATTCAACTTTTAATATCCGCGGAACTTATCTGCATTTAAATAATGGGATATTATAATCCATAGAATTTAATAGTTTAAGAAATAAAATGGTGAGGCAATTTAGCTTCAAACAACAAAATGTCACTGAAATTATCAATTATATCAAAGTATTTATTGAAAGTCAATACATAATTTAAAGTATTTGGAGGTTTTACTTCATACAACCACTGGAATATTATATTTCCTTTAAATGTTTGCAGTTAGTGAAATCCTGCATGAAAGTTCAAAAGCATCCTTGCAAAAATTTCCTCCAGTATTTGTGGACTTTCAGTGTTTCAAGATTGAAAGTTGCAAACCTGGAAGAACTTCATTTGCTTGAGTCCTTCGTCCATTCTGTACACTGCAGCTTTCTGCTGCTAACAGCTTCATTTCTGTCCTTGTCTCCAGCAATGGTCATCAATCCTTCAACTAAGACATTCCTGTTCACAATTGTGTTTTTTCCTTCACCTGATAGTTTCTTGCTGCTAAAAGGCGATGAACCATTGTACTATGTACAGTATTTCTGCAAATAGCATATCATCTGCATGGAGGCAAATGCACCTAACAATACATCGAAAAAATCAATTTTAAACCAACCTGCATTAAATCATTCATTAGTGTTGCACAAATGATGTATCTAACATTTGTATCACCCTATTTCTTCTTGCCATTCCTTCACCCCTTTGTTTGTAATCACATTTGATCAACAACAGAAATTGTGCTACTTTAACTGCTATAGCTTTAATATTTAAAAAGAATATTCCATTTTGTAATGCCCTTTTAGTTGCACTTACTACTTCTTCATCTACACAACTTTTTTCTACCCTCTTTCAGTACATCCTTTTTGCTTATACTTTATGCCTACCATAGTGAACTGTTTAAAATATAATTGCTTACATCATAGAAATATACAGTGTCATTTGAACTAAGCAGGAACCGAGAAGCTAATCTAGTCCACCCTTTTTTCGGTCAGCCCTTTATACACAAACACTACCTGGTCTTCAGACTTAACTACCATGGCTTACTTAGCATGTAAGTTCCCTTGTTAATTTGCAACATTGAAATTATTCAAAACCTACCTTATTCCTTGTAGGAATTGTTCTAGAGTGCGGGGGCAAATATGTTACAAAACCAAACTACTACAGCAATGTGTGAGAGTTACTCATAGGCCACTTATATTTCCAACAATGAAGAACAAGTAGAGCTGTTGCACTAGAAACCATTTGCATGACGGAAGAGATTTGACATAATACTTTGCCTAAAAGCGAATGTTTAGAATAGACCGATTTACTTATAATATTGCTGCTTTTATGCATCATTTAGTAGGTGTATTTTTTTTTATATCTCAGAGCATTAAAGGATACAACACTATTGTTTCATGAACTGACAGGGCTGCAAAATGCCCTTTTTGAAAATAAGAGTTCTGAAAGCCAACATAATCCAATTAGTCTATAAGTGTTAATAGGATCAAGGTTTATAGAGAATGCCTGCATAGTAGTATTTATTATTTTTCGATAAATAAATACAGGGTGACTGTCACTCTCACTTTGCTTCCCTTCAATCATCTCACAGTCTTCATGGGTACCAGAATATCGTAACCAAAATATCATCTGACAGATGTATTGAGTCCTACATTTCATTTACATAAAATAACACCAAAATCTGTACCCAATGCAATGATATTATTGTAAATGGTATTTAGGACTCAATATTTCTGTAAAACAATATTTTTGCTAACGATATTATGACTTTAAACAGTGTGTGCCATTATTACTTTCCATCACATGCTCTCATTCACACCGCTACTAATTCTTTTTACTTTACTGCATGCTTTCTACTCATCTTTATTTTATGGGCCTTTTTAACACTTGCTGTATCTAGTTTGATTCTATGGGTCCGATTCACAAAGGTAAACTTAGACCTAAAGTCTAAATTTACGCCTGAATTCTAAGTTTAGACCTAATATCAAAGTTTGGACATGAAGTGTAACTTTATACCTGAAGTCTAAACTTAGACTTCAGGTCTAAACTTAGACTTCAGGTCTAAGTTTACCTTTGTGAATCAGGCCCTTCGTTTTTTATTCATTATTCATGCATGTTGTTTTTTTCAGCTCATCTACCTTCTCACCATCCATGCCTTTGATTTTAATTGAAACCTTTGTAGTTTTTCCTCATTTCCCACATTTGCATTCTTTTCATCCTGCCTCCTCTTCCTCCATTGTTTTTGGATTTATATTTGCTTTGTTTTCATCACTGTTTAGCGAGATGCTGGCTATGTGCTCTATTTGGTATTAACAGGTGTAACACGGAGTGTGAGGAATAAATGGAAGGGGGAACAAACCTAGATCTGGGGAAGTTGACGTTTATTGGACATCGGTGGTAGATATTGCACAAATAACTATAGAATCATTGGGTATTCAACTCATATGCTGATGTTTGGATAAAAATGGCTGAATTTCCAAAATATACTTAAAGCTGATATTTGTGTGATAAAATGACAAAGCATGTTTTCACTAATGGGACCCCCATTCCCATCTTGCATGGATCAGAACGGTGATGTCAGGGCCAGCTTTAGTACTGTTGGTGCTGGGTGCGAAATTCATTTTTGCCCCCCATCCCCACGGCCTCCTCCTCGGATGCCCTCACTACCATCCGAGAAAAGTGCCCCATATCTCTTCCTAGCCCCTCTCTAACATACATTTCATTTGTTTTAAAGCACTGGTAAAGGCTGGCTTTCCTAAAAAGAATGTATATGTACCCAAACAAACACTTTTCAGCAACATTAGGAATAGATAATGAAAGACTGGGGGGAAAAAAGAACTTCCTAACTTATTTTATGCAGCTTGCATGCAGCTCTTGCATGACCGTTCGTGACAGTCACTGTTCTATATACAGGTTGTATCTTATGAACTGCAGTAACAAAAGGATCTCTGTGACAAAAGCAATCCACTCAGCTATCCACATAAAATTCAGATCTGTGTTCTACGCTGTATGTGTTCTTTGCAGCCGGCATGTTAACCCTCTGTGCTACTTTATGATGAGTCAAAACGGCCACTAGACAAAACTGAGACTCCTCGCTCTCTAGCAGGAACAACAATCACAAGAGCTATCTTGAAATTTTTAATGCTGCCAATAAACTGGACGTACAAGAAACTCTGCCGCAGGTGTTTTTAAATCGTACGTTATTGCTAAACATAGCACCCCCCCCAAGAGGTCAGTGCCCCCCTCCCAGGTCAGTGCGGCTGCACCGGTCGAACTGCCCTAAAGCCGGCCATTGTGAGGTGACCACTTCTGGTAATCTTCAACATTTGGTGGCCACTAAAATAATCCTGTCCGATGTGGCTACTATTTCGTCTCTAACAACAGTAGCTCGGGAGGATTTTGATTGAACATCAGTAGTTCTCATTTCATCATTAATAAGGCTGGTTCTAGAGTTGCATGTAAACATGTGAAAGTGAAGATGGAAATGATATATGAGAAAGGGTATAAAGATCATAGGACTAGATAAAAACATCCATGAAGCGACGTACACAATAATAATTTGCCATTGTGGAATGAAAACATTTTAATGTTAGCAGTTTTCTCTAGTCGCGTCCTTCTTCAAATTTTTGCACGTGGACCTATAAACTATTTCCCTTGCAAAATACTATGTAATTTCATGGTGGATTTCTACGTCCACCTGCACAATATAAAAATATAGTCACAGATATGTTTCCACGAGTGGGTCAGAGGGCCTAAAAGTCAACAGAGGCCGACGTTTCTTAATCCCGCCAGGGACTAAAATGAGACGACACGCTTCCGCTATCTGTCCACTCTTAACATTTGTAAATCGTTAGCAAATAAATCTATACAACAGATAAAAGCAAGTAGCATAGTTTCCAAACGCTAACTTAATAACATACCAAATTTAAAAAATAAAAATATCAGTCTAACTACTAGAGAGTTAAATAAGAAAGACAATATTAATTTGCCATATGGCCAGAATTGACCAAACTTTGCCTAGGCTTTCGCGTGATGCAACAATTTAGGGTGGTACACATTTGCCCTTAGAATTATAGGTATACATTACAAATGTGCTCTTTTGGTTTACGAGTCACGCATGCGCTCCCCATAAACATTTGAAATGTTGGCGCATGCGCGCCAAGAGCCACGTTTCTGTTTGTAAATAATCGCTGTTGATTGAAGAGGACGTCATATCGAAAGAGTTATTTGCATTAGGGAAAGATTTGGCTTTAAAAAAGAAATATTTGTGGTAAATGGGTTACCGCAAGGCTGGAGTGCATGGTGGTAAATATTTATTTTTGCAGTTGGTCCATTAAGGTTCGCCCGATTTACGGATTGTGTCTTGTTTGTTCACTTTCATGTGTATGATAGACTGCATTGTCAGGTAGTGGTTACATTTTAGCTCATCTATGTGCTTACTCGGTCTCAGTGTGCAGAAAAATGTCCGGAAAGACGTTCAGAAAGAAATATCCTCGCCCTGGATACGCTGTAATTAAACAATCCTTCCAAGAGGTAAACGCTGCTTCCACAAGCGGCAGCGATCCTTTTCATGTCGATATTTACGTCTTCAAAAGAACACTGCAACCGCTCTTCCGCAGCTGAACTCTTCTGACGTCTCTGCCCTTCATTATTGAACGGGTGTCATCCGGTCTGCTCTTTCCCAAAGATTCTTTTAATTCGTCTGAGCTGGCGTTGTTCAGAAGAACAGTAGGTGTCGCTGTTGACTAACAAGAGATAACCAGAGGGTTTGACAAAGACGGATGGCTATGTGCCTCTTCTAAAGGCTTGCTTCGTAAGAGCTCACAGGCGGTTAGCTCCTGATACAGTGTATCCAGAATCTCAGATAAATGAGCCTTCCCTGTGAAAAAAAAAAAAAAAAAGAGTGAGCACGCATAGCTTTTGAAGTACCTATAGAAAGTATGTTCTTCTACCAGATCTATATCACAAAAACGTTATCTGTCAGAAGTGCCGCGTATTGACAACCCTCTTTACCCTTTAACCCTTTCTTACCATTTCTAGGGCAGCTTTAAGTTAGGCTGACTAGATTTTGAGAAATAAAAATCTTGACATTCCATAAACAGAGAAACAGGACTACACTATTGCATCGACCAAGGGGCACGGAATGATTTAATTGCTAAAGCTCACCAAACCAAAAAACACAACATAAATACAATTATTATTCCCATAGACCTTATTCAGCCGGATACTCACGGGGTTTAAGCCAAAAATCGCTTTATTTTAGATGTCTTCAGCCTCAAATTGAAGTCAACGTGGGAAATACATCCCCCAATATATATATTTTTTTAAATCCCACTTCCCTGTTCTAAATTGTAGGCACATATGCAATTCTTAAACATGCGTTTTACTTAAATTGCTTTCCGATAAAAGCTGCTCATTAATCCTGCTCTGAAACACTGAAAAACGTGCTTAAATATAGTTTAGTCGAGGTAACGGATAGGCAAGCCACCTAACCGGCAAAGGGGCACCAGTGTTAGGAGCTCTTTATATAGCATTCAGAAGCACTTTCATCTTCACTATAAGTAGCACTTAAAACTCAACCCACAATGCAGCGAGCCCCCTAAACTTAGCTGTAGACACAGAACCAGAATTATATAGCACGTACCACACCTTCACATTACTCTGACAAGGGGGCCCCTGTAGCTCCTTAGACAGCATCTTGTAGCACTTTAATTTGGCACTTTAAGCTGCGTTTCACCCTACTGTCCATACAGGGGTGGTCCTTTCTGCTCAAGAGTATGTAGAACATCTGTTCATCGTAACATAGCTGCTTGCAGGACTTTAAGTGGGCCGGGTCTCCCCGGTGCTGAGCACCGGCAGTTTTTTAAAGGGGGCCTCGAAACGGGTCTCTATCGGGCTCTATTTTGGGCACTGGCACAGGCGGTCCGTTTTTTTCCGGACTGCAGCGACAGCAGGCACATCGATGTGCGCGTGCTCACACTGCTCACTTCTCACTAGTGGGGAACTTACGGCATGACATCATGCCAGGTGAGCGTTGTAGGGGAATGGAAATCATTTAAAGAGAGTCATTTTCTCTCTGGATTTCTCTTCTCTTTTTGAAACTCAGGAGCAGCAACATTGTTGTGGTGTCACCAGGGCTTTAAGTGGAAGCTTTTTCAATAATATATACAAGCCATAGTTGCTGCTTATTTATCTTATTCAACTAACAACCATTGACAAAGCCAATAGTCCTGACTTGTTGTAGGTATGATGTTACTTGTTGTATCATATATCTGGATGCAATGACAGAAACAGCAAAATACAAGTCCGGTGGCACACTATGCTAAGCACAGATTTTTAGCTTACGTGTTTTTAAGTCATGCCCTTAATTACTAAGGATTTCTAAAGAACGGTGATGGATCAAACCCAGATCTGTTGACTGGGTGTGAGTGTTTGATTGGTTCTGATGCTCCGTCCATCACCACCCCCTTTTGTACCGCTTTGTTCGCCATAAGTTGGCAGGGTATGCTCAGACGTGAGTCCCTTGCTCACTTTGCCACTGGATTCAAGCAAGCCTGGCTGAAGACGGCTGAAATGCCAGAAACCGGTCCTAGGAAGCTTGTTTCCGGTCCAGAGAAGGCATGGCTTGGCAGTTCGGGCTGGAGTGTTCCCATGAGGCACAGGGTCAGACTGATTTGCATTTGGCCATGTCTGAACTGGGGTGGCAGAGTGGGCTAAAGAACGGTGATGGATCAAACACAGATCTGTTGACTGGGTGTGAGTGTTTGATTGGTTCTGATGCTCCGTCCATCACCACCCCCTTTTGTACCGCTTTGTTCGCCATAAGTTGGCAGGGTATGCTCAGACGTGAGTCCCTTGCTCACTTTGCCACTGGATTCAAGCAAGCCTGGCTGAAGACGGCTGAAATGCCAGAAACCGGTCCTAGGAAGCTTGTTTCCGGTCCAGGGAAGGCATGGCTTGGCAGTTCAGGCTGGGCTGTTACCATGAGGCACAGGGTCAGACTGATTTGCATATGGCCATGTCTGAACTGGGGTGGTAGAGTGGGCTAAAGAACGGTGATGGATCAAACCCAGATCTGTTGACTGGGTGGGAGTGTTTGATTGGTTCTGATGCTCCGTTCATCACCACCCCCTTTTGTACCGCTTTGTTCGCCATAAGTTGGCAGGGTATGCTCAGACGTGAGTCCCTTGCTCACTTTGCCACTGGATTCAAGCAAGCCTGGCTGAAGACGGCTGAAATGCCAAAAACCGGTCCTAGGAAGCTTGTTTCCGGTCCAGGGAAGGCATGGCTTGGCAGTTCGGGCTTGACTGTTCCCATGAGGCACAGGGTCAGACTGATTTGCATATGGCCATGTCTGAACTGGGGTGGCAGATTGGGCTAAAGAACGGTGATGGATCAAACCCAGATCTGTTGACTTGGTGTGAGTGTTTGATTGGTTCTGATGCTCCATCCATCACCACCCCCTTTTGTACCGCTTAATTACATTGGCCACGCCCCCTTGAGAAACCCCCAGTTTTTTCATCCCACTTAAAGCCCTGGCTGCTTGTATACCTCCAAGATCACCGCAGCAGCTGGCACTCTTCAGAGGCCTGTTAAGATGTGCTTCTTCTGTGGCTAACAGTTAGGTTGTGCAGATACCCAATGCATGTCCCTTGGGTTCGTAACCTGCTGCCATAAGAAAACCCGCATGCTCCAGCTAACCCATGGGCAGTGCTTAATTTAAGCCGGTGGTTTCCAGTGCTCAGCACTAGCATTTTATTTTGAACACCGGCACTTATGACAGTCAGCCACATGGTGGCACTGTCTGTGCAATTTAGAGATAAGCAGAACATCAGCTGTGTATACATAAAATATATATTAGAATTGTTTTTAATTCCTGCACCCAAGCCATTCTTATAGCTTTGGGGGCCTAGAATTGTCTGAATTATCACATTTGTAGGAATGTTATGTTAATAGTTGTGTAGGTATTGTCGTTGGCAATGCTGGCAGGGGCAGTGGGTAGTTAAAGCTGCAGCAGCCTCCTGACGAGGGCCCTAGCACATATTTTATTACAAATTAAGCACTGCCCCTGGGGTACGCTTCATCTCCATTTGTCCACCTTATATGATGGCACATAGTTATGTTACTCCTCATCTGACGGGCAGTCGTGTTCGGCATGACTCGCGGTTGTGGGACAGGAAGCCAGGAACAACAGCAAGGCTCCCTCGACCAATCACAATGCTGCAACACAGCTTTGTGATTGGTAAGCACCCAGGATCCTCTGACAAATCACAATGCTGCAATGCAGCGTTGTGATTGGCTTTGAGCGTCCTGGTTGGATGCTCAACCAGGGAATGGGAGCCTGGGCTTGTTCTCCATGCAGACTAATGCAGCCTGCATGGAGAGCTGGGAGAGTGCACATGACTGGTTTGGGCAGCCCGAGAGGGCCGACTAAACAGTCATTGCGCACTTAGGAGTGGGCAAACCACTCCTCTCCTGCCCTGCTCCGTAAGCAGAGCAGCCCCGTGCCCACCCGCCCGCAAAGGAAGTAAACATAAAATGACCTTAACTAAAAGTTTTAATCATTTTATATTTCCTTTCCTTTCCACTGCTCAAAACAGTGGGGCGACGCTCCTCTGCCATAGCGGAGGAGCCACCCCTGGACAGGGGGCTTATACGATCAACCAAATAGGCTGTAATGTAAGCACAACACCGATACCAATGCCACAAGTGTTGCAACTGTTTATTGTAAAACGTTTATGTCTGTTTAATCTTGTTTTAGTACTCATTTCCGCCCTATCAACCAAATGTTACACTCTGTGGTTGCACTACCTCTCATGGACGTTCTATCTAAGTTGTGCATCCACTTTCTTGTAGTTAAATGGTACTTTTTCATGGAAAAAGCTGTTTGATCTGGGCCGCGGATGTCGATTCACTAAATTCTCTATGGTAGCAGATAGAGTTGGGCAAGCCAACAGACTAACAGAGAGAGCCGAGCCACAGCCAAATCAAGGGTCTGGCTTGGCTCTAACAGTCTGTGCATCAGCTGTGCCTTGAAATTAGTTCCCATTATACCAACAGAGAGATGGAGGAGTCAACCTAGCATTACCTCCATTATTCCATATATATGCACACCACAGATGCTAGGGAAATGGAAAAGGTCCTTTCTTTTTCGGCCCCTTCGATTTACAGGTATCCAAAGATATTTGGATAGGTCATCTCGCCCACTTGTGTCGTGGCATGCTTCATCATAGGCGACCTCCCACACCACGGTAGGAATAATACTACCATGTGGACTCAACCGCATTGCGGGAGTTCTTGTATAAATGGAACTGGATAGAGACAAGGATCCAGATCTAAAAATGCTTCAGGGCATCCCTCGAAGGTTTTCCTTTAATCGCTAGGTAACCCGGGTATGATTAAAAACAGAAGATATGGATAGGAATTGATAGTCAAATATCGTTGTGGGTAAAACAATTGGTCAAAACAGATATTTCTTACCTTCCTAATACAAAGTAAACATCATTTTTACATGACATTTGTAAACTTTACATTACAGGAGCCACATTACATCTGTTGCACTGGGGACTGAGCCAGAGTGTACTCTGATCAGGCAGGTTTGCATCAAACTTTTCACTGACTAATCTGTACAACATGCGATTATGAGTCAATCTAATTATTGTTCTTGAACAGATCGGTCAGTTAAAGTCAGTGCAAATTCTGGTGCAAAATTGCCTACCAGTGCAAATGTCTCAGTCATCAGTGCAATGCATGTACTCAGACCATTTTGCATTTCTGCATCAACATAGGGCGACATGGTTTCAACAAAGGTTTCAGCGTTCCCATGACTGAATATATGAAACTCTCGTGCCAAGGAACACTGGATCCCAATAAAATACGTCACAGGTCGCCCTTATGCAACGAATACAAATGATCAAAGACGACACGTTTCTGCTCTCATTCAAAGATACGACTTAACCTCCCGCGTTTGTCTTTTAATCTCTCTGGGTTTGATCGAATAAGATCTACCTGGGATGATAAAACCATCTTTTATGGGAACATGTGGGAGAGAAGAAAAAGGAGACATACTGCTTTTGCCTATAAATGGCTCTACCCCCCATTCAAAAATAAAATGTAGGACAGCTATAAACGTGATTTGATTTAGTTTCTACTCACCATGCTGGGGGTCGTGACAAGATTCCAAAGTGCTTAGCAAAATTTTCCCAAGGGCTCTCTTTGAAATGTTCTTTAAAAGAAAAGGCAAAACGTTAAAGGTAAATTTTTACAATACACGTCATGCACAGGGGCTAAGTTCAGCACATGGTACACAAATGCCTGTCTGGCTTTAAATTATAGCATGCAGAGAAAGGAAAACGGTGCTGAGTCTGCCAGCCTTATGTCAAGCATCAAGGCCCTTGCCCTGTGTGCTGAGATGCTGCGTGTGTGTGTGTCGGCATGTATGAGCCACGCTGTGGGGACTGCCTCGGTCCTCACAGCATGGGTTAACCTTGTCAGAACGTGATAAACACTATCTTTGTGGGGACCGGTGCACTGTGAGGACCGGTTGCAGAAGGTACTTTTGAGTGAGTGTATCAAAAACTAAGCACCGTTACATTTGCCTCTGTCCGCTTTATAACCTTTCCTACTACCAAAGCGTGCGTGGAGTTAGAACAGTAATTGCACACTTCATTACTGTCAATGGCCGGTCCTCATAATAATAGGTATGTTATGTTGTGTGTCTGTGTGTGTGCATGTGTGCGTGCTTTGGCACAGTTTTGGGAACTGGTGCTTATTTTTCATAATCAGACCCAAAATCAGAGATGGATGTAATCTGTTTTAGGGTCAAACCCTATTAGGTTTGGCCATGTTCATCTCAACATATGTGACCAAAATTGAGAAAATCCCAGCATGATCCGATAGGTCTTACAAGAATTATTTGACTGCACAATTTTAAATCACTGATCATCGTTTCAGAACACTACAGCAAGGAGTATCAACAGGAGCATCTCCAGGTCACCACACCAGCTACGAAAACTCCCACAAACAATCAAGCAACACCTACAAACCTGAGAAGCTCAGGGGCTTCAAACTTGCATACAGCATGAAAGTCGATGACTTTGTTGCATAAACTGTGATTATTCTCAAAGTCCTAATCTTTTTTGCAATTATGAGAAGTTACTGTTTCCTACGGCTGGCAGCATTAACCCCTTCCCTGCGGGGGTAATTCCCCCGCGGGGTGGAGGGGTGGGGCAGCGGCGCCACTGTGCTCATGACGAGCTCAGGTCGTCATGACTCACAGTGGAGCCGTGCTCATGACGAGCTGAGCTCGTCACGACCCCGCCCACTGATTAATTCTCCTGCACAGACGGGGAATTAATCGCACGTGGGCGGGTCGCGGCTGTTATGACGAGCTCAGCTCGTCATGAGCACAGCTCCACTGTGACTCATGACGAGCTGAGCTCGTCATGAACACTCAATGGGTTAAAACGAATAGCATGCGCTCAGGTGAATATTGCATAGGCCAGAAGAAATACTGCAAATAATGCATAAGTATAATATCTGCACATTATTTCTTCTATATATCTCTCTATTTCAAACCTGTTCTTTTAAACTGTTTCCCACAGACATCATATTCCTTCAAGAAAAATACATTTTGAATAAGAGTGAAAAAGCAACAGTGGAATTCATTTTTTTATCCTAAGCCTGTTGCGGGGTGCTGCCTTGTACATACTAGACAAACAGATTGCTCGGAACCTAATTCAATAATATTGTTATTTTATGAACATAAAATATGCTCAGCAATCTGTAGTGACTGACAAATGATCGCATAATAAGATGCATATATAAAAAAGCTGGCAAGTCTGCAGTGAATGTTGACAGTGATTTAACATAGTGCTTGATGGATAGCCTCACGCTGGTGATTGGGAAAGCAATCAATGGGATGGCTGAGCACTGATTGGCGCGAGAGCCTTGGCTAAGTAGGTACCTATTCCTCATGTCAGTCAATCATCCTGAGACAGGAGAAAACATATCATGCCCTAAATCAGTCACAGGAGTTCAGCAGCTGAAATACAACCAGCACATGTCTTTTAGGAGAAGGTAGGAGATGCAAGGCTGTATCTTCTTACGTCAGCAAAGTGTGATTGGGCAGCAGTCTGTGCTTACAGCAATCATACAGGCAAACTAGCATTCAAAAAGAAAAATGCTGATTAAAAAACAGCCTACGTTTTCATTTTGATGATTATGGGTCAAAATTGGTTTTATTTCAAGGGGAGAAACGTAAAAATAAATTTCTCAGGCAAGCAGCAAAAAAAAAGAGAAGAATAGCCCAAGAAGCAAAAAAGAAAAAGGTAAAGTAAGCGAGTAGAGGGGGTATGCCTCAAAAGGGCATGCATACAAAAAAGGTTGGGTAAGATGCAATGTAGGAAAATGTAGAAGGAGTTACAAAACAGGAATACCTTTGAATGTTCATAATTGTGGGTGATTTACAACTCACATCCACGATTTTAATAAATTTACATATTTCTATTGATCTGCAAAAACCTAAAGGAGCATATGCATAATTTTAAGAAATCTATATATTTAATGGTACACACCCAGTTCTCCATGCATAAGGCAGTGAACTGTACACAGAATAGTCGATTTACTGGAATACTTGTACTGGAAAACTGCAAAATATTATTTTCTTTAATTTGTTTTTGTATAGAAGATGTTTTCCCTTTGGAGAACCCCTGTCCCAACCAGCCACCAGAAAAGTGGGGATGTGCACTTTTCTTTCACAATCCAGAAATGTGGTTATTTCTGCCTTTAACTGGAGTATTTTGACAAGTTTTTCCACGGTGAAATATTACCTAAAGTTGTTTGGTAACAGCCCACAAACCTGTATGTTTTTGAGCATTCACAGCATTTTGCAAGTCCACCCTCATATAATGCCCTTTCTGGCTTCTAAAGTTTAACCTACAATGGTGGAAAATCCACTATACTGGATTCTGTGTCATCACTTTGCCTTTGAAAATTACAATCATCCTCTATGAATTGGGGTGTGAAATTTGGAATTGCAAATGTCTGTTTGCACACCGAAATTCCAGTCAAATGTGCAAAACCCTTTGCAAATTGGGCCCAAAGTTTTTAATTTTGCCATAAATGATAACTGTTGCATTGGTATTAAGAGTGGGATATCCGAACTGCTTCAAGCCACAGTGTGTTGTGTATTATACATTGATGCTTTGCTATGTTCAAAGAGGAGCCATGTGTCCCCTCAGCAGGAGCAGGTCGGATTGTGCTCCATGTTATAAGAGGAGCCACTCAGCCCCTCAATACATGATCCACTTGTTTGCCCCTCCGCCCTCCCACACACACCGCTGCTGTTTTCTCTGGGGCGGCCTTTGCCCTGTTTCAACTGTATGTTGTACCTGTTGTGCATGTCTTTCTGACTGAAGCTTGCATTGGACGTGGCAATATTGTTCCTGTTGTCTGTTAGTGAAACTGGAAAAACTGTTTCATTATGCACAAGTCAAAACTGTGAGCTGTGCAGGCGAAAATATATGCATATCCTAAAATGTAGGGCAGCTTTAAACATGATTTACTTTATTTTATACTCATAAAAATGTTTTTAAAAAATTTACCTTGAGGTTTGTGTTATTTCTACGCAAGTAAATGGACATTGAATCCAAACACATTTGTTATCAGCCCTTATCTCAATCTATTAAGATAAAATTATCCAAATAATTTGCTGGCCTCTTTCACTTTAATATTAAAATTGTATTTGTTCACCCGAGCGGTTGGCCAAAATGGTTCTGATGGTGATGCACTTGAAAAAACACGGTAGCGGGTACGGTTGCGGTCACTGGGTGCCTTCTCTCCTTTTCGTTGACAAGACATCGCCGCATGACGTGGGGAGGTCGGGAGGGGAAGAGGGACGGGCACTGCCCCTTTATGTTTCCCACCCTGGGATAGAGAGTTGGCACTGAGTCTCACCGCCTTAGAAACTTTCCACAACACACACACTCAAATGTGATTGCATGGAATATTTGTACTTCTGCCGCAATGTTATATTTGTATCGTGCATATTGAAAATCTTAATAAAAACATTTGCAAAAAAAAGTTTACTTGTTTAATAGTAATTCTGAGAGTGGATGAAAGGTTACGCAATCATGAGAATTACGCCTGATATAACATAGTCCTATGCTACAGCGCTTCAGTTCTGAGCCAGCAAGTCAAGCCACTTGAGTAAAGCACTCTACCAACAACCTTCTGTCTGATTAGTGACTGTGATTTTCAAGATCTCAAAGGAAATGTTGCTGCCTTAGTGCTAGACAATTTGAAATCTGTCCATGGAAACCCAGAAACACTGAGCTACTCTCAGTAGAATTTGTGTCCCCCGGCTTAAATAGTGTTTTTCTATTGACTATCTATTACCACCTAACAAGCCCTCCATACCTTCTTGTTTTATCCTTCTCTCCTCCTTGCCCTTCCATTACCACACCACACATGCATATTTAATTGTCTAAGAGAAAGCACAATTTTAATATTAGGTACTCGAACACGTATTACTAAAACTGTAAAACCTGACAACGAAGATTACAATTGACATTCTTTTAAGAGTACTTTTCTTTTAGGTTATTGTATTGTGCTGGAGCACTTGTGCAGTGTTTTGCCCCATAAAGCACTATGATTTCTTTGCATTGTCATAACATTTGGAAAGTAGGGTGTGGATACTGAATATAGGATATAGAGTATTGTGGGACAATAACATCATGGACAAATTATTGAGGGACAAGCTATCGAAAGGTAAGTATGTACAGATTTTCTACACCTAACTCCATATCTATGGACCTTGAAGATATGTGCATTTTCAAGGTACATAGATGTGGAGTTAAGAAATAGTAAATCTGTACTTCCCCATATGCACTTACCTTTCGATATTTTGTCGTTCAATGTTTTGCTTACAACATTCTTGTACTCCATATTCCAGAGTACATTCGAAAGAAGGCAAATAAATCATGATTTTACCATGTTGCGCAGTTCTTGAAGCAGCTGTAAAACATCCATGAGTTTCTCTTCCACCAAGGACAGCCTCACTCTCTCTGTCTCCAACATCTGAAGCTCCATCTTCAGCAGCTCTGTCTCTTCCACTTTCTCCTGCAGCTCAGCCAGCAATGGACCTTTCATCTGAAGAATGATACCACACACAGGAAGTTAAAAGGAGTGCCAGCATCCATTACTTGTCACTGTCAGTGAGAGAAGGGCTCTTGTCCTCAGCTGTTAAAAAGCAGTTTTTGTTCAGAAACTTTCTTTGATGTAATATACAGTACCATCTTTTCATCCTCTTAACGAGGTGACTTAAAGTATTAAACAATTACACATTCAGATCTTTATTCAAATAAGTTCATTCCACAAGTCTTTGAACAAGAGGCAGACATATGCAGCTTAATGATGCAACTTTTATTTTTTAGAGTTTAAAGCTTTATTAAAAAATGATATCTTGTTACAACCTATATGCATACGCTAAACCATATTCCACGTATTAAAATAGCATAACTGTGCTAGACTCAGTAGAGAAGAATGTTGCAAATCAAAATAACACAAAAAACAAAAGAATTAATCAATTGTAAAGAGAACTCAGTATGAGGGCATATAACATGAAGGACATAGAAGCAAGCGGTAAGTGTATTCAACTCAGCCTATAATGAAAACACAGGGAAACTCTGTAAAAGTGAGTATAAAGGCAAGAAGTCCATGTGCATTAAGTGAGGGTAGACGAGTCACTGAAACCTCGCGTCATGTGCCTGTCTCTGGTTCCCCTGAGGACCTCTTAGACCCTCGAGCTCAAAACGAGCTGAGTTTTCACGTGGCTTCTGCTTACCACCCACACTCTGCCCTTATGTGCCAATAACTTTTAAAAAAGCACACACCGTTGATGCTAAAGAATGAGAGAAAGATATACCCCTCTAGTGCAATTCATAATGTGAAACCAGAAATCTGGAACAAATCCCAGCTTCCTCGCATGACCCAATTGTTTGATTCTCGGCAAATATTTTATTTCACAGAACTACCTTTTCCTTTGTTGTCACACATGACAGTCCTTCAAACTTATGAATCCAGGATGTGAGTTGCACAAAAAACTCTTGTATTTGATTTAATGGCTACATATAGAGTACAGCTGACAGCTGGTTTGCCTTTTAGTTCATTAAAGGTTTTGTCATCAGGGCAGAAAGTTTTCTAATTTCATATTTACAACTTTTCATAAATATTATCAATACAGTGATATAATCTGATGTGGTGAGAGGAAATGCTTCCACATTTTAAAGAAATATACTTCTTTGAATTTTGAAAATATGTTATGATATTTTTGACATGATGTTTGTTGAATGATTTATATGCTAAATCTTATAGGGCCAAAGCCCAAACAGCATCGCTTTATGGGGCTGAGTTGTGGTGAATTTCCAATCTTAAGCCTTTACAGTTTAAGGAGCTGAAGTTCATTAAATTACTGTTAAATTTACCCCAATCTGCACCGTCTACCCCTCTAGCTATCAACACTGCTCACAAATGCATTGAGTACCTTGCCGCCCTTAAACCACTCATGTTGGATTAGGCTGTGGCCCCATCCCGAACTAGAACTGTATAGAAGGGATCTTCTAGAAAAGAAGAACCTATGCACAAGGAACAAAATCAAGTGGTTTTTGCATAAAATCGACTGGTTTGCGGAGTTAGGCCTTCATTCAATCTGCACCTCTCCGAAGTTTATTAATATAAACTTCAAAACACTTTTAGTCGAAACCTACTTGGATTTCATAGTCGTTCAGTGGCACCATTGCACTAACTTGGGATCTCCTACACCCAATTTCTGGTTCATAAACAATTTCCAAAATTTGAGGCCTTTTTTGATGGGATCGTGCCTCCCCTTCTGAAATGCCTGTACATTAAATTTCGCCTGGGCATCTTACCTCTGAAGGCTTTTACCAACAAGTGCTCCTCTGGTTAATTTTTGTAGGCTGTGTGCAATTTATTTTTCGGGTGTAAATCTGAGGATGCGGGCTACTTTCTCTTTTTTTGCCCTTCTTACCTCGGTCTCAGATGAAAATGGATCCGCCCTTTATGCCTTAAACTGGGCCTAGACAGCTTCCGATAGCTCACAGGATTTTCCCCTCTGACTCTTCTAGGACTATAGTCTTCTCAACAAGTAGATTCTCGCTTGTGGCGTGGTTTACTTGTTCTAGATTACTTTCCTCACAGACCTAGTATTATCCCTGAGAACTTTGTTGCAGTTTGTTTTCTTTCCACCTTGGTTTCTTTTAGTCTGTCTTCATCCTGATTGGATAACGTATAATTTCATAATAACTTCATATATGTTATGTAAAGTGATATACTTTAGTTGTTTTAGCTGTCCAAGGACCCTTAAATGGGATCCCTGAACCTACATCTGTCCCCTTATATGCCGTATTCCATGCCGTGTACAATTTTAAATAATTTTGCTGTGTTAATGTTTTGCACTTTATCTGACTGCTTACAGTGCTGCTAAACCAATTGATCGTATTTTATTGTCCAATCTTGGCCCTGTTTTAATTCCATTGTAATGTGCGTTTTTAAGGTGTGTACACTTCTTTTATATTATTATTTGTTTTTCAAATTAATATTATGTTTTTTCTTGTACTTTTATGGCCTTTGGCTGGGATAAAGTTATATACTGCCAAGCTTTTGCAGGAAATACATACACAAGGTAACATAAAGCAGCATCTAAATCAATTGCCAGTGTAAGTTACACAGTAGATTTGTTGAAGTTAGCCTTGGGGAGAGGAGTTGGCCGAACGGCTAGGGCGGTCAACCTCGAACCTGGGGAACTGGGTTCGAGTCCTGGCAATAATGCTGAACATCCTGTGATTCTGGGCAAATCACTTAATCTCCCCGTGCCTAACAAAAATTAATGTGTCCTCGTGTAACGCAACTGTTGCTATGTAAAGCGCTCTGATACCCGATACTTCGGGTCAAGTTTGCGCTATATAAAACTCTGTAACAAAAAAAAAAACAGCCCTGTGAAACACAACCTATAATGTACCCACCATTTGCCCCAGATCTTGGCATGTTTTTGAGGGCATTCTCTGGCGAGGTATACGGGTACCTCTAGTTTCACGCATCAGTCCATGCCAGCACGCCACTTGGATAGAGTGGGTAAGGGTGTACTCCTCCATTTGCGGGCAATGCCCCTTTTGGCCATGTACCCTTAAGGCGAGGGTCTCCCTGCTGTCTTTTATTTAAGCAAATACATTTCTTAAAATATTTAAACCTGACTTTGTATATGTGAGCATACAAATGTATATATGTATATTTAAAACTAGATATACACAATATATACAAATGTACATACAAAGTCAGATTTAAACATTTTAAGCAAACTACACTCAGTAGTGAAAACTGGTTGGACACATTAATGTGTGGCAAGTTGCAGTGTCTGTTTCGCCTCCTCATACATTTAACAGCTGTGGTGGTGGAACACAAAGGGGGGGCCAGGACAAAAAGAGCGGGGGCACGGGCCCCATCTGGCCACTCTCTAGAGATGCCACTGCCGGTGTTGCCATTACAACGAGTCCTCCTATTGCTTATCCCTGACCTTGTTTTAATAAGTAAATGCTGAGATGAGAAAGGGGGATGAAGGATAGTCGCAGGACTACTTCCAGGTAATGCCATCCTGCAAGCTTGTTCCTACAACCTGCTAGTCCTTACTTAGTGAACAGGAACAGGGATAAAGAAAGGCAGGAAAGAGGGTGACAGTGATTCATGTTTTAATTTGTGTCCTCTGTTTTAGCAAGCCAGAGCTAGTAGTTGGAATGCAATAAGCACTGTCCAGTTAAAGAAACATATGGCTCTCTGCTTGTAAGTCTCTTGTTGTTTGCTATTCAAATTATCTTTGTATTTCCCACCGATGGGTTTAATAACAGCAGTTTAACTTCTCTACTGAAAGCAGAGACAGGGAGACTGCAAGTTTTCTGCAATTCATCTGCTGCCAAGGCTCTGTTCAGAGTCATATTAACCTAATCAATATTAAAAAGGCTTGCAGTGGCTGCCCAGACAAGGGAACAGCACACATCAAAGTAAAGGAATGACATGCTACTTGGGTCCCACCGAATGCATGTGGGAATATGAGATACAAGCAGTGGCGGCCGACACAACCAAAAAGTGGTGAGGCGGAGGGAGCATGGGAAGAGGTGCTCGGGGGGTATTTAAGAATTAAAAAAAATAACTTACCTGAAGCTGCCAGCAGCCTTGCGCCTCCGTGTTCCTCTGCTTCCTCGTTCTGGCAGACATTGGGACTGCATCAGAGACTCCCTGTGCAATCCCCGCGCCGCTCTCATGCTATTACCAAACATGAGAGCAACTCGGGATTGGCACGAGCGGGCTGTTTTAACACTCAGTCAGTCTGTGCTGTTTCTACAACCCAGCTGTGCAATACAGCTGGATTGAAGAACAGGTGGCTCCTCCATGTTGGCGTAGGAGCGTCACCTCACTGCTTCTCACAGTGCGAGAAGCAGAAACATAAGATGGTATAAATACCATTTTATGTTTCTGCTTCTTGCACTGCAAGAAAGCAGAAGAGGGGTTTGGTTGGGGGCGGGCGGGTGGTCGGGTTGGGGGGAAGTGGCTGGCCCAATGTTGTGGGTGCTAATCAGTCATGCAGACTCTCCCTTTTCTCCATGTAGGCAGCATGTGGCCTGTATGGAAAAAAACTGCCATTGCAGCGTTGTGATTGGCTAGGGGAGTGGAGGGAGGCTGCCGGCAGCTGCTTCCTACGAGGACGACGAGGGACTGGACCGCCGAAGGTACTTTTATTTTTTTTAATTCAAAATTAACCCCCCGTGTTAACCCTGCCCCCCCCCCCCCAACCCCACCCAGGAGTCATGCCGGCCGCGACTATTGGAGAAACCTAACTGCGCATGTCTGTTTGGCCGGCCTAAGACGGCTGGCCAAACAGGCATGCGCACTTAAAAGTGCTCATACCACTTCATTCCGCCTCCCTCCCATGGCCCGGGCCCTCCCTACAAACAGTAGCTCAGCCAGCAGCTGAAAAATAAAACAATAATAATATATTGTTTTATTTTATCATCTGCTGGCTCTGAGCCAGTGCGGCAACGCTGTTCCGACATTGCGGAGGAGCCGCCACTGCATACAAGTCATTGAAAAGAAACACACATATCTGGGGGCCGCCTTGGGGCATGAGGCAACAATCAGGCCATGCATTTCCACAACTTCATGCACATAAATGACCATCACTACAATACAAACCAATCCAACTGCAAAAAATATTTTAGTTTGTTCACTGGGGAGAAAGGCTTCTATTACAAGCGCAGTAGTGAATTCCCATGTGTCCGGTAACTACTGCTACCACACATGTGAGAATTCCAAATACCTTGGTCATTATTACACATCGCACAGTTTTCCTCTCATAAATTTCGGCAGGTCTAATGAGCTAAAATATACCAACTGAATAGTGTGGTAAATACACCAAATTTGACATCAGATGCGCAGAATCATTTTACAGTCACAGACCCTTTCAGTTCACAGAATCTGCAACCACAAGAGTTTGACTATGTACAAAAGTTGCTTTATGAGTTGAGAAATTCTTTTTGACTCATAAAAGGGCTTTTGTGACTTTTTGCGAACTGCAAATAGGAGGTAGAGAGAAAAGAGGTACCCCCTACTTGTGATTCAGAAAGAAATGTACCAATGGTGTGTGACCACAACTGCAGTTGTAAACCATTGATCAGTTAATGGACCCCAAGTTGGGTTGGTAAGTGATTAGCATAGAGGAGGCTCTCCAGGTGGACTGGTTCCCATTCTAGAATTGGGTCCATGGCCTCAAATGGAGCAGGCAGTGGTCCTCACTCCTCCAGTGTCTTCCCAAATGGGAAACACTTTTTTAAAGGAGCACCAGTGCTTTTAGCAAACATGGGTTGCTTTAAAAAATGTTTCCTAATTGGGAAACCAGGGTAAGGGACCAAGATTTGCTGTCCTATTAAGCCTCCATTCCTGCATTTGCAGCTGATCACTGGGGGTTGCAAATAGAGAGAAGCCTATTTAATATTCATTAGGCAGGTGATTTTGCAACCCCTCTAATAAATAGGCCACATGGCAAATTGCATTCCGATTCACAAGCTAGTTGGTGTGCAAAATGTACATCTGTGGTTTGTGAATGGGAACAGTACATCTGGCCCTAAGTACTGCAGGCACTGAATGTGGCTTATTATGTCCCACTCTCTAAGTGAAAACTCAGAATAGGAGGTATTTCCCATATCTGACAAATACCTGTGGAGTCAGTATTTGCCCAATGTGGTATGTGCTTCACCCATAGTCAGGCTATGCATCAGGTCCAAGGTGAAAACATGTTTTGGGACGTTGGCTTGGTAAACACCAACATTTTCCAAGACTTACATTGTATTTTTGTTTGATAACACTCGAACATGGGGCCTGATGTATCAAAGGATGTTACCCACTCTGTGCCTATGGGAAATGTATCAATACATAAGGGTTATTACATGCTTAGTGAGGAAAACAAAGAAGTCATTGGTTATGGCAGGAATTATGGCAATACTGCTACTGGGGGCATATTTACAAGACCATGAAAAAGTCACGCAGAGCAACTTTTGAGCAGGCACACTGTGCCACCGGTGCATCAAACAAAGTGATGCACTGGCGGCGCAATGACCTTGTAAATTAGGCCCTCAGTTCTTATATGATGCAAGTTGGCAGTTATAACTCACTTACAGCCTTAACACTACACAGAGTCAAGGTGTTCATGTTACGTTGATTGAAGTTTGTCCATCAACATTGATTACTTTTTGGAATATTTTAGTTTTTTCAAATTGATACATTTGTGAGAAGACTACAAGGATGTTATATTCATTCAAGCAATGTGAAAAGTCCCCTTCAATCAATCAATTAATCAATCATGGCATTTGTAAAGCGCACTACTTACCCGTGAGGATCTCAAGGCGCTGGGGGGTGGGGAATGCTGCTACTGCTCGAAAAGCAGGTCTTGAGGCATCTTCTGACGGTCAGTAGGTCTTGGGTCTGCCGTAGGTGGGTGGGGAGGGTGTTCCATGTCTTGGCGGCGAGGTGGGAGAACGATCTGCCACCGGAGATCGCTCTTTGGATGCGGGGGACTGTGGCGAGGGCGCGGTCGGCGGAACGGAGCTGGCGGGTGGGGGTGTAGAAGCTGAGTCGTTTGTTGAGGTATGCTGGTCCAGTGTTGTGAAGAGCCTTGTGTGCGTGGGTGAGGAGCTTGAAGGTTCCCTTTGCAGCTTTTCAAGATCTACAGAAGCTGCATACCTCGTATATATTCAGAGTGAGCTTTTGGTTAATCCCCATCAGCCATTGGTTTGCTTCCGCCAACTTGCTTCAACTATAGATAATTATATTGATATGTGGTATACGTCCGGCTTGGCCATGCTGGCGACCAAGAATGCAGTTTTGCACCAGAGTTCTAGCCTCTGACTCCCCAACTATCGAGAGAAATGCCTAAAAAACAGAATCCTTAGCCATCCGAGTAACAGCACATTCAATATTGCTGTGTGCTAATCATGAAGACCTCCTTTGGCATCCATGCTGGCCGTTGCCTCGGAGGCCCTGTGGTGACGGGGACGACCGCAGGTGAGCCTGAGACATACGACTGCTGAGCCCTACTGGACGAAAGAGTATCTTGCCGCCTGCTCATTTTGCCTCCCCACCACTCAGTTTGTGCATATGATGCAATGGGCGGCTACAACGACCCGCGGAGCATCCCTTTCCCGGTGGTGCCAGTCTGAACCATTGCTGGGGACATTGGCGGTTGCATTTGCCAGCACAGTGCCTACTCACCTGGGGCATGTTGGAACCATACGTCCTCACTGGGCCCATCGGCTGCCTGCATTGGCTTAGGCCTTGCCTAAGCCTGCTCGTAGTGCCGCCCCTTTATTGCCAGGACTTGGAGGACGAGGCAGACAATTTGATGCAGCGTTGCTCACCCCCGGTGGTGTACACCGTATTGTTTGGGAACTTGTTGGATAGATATATGGGGATTCACTGGGCTTTAATGAGCCTGGTGTGGGGTGGGATGAGCCTGATGTGGGGTGGGAGATGGGAGGGTTTCCTTGATTTAAATAAGTTTATATGTTTGTCTTGATTTAAGGACCTACTATACTGGATTTCTAAAGCTTATTTCCACAATAACACACTGCATGAACATGTCACGTAACACAGCAGGTCCCATGGTCGAGACCCCACTCATGACGTGGAACATCACTGGCATTAATAACCCCCATAAGAGGAAACAGATAATTCAATATCTCACCCGACATGGTGTGAAAATAGCATTTCTACAAGAGACGCATCTTCCTCCTGGCACACCACATACATTCACCTTGAACTAGGCCCCACATTGTTACTTCTCCACATACAGCTCATATTCATGAGGAGTCTGCATACTAATCAGTTCCTTTTACCCCTAGACTTATTTACATGGCTGAGGGTGGCAGATATGTAGCAGTCACAGGCCTACTGGCAGGTCATAATGTAGTGCTACTTAATGTTTATGCGCCTAATATCGTCTCTCCAAAATTCTTCAGTGATCTGCAGGCCGTAGTGGGTTGGGCAGATGCAGATCATATCATATTAGGTGGTGACCTCAACATATGCTTAAACCCCTTCTTAGATTCCACGGCTCCAAATCCCAGGCAAACTGAGATCACTATGCATCCTGCAGGATATGTGCACTACCTACTCTCTTACAGATGCTTACCACCATCGGCATGCTATGAACCCTGGACACACGTTGTACTCCTCGCCACACAATACATGGGCCCACTTGGACTACTGGTTGCTCTCTGCTACAGTCCTCCCCTGGCAGGAAGTTGTGATCACTATCCCACACACTCTTTCGAACCATGCCCCTGTTTTCGCCATGGCCTTCCCTGGTGGTGTGAAGCGCAGTTGGCACTTCTGCTGTAATGCACTTCACAATGATGTCTTCTGGGAGGAGCTTAGCACTGCCATAGTCAAGTACTTTGAGATCAATTCCGGATTGGTGACAACACAGGCCATCCTCTGGGAGGCCTTTAAGACCTACATCCTAGGCATAAGTATGTCTAAGCATGCTGTAATCCTGCATGACAAATGGCGTTCACTCTTTTGTTTTCAGTCCTCCATAGAATTTCCTCTGAGGTCCCTGCTGTAGCAGCATTTCTCGATGCAGAGAAGGCCTTTGATTCATTGGAGTTGCCTTTTTTGCATGCAACGCTAAAGAAATTGGGCCTACCCCGGTTGTCCACATCTCTCATTATGTTGCTTTATTTACAGCCAAAAGCTCGCATTAGGACCAATGGCTCACTTACTGCCCCATTCGCAATAGCTAGGGGAATGAGACAGGGATGTCCGCTGTCCCCTATGTTCATTATGGCCATGGACCCACTGGTGGGACATTTACAGGAAAAATACCTCCACCGTGGCCTAAAGCTCTCAACTGGCCTCTTGCTCCTCTTGTTATTTGCTGATGACATCCTGCTGTTTGTGCCTTGACCAGCGGATAACTAAGCTCCCATTGTCCACAAGATTCTAGAATTTTGTCTCTTTTCAGGTCTTCAAATAAACTGGGGAAAATCAGAATTGTGTCCATTCATCGGTGGGACGACACCAGGGGTGTGCGAATACCCTTTGAAGTGGTGTGACGACGTGGTCAAATATCTCGGCATCCATGTGCACCGTGATAAAGAACAGGTCCTACGGTTGAACTATGGACCAGTGGATGACCGCTTGACGACCAAAATCAAGAGTTGGATACGTCTACCTCGCTCCATGGCTGGCTGAATAGCCATTATTAAAATAGTGTTCTTCCCCCACTTTTTATATCTATTTTTTAACATTCCCATCCCCCTCACCAAGGCTTTTTTCACCACGCTTCAGACTCTTCTCCTAAGAATTGGTCTGGGCAGGCCTCAGACCTTGAGTGGGATGGGAGACCTTCGTGCTCCCCTACGAACGTGGTGGTTTTGGGGTGCCACAACCCCAACTTTATTTCCTAGTGGAGCAATGGAAATACATGCACCACTGGTATCATAGGAACACATGACACACATATGATAAGGCCTGAGCGCGACCAGGCAGGAGGAATCCCTCTATGCTCTCTCCTTCCCCAAGGGATCCCCCTTGCTCTTACAGATATTCAAAATGTATCTACCACCGGTTGGGCCTGGCGAAATCTTCTTCAACTACTGAGTGGTGAACTTCTGTATTCTCCTTTGTTACCGCTTGCTGATAATCAATGGCTACGCCCTACCCTGGAGTCCCTTGTGACGGGCACACTAGGAAAGTATGCACTACTCACGTTCTAGGATCTTTTCCCAGATAGCCATGCCCTTTCTGACACTGAGGATGCACACTTTGCTGCAGCATCACCTATGGATCACTTTGTACTGCGACAGGTGCACAGTGCACTGCGTGCTCAAATGCCCTCCTACACATTGCCCCTCAGGAGTTCGTCCCATTAACCGCACTGATCGATGATACAGATGGGGGGCATCTCATTTCTAAGCTCTACCACAACTGCCTTACTCTGCCCCCTACCAGGGACAGCCGTGTCTGGGAATTGTGGCAAAGTGAATTACAACACGATTTGAGACTCTGAGCACAAACTCAGTTTCTAACGGGGTTAGTCCGACCCGGAGTGAGTCGGATGCCAACCTATCAGGTCACATAGGCAGCCCACTCAGTCCGTGTCAGACTAACCCTGTTCCCGTGACAGCGACCCTGTACCCCCACATGGTAAGGATTCCCAAAATCTGAGTTTGTGCTCAATGTCTCAAGTAAGGAACGGTCCTGACGATATTTTTAACATGTAAGAATTGTCATCAGTTTGTCACTCCTGGACTGTCTATTGCTAAACATATTAATGGACAGATTTTCAAAGACTCTGCCTACATGCTAATTAAGCACATCATTTTGAATACATCTGGAGCGTTCGTAGTCCATCTTTTCATTTATTACCTCCCCTGACAGAGTGAAGGTAGCCTAAGGTGCATACAAATACTATAAAGACATTACTTTGATTCATTCATCCTGTTGCTTCCTGATGAAGGGTATATGCCGAAACGCACGTAGAAAATCATAGATATACAGAATTTCGTCCTTTGGCCACAAATATGTGTATATAAACAGAAATTGAATAACGTCAATTAAAACACTTTGTTCAAGTTTGTGATATAAATATATATAGTGTGCAAACATTTTGTATTTCCACAACAGGTTGATAATCAGAGGGATGAGAATTGAATATATGCATGGGTATGTATGAGTACTAGTATGTCTGATGATTACTATGTATGTTATTTACATAGTGTATATTTTTTCTGTCAATAATTATTCTTTAAAACACAGAGACAATGTTATTCATAAGATTAAAAGGACTCTTCTACGTTTATATTAATGGGACTGTTTCGCTGTGTGTCTTTTATTGTGCCCTCTAGCCTAGTTTTATAACCATTTGCCTGAGGTCTCGTTGACATTAACCCTGCTTTAGGCCAATCAGCTTGTTGCAGGGTACCCCCATTTCCCCCCAAAATATGTGATGTCATAAACAGTGCTTATAGGGGCAAATGTTATAGTTAGCCAGGGCCAGACAGGCTACCTGACGTTTTGGTGGGCTGGCAGGGTGGGGGCCGGTTTCATTGCCATGCGGGCTGGTTTTGTTGTTGGGGACCTGCTGGCCACGTTCTTACTTGCAGCACTTGTAAATAAATAGTGCATTAACACATGGTTTTAAAGCGTGTTTACTACGTATTTTAAAACCATTTGTGTTTGTATTGCTTATTTAGAAATTGCTGTAAGTAGGAACTTGGTCAGCAGATCCCCATCTACAAAATTATTTTTTATGTTATGTCAACACCTAAATATATAAATATAATTTAACCTTTGTGGGGGGTTTTCAGTGAATTTTCTAGTTTTTTTTTTTAAACGTAAGTTAAGGTCTCTTATTACCATACCTAACTACATCTGACTTATAATGAAAAAAGTGCGCATGCATAATGTACATATGATTCACAAAGTGCACATGTTTAAATTATGCATGCAGGGATTCGAAAATGTTTGCGCCATGCATTGGTAATTTATGCAAGTGTTATGTAACTTAGTGCACTGGTAGAGAGGGATTGTGTCGGGTGAAAGTTTCAAGTGGTGAGACCATAAAGATATGCATGTCAGAGGTACGGGTCAAGGGTAGGAAATGCCACATTTAGGAATGCCCAAAAGGAGTACATTTTTGGGGCATTCTCAAAAGTTCTGAAACACATTAGTTGCAGACTTAGGCACACCTAACATACACCTATATGGACATGGGATACATTGGGTAAAAAATGGTGTGAAACATACCAATCAATCCAGAAATAAGATGCAGGGGAACGCAGAAGATTAAATGATTTATGTTGTTGTAATTTCCTAAGTCTACTCATGCATAATTTATGCAATGTACAATTTATGCATGTGGGTTTACAGAAATTGATGTGTCTTCACTCTTTATGATACTATACATTTGTTTGTACACTTTCTGCTATGCGTGATGATGCCCCCTTAGTTCATTTACAAGTGGAAATGTCTGTGTGCATGTTTAAAGATACAATCGAGTAACTTTCTCCAAGAACATTTTGGAATCAGACGCCATGTTCTATGCATTACCCGCGTTGGTTGGTGTTTTCATCAAACTCACACGCCCCAGTTTAGACTTTCAACACCATGTTCTGCCAGATTCAGATCATCTCACTCTGGAGTTTATGGTCAAGGTGAGAACAGTGGGGATACATTGAAAATGACGTGAAATCCTGGAAATGTTTGTCAGTGTCTCAATACAGAAACATATTCGCCATGAAGTAATCATCCAACAAAGACCGTGTATTGTTCATTTCTGTAGCACATGAAACTTCCACATCTGGCTTCCCTTGTGAGCTCTTGTGCTACGATGAAGACATGCATGTCCCCAAAAGCATAATCATACCAAGTCATCTGGCTCCAGAGAGCAGTAATATGAGGCCTGAAAACATAAACTGAACAAAGGCCCAATTTAGAATAAGATCACATCCTGGATTCCCAAAGTGAATCTGTGCATTCTTAAAATGTGCTTCCTGTGTGCAAAGCTGTGTTAGAAAAGTAGAATGTGGTTCGTAAAGCATATTGGGTTGCAGCCGCGGTCGGTAGTAGGAGTAACTGCAGGGCGGTGACGTGGGGAGGGGGATGGGCAGGGTGGGGGGTAGTAAACTATGGATTACGGAGGTTTACAGCTACATTAACATATAAATTAATAAAACGAAGTTCGTTGTGTGCACTGCATCCCCAAATGCGATGC
Organism: Triturus cristatus; assembly: GCF_964204655.1. Taxonomy (NCBI): domain Eukaryota; kingdom Metazoa; phylum Chordata; class Amphibia; order Caudata; family Salamandridae; genus Triturus; species Triturus cristatus. The sequence continues at coordinate 241,523,238 of NC_140592.1, read as the reverse complement.
AGTGCACGCAACAAAATTCGTTTTATTAATTTATATGTTAACTTACCTGTAAACCTACATAATCCATAGTTTACTACCCCCCACCCTGCCCCTCCCCCTCCCCACGTCACCGCCCTGCAGTTACTCCTACTACCGACCGCGGCTGTTGTGTTAGTGATTCTAGCATATTTAAAGCACATTTGCTCAGTCACCATGTTGAATCATGCCTATCTTCAGGTGATGCCAGTCTGCAAATGTCCGCCAGGAAGGGCGCTGTGCACGCTCGCCTGGCAGGTCTTTCTGGTTTGAGTCTATCCACAGCCCACCTCCCTTAGCTTCTGCTCTGGTGAGGAATCTACCGCGAGAACTCTCTATCAGAAGAACAAATCACTTACCTATGGCAATGCTCTTTCTGGTAGAGACTCTATCTAGCTACAGATTCCTCACCGACCCTCCCATCCTCCCCATTCAGTGCTTTGACTCTATCCTTTAGTAAGATCCCATGTCTAGGAATCTGCACACTGTTTTTGGGGCCCTGCATCTGGAGGCACGGGCAGTCTCAAAGGTGGCTGGCATCAGGTTGCAGAAGTCATGCCTTTGTGGGCCCAACATGTTGTTTCCGGAGCGGGTGCTGCGGGAGTGGAGGGGGGTTCCAGATTCGATTTGACACCGAAGAGAAGGAATCTGCGGCTTGATAGTCTCTACCAGAACGAGTATTACTGAGGGAAAGTAACTTGTCCTTTCATTCCATCTCTATGAAATTTCCTTCTACATTATTGTATCCTCAAACACTATGCTTTCCCAAAATCTTTCTCAACATTCCTTAAATCCGGCATTAAAAACTGACCTTTAATTAAAACTTCTGTTTCCTTTTTTATTCTCGCTTTCAAATGTCCCTCTCCTTCCCTTCCATCCTCTGCATGCCTCCTACTCTGACACATGCATGTTCAGCCTATTCTCTATTATTGTATTTCTGCAAACTTGCCACAGCTCATTTACAAGATCACACTCTCTCCTCCTTCATCTGAAAGTCATCCCTATGCAACCTAGCGGTACCTTAAATCTTCCCTTACTCCTTTATTAATCCCAGCAACCATGTGCATGAGCTCAGACCCCCACTAATGATCGCAGCTAAACACTATTAATTTAGTACACCATAAAGAAACTGGAACGACTGCATGGGAATGGTTTGCTTTGAGTCCCCTTGACTAATCCCAATAACCAGTTATCTTGCATGCAGTTCGGAGTAAAGCACCTTGACGACTCATCAGAGGTAGTAAGCGCTGTATAAATGCATTCATAATTACAATTAAGAACATTCTAAAAATGCCCATCACTGAAGCATATCAAACTACTACGCATCTATGATGTGATGAAGATGATATTTTCAGATTTTTATGTAGGTATGACTGCCATACGCATATGTAATATGTAAATGCTGAACAGAAGAGAAAAAAAGGATAAAATGCAAACCATCATCACGAACATCCAAGTGTCATTTTGAACTGATGTACAATAGGTCATTTCAGGGCCATAACGTTATGTAGATGTTATGTGCAAGTGTTTGTGTGGGTTTGGCAGCCATCAGATTGATTCAAGTATGGTTTTTATCCACATCACTTTTGTATGTTTTAAATATTGCATTGTACTGAAACATGGCCAAGATGACGATCCGAACAATGGAACAAAAATTGCAATATTCTGCCCTGATTCTGAAGTGCAAACTCATCGCATTAGGATTCTATCAAATATAAAAAAAAAATGCCGCAGGGCAGCCCTTAGAAATGCATAATGCATATTTGGAATGCTGCCAATTTTAAATCTTGTAGACAAAGTCATTTAAAATTATAGAATTTTGTGATACGAAATTCTGAAATCGACATGTATCAGCCAGTTAATTTGCATACTAGCTCTCAGAATCACCTGCATACATCACATTGCTTATAGAGTTTAGATGACAATATAAGTAGTGTTCTAACCTCAACGTAGTGAAAGACCTTGTCTGCAGAGTGTGTGTTCACTACTGTTAGGACAAGGCATATTTCTTTACACGTTTAAAATATAACTAAGGCTAACATTAAATTGCAAGGCTCTTTTAATAAAGACGGTGTCTGCTTCTATTCCAGCCTTCAGCGCTTGTTGTCGTTGGCTTCCTGTTGCTGCATGCTCTATTCCTTGGAGATAGAGGCTGTGCACAGCAGGGGGTTCACTAGGGCCTCATTCACTGAGATTATGGGATCATGAGAGTAAAGACATGTGTTGTTTGCCATACTGGACCTCCATTTTTGTCACAAGGCTCACACTGTGATAACAATTGTACATCATCTATTTCAGTGGGAAGGAAATTTTAATATGGAATAACTTCCTTTGTGTGGGGGCGTGCCCCAGTAAAAGCAGGAAACTCCTGCTCATGGCCCGGTATATGTTCTCATTATGGGACAAAGGCTGGGCCAGGCTGCCTCCTATGGGAGCTAGAGAAACAGAGCTCCGGGGGTGGGGGGGGGGGGTGGGGGGGGGGGTGGCCTGCGCTCTGTGGCTCCAGAGGTTGGATACTTCAGCAGTGGGCAAGGAGGGTTCGGAAGAGCCCCCAACCTCTTCCACAGTACTCTTCTGTTCTACGCATCCACTTTATGGGGGTCTGTGGCCTCCTCTCAAAGAAGATCAGGGGATACCTGGAAAAGACCCAGGCAATGTGCAGTGGTGCCGGCTTGGCTCTCCTCCAATCAATATTGTTACAATGTTGGGAGGAGAGAGTGAGTACAGTAGCGACCCGGGAACATGGTAAATGTGACTGACTGGAGATGACTGAGAAATGAGCACAACAGGTATAGGCAGCAGGTAATGACTCCCAGTTTACAAAAACAGGGAAATCAGGGATCCTTGCCAGACACTCCAATACTTGTGGTACTGCAGAGGTTGCATCACGTGAGATAGCTTTGTTGACCTGGGCCAGATCTCTGAAGCACTTCGGTGGGAGTATGTTCAGTGGCAGAAGCAAGGATACTCCTGACAGCTGCTGGAACTCCAAGTACTAGACTACAAATGTGTGGATGACTTTGGAGTACTTTACCTTTACACGTGGCAGCCACAAATTACCTGGGCTGCGGGTGCCTTCCTGTGCATGGTGGCTGCTCCAGGTTGCCTGTGTGGCAATACTTGTCTGATTGCCTTCTGCATCAGTAGTTGCAGCGTTGGCCTGTTTCCTGTGTGCATGTTCTTCTCACTTTGTGCATGAATAGATGTGTCAGGTAATGCTGCATTGCTTTAAGGTTATGGACTTCTTGCAGTTTCACTATATTAGCATTATCAACGACATAAGTCATCTGTGCTTTAGGGGGTGAAAGAGTTCATAGTATGGCATGTGATTTTGAAGCTGTTGCAGTGAGCGTTCCAAGCTGGAAGCCATCCAGGACCTGTTGTGCATTTCTTTTTTGATGTGGAGATATTTCCAATTGTAGGTCGTCTTCTTGTCCCACTTCTATTCATGGGCGACCTTGTTTGCTGTCTATCTTTACAATTTCTTAGCTTTCTGTGCGAAATTTGCTGAAAATAAACCAATTCTTGTATCATGTTCCTTTGTGTTAGGTCATATTTCCGTTGTCAGTCAGTGTGTGTGAATGTGTTTGTCTCTGTGCCTGTTTGTGTGTGTGTGTTTGTTTTCATGGAGTTTTAAAACAAGACAGACATCGCTAAGAAGCAGGCAGCTTCATGCAGCTTCTTCATAGTGTACCTTCCTGAAACTGACTGCAGAACAGCAGTCCAAGCATTAGCCCGATCCTAAGTGTAGAGAGTCAATGCCCTGGTTAATGTGGTTTGAAACATCAAAGCACAGTCCCGGGCACATGTGGTGGGGGTACATCCGGAAGATGCCACGGGAACAGTGTTTCACGACCACCTCCGTTCAGAGAACAGACAGGCGTACCCGCCCTCTCGTTTGCCCACCATACAGGATGGTGATCTCTACGGAATGCACTGGCATCTGAACTCTCTGCCACTGCACAGCCATCTATCTCTCTCCTCTGACACTGGATGATCCCTCCAAAACTGTACCTAGGCGTATTTATGTCCACTCGCAACGCAGCATACCAGCCCCGGTGAAACCGCATCACTTAATCAGACCTTTTGACAGTCTACCCTGGCGACCATACTCCCGCGCCAACATTTCAGCGTCAACACGTAACACCAGAAACATGTCCACAACTCACCAGAGTGCCTCCTGCACTCTACGCCTTCACTCACCACCAAGTTCTACTCATACCCCAGGCCAGGTTGGAATTATCAACGGCTCTGTGGGACCTTCTACTCTTCATTCACAAACACCATACAGCCCTGAAGAGTCACAGGTCAATTTCCCTGTGACGAAACACGTGTCGGCTGGTTGTTTGATTCTATTCTGTTGTTACTTCATTAAATGACTCTGAACAATATACTGGTGTCAACCGCAGCAACTTTGATCCTAAAGGGACTTTAATACCATTGTTATACCCCCACCACGTGTGCCCGGCACTGGGCTTATTTGTCCAGTGTGGGTTCCTTGACTCACACACTTACGGGGGTTATTGGGTAACTCCCCCGACCTGGCAGCACCGTGCATACTCTGTACACAATCCACGCAACGCATGCTAGTCTGAGCGCCAATCTTCCTGATTATACTAAAAACCCTACCCCTAGACTTGGTTTGAGACATCAGTCTAAGCATCCTCCACGTGGTCGTTCGACTAACTACCAAACTGCAGGAACCCCAATGATGGCTCCATTTGCAGCACATCTGCTAAAACAACTTCAAGGCAGTGAACTCCAACACAACACTGTGCCCAGCAGAAAAGATCAGGCTCTTCAGTGGCCAAAGCAACACATGAAGCAGTCACATTGCTGCGACATTGCCCAATTTGAGTTCAAATTGCTAGAAGGAGAAGACCTGTAAGCGAGCTTTCTGCCATGAACCCTGGATCTGGAATTCTATTTCGTTGCCAATCAGTTAAGGTTTGCCTCTTCGGGTTCCAGTAAGAACTGAAGACACATCTCTCAAAGAAACATCTCTCCTGCATGTAACTAAAACTACTGCCTCCTCTCACAGACCCTACATGAAGAACAACCCTCATTCCCACAAGTTAATTCCACCTGCTCACCTCCTCCCTTGTATCCCTCATTCTCCTCCAGCACCGCGTTCCCTTGCTTTACAGCTATGGCTGGACTATGTAAATTCACACAAAAGTACATATAGGGACTGATCAAGGTTCCAAACTGCTACCCAAATGGGCAAATATAAGCTGGGCAGCACAACAACATTTCAAAGTGCAGAATAATATTCTGTGTTATGCTATAATTGAAAGAGGCTTAATATACATGTTTAAAGTGCTCAAAGAAAAGACAGCAAGTGTTAGCACTTCACACCTACCTCTTCCATGTCACTTTCCAGTGTATGCACTTCCTGCTCCTTCAGCTCCAGTTGTTCAGTCAGGATGGTAATTCTTTCCACTAGTTCCACGATGGCATTCTTCAGCCCATCGTTGCTAGAGCTCCCAAAATAAGAGCTGAGCTTCTTCACCATCTTGTCATCACATCTGCAAAAGGATATATTTTGAAAACCCTTGTAACCGAGGTCGATCTTCTCAACAGGGGTATGTCATGCCTTACTTTTTTCTATACATCTGACTCCAAGGTAAACGTAAATTTCCTTCCAGCTGTCAAACATTTAGTTTTTTTTTTTTTACATATGTGCTATGTCTTTGAAGTAATGTCAACTCCCTTTGGAGAGGCCAGAACATTAAAAAGACATCTGTACTGGAATAAATTAGATTATTAAATCAACTAGGAATGTGACATACATCTGTGGAAAAGGTGCAGTTTTGAGCCAGTATAGAGTCTTATAGTAACAACCATGGCTAGGTTTACACATGAACGAATAAACAGGATGATTCTTACAATTATTTGTACGCCTGACGTCATCTTGGGTTCTTTGGGCCTGATGTACTAATACCTCGTTGCAAGCCAGAATACGCAAATTGAACGCTGACTGGCTTGCAAACACGTGTGCATTTTGCAATGTGACTCAGCAACACAGAGGTCGAATCATGAATTGCCGTATCACACAAGAGCGCAACAAAACCAGTCTAATGAATATTAATTAGTCAGGTTGTAGGCTGGACTCCCTGCAACTGGCTATGAATGTAGGGACGATGGCCCATACCCTCCAAAGGGACATGTTGGGCTTTAAAAAATGTTGTGAGGAGCATGTGGTGATTCCATGGAACATAATATGCCCCCCCCACCCCCAAGGCTCCCTGGATTAATTCCTGAAGGTTATACTGTCCTTAGGAAGCAGTTTCACTTTAGCACATCTATTCCCGCCCAAATCTGGGAGTAGATAACTTTTCAATGGGTTGAAATGGCAGCCGAGATCACAAATCATTGATACATTTCATTACAAATCACTTTTAGGAGGGGGTGGCTATTTCATGCCGCCTCCTAACTACGATTCATACGGAGTCGCAAAAGGAATTTTGCGGATCAGAAAGTGGTTTCCAAACCATAAAATACATTTAAGACATTTCAACCTGGCACTTTGAGACAGTAAATTGCAGTGATACATCAGACCCTAGGAGTCACCATTTGCAAGGGGAAAATCCCATTGCAGTTTAATGTCTTTGGGAACTGGGATATTATTGCCATCACACCTGGGATTTTCTCATAAGGAAATTCCAGCAGCATGAGGAAACTTCTGTGTCAGTAAATTTACGACTGGGGTACATCTGTGGACGTTCTTCAGATGGAGTACACCTGAGGACATCTGAGGATATTGGGCCTGTTTCACCTATATAGTGCAGATTGTTTCCCACCCCAAATATAATGTAGATTTATTTCTATAAATTGGATGAATAAATCTCCTTTGAACGTGGGTATACTGGGTAAAACGTCAACAACCGATGGGCCATATGGTAAAATGTTTTTCAATGGAAAAATATCAAAGGATTGACAAAATTAGTTTACTTCTTCAAAGAGAAGAACAAAAAAGTGTAATGCTTTTTTTTGGCGCCTGGTATAAATTCGCATTTGGAAATAGGTACAAAATAAGTACTTCTCAGAATCTATGACAGTGACAGAATGCCAGGAACATTCTTGGAATCCTTTGAGAAATAAGGAAATATAGGGAATGTAATCTAACCGTAGGTGTATGCCTACAGTTCTGCTCTTTGAGACAAACTTTTATCACTCTAACCAGAGATGAGAAGCGTTTATGTTAGATCTCAGCACAAACCAATTGCAGTGCCAACAGGTCCAAGGACAGATTTGACCAAGCATAAGCAAGGTACTTTATGTTTTTTCTATTATGGTGATCAAATAATTTAAAGAAATATGATATCCCTAACTCGCAAGCTCTTTGTATTAATAAGAAAGGTACCCTACTCAGGACTGTTGTGTATATATCAGTGACGTACTGCACTATATAGAGATATTATTAGGCAGTGTTCTCTTTGATTGCTTCATAAGCAAGGTACTGCCTAATCAATGCGAAATATTAGGAAGCATGTAGGACTTTTGACATGTCTATTTCTCCTGCCATTTATAGGGACATATTTAACCTGTCGCTAATAGGTAATGCACAGACTTCCATGTACATTTTTAACATACATTTATTTTGGTTTTTAATAGAATGAACATGTAAATTATTATGTTTTGTTTATCTAGAGTTATACGGTGTGTCTCTTTTTTTCTCCTTTTTTTGTAGATTTGGTTGGGGAGTGGTGACTGATCAGGTGGTCTTTCATCACTATTTATGTTGACTATTTTGCATTCCATAACCTAGTTGCTTGGAGTCACTGAATATTTCTGCACAGTTTCTGTAAATAGCTGTGCTTTACCTACAGACCACACTATGGAAGTGGTAAGACACTGCACTTGGCATTACAAGATGTATGAACACAGTTATGCAGCAAGACCTTGCTTTTGGTTTGAACCAATGGACCATATCTGAGCCTGATGGCTGTGACACTTGCCTTGTTGAGTCCAATGCACCTCCCAGTCCACAATCCTATATGGCACTGGGTAAGCCAGTCTGCAAAACAATTACATGGTACAGTATCAAAAGAGCTAAAAGGGCAGCCATCTTGGAAGAGGTTTCCACCTTGCTGTCCCTGCACTCCCCTGCCTATATCACCTAACATAGAACTATGACATGCCCACATGCCGAGCTCCCTTCTGTCCCCGGCTGGTAACAACTCGTTCACAATAAATTACCCTCCTAACATACCCAAAAATGCCCCCAAAAATCTCAAACAAAAAATTCTCAACATAAACAAAGAAACTCTTATCATAGACCTCTACCTCTGTTACAATAAGGGTATTCTATTGAATGACCTCATTTTCATTACCAATCGGCGTGCTCAATGGAGGAAAATACTATCTTCTCTACTTAACACCACCACCAAGAAAAACACACTTGGCAATAAGCTCTCTATCATGCCCTCTATCATGCCCTCACCTTCATATAATGCTGAAGCCACTATCTCCAGCTATAACAATCGCATCGTGTTCATTTAATGTTCTGATTGCAATTTTGAACACTTCTCTAATTTCTTCTCTTACATTACGTACAAGCTAAACTCAGCCATTCCCCCGCCCTCCCCCTCGCAACTCCACTCTGACTCACCTCCACTTGACAACCTCATCTATCCCTCCCTCTCTTACCCCCTTCCCTCCTCTCTCCCCTGGCGGACACCTACTCATCCACTGATATAAATTAAGTCCATCATTTCCTCTCCTCTAGTGATAATGTCGGCACTGCTGATCGACAACAACTCTCAGACAATACTCCCTCCCATCAATATAAAGTACCCTGTACCAACTCCCCTATCACCCATGACAATATTTACTCCCTTCCCTATCAACCTACCACTGTCAAGATGCTGCATGTGGACCCCACCTACTTCTATCCAGACTTGGCCAGATCTCCATATCGCAGCACCTTCACCAGCCAGGAACCGATCAAGATTCCCCACACACACTCCACGATTGATAACAGAAAATCTGAATTACAGCTGATTAGCGCTGACATCCTTAAACTAGTGCATATCACCTCCTGGAGCTTAACTGGTCCCCATGCACAAACCACCCACAGAATCTCAACATCGCATTTTCCAAATGCTACACTTCTTCCAGACCTGCCAATACCTGGGCCCCACAACCTAGCTGGAGATGCGTACCAAATCTTGACCACTCTTCCCCACCCAAGAGACTAGCTAGATAGTTATCGAATAACAATATCCCTCCTCGCCACATACACTCCTGCTCCTTTGACCAAGTGATACCTGGTGAAAATATCAGACTATCTTTACCCACTCTATTAGAAAATTCCACCCTAACTCCAGGTACATAAAAAACAAGAACCTCACTAAAGTACCCATCTCACATACTTCTACTATTACCACTATAACATCCCTTAAATGTGCGTTACTAAACTATCGTTCAGCCGTAAAACATGTTGCTGACATAGCTGATCTTATACTTAACCTTGACCTTGATATCCTCCTTATACTCACTGAAACCTGGTTGAATGACTTTGCATCCCCAATTCTGGACATACGAGTCCCTCCCAGTCATCAGACTGGACCGTTCAGGTTTGGTTTGGCCTAGCCTGTATACACAGGTCTACGTTAACTATGAAACAAACACACTCCCTGTCTCTTTCCCCCTTTTTAATATCTTATGATCAACATTACCATCAATGACAACTCTAAGTGCTCTCTCTACACAATTTACCACACTCCCGACGACAACGACATATCGAACAGATCTTGGAAACCACCTCCTCTAATAACAAGCGTAACAATAAGATTTTTCTTGGCCTTAAGAAAGTTCACTGGAACAACACCGGCGACCCTGTTGTGAACAGTTTTAAATCCTTCCTCCAGGAGATCAGCCTTATTCAAGCCTGCAACAGCCCCACCCACAACAAAGGGGCCACCTTAGATCTAATAATTGCAAAAGAAACACCATCCAAATTGAATTTATCCTATCTTGTGACTGGACCGACCACCATTGCATCACCTTCTTCATATGTGAAAGGGCAATTACCTCTAAGGGTCAACCTATGCAAACCAAAAATTGATCAGAGACACCAGCAATATCAACCCACTCAATCTGTTGGTTATTAGTAACTGCAATCTGCCTCCACCACCAACATGCATGATGCTCATGACCCCACTGATCACTACTTCAACTCCATTGCAAAAATCATTGATAACATTGTCCCCAAACAACTAAAGAGAGTCCCATTCAAAAGTTCCAATCCCTGGTTCAGCTTTAATCTCATCGAGGAACGCCGAGGCCTCAGACTAGCTGAAAGAACATGGAGACACACCCCATCTCTGTCTAATGTCAAACTTCTATGAGAAAGATGAAGCACATACAACAGACTTATTCGAAACTCAAAAGCAGCATTTTTTTAAATCAACTTGATACAGCAATTAATCAAATAAAAAAACTGTTCGAAATTATCAAAAACCAAGCAAACAGGGAAAGCAATGCCCCATCTTCTGACATCAAAACCACACCTAACTGCAAAACCTTTGCTTCCTTCTTTGCCAAGAAACCCGTGCTAATCAACACCAAGATCCAGAACGCTTTGAAACTCTTTCTGTGTGCACCCCCTTTCAACCCACTCTTGAACAGGAAGAAGGCATGATAACCTCATCCAACAAACCTAAAAACAATGCTGCCTGGACCAGTTTTAACACCTTCGATGAAAGTGACATCTCAAAACTTCTGACTCTTCTTAAATACTTTAACCACTTCAACAATCCCCTTCCCACCAAACTCCTCAACAAGTCCAGTCACGTACTCCACTTATGGACTAGTATTATCAATGCTTTACTTTTACAAGGCTCCATACCTGAGGGCCTAAAAATCAGATAGGTCACTCTCATACTAAAAGAAAACCAGTGCTGACCCGTCTGACACCATCAACTACCGCCCTATCTCTAACATCCCAACCTTGACTAAGCTACTAGAAAAATGTGTGCACATAAAGCTTCGCAATCACATTGAGCAATTCCATCTCCTTGACCAATGTCAATCTGGTTTCAGACCAGGTCATACCACTGAAACTGCTATGGCCCACATTGTTGACAATGCTCTACGTTCACTTGATCAGAACGAATCTTGCTTACTAAGCCTACTCGACTTATCTGCTGCGTTCTACACAGTGAATCATGAAACCCTTTTCAACCTATTAGAAAACATGATGGGTGTATCCGGAATCACATTAAAATGCTTCTCCTCCTTCCTTCACAACAGATCTCAGTGCGTACTAATAAATCACGATCTTTACAATCATTTCCCAGTTTCACTAGGCATCCCCATGGTTCCACTCTCTCCCCAACACTGTTCAACCTGTACATGAAGCCTCTGACAGAAATCCTCAAACTCTCCCACATCTCCTATCACATGTATACAGATGATACTCAAGTCTATATGAAAATTACCTCACCCGGTGACATCAGCACCCGTAATAAACCTTGACGAAAACGCAACATTTGATGACTCATAACTACCTCAAACTCAAAGCCCTCAAAACAGAATTCCTATTGATCTTACCTCCCAGTATCCTCCTATCAAAGACTGGCTTCAACGTCTTACTGCCTTGAACTGTACCCCCCACATCATTGACTCGGCTAAATCCCAAGGAATAACCTTGGACAATAGCCTCTCCAGGCAAATGCACATCAATGCCGCCACCAGAGGAGGTACCCATCAACTACATGCATACAGGAAAACAACCCCTTTCCTTCCCACAGCAGATCTCAAAACATTGGTTCAGGCACTTGTGATATCCAAATTAGACTTTGCTAGTGCAATCCTTGTGGGTCTCCCGAAAAGCAAAATCACTCCGCTGAAGGCTACCTTGAATGCGGCAACAAGGCTCATCACTGGCTCAAAAAGAGATCATATCTCCCCTGACCTCCAGTATTTGAAATGGCTACCCTATGAGGCCAGGATCCATCTCAAAATTGCCTGTTTGACCCATAAAGCACTGCATCACAACACCCCTTTTTACCTGTCCTAGAAAGTGACCCTATCTGGTGGAAACAGAATTTCCAGAAGCACAAGTTACATACTACTTAAGCTACAAATATTAAATAACAACAGAAAATCTACAATCGATCCTTTTCCAGAATGGTCCCTAAAATGTGTAACTCTCTTCCGCCAGACATCGTGCAGCCCCTCCTCCTCCTTCAGAGAAGAAGCAAAACTTCTACTAGCCTACAGACTTCTCTCACCTTCAGGCCATACCTCCCTCTCCTCAAGCGTGATGCTTACTTTCCTGTATGTAGCTCCATTTATCATGACTGTCCACATTTGAGAGATCTGTAATGGTTGTCCTTTGCCCAAACATTCACACACCTCCTCCACACCATTCGGACTCTGCCCATGCCAGAAGCTTGAATGACTTTGTGTGACTGTTCTGTTCCTCCCATTCTTTTGACTTTATTATTTGCTTATGTGACTTCTGCTGCATTACTTACTCCACTTTTATTCATATGGCATATTGTTTCTTTCATAATATCCTTTTGTCATTATCGTAAAGCGCTCTGTCACCCAAAAGGGTGTTGTTCGCTCTATATAAAACACTTTCAAATTATTTATTTGTTTAAAAAGGTCTTACAAAGGTAGTTCTGGGAAGAGGTGAGCAAACACCTAGGGGGCCATTATATTGGCGGGCGGATCGCCACCGCCTGGCCGGAGGTGGCGATCTGCCGGCCATCATACCACTATTTACCCCCCGCCATATTACTATGGCAGGGGTACCACGGCGGATGGAAAGACCGTCCACCGCTTTTCCGCCGGTCGGCAATCGTCACGATTGCCGGCCGGGCGGAAAAAGCCCACAATATGGTGTCGGTGCATCCATATTATGATGTGTGAGGTGGGTATGCCTTTCCATGGCGGAGACTCCGCCATGGAAAGGCTTACGGTAAATCACTTTGGGGGGCCGTTGTGGGCCCCCAGGGGGGTGTGGGGTGGGTGGCTGCACTTCATTGCCACGCACAAGGTGGCAGGCACTGCGCGGTGCCTGTCACGTTGTGCATGGCAATGCACAACATGCCACTTTAACATTGAGGTGGGTGCCGCTTACTGCACTGCCCGCCGCAATGTTAAAGTCCAGAATGCGCCCGCCAATGTGGCGGGCGCATCCTAATTGGCCTCGCAGGACCGCGGCACCTCTGGCAGTCGGTCCCGTTTTCCGTTACGGTGGCGGGCGGACAAAGTCCGCCTGCCATCGTAATGGGGCCCCAAATGTATGCACTGCTGCCTGTGAAACTTCAATTTACACGCTAAGATCATCTACCTGTGCTTTGGGGACTCAGGTCATCTGAACAGAGTCTTCCTGTGCTTAAAGAAGCTGTACAGCTAAAGTAAACTGAAAATCCCTCCTAAGGCATAGGAAACATACCCACTCCCACAACAGGAAAGCCGCGCCAAAAGCTTCTTCACTTCCGCCACTGGGGGTTGTTGCTCCCCGGTCCACTTCTCATCCTCCTCGTCTGAGGCGGCCTGCCCCTCCACAGAGCGGAACATTTGATCTTCCACTACAAGGAAATAAAAATAAACATCCCCTTGTCAGGAAGTGTGGCAATACTCTTGTGGCAATTGCAAAGTCGATCCATTTCAGAATACTTCTTTTCAGTATCAGCAAACTTGACCTGTTTGGTTGTGGTTGATCCGCATGCTGTTACTGGTTTATTAAAGGATCGCACAGTCATGAACAGGTGCACTGGCTCAGAGCAGACCAGGTTGCCTGTTTTCTGCAATTGCACTGTCTAGTATATATTTATTCAAAATTTCTCAGAGGTGGAGCATGAACTGCAGACAGCACAGCTATGAAACCGTGAAAAGTGGTTGCCTCTGTTTCCAAGCTCTGCTGTAAGCAGCAAATTCCTGGGGCGGCTCCTACGTTGGAGCGGAGGAGCATTGACCCACTTAAAATCCCCCCAAAATCCTATGAAAAATAAAATGCTAATTTATTACCATTTCATTTTTCATCCCCGTCCCATCCTGTCCTGTCCCGAGCCAAATGTCGGGACGGGGGCAGGGTCGCTGCTGAGTGACAGCAGCAGGGAGGAGGGTGGGGTTATGTTTAAAGTGCACGTCTTTTTGGCCACCGCCCTGAGATGGCCAGCCACACATGCGACTTTTAATATCTCTAACCCAGCTATCTTAAGATACCGCCTAACATTGGAAGGGGACCTATTTCCCTTGCTTACATTGGGCCCATAGTGACTTTGCTATGCCAGTGTGCTATCACACTCGGAAAGGAATGAGTGAGCTACACAGCCCTTGCATTTTGAAATGAGCATTGGCAAAGCCAATTGGTCTCACCCACACAAGAGCCATTGGCTTTGGCGATGTGTGTTTGCCATGTTGTACACCAGTGAGGCTGCTGTTCAGCATGGCTTGTGCTGTGGAGCATCCTAGAGTGGAGTGGGGGGAGTAGAGTGTTGTAGACTGGATTTGTTGGAGTACAGTGTCATAAAGTGGAGTACAGTGTCGTAGAGGGGAGTGGAGTTCAGTGGTTAGGTGACAGAGAGTGTTGTAGAGTGCAGTGTCAGAGTGGAGTGGGATGTATTAGGGTGGAGTGGGTTGGAATGGATTGAGGTAGTAGGGTGGATTGGATTGGAATATAATTGGATGGATTGGGGTTCAGTGGGTAGGATTGAGTAGAGTGGGGTGGATTGGAGTGGGTGGACTGGATGGGGTAGAGTGGATTGGAGTGGGGTGGTATTACATGGGGTGAGATGGATTAGATTGGGGTGGATGCAATTGGAGTGGATTAGAAAGGCGGATCGGGGCATGGTGGGCTGGATAGATTGGATTGTGTGGGATGAACTGAACTGGGGTGGGGTGGATTGGATTGGGGTAGAGTTGGGGTTGACTGGACTGCAGTGGAGTGGGGTGGACTAGATGGGGTGGATTCTATTGGGTTGGGTAGATTGGATTGGGATGGGGTGGGTGGATTGGAGTGGGGTGGATTAGAGTGGAGTGGGGTGGACTGGAGTGGGTAGTGTGGGCTAGAGTGAGGTGAAAAGGAGTGTGGTGGAATGGAGGGGAGTGAACTGGAGTGGGGTGAATTGCACTGGGGTGGGGTGAATTGGATTGGATTGGAGTGATGTGGATTGGATTGAGTGAAGTGGATTGGAATGAGTAAAGTGGATTGGATTGCGTGGATTGGATTGGATTGGCGTGGAGTGGGGGAGTATAGTGTCGTAGACTGGATTTGTTGGAGTACAGTGTCATAGAGTGGAGTTGAGTGTCATAGAGGGGAGTAGAGTTCAGTGATTAGGTGGCAGAGTGTGTTGTAGAGTGCATTGTCAGAGTGGAGTGGGATGTAATCGGGTGGAGTGGGTTGGAATGGATTGAGGTAGTAGGGTGGATTGGATTGGAATAGATTGGGATGGATTGGGGTGGTATTAAATGGGGTGAGATGGATTGGGGTGGATTGGAGTGGGGTGGATTAGAAAGGTTTGTTGGGGGGGTGGATGGTATTTGGGTGGGTGGACTGGATTAGAGTAGGGTGGTTTGGAGTGGAGGGGAGTGGTTTGGACCAGACTAGAGGGGGTGCATTGGAGTGGGGTGGATTGGAGCGTGGTGGGCTGGATTGATTGGATTGAGTGGGGTGGGGTGGATTAGATTGGGGTAGCGTTGGGGTTGACTGGACTGCAGTGGAGTGGGGTGGACTTGATGGGGTGGATTAGACTGGGTTGTGATAGATTGGGGGAGTGGGGTGGAATACAGTGGGGTGGATTGGAGTGGGCAGGGTGGATTGAACTGGAGTGGGGTGCACTAGAGTGGCTAGTGTGGGCTGGAGTGAGGTGAAAAGGAGTGAGGTGGAAGGGAGTGGAGTGAACTTGAGTGGAGTTAATTGCATTGGGGTTGAGTGGATTGGAGTGAGGTGGATTGGATTGAGTGGGGTGGATTGGATTACGTGGATTGGATTGGATTGAGGTGGAGTGAACTGGATGCGGTGGATTGGATTGGGGTGCAGTGGAGTGGATTGGAGTGGGGTTCTTCTATTTGTCTGGACCGGGATGAATTGAATTGGAGTGAGGTGGATTGGATTGGAGTAGGGTGGACTGGATTGGGGTGAGGTGGATTGGATTGGGGTAAAGTGGATCGGATTGGATTGGAGTGGAGTGGGGTGGATTGGAGTGGAGTAGGGTGGGCTGGGGTTGATTTCAGTAGAGTGAAGTGGGGCAGATTGTTTTGGATTGAGTGGAGCAGATTTTTTTGGATTGGATGGGACAGACTGGAGTGGGGCAGATTGGTTTGGATTGTAGTGGGGCAGATCGAATTGGGCAGACTGTTTTGGATTAGAGTGCAGCAGATTGGAGTGGGGCAGATTATTTTAGACTGAAGTGGGGCGCATTGTTTTGTGGGGCAGTTTAGTTTGGAGCAGGGCAAATTGTTTTTAGAATGGAGCGGAGCAGATTGGAGTGTGGAAGATTGAAGCAGGTGGGGTGGATTGGTGTGAATTTGAGTGGGGCAGATTGGAGCGTGGTGGATTGGAGTGGATTGGATTGGGGTGAGTCGTTTCAATTGGATTGGATTGGTCTGGTTTGGATTGGATTGAGAGGGGCAAATATGTGTGGGGTGAGGTGGATTGGTGTGAATTTGAGTGGGGCAGATTGGAGTGGGGTGGATTGGGGTGTACTGTACGATTGTGTGTTAGAGCATCATTTCAGAAATTACACATAAATAAGAAACACAGCTGTTTTGCAATAAAATAATCCTCATTTTTTGAGAACAGCGTCCACAAGCAAAAACAAAAGAAAACATGAGTGCAATGTGAGAAAAGAAGACTTGGCAAAATAAAAGAATGTTAACTATAGAAAATGAATAGTTGCAATTTTGATTGTCCTGCTGGGCATGTTTTTGTCAGTCACACACCTTCTGTTTGAAGGTCACTAAAAGTTAAACAGAACAAAATAGTACCTCAATCACATCCGGAGCAGCGGACGGGCATTGATTAAATTTAATCAATCAAGGCTTGGCCTGCTCTGACGAATTATGAGCCTGAAAAGGAGAGTGGCACGTAAGCCAACAAATGGTGAGCAGTGGGCGGGCTCCAAACCTTTATTGTTAACAGCTGTGTCTCGCTAGCAAGATGCATGCGCTAGTGCATGCTATCTCAGGCTCGACCCTAAAATCATACAGGAATGGGACTTGCGTGGGGTTATGTATACTCACCAGTGGGTCCCCCACAACGTAATGCATTCTTATTACTTTGATTCCTTTTCCCTTGTCGCTTTCATTAGCATTTGAGGTGTTGTCATCTCTGGAGACAGGCACCTCATTGCCACAAAAAAAGAATTCTCCAAAAAGGGCTCCAATGGCAAGAGCCGACCTTCTCCTGTAATGACTACTCAAACCATACCTCAATGATGACCCATTCCAGCAGCAGCCAGTCCATTGGGGCTGAGAAGCCACACTCTCCACCTTTTGCCCTATAGGAACAGTGTGGGTCAGGCTGAACAATGGTCAGCCTGACAGACACTGTTCTTTTTCAGGGCAGGCCTCCATGAGCCAGACATGCACTAAATGAAGCTTCTGGCTGCCTGAGCTGAAATTTGCTTGGCTGAGGAAGTTACAGCTGCTGCCAGCATGACCTCCTCAGCTCAGCAAAGGTCCCTGAGGCCCTCCCCTCAGTGGCGACTGGTAGCGTCACTGATTGTCTTGCCCCTGAGTGCTTCATTTTAGAGCTCTGAAGCGCCCAGCGTCGAGTGTCAATCAGTGACACTTCATCACAGAGTGGGATGGGGTCAGCAGTCTCATTGACACTATCCCACTTTGTGATGACGTTGGACCTGCTGCCTTCCCTCATTGTCTGACCTTAGGTCAGACAATGAGGGAAGGCAGCAGTCCCAAGCCTCCTTGGGCCTCCGAGGCAGAGCTGCAGGTAAATGTGTGTGTTTTTTTAAAATTAATGTTTGGGGCGTTTGTGCATCTATGTATGAATGTTTGGTAAAGAGTGTCGTGAATGGATGCGTTTGTGTATGCGTGCGTGTGTGTGTCAATGCATGGCTGTGAGTGTGTATGTGTGTGCGCGTGTGTGTCCCGTCCATCCGTGCACTCCCTCTTAAAATTACCGTCCGCCACTGACCCATACTCCATAAGAGAGGGAGGGAAGAATGTAGAGGTAAAAGCAAAATGAATTAGAGTAATATGCTAAAAGGCAGGTATTCCGAACACTGTCTCCTAATCCTTTACTTCATCTCTGTGTTTACCCCTTCTTTCTGAGGATGGTCCCAAACCGATAGAATCAGCTTAGATTCATAAATACACTTGTGAAAGAGACTTTTGAATTGCGGGACAGCTAGTGATTTATGAACAATGTTCAAGCATGTGTAACAGCTGGCAACCTACTGATCTCAAACTCTGTATGCCTAGAATCCACTACTCCTGCCTGTAATGGGTGTCAGAAGTACCCAGAAGACCAAGTTGCTGCCCTCCAATTATCTACCAGAGAATCTCCCTAAACGTTTGTCATGGCAGACATGACCTTCGTAGAACAAAACAATCCACACTGCAGAGTTCTCTAGGCCCGATTCACAGAACTAACTTAAGACAAAATACTAAACTTACTACCATTTTGGTATTCACAGAGGCACTTACTCATTTCTGTATTCACAGAAGATAGGAGTCCTAACTTTAGGACTCCCAAATGCCTTCTGTTAATACCGAAAGTCTTAAAGTTAGGATTTTTCTCAGTTTAGGAGTCCTAACTTTACTACTCCTAAACTGAGAAAAATCCTAACTTTAAGACTTTCGGTATTCAAAGAAGGCATTTAGGAGTCCTAAAGTTAGGAGTCCTAACTTTACTATTCCTAAACTGAAAAAAATCCTTCACAGAGGCATTTAGGAGTCCTAAAGTTAGGACTCCTAACTTCTGTGAATACCGAAATGAGTAAGTGCCTTCTGTGAATACCCAAATGAGTAAGTGCCTTCTGTGAATATCAAAATGGTAGTAAGTTTAGAATTTTGTCTTAAATTAGTTCTGTGAATCGGGCCCTCTCTTCCTGCAACTAAATATGCTATGGGCAAGGGGCATAACACGGCCCCCTGCAGCCCCACAGAATGGGGGGTCCCCAACCCTTCCAGAGGCCCCAATCAGTCCAAGGTCAATGAATATTTGTGCTATATGAGAGACCCAGGGTCCCATCATCTCATACTTCAAAGGGGCCCCATCATTTTGCATCACGCCACTGCTTGGGACAACGTGGATCTGATCCAAGGCTTAACATTTCTCTATAAGGACAAACCCCACTTCTTATTGGTTTAAAAGTAAACAAGTGAGCTATTGTATACCTAAAGTAACCTCTCATTAACAGGAAACTACCTCATGTATTAAACCAGAGTGCAGAGCCAAGACCTTTGGTGAAAACGAACATGCTAGAATGCCACGGCTGTTATTATATAATGTGCCCCCAGGTTGCAATATACATGTGCGCCTCCTTTCTGCATTCTGGCACACTTTGGTAATACATGAGTGACCACAGATGTGTGTGTGGCCCTTTCTGTAATACAGACTGCACCAGTGCACATATAGCGCAGCACTCTCTTAAGGTGGCATTCTCTCATTTGCCCCATGCAAATGAGGTAATACTTTGCCTCTGTGCCTATGCCATTTTTGGGAAGTGAGTTCAGAGACAAAAAGATCATCAGGAGACGCACTGACTGTGAACCACAAAGAGGTGGCGCACAGTCAATGCATCACCTGAGGGTAGCCCTCTGGAGGAGTAAAGGGTGCCCCTATGTACAAATCAAAGCGCCCCTGCTGCAGATGGGTGCACTGCACTGGAAAAGGCAGAGAGGCTCTTTCAGACAGCTTCTCTGCCTTCCTCTAATCTGCTGCCACCAGGACAGCGGCATTGATTGTGATAGGACTCAATAAGCTGGACTTCGCATGGTGCACCTTCTTAAGGGTGCACCACAATAGCATCAGGAACATAATCTCCTCCTCCTGTTGCAACTCGGAGGTCTCCATTGGCTCAAATCCTGGATTTAATGATGTCTCCCTAAAAGACTCAAACAGAGACCACGGCAGCAGACACAGGACAAAGGTCAAATCCCAGGCCAGGGTGAAATGTTGCTTAACCAGATGTTAAAGAGAAAGCTCTAATAGAGGGCAGGAGATGAAACTTTTGAGTCCACCAAACACTACCTCTTCCACAGGATACCCTAAAAACTTCCATGGACACCCAAGGAATCCATAGAGATGAGGTAGTCTGGTGCAGCTTGAAGTCAACCAGTTGTAACAACCAATGGCACTAACAATCTCAAAGCAACACTCCTCTCTTCTTGCACCAAGCCCGGAAATGCAGAATGGTAGTTGACTGTATCTCTAGCAAATCTACAATAAGATGCTTGCACAGCTGAGGTCAGCTGCCCAATGACACCCAGCTTTTCCAACCCTAACAACAAGTGTTGCCGCCTTACAGGTTAGAGAATCTGATAGATGTGTGGGGGGGTGGGAGGGGAATCAAATGGATTCATCCACTTCAGAATCATGACACCTGAAGCAGGAGGGGGAGGGAAGACATTCATCTCCCTCCTGATGTAAGTTTAGAGCTAAGAGGAGAGGGGAAAGGATAAGGCTACATGCAGGAGGTTCACAGGCGAAAATCAGAAAGTAGCATTCAATCCTTATGTTCTGCTTGTGGATAAACATGGACCAAAACTCTGAAAGGAGAACATCTGCTACGGAGGTGAAAATGTCCAGGACTGGAACCATGATATCCCAAAGATCACTCAGAGACACCTGGGGCCGTATTACAGAAGTTGCCCCAGGGGAGCAACGGGCGTTTGTGCATGCTTTGTGTGCCCCAGGGCACACTGGTATTATAGAAGGGGCCCAGATGCTTGTGCGTCCCCTTCTATAATACCAATAGCGCTGGCGCACTTAAATCTCCAGCGCTATCTTCAGAGGGTGTTCCCTCACTTGCATAGGGGCGTGCCCTATGCAAATGAGGGAATTCCTTTGACTCTGCGCCCGCACCATATATACAGAAGCAGGCGCAGTGTCAAAGAAGCCCTCAGGAGATGCACTGACAATGCTCCATTTAAAAGGTGGCGCACTGTCAGTGTGCCCCATGAGACCAGCCCTCTGCAGGGGGCAAAGGGGGTTCCATGGACCCCCAGACATCCCCTTGCAGGCCAGTGAAGTCAGTGACTGGTGCCGCCTGCACTATGAAAACATGGAGCAGCTGTGGTATCTGGTATATTTCTTTGATCCTGAAACTATGACCACAGCTGAAAGAAGATTCAACAACTCTGAAAGATGGTTCCTCAACTTCTTTATGCAAGTTTATGGTAAGAAGCCTGTGCCCAACCTTTTCACAAACATGGTGGTAATGAACTGTAGGTCTTCACAGTGGATTGACTGAGACTTCATATAATTGAACAGCAACCTCAATTCTATCAATGCCTGAGAGACTATATGAACACAAAAAATGCCAATGCCAGGATGTCCTGCATGGACCAATCAAAGGGCAATTCCCTGACCTCAGGCACCAGCCTCTAAGTGAAAACCCTTGACAATGACTATAGTCTGAAGGGGCGGCTCAGGAGCTAAAAGTGAAATGATAGGATGACCGTATCAATACCTTAGAAATATAGAGTAAGGCACCCACAAAAACCAGGAAGGATATGAATGCCCCAAACAAGACTGATGTTCTTTTGTAGAGTATCCATCTTGACGTGTTCTTGGCACTTACCATTCACCTGGATCAAATTTTCGGATGATGATTAAAGAGAACCTTCTCTTTCTTTGCCTTCTACACTAGAAAATGTCTGGAGTACTATCTTTGCTCCTGGTCTTCTAAAGGGACCTGCATTATGGCTCCTGAATGCCTGGGCGGAGCACTCCTCTTAAACTCAATATGAGGGGCAAGTTGTTAGTAGCACTT
The DNA here is from genome assembly GCF_964204655.1 of Triturus cristatus. Taxonomy (NCBI): domain Eukaryota; kingdom Metazoa; phylum Chordata; class Amphibia; order Caudata; family Salamandridae; genus Triturus; species Triturus cristatus. The sequence continues at coordinate 241,501,297 of NC_140592.1, read as the reverse complement.
GGCAAGGAGAGGGGGGTCATAGGAAATATAAATTTTTTAGTTCAGTTTTACAATCTTTAGAACCCCAAAATTGTAAATGGCCATTCCAAGTGCAAATGAAAGTGGTGGATCCTGCTGTGAATAAGACACCAATGGGATTTAAAAAAATGTTAAGGCCACCTGTCCCAAATTCAAAGGCAAGTGTCTTTGAAGGATTTTTCTCTACTTCCAATCCTCTGAATCAAAAAGTGTTCCTGAATCAGAAGAGCTGGCAGAGTCCCTTGAAGCGATGCCTGTAGTGTTGGTGCCAGGAGGATCTAGACCAAGAGGCAGAACATAAGTTAACAGTCTCTGCCAAAGGAAGCGCATGCTATATGTCTTTAAAATCCTGTGAATGCAGCTTCCAGCTAACCACACGGCAACCTCTCCCCGAGGGAAAAAAAAAATGCAGAACTGCTGCTTTCTGTGCCTCCTTTAGACTCCAGTGTGTGGACCAAAGATCTCTCTAGGCAACAACAGGAATTCCGGCAGCATGGTTTACTGATGAGAGGCCATCAAAATATGCATGCACCAGAAATCTGAGCCTGCAGACCCTGACTGCTCAGCAATTTAGAGCAGTCCTTCCTTTCTTGCACATCAAAAGTCAACACTTGAACATTTTTCAAAGGTGATGTGACTTTCAAAAATAGTAATGCTTATCTGCTTGCCTACTCAGTTATTACATGCAGCATCTGGTGAAGATCATTGCTACCCCCTTACCGGATAGCAGCGGTACACTGGGTCAGTATTAGAAGGGTAAGAGGAATTAGGGTTAGATATAAAAATGGCGGGTGAAACCTCTCCCGGTGTGCATGTCTTAAGCATCCCTACTGACCACCTTCCAACAGAGCATTTCTAGCAGCAGTTCCTTCATCATTTTTCTCAGCATTGCAAAAGACTGATATTTCGGAGACAGAGAAATTCGAGGCATTTGCCCTACTACTAGCATATTTTCAGCCTCCACTCTCCCTGGAAGAGGGGTGAACCCTGGTTTAACCCTCTTGGTCCTACTTCTGCTTAGAAGCATTGCCACCATGTCTTTAGCAATATGGAGAGCACGGATTAAATGTGTGCCATGAGAATGCCGCACACTGAGAATAATGTTTCCAAGCTAAGATGGCTGTTGACTTTCAGTATAGCCTCAGTCCCAATGCAATATATCCAATCCCTGATACATTTGGGCTGTTTCCTGGCTGGTAGTCTATAACACACAAAAATGGCCACTATTAACACTGTACAACTCTAGGCACTGTCCCTTAGATTAAGTGTCCACCATCCATCAGCAGAGTATTGGAAAATCAGCTAAACAGATGGAGACCCAAGGAAACCTTCCAGTATCCCTCCATCAGCCATGGTTTGGAATCACAGAACGGGGGGCAGGAGGATGTGGGGTATCTGCTTGGGGAAGAGAGCTTCCAATCAAAGAAACATGAAACTCAAGTATCAGAGTGATCTGTCTGTGGACAGACAAAAAACAGATGCAGCTAAGATAGTACAGCATATAGGGCTGAAAGGCAGGATATAAGTGTTTTTCTTATGCCTGCAGGGTGCCTGTCAGGATAGATAACACCTCGCACCGGAAAGACTAGAATTAGGTAAATACTGGCGTTGTAATGAAGCATTTAACTTACTGAACCTTTTGCAGAGGCTTATCTTAGGTATATGAGCACTTGTTTTTACAGCTGTCAAATAATTTTTAAAAAAATAGACATCCAGAGTATTGATGGTGTTGTAGGTGCTCAATTTAAATGAGCTGCTTTCCACCTAAATGAGGGAACTACCCAAATGTCCCTGCTTTCTTTTGTGCATAGGTTATGCAGCACTCTAAGCCTGATGGGGTGTTGTCTTGACTTATACTGGGTGCTCTCTGGTGTCTGGACAAAGCAATATCTCGCTAATGAGCTCTAACTAGAGTGAAACATGTCATGGGTTACTTCTATTCATTTAAGATTGGCTGAGATGGAATTTCGGCAAGCCAGAGCTGTAATACTTTCAGATCAGTGTAGATGACATTTGCTAATCCTATACTTCAAGACTTTGCTGAAAAAATGGCAAAGGGTTTGTCACATTCCATTTCGGCATGGCTAGCACTGTCCCATCTTATGCTTAGAAACTCTGTGAGAAAAATAAATATATTCGACAAGCAGATTCAGAGTGTCGGTGGTGTTGTAGGCCGCTCCATTTAAAGGAGTTGCTCTCCACCTAAACATGAAGCTACCAAATTGTACCTGATTCTTTTTCTGCATAATTTATACAGCAGTTTAAGCCTGAAAGATTGTTGTCTTGACTTATACTGGGTGCTCCCTTGTATCTGGACAAAGATGTACCTCACTAATGAGATCTTACTAGGGTGAAACAACAGTCATGGGTTGCTTTTATTCGTTTCAGGTCGGCTGAAATGGCATTTCATCAAGCCAAAGCTGTCATACTTTGCCAGGAGAGGTAAAAGGCTTTTGTCATTTTTCAGCTTAGTGTAGATGGCATTTGTTAATCCTATGCTTAAAGACTTTGCTGAAAAAATGGCAAAGGTTTTGTCACTTTCTAACTCAGTATGTGAATGGCACTGTGCTAATCCTATGCTTAAAAACTATATGAGAAAAATGAATATTTGATTTGAACAGATTCAGTGTATTGGTGGTGTAGGGTGCTCCATGTAAAGGAGCTATTCACCACCTAAACTTGGGAACTACCCAGAGTTCCCTGCTTCCTTTTTTGCATAATTTATGCAACACTCTAAGCTTGAAGGGGTGTTGTCTTGACTTACACTGGGTGTTCGCTTGTGTCCAAAAAAAGCTATCTCTCCCCCTCTGAGGAGCTTTAACTAGAGCTAAATATGTGTGTCGGGTTACTTTTATTCATTCCAATTTGGCTTGGATAGTATTTTACCAATCTAAAGCTGTAATGATGTTCCTGGAGCAGTAAAAAGGCTTTTGTCATTTTTCACCACAGCATTTGCTAATCCTATGCTTAAAGACTTTGGTGAAAAAATAGCAAAAAGGCCTTGTCACTTTCTAGCCTGGCATTGATGGCAGTTAGCTAATCCTATGCTTAAAAACTTTGCTAGAAAAATAGACTTTTCAGGTGAGCAGATTCAGAGTGTCGGTGGTGTTGGAGGGTGCTCCAAATAAAGCAGCTGTTCTCCACCTAAACTCGGTAACTACCCAGAGTTCCCTGCTTCCTTTTTTGCATAATTTATGCTGCACTCTAAGCCTGAAAGGGTGTTGTCTTGACTTGACTTCCTTGTGTCTGGACAAAGCTACACCTCTCTGATGAGCTCTAACTAGAATGAAACACATGTGTCAGGGATTGTTTTTATTCAATCAAGGTTGGCTTGGCTGGTATTTTTCTAATCCAAAGCTGTAATACTGTACCTGGAGTGGTAAAAGGCCTTTGTAATTTTAAAGCCTGGTGTGGATTACCTTTGCTCATCCTATGCTTAAAGATTTTGCTGAAAAAATAGCAAAAGGCTTTGTCACTTTCAAGCTCCTCATGGATGGCACTGTGCTAATCCTATGCTTAAATACTCTGCTAGAAAAACAAACATTTGAGATGAGCGGATTCAGAGTATCAGTGGTGTTGTAGGGTGCTTCATATAAAGAAGCTGTTTTCCACCTAAACTGGGAACTGTCCAGAGTTTCTTGATTTCATTTTTGCATAATGTATGCAGCACTCTAAGCCTTAAAGGCTGCTGTCGTGACTTATACTGGATGCTTCTTGGTCTCTGGATAAAACTATACTTCTCGGATGAGCTCTAACTAGAGCAAAACACATGTCAGTGCTTAATTTGTGAAAGAAAGAGTGTGGTGCCCAGGGCTCTGCTCAATAGCCACCGGCCGGTGCAATTAAATGTCGGTGAGCTGAATACCAAAGCAGGTATGTTTTTCCCTCTCTTCTACTATGTAAACATTTGATGGAGAAAATAAGTGCTGGGATCCAAAAACAGGTGCTGGTCCCCCCCACTGGCAACCACCGGCTCAAACTAAGCACTGGTGTCATGGGTTACATTTATTCATTCCAGGCTAGCTTGGACAATATTTTGCCAATCTAAAGCTGTAATACAGTGCCTGGGGTAGTAAAAAGATTTCGTCAATTTTCAGCTTCGCGTGGGGTGTCTATAACTGTATATGCAAGTAAATGGATGTTTGATTCTTTATTAGCATGAGTGACTATGTGTGTGAGTAACTCTATGGATGAGTGGCGTTGTGTAACAGGATGTATAGGTGTATGAGTACATATGATGAGTGAGTACATGTATGAGTGACTGTATAGGACTGTTGGTGAATGAGTGGATGTGTATGTGGATCTTAGAATTACTGAATAGGTTGTTGTAACTGGTATTGGTATGTCTATTGTTTTGAAAATTTTAGTTTCTATTTTTGAATGTGTGTATCAAAGGTTATATTAGGGGGAGAGGAGGTCTGCCACTCTATCACAAGGATGATGTCATCTGTGATGTCATCAGTGATGTCATTTGAGATGTCATCAGTGATGTCATTTGAGATGTCATCAGTGATGTCACTGACCATGTCATGAGTGATGTAATATGTGACGTCATCAGCAGTGCATTGCGGGCACGCGAGTTATAGTTAGCTGAACTAACTATAACGGGGGAATTTCAATGGTTTTGTACGAGTGAAAAGTCCAGCTAAATAGAACGCCCCTGAAACCTATGGTTTTTTCAGTGAATTTCTAAGGTTTTTTAAATGCTAATTCCTAACTATAACAAGCCTGAAACCTATGGTTTTTTCAGTGAATTTCAAAGGTTTTTTAAATGCTAATTTCTAACTATGCCTACAGGGATAGGACATATGAAGAAAAAAGAAAAAACGCACAGAAAGAAAAAAAAATAATGCAGAAAGAAGCAACAGAAGTCCTCAAAGACGAAGAAAAGTGCAGGAAGAAGGATAACGTGCAGAAAGAACAAACAGAAGAGCAGAAAGAAGCCTTGTTGCAAAATCATCCTGTACCCTCAACTTTTTCAGACGGATACTGGTGGTAACCGAGTCTGACTAACCAGTCCTAGAGCCAGTGCTATGTTAAAAGACACTCAGATTACAGTGAAAACACCTACATACACTAGGGAACACTATGCGTGGGGCTCCCCCTGTGATTAGCATGACCTCCTCTGTAAGCCCCTAGTATATAATAGGGCAGGGGATCAAAACTACCTCTTAAAACGTGCCACAGGGCGTGTTTGCACACGTCACCTCAGGCCCCGTCCCCTCCCTTCCCCACTGTGTAAACACGCCCTGTGGCCGTTTTAAGTTGGGAGATTAAGTCCCCTTGAATCCTGAGGGTCCCTAGGGTCCAACTAGACCACTAGGTACCTCCAGTAAGCGCCACAAAGCTGCGTTGCAGAGAGATGTAAAAAGGGGCACGGCCTAGACCACCTCTCTGCAACGCAGCGCAGTGGTGCTTAGTGGAAGCACCTGGTGGGCTAGTTGGCCCCCAGGGTCCCTCAGGATTGAAGGGGAATTATTTCCCCAACTTAAAACGCGCCACAGGACGTGTTTGCACACGTTAACTCAGGCCTCGTCCCCTCCCTTCACCACTGTGTAAACACGCCCTGTGGCCGTTTTTAGTTGGGAGATTAAGTTCATTTGAATCCTGAGGGTCCCTAGGGTCCAACTAGCCCACTAGGTACCTCCAGTAAGCGCCATAGATCTGCGTTGCAGAGAGGTGTAAAAAGTGGCACGGCCTGGACCACCTCTCTGCAACGCAGCTCAGTGGCGCTTACTGGAAGCACCTGGTGGGCTAGTTAGCCCCCAGGGGCCCTGAGGATTGAAGGGGAATTATTTCCCCAACTTAAAACGCGCCTCAGGACGTGTTTGCACACGTTAACTCAGGCCTCGTCCCCTCCCTTCACCACTGTGTAAACACGCCCTGTGGCCGTTTTAAGTTGGGAGATTAATTCCCCTTGAATCCTGAGGGTCCCTAGGGGGAAACTAGCCCACTAGGTAAGTCCAGTAAGCGCCATTGCAGAGAGGTGTAAAAAGGGGCACGGCCTGCACCACCTCTCTGCAACGCAGAGCAGTGGCGCTTACTGGAAGCACCTGGTGGACTAGTTGGCCCCCAGGGTCCCTCAGGATTGAAAGGGAATTATTTCCCCAACTTAAAACACGCCATAGGGCGTGTTTGCACACGTCACCTCAGGCCCCGTCCCCTCCCTTCACCACTGTGTAAACGCGCCCCCTGGCCGTTCTAAGTTGAGAGATTAAGTCCCCTTGAATCCTAAGGGTCCCTAGGGTCAAACTAGCCCACTAGGTACCTCCAATAAGCGCCACAGAGCTGCATTGCAGAGAGGTGTAAAAAGGGGAGTGGCCTCAGAACACCTGTCTGCAACACACCTCCCTGGCGCATACTGGAGATACCTGTTGGGCTAGTTGGCCCTCAGGGACCCTCAGTATTGAAGGGGAATTAATTCCCCAACTTACAACTGGCCAGGGTGCGCGTTTACAGAGTGCTGCAAGGAGGGGGCGTGGCCTCCGGCGCGATGCCTGTCTTTTATTTTTTTATTTTTTTGAAGAAGGAGGGCTGTGTGGCCCCCTTTCTTTTTCTAATTTATTGGCCCTGGGGACCCCATCCCCCAGGGCCTGCACCCTAATTTTTTTTGTTGAAAAAAATTAATTTGGAAGGGGGCTGCGTGGCCCCCTCTCAAGGCCTTAATCGGCCCCGGGGACCCCAACCCCCGGGTCATGGCCTTTTTTGTTTTTTATTCTTTAGGAGCGGGGCTGCGTTGCCCCCCTCCTCAGTCCACTTATGGCCCCGGGAAACCCATCCCCTGGGGCCGACCTTTGTTTTTTATTATTTGTTTTTTAAATACATTTATAGAAACACCTAGGACATGCTGGACAAACCATATGTACCTATCAGCTGACGATTTACGTGATATTCATTAAAAGGTGACTATGCATACAATGAATCCACGTGGAATGTATTTACACCTGCCTCCCATGATCCAATGTACCATACTTGCGAACATTTTGAACTTGGTAAGAGGGAGATTTAAAAAAAAAACTGGGTTATTGATTTTCCCCTTTGAGTTACATTGAAAAAGGGGGAGATTGTAGACAGGAGACAGATCAAATAAAGCCCATTTGAGCTTAAAAACATTGGACGTTTCCTGGCTGAAACAGGTCTGTTGGTATGTATGGTTGTACTACCACTGCCTCTTCCTTCTGCCCACAATGGTCTATTATATTGCCACAGGCTCTCTTGCCAGTCCTGTATTGTTGGTTTGTTGCCCCTGCCCCCCTTTCCACTGCCCTCCATAGTCTGTTGTGCTGCCACTGCCCTTCCTTCCTGCCCAGTGTGGTCAAATTGTTACCTCTGCACTCTCCTACCTGCCTTCAATTTTCAGAGTCCGTGCCCCTGGCCTCTGCCTCTCAACAGTATCCCAATGAACAACTAGATTGCTAACATTCTATATTTATTACATAAGTGTGGAACGCCTGACGTCATCTTGATGTAATCAAAACTGTAATACCTAGAGCATTTCCTTTAGAAATTACATATCTGAGAGGGTCTTATTTGCATCAAAATTATGGTTAGTGCTCTAAAAAACTAAAATGAGGACATATTTTCTGAGTTTTCAAATAGCGACAAATAACTTTTAAATTATTTGTAATCTTTATGTTTTTTTATCCATGTGACCACTTGATTAAATGTTGCACTTAGGGGAGAGGATGTGGTGTTACTTCCAGAGCTGCAGACTTTGCAACTGGGGAACCAGGTTGGAGTTTCTGCTTCAGCTCAACATTCTGTGATTCTGGTCAAATCACTTAATCTCCCCATATCTACAACCAAAATGAATTTGATCTTGTGTGATGTAACCAATGCTCATGTAAAGCACTCCAATACCTGACAAGTCTGCACTATATAAAACTGCAAAAACACAAAAAATAAGTGTTTTGCACACTTCTGTCATTGGCCTACATGTGGGCTACATCTGGGTGATATTTGTGCTGCATTTGGGCTCTTTTGTCTCTGGTGGCCATCTTGGGAGATCTATTTGTTATGAAGTTTCCTAATTTCCTCATTTACTGCAGTCTCCTCAGTAGGAAATGCTTTCAGTTTTTTACTTTGATTCCATCAAGAAGGTATTCAGATATGTCACACATTTACCATAAATTCTGAATGTTAGCACTTTAGTTGCTCATTAGATCACTGTAGTAAAGCTAGTGCTCACCACGGAAGTCTGCTGCTGGTATTAAAAGTGCATGTTTGAGTCTGCATATCAGAATTTTTTAATGAAATAGAAAAGGATTTGAGAAGTCACTCAAAATGTGCCCTAATTTTTCTTTCTTCAGCACTAATCATAATTTCTATGGCAAAATGAATCCCCTCATTGTGTTCCTTTTTAAATGAAATGTTTTAAGTGTTACCAGTTTATTCCAATCAAGATGGCTTCAGGTGTGCCATACTTTTGTCATAAGTAAGACAGTAAGTGCTCTAGTTGTTCTTAAGAACACTCTGGGACATTCTGTCATTGGGCTATACATGGGCTACATCTGGGTGATATTTGGGCTACATTTGGGCTCTTTTGTCTCTGGTGGCCATCTTGGGAGATTTATTTGTTATGAAGTTTCCTAATTTCCTCATTTACTGCAGTCTCCTTAGTAGGAAATACTTTCAGTTTTTTACTTTGGTTCCATCAAGAAGGCATTCAGATGTGTCACACATTTGCCATAAATTCTGAATGTTAGCACTCTAGTTGCTCATTAGATCACTGTAGTAAAGCTACTGCTCACCAGGGAAGTCTGCTGCTGGTATTCAAAGTGCATGTTTCAGTCTGCATGTCAGAATTTCTTCATGAAATAGAAGAGGATTTGAGAAGTCAAAATGTGCCCTAATATTTCTTTCTGCAGAACTAATCATAATTTCTATGGAAAAATGAACTCCCTCATTTTGTTCCTTTGTAAATTAAATGTTTTAAGTGTTACCACTTTATTCCAATCAAGATTGCTTCAGGTGTGCCATACGTGTGTCATAAGTAAGACTGTTAGCGCTCTAGTAGTTCTTTAGAACACTCTGGGACATTCTGTCATTGGGCTATACTTGGGCTACATCTGGGTGATATTTGGGCTACATTTGGGCTCTTTTGTCTCTGGTGGCCATCTTGGGAGATTTATTTGTTATGAAGTTTCCTAATTTCCTCATTTACTGCAGTCTCCTCAGTAGCAAATACTTTCAGTTTTTTACTATGGTTCCATCAAGAAGGCATTCAGATGTGTCACACATTTGCCATAAATTCTGAATGTTAGCACTCTAGTTGCTCATTAGATCACTGTAGTAAAGCTACTGCTCACCAGGGAAGTCTGCTGCTGGTATTCAAAGTGCATGTTTCAGTCTGCATGTCAGAATTTTTTTATGAAATAGAAGAGGATTTGAGAAGTCAAAATGTGCCCTAATTTTTCTTTCTGCAGCACTAATCATAATTTCTACGGCAAAATGAACCCCCTAATTTTGTTCCTTTGTAAATTAAATGTTTTAAGTGTTACCACTTTATTCCAATCATGGATGGCTTCAGGTGTGCCATACTTTTGTCATATGTAAGACTGTTAGCGATCTAGTTGTTCGTTAGAACCCTCTAGGGCATTCTGTCATTGGGCTATACTTGGGCTACATCTGGGTGATATTTGGGCTACATTTGGGCTCTTTTGTCTCTGGTGGTCATCTTGGGAGATTTATCTGTTATGAAGTTTCCTAATTTCCTCATTTACTGCAGTCTCCTCAGTAGGAAATACTCTCAGTTTTTTACTTTGGTTCCATTAAGAAGGCATTCAGATGTGTCACATATTTGCCATAAATTCTGAATGTTAGCACTCTAGTTGCTCATTAGATCACTGTAGTAAAGCTACTGCTCACCAGGGAAGTCTGCTGCTGGTATTCAAAGTGCATGTTTCAGTCTGCATGTCAGAATTTTTTTATGAAATAGAAGAGGATTTAAGAAGTTAAAATGTGCCCTAATTTTTCTTTCTGCAGCACTAATCATAATTTCTATGGCAAAATGAACCCCCTCATTGTGTTCCTTTTTAAATGAAATGTTTTAAGTGTTACCAGTTTATTCCAATCAAGATGGCTTCAGGTGTGCCATACTTGTGTCATAAGTAAGACAGTAAGCGCTCTAGTTGTTCTTAAGAACACTCTGGGACATTCTGTCATTGAGCTATACTTGGGCTACATCTGGGTGATATTTGGGCTACATTTGGGCCCTTTTGTCTCTGGTGGCCATCTTGGGAGATTTATTTGTTATGAAGTTTCCTAATTTCCTCATTTACTGCAGTCTCTTTAGTAGGAAATACTTTCAGTTTTTTACTTTGGTTCCATCAAGAAGGCATTCAGATGTGTCACACATTTGCCATAAATTCTGAATGTTAGCACTCTAGTTGCTCATTAGATCACTGTAGTAAAGCTACTGCTCACCAGGGAAGTCTGCTGCTGGTATTCAAAGTGCATGTTTCAGTCTGCATGTCAGAATTTTTTATGAAATAGAAGAGGATTTAAGAAGTCAAAATGTGCCCTAATTTTTCTTTCTGCAGCACTAATCATACTTTCTATGGCAAAATGAACCCCCTCATTTTGTTCCTTTTTAAATTAAATGTTTTAAGAGTTACCACTTTATTCCAATCAAGATGGCTTCAGGTGTGCAATACTTTTGTCATAAGTAGGACTGTTAGCGCTCTAGTTGTTCTTTAGAACACTCTGGGAAGCTGCAGTAGAACACAAAGGAATCAACTGACAGTCTCTGCCCTTGTTGGATGTACATGTTTTACTGAGAATGTCAGACTTCATTCTCACATAACTGAGAAAGATAATGTGAATTTACAGAAAATATACTCTCAGGTTAGCTTATAGATCACCTTCCAAACCTCAGTGGGAAAAGCATGATAAAATAGTTTTCTCTCACACATGATTCATGATATCACAGCAGAAGGCTTTTTCACATGGTAAAATCACCTTAGAACACACCACAATTCCTAAAATGAGTATGGTACCATCAACAAATGATTTATAATGTAACTAAAGTCTTAAAACCTTCTATTAACTGCAATGCTTTTTAATGAGGTGCTATCATGTATATTGGTCCCAAGATGGCTGCCAACACTTCTTGGATGAAGTACTGACAGCCAATCAGATCTCACGATGAGATGTGTGGTTAGGCTCCGCCCAGATATATCTATCTTTTTAACACTCATTTTCTCAGGAACTACTGAACGGACCATTTAAGCAAAGGGCACGAGTCTGAACTGAGGACTACCTCTTTGCCAAATTTGATGTAATTCCGTTCAGCAGTTCGGGCTGTAGCTGCGTCAACAGGTCCTATGGGAAAACGCGTTTTGGGACCCCCCTTTTTTCTTGGCCCCCGCTAGACGAATCACCGTGACATTTTTAGGATAGGAGCGGACCAGAGCTGGCCAAAAGTTTGTAAAATTTCGCGAAGATTCGTCAATTGGCGCCAACGTTATTCCAAATAGAATGTTGCGGATTTCCTATGGAAAATAGGCCCTAACTATAACTACCTACTGGCGACTGCCAGTAGGTTATATATATATATATATATATCCAAACCAGTCCCAGACTCCAAAATCAGAGGGGGCCGACACATGCTCGGTGAGAGAAAGGAAACTTTAATGTGCCAATTCCATCAGCGCACACCATGAACAGTAACAGCAGTGAAACGCTGGGCAGACGCGTTTCAGGCATTCGCCTTTCTTCAGTGCCTGTTTCACTTCCGCGTTGTCATCTCTCCTGGGGGCCAGAATAAATATATATATATATATATATATATATATATATATATATATATATATATATATATATATATATATATATATATATATATATTCCATATGACGCTGCCCTGTTATTGAGGCGCCACACATCAGCGTTGTCAACCTTTTTTTTTTATTCACTCAGGTGTCAGGGAAGACAGCATCCGCTGCTGATGACGTCAGATATTACATCACTGTATTTAGACACTTATTTACCCATGTCTTCTTCCATTCATCTTTAGCTATACATATATTTCATTTTTATTTTTTTCAGAAAGACACATATGTCATCAGTGATGTAATATCTGACGTCATCAGCAGCGGATTGCGGTCGCGTGAGTTATAGTTGCCTGCATTAACTATAACGGGGAATTTCATTGGTTTTTTACGAGGGAAATGCCCAGCTAACTATAACATGTGTGAAACCTATGGTTTTTTAAGTGAATTTGCAAGGTTTTTTAAATGCTAATTCCTAACTATAACGTGTGTGAAACCTATGGTTTTTTCAGTGAATTTGTACGGTTTTTTAAATGCTAAGTTATGTATTTATTAATATATTTTTTTAAACAAAACTTTTTCTCGGCGCGCGCACGGTGCGCATCGCGCGTGGTGGGCACACGGTGCGCTTTGCGCACCGTGCGCCCACTTTACGCAGTTCATGCCGTGCACGCGCGGTGGGCACGGAGCGCTTCGCCCCAAAGGGCCAAATACATTTTTTTTTTTGTTGAAAAAACATGGAGTGCGCGCACGCTGCGCGAACTTCGCAGAATTTTTTCCGTTTGGGTGCTGCGCGCAAGGTGATTTTTCGAAAAAAAAAAAAAATTCTTTTTTGCCCTTGGGGGTCCTTCTGGGACCCCCTGACCACGGCTAGGGGGTCAGGAACTGTCCACCCTGCCCCCTTTTCACGTTCTCCACATTTGTTTTTCACCCCCTCAGAGTGCGAGAGACAAAATGGCGGCCGACACTTCCTGGTTTTGACCGATTCGAATGTTTACTAAGATCTAACAACCAATCAGAATTGCGCTCGCGCACGGCAAGGTGGGCGCACCCAGCGCGCACGCTGCGCGCGTACAGATATATATATTGATTTAAATGATATTTTCTCTGGAAATACTGAGCAGATTTACACCAAACCTGCAAAAGGCACTTCATGGACCTTATGGCTACCTCTCTGCCAAATTTCACGTAATTCTGTTCAGCCGTTCGGGCTGTAGCTGCGACTAAATTCCCTATGGAAAAATCCATGGGGAAAACGCTTTTTGGGACCCCCCCTTTTTCTCGGCCCCCGCTTGACGAATCACCCCGAGACTTTCAGGGTAGGAGCAGAGCGGAGCGCCCCATTAGTTTTGAAAGTTTCGCGAGGTTTCGTCAATCGGCGCCAAAGTTATTCAAAATAGAATTTTGAGATTTCCTATGAAAACTCGGTCCTAACTATAACTATCTACTGGCGACCGCCAGTAGATATATATATATATATATATATATATATATATATATATATATATATATATCCTTCAAAGTGTGTCCCGTGCTCGGGGATGCACTCCATCACCGGCGAACTCACAAAGTCCTTTTCATTAGGGGAACCGGCAGTTGCATTGCTGAGCTTATTTTCGGCCTAACATGTTTCAGAGCCCCCAGCTCCTTTCTCAAAGGCAGTCCTCAGCCTCGCGCAAACAAACAACGTGCACTCGTTTTTTTCTTCATTTAAATACCTTTAATAGGTTGCAGGTGAGCCATTTTGCTAAGGATTCTGGTATCCCATTTTGCTAAGGATTCTGGTATCCGTAGTGCACATTGCATTAATTTTAACCCTCCAGTGGGTGTTGCACGACTGGGGAAATTATTCAAAGTTTTTCAACCCTCCAGTGGGCCCCAGCTGCTCAATTGCACGGTTTAATTTAAAGCACAGTGATGTCGCATACAGGTAACAGTCTAGTCTTTACCTTGCGCCCCATTTTCCTTCTTGGGTGGTGCTGTCCCCCACGGCCTGGACCGCCGTGTAAAACATCCTTCAAAGTGTGTCCCGTGCTCGGGGATGCACTCCATCACCGGCGAACTCACAAAGTCCTTTTCATTAGGGGAACCGGCAGTTGCATTGCTGAGCTTATTTTCGGCCTAACATGTTTCAGAGCCCCCAGCTCCTTTCTCAAAGGCAGTCCTCAGCCTAACATGTTTCAGAGCCCCCAGCTCCTTTCTCAAAGGCAGTCCTCAGCCTCGCGCAAACAAACAACGTGCACTCGTTTTTTTCTTCATTTAAATACCTTTAATAGGTTGCAGGTGAGCCATTTTGCTAAGGATTCTGGTATCCCATTTTGCTAAGGATTCTGGTATCCGTAGTGCACATTGCATTAATTTTAACCCTCCAGTGGGTGTTGCACGACTGGGGAAATTATTCAAAGTTTTTCAACCCTCCAGTGGGCCCCAGCTGCTCAATTGCACGGTTTAATTTAAAGCACAGTGATGTCGCATACAGGTAACAGTCTAGTCTTTACCTTGCGCCCCATTTTCCTTCTTGGGTGGTGCTGTCCCCCACGGCCTGGACCGCCATGTAAAACATCCTTCAAAGTGTGTCCCGTGCTCGGGGATGCACTCCATCACCGGCGAACTCACAAAGTCCTTTTCATTAGGGGAACCGGCAGTTGCATTGCTGAGCTTATTTTCGGCCTAACATGTTTCAGAGCCCCCAGCTCCTTTCTCAAAGGCAGTCCTCAGCCTCGCGCAAACAAACAACGTGCACTCGTTTTTTTCTTCATTAATTTTAACCCTCCAGTGGGTTGAAAAACTTTGAATAATTTCCCCAGTCGTGCAACACCCACTGGAGGGTTAAAATTAATGCAATGTGCACTACGGATACCAGAATCCTTAGCAAAATGGGATACCAGAATCCTTAGCAAAATGGCTCACCTGCAACCTATTAAAGGTATTTAAATGAAGAAAAAAACGAGTGCACGTTGTTTGTTTGCGCGAGGCTGAGGACTGCCTTTGAGAAAGGAGCTGGGGGCTCTGAAACATGTTAGGCCGAAAATAAGCTCTGCAATGCAACTGCCGGTTCCCCTAATGAAAAGGACTTTGTGAGTTCGCCGGTGATGGAGTGCATCCCCGAGCACGGGACACACTTTGAAGGATGTTTTACACGGCGGTCCAGGCCGTGGGGGACAGCACCACCCAAGAAGGAAAATGGGGCGCAAGGTAAAGACTAGACTGTTACCTGTATGCGACATCACTGTGCTTTAAATTAAACCGTGCAATTGAGCAGCTGGGGCCCACTGGAGGGTTGAAAAACTTTGAATAATTTCCCCAGTCGTGCAACACCCACTGGAGGGTTAAAATTAATGCAATGTGCACTACGGATACCAGAATCCTTAGCAAAATGGGATACCAGAATCCTTAGCAAAATGGCTCACCTGCAACCTATTAAAGGTATTTAAATGAAGAAAAAAACGAGTGCACGTTGTTTGTTTGCGCGAGGCTGAGGACTGCCTTTGAGAAAGGAGCTGGGGGCTCTGAAACATGTTAGGCCGAAAATAAGCTCAGCAATGCAACTGCCGGTTCCCCTAATGAAAAGGACTTTGTGAGTTCGCCGGTGATGGAGTGCATCCCCGAGCACGGGACACACTTTGAAGGATATATATATATATATATATATCTATATATATATAAAAATATATATATATATTTATTTATTAGCACTTTAGGAATAAGAGCATTATGGACTAACTTTGTTCAGCTTATTGAACATACATTGTGGCATTTGAAGCATAGGAGGATTTTAGCATAATATATCATCAACCTGGCGAAACCAAGTTTATTTCATACACTGCATCGTTAGTTTGCAGCAACGCTCAGGGGGATCTGGTCCCTGAGGTATTTTTTAATCTTAGGGATGGGGGCTGTGCAGCACCCTTCCATTCATTAAAACATCATCCGTAGGGCACAGGGTGCCTGGGGCCTCTTAGAGACTTGGAGAGTGGGGCCATGCACCCCCCCCCATAAATAATTCCAAATGTACCTCCCCCTGGGCCCTGGCCCACACCAGGTTTGTTTTTTTATCAGGTGGTGGCCAGCACTTTTAAGAAAAAGGTTACAGTGGATTTGCAGATACTCTGCAAATTTGCAGCAACCATTTAACAAAAAAAAAAAAGGTTTTTGGCACCAGGCAGGATCCCTCTAGGACCCCACCTGCCACCATGCCTAGGGGCTCAGGGTATCCCTACCCTGTCGCCTTACGTTTTTTTAAAAACATTTTCTTAGGACTCTGTACTCATTTCCTAAGAAGGCTGCCACCACATCATTGTTGATCTGGTGGCAGCCATTTAGACCTCAGTATGAGATCCGCCGGCTCCGGGGATCCTCTGCTGTGTAGAATTAATTGTTCAAAAACTACAGAACAAATTTACACCAAATCACACAAAAAGCACTCTTCCTGTACCAAGATCTAGCTTTTTATATATAGAATATATATATTCAGTGTAAAAACCGAAGGTCAAAGTAACAATATAGTTAGGTGAAATGTTCAGCAACAACCTAACATTTTAAAGTCTAAATAAACACTGAAATTCACCAGTTATAGTTATCTCATGCAACTATAACTTGAGTCCTAAGGTAACAATACCTCATGGACCCGTCATGCACAGTTTTCTCATCAATAATTTCAAATGTAAATGCAGTGATATTATTATTGATGTCATAGTTATCATGAGTGAAGTTATATGTGGGGCAATTCGCAGTTCATGGCGAGGGCCCAAGTTTTATTTACATTAGGGTATTTACGATAACTATACCTATATCTGGTGAATTTTAGTGTTTTCAGAGTTTAAAACGTTACGTTGTTACTGAATATTTCACCTAACCATAACGTTACTTTGAATTTTGTTTTTTTCAGTGAATATCTAGGTTTTTTTCAATGGGAAGGAATATTTAATTACCATATGTAAGCCCCGCCCTCCTCTGTGCATGGACAAAGGCCTGCAGCCAGGCCCTGCAGCCAACCTCCAACATGCAGTCAACCCCATGCTGCATACGGTCTTTGGCCGTGTGCATTTTGGAGGTTGGCCACAAGGCTGGGGCTGTGGCCAGGCTCTGTTGCCAACCCACCCAAAGGAAGACAACCCCACACTGCACACGTCCTTCGGCCGTGAGCGGTGGGGGTGTTGGCCACAGGGCCAGCCCTGGGAACCCCATCCCCTAGGGCCCTTTTTTTTTTTAAAGAGAGGGGATGCTGTGTGGCCCTCATCCCGAAACTAGTATGGCCGTGAGTACACCACCCCACAGGGCCATATATATTTTGAAGGGGAAGGGGGATGCATGGCCTCCCTCCTTGGGCCTTATTAGCCCCTGGTGACCGAATACACCAGGGCATTTTTTTTAAATAAAATAAAGGAAAGGGACGCCGCCTGGCTCCACTCCCCGAGCTTTATTTGGTCCTGGGGACCACATCATGCAGGGCTGTTTCTTTTAATTAAAGGGGAGGGGTGCTACATGGCCCCCCTTCCCGAGCCTTACTAGGTCCTGGGGACCCCATCCCCTAGGCCGTTTCTTTTAATTAAAGGGGAGGGCGACTGAATGGACAGCCTTCCCAAGCCTTATTAGGAGCCAGTGACCCCATCCCCAGCTCCACTACTTAAAATAAGGGGGTGGGGGGTGTTTGGCCCCTCTCCGAGTCTTGTTAGGCCCTGGGGACTCCGTCCTCTATGGCTGCTTATTTTAATTAAAGAGGAGGGGGTGCCACATGGCCCCTTTCCCCGAGCCTTGCTAGCTCATGGGGACCCTATCCTCTGGGTCCATCCTAACTGAAAGTCGGGTGCCCTGGTGCCCAATCAGGGCACCCACCATATACTTGTTCGACTCTGCGGGGAGCCCCAGTCTCCTGTGGCCCTAGTCGACTCCCCACATGTAGCAGGAGATTCCATAGCTCCCACCTGAAGGGGGTAGCTACTAATGCTAACTCCTCCGGGTGGGAGCAATATTTTGATGTGTTTTCCTGCCGGGATCAGTTAGGGGAGGGAAACAGATCAAATGTCTGCTCCCAGCAGGCAGGAGCAATTTCAAAGCTCCCGCCAGCCGGGAGCAGACTTTGTGTTTTCTCCCTCATTGCGGGAGTTTTGAAAATGCTTACACCAATTGGGCGCAAACACAGATTTCCCTGCCCACCATGTCCGGGGCTGGGCACCTTGGGACATAGCTAGTCAGCCGGCCCTGGGGGATAGGGTCCCTGGGGCCATTATTGGCTCAGGGAACGGAGCCGCATGGCCTCCCTCCCCGTAAAAAATACATCTGGCCCCTGGGTCTGAAAGCACCCCCGGAAGGGGGGGTCGCATGCTCCCCTCCCCTTCAAAAAGACATCAGACCAGAGGGGTGAGGTCCCCATGGCCGCAATTGGCCCGGGAGGAAGGCCATGTGCCCCCCCAAATGCCATTTCGGGACAAGGGAGATGGGTATGTGTGGCCCCACTCCCCCAAAAAATAAACCCCTTGTTCCCTCTGGACCTGGCCCGACGCTGGGTTTCTTAAAAACAAACACAGGAGGTCACACCCACACTAGAGCCCGGGCCCCAGGGGATGTGGTGCCTGAGTCCGTAATCGGGCCGGGAGGTGGGCCCTCCCATTATTTATTTATTTATTTACACCAAATCAATTTGCTCTCGCTTGCTCAAAGCAAAGCACATTTATTTATTTATTTTATTTATAACACATTTATAGAGCGCCTGGTTACACCACAAACGGTGTGTCCCCGCGCTATGACACAGGAGAAAGAAAATAGCAGTGAGGAGATGCTAATCAGAACTCTAATAGTTCTTTTTTCCATAGAGCCATGTTTTGAGTTGTTTGCGGAAACGTATTTCAGACGTCTCTGTTCTTAAGGTTATTGGAAGAGTGTTCCAGGTCTTTGCTGCTAGATACCTGAAGGACCGTGCTCCCTGCCTGGCTCTGTGTATCCTGGGTATTTTAGCCAATGCCTTGTCCGATGATCGTAAAGTTCTGTCAGGTTTGTATTCCTCAAGGAGTGAGTGCAGATACTTAGGGCCGGATTTCATGAGGATGCGGTGCCCATAGCATAACGCCTTGAATATGACCCTCTTTCCTACTGGCAACCAGTGGAGTTTCTTCAGTGCATTCTCTGCGTTAGCTCCTCTGGGTAAGCCAAGTACCAATCGAGCAGCAGCGTTCTGTGCCCTCTGTAGTTTGGCAAGTCCTCCCTTGGTAGTTCCAAGATAGAGAACATTGCCATAGTCCAACTGTGAAGTTATTGTTGCATGGACAATGGTTTTCCTAGCATTGGAGGGCATAAGGTTCAGAATTTTCCTCAGAACCTTGATCGATCCATAACATTTACCCACAACCCTATGTATTTGGTTGATGAAATTCAACTCTGCGTCAAAAAAGATACCTAGATTTTTGACTTCCATTTTAGGGTCGGGTAGTGGGCCTAAGGAGGCTGGCCACCAGGCAGATGACCAAATGGTAGGTGATTTCCCCACAATCATTACCTCCGTTTTATTCCCATTTAATTTAAGACAGTGGTTTGACATCCATTTCGCAACCTCTGATAGGCAGTTAGAGAAACGGGTGGCTGCTAGTTCATCTGTTTGAGACAGTAGGACAATTAGTTGTGTGTCGTCCGCATATGAGACGATAGACACATTATGTTGTTCGACCTGTTCGGCCAACGGACTTACATATAGGTTGAAGAGGGTCGGGCTTAATATGGAGCCTTGCGGTACTCCCTGCTCGAGAGGCATGCTCTTTGATATATAAGATTCGTGAGCCACTCTAAAACTACGATCAGAGAGGAAAGACTTTAACCAGCACAGAGCTTTACCCATGATACCGTATGCTTCCAGTCTTTGTAGGAGCAGTTGATGGGATACAGTATCAAAAGCTGCACTGAGATCGAGAAGGATCAGTGCAGCGGTATCTCCTTCATCAGCATGTTTCCTCAGTGCTTCAGTGGCATAGAGTAGAGCTGACTCCGTTGAATGTGCACTTCTAAAGCCTGATTGTGAAAGGTGTAATAGATCATGTTTATTTATATGGTCAGTAAGTTGCTTATTAGATATTTTCTCCGCTATCTTAGCTATAAAAGGTAGTAGAGAGATTGGACGTAGGTTTTCTAATACAGTGCGGTCAATGCGGGAATTCTTTTTCAGAGGTTTGACAATAGCCTGTTTCCATTTGTCGGGAACTATGCCATCTTGGAAGGAGCTCCCTCTGCTTTGTCAGAGAGGGAGCTACATGTTAGCACCTCCCTCTCTGTCAAAGTACTTTTGGCTCCCGCAGAAGGCAGGGAACCAGAAGGGACCGTGGGGCCTTGAGGCTTCTCCCGTGGTCCCCAATACTAGAAAGTGGGTACCAGGGTGCCCACACTAGAGACCGGATCCCAGGCGATGGGGTCCCCAGAGCTGAAATCGGCCTGGGAGGGTGGGCCATGCGGCCCCCATCCCATTATTTATTATTATAAAATTTAAAAGGAGGCCTGGCACCCTTCCTTTTAGTTAAAAAAAACGAATTAAAAAGGCCAGGGCCCGGGGGATGGGGTTACCGGAACAAAAATCAGCCCGGGAAGGGAGCCGCGCGGTCCGTTCCCGGAATAAATGAAAAAATAAAAAAACATTTTAAAAAGACCGGCAGGTCACCGGAGGCCCCGACCCCTTTCTTCACCACTCTACAAACGCACCTTCTGGCGCACTGCTGGTTGCGGAATGAATTCCCCGAGGCTTCAGAGGGTCCTTGGGGGTAAACTACCTCTCCTGTTAACTCCAGTAAGTCGCACACTGTGGGATTGCTGCGAGGTCTTCAGAGGCCACACTCCCTTTCTACACCACTCTACAAACATGCCTCCTGGTGCACTGCTGGTTGGGGGATGAGTTCCCTTGGCTGCTGAGGGTCCTTAGGGACCAACAAGCTCTCTTGTTACCTCTAGTAAGTCCCACGGAGAGCGATTGCTGAGAGGTTGTCGGAGGCCACGTTCCTTTTCTCAATCACTCTGCAAACACGTCTCCTGGCGCACTGCTGGTTAGGGGATGAAGTCCCCTTGGATGCTGAGGGTCCTTTGGGCCATCAACACCTTCTGTTACCTTCAGTAAGTCCCAGACAGTAGGATTGCTGAAAACTGGTTGGAGGCCCCACCCCCTTTCTCCACCACTCTGCAACCGTGGCTGCTAGTTAAAAAACCATAGAAATTCACTGAAAAAAACAAAAGTTACAGGGACGTTATAGTTAAAAATTAGCATTTAAAATACCTTAGAAATTCACTGAAAAAAAACAAAGGTTACAGACACTTTATAGTTAGTAAATTGAATTTAAAAAAATGCCTTAGGAATTCACTGAAAAAAACAAAGGTTACAGGGATGTTATAGTTAGGCTCAGGTTTCACTCATACAAAACAAGTGCAATTCAGCAGTTCTGGTTAGCTGAACTGACTATAACTCACGCCCCTGCAATGCACTGCTTAGGACCTCACATATTACATCACTCATGACATGGTCAGTGACATCACTGATGACATTTCAAATAACATCACTGATGACTTCACTGATGACATCACCCACGGAATCACTGATGCACCCACTCACACCCCCATAGAACCCTTCATACACCCACTCCCACATAACAATTCACAGACCCATACCAGTACTTACACATCCACTCATTGATTCATAGATCTACGCAAGCATCCGCTCACTGACCCATTCAGCCATGCACACACCCACTCACTTACAGCCGCTGACATATCCACTCATACACCCATACAGCCACTCACACACTGATTCAGTCACCCATAAAGCTACTCACACACCTAGTCACTCACCCATACAATCACACAGCCACTTACTCACCCATACAGATACACACATACACTCACTAACTCATACAGATAATAACACATACTCACTCACCTATACGGTTACAGACACAAACACACACTCACCCATATACCCACTCTCACTTTCACTCACTCATATACCCTATCAGTCACCTATATTACCTTTCACATACTCAGTTACTCACCCATTCACCACTGACACATCCACTCACTCAACCACACAACCTTTCATAAACTCACTCACCCACACAGCCCTTCACACACGCAATCACTAACCCATACAGCCACTGATTCACCCACTCACTCATCCATATAGGCAGTCACACCCCTCTCACCCACCCACACAGAAACTCAGACAACCATACAGGTACTCGGACAACCAATCACTCAACCTTACAGCCAGTCACGTACCCACTTACACACCCATACAGCCACTTAGACACCAACTGACAGACTGATACAGACATTCACACAACCAGTCACTCACCCAAACATTCACTGAGGCACCTAATCACTCACTTATACAGTCAGTCACACACCCACTGAATCATCCATACAGGCCCTCACACACCCACTGATTCACCAATACACCTTGGTATATATATTTAACACTCATAAACTTTTTAAAAACACTCACATTTCTGGATGTTGCTATCAGTGATGTAATTTGAGATGTCATCAGTGATGTCACTGACCCTGTCATCAGTGATGTAATAGGTGAAGTCAAAAGCAGTGCATTGCAGGGGTGCGAGTTATAGTTAGCTCACCTAACTGTAACTGCTGAATTTCACTGGTTGTGTGTGAGTGAAACCTGAGCCTAAATATAACGTCCCTGTAACCTTTGTTTTTTCAGTGAATTTCTAAGTTTTTTAAATTTTATTTCCTAACTATAACATCCCTGTAACCTTTATTTTTCTCAGTGAATATATATACACACACACATATATGTATGTATGTATGTATGTATGTATTCCCTGCACCTCTCCTGCTCTCTGCATGCAGAATGCCAGGCCTGCCCGCAAGCGCCATTGAAACTGGCTTCAGGGGAGACAGTGGCACAACAAGCCCTGCATCCAACTCCCCGAAGGCAGCCACCTGAAGGCAGCCACCCCATGTCACACACAGACTTTGGTCATGCAGGGCGTTGAGTTAGCCACAGGGATTGTCTTGGGCCAGAACCTGCTTTCAAATGCCCGCAGGCAGCCAACCCCAAGTTGCTCACAGCCTTTGGGCATGTGCAGTGAGGTTTTGGCCATAGGGCTTGGCCTGCCACCAGACCCTGTTGCCAAACCCCCAGCAGGCTGCCAACCACACACCACATACAGCCTTTGGAGTGTGCAGTGTAGGGTTGGCCTTCGGGCCACGGGGAACCCATCCCCTGAGGCCAAAACATATATATTGAGGGGAGTGGGCATGCAGGCCCCTCCCCTACCCTTAATTGGTCCACTTTCTCCAGGGATTTGAGGAGTTTCCAAACCACTCAACTTTAAATCAGGACCTATCGGTTATTACTTGCAGCACATACTTTTCAGGCACTTCCCATTGTCTATTATAATGCTAGAGCGAGTAGGATTATACAGTTTGGCTGCTATCTCAGGAAAAAAAGCACATATCAAGATGGTGGAAATAATCTGAGACCCAGGGCCATATTGCATGTATGGTATTAGTGTGAGCAATTTTGCACTCATAAATTGTAAACTTTTCACAGGCATATGCACTCAACGCTAAGTGCAAGTTGTAACTTTCATTTGTTGCAAATACATCAGTCTTGCGTTAATTGGTTAATTGGTTATTGGAAATGTAGTTTTGCTCAGATTGATCAATAAATCAAGAGCTTAACAGCTGCACTATCAAGTCCCAGACCTAATAAATTGCCTGATCACCAGTGAAAAATGACTCAGAAGTGCGATGCATCTTATCATGGATTTCATTTAGGTGTTGCCAGGGTTAGCAACTTCATCTACTGGCTTACCTCTTGTCACCACTGGCACTGCCTAGATGCCCCTGGCCTGAGAGGTCGCAAAATGAGTGCCAACAACACAATCAGCACTATTTATTGTCTACAGCTTTCCCCAACACCAGGACATTTCCTTTTAGGACCTGCAAGATACCAGAATTCAGCAGTGTAATGCACATTCTTCCAATTAAATAGAAAATGTAATTAAAAAAAAAACACCGTTTTTAATACGTTAGTGCCCTATTAAATTATTGTGATTGCATTAAAAATGATGTGTCTAAATAAAATATTCACCTCTGGGGTTCACACGAGTGACAGTGCCTTACAAATTAGCATAAATCAAAAGAAAAAGGAATGATTAAAGCCCATAACATAGGTCATATTGAATAAAAGGTCCATATAAATTAACAAAAGTTACCGTAACAGTTTTTTTGGATCTCTTTGTGTTGCCTCATCCCTTGAGTTATCAATACATTTTTCATTGAGGTATACATTAGAGGAACCATTAAATCATGACAGCTTGTGGCATAAATATTTTTCGTTTCCAGTGCTCTTGTGTTTTTTGTGGCACTCCTCTTCAAACGAATGCATAATTTATAATTTTTCATTTAATACATTGAGAAATTAGAAATAGGCCCCAGGAATATCATGCCATGACCCCAATTAAAGTATCGGTGGTGTCTAAAATAGATGTTTTTATGTTCTCTGTGTTCATGCGGTTATAAGAAGCCTCATGCTAATTATTGTGTCATCATCAGGGTTAAGCTATGTGACTTTATGTTGTCGCTGCCTGTGAAAATGCATTCCGCAAACTATCTTCACTAATACATAAAAACTCTTCAACATCCCCTCTCCCTTAAACTGCCCAATATTCACTTGTTTTTAATTTGGGTTGCACATGGTCAAATTTTGTGATGGTGCGTAAAGATAATTAGATTCCCATCGCAAAATGCGCCTAGAAGCAGAGATGTGCAGAGTCTAGGACAACCCAAACAGCATCCCACATTGTTCAAGCCCCCCTAAAATTCATCAAAACAAATGTCACTGGGTATTCACTCTGCATGTTTTCATTGAGATATTTCCGGAAATCTTTGCACATAAGTTTTTGTAAATTTGTGTGCTATGAAAGGCTGCCAATCTATGTATTATGTTTCATTTTTTTTACTTGCCAACACAATAAACATAAATACACTCCACACCATGCAACATAATTCCACTCAGCATAATTTCACTTAACGCCACACACTTCCATGCCACACAATTCAGCTCTACACATTTCCATTCCACACCACATAATTCTACAACCAACCACATATTTCAACTCAACAACACAATTACACAACATACCACATACATCCAAACCACACCCCAGAATTCCACATCATGCCACAAAATTCAACAGCATACCACATAATTAAAAACCACAACATTCCAATCCATAATACAGAATGCCATTCCACATAATTACACTCTATGACACACAGTCACACTCCACAAAATTCCAGGACACTCAATACAACATAATTACTATCCATATAGTTCAACTGCACACCATTCCACATAATTCCACTGCACAAATCCACACCACACAATTCCACCACACACATTTCCACAACTAACAATTTCAATCCATCCCACATAAGTCCACGCCACACCACATACATCCACTCCTCTCCAAAACACAAAGGTAAAAGACATTGTCATTTACAACTCCAATACCTCAAACTCTCACAAATGTGAGACCAATTTGCATTCAAATGCTTGGTTTGATCTGGCAAACAGGGTGAACTACTGGGAGACACTGCCAATCTCATGAAGGGAAAAAGGCCTGGGGAGAAGGTCTCCCTCTGTGGTACACAAAAGATGTTCTGTAAAAACAATTTCTGGCCCATTTTTAATAGGTTGGTAAAATCTCTTCAGTATGTAGTAAGCTTGCACTGAGTTCCACCACTAAAGAGGCAATTACTTCTTGTACTTCAAATGGGCAATTACCCAGACAAGTAGTTTGAATGCAAATTGTGGTGATACACACTCCAAGGCTTTGCCTGGAAATACATTACGTTCATGGACAAACGCTTCTGCCATTTCTGCTCAATAGTGGCACATGGCTATGGCAAATGTTTAAATAGTACTGTTAATATAAAAGGCCCATCTGCCTGCTCCCCTTCCCCACCAAAGTCCTTAAAAAGACCATCAACTGCCAACTCACTGAATACCTCGAGAACTACAACCTTCGGGACGTGTTCCAATCTGGATTCCGCATGAACAGCATCGAAACCGTCCTGATCGCATCCACTTATGACATAAGGACCCTCCTAGACCGGTGAGAAGCGGTGGCTCTCATTCTCCTTGACCTCTCAGCAGCCTTTGACACTATGTCCCACCACACCCTGGTCAAGAGGCTTCACAAGACCAAAATTCAAGAGGGCGCCCTAAAATGGATCCCATCCTTCCTCACCGGAAGAACACAGAGAATCCGCCTTCAACCATTTAGCTCGGAGCCCAAGAACCCCACCTGCAGCACTCCTCAAGGTTCCTCCCTTAGCCGCACTCTGTTCAATACCAATGAAACCACTGGCCAACATCATCACAAACCAAGGACCGAACATCATCTCCTATGCAGACGACACCCAGCTCATTCTCACTCTATCCAAAGACCCATTTATCACGAGGGCCGATTTCCACCTGTGCATACCCAGCATTATCAACTGGATGCAAAACAACTGCCTCAAGCTCAACTTGACATGACATAAGTACTCATCTTCAGGAACAACACCTACCTGTGGAACGACTTCTGGTGGGCTGCTGAACTGGGACACTCTCCCACCCCCAGGAACCACGACCAGAACCTCTGCATCATCTTGGACAGCAAATTCACCCTGAAGAATCAGATCAACGCAGTCTTCTCCGCCTACTTCCTCACCCTGCAAATGCTCCAAAAGATCTTCAAATGGCTCCCAATCTCCACCAGACGCACCATCACTCAAGACCTCGTCACCAGCCACTTGGACTATGGCAAAGCACTCTATGCAGGAATCGCCACACACCTCCTGAAGAGCCTGCAGACCACTCAGAACTCAGTGACCAGACTCATCCTCGACCTCCCCAGACGTTACCACATTACCCCACACCTAAAAAATTCCACTGGCTCCCTGTCCACAGGAGATGGCGATTGAAGACGCTGACCCATGCCAACAAAGCACTACACAACCAAGGACCAGCATACATCAACCATCGCCTGATCTCCCATCAACCCTCCAGACTCCTGTGCTCTGCCTCCCTCTCCCTCGCTCTTACCCACCGCATTTGCCTTAGCAACAGTAGAGGACTCTCCTTTTCCTGCCTCGCTGCAAAGTCTTGGAACAGCCTCCCCCTCCAACTCTGGACCTCATCCTCTCTCCAGGAATTCAGAAAGGGACTCAAATCCTGGCTTTTTTCAACTGATGCACCCGAGAATCTTGACTCTGAGTACCTGGTTACCCTCACAGGTGTTTCGCTGCGCTTTATGAATCCTGCTTGATTGATTGTTTGAAAGGCAGAACAGATACATAAGCAGCAAAAGACCGACCATAGCAAAGTGCATTGTGTATTGTCCTCCACACTCGATGAAATTCAGCCTTAATCATCGAGCAGCAATTAACACAAATGTGCACAGTCAGTTCTCAAATATACTTCACTTTCATATCCCTCCGCGGCATAGTCTGTGCTTGAAGAAAGTATGGGGCTCAGATGTCCTTCCCTGATAATGGTACTGAAAATGTACCATATATTGTCAAAAGGTTCACATTTCTTGCTTAGGTATATTTTCTGCAAGAAATTTGTCTATAACCAACCAGTTTGATACATCTATAATATTTGTCTAGGCAAATCTGCCCTCTTGCTCATAAACACAAACACTTAATGACAAGAGAAGAAGTGATGACACCTGCGATACAATGACCAGTTACAAATGCATTGCAGGAGAATAAATGTTTACCCAAAGGGATATGAGTCTTTGAACCTCAAATGGCCATTGTAAAAAAAAAAAAAAAAAAAGGTAGGGTAAATGCCAAATGAAAATGTGGATACTTTCTCACCCCAATGATCATCTGAAATATACAATACAAATCAAATGAAGTTCCGGGATCCGGTACAAACCATTTTTAAGTGGTCAATTTCCACTTGGCACTGGGACCCTATTAGGAAGAGCCAGATGATTTCTGTTCATGTGTAGAATGCTATGAAGCCAGTCCACCCAGAAAACATTTCCAACTTTTATATTAGACCAGGTGTCATGGTCAATGATGCCTTCAATTAGTAATTTATTATTTTATTCTATTGGCATGCTCATTTGAATGGGTCCCCCTGAAGTCTTCGCTCAGAGCACACTACTTCTGCAGCTTCCCCTCTGGATCTGGAATAGTTCAACCTTATATCTAAACCATTTTGAATGTTCTGGCAGAAAGAGTTAAAAAGAAAGTGCATCTGGGTTTGTCTCCTCTCCTGCGGAGCACACTTATCATTGGCTTGGAATGAGGGCGCCCAGCACAAATTTTCCTCCAATTATCTTGCACGTGAGTACTACATGCACGAGTGCTGCACGTGTTGGCGCTGCAATCAATCACGAAGCAAAACAAAGTACAGCAGCATGTTCAGCTTATGCCTAGACGATGCTACTTCCAGCTGGCCCCTTACACTGACAAGATACCACCCCTCAGCCCGCATAGTATTCAAAAGCTTGTTCAAAGCCTGGAGTGGTGTCAGCGATCATATCTACAAGA
Organism: Triturus cristatus; assembly: GCF_964204655.1. Lineage (NCBI taxonomy): Eukaryota > Metazoa > Chordata > Amphibia > Caudata > Salamandridae > Triturus > Triturus cristatus. The sequence continues at coordinate 241,472,963 of NC_140592.1, read as the reverse complement.
AGGGATTAAATGAGAAGGGTCGGCTTCACAAAATTATTTTCTACATCTGCGCAAAGGCTGATAGGAGAACAAGCGCATGTTCAGCAGTGGCAGATTCACAAACCAGGCGTCGTGTGGCGCAAAAATGGTTGGCCCGTTATGCACCATTACAGCCCAGCATGTCTGTCTGTGTTATCATGTCTGAGTGAGATCAAGGCCAATGAATTGGGAGTGCTAGGTTTAGGAAGCAAACAAAAACAGACACATTTGGGCGATTTATGTATTTTGAATCTTAGTCATAAAATCTGGTCAACTAAAGTTGCATAAATTGAGTTTGTGGGGCAGATTTACAAGAAAGTGAGGCATCTGTAGAGATGCGTTACTTTCCCCGGGCCACCCTGAGAAACCCTTGCACCAACATGAATGCTCCATATTTACAAAATGGCGCACCATGTCGCAAGGATTGACAGATGCATCAGAAATTCTGACGCATCTGTTTGAGCAAAAGTCACGCATTGCTGGAGTCATGTCTCAAGCACGATGCAACTCCAGCAATGTATGTTGAGGCCTATCCTCATTGTACTGCATCACTCCTTACGCCTGCTTCAAGCAAGCATAAGGTTTTGACACAGTGGTGTCCTAGAAGTGGCGCAGTGAAATCTTGTAGATTTCACTGCGTCACTTTTACGTGGCTTTCCTGTGTGGGAACACCCAACCTGCATTCATTATACCTGACGCAGGTATGTGACTCAGGGCTTTACAACATTATGCATCTCCCTAGATGCATCACAGTGTAAATGGGCTCCATTTTTACGCCTCCACAGTGTCACAAAAAGTGCCGCAACTGCGGCGCAAAAATGATGCAAGGGGCTTGTAAATCTGCCACTGTCTTTTTATATTTATTTAGCATACGATAGTAACATACAATCCTAATGAGCCTTTAAGAATGCTTTTCAGTTCATTTTTAGGTCTCGCCTAACCCAGCGAGACTTATTTAGAGGGCTCCAAAAAGTGCTACCAGGCCAGCCTAGAGCTACAGTGCATGTGCGCGGGCGCGCGCTCCGCGCTTTACCGCAATTTCTTTCACTTTCGCGGCTGCACGGCCGCTTTGATGTTTGATCGTGATCGCGATCACTTTCACTTTCACTTTCACGGCCGCATGGCCACTTTACATAGCCAATAGGTCTCGCTTTTGGGACCTTATAAGTATTTAGTTGTGCAACTGTTACATGGCTATACACTTATAAGGTCCCAAAGGCGAGACCTATTGGCTATGCCAATGCTTGTTGGGGTTTGTTGTGATGTACTTTGCCCACTGCCTGAAGTACCCACAGGGCATACTAGTTTGTGGGTCACAAACAAAGTTTCGAGGGTTGCAGAAATAAAATGTGTTAGGAAACCAAAGGAATGTGTTGTTAGGCTTTCCTGTCGTCTTGAAGTGGATTTACCCCGCTGCCACATGACACCAAAAGCGTTTCTTTGTGGTGAGGTACCCGAACTAGTTTTGAGGCCAACAAATCTCAAATAGGGTACCAAAAACATTACTGTAGTATTCTTAATGCAAAGTGTAACTTGTGGGCCCACTTCAAGCCATCCCTATGCCAAAATCTGTACTTAAAGTTCTAAGATCAATAGTAGGATTTTTGGTCAAATTTGGGCAGATTCGTCCAAGGGGGACAAAGTTCATTGCAACTGAAAAATGCTCTTTGAAAGAAAAAAGATCCTGAACCATAATTAGTGGTAAATAGGCTAATAATTGCCCCGTGGATATAATGAACAAATTACAGGCTGTTCATTTTTCTATGATATGGTTTGCAATTCTTTTTTCAATCATTTAACTGATTAATGGCATTAATACTTTGAATGCTGTCATATACTATTTGAATGTACTAAAGAGTGGGAAATGCTAATCGTTGCTGGCAATTAGGTGGGGTTTTAGTGAAGATGGCTGTGGCTGTTTTAACGGCACACTCATCTGCAGGAGTCAGCGGTTATGCAGCTGCTCTTTAGATTGTTAAGCTAACAAGGGACTTCGCACAAAGCATTTTCATTGCACAAAGCATTTTTCACTGCTTACATTGCAAAAAAAGTATATTCAAGTTTATAGTCACACAGTCATATACATATACATCAAATATATACAGACTTGCTGAATGCTGTATGCAGTTCATTGAAACTGCGGAGCAAAGGATGGGCAATGATGGCATGATCTATCCCTTCCTTCACCTCTTTACATTAGGCAGGAACGCAAGTGCAATACCCCAAATTTATAGGGTGTGCGCACATTCAGAGAAAAGGGAGGATGGTGGTGCATAGAGTGTTGGCATCTTTTGGAAGGTGGCTTCTCATCTTTGAAGAACACACTATGCGATGCACCTGAGTATAATTAAGAACATAAAATTTCCCATGTAGCCACCAAACTCTAACAAGGTATGGAGAGCATCCTTGCTCGGTGTAAGAAATTGGGTTATTTGTTGAGGGGGTAAGTACACACATCACATAATAATCACAAGGGTGAACTAGTAAAGTCTCTAAATAAACTTGAGCTCAACCCCATGGTAGCTATGGCACAGAGTCGTCAGGCTTAACTTAGAAGCAATGTCGAAAGTGTTTATGCAGTACTAAAACAGTAATAAAGTTGAAATACAAATTCCAAAATGCATTATTTTAATCTGGTAAAATGTAATGAACAAATTGACACCAAAATAACAAAAAACCAATAAAGAGAACTGGAGATATAATTTGTTTAAAGTTTTAAGTAGCACTAGCGGCAAGAAGCACGTAGTGCCAATGATAGTCAATGGTTACAGTAGAACTGGTCCTAGGAGTAATTTGACGCCGACCATTTTAGAGAGCGGCTAGGATACACTAACCAGGCTCATCCTAGTCCAAGATTTTAACTTCTGACTTTAGTCCTTTAAATCCCCAACCATAACTGCAGTACACTGCTAAGTCCCCCAGGCCTTTAGGGGAGACACTTAGGGACTGACAGACTGGCAGGCAGAGCCCAGCAGGAGGGACCAGTCCAAGTCCAGTTGCCACTGGGCAGTTACAGAAAAGGGCCTCTTGTAGATGTTTGTGTCTTTGTAGCTTTAACAGGAGGTCATCCTTATGACTCTTGGAGTCCACTTCTTTATCCTGAGTATAAGACAGACAGCAGGTCCAGTCCTCCAGGGCTCTTCTTGGGTTGCAGACAGCAGATTCAGCGATTTTTCTGAACTTCCCTAGGTCGTGGAGTGTTCTGAAGTGGGTGCCTGCAGGTGCTACATTTATGCCTGGCATGAGCTGGTGGGTGGTAATGACCTCCGGGGCCACCCTAACCAACAGGGTATAAATTCCCAGGCCTAACCCTACCCACTCCTGGCATTTTCAAGATGGTTAAAGTCATCTGCCACACTAAACTTGGGCTCTGAGGGCTGGGAGTGTGTGCGGGGGGGGTCTACTATGGCAATACTAGTGTCTTCCTACATCTAACACTAAAATCCAGTTTTAGGCAGTCCCTGATGATCCACAACCGGAGTAGCCGTTAACGCTGTGTGTCATCAACCCCATGGCTAGTGTGTGGGTGATGGCCCAAAAAACAAAAGCAATAATTTTTTCCTGACATGATATTCTCTCTAGGGACAGACCTCTCCATTTTTTCATTTAACATTGCAAAGAGCCACAGGCAATTTCCTTGAGCTTTAGAAAACAGTCTGGCAGTTTCAGCTTTCTATCTTGAGGACTTGCAAATTTTGGGGAATTAGAAGAAGGAAAACAAAAGGGCAATGGTGAAAGTGATACAGGAGTATTTGGGAAGGCAGTAGGCCAAGACAAAGATGTATTATGATAAGTGCAAGGATGTGATATCCGAGCTGGAGATTGATTATGGGAAACTAACAGGATAATGTCATTTCAGGAACCAGAGCAAGTGAAGAAGTATTTGGGAAGTGCTAGTAATTTAAAGACTGGTAAATAGTGGAATTTAGCATGTTGTGTGAAGGTCCAGGACAGGGAAAGATGGTCAGAGGATGTAGACATTGGGAAAAGGTTGAAAAATAATGAATTGAAAAATGGGTTGATGTGGAAAGAAAGAGTGGAGTTGGGCAAATTCAGATTGTATCAGATGATTGTGTGGGAGAAGGGTTTAGAGGTGTGCTGGAGTGAGCAGAGTTAGACACAAGCGACCTATGTCAAAGATTGTTAGTTTTGCACATGTTCCAAAGATAGTTCTGTGTTATAGGGTTATTTTGGTTTCATTAAGGTGGTTGTCTCTATGGCGAAATGAGACGTAGGGCCCAATTACGACTTTTGGCGGTGTGGAGGCGGGCGGGTGGCCCACCGCGGCCTCGCCCCAGCACACCAAAAGTCACTGTCGCCTGCCCGCCAGATTACATGTTTTTTGTAGTCTGGTGGGCGGCTTCCCCTACAATGCCCTTTCAAAGGCAGCAGTGCCTTTGAATAAGGGACCGCAATGGGAACAACTCACAAGGTTCCTGCACGGCATTGACTGTAACATCCATGTAACATCCATGCCGTGCAGGAACTGGTGTGCATGCACACTGGGGGGCACATGTTGCACCCCCGTGGAATTATCACCGCACTGAGTACTGCGTCAAAGTGAATTTTAAAGCCTTGAAAAAGTTGCATGTACAACCATACGGAGGCGACGAAACACGTGTTGGCTTGGGAACAGTTCACTATTTAAAGCCTGAAGAAAGAATTAAAGACAAAGAAAAAATCGAAATCTAGTGTTTGATCCTAAATTACATGTGATTAACATCTGAAATTGTTGTTGCTTTAATTTCACGTGTGCTGGGGAATTCTTAACATGTTCTCTTGTTGCTTAGGCCACAATTTTTGAGAGGCTGGTGGTTCTCTCATCCCTACAGCACCGTTACTACATCTGATATGAATCATATTTGCCTTGTGGAATTACCCTTTTGGCGCCTGTACCCTATTAACTATACCACCTTGTCTCTATATACTCCATAGAATAGTCAGGGAAGGCAAGTAATAAAGAGCAAATTGCATGAACTAACAATATAAACCAATAAACATATGGAACAGATGCTCGGCCCATTGTGTCCCATCGTTTCAGGTATACATTCTTGTGTTGCTCTCATCGCCAGTGGTCACCAGCCACCCCTTCGCCCCTGAGGTGTGCGCTAGTACACTTACACTAGCAGCTTGTATTCTGTCAGCCTAAAGTGTTGTGGCATAGCTACTATCGATCCCGCGAGCGTGTGAGTTGCTCACCGAGTGTGTATCAGTGGAATCCCCATTTGCCATGTCTGCACTGAGCTGTAAAGCAGTATAAAGAGCATCCCAGCTGGCTGCAATGGGAGTCCTGCGCAGCCCCAAAGCGTGTGAATGGCAGTGTTAGCGACATGTCTACTTTTGGTTCAGAATGTTTAGGTGCACTAGTTGCCACTGTTTCTGATGGAAGAGGTGAGCATATCAAAACTGAGTACATTTAATCCTGAGGGATCTATGCTGAGTTCTGAAACTATGCTTCACATACAGACATATCATTCAAATTCCATATATAGTATACCCGTTTTTAAATAGCTGTATGATATTGGTGACTTGATGTTTTATTACAAAGCCCTACCCACAATGCCTTATTTCAGCTCATCGATTTGCAATCCATAGGAAAACGAACATTAAAATCTATGAGTGATGAGTATGTTGGCAATCCTACCAGTGTCTGTCATGCCAGCATCGCCGGTGGGTGATCTTCGATCTTGTGAAGCTGATGAGCAGTATCGCCCATCGTTTGTAAGATTCCCTGGTTTTTGTTCCATGATGCCCCCCCTTAGAGGAAGCTGAAGTTTCATGACCTCATTTCTGAAAGAAGAAGGAGAAAATAAACTGGTATGAAAACATGGTCTAAATTAGTTCTTACTGCAGTTACAACAAAAAAAACATGTTCCCAGATGCAATAAGAATGGAATGCGGGCCCAGTTTAGAAGCAAGAATTACATCAAATATAATATATTACGTAGAAGTAGATTAATTGGAAACAGGATGTTGGGCATACAGATATTCAATTAGAGGGCTCTTAGAATACAAGCATTGGCAAAGCCTGTAGGTCTGGCTAACACATTGAAAACAGCCTTCTTCATTTAAAAAAAAAGAAAACATAGAAAACTATTGCTTGCTTTATCTGATGAATATTTAAGCTTATGTACTTGAGCTGTAAAATAGTCCTTTAAGAACTGCAATGCAAGCGTTCCAAAAGGAGTCAAAGAAGGATGAATAATGGAAAGAGGGCACACAGAGAACACAGTGTGTGATAATGTGCTTATAACCGCAATATTTCTGCAGTTTTCTTGAGGAGGAATGTCAGCCTGCATCCCTTATTAAAATTTAAACAAAACAATGGCTCTGAGTACATGTAATACTTTGAGTCCACAAAATCAATCCGACAGTCATCAATGTGTCAGTCATTTCTTTAATGGCTGAATCTTCGAACACCAGCCAACACGTGTTTCGTCTTTGGATGCAATAACCCTCGACTTCCTCAGGGCTTAAATCTGAATAATATTGCTTCCATCTGCTTAAGTCTATATATCATGTAAAACTAAGTATAAGGATGCTGTGTGCAAGCAACTGCTGAGTCACACAACTTGAGTGCGAGCCGGTGTCTCCTATACAGTACGGCGTCTTCTTTTCCGGTACAGCTATATAGACTTATGAAGATGGAACCAATATTATCCGGATTTAAGCCCTGAGGAAGTCGAGGGTTACTGTACCCAAAGACGAAATACGTGTTGGCTGCTGTGGCTGGTTTTCCAAGATTCAGCAATTAAAGAAAAGACTGACACATTGATTTTGTGGACTCTAAGTATTGCATGTGCTAAGAGCCATTGTTTCTTTACATTCCAAAAGGAGGCTGATTTATACATTAAGCAGCAAATAGTAGGAGGTGAAACAGGAATCCCAAATCACACTATATGTATATTTTAAATAATTGTCACCATTGGGTTTTGCAGTTTGTTTTAAGCCAGACCTAAAAACAACAGCACATTACTATACCTGCAATAATAACTACAGATAGATCCAATGCTCCATTGTCTAAAATTTGCAACTAAAAATAGGTGTTCCAGTTTCTAACCCTTTATGGGGAATTCAGAGGAGGGGTTATCACCTTGGCTGTCTTGTAAAACTTCTGGTGGAGCTCTATGACTTCGGAAATCTCGTACCCAAAAATAAAATGCATCAGAATGCTTGGCATCAGATGTGAGGGTGTTCATGCGATCTAGGGTTCTGGCATAGATAAATGGGTGCCACCCCATATATCCATTTCAACGCAATTATTCCTTGGTGCTTCCGATAATACCAGGGTACTGCTCAGTATTAGAGGGTCCGATTCAATGAGATCAGTGAGTGCTAGTCCTCAGCAGCCTATCATCCTGGGTGCTGGATTACCAAGGCACTGAAAAGGCCTCTGTGCAACCAGGTGTTATTTGACACTTTTTCCCATGCTTCTGCCTCTGGTGTTGCCCATCACCAAAGTGGGTGTTGTGTTTCTTATAGAGCAAAAAATATTGGGGGCATTGGCTTGGATGGTGATTGAAGTGTAAAGTGTCTTTCTTGGGGAGCTAAAGTGTTTGAGTCTGCTCTGATGACAGCTTCTAGACAGCTTTATTTCAGGATTTTCTAGAACCTAGATTCAATTTTTGATTGGATTATGAAGATGATTCTTCTCATTGTCTACTCCCAGCCAGTCTTACAACCCCTTTAACGGGAATTGCTGCTGCTGTGAAGATTTCTCAAGTCCACATGAGAGCTCTTGTGAGTTAACACAGAGCTAGGTAAATGTTACCTTTCATTCCATTACAAAAGATCTATGTAAAAAAAACCTTAAAGAATAGATGAACACTGCAGAAAGTGTAAGACCTATGTGTATGACTGTTTTGAGCCTTTTGTGTGGGCCAACCAATTATGTCTTTCAGGCATATGCCAGCATGGGCTCTGAGCACACCGCCACCTCTCTTGGGCCTGCATGTGCACTCTGTATATGATGTTGTTCTTTTCACATTACGTTTATATATTTAATATCGCCTTACGCCTCATGGCTAGAGCGGTCGAACTCGAAGCTGGGGAACTGGGTTCGAGTGTCGACAACGACACTCAAAGTCCTGTGATTCTGGGCAAATCACTTAATCTCCCCGTGCCTAACAAAAATGAATGTGTCCTTCTGTAACGAAACTGGTATTATGTAAAGTGCTCTGATACCCGATATCTTCAGGTCTAGTTCGCACTATATAAAACGTAAAAAATAAAAATACAAAAAGATTCCCGGCACTTAAAGAGGCAATGCGATGGATCACATGCCCGCAAACAACTGGGGGACACTCCCCTTACATGGTGGCCGCCACACACATATAAACACTTTCCTCCCCTGTAGCCTTGTCACTCAGTTCGGCTGGCTACAGAGGATGGAAAGGATGTTTGCCCGTGATTTTCCATGACGAAGTAAGTCTCTTGATGAGTGTGATACAGGGAAATTCCCCCCTTTTAATTTATCTCTGTCATCCACCAGCATCTCTTCGAGCATAAGCCCCCCAACCCTAATTAGAGTGGAAGATTGAAGCTCTCTTGTTTGATTTATTATTTCCCATTAATTCTTTGAAACTAAGGAGCAACATTGATCCTACGCTCTTCAAGCTTTATAAACTACTACTCAGCTTTACATACTTCATTGGCACAATACAAATACCTCCTAAAGTGTGTAACTACAAGAGTCACCATCCCTGTTCAGACCAGGAAGTGCATGGATAACCTAAATTGGGTAAGGTTATTTAACGATGTTTGGAATTATGCATTACTGCTCCATGTGTGTTCACCGTCTAAAATGCATGCCGTGTTTTCTTCTATGTTTACTGTCAAGTGTGCCACAAACCATGTATTGGTTGTGATATGTAAGCAGCATTCACGATATATTATACTCAAGAAACAGCTTCTGTCTTTGCTCTAGGAAAAAGATTTGCAAGGTATCAAAAGGGAGGTGGGTCCTCCCTTTATTTCTTGTCACAAGATTGATATAGTGTAGGGATCCATTTAGAGCTCTGATGAATGCCAGAGACCATGTGTGACTATGTGAGGCAGAAACATGTTGGGAAAATCGGGGAACGGTTGGGTCATTATACCCAGTAACGTCCCTTAAATGTATATTTCAGTACTTTTTACCCGTGAATAAGATACTAGTTAATAAAGTATTCATTTGTGGTTTACCATAAGGTAATTTTTGATAGCTTTTAACTGGATCCCTAGAATGTCAACCAGAATAATAATATTGTAAGAACTCCCTCTACCTTATGCTGAGGTCGAGTCCGCCCTGGTAGTACTGTCTTACCAGGGTGGGATGAGGTGGCTGATGATGAAGCATTCCACATTATGTGGGTGAGACCACCTCATCCAATATCTTAAATGCTCTAAGTGAGAGTAACCACCTGGGGTAACCAGACAACAATTTAGGGAAGGGCACAATGTACCCTTTTCCATCTTGAAAGTAGTCACCGCGTTTTTGGTGTTGATATTACAAAAAGGCATTCATTAGTACGGTGCTCAAAGAGCTGCAGTGCAGTTGGTAAAAAAATATTGGCTAGGACCAAGAAAGTCAAGCAATACAATGGTTGGTCCAGCACGAGGCATCTGACCTAATTTAGGTGTGTTAGGTAGAGTCATCAGGAGCCAGTGACTTCGTTGGGGTCTCTATTAGTAGTCTCAGCAGAAAAGGCTAGGCTTCTCTAAATTTTCAGGAAATCTTTCCAATGTCTTGGGTGTAGGTGGACAAATCATTTGTAGCTATAATGCTGGGATTCAAGAATGGCATGGTTGGCTTACCTGATGCTCCCGGTGCGCTCATGTCACTGAAAGATCTTGGAGAGATTGCTTGTTACATGATGTGCAACCTTATGAAGGAACAAAAGGTGATCACAATTAATAATATTGTTTGTTTGTTTGTTTAAAGGAGACCTGACTAAAATAGGATTCCCAAAATACTTTGACGGACAATCAAAGTCAAATCATTCCCAGTTTGCAACAAATTCTGGTTTCCCGTTTCCTTTAGAGGTGGACAAGCCACGGAAGGCTCGGGTCAGATGGCTTGCTCTAGCTCAGCTTCAGGTTTTCTTCTAACCGCTGACCAATAATGAGCTGATATAGTTTCTGCTGCCCCCACTCACCAACCATTTCTAGAAAGCCTTTTTGTTTCATCTTGATTTATTATGTAATCCTTTTGATGTAGCTTCTCGAAGAATTATACACAAAGCATTGAATTTTGATGTACAACAGGAGTAAGAGATATCCATCCAGTCACTGAATTGCACAACCAGTATTGGGGGCTCAATCCCACCTTCCCTGCTTTACCAAAATGTGTGATCCTTATTTCATGTTGACCAGTTTTTGTAAATGAGGGAAGGTGCGATTGAACCCCCGTTACGGTGGTGTGCAATGCAGTGACTAGATGGATATCTCTTTCTCCCGTTGTACATCTAAATTCAATGCTTTGTGCTCGTTTTTTTTATTGCAGATGAAGCAAGAGTGAAGTGTATTAAAACCAGTCGCTGCTAGCATGGCTCGCGAGGGGGGGTGGTGGGGGGGGGTTTTGCGTGGGGGTTTGAGCATGGAGGTTTAATTTTTTTTTTTTTAAACTTACCTTACCGGGTTCCGCGCCATCTCCACTCCTGGCTGGGTCCCGCTGCTGGAACAGGAAGAAGGCAGCCTCCCACCCCTAAGCCAATCACAATGCTGCATTGGCAGCGTTGTGATTGGTGAGTCTGTAGCGAGCCAATTTCTCTATGTAGGCTGCATCCAGCTTACATAAAGAAAATGTAGAGTGTGCATGACTAGTTTGGTCGGCCCAGTCAGGGCCCACAACAGTGGGCAAGCCACTCCTCCCCGACCATCCCCAAAACCAGGCATACCCTCCCACCTGCCCACAACCAGGGATACCCTGCCTTCTGCTTTCTCGCAGCGCGAGTAGCAGAAACATAAAATGGTATTTAAAATACCATTTTATGTTTCTTCTTCACGCACTGCGAGAAAGCATTGGTGCGACGTTCCTCCGCCCTAATGGAGGAGCGCCCCTGACTAAAATATTTGAAAGAGAGGTTTTTATCCAGGTAACATCCTGATCTTATATATTTTAAGGCGGTCTCAAAGGTAATGAAAAAGGAAAAGGGGTCAGCATCAGTGATTTAAATGGGCAGGTACTGTCCGGTACGGAGTACCGGCATTTTTTAGGTCTTGCGCCTAGCGTTGCAGTGCGCAACACTGCTCGCGCAGCGAGAGACTTCTTGTAGGGGGGTTGGAAACGGACCTAGGAAAAGCACACGCACGAGCGTGTGCTTTTCCTTTTGTGCCATACTATTGGCCTTTGCGTACGTGTTTTTCACAAAGACAGCACGCAATAGGCCAAAGGCGGGCGCATTGCTCCACCCATTGCCTATTGGTGTCTGTTACGCGCAGCAGCAGCATATGTTTCCAATTATCGTGCCAAGACACGGGCGCGATAATTGGAAACATATGCTGCTGCTCGCAACCGCGAGCGCACACCAGCAGCTCCCGCATCTCAGGGGCGACATGTGTTTTACATTATCCAGCCCCGGTGCTCGCGCGCCCCATTCGCGGGCTTGTTTGAGGTGGGGTTGTTGTAGGACTTTCTTTGTCTTTAATGTATGCCCTGCGACGCCATGCACAAGATGGAAGCCTCACTTCCGCCCCGGAAAATGGGTTTACGGAGAGCCTTCTCCGAGCGCGTAGCCTGAGGCAATGCACCTGAAACGCAGCCGGAGCGGAAGCTTTCCACGGAATTTAAAGTTTTCGGAGTGGAGCACAGGGGCACCTGCACGCCCTCATCGCTTACTAAGGCACAGGGGGTTTAAGGTAAAGGAGTTGGGATAATTGCTCCTGATGTTTTCCATCAGGGAAACCGATGTCTCGTCAGCTGCGATCGCTGGCTCTTGCAGCTACCAGTGCAGTCTCACCACAGACACCAGCCACTCGTAATTCCACCTAGAAATACAGTCTGGATAACATTAGCAGATAACACTCGTTGTCATCCAAGGCACCATTATCAAGTCATAAGCATTGAGGCGCCATCGAATGCATTGTAGGAGTTGTAGTCATGGTTCATTTCAGTTGGACTCACATTCCAGAAATCAGTAATTTCTAATTTGTAGATGGCCAGTCCAGCACTGGGACCTAGTGTTCCAGATGGCATGGAGCCATCCAGCTTCCTTCCAACAAATATAATATATCACTGAGCTTTGCTACAACACAATTAAATTACAAAACAGTGTTACGCGTTCTGGGGCTTGCATTTTAAGATGCCTCCTTAAAAGCAAAGGCCTAGAGTCCAAACTTGCTTTGACCTGTCCTGCAGCTGTGCGAGAAGATGCAGGTCACCTGATGACGTGGAATAAGCTTCACAGTCTTTGAGTGGTGTACTGGCCTGCTCTGAGCTCCATCAAGCTACCCGAGCTCATTCTGGTTATAACTGATCATGTGGTTATATCGATTATACGCTATATATAGTGATTATATAGCGCAAACTCGGCCCGAGGGAACTGAAGCGCTTTACATGAGCGCCAGTTCAGATTCATTCGGATTTAGGGATACACAAAGAAATGGCGATGAGGCGTGGTTGGTGTTAACACAGAGGCCGCGACAATATAATAGCTAGATGAGAAAACAAATATTTTTTTGTTATAATATTTGAAGCGCCTCATGCAGGAGGGGGCTCAGGCTGCCTCTCAGCGCTAGGGGTGGTTCAAAAGTGCACGTGCAGGAATATATCATGAGGTGGCAGCAGGTCCTCGCCCTTCAGCCATGAAAGTCACTGGTACTCAAAGCAGCCGCCATTAGGTGAATGGAAATTAATAGTTGACTCTTCAAAGTCAATAGTTTTTGGTGCCAGAAAGGGCGTTAAAATCGTGTTTTGGAACCATCGTTAAGGTGCTACTGAGTCGCTTTAGTTTTTATGCCATAAATGTATTCCTTTTTGAGAGAGCAAAACAAAATATTGGGGAACACATAGCCATTTTGGAGAAAGCAACGGTGGATTAATTAACAATAAAAGTAACGTTGTTACAGCACTTCATTCCACTCTTCTCCCGTTTCAGAGCACTTTAAATTCCGTATGACACAATGAACAGATTAAATAGGTCTGTTTGCCGACCTCGGAAGGATGAAAGGACAAGTTGACCATGCTCGTGGCCTTCAAATCACTATTGATGTAAACGGTGAACGCTAATTCCACTTAGCCATATTGAGAAATGTATCAGATTTAAATGACCTAGAGTTTAAGCATGATATTCTGTAATTGTGCTCTGAGGTTACGCCGGCAGACTGATAAATATATATCTTACACAATAAATGACAAAAAAACGTGTTTTAAAATAACTCAGTGTTAAGGGTTTGCGGTTTCTAAGCGCTGCAAACTGCCATTTTTACTGTTACCTCATTTCATTGTATCAACGCGTCTACATCCTTTATCACATTTAAAGAGCACACAGAGAGGCAACACAAAGAGATGCACAAATGCACAGTGAGTAATTCAGTCCAGACTCTTCAATACTATGCGGTATATTCTTTTTAATGTCGCAAGATGATCAAACACAGCAGGCGCAATACAGCCAATGCGTTGCGCTCCAATGGGGCTTCCTTATGGCAATAATAGAAATCATCCAATCTTACGCTGACGTACCACGATCACTACGGTTTCCGTTGTATGTTTGAAGGCTGGCGGCGGTTCGAGAGGCACGGCGACTTACTGGGGCCATCGATGAAGTAACTTTCAATGTTTTGGAGTTTCACCTATCATAGTGAACACAAGAGATATCTAAATCTTGATTTTGCAACATAAATTGAGGATTTTATGTATTTTAAGCAATTGTGAACCACTAACTTCAAGTGTCGAATAAATTGAGGAAACTTTCGTATGTATCATTGGGGACTGATGAAAGATTGCCGTACTATTGCTAAGTGAATCAAGTAGTGATCGTGGTACGTCAGCGATCACCTTAAAGATTGGATGACTACTATTATTGCCCTGAGGAAGCCCCATCGGGGCGAAATGCGTTGGCTGTATTGCAGCTGCTGTGTTTGATCATCTTACGACATTAAAAAGAATATACTGCATATTATTGAAGAGTCTGGACTGAGTCACTCACTGTGCATTTGTGCATCTCTTTGTGTTGCCTCTCTGTGTGCTCTTTAAATGTGTTAGATTTGTATGGTCCCAAGGCAGTGGACCAGGGAGGTGGGCAACCTGAATCTATAAATATATCTCCAATTTGTGTATAGTAAGGTGGTGCAGCTGTTTATCCCTAACTGCCTATTTTGTTGTTTATGTACACCCTTTATCAGTCCGCACGTTTACGCGAGAGCTCAAGTCAAACTTTATCTTTTTAAAACAGTACCTTCACCAGTAACAGACAGTTTAACTCGATTTTCAAGTTTTTTAGTGATGGGAGTCAAATCACAAAATAAAGAAACATGAAACAAACACTGCAACAGCAACCAAATAGGACAAACAGGCAGGATGAGATCTGAGAGCACTTGTGAAGATTAACGTAACTCGGAGATTAATTCCGGGAGATGGTTTGTAGCAAAGCCAGCATCTGTGAAACTGCTAAGAGCAAACCTTTAGACCCCAGTGACATCTTGCAGCACGGTATTAGTCTCTAGAGGTGTGTGGTGCTTTCAGTCTCATTTTTAGGTCTCGCCTGAGACAGCGCTTTAGCGCTGCTCTGGCGAGACTTATAGTAAGCACTTTTGGAAGTGCAAACGAGTGCTTTCAGGCCGCCAACTACTGTGCATGTGTGCCGGGCGCGCGCACCATTTGGCAGCCTGAAAGCACTCGTCTTTCACTTTCGCCTGTCACACAGCCGCGCTTTGAAGTGTGATCGCGATTGCGATCACTTACATTTCGAGGGCGCTTTGATGTTTTCAGTGAGCCGCGCGGCCACTGAGGACATCAAAGCGCCCGTGAACACCATTTGCCACCCCCACCTCTTCAGCCAACTTACTCCCCATGTCTGCTCTGGATTGCCGGGGCTCTGATTAGGTGGCAACTTTACACAGCATGTTGTTTTGTTTAGCCTGCCTTACACAGAGCACACAAACCGGAAAAATGGGGAGGGGATGTTCTTTAAAGGCCACTACTGCTAACCTACGAGTTTTGAAACCAGGTTTTAATGTCTGAATATGCTTAATAGCCTGTGATTGTGGACAAATTAGTTGATATTTCTATAGACACAAACATAAATATGACCTAAAGTGGAGCTACGTTATTATTTTTATTTGTGTGTAGCTGCAAACACGTAGCTACAGCCACCCTCCTAGTGCTTAATTTGTAACAAAGGAAGTGCCGGTGTTTTGATGAGGCAGCAGCTTTACACTGTATATGTCTTTATTTAGTTTGCATAACACAGAGCATATAAACTAAAATTCAATAGTGTCTTGGCTACAGCCACTTTCCTAGTGCTTAATTTGTAACCAAAGAGGTGCCGGGGCTTTTATCATGTTGAAGCTTTACAGAGCAGGTTTGAATGGTTAGCCTGCCTAACACAGAGCACAGAAACCCTACAAATGGGGAGGACATGTTGTTTAAAGGCCAAAACTGCTACATGCCACACACTGATGCACGCCACACACTGCTGCATGCCGCTGCACACCACACACTGCTGCACGCCACACACTGATGCACGCGTAACACTGCTACACGCCACACACTGCTGCACGCCACACACTGCTGCACGCCACACACTGCTGCACGCCACACACTGCTGCATGCCACACACTGCTGCATGCCGCCACACACTGCAGCATGCCGCCACACACTGCTGCATGCCGCCACACACTGCTGCATGCCACCACACACTGCTGCACGCCACACACTGCTGCACGCCACACACTGCTGCACGCCACACACTGCTGCATGCCACATACTGCTGCACGCCGCACACTGCTGCAACCGTGACACTGCTACATGCCACACACTGATGCACGCCACACACTGCTGCATGCCACACACTGCTGCACGCCACACACTGCTGCATGCCGCTGCACGCCACACACTGCTGCACGCCACACACCGCTGCACGCCACACACTGCTGCACGCCACACACTGCTGCACGCCACACACTGATGCACGCCACACACTTCTGCACGCCACACACTGCTGCATGCCGCTGCACGCCACACACTGCTGCACGCCACACACTGCTGCACGCCGCACACTGCTGCATGCCGCACAATGCTGCACACCGCACACTGCTACACGAAACACTACTGCAGGCCACACACTGCAGCACGCCACACACTGCAGCACGCCACACACTGCTGCATGCCGCTGCACGTCTCACACTGCTGCACGTCTCACACTGCTGCACGCCGCACACTGCTGCACGCCGCACACTGCTGCACGCCGCACACTACTGCACGCCGCACACTGCTGCACGCCACACACTGCAGCACGCCACACACTGCAGCACGCCACACACTGCTGCAAGCCACACACTGCTGCATGACGCTGCACGCCACACACTGCTGCCCGCCGCACACTGCTGCCCACCGCACACTGCTGCCCGCCGCACACTGCTGCACGCCGCACACTGCCCACATCTGCTGCACGCCGCACAATGCTGCACGCCGCACACTGCTGCACTCCCCACACTGCTTTTATGCGAGTTTATGCTACTGACATTGTAAATGACAATGCCTTTTGTTTGTTTTAAGACCAAAACATAAATAAAAGGAATTGTAATTTTACAATGCCAATAGCTCAAACTCTTATAATTGCGAGACCTATTGCATTGCAAATGCTTGTTGCTTCATGGCATGCATAAAGTAAGGGGTGTGAAAAACAGTGATTTCACCCGCCGAGTTTTGCAAAGGGGGAAAACTATATTTCCGCAGTTCTGAAATGTTTGCAGGTAGGTGACATTTTTTTTGTTGCAGTTTTATATAGGGCAAACTCGACTCGAAGGTTTTAGAGGTTTTACCTGAGCACCACTTACGTTACACAAGGATACATTTATTTTTGGTAGGCACCGGGAGATAAAGTGATTTGCCCAGAATCACAGGATGTTGTGGGGATGCCGAGACTCCAACCTGGTTTCCAGCTCCAAAGGCCGCTCTGACCCTTAGACCACATCCTCTCCCTATAGATTGTTTGTTTTCTGTATCAAAAGTTGGTTTTGTTTGTGTGTGTCTCATAGACAGCTTCTATCGTTTATTTCTGTTTTTAAATGGCACTAATTACTAGTTTATCATGTGTTCTGCATTTGCAATGCAATGGGTCTGGCATTTACGAGACTTTAAACTATTGGCATTTTAAATGACTATGCCTTTTATTTATGTTTTAAAAACGAAAACAAAAATAAAAGGCATTATCATTTGCAATGTCAATAGCTCAAACTCGTGTAAATGCGAGACCTATTGCATTGCAAATGCTTGTTTATTTTGAAGGGGAGAGTACCAGAGCTTCTCATTACATTTGAGACCGCCTTAAAATACATCAGTTCAGGATGTTAGCTGGATAAAAACCTCTATTTCAAATGTTTCAGTACACTTCACTCTTGCTTCATCTGTAATAAAAAAAAAAACAAGCCCACCCTAAGGACACATATGGCAAATAACTTGCCTCTTGGTTCACTAACTGCTTCATCGCGAGGGCAGGACGAGGCATGAATCTTTCTAAGCTCATATGTCGAAACTATCACTTCTAAAAAATGCCTCTAAATGCAGTAAAAATGTCTAATGCTCTAAAGTGAAGTGCTTCTGAAAATTAATGAAATACACCACTTTTTAAAAATAAATTGAAGACCCTTTAGCATATTTTTATATTATATTTATTGCATGATATGCCTGCCAAATTGGCCAATGGCTCGGCTCGTGTTATGGCTCTTAGAGCCAAGCCATACCTTTGCCTCGGCCCTGGGTCGGTTTTCTCTCTCTTATTTTGCTGGCTCGCCCACCTAGAGGGGTAGATTTACAAGCCCCTTGCGACACATTTACTCCGCCATTGCGTCACTTCTGTGACGCAGCGGCGACGTAAACCATGCGCCATGTTGCACCTTATTTACAACGTGACGCATCTAGGGAGATGCGTCACGTTGTAAAGCCCTATGCCACATTAAACCTGCGTCAGGTTTAATGTATGCAGGGTGGGCGTTCCGTTGGAAAAAGCCTCGGAAAAGTGACGCAGTGAAATCTACAAGATTTCACTGAGTCACTTTTCCGACGCTGCTGCGCCAAAACCCTGCGCTTGCTTGAAGCAGGCGGAAGGCGTGACGCAGCATGTTAGGTATGGGCATCCCCTGAGCATTGCTGGAGTTGCGTTGCGCTTGCGACACGACTCCAGCAATGCGCCGCCCCTACGCCATCAGATGTGTCACGCATCTGTTAATCCTTGCACCACGATGTGCCGCATTGTAAATGCAGCTCATCTGTGGTGGATCAAGAGTAAACTTGCGTGACGCATCTTACCTGGCGCATCCCTGCTGATATGCAGGGATGCACCAGTCCTTGTAAATCTGCCCTTTAGTTTCCATCTCCAAATGAGTATTATACAAAAAAATATATTTTCTGTAAGCAGCTGAATTTAATGTTGAGGTTTGCCCAAGGATATTAGTTTCACCCATGGGCTGCTGAACAACCGGGGTTTCGTTTCAAACACTGCACAGTTTGAAACAAAAATCTTAGTTCAAGTCAAGCAAATGAACGAACTTAAATAAACTGCTGCAGGATGATCCCGCACCGTGCACGGTTCCCACCATTTCCTGCGACCTCTGAGGTGTCGAACAATATTCCATATGTAGCCAAATGAAAAGCGAGTGCCAAGTTAAAGAGATAAACGTCACGGAGCGCTTTTGTTCAATCCGCCACAGCTGCTGCCGGTACAAAGCAGGGCGCTTCGACGCAGGGGCCTTTCAGAGCCAGGCAAACACGCCAAGAACTGTCAGCAAACGCATTTCTTTAGAACACGTCTCCAAGGAGAGCTGGGGAGTTTAGTATGGCTCAAGAAGAGGAACTAATAATGCGGCTGTCCCGGGAATGAAACCAGGTCGTAGTTTACAATTTGCAGGATTTATTATTACCCTGGCATGGCCTGCCTTTCAGTGGAAATCACAATAAAATGAAAATTGTCATCTTTTTAATGCAAATGGTACATCTCATAAACTAGCCTGCCGCCCACCGGCGCCGCTCATTCAGATGCAATATTCATGGTACCCGAGATGTGGAGAGGTGTGGTGCATCGTTTTGAGATGACAGGCCTGCCGCATATCACCTCTGCTTCTCACGCCAGATACCAGGGAGGAATACAGAAATGCTGGTGAGAAATGAGTTCCATGTTTGCTTCCAGCGGAAGAGACATGTGTGCTTTAGGAAAGGTTTTTACAGCGGATGGACGGGCCTGCCGCCAGTTGGGTGCGGGCCAGGCACGGCCGAGCAGATGGAGGCCTCCCTTCTCTAGCCCTGTTCACAACGCGTACTCATTACACATGACATTCACTGCTTTGGGGCTAATGCAGCACTGCGCAGGCGCGACTGCGCTGCATGCATTTTAATAACATTTGTATATATGCACAAGTGTGTCAGTCGTTTCTTGTTAAGAGGCCCAAGTCACGTGCGAAATCTTATGACAGTCGTGACTTTGCAGCTAACATGCAGGTTGCATTATGGGACTTGTAGTGGCACATGTATCGCTGTAAGAGTGAGCTAAGGAATGCTAGCAATGAAAGTGTTCTTGACTAAAAAGCCAGAGTAGGCCAAATGTGTATTCATAAGGGGATTATATTGAAAAAAAGTACAAAAACGTCCTGGAATCGCAAAACCGAAAACGCAAGGGCACAGGGATGTGAGGGGGAAGCAACACATGGGGACAGGGCAAAAAACCCACAATAAACTCCCATTAAGTACTAAAAGTAAAAAGAAAAAAAAGTTCCCTGAATGTGAGCAGTGGAAGAATACAAGGCATCCAGTAAAAAGGTGGTTAAAGAATCTATGTTCCAGTTGAGGGGCAAACCACGGCTGGACTGGGAACAGCAAGCAGCCCTGGCAGATTGCTGCTCGACCACCTCCGGGAGCGGGGGTAGTGGGGGTCCTAGTGAGCTTCCACTTTTGTTACAGGGGGCCTATATTGCAGCACTGCTGCAAAACCGCCTCCCAGTAACAAAACCGCACGACGGATATAAATCTGACCCCCACACCTCCGGCCCACTGGGGAAAAGCCCGGTGCCCGCTACGGCCAGTTTGGCCCTGGGGCAAACACAAGAAGACGAAGGAAAGCTGTTGAATAAGAAGCAAGGAAAAAAGAATTACCTGAAAGCAAACGAATGATAAGCAATGGGCTGACCCCAGTGCTTAATTTGAGCTGGTGGTTGCAGGTGGGGTCCAACAGCACTCAGTTCTGGGGACCTGCACTTATCTTGTCTTATCATACTTGGAGCAAGAGAGAGAAAAACACAAAGGGAAAAGAAGGAGGAGGGTAAAGGCTGTAAAACTGCACCAAAGGGAGGAAGCAGCAACCAGCAAGAGTGAGATAAAGGGACAGGGAGCGTTGGGTGGTGTATTACATAGCCATGATGTGGATTCAATACTGCGCAATCTTGGACATTCGAGCACCAGCACTGTTACAAAAAATGTAGGGCGAGATGAAACAAAGTCAATTATAGCTCCATGTAACTCATATTTCTTGATTGCCCATTGCTCAGATATCCTTGTTACATTATCTTACCAACATAGCCTTTGAGAACCAATGCTCTTGGAAAATATCTACTTTTAAGTCATTTAAAATATGAGAGCAGCCTATACATTTTCAAGATACATACATACACATGCTTCCCATATGCGCGGATGTACAAACCTACCTAGCAAATTTGAAAACTTAGAGGAGCGTGGGAGAGGCGCCTTGGCAACAGCAGCCTTAAATATCGTCAGAGGGTTTGTTACAAGGCTGATGTAGTTCCCACTCAAGTGGAAGTGGACAGTGGGACGCCAAAGCACACATAATTATTTTATGGGTAATAGAATATTCCTGGGAAGTATTTCCAAAGTACTTAGTTGCTAAGTGAGGTTTGAGAAACTTGTCAAATAGTTTCCAAAGACAGAGTGATCGTAAAAATATCTATAAATCACAAGTAATGTGCATTAAGAACTGTATATACTGGAATGTAAAGATATACAAAAAATCTCTATATGCAGTGTTGTAATGAGAGGTCAAGAGTTCAATAATCCTATGGGAAGGAGATCCCTTAGTTTACTTCTCCCAGATCACACATGGGTTTCATTTATTTCCATTTGATTCTAGCCCATCTGAGGGTTCTCAGCCTTACAGACTTTTTATTGGTTACAATACACTTCTCCCGGTTTTAGAACATGGATTTCATCCAAATTTGAGTATGATCTGCTCAGCAATGCATTACCCAATGTATTTAATTATTTCTGAGATGCTTGTTTGCTCTTGTTGTATAAATAATGATTTGCATCATGTTTCCATACTTCACTTGGTTGTGCTATGTTTGCTTTCCATTTTTTGTTGTACGCAAATGAAGCGCAGAAAAAAACGTTTGCCACGTGTCGCCTTCCCTTTGCATGCTCCGCCCTCACGTCTGCCAGCACCTTGCATGCTGTTTCACCCCTCAACAAATTGTTTTTATTGGTCATTTATTTTAAGGGCAGTGCATATGAAAATTACCAAAACACATTAAATGGCAACTCACAAACTCTGTTTCCTTCCCTTTTTACCACAATAGATGACACACAAACAGTCAGTGGTGCCTCCTCCGCTATAGCGGAGGAGCGTCGCGCCACATGAAAAATAAAATGATTATGACATAACTTTATTATCATTTTATTTTTACGGTACTAGCACAGGTTTGATTAAGGGGCGGGCGGGGCAGTGCTGGGCTGGGCTGGTCTGTTAGCTAGCAGGGGAAGAGTGGTATGTGCACATAAGTGTGTGTGATGATTTGGCCGGTAGTCTCGGGCCGGCCAAACCGTCATGCGCACTTTGCATGTTCTCCACCCAGGCTGCATTACAGAGTTTTTAGTGATCATAATCCTGTGATTTTAGAAGTGGCCCCGGGGGCCTATTTAAGTTTTATTGAAACAGAGATCACGGGTATTAGGCGGGAGATTATACCAACTGACCAGGGCAGGAGACTAAAATGGACAAAAGTAATCCCAGAACTCTTTATGGGGGAAGTCTTGTCCAAAGTAGGGAGCGAGGTTTCCACTTGCCTGGACACTGCTGCATCAAGTACAATGATTGTGGGGGCTTTTGATGTTATTTGTAACCAAATTAATAATTCCTTGACCATGAAAAGTCACCGTTTAATTAGTAAAGGAAACAAATGGTTTGATAGCTCCTGTTCTAGGGCACACTCGGCTCTTTTCAAAGCACTGAAAGAGTGCCCCAGAAACAGGGAGCTAGTTAAGGAAGTCCTACAAACAGGCCATTGGGGAAAGGAAAAACCAGATCAAAGAAGAGGCATGGGATAAACTCTTGTCCACGGAGATTCTGAGGGATAGTGGAAAATTCTGGCTAACCATAAATGAGCCCTTTTTTTCTGGTGAAGATAATTCCCCACTTGACTGTAATATTCCTGACGATCAGTGGATAGCCCACTTTGAGAAGATTTATGGGAGACAGATGGCAGTGTGCTCACAAGATGTGATCTTGAACCTAGAATTAGCCCCTGCAGTGGTTTTCCAGGAGACTGAAGTGGTAAGGGCAATTGAGGAGACTAGGAAAAACAAAGCGCCAGGACCGGATGGGGTCCCAGCGGACCTATTTAAAAGTTCCCCCAGATTCTGGGCCAGGATATTGACTAATGTCTTTAATGCCTCGGGGTCGAATTCATCTCCCGCCTCCTGGTCTAACTCTATTATTATTCCGTTTTTAAAAAAAGGCCAAAGAGATGATCCATCATGCTATAGGCCTATTTACTTGATAGATTCTGCGGTGAAAATTTTAGGCAGAGTTATCTTGGCGAGGTTGACAGACTGCCTTGAGGGGAGAGGGATTTTGTCTAATGCCCAGTACGGCTTTAGAACCAAAAGGAGCACATTAAACCAATGTCTCAATCTACAGCTCCTTATTAGTAAATATACTGTAGCTAAAAAGGGCTCTCTCTATATGGGGTTTATGGACCTCTCAACGGCATTCGACCTAGTAAACAGATCGAAGCTGTGGCAAATTTTACTTAATATAGGCATTGACCATGCTTTAGTTAAATTCCTGGCTGATCTCCACTGTGGCTTATTAGCCACTATTCGAGTCACCCAGGAAGGGAGATGCACAAATATTTCAATTCAGAAAGAGGGGTCAGGCAGGGGTGCATATTGGCACCCCTACTTTTTACGCTATATATAAATGCATTGGAACCTGCCCTGAAGGGAGCAACATTAGACGTCCCTCATGTAGGAGAAACAATTATACCAGTTCTCCTTTACGCGGACGACGCAGTTTTATTGGCACATACTGGTGTTGGGCTAAATAAATTGCTGGATAAATTTAGTAAATTTATGGAGTCATTGGATCTGAAAATAAATGCTAAAAAATCTCATGTAATGATTGTGGGGGATCAAAGTAGAAAGAAAAGAATGATGTCTTTTTTCTGTGGGAGAGATGAGGTTAAAAGGGTCCCTGCTTTTACTTATTTAGGGCTCTTATTTGATGAAATGGGGTCCTGGGGTCCCCAACTGAAATATAAAAGAAATGTATTTGCCAGATCTACCTCACGCCTTATGGATTTTTCTAAACGTCATGGGGCTAGACCCATGGAAGCTATTTTGAAGGTCTACAAGGCTAGGTGCCTTGTCATTACTACTTATGGCTCAGAGATCTGGGGGTATAGCTCACAAGATCATCAAATTCAAGTGGTAGAAAATATATTTCTAAGAACCTTGCTATCCGTACCACAGTCAACCCCTACTTTTTCGATCCATGCAGAGACGGGGCTGGGTTATGTCTCTGATATATTGAAAACAGCCCCGCTAATATGTTGGCTTAAGACCTGGCTTAACCAGGAGATCACATTGAACCATATGATTTTAAAAGACTGCCTAGCTCTTGATAAGGCTGGTAAAATCCCATGGATAGCATATATCGAATCTACCTTTAGAAAACTGGGACGTCCTGGGCTTTTTTCGGCCCCAGAAACTATTAAGAAAGTAGATGTAGATTTGATAAAAATTACCATGGCAAACCTCCTATTTACGGAAAGGGAGGAAATAGAGCTGAAAAACCCTATGGTAAGATCGCATTATGGGCTAGTGAGCTCACCAGGATTGGAACATTACCTTAAGATAGTTACACGCCCTTTTCATCGGTACCTGTTAATCAGATTCCGATTTAATATAATTCACCTTACATTGGGAGATTTCCCTAAATGGGGAATACCGGATAATGCTGAGCCCTGTAAGTGTGACAATTTTTCAATACAAGATACTCTGCATTTTGTCATGTTCTGCGAGTATTACGCAGACATTAGGAAAAAGTATTTGATTCCAGTCTTAAGGGGAGCAGGGTTTGTCCAGGTTAGGCCGGCACTTATTTATCTGCAACTGTTGAGTAGTGCCCGGATTATTTTTCATGTTGCAAATTTCCTAGTGGCAGCCGTGCGGATTAATAATACGAAGAAAAGAGCAGGCCCTATGGGTGCTATAGTTTGTTTATGATTATTGCTGTGACTTATTTTTAGCTTATTGTATATGGAATTGCTCACTACTTTTATGTGTAGTACATAGAATGGATTTTAAAGGAAATTTTAAATGTATTATTTTAATTATGGATTTGTACAATTGTGATAAATATTGTATTTGTGTCTTTTTATGATCTTAAATTATCGAATAAAAGTATGTGACTGACTGACTGCATATGAAAATTACCAAAACACATTAAATGGCAACTCACAAACTCTGTTTCCTTCCCTTTTTACCGCAATAGATGACACACAAACAGTCAGTGGTGCCTCCTCCGCTATAGCGGAGGAGCGTCGCGCCACATGAAAAATAAAATGATTATAACATAACTTTATTATCATTTTATTTTTACGGTACTAGCACAGGTTTGATTAAGGGGCGGGCGGGGCAGGGCTGGGCTGGTCTGTTAGCTAGCAGGGGAAGAGTGGTATGTGCACATAAGTGTGTGTGACGATTTGGCCGGTAGTCTCGGGCCGGCCAAACCGTCATGCGCACTTTGCATGTTCTCCACCCAGGCTGCATTACAGCCTGGGTGGAGAACATGTCCAGGTTCCCACTCCCTCACTGAGCCCCGAGCCACGGCGCTCAGACCAATCACGATGCTGCTATGAGCAGCTTCGTGATTGGCTAGGGACCCTGGGTGCTTCCTGTTCCTGCCTCATCGAAGTAAGAAAAACAGAGGAGAGGCGGCGGCCAGGTAAGTGTATTTTTCTTTTTTTTAAACACCCCCGCCTGTCCCCCATTCCCTGCCTGCCACACCACTACGGCCCCATAGCAGCCGCCACTGGACACAGTTAAAGACTTAAGCACACACACAAGAAGGCACACAAAGGTACATACACCTGTCCTTTCTGACAAGGCCAGTGAATACTTGAGTATCCTATAACTCAAATACACATATATATTTACTTTATTGGGTTTTGGGGGGTTTTGTTTTTTGCAGTTTTATATAGGGCACTTTCGACCCAAAGGTATTGGAGTGCTTTACATGAGCACCAGTTACATTATACAAAGACACATTCATTTAATTTTTTTAAGCATGCAGAAATAAATTAATTCGCCCAGAATCACAGGATGTTGAGCCAACGCCAAGACTCGAATATGGTTCCCCAGTTCCATAGTTAGCAGCTGTGGCAGTTAGCCACATCCTCTCAACTGTTTTGTATTTCATTGTAATTCCATTTGTGTAGTGATTACTGTCCCTGTCAAGTCATTGAAGAACTTTACGATGCGTAGCACGCTGTTTCAGAGCCACAGGGTAGTAGATGAAACTGAAGTAAGTGCATGGAATATTTTATTTGACAGCACATGACTAATCCCAATAACCAATAATAACCAATGACTACCTTTTATCACTTTAGAGAGCCATTAACGGCAGCATCTAATGGAACTTGATGTGATAGTCAAAAGTGTTTACAATATTGATTTTGAGTGTGTTAAGTAAAGTTATGCCTGGAAAGCATAGGCTTAGTCTTGTCGCAATCCTCATGAGCTCTCTACAAGACCTGTAAGTTCTCATGATAGAGTACAGCCATAACAATGCTTAGGCTAGATTACACATGGCCTAGAAAAATGTCTGTACTTACCCGACCATGAATCCGGTTTGGTGCCATCAACAGGGTTGTTTAATGTATCCCTGCCTTGCTACGCATGCATACCATGCAAATACATGAGGCCTAAGGCTCTCACCTGTGTTGATCTTCTGTCCTTGGGAATCGGTGGCCATCTGGAAGACGATGAAACATAGGCGTATCAATGGTGTCTGATCCTTGATGAATGTTTGACTACAGAATGAAACCAGGATCCAGACTCGTATGACCCTCGAAAAAGTCTGATTAAGGGTAATCCCCAAGGACAGAATATCAAGACAGGTGAGAGCCTTAGGCCTCACGTATGTGCATGGTATGCATGTGTAGCAAGCCAGGGATACATCAAACAGCCCTGATTAAGGCCCGAGATCCAGACAGGCTCTTAGTATGGGCCAAAACATGTTGCCATTCACATAACAGGGTTAATTGAACAATTATGTTCAATAAAAACCCGAAAGAAACTTTTAATTCATACCCCAGGTACCCTAGAAATAAAGAAATTCCTTTGGGTATACCTGCAGGTATTTTTAAATCGTTTACTTTATTTCTGTATCCCTGTTTATCCAGCCTGATTTTATCTAAGAACTCTCCCATTTCTTTGTGGTTGAGTCCGCCCTGGTGGTATCACCCTACCAGGTTGTGGATAGGCGCCGATGATGAAGCATGTCACAATAAACTGAGTGAAGCGTCTACTCCAGTATCTTTGGATACCAAAGAGGTGCTAGGATGCGGATTCCTCCTAGAAAAAGATCCTTACCTAGCTTCTTTTTTTCCTGGTGCAGTTGCTTTTCGTGTGTGAACATGCATCTGAAAGAGTCAGGATCATGGAGGTAGCTCGACATAAGTTAAACATGATTTAGAATGTTGGGTTGAATATATTTAAGATGAGCATTTTCTCCCTACATGGATGCCCTCCATCTAAGTGACAGTCCACTTCAAGTACTCACCTATATCTTAGACCTCCCATATAGAAGGTAAAATTATCCAATGTATCACTAGTCGATCTTTCCACAAAAGCAATACAAGTGCATAGATAGGTCACTTGGAAGTAAAACGCCGAATGCAACTCACACATGGAAAGGACCTACCTGTATTTTTGGCAAATCTTCCCAATGGACAAATCTCTCTTAAGCCATTCAATCACCAATTGTGAAAACTACCATATTGACCTCTGTTTGGCTGGGATGACAATTCAGAGATCTTGTAGTCATTATTGCACTCTTGCAAAATTCCTTTGCGAATTTTGGCAAGTCAGGCATGATAAAATGCAGTGAATCCTCATACATGTGGGATTTGGTGCCAGAAGGAGCACATTCTGCATCTAAGTCCTTATTTTCACAAGGAATGCTCATAATTGGAGATATTTTCGGCAGCCAGTAATTACCACACCCCAGGTATGGGACCAGGGTCAGCAAATACCTACCTACCTCTCACATCCAACACATAATCTGGTACTTAAGGTGAAGTGTTTGATTTCCTTTGAATATGAGGCGGAGAAAAAAAATTAAACTCGAAGGAAGCTGTTTAAAATACAGATAAAGAGGTGGAAAAAAACATGATTTTTAAATTAATTATTTCTGTTTACATGTAACTGAAATAATAACACAGATGTGAAAATTGTAAGAATGTCAAAAGTAAATTTGCCAACAAATGTCTCGAATATGTTCACTCTACCGAAGCAAATAGAAGGATATTTTTAATCGATCTGATCTGTAATATTTTCCATTCATGAATGCTATCTTTTAATCCCATATTTATTGTGCAGAAATACAGCTCTGAGTTCTGTGCATGTCGAGTCGCCCAGTGGGAAAGATTCCTCAGTGCCTCTTTAGTTAGACGAGTCTCTCTTTCAAAACTTTTCATTAGAATTCATAAAACAGACATTATTCGGACACTTCTCAACGGCGGGGACCAGTGAATAAATAGCACGTTTGACTGGGCAAAGATCATAGAGAGAAGCCGCTCTTGGGAAGTGCCTGTCAGGCCACCCGTGAGGCAAGGTTACCATGGTGATGGGCAAACAGCTGCCATTCATCCAGGCCCTTTTGTGCCGGGCAAGTGGCCTCCTCGAGGCAGGGAAACGTCAAGGGTACAGAGTTTGCTAAGTCCGAGGGCTCGAGGTAATGGCCATAACTTTCTCGCTTTTAATTAGCGCTCGTGTCATTGTGCGCAGACAACCACCTGGAGAACAGAGTAACTTTTGTGTCAATAACTCAAAGTGCATTAAATTCAATGGCAATGCCTTGCATCTGGAGAACCATTTTTATTAGGATAATAAAAAACACAAGAAACTGACTTTTATATCCACTTGAAAGATGAATAAAAAAAAAGGAATCAAAGGGACACTCCTTTGCATTTTCTTTTGACATTCATCCACCAAAGTGACCCATCGAGGTCTTTTTTTTATATTTATGGACCAGTGCTTCGAATCTTGAACGCCGCCATTTGCATTCTCCTACAAACACATTGTGACAACGTTTAGCCGCACACATGTATGTGAGAGGGCTGGTCACATGCCTCTCTCACATACCTTTAATGTGGGGATGTGTGGTCGGAAGGTGCAGTAGGGAAGATGCTCCTTCACCCCAATGCCCACGTGACTTGTGCAAGTACTCTGGTACCCAAGGGCTTGCACTACTATGCAAATATCTATTGTATGGAATGTGAGGCCCACTAGAAAAACATGATTGGGTGGCAGTGGCATTTTATGTAAAATTATGAATTTACTGGATTTTCCTCACTTCCCAAGTAATCCATTCTCTCCTGCATAACTAGCAGATCTGAAAAATATAGTTTTTAGCCAACTGATCAAAATGACCTCGAAATGCACTACAGATGGTGCAGCATAGTGCTAGACAGTCTGCAAATGTTAACTGTTCAGCTTCCAATTGGTGACTACAAGTTTTTAAACGGTAATAATGAAGTGAAAATCTACCCTGAGAGTATAAATGTTTCTAACTTATGACATGGCTGCTCTATGCAGCATCAGAACAATCCTGATTTAAATGTAATACAGACAGGACAGAATTAATGGTTGCTTCTTTGCGATGAAAGTGGTTTGCTCCATCATTTGCACAAATGTATATTGCACAACAGGCACAGTACTCAAAACAGCAATTATTTTAACAGTGTGGAAAAATTCCAAACACTTTGCTTCTCTTTCTAAGGTCATATAGCTTGAATCTTAGGCTGTCTCCTATCAATACACTTGCTTTATATATATGTAAATTAAAATATTGTTCTTCAAGGGCGATTCTCAATTAGGGGTGGGCGGAATTTGCGGAATTAACCTTCGCAAATTATCGCGAAAATGTTTAAAATTATCGCAAACAAGCAGAAATATCGCGAAGATGCGGAAGTTTTTTTCCGGCATGTTCGCGAGATTTTCTGCATGGTTGCGGGTCGCCAACTTACCCATGTGGTTGCTTGCGGGCGCGGCCATCTTGTTTTGAGTTGTTCTCGCGGTGCATGATCGCGAGAAGAAAGACGTGATCGCGCGACGCATGACGTCACTGCGGGCGCGAACTGTCGCGAGACAGCGCAAATGGCTAAAAACAATACAACATCTCATGGAGAACGCGACCGGATCAAGAAAACTTGTCGGCGAACGCAGGGATTCAGGTAAGGCGATCGCGCGCGCGCGAGAATGTATTATTTTACAGCGCGAGCAAGAAACAAATTATCGCCAAGCTGAGGAAACCGGAATTTTTGACATTTTCGCGCTCTCCGCGGAACGCGAAAATGTCAAATTATCGCAATTTCCGCGAACGGAACGAAATTTTTGCCCAGGCCTATTCTCAATGCAATAGGCGCTTCTAGAGTGTCATATAGTGTGGACACCGAGGAAAGCCAAAACCTGTAGTTGTAAAAGAGATCTGGGTATGCAGAATGAAACCGACACACCTTTTATCACCTTACAAGTGCACATCTATGCTTGTGGGTGCAACATTGTTTAACATAAACTATTTTACTTTAAGAATTTGATGGGACCGTATGAATGAAATGGTATTCCCATGTTTCCTTGCGAGATACAAATACGGTGCTGAGTAACATTTCAATAAGATCAATAATATCCTGTATACATTTGTTACTTAATAAACTTTTCTGTTCTCCCCAGTGTTGTATCAATTTGTGTTAAATTAGCAAAATAGTGAGATAGCACTGTCACAGAGCGTGCTGCTTTCACTGCATAACTTGTATCCTATTGCCGCATAATTTAGTTAACCTTGCCGCATAATTTGTTACATCCAATATTTTGTAAAGCGCAAGCAATTACCTGAAGTTGTCAAGGCGCTGGGGGCCGTTGGGAAGATTAAGCGAGCTCTTGCCCAGAGTCACATGGTGCTGGGCTGACCTGCCGTTGGCACCAAGGATTGAACCGTGAGCCCCCGTGTTCCGTCGTCAGTCGCCCTGGCCGCTGCGCCACACCTCATCCACTGCCACATAATTCTAGAGGACCTGTCTATGCTATGCGATGTCAAGGATCTTATGCAAATTGCTGCCAACTTTAAAGGTGTGATTCTACTTTCCAGGACCAAAATAATTTTCAAATATGTACCACCCATGCAATATGGGTGTTTGGGGTATTTATGGTAAACATGAAATGTGTGGTAGTTCTACCTTTAAAGGCAGCGGTTTTGTGGATGCCCTGTTCAAAAGTAACTTAAGAAAGCACATTTTTGCCATAGTGGATACCATCCCCCAATCTCCAGTCCAAGTTAGCTAGTGGAGCAATGAGCCTGATGTCAGTAAACATGGTGTGGTTAAAATTGAAAGAGCTTTTAGCAACCTCCTCTTCATTGGTTGGCATAAACCTCTTTAAAAAACATTTCATTTTCACCATGCACGTTTTATCTTTTTTTTTTTTTATATATTTGCACT
Organism: Triturus cristatus; assembly: GCF_964204655.1. Lineage (NCBI taxonomy): Eukaryota > Metazoa > Chordata > Amphibia > Caudata > Salamandridae > Triturus > Triturus cristatus. The sequence goes on along the minus strand of NC_140592.1, from coordinate 241,441,805 downwards.
TATATTTATGTATTTTGCAAGCATCTCAGAAAAGAATGCTCTAGAGAGGTTAGATTAGCAGTTCATTGGAAGTTTTGAAGTCTTCAGTCGTTAGTGAGATGGTACAAGAAATCATATCAGTTACATAGTTGTGCTTAGACTGATCATGGGGTACTTTGCTCAAATGGCATCGCCTGTTAGGGCAGTGGTCATGTAACATGAAAACCTTCCAGTAACAACAGGTAGACTTGGAAAGGTCCATTAGGGACGATCAGAGAGAAGGCTGAGCTCAGGCTGAGGCAAAGTGAATGCAAGGTGGTTGAGAAGCAGTGGTAATAAATATCTAAAGCACAGGGAGAAAGGCCAAGAGAAATTATAAAATTAAGTCCGCAGAGAAGGGTTGGCACAGGTCGGAGCAGCAGTGTGAAAAATCTGGTCCCAGAAATCTGTGAGTTATTTCAGTATAAAGCATCAACCTCAAATTCCTCCCTCTCCCTTAGGACAGCTTGGGTTAATGAAAGACGTCATAGGGGGTGCCTTTTTTTAGATTCATGTGAAGTTCATATTCTTTGTAAGACTTTGAACCTACATTTCTAGTGTAAGTTAAAAAGGACCCCCTAGTCATAAAGTTCCTGGGCAAGACTTCAGTGAAATTAAGACTAATTCTCTCTCTTTTAGATGGCACAAACAAAAACACTGATGCAGCCTTACAATGTTTATTGTTAGCTGTGTAACTCTTTCCCTTCAGGGGACATATTTTTTTATTGTCTCGGTCTATACAATTAATGAATACATTTGAACGCGTAAAAGAGGACCGGTTACCCTGATCACCCCACAAATTATTTCTTGCCCAGACCATAACTCATACCATACTTCTGTTTGCTCTGCTATTCTGCACCCCCCTCAATACCCGCACCTTTGACCTTTTTCCTACAATCACCTATAGATCACCATTCCCCCCTCTTCCCTCCTTTCAAACACCCCTCACCCTTGACTTTTAATGCACCAGTGCTTGGCAGCTCTTTCAGCAAGTCAGAGTCCTAATCCACTACTCCTTCACCACATACATGACTGTGCTGCCACAGTTCCAGGACTGTCAAGTTTGCCTCTTTGTCCTACTTTTTTTTTTTTTTTAACAACTTTATTGGGATTTTCAAGTGGGTATATCATAGTACACATTACATTGAGCATTTTAGTTATACAGAGAGCTCAGGATACAATTCAGGCATTGTGCACCATCTGTGCTAATTGTGGCGTTGTCTACGAAGCTTATCAAGAATGTCGTAATACCACTAAGGAGGCCACCAGTTTATCGCAGTGTTGAGCATTACCTTCCTAGCCTCCGACCTATTGTGCCCAAGGGGAGCGTTGTCCGCTCAACTGACCCATTACCCCACCTCCCACCCGGAACCCACCCTCCATACCCAACTATGCCACAAGGAAAACAATCCTAGTCTGGGGGGGAGCCTCTTTGTCCTACAATCAAGGAATTCTGAAGGCAATTGGATGAATTTGCTCTGGATATAATAAGAAATAGTAATTGAATCAGAGAATTTTTTCTCTCACTAAAATGAAGTACCTTGCTTCAAGTCTCCTCAAGGAAAATGGCATCAAGTACCAGATTCTTCTCTAAAACGTTGTGTTCTTGTTCGCTATAGGTCAATATTCTTGTCTCTGGCTTTGAAGAAAAGGAGAAGATTTTCTTCTATTATCTTCCTAGTACAGAAATCATCTGGAGATTTCTGACCAGATAGAGGTTTGAAAGCAGTCAACACGTCTGTCATGCACAAGCCCTTCTAGATTGTGCACCAAAATACCTTTACCTTGATGAACCCATGTACGTTTCTGGTGGACTTAGATCTACATGATACTCAGTTAACACCCACATTGATTGGATACTCTATTCCTAGGCAATAATGAAGATTATTGACAAGCTGTCCCGTGTTTGAATTTGAAGTGACAGAAGGGAGCCAAAGCTCTAACCTCTGTGACATGACCATTCCCACGTTTAACATGGTTGCACACCAGTAGCAGATGACATAATGTACAAGTGTGATAGTGGCAAAACAAGGGCTTAGAAGCCCAAAATAAGGTTTGGAAAGTGGGTACAAAAAAAACACTGAACTTTCCTTTAAAAAAATCTCTTTTACGTGCAGATCAACTAAGTTTGTGTTTGACATGCTGGTGAAGTTTTTCACCAATGTCATATTAGACATACTTTTCACGTGGGTACTACTGGAAGAACAGGTGGGTTTTATGAAGGCTTTCCAGACTGTCGATCAAAGTGTTGTTTGGGGACAGTTAGCAGAGGAGTGTATTAGGCATGCTGTGTAGATATCAACCTCTGTTTATAGACTTAAAGAGGTTGGGACTGTATATATGGACATTATGGAAAAAGTGACAGTGGAAGGAAGCTGATAACTCAATGCTGCAGTTAAGAGCTCACTTTCACCCACACCCATGACTCTGGATGAAAATGATTCAAACATGGTAGTTGCACATAAACATGTGAATAACAACAATCTGTTCCAAAGCTGTATTCTGGCCACTGTCTTCTTTGGGCTGTATGTGAGTGCTCTACCAAATCTTTTATGACTTGCAGTTTCTCAGATATTCGATTTTTTCTGGGTGATATCCCTCATTATTTAGTGTATTTACGTTGTAGTTATATATTTGGTTACATTACATCCAAGGATGTCTGCGCTTTTTTCTTGGAAAACAGGCTCATTAGATAGCATGTTGATTCACTACTGGAGAATATTTTTATTATCTGAGCATTGCCTTTTCATAGGATTTAAATAGGGCACACACACCTCTAAGACTATACAGGTCTGGCATTGGCTGACAGTGTTTTGGCGTTCCGTGTTAAATGCATGCTTTACGTTTTTATGTTGGTGGGATTTTTGCAAAATGTTATTATTTGGGAAGCTGCTGGGTGCTTCTCAATCTAAAAAACAAATTGCTAAAAGTAAACATATTTTGTGGTCTCAAAATGGACTTGTTGCCCTACTAGTCCCTGGCAGTGACGGGAACTATTTTGCGCACGTATGTGCTTCTGGTGATGGTTGAAGTGGGCTGACCCCATGCCCTGTGCTGTATGCTGCAGTGGGCATGACTCACACAACAATAGACCATGGGTAAAGAATACTGGATGAAAGCCACTATGAGTAAATATATTATATACAATTTAATTAAAACCTAGAGGTCTTGTCTAATGCCAGACCTAATAATATGCCCTGAACTGGAAGGCTGCCACTCATATAGAGGATCAAGAGGAAGAGTGTTGCCGGTACCTTAATATCTACAGCAGAATTTATATGTATATATTAATCTTGGAATTTTGGGCAGTGCTTTGGAACAAATAAGAGACTCCCTCTGATGAAGCTTCTTCTACGGAGATTTGGGTAAAGGCCACAGCCTTGGTGGTCTTTTACCCCTATACTCCACCTTTGTTAGGAAAATCGAACGCAAGAGAAAATTATTGAAGGACAGATGCTAAGAGAATGTTTCCCAAAAAAAAAAAATTTGATAAACAAAAAAAAGAATGAAAAAGAAATGAAAAAGTGCAAGAATGAATCCATAATATAAGTATTAACGCTGAGAATGGTGAAAAAATACAAAGATGAGCAGTAAAACAGTAAAAAAAAAAAAAAAATTAGCTGGTGCCTAGCACACCTGATGATGACATAAAAAGAAACGGTGCTAATCAAGAAACAGTTGAGATGAATCCATTACTGTTCAAGACATCTTAAGATGCATAAGGTGGACGAAACATCTTTACTAGGGTATATGAAATGCACCCTGAACTTTCTGGGCCTTTCTACGAATTAATTAATTAGGCAGACATGTAAGGGGGAGAAGGTGGCTGTGCAGGACATAATGATGGACACAAAGTTAGCCACCCATGGAGTGAGCCAGATATGTTTTAATCTAAAACTATGAAGGGCTCTGAACTGTATTTGTACACTGCTCACCCCTTTTCTACCCCCTGCACTTTCTGCCCATGTATACAGCATTTGTACACAAAACTGAGATTTAGTCACTCGACAAAAATGTGGTGTGACTGAAGGGTTAAATAAATAATTGTACCTCTATGGACATCGATTCAGCGACAAGTCACGGAGAGTGGGAGTGAGATGACGTATCTTTTGACAACTGTTAACAAGTAAGTATATCCTCTCAGCAGTCCCTATTTGCTTCTGAGGGGCTGGATGGATTAAACCCAGATCTGTGACTGGGGTAATATTTGATTTGTTCAGCATTCCGTGCATCATTTGTTCTTTTTGCTTTCATCATCCTAAGTTAGCAGGGTATGCCCAGACGTGGGTTCCGTGCTCACTGCACCACAGGATTCAAGCTAGCCTTGCTGATGAGGGGGTGATACCTCGAAACCGGTCTCAGAATGCTTGTTCCCGGTCCAGGGAGAACCTGGCCTGGCAGTTCGGGCTGAACAGTTTCCATGGGGAGCAGGGTCAAGACTGATTTGCATATGGCTGGGTCCAAACTGGGGTGGCGTGGTGAGCGAAAAAACGATGAGTTAAACCCAGATCTGTGACTGGGGTGAATGTTTGATTTGGTCAGTATTCCGTCCATCATTTGTTCTTTTTGCTTCTGAGGGGCTTGCGGTAGGGAAAAGAGTGAAAGCTACAGAAAGTAAAGAAAGAGGGCTCTTGGATTTCTATTTACTTCTTTATCCCTCACTGCCTTTTGATCCCTGCAACAAGAAGGAGCACGGTGAGTGCCAGAGATGCCAAACGTCAGTCTTGAGGTAGTGGCTGCTACCCCTCTGCTTCCTTAGATTGGTATCCATGGTCCTTTTATGCGTAACAGTGGGTACCCCTGGTCTCTGGTGGAACACCTCATGTAAACCAAGGAAGCATGTATGAAAACACTGAAAGTGCTCCCTGAAATGAATATTATAGGTTGCTCAACGCTTCTATCAATCAAGGCAAGTGGCCGGGTATCTGTTCAGTTACCAATACTTCAGTCAGATAGTTTTAGCTACTGTTACTTCATAATTAGGTATTGTTACTTTTGGGTGTAAATAAGGGGTTAGCAAAAGGGCCTAATTTACATTTTTCAATGTAAATGTGGTCTTTTGTTGTAGTGGTTTTCAACTGTGATATTACACACCATGTTTACTGATTTCTAACAATAAATGTTTTTATGCAATACCAGTGAAAATATTGTCAGTTAGTAACCTTATTTAGAATAAGTGTACCTATAAACACACATCATACGATTATTACTACAGTGCAAAGGTCAGATTCCATGTTATTAACGTAGTAGGGAGAATGTAAATTAAAACACTGTTAACTGTCTCCAGATTGCATTTTACAATGACTTCACAAAGGCAAATGTCTCTGCTAATAGACAGAAAGCCTCTGCAATCTGATTTCATCTCACTTTACAAAAGTACGCCCTTGTCTTCTGGTTTTGTTTAAATACCTCCCTTTATAGCTAATTCACTTGAAAACAGTATGGCATACACCATATATGCAAAGCTGCAGTGAGTAATATATTGAATATTACTGTGCTTAAGGGAGAGAAGTGATCATGACTGACTCAAGGTTTTGTCTCCAATGAGGCATGGTCCCACCTTATACTCAGCTAGGGTGATAAATAGTATATTACACTGTACATCTTCGCATATACTACTTACCTTAGAATACTGAGAAATAATTTCGGGATGAGTGGTAGACTTTTCCCCAGAAGCACACTGTGGAAAAGCTTGAAATGTCTCCAATTGCAACATCTGTGAGTTAACAGCTTAAGAAACTGTTGCAGACAAAAGATCCTTTCTGCAAACTCTTCAGAACCAAGGACAACCAACTGTTCAGGAGAAAACAGATGTTTCGAGCCCCCGACCTAAACTTTTACAATGCACACTATATTTATTTATACAGACCTTTTCCGATTAAAAAGACATATTGTAACAACATTTCTGACAGCTGTAGGAAGCAGATTTGGGAGTGGGCGTCTTGATGACTGCAAGCTGAAAATGGGAATGCTATGGTTCGCGTTCATGTGACATCATTAAAAAGCGTTCCTTCCCCAAAGTAAACAAGCGGACAACTGCGTCCACAGTTCACACGTCCTCGCCGCTCAATAATGATGTCATTGCGTTTCCGTTTCACTCCCAAGCCTATAAGAACTGTATGATACCCCATGCAGTGTTTTCATCTACAGATGTGAGACCATCTGCAGATGCTCCTGTGAATGATGGCACACATCAAGCCCAAACCCTTAAATTTGTATTTAATTATGCACCAAAATTTTGGAAAGGGGCTTTTTCTAGGCAATGTTTTAATTAGAACAACAAGGCAGTCAATAGTGCTCTGGTTGCTGAGCAGCAGCTTGAACATCCCTTAACAGGATGATTGCCAAAGTGAGTCCCAATTCACAGAGGAGCTCCCAGCTAAAATAACCAACATGTACGCGGAGGCAGCTGCTTGGGCCAACTGAGGCCTCATGAGTGTGCCTTTTCCGCCTCTTGTCCGTGTCCTAGCTACATTTTGGTCTATATTTGATGATTTTTTTTAAAGCACCAAATGCTTTACGACTCGTGAATCTAGAATTCCATAGCTAAAAGGGACAGCCATGAGAAAATTGTAGCTAAGTTTTGGTAAGTGATCGGTTGTTTGCACTCTTGAAGGTGTATTGGGTTGTACTCAGGAAAAAGTGGAGGATTCCAGACCTGTCAATCACAGAATTTGACCAGGTAAGAAGAGTCCTGTGGGTGGTACCACATCTTCTGACTTTCTAGACTGGATTGGCTAAGTGCCCACTGCATTATTTATGATCATAGCATCAAGTCTACATGCTGGACACCCTTGTGAGTCTGGACCGAAGCGGGAAGAAGTGAAACAGAAGCCTGTATTAACCTTTCCAAATAGGAGGTTCTGACCTCAAAATCTAACCTGCAGATCTGTATTTCTTTACTAAAGTCTGCTGAAATCCTGGTCTCAACAACCCAGTGAATTACTGATGAAAGGGAATGACCTAGCAAACGCTAACATTAGTGCTAACGGTTAATACTAGAATAAATACAAAGATTGCATGGTCAACCCAACCGTTGAACCAGCTACTAGGAAAGCCTTTTCCTGTGTGAGGTAGCTGTAAGCTCACCTGCTTTGCTTTAAATATAGCATTATGTGATAATTAGAATATTAATACAGCACGCTTTTTGGTAATTTCATTTTAATGGAATATGTTTAATATAGAAGTACCTATTCTCAACATGTTTTTTCCAGTCAATCTTATTGAAGGTCTGTTTGCCTCTGAATTTGCTGTTGCATGGGTTGTTTCAGATGAATTACGAGGCCTTTTCTCATGTTTTATGTCCTTGATTCTGAGGTTAAAACAGCTGTATCAGCACTTGTCACTGTTGGGCTACCTTGACACCCTTGCGATAAACTCTAGGAAATAACAAAAAGGAGAGTTTTGGGGGTATCTCTGTGGAAGAGCTGGACAAAGCCCAGGAAACAGCCTTCGAAGCCGAGAGTAGATGCCCCTTATCGGGCAGCTGCACACCCTCACTCCCCACAGGACAGTGCTCAGATCACACTGTGCATAGATAAGCACGCTGGCGTGTGAATGATTGGAGGAAGTGTGTTTTTTGCTAACTCAGAAGTCTAATCAGTGTTAGAAACCCTGCTGTGTTCAGTATCAAAAGCAAACAACATAGCTTCCTTTATGTGAGTGCTCTTTTTTATGTATTTTCACACACAAAATTGTTAGCAGATTTAATGTGTTCCACTGATGCTGGTCCCTTCTGCAGAATAAACCTCAAGTGATGTTGTAAGCCCACGTGTCTGGACGGTGCTGGACTGCTCCCATGAGGCACAGGGTCAGACTGATTTGCATATGGCCATGTCTGAACTGGGGGGGCGGAGTGAGCTAAAGAATGATGATGGATTAAACCCAGATCAGTTGACGGGGGGTGAGTGCTGGCAATGTTCAACACTCCGTCCATCATCCCCTTTGGTTTTGCACGTGTCTGCAGAGCATGAAAGGTTTACATCTTGGGTGCAGTACAGATCCTAGACTAAAGTGTGTAGGACAAACAGATTGCAAGATTTCTACTCCAACCGAAGGACTTTGTTAGTCAGAATAGGATGGTCAAGTACCTTGCTGTTCACTCAAGCAAAGGGAGAAATCCCACATTTTAGATCGCGCCAGGATAGAGGGGGCTGTGTTAGAATATATACCTGGTTTTCATGTTGTAGTAATTTAATTGGCAGACATCTTGTCTGGGGTAGTGACAACCAACGGGGAGAGTCAGAGAAAAGATTTCACTATCACTCTGCTAGCTTTAACATGGTCCCATCCACAAGTGAGTACAACACAGAGCCTACAGCTACTTTCAGGTCAAGCAGTAGTTTCTTTGTAAATTCTAAATGTTAATTTGTATGCTGAAAAATACAACAGATTTATGTATAAACATCTGCTGAAGGCAGATAAACAAAAGTGTACAATTGACTAATCAGTTCTTGAAAAGGTCTGATAAGCTATATTAGAACTCATTTCTCTTTTCTATGCCCTAGTTAAAAAAAAGAAAAGCGGGTAGTTTAAGTGCATTATAGCTCAAAATATTTAGACCTCATTGATAATTAATGAGTAAACCATTTTATATTTGCAAAAAGTTGGCACTGTAACAAGAGCTGAAGAAACAGTATGTTTGCTAAATATGGCAATAGTATTGTTGAAACAACGGGCCTCATTTAGGAAAAGTGATGCATCACTGGGCAAAAACAGCGATGAAGCACTTTTCATAGCGCCATCCTTACGACACCATGGATGATCCGTATTTACAATATGGCGCTCCATGGTGCAAGAATTTACAGATACCTCAGGAATTCTGACGTATATAGTGATGCAAAAATTATGCACTGCGGGAGTGTGTCGGAAAACTGACGCAACTCCAGTAATGTGTTTGAGAAAAATAGGGGTGCCCCTGAAATTTATTCCTAAATCAGGGTGCTTGTAACATTTGTTAGCAAAACAATTTAGGAACAATGATTAAAATGACATGGACCTGCAAAGCGTACAAGATAAATGAATATATGTACTATTGGATACAAAAAATATAGGATTTGCTTTATTTTTATCACATTAAATGTAAACTATGAAGGAATTACATGTCATGTTCATGTTTCTTCATACATCCAAAGTTGAAACACAAAAATAAAACATATATTTCATAAAGTTATTGAATATTTAAGCTTATAGTTTCTTTGTCATCAGAAATCAAACTGAATAAATGAACTCAAATATATGTCAATGTTAAGTTTATAAAGAATAACAAATTCATGTAGTCATGGCTTTATCGGTGTTGAACTCTACGCGCGTTTCGGCTTGGAGCCTTCATCAGGACGCCATGTAAATATGTTTCAGTTACCCTAAACAAAGTATATACAAATAACAGTAAATAATAATGTTCGCAAACAGGTTCTATTTGTACAAGAAAACCTCTAGATAGAGGGAAATAGAGCTAGATGTCTCAATGTAGTAATTTTCTACAATTTATTGTCAAAAAAATTAGTCCATCAGTTATATACAATTCTAAAAACAGGGAGTAGCACAAATATATTTGCTTAGTACCTTATAACCCCAAGCCCATGTGTGGTTTCATAGAACCGTAAAACAAAAAGAAAGGAAAAGGAAAGTGTTTTAACACCACAGATTTGAGTATGCAGACCCTAAAGAGCGTAGTGAATTTTAAATAGGGTAATGGGGATGTGGGGCCCTCGGCAAGCAACTGGTATGTTAGAAATACTTGGTGCACGTTATATATAGAGCCTGTAGACGACGACTGATTTTCATAAGAAACGTGCCACATGTTAATTCTGAGTGGAACTCTATATTACCTTAAAAGGATATTAGTATCAGAAGAAAAGGAATGTTGATCTGATATGAAGATGTCAGTCTCCCAAATAAAATCCGATAAAGATAGATTTCAATGCCTAAACAAGTGAAGCAATGAATCAGTACCATGGAGGTAACGTCGCAGGTATATATTTTGTCGATTGCCAATCTAATGCGATATAGAGGTAAAAGGTTATAATACCTTAAACACTGGATTTGCTAATCTGTCAATCCGTATGTGTATTTAAAAATGGACTGTCAAAACTAATCGTTTCACGTGTGGCAAGAACTGTGAAACAAGAGAAAATATATTGACCTACATATATCAACAACCTACAGGTAAGAGTTTCTAAATCTAGACGAAGTATAAAATAGAAATATACCTCGTTTGTAGTCTGGATTAAGGTTGCACTCGGCTCACTGGATTTGTTGATAAAGGATTATAGTTGGGATTTTGTATACTAAGGAGAAAGATATACATTGAAATGTATTTACTGACTATGTAGGCAACATGTTATACGGCATAAAAATTCTGTGCTTACCTATTGATGTAAGAAAACTTCAGGGGTAAGTAATTCCTCCCGATTATAGTGGTATTCCGTAAAAAATGAATGAGAGGTCTTAGGTCTGTAGTAATAAGACCGAGAGAGGAATATAATAGACCAAACTATAGAGACTGTATACTGGGAAAAGGGCTAATAGTCGACATTGTTATACACCGATATCTGTACTTACTTTTTGGCGACCCACTATCTTCCATAATATGTCGGAGAGCCGAGTACACTGGAACCAAAGTAGCGTCTGGGTGTATTGGCCACTCTTGTGCGGTCAACTGAGGTTCTATTTATGTTGTTGGATGGCTACCAGTACCGTTTCTAATGTGCCGGAAGTGGATGCTGATCTTCCGGGAATCAAAGCTCCGGAGATCGAAGAGAATGGTGTGCTCGCTCATAGTAGAGTGGCAGCCATCTTGTAATGGTGGATCCATGCTAATGTATGGTTCAATTATCATTTGTACCAGGATGTCAGAGTGGAGACTAACAATTATAGGTGCACATTTAAAAAAGAAGAAATTGAGTAGTGCAAACGAAGTACTCTACGGTTAGATGATTCAGGTATGCTGAAAAATCAATAAAAGCTCCGGAGGTCGAAGATGATGGTGTGCTCGCTCATAGTAGAGTGGCAGCCATCTTGGAATGGTAGATCCGTGCTTAATGCATGGATCAATTATCATTTATACCAGAATGTCAGAGTAGAGACTAACAATTGTAAGTGCATATAAAAAAAGAAAAAAATTGAATAGTGCAAACGAAGTACTCTACGGTTAGATGATTCAGACATGTATGCTGAAAAATGGCAGTCTTTGCCATTTCTAGAGTCCCTAATGTGGTTAGTAAAACCCCTTCAATCAGAGCTCCGAAAATTAAATAAGGTTATGCACTCTTGCATATTGAGGAGTGACAACCATATCGGGGTGATGAATTCTTACAGTAAAACGAATCTGACAGCAAATTTAAGAAAGAAGGTGGTGCATCCTCACCAGAGAGAATGACGGCCATCTTAAAACGGTAGGTTAGGGCCTTCCCAAAATTTTCCGAAATGCAGTAGTTGTTGTAGAGGGATTGATCAGGTAGTTAGTTACAATTGTGTTTAAGTACCTGATCCCATGGGATATCACCATTCATCCCCTTCTGATAGGTATGAGCGAAAAAATCCATAAACCTCTCTGCACTTACGTATGTTTGTGTTAGCGGTGCCTATGTTGGTACTGATTTTCTCTAAGATTAGCCATCTTATTTGGTGCTCATTATGCTGTGCTTCCATATAATGTCACACTAGGGGAGCTTGGATTTTTTGTATACGGATGGCTGACCTGTGTTCCGTTAGTCGTGTGGCCATAGATCGTGCTGTTTCACCTACGTATCCTTTTTCACATGGACACAAAAGTAAGTAAATGATGTTAGACGTTTTGCAATTAGTTAGGGTTTTAGACTGAAGATGTACTTTGTTGAAGGTGAATGTTGATGTCTCCATCGCAAATTTGCAAGCTACACACGATAGGCACTAGTAGTTACCTACAGGTCTAGTCTGACCAGTCAGTGATGTCTGGATCTTTTGCTTTGTGATGTTTGGCAGACGAGAGCGAACCACAAGATCTGTTAGGTTCTTATTTTTCCTGTACGCATACAGGGGTTTGGGAATTTCATTCTCTTTCGATTTTGTGGCATTGAGGATGTGCCAATTAGAGTTGATGATGTGGCGAATCTTTTCGTTCATGGTAGAGTGTCTGGTCACAAAGACCATCCGAGAATTGGTGCGTTTGGGCTGTGGTGTTAACAGATGTTGTCTGTCAAAAAATCTGGCTCTTTTATATGAGTCCCGTACTAAACGCTTTGGATAGCCTCGAGCCACGAACTTTGTCCTCATTTGTTCAGCTTGGATATCAAAATCAAATAAGCTGGTACAATTCCTACGAAGTCGTAGGAATTGACCAAATGGGATGCTAGTTTTTTGTATGTGGGGATGATAGCTGTCAAAATGAAGTAAGGTATTGCGTGCTGTGGGTTTGACATAGAGATTTACCTCTAGGTGATTTTCTCTGTTTTGAATCAGAATGTCCAAGAACTCCACTTTTTGATTACTTGTATTGGCTGTAAAGACTATATTCTTGTCACATAAATTGAGCCAAGACACAAAATCTGTGATGTCTGTGTTGTCGTCTCGCGAAATGAAAAAACGTCATCTATATACCTGGACCATAAAAATATGGACTCACTGTATGGGGGGATTTCATTATAGATGTACCATTTCTCATATAAGGCCATGAAGATATTGGCCACTGTGGGGGCACAAGATGCCCCCATACTGACGCCTTTGGTCTGTTTGTAGAGTGTACCATTGAACTCAAAGGTGTTTTCTGTGAGTACTATATGGAGACACTCCAGAACAAAGGTTCTGGGACAATCTATCTCATACGTATTCATGAACCAGTTGACCGCTTCCATGGCTCCTTCCTGTGGAATATTAGAGTAAAGCGCTTCTATATCCATGGTGACCATGGTATGTCTGTTGGTATTGAACTGTAAATTTTCCACCTTATTAATCATGTCTCGTGTGTCCCCAACATACGATGGAATTTGTGGGACATGGGTTCTCAAGAGGGAGTCCACATATTTGGACAGGGGCTCCGTAACTGATCCAATAGTTGTGACTATGGGTCTGTATGGTGGATTGTGGATGCTCTTATGAATTTTAGGGACTCCATAGATGGCAGCCATTTTGGGTTGTTGTACATTAAGAAATTGCCATTCTTTGTCACAAATCCAATCTTTTTGTAGTGCTTGATTAGTTATGGAGAGTATGGATTTTTGTACTTTTTTTGTAGGATCTTTTTAAATGGGGGCATAATGAAGTGGATTGGATAGCATGGTTTCCATCTGTAAGATGTATTGGTCTCTATCAAGTACAACTATTCCACCGCCTTTATCACAACTTTTGATGGTTATTTCATTGTTGGAACTAAGAGATTGTAATGCTTGATGTTCTTCACGAGATATATTATATTCCGGTTTTGGAATATATCGAGTGGCTGCTGTAAATTTGTTGAAAACCACATGTTCAAATGTGGATATTTCTGGCGCCACTTGGTCCAATGTAGGCAGAAAGGTGGATGGAGGTTTAAGACCTGACTTATTTTCGATTTGTGTCATGTCTTCACAGTGTCCCAGAAAAAAGTCTTGAAGTCTGATTTTTCTAAAAAAGACCATTAAGTCTTTGAAGATTTCAAACTTGTTGATGTTATTGTGTGGAACAAACGAAAGGCCTTTCGTTAGTAGGGATTCTGTGGCCTGATCAAAGGAGTGTCGGCTCAAATTGAAGATGGGGATTTCTTCTAGTCTCGCCAGTATTGTGCATGTCTCGTGACTAGATACTGATCCTGGTTGGTGTAAGTGTTGGGAGCTTGTGGGTAATTCTGAGGTGGAGGGTACGATTGAGGTGGGGGATATTGTTGATTATATTACTCACAATAAAGGGAAGGGGGAGAAGGTACAAACCCTACCTCAACCTCCTCAATAATTATGTATACCACACAAAACAGGAGGTAGGGTGAAAGAACGGCTTTAATCCACTAGCAATTGCTGAATGTTTTTAAGAAAGCACACATGTTTTTTGAAAACTGCCCTCACCCACAACAAGTTGTGGCATGCTTCATCATCGGGCTGCTGCTAACGCCTCTGCGCAAACCAACGCTAGAGGCGGAGCAATAGGGAGGGGTAGACAGTACAACAATGATACAAACAAAAACAAAAGAAGGCTGGATCCTTAAGTGCAGAAAAGATGAATCTTAAAACTGACCCAGGGATATCTCTCTAATAATTTTATTCCTGGATTCCCCTGTCAATATATGTGAAAAGACTATATACCCAAATGGATGGTGGTGGAGTGAGTTAATTAGGTGCTCACCACCCCTCCATTCTGCATAGCAGTCGACATGTTTCTGCCGGTTCAAAAAACTAAATCTCCGGCATTCCTCAGGACAAATTTGATCCACATGCCCTTTTGCCAAACCCCTGTTTTTTCCCACTGTTGTGGGTTATACTCCACCTGTCAGTCTGGAGTTCCTCTTATAACTTACTCCTTCAGAGAGTAGGAACTGAAAGAAAAAAATACGGAAGTAACTTCCACATAAAACAGAAATAAAATAAAATCTTAATCACGTGTGCTCTCAGACAAACAACAGAAATTGCCAATCACCCATTTGGTGTAGCCAGAATTCTAGTCTATGTGGTATTAAATCTACCATCATAGTGTAACAGGCAAACAATAGCCCTCACAGTGGTATCTTAGATGCACACTCATTTTTGTGCTCAATACCCATTCAAATAAAATTCCTTGTATATATAATTTTTGTGCATCACACACAAGGAGAAACATGCCGAAACACATGTGATAAAACATCTCTTATCACCCCCACATGTATTCCAAGGGTATTCAGGTATTACTACCCTCATTTTAGAAAGAAGATCTTAAATATATTCATCTGGGATCATGCGATATACAGATATTCCCATAGCTTACCAGAGTTTATTAGGCAATTTGCTTAAAAAGGCACTGGGGAAGAGAGCGACCCTCTGTAGTCAAACACTGCGGGAGGGAGACACAAAGTATATTCAATTCCTCGACTTGTGATTCATACCGGTTAGCATACACTTACACACAATATTTCACTCGTATTTCAAAATTCCCTCAATGTCGTGTATATGCCAAACCTCATATCTTGTTTTTTATTTGGAATATGCAACATTACCCTTTTTCCAAATCCCGTTGGGGCCCTGATGACTTTTATGTGTCCGGGTAAACATATATCTCTATCCCCCTCACACACACACATATATAGTACAGGGGCAGAACTTCACTCTCCTTAATGAGGCCTCTATGTTACTCCCGCATACTCGAGTGCAGAGATAGTATCCTCGAGTAATTCCGGCATAGATGTAGTCAGCCCCCCTCCATTCTTGGCCAAATATCCCTCTTACTTCGTCAAGAGTGGTGCGCTGCCTCCTGATTCAGTCTCTCCTGGTGCCGTGTAGACTGCCTGGATATCGTGCCCTCCGTATTTACACTTCCGCTATCGATTCACGTGATGCGTGCGAGTGACGATGCACGCGACACGTGACCTAGCAGCAGAGCGCGCAATCAGCAGTGGGACTATACCGCTAACCTCCCTAGTATGAACCAATATGGCGGAACTGGTCTTTAAGTATAAAACGACCTCTTATCACGGAGTGAAAAAAGAAGAGAACCTTGCATATGGAAGTAAGCTCATAAGTCATGGATCCTATCAAGGCACATATCACCTCAGAAAATAGACCAATGTCCTTGCTAGTATGATCAAATGTATTTTCAAAATGCCTTAATGTGTGTAAACCTATTGTCACAGGATGTTAATTTGAACAACAGCAGCCACACCCCCAGGGATGTGTTCATTAATCAAATTATTAATTTCAGGGACAGTATTGCCAGGACCTCGACTCACACATTATTTGATGGAATATTTTTTAATTTTTAATGATGTTAGTTCTTCTATTCAATCAAAAAAGCCCCTCACCTACTATTTCTGTACATCCTCACCAACATGTTCTCTACTCCATAGGTTTACCCAATGCCTCATTTCCTGATCCTGGGTTATTTCCTCCCTAGGGTGGACCACGGTATATCGTCATTAAGTCCCGTTTCATGACTTCTAGTACGATATACCCACTTCTGCTCCCGTACAAAGAGGACTTGTGAGGGATCCCTTAACGAAGATCTAATAGTGGGTTTGTCCAATACAGTCCAAAATATGTCCTGTGTCGTGTGACCCTTCTCCGCATAATGTAGAGTGAGACGTGTGTTGGTCCTGGAGCACCAGATGTTACTCCTATGCTCCATAATTCTCACCTTGACCTTTCTGCAGGTCATCCCAATGTAGATGAGATTACACGGGCACCTGATCATGTAAATAACATTTGATGAGTTACAGTTGGTATGTACTCGCTGTTGCCAAGGGTATTTTAAGCCCACGTCCACCTCTTTAGTATTTCTGGTCAGGGAACAAACATCACAAGATCCACATTGCGTATGTCCTGTGACCGGTGGTAGAAACCCGCCAACCCGGGGAACCCCACGGGCACTGTTTTGTGGTCGAGAATGTACTAGTTGATCCCTAAGATTTTGGCCCCTCCTAAAGGCAAAGAGGGGTTTCTCAAGTTTCAGGCCACTGGTGTTCAATATCCGCCAGTGTTTCAAAATGATACGTTTGATAGCCGTGGAAGAAGTATTAAAAGTCGTCACACAGACTATCTTATCACTAGTTGGTTTTTCTACTTTTGTTAGTAGTGCCTCTCTAGGGCAGTTCCATGCTCGTTTTCGAGCTCGCCTGATAATTTGTTTCGGGTACCCTCTCTCATCCAATTTACCTGCTAGGTGTGCTGCCTCTGTCTTAAACTCATTAGGTTCAGAGCAGTTCCTGCGAAGTCGCAGGAACTGACCTACCGGAAGGTTTTCCCGTAGGGCTCTGGGATGAAAACTCCCAAAATGCAAAAGCCCGTTCTTATCCGTGATCTTATGGTGGACTTTTGTAGACAATTTGCCCTCCAAAGGGGAGATGACCAGATCCAAAAAAGGTAGACTCTCCTTGGTGATAGTTTTGGTAAAATGCAAAAACTGGTTTCTTGCATTTAACCATTGCATAAATGCTTTTATAGATGACTCGTCCCCCCTCCAAATAAGGAGGACGTCATCTATAAACCGTTTCCAGACCCGTATGTTATTAGTCCATGGATTTTCTGCGTTGAAGATGTATTTTTGTTCAAAAGTTGCCACGTAGAGACCCGCTAGACTGGGTGCAAAAGCACTTCCCATTGAAGTACCATGGGTTTGCAGATAAAGTACTCCATTAAACTCAAAAAAATTCCGGGTTAAAGCTAACTCGGCCAGATGTAAAATGAATGGTCTAGGGGTCTGATACTGCCAATCCAGGTCAAATAAGAGTTCCTTAATCATGCCCAACGTTTCTTGCTGCGGAATATTGGTATAAAGGGACTCAATGTCCAATCCCACCAAAAATTCCTCGTTGGGGTTAAAGGTCATATCCGTTAAAAGATTGAGAACTTCCGTTGTGTCTTTAAGGTATGCCCGTCTACTCTGCACCAAAGGTTTGAAGTAAAAATCACAAAATTGTGACAAGGGCTCCAATATGGAGTTTATTCCTGCCACAATTGGTCTTCCTGGTGGAGGTCTAGTTACTTTGTTTACTTTAGGCAGAGTATAAAATGCTGGTATCACAGGATCTTTCTTGGTTAAAAAGCCTGCCTCATGTTCCGTTATCCAGTCATTATTTAGGGCTTCTTCTACCATTATTCCGATCTCTCTTTTTAGTTCTGGGGTAGGATCACTAAGAAGAATTTTGTAATTCCTCTCATCTCCCAATAATCTCTTACATTCATTTTCATATACCTCTTTCAGTTGAATCACTATAGCTCCCCCCTTATCGGCGGGTTTTATAGTGATATCTTGATTTCTCTTAAGCTCATCTAGTGCTTCCCTTTCTTCTCTTGTAATATTTCTGAAAGGTTGTTTTTGGGTATCTCTCAATTTGTTTATGTCAAATACAACCGCCCTTTCGAAAGTGATAATTTCATTCGGTAAAACCGAATTCATAGGTGTGAAGGTTGATTTTGGGCGAAAATTCGTGTCCCCTCTTTTCTCTGGTCTATCCTCCTGATCTGAAAAAAAGACATTCAGTCTCACGGAGCGAAAAAAATCGGAAAGTTCCTGGCGTACCCTGAAACTGTCCATAATATTCGTGGGGACAAAACCCAGGCCCTTATTCAGTACCCTTTCTTGTGTTGATGTGAGGGGAAGGTCCGTGAGGTTCATAACTAGGTTGTTTCCCTGCTGGTTCCCGGTACTGGATCCCGTGCCATGCTCCGGGTGACTCTTTGATTCAAATCTTCCCATTGGACACCCAGGTTGCCTCTCTGCCTCCCCCTGCCCCGGCCCCTGCCTCTGCCTAAAAAAGGGGAATCAGGTAATTGTTGGAAATTCTGGATGTTACTAGGGCCCTGCATGGGTGGGAAAGGCTGATATATCGGGGGCCAGGCAAAACTGTGACCTTGATAATTCTGGTACATCGGGTTAAAATTGTACCCTTGGCCTTGATACTGTCCCCTACCTCTCCCACGTCCCCTCCTCCTTGGCCTATTTTCACTTTCACTACCATCACTATTAGTGCTCATGGAGTCCGAACTTCTCCGGTCTCCCTGTTGTCCCTTCTTTGCTTCTTCCAGTTTTTTCTGGGCATATTCTTCCGTTGTGTACGGGTATACTTTCTCCTTGGAGAATTTTTTCAGGTCCTTCTGTAGCTTGGAGATTTTTGACTGGAGGAGATAGTCCTTATACTCTCCTATTTCTACATTGGTCTCTTCTAGTTTCCGCTTGTATGTAGCCAGAACTACACTCGCTCTCAGACCCTGCTCACTGTTCTGTATTTGTATGAGCAATGCATCTACAATTCTCTTGGCCGTTGTTATAATTAGGACTAACCAATCACTTGTGCATTTCCATGCAATCAAGGCCCAATCCTTCCTGAAAGAAGAGTCTTGCAGGAAGATCAAAGGTTCGTTAGTCACCAACAGGCCTCGAGGTGCTGCATTTGCCCTCAAATACTCCGTTAGTATCGCTCCATGTAGAATGGCCTTAACATGAGTTTTCCTTAATTCAATAAGGGTGTCCCAGCCCTCACCCTGGGTTAGTACTTGGTTAATAGTTGTTTCCCCAAGCAGTGAAGGTCCATCCAAAATTCCTTGGACCAATTCCTCATCAAAGGCTAATCCCTGTTCAAGAGACATATTCGGTGAGAGAGATACCCCAACACCACACGGTAAGCAACACGTTCTCCCAACATGTGAAAGTAAAATCAGATGTCCCCCATGGGCATCTACTCTAAAAACACCCCTACGGCTCAGCGGCCGTGCTACATATATTACTCACAATAAAGGGAAGGGGGAGAAGGTACAAACCCTACCTCAACCTCCTCAATAATTATGTATACCACACAAAACAGGAGGTAGGGTGAAAGAACGGCTTTAATCCACTAGCAATTGCTGAATGTTTTTAAGAAAGCACACATGTTTTTTTAAAACTGCCCTCACCCACAACAAGTTGTGGCATGCTTCATCATCGGGCTGCTACTAACGCCTCTGCGCAAACCAACGCTAGAGGCGGAGCAATAGGGAGGGGTAGAAAGTACAACAATGATACAAACAAAAACAAAAGAAGGCTGGATCCTTAAGTGCAGAAAAGATGAATCTTAAAACTGACCCAGGGATATCTCTCTAATAATTTTATTCCTGGATTCCCCTGGATATTGTTGATTGTCTGCTAGTTGGAATGTGCCTCTGAATCTGGGTTGAAATCTGGTTCTCCATCGTGTGCGTTGATTGCCGCGCCTGGCTAAAAAAGGACGTGCTCCTCTATATGTTCCTGAAGCATTCCTAACTGGGCCTTGTTCTGGGAACTGATTGTATGTTTCATTATCGGAGTCAGACGTGTCTGAAAAGGTAGTAACTTTCCTTGGGGGTCTAGAATAGTTGGACTGTTCTTGGACTTCTCCAATTGGTTCTGTCTGATAGAAATGTTCTGCTAAGTAGGGATAGACCTTTTCTTGACTAAAGAATTTGATGTCTTTTCTTAATATATCAGTTTTTCTTTTTAGCAAATAATCTGTATAGGAATTCATTTCCTTCTCTACTTCTTCAAGCTTATGTTGAGCTTCCTCAATGGCCTGGTTGTTTTTGATTCTTGTTTCTAGTTCTAAGATTTCTACCAAAAGTGTCTGAACTAGTTCTTTTGCCGTTTCAACAATTAGGATCATAAGGTCCCGGGAACATCTATTGGCTATTAACGACCACCTTTCTAGGAATCGACACATCTGTACAAAAAGCCCAGGTACGTTGCGTATTCTGAGACCTTGGGGGATGACTCCTGCCTTTAGATACTCAAGCATGAATTGGCCATGTAGCTCAAGTCTTTTTGTTTTTTTTCTTTAGGGCCGTTATTTTATGGATATCTTCATTGCTTCGTATGGTGGAGGAAGTGGAACTGGTAGGGACACCTGAGTCTCCTATTAAGGACGCAAAATCCTCATCGGAAAACCCAAATGTGTGCAGTTTATCCATACTGGAAGCTATATTTGAGAACCCAGAATATGCTCAAAGTAGACTGCTGTCAACGAAATAAGGAATGGATAGAAAAAAGGGGGGGGGAAGGGGTGAGAGGAAAGAATATAACCCCCTTAGAAAAACACCATGAAATGTGAAGAGGGCTAGTGAGATTCATGTAGAGTGAAGATAAAAACCTGATTGGACTAATAAGAAAACTTGATAAGCCAAGTAAGAAAGAGAAACCCTGCACAGGCAGGCTGTGGAGACAGTGTTTGAGAAAAATAGGGGTGCCCCTGAAATTTATTCCTAAATCAGGGTGCTTGTAACATTTGTTAGCAAAACAATTTAGGAACAATGATTAAAATGACATGGACCTGCAAAGCGAACAAGATAAATGAATATATGTACTATTGGATACAAAAAATATAGGATTTGCTTTATTTTTATCACATTAAATGTAAACTATGAAGGAATTACATGTCATGTTCATGTTTCATGCAACTCCAGTAATGTGTCATAACCCATGGGCGAGTCCCATGTGAAAAGAACTGCATCAATCCCTATGCATGCTTGAAGCAGGCGTAAGGATTTTTACACAGTCAAGTCATAGAAGTGGTGTAGTGAAATCTCATAAATTTCCCTGCGCCACTTCTAGAAGGCTTTTTTATGGGGGAACACACACCCTACATACATTATACCTGACACAGGTATAATGTAGCCCAGGCCTTTACAGAGTGACACATCTGCCTAGATGCGTCACTTTATAAATACGGCGCAGTGTGGTGCATTGATAACACTTCCACAGTGTCACAAAAAAGTGATTCAATGGTGGCACAATGTTTGTAAAGATTACATTTAGCTATAGACCAATATCCCATACCTGCTGAGATGACAATTTCCTCTTTTAATTCCACAAATATAGTTTTAAACCAGACCCATTCGAAATTGTCCAATTTTGTTTTGTGAAATTACAAAATATTCTGCTAAATGTTGAGGTATCACACATGAAAATTGAACACAAAGGCATACCTCGCATTCAAAAGACACACAAGAAGACCTGTTAAAGGGGACACAACTGCAGCATTTTACGCTCCCACAGAGCATTGTCTGCTCAAACTATTCCCCCAAACAAAAGACTAGATATCTCCGCAGCCGTGAAATTTAAGGAATTCCTCTAATTTTGTTTAAAGTGGATTTGCCAAGCACATTAAAGTTTCACAAATCTGAATTAAAAAATCTATCCATTGCTTTAAAATTAGGCCCTTGGATATGAGTGTTCCATTGTTGTTTTTATTTTATTTTATTCACAGTGGCCTTACGAACTGATCAGTGGACTTAGGAGATGGCCAGTTCGCGTTCGCCTTTAATCAGATTCTCAATGATCTTTTAAAGACTGGAGTCTTTAGAAATTCTGTTTCTTTCAGATTTGCCCTCCTTGCTGATGCCTAAGAGACCAGTTCCAAGTACGGTCGTTACTATGAGCATCCTTGTGGTCCAAAATGCAGACATGGGCCTCACTGGAGGACCTCTCATCATGTTCTTCCTAAGTATTCCAATTGGAGCAGTGCCTTAAAAACACATGTGGAGCTTGGGGCAAGTGACTGCAAGAACGAAGCCTTACAGATATTTTGATGAACAACCCAGGGCTCTCCAATACCGCAAATACAGATTCCCACTGCATGAAATACATTGAGCCTCTGAATCAATAAAAAACATAAGGAATACATTCTGTTCAAAAGAACTCAGGAATAAACTCAAAAAATGTATTTTTAATCTACTAATCCCAAACCATAGAGTAAACCTAGAGAGATTATTCATTTGTGTAGGGCGAGTCGTGGGCGGAACGCGCATGTTGTACACGTAGGCATGAGAAAACAATTACTTGAAGAAATATAGTAGCAAATAGGAAAATTCAGACCTATGATTGAGCATCGGACTAAGAAGTTTAGAAAGTGTGTTTTCCACAATGTATTTTTCTTCGCATGAGATATATGGCGCAATTTAAATCCATTATGTAAGAAAACAGAATTTAGACTCAAAACACCTGAGCAGCACGTGATTTTATCTGGCACAAATGCCATTAAATAAATTGAAGGCCTCCTAATAAATGATTCAAGACAAAAATAGTCCAGCTTTCATGATCATAGCATTTTGTTTTTCAAAGTAGCCATGCCAAGCGGCTAAAAAATAAGTGCTTTCAGGCTCAGTGGAGACTGGCTGGTGATCAAAAACCAAAAACAGATGCTACATTATGCAGCCATACTTCAAATACCTGTTAATTTCTCATCATTGGAATTTCCATGTACTCTGGGCCTATGAAACCAGATAGCACAGCGAGCACACGTATACAAGAGAACGGTTCAAAATTATTGCACTCTTGTGAAAAAAAATGGCCCTCATGGCATCATTATGTTTCCACAAAAGGAAAAAAACATTTCTGAACTGGCCCTTCTCCAAGATTTAGACTGCATGTGTAAGTCTAATTTACGAATGCAAATGTCTAGATTAACAAGGGCAGAGCATTCACAAAAGGTGAAATTACACTCGCAGGTCCTTTTGCTCATATGCAATATTACCCAACCGTGAAGTAATTAGGGCAGGGAGTGGGCACAACAAGTGGGGATGGTCTGGAAGCGTTAGGCCCGCCTACAAAATCGAGCTTGTGGGCAGTCACAAACCTATTCCCACCTTGGAAATGATAAGGAGATTTCCTCCTATGAGTAACTTAATCAAATCCCTTTCAAGCTTTGGAACGTGAAAGGAGCACGCTCTAAAATTTTGTAGGTGTAGAGAAAGGGAGTTTTCACTTCAAAAATATTTTCCCCACACAGGTTACTAAGTGTTATGGCACAAATGAAGTGGTATTTCCCCATGTACAATTATGAACAATATTTGTGCATCTGGAAAAACACAGGCATTGTAAATTCAGGAAAGATTCCAGGAGTACACCTGAACACCTGCAACTGTCTGAAGTTTTCAGGCGTATCTTGGAAAAACTTTGTTAATTTACAAAATGCTTAAATCTGTTCAAGACTGTACATTTCTGAGGATAGATGTATGCATTTAATAGGAACTGGAGCCACGGACTTCCAAAAACAGATATGAGATGGATCCTGTGTTACAGAGCCAGTTATACACAAGCTAGCATTCAAGACATTTAATTTGA
This sequence comes from Triturus cristatus, assembly GCF_964204655.1. Taxonomy (NCBI): domain Eukaryota; kingdom Metazoa; phylum Chordata; class Amphibia; order Caudata; family Salamandridae; genus Triturus; species Triturus cristatus. The sequence continues at coordinate 241,418,087 of NC_140592.1, read as the reverse complement.
AACTGACACATCTAATGTAGCCACTTCTTGGAAGTCAAGGCTGAGTTTTTAAATCAACCTCTTCTTACTATGTAAACTGTATTCAAATTTACAGTGACTCTCTTCACGTTGCACAATGATAATTAGCATATTTAAAACATAGTTATATGTAGTTGATTGCACTACATGCATCAAAAGGAACAAAGCGAAAATGGACCAAGAACAGAGGGGAACTTCAAAGCAAGAATGCAAACGGTGCACGAGCTGGCCCAGTGAGAGAGGGGTCTTAAATCTTCGAGGCAGGGCTTGGCACCTGGACAGCCCTCCCTCTATCTGGCAAGCATGCTCCGGCTCTCTTTATTCCCAGGAGGCGAGCTTTGAAATGAGAGTCGAAGCTTGAAAGATACAGGGAGATAGAAACAGTGTCGGTTCCAGAAGTGAGAAAGAAAAGTATTTGGAAGAAACACCTGTAGTGGATGAAGCTGAGAGACAAAAGTGAGAAAAAAAAGGGTAACAGTATAGGAGCGAATGATAGATGCTTGTACAGCTGCAAGTCAAATCCTTAAATAGTAATATTAGCCCAGTTGCCATTGTTTTAAAAATTCTCTTTATTTCATGTTTTTTTAAATGTTTTCTGTTTAGTCGAATTGCCTATGAAATAATTTCCCAAGGAAAAGTGAAGCATCCTTTTTGTCTTATTTTTCTATATTTAGGTCTTGCCTGATACAATGCATGCAATGTTGCTACTGTGAGTATGCACGTGTTTGCGAGCTGCCTCCCTCATATGCTTCTTTCTCCCCGCCCCATCCATGTTGTCCCTTGCCCCTTCCTGCTGTCTGGGTTGCTGCTTACCATCTTTTGCTGTCCGTCTTGTTGCTTGCATCTACTCCCTGTTCTTGTTGTTCCTTGCTCCCTCCCATCCTCTTTCCATTGTCCGTGTTGTGGCTTGCTTACTAGTGCTGTCCGTGTTACAGCTTGTCCCCACCTGCTGCCTGCGTTGCTTTTTATTTGTGTTCATGGATTCTACAGGAGTGTGTGTTTTTTCAGCTTCGCCCCATGTGTTCTTCTCCTCCCTCAATGTTGACCACCGCCCATTCCCTCATGTTGCCTGCCACCCCGCAACACAAAAAAAGTTCTCAGAAGTGGCAAGTGCTGGTTGTGTCATAATGCTTTTACATAGACCTGATGCACATGTTGCCCCCCACACACCCTCCATCCCTCAGTATTGCCCCCTACCCCGCTCTCCCTCCTGGCCCAAAACCAATTTAAACAATAATCGATATGATGCAGCCATTACTGGTCGTTCATCGCACTTAATTGTTTTTAGTTTCAGCCATGCTGCACAGCAGGTGCGCTGCTGTGCTGCTTGGCTGAAAAACAATGACAAAGCCAATATCTCTTGAAGGCGATAACTATTGGTTTTGCCAATGCTTGTGTTTTTTTTGCCATCCTTTGCTAAAGCCAATTGATGTGACATAACTCTGGGAGCTGTCCTTACACTAGTGGCATACTCTACATTCATGCCAAATAGAGCTTTTTTAGAAAATGGACACTAAAACAGTCTAACTTCAGTTTTAACTGGTGCCTTGGTGTGCCAAAACGTCCTGGCTGCTTATTACGAGTATATTTTTCAAATTACTATGATGCATGCTTAGTGCAAACATTTTCATGTTGTATATCACCTGCCCCCTGCTTGTGTGGGGCTCTATAAGATTCTCACACATTTACCTCTTGGATGCATAGAAACTCAAGCAGACAATTAGTGCCCTGAAAAGAATCAAAAACTATAAAACACATACCAAGGATGTCCAACTATAGTCCACATTGGCTTGGATCCATTCCATATTTTCAGAGTATCCACTATAAATCTATATATAAAGAGCTTTAAACTCAACTGATTATATAGTGGTTATCTCACAAACTTTAGCGTGGAGTCGGCCTTCCTGAAACTAGATGTGATACTCCAATGTACACAGTCTGCGGATCTGAGTTAGTGTGAGAACTGAGTGTATGTATACAGGGCATCCTTTAAAATTCAACTCCTCCAGAACTTAGATTTATCAGCAATTACATGATCTTCAGGAAAAAGTTTAATCCACACTTTAACTGTGATTAACTCATGATTGTACACTCTGTCTAGCACTCAAACGCCTTTGGGAATTTGTGCGCTTTAAAATCAAATTGCATATACTTTCAGCTCATTTGGCTTTCTATAAGTCTTCTAAATAGACTCCACAAACTAGATACAATATTCAATTTATGTTGCTTGACATTTGCAGATCAAGGTCTGTGTTAACACTTCCTAGTTTCAATGAAGTGGGAGGAGAATGGATTAGTCGGTTTACATTGCCTCTGAATACCACTGGTCAAAAATAGCCGTGTTCAAGATTGACCACTTCTGTGGTATTGCTATTATCAAAACCTCAGTTTAAGGGATAGAAAATTGAGGTGCAGATAGTTTATGTGATATCCATAAGAACGAGTATTTGAAAACTTGCCAACTCCGGCATTTGTGACATCTTTAGCCAGTCCTGGACTTTCAGCCAGCAGCACTTTGCATGCTGGGATTTGCCAACACATATTAGCTGCAGGTGCCAGTAGGTGGTGAGGGGTTGGTTAAAAGGTGAGAGCTGTGTGAAGACGAGATACATGGGCCCACTTGAGGGCTATAAACGTCAAGTTCTTTATGTGGTTCTTATCTGAAATTAATTATGTTATTGTTAAACATTTAATATATTCATATCTTTGAAATGAGGTGACTAAACTGTGTTCCTCAGTGCAGAAATGTTAAACAGTTTTAAAGACAATTGACTCTTTATTACTGTAGAATCCGTAAATAGGGCTGAACTAAAACTTAACTGTGGCCTGTTCTAATTTAATTTAATGAATAATCTTCCTAACTGGTGAGCAACCACAGGTCAGTTAATATGTTTAAGCCTGATACACAGAGAGCTTTTAGCTGTGGCTGAAAGTCCTCTTGGGGACCTTACCACACATGTATGATGGGCCTTGGACCAGTTCATCATTTCCCATTGGTTAGTTTTCTTGTCACTCTCATTTGCTGGGTTCTTATTTGATTGGTTACTTTCCCCTTCTTGTGTTTGTTCCTTTCCCTGGGCGTAGCTTCTGTACCAACCTTTTATTGGATGACTTTCACACTTACACTGCTCACATTCACTGAACTACTTTTTAGGTCGAGCCTAGCGTTGCAGCGCATGCGCTGCTCGCTCTGCGAGGCATATTGTAGTAGGGACAGATGTGGAAGTGCGGTGGAAGCTCCACCCATATTTTTCATTGGCTGGGGTTATCATCCATGGCAAATGCTGGCTTCCAATTGATAATGGGGCTTCTTAGTCCCGCCTTGTTACCGCCCTGTCTCCTTTTGTGACTGCCCATCAGGACTGGATCTTTTACTTGCGGCGTTACACAGTCTCCTTCATTAGTTGGTAAGCACTATATTTTTTTCCCAATGGGGACAGCATGTCTGGTATCTGTATTTGGGGTTTTAGCGCCAGCTTAATAGAAAACTTCCTGTGCACAGGAAGCTGAAATATTTATAGAGATGTAGAAAAGATCCAGTGATCGGCATTCCGGAGTCCGGGGCAGCAGCCGGCGGGCAAGGACGAGCATGCAACCCTGTCCTCAACTTCACCACAGCCTCAGAGACCGGGAGGTGCGCGCTCATAACTAATAAGGTCACATCCCGCACCTGATGGGCTGAAATCTGCACATACTTTCAACATACCTTCAGAGCTTCCGAATGCGAAATACATGGATATTTAAACTGCGTGCCCTCACAGTGGCAAAACGTTCGCAACTGTCTCAGAGGGGCCTGAAAAGTTCACACGTGTATCTGAGCACAGCTTCAGCCTCATCGACTCTAAACCAGCAACCTCGCAGCCTGTGAGAGCCGGAACAGGCCCACATTGACAAACACCCACACAGACCCAGAGCCGTCCAAAATATGCTCGAGTCGTTAAATAGCATGCTGACGTATGTCCATAATTATCCCAGACACCAGCCGACATATTTTCCCATTCATAGAAAGCGCGTCACAGCACCAGAGAGCAGCAGATGTATATTATCTACACATGCACTGGTACATCCTCGGAGGGGCCGAAATGTGTAATTTACACACAATGTCGCTGCCAGAGCGCCCATAAATATTCACAAATCTGTACAGATACTGTCACAGCCTCAGATAACATGCCAAAATATTGATATATTTATACAAAACTCTGCCTCAGTCTTTCAACAGTGCCAGGGTGGTTCCTCATCCAAGTGGTAGCCTGGACAAGACTCTGCTTCGCTTCAGGGATGGGGCACATTTAGGTTGGTATGGCCGCAGGCAAGTGTCAGGATGTTCTCATCGCTACACCAAACACCACCACAACCTCAGAGAGAGGGTCAAAGCATCCACACATCTATACGAATGCTGTCACAGACCCAGAGGGAGAGAAAAAACATCGATCAAGTTACAAAAAAAGAGCATCATTACAAACATTTACAGCAGACACACAGGCATCTCGAGAGAGCAGGCCGAAATATGCCGGTCACATGAGCCAGCTAAATATATATGTTCTTATTTACACCAAGTACTGCCACAGCTTCAAGGTGAGTGAAGAAATAGGCCCATGTCAAGTTTACAAACACGCCGAGCAGCTCGATATGTGCGGATATTGAAATAAACAGGGTACTCTCACTTACACCGACCACTTTCAAGACACCACAGATGGTTAGAAAGATGGTTAGAAATATTCACTAATACGTCTATATATTGACAGTCAGTGTCTACGGAGGCAGGCAAGCTACTCACATATTGACACCAAGCAGCATCACCTCACGCCAAAATGTGCTCGTGTGTGTACACCAAGCACTCCCATTTAGAGCAGGCAGATAAGGCTCATATTTACTGCAAATAACGTCACTTACTCAGGGAAAGACACAGAAAACACTGACACAGGCCCAGAGAACAGCTGGCCACATACACCCAAACACCATCAGAGCCTCAGAGAGCGGCCATGTTGTCAAGCGAAGTGCACAGCATGGGAGCGAGAGAAGCACCCAGGTTAAAGAAAAAGGCAGCAGGTAAATATAACCAGCGAAAAGGCATGGGGAGACCAAGAAGGGTCATGCAGAGATAGCGAAGGGCTGCAAAACAGTCAGGTATGATGACAGGCCCTAACAATGAGAGCGCAGAAGAGAGGTTGAGGGGGCAAGTAAATACAAGCATTTGCAATGAAAGAGGTCTTGCATTTGCGAGAGTTTGAGCTATTGGCATTGTAAATGACAATGCCTTTTATTTATGTGTTTTCGAAACGTTGCAAGCGGTGCATAAACACACACATTTTTTACTTATAGTCCTTGCTTACGAAAAGCATGGCTGGCAGCAAAAGAGCCGTACTTTTTTTAACAGAGTTTTATATAGCACAAACTTGACCCAAATCGGGGTTCAGAGCGCTTTACATAGCACCAGTTGCATTACATGAGCGCACATTCATTTTTTTTATGAGGCACGGGGAGATTAAGTGATTTGCCCAGAATCACAGGATGTTCACCGTCATTGCCGAGACTCGAACCCAGTTCCCCAGATTCGAGGTCGACCGCCCTAACCGTTAGGCCAACTCCTCTCCCCGCATTGCTTCTCGTAAGCAGCGACTGTAAGTACAAAGTGCATGTTTACGCACCACTTGCAGGTTTTTCAAATACATAAATAAATGGCATTGGTATTTACAATGCCAATAGCTCAAAAACGCTCGCAAATGCGAGACCTATTGCATTGCAAATGCTTGTTTATTTTCATTGCAGCACATCCTGCGAAATTCATGTGTTTTCTTTCTCACTCCCTCATGAGCCCCCCCTCAAATGCCTGCTCTGCTGTGCTCCCCAAATTGCACCCACCCTCTAGGTTCCCTCACTCCTCCCAATCTGATTTTAATTTTTTACACCTCCAACTCACAAGATTCTCATTTCTCTTCTGCTCTCTATCACTCCCCTGTGCAAATGTAACTCATTTGCAGCCCTTGACCCCCCGTGCTGCTGCCACTCAACAGCATTCCCTATTTAAGCCCCCATTTGCTCCACCACTGCTCCTCTGTTTGTTCTCTTTACTTTATTTTTTATTTTTGGGAGGGCCCAGCAGCTGCAATCTGCTACCAGGAAAATAATTTTTGCAAAAAGGAAAAACATTGTTGACGCACAATCAACCTTCTTTTTATTTACCACTCCAAGATTTGCATCAGCAGAAATCATTAGCAAAGCCAATTGGTCCACTTCAGCTGACAAAATGAGAGTCCTGCTGTCTTTAGCAATGCTTGTTTCAGGTGAAACTGTCTAGTAGACCGTCTGGCTACCGGATCGGATTTTTAAACCACCTCTTTCTGACAAGATTAACAGACTACTATTGTAGGGCTGCTGCTCAGCCAAGCTTGTAGAGCTGCTGCTCGCGCACGCGAAGGTTAGATCCTCACCGTAATCCGTTCTTCTCCTTCTGTTTTCCTTCTTTTTCTGAATAGAAAATCCACATGTTTTGAGTTTGAGTTTATTATGCAACCTAAATCTTCAGTCTTAAAAATTAATTTTGTTCTTGCTTTTTCAGGAAATAATTATGCCCAGCAATTTAAAATGACTGCCGTGTCACAAAGATATTTTCCACCGCCAAGTTTTGGAATTTCTGTCCACGTAATATGTGGTAAACCCGGCTAGTGACCTTTAGAAGTGATTTCCTGAAGGCCTCCTGCTCTCTTGTAGATTCTGTTCTACTGCTACATTACAAGTACATACCACTATGGCCCTCCAGCAAGCCATCTCCGACCACCTAAAGTCTCCTCTCTTCTCCACATCTACGATGAGATGTGCGTCACAATGAAGTGGTGGGTATCACTGTCACCATCTTTGCAAGCTTCTGTCGGCGACAGAGAACACAGCCATAGACTTTGAACCAATCTGCAAACTTTTGTATGCTCATTAAAGTTCAACATTGTGTAAAGTACAATGTTAATAAGAAAGTTTATGAATGTGATCGGTCCACTCATACTAAAAGAAACCAGCTTGCCTTGTGAAAGATCATTTGCACCACATGCTTCAGCCATTCTGTTTCTCTACCTCCAGCTTCACCCATTACGCCTATCCATAATGCAAATAGCAGGATTGGCCAAGTGTGTGTTGTTTAGTCCCAAGCCGCTCCACATAGCGGTGGTGGAATCATGAAGGATCTGCAGCTTGGATGACCCACCATAGAAAAGAAATACCCCTCACACCCACTCTCTCTAGCATACAGATTCAGTTTCTCATCATTGTTGTATTTCTATATTTTGACTTTGTGCTTAGTCAATTATTTGATCCAAGAGGCGTGATGTAGATATAAATACCAAGGAGGAAAAAGTTATCCTTACTGTACGCCACAAGTCACTCAAAGTATGGATGTGGACATTTGGACAAGAATTGTTGACTGTCATAGAGGTATGAGGTGAACCACTGAAGATCAGTGTCATTGAAGCCTATATGTGTGCAAAAGATGTTCGTCATTTTTTGTTTGGGGTAGTGGCCTCAACCTAAATTTGGTGAATCCATGGCTGGCTGTAAGTGAATATTTAAATTTCCCAAGTTTGTGCTCTAAGCCAATAAGTACATAGCACAGATTTTCTACGGTTATGTTGTTTTTTGCTGTTATTGCAGTTGAAGACTCTATGCTGAGGGGCAGATTCACAAAAACATTTTGTTTTACTTCCTTTGAGTAGTACAGGAAGTAGTACCACAGGAGTACTCTTTTACATACTCTTACATGCCTTTGTGAATTGACTCCGAAATATCTGACTCCATATTAGTTCATGTGAAAGATTGCACAGTCTTTTTATTTGTACTAAATGTATGTGAATATTACCTAAATAGTCCCATTTTCGAGGATTTAAGGCTAATTCACAAAAGAGTGTGAGTACACAACAGAGTACTGTTGAGTACTACTTTACATATTTCTAAAATATCTTTTAGAATAGGCCCCTATTACACTTAATGCTCATAAGCGATGCAGATAATTGCAAATATAGTCAGCTCAATAAATTTGTAGAAAGGCCTAAACACACAATCTGAAATCGATATGCAATCCATGCTTCTCTTTTGTGTTTTTGGCAAACTTGAAATATGTTTTCCCTTAGTTTAGTTAATTCATAAATCTTAATCACATCTATAATTCAATTTCAAGATTACTCTGTAAGCGAGGGACCACCAACCTCAAGGTATTGATGCCATGATATGAAACGGATAGAGACAAAGCGTATCCGGAGCTCCCGCCTTCGCGACAACCACATACTGTGTGTGTTATTCTTTGTGTGCTGCTGTACATGACCTAGGGCAGAATTATTCAGACTGGGCTCTTTTTGAAACATATTAAACCCTTCCATGCCATGCATAACTGAAAGCAAGAGAAATGCAGCAAAGAGAAGCACATGGTTTCAATATAACATCTGACACACAACAGGAATGAACAGTACCGACATCCTGTGTACAGCACTCGCTCTTTTTTTCATCTTTTGGGCTACAATTGCTTCAAACCTGGATTTTATTATTATCATTATTAGCTGAAACATGATTGATTGGTCTGTGAAAGGAGTGCACAGGTCTCTGCCTGAAGAGTCCTCTTGAGGAGAGATGTGGTACAGCGGTCAGAGCGTCTGACTCTAGAGCATGGGACTCACGATTCTATCCCTGGCACATGCGGCAGCTCAGCATCATGTGACACAGGGCAATAGCTCACTTAATCTCCCTGACAGCCCCCAGCGCCTTGAAACCCTTAAGGGGGTGGTACGTTCGTACTTTACAAATAGGAATTATTATAGAGAGTTTGGAAGGAAAAACTGTATCTCACTCCTTAATTCCGGCCAGGGTGAGTAACACATCAGGTATCATTTTCTCATCTCTTCTCTCCACAGTAGCTCCCATCCTTCTTCCTTACCTTCTCATACCCTCTCTGTTCCACCTCAGTGCTTCCAATCAACACAACAATGGCGTAAAAAGCTATACAAACTAGCAGCATGGAATAATATCATATCCCCTCTCTATCATTTCCACATTTTTTAGTTCTGGTGTTAGCAGAAACCTTATGATTTTAATAAAATGATTCATATTTGTATATTTACTTATAGTTGCCTCCAGACATTTTTCTTCACCCATTGTTCAGTCAGTGTTTCATTCACATTTTTGTTTCATCCATCACACCATACAGCAAGGGGTGGAGGGTCAGCCCATTATGCCATTGGCTTTTACCTCTAAATGACTGAGGGATGTATGCTCTTGTACAATGTGCACTTACACACAAACAGTAGTACCCTTGTATAGTCTTACACAAATTATTCACAAACATGAGCAAAGTCAAGATCCAAAGCTAGACCAATTGGCTTTGCCAATGCTTGTTCCGAAAACCCTTCCTCTTTGCCTCTGCAGTACTTAGAAGTGGAGCCAGGGCAGCATAAACATGAAGCGCCTCTTTCTGAGCGTCTTGGTTTTCATCGCAATGGTACATCACTAATAAAACACAATACCAAAGGGTGATGTATTTGCCGGGAGCAGTATTTTACCACATCATTTAGAGTCCAACATCGATGGGCATTACGCAGTAATACCACATATTTCCCCCCATTCTGAACTTGAAATATTGTGGCATGAACTTGCAAAACAATTGTGCGGGAAAATCCAAATTATGCAGAATTTAGCCATGGATATACATGCTAACAGTAGGACTAAATTTAACTTATAATGAACACAGATGAGAAAGGATCAGTTGCTCTAAGCGCACTCTGTGGTATGTATTCAGATCACCTAAACCACATAAAGCTACGAGTCTGATTTTGACATTCTTTAAGATTCTTTGCAGATGGACGTATTAAAGAGGCTAAGGGCTGTAAGACCACTTCACTATCCTCTACTAAAGCCCCATCCAGAGCAGATCCACAGTGGTTTTTGGCCTGTGTATATCATAACACACATCAACTAACTTGGTGTCCAGAGTTCTTAAAGGCTGCACCAAGCACCAACAAATGCAAACAGCACATTACTTCTGCAAAGCCCTCTGTGAACCATCATTTGAGATATCTAGCTACTAGAGGCCATATGAAGGGGGCTCTTGGGGTCCTTGCTGTACTGATGTGATGTCACTCATGTTTAGGTCTAGAAAAGAGATAGCCTTAGATGCCTCACCAGACTCATGTTTTACAAATAACTAAATCATAATATTCATACATACATACAAGGGCTTCATTTATATATTTTTTTCTCCCATGGGTCTGTTCAGCTAGTATTTATAATTTTGTGTCCACTCACAACAGCAGCAGCATGGGGCAATGGGTGAGCCCACTTCAGGCATTGGCTCTTTTAACTGAGAGTGACAACATTTTGCTTGCACCCATCCCCCTGAAAATATAGTTAAATTCAATGCCAGAGCTAGTGAGCAATCTCTGCTTTCGTTTCTGCTTTTTTCATTCCATGTTTTTTTTTATTATTTCTTATGGCAACTGGTCAATTTTTACATATTGTTTTACAAACCTGTCCACCTCACCTTTAAAAGGTAGATTTTTATTTACTTTTCATCAATTTAAAACCTTTAATGCCTAGTAGATATTTTTGCAAAAATTAAAATTGCTGTCTTACAAGGCCAGACCCACTGGGATTGCCAGAGATTGTTTTAAACACATAACTCACATTTACCATATATTCACATTTTTATCTCTGAAACACCATTATTTCAGTATTAGCTCTGCATGCACTTAAGTAGGTATACGTGACCAATGTATACATTTAACACATAAGGAGATATGTTTTCAGGACAATTTAGATTTCTGAGTACTGTGGGACGTGTCAAAGACTTTATGCAATTGGGCCGAATGATAACCTGTCGGAGGTCTGTGGAGATAAGAGGAAACAGAGGCAGGAAACAGATCTGGCCGGCTGTACCCTACAACTGCAGGGATAGATGTGGCACCTTTGATGTCTGCAGACTGCGCTACCTGACACTATTAATTGTCCTGGCCGCTGAAACAGGCACAGAGACTTGCAAAATAAACAGGATCCCAGGCCATTAAGATAATTTGCAAGCCCGGTGTGTATAAACTCACGTCATGGCTTTGATGGATTAATGAGATAAGGGTCTGCAGATGCTGAGTCCTGCTCCCAGTCTGCTTTCTGTACATATCCTTCTAATATACTGGCTGGAATCCTAAATCGGCCATATAGGGTGCGATTTCTGCTATACTGAGCCTAACAGCCAAAGCCTGGACAAGTTTGTTTTTAATTTGATTTTTCAGAAGCGTTTTCTTAGAAAACAAAGACATGATCCATTTACAAATTAACTACTTACAATAGTCAAAACAACCAGAGAAGGAGGCCCATATGATATTTCTGCAAGGAATAAAAGTTTTTATCAGAAAGTGAGGCACATTTACTTTTTTTTTTTAATTCCAGGGCTCCTTCCAGCTGTCCATTAGATGGTTTCTGGGGTGCTCAAAGTTGCATGCAGTTATAGTGACTAGATGATACTTCTACCGAGAGAAAACAAGGAACTCGTTCAGGAAGCATCCACAAATTCAAAGCTAGGTGAGTTTTTGGGGAGGTTGGTAAAGCATGTGAACGGTGGGTCATTTCTTAGGGATGTCATTCCACAGATTTGGAGCAAAAGCAGCTTGGTGTAGAGGTTTTGTTGAACAAAAATGTTTCCAACTGCAAATTGTTGGTGCAGCGAAAACCAATGCCTGCTGGAGATCTACAATTGTTTTTTAAAACAGCGTCCAGTTTCGTGTCTTTTAATAAGATGAGGACAAATCTAAAAGTACAGCAGATATCTTCATCAAGGGGTCAAACGCCAGGAAAAGAAGCGTGGAGACTCCTGGGACTCCGGTTCATCTAACAAGTGTAGCACAGTGCACTAGTGCGCCTGCGTACTTCATTGACTAAGGCAGGCTCACAAGTTTCCACGGACCACATGTGTGTGGTCTGTAATTAAAAATACGCCTCATTTGTCCTGTCCCTATGCACAGCAGCCAAATGTAGTATACAGTCCACTTATGGCCCCTTCTGTAATACTAAATATGTGCCATTTGCAATGAATCTGGGGTAAGCGGCAAAGAATGGTATATTGACCAGATCGATCGATACATAGAATGCACACACAGAACATCTGTTATTGTAAACCCAGACCGGTCCACCTAACCATATATCCATTCTGCGGACATAAAGTCACCAAAACGATGTACTCTACGGTTGTATGACGGAATGCTGCATGGGGTTAGCACGCATTAGAATGAGCGCGTTGTTACGACGCGTTCCTTTAGCACACAAGCCGTTACAACAACTTGCTTCTGGATTTTGTATAGTATCATTTACTATTCCAGCTCCAGTCTGCACAACAGTAGGGAAGCTGTTGGACTTAAAATCAAACACCACTACACCAATGCGCCCCCTAAAGAAAGTCGTTGTACGACTTGCCTGCTAAACAAATACATGGTAACAACGTGTTTGTTCTATTGCTGACATTGTAAAGGCACAGCGTGAGTCTGGCTTCGTACTAAAGGATGTTTCCCATACTCTGCATGTACTCTGGGTAAATGAGATACCTGAACACTGTCTGGTTACTTAGAGAATGACTGCGCTGAACATTTCTACTAGGACGCTCCCCTGTAGTTTGGACACAAAAACTATTTTGATTTTGTAATGTGTATTACACTGTTAAATACAAACATATTTCTGAACCTCCTAGAAATTGTGCAAGATCACGCAGTATTTATGAAGGGAAAATAAAGGTGTCTAGTGAGCATCAACCAACGCTATAAAAAAAAAAGAGCATTTTGATCTATCTTTTTGAAAAGAAAAGTGATCTAACATGGTACTGTGCAGCAGAGTAGACTTCCATTACTTGCTCTACTACATGGCACCATGAATCTCAGTGGACTTTCATTACATGCACTACTACATGGAATTGTGTAGGTAAGTGGGCTTCCATTACATGCGCTACTGCATAGGGCTATGCTTCTGAGTGGACTTCCGTTACACGTGCTACTGCATGGGGCTTTGGATGTTAGTAGACTTAAAAACATGTTCTACTGTCTGGAATTGTGCATCTGAGTGAAGTGCAGACACATGTTCTACTACATGAGACTGGACTTCCATCACATATGATACTATATGGGACTGGACATCTGACTTGGACATTCCATACATGTTCTGCTACCAGGGTGTGAATCAGAGTGGACTTTCAATACATGTCCTGCTACATGGGACTGTGCATCTAACAGGACATGTGATTCTACAATGGACTGTGCTTCTGACTGGATAGCTAGTACATGTTCTGTTACTGGGACTGTGCATCTGAGTGGACTTTCATTACATGTGGAATTCTAGACACAGAGAAGAGGGTTGCATTTAACAACAAAGTACACATTTACACGCAGGGTCTTTAATAGTTTGTTTTTACCAGGGACTTAGAATAGAGGTTTCAGAAACAACCACGTTAACAAGCTGCGTGCTGGCTGACATTCTCTGATGAGAGGAAATTACAGAATTTTCGGAGTTACATTTTGTCAGCTTCAATAAGTTAATAAAAAAAACTGCCAATTTAGCCTTCGCCACACATTTTATGAAGTTTAAAGAAAATGGGTGTAAACTGGCAAAAGCCAGCTTTTGTACACCAGAAAAGACAGCAAAACCTATTTAATGCACAAAATAATTATCCCCTAAATTTCACCTGCAGATTAGACACCCTTTTGGGAAGCTGGCAAAACTGCAAAGGGAGTCGGATCTACTGTGAGAATTCATTCCAAGGTCTCTGCAGCTGTAGATTGACAAGTCTTGTTCCCTCTTGTTTTTTGGACGTCTGGGTTTCCAGTGTGTGTGACCAATAATTGAGTTTGGGTGTTCTTAAAATGGATAACTACACCATGATGGGAGAGACTGGGCGGGTTTGTCTAAAAGGATATTAGAAAAGTTGTTGTAGGTGCTGAGGAGTATATAGGAAAGGAAGGGAATCACCAATAGAAATACTGTAGAAAATATTTATGGCATGGGCTGCAGAGTCATGGGCTAGGAGATATATCATCAGGAGAATGAAAAACAAGCATTGGCAAAGCCAATGGGTCTCGCCTATGCTAGAGCTATTGACTTTGCCAATGTGTATTTGTGCTGTGTCGTACATCAGTGTGGCCGCTGTTCATCATAGCTAGGGATTTGTGACATAGAGGAGAGTGGCATGGAGTAGTGTAGAGTAGCATAGAGTGGCATATTGTGTTAAAAGAGTGCAGTGTCATAGAGTGGAGTGTCGCAGCATTGTAGAATGCAATGGCGTAGAATAGTGCAGAGTAGATTATAGTGGCCTAGAATGCAGTGGCGTACAGTGTATTGACACAGAGTCCAGTGTAGCAGAGTAGAGTAGAGTGGCATACAGTGCAGTGGCATAGAGTACAGAGGCATAGAGTGCAGTAGTGCCGAGTAGAGTTCAGTGGCATAGAGTGGTGCAAAGTGCAGTGCCATAGAGTGCAGTGTCGTAGAGTAGAGTGGAGCAGGGTAGAGTGCAGTAGTGTAGAGTGGAGTGCTGCAGAGTGCAGTAGCATAGAGGGAAGTGGCAGAGGGTGCAGTAGAGTGGCATAGAGTGGTGAAGAGTAGAGTGCAGTGGCGTAGAGTGCAATGGCATAGAGTGAAGCAGTGCGGAGATCAGTGGTGTAGAGTTCAGTGGCAGAAAGTGAAGTGTTGCAAAGTAGAGTGTTGTAGAGTGCAGTGGTGTAGGGTAGAGTGGCATAATGTAGAGTCATGCAGAGTGGAGTAGAGTGGCATAAAGCACAATGATGCAGAGTAGAATAGAGTGGCATAAAGCACAATGATGCAGAGTAGAATAGAGTGGCATAGAGTGCAGTGACGTAAAGTGCAATGATGTAGAGTAATGTAAAGTGCAGTGGCATAGAGTAGAGTGTTGCAGAGTATAGTATAGTGGCATAGAGTGCAGTGGTGCGGAGTAGATTGGCATAGATTGCAGTGCCATAGAGTGCATTGGTTCTGAGTAGATTGGTGTAGAGTGCATTGCCATAGAGTGCAGTGGTTTAGATTAGAGTGGCATCGAGTAAAGTGTTGCAGCGTAGAGTATAGTGGCATAGAGTGCAGTGGTGTAGGGTGCATTGCCACAGAGTGCGCTGGTTTAGAGTACAGTGGCATAGAGTAGAGTGGGGCAGAGTAGAGTGGCATAGAGTGCAGTAGATAAAGTGGAGTAGTGTAGCATAGTGTGGAGTGATACAGAGTGGTGTAGAGTGCAGTGGCGTAGATGGATTGTTTCAGAGTAGAGTGAAGTGGTGTAAGGTGGAGTGGTGCAGGAAAGAGTAGAGTGGCGTAGAGTGGCATAGAGTGCAGTGGTGCAGAGTAGATTAGAGTGGTGTAGAGTGGGCTGGTGTAGAGTGCAGTTCCATAGAGTGGAGTAATACAAAGAGGGACAAACTTAAGAGTGAGGCTGACTTGTCCAAAAGTGCCAAGAAGATTGCATCTGGGACAGGCACCAAAAAAGAAGTGCCCCGCACTAATTAATTAAATAGTTCAAAATGTAGCCCACATTTGCAAATTGGAGCTGTTTTTAACTAGTAAAGACACACTGTACAGTTGGTGTTGCAAGGTATCGAAAACTGCAATGGAGATTGTCCAAGGTAATTTTTGTGGTGTTATCAGTAATCCCCATCCCACCAGTCCATAAAAAGCCCCAAAAAACCATAAAAAGCCCCCAAAACAGCCCAAAAACGTCTCCCACACTGATTTGTCAGACCACACCTTCTGGCTCTGCCAAATTGTCCAATAGGCCAGTAGCGTAGTCAGTGAGTCATAGGCCTTAATGGAAGGAATGAATTGCCCCCACGGGTGCTGTTTGAATAAAAAAATGATGACATCGGAAATATTGTTTACAAGCAAAAATAGACCAAGTGCGTGCAAAATAAGCAGAACAATTTTACATTTCATCTGGAAAATGAAGTAAAATCTGCTGGGCAAAACCAACAAATATGCAAAAATGATGGCGGAAAAACCATATTAATGTTTCATAGACCAATGTCTAAAATAAAGCGAAAAATACATAAAACCGTGCACCCTGTTTTTGTTTTCACTGTTCCTGAATGTTCAAAAAACATTTTAATTGATATCAGTCACCCTCGGCGTACATCTCACTTTGGCTGTCCTCTTATTGCTGAAGTGAAGGTGAATACTTCCCTCACACACCACGAGAAGTTTTCAGGGCCCCAGTCTTTCGTGGGCCCCCCTAAGAGTTAACACTGTGTTCTTCACACAGTCCTGACCTTGAATAATTCTTAAACATAGACTGTTTTAAATATGCTTTAACTTTAATTCATTTTTAAAATGAGTGATATGTGGAAGTCTATAACAGACATTTTGAAGAGGACTGTTGTTTGTTTTTCAACACCATGCAACATCCATAAAAAAGTTCCTTTTAGATCAAAACAGGACCTCACAAATGGCTATGGGGGCTATGGCAGAGATTCTTTGCAATAATATTAGTGAGCAGTTGCTCTATCACAATATTGAAAGCACACAGCACTATCCCTGAATATTAATGGAAACACATTTGGACCAGTGTGCTTGTAAAGTGTCAGCGACCTGGCCAAAGAGTGCATTAAAAGGCCTTTCGGGGTCCAGATAATACATTATGTGCTGTCTCAGAAACTTCTCATAAATCACCTATTTGCATGTTTGTCACAGCGCACGCCTGTTTGCTGCTTTCAGTTGTGCAGAACAGGAGTCATAGGGTCATTGACTGTGTTGGGCGGTGGCCTTCCTCCAAAACATTTGAACAATGCCCATCATCAGCAGAGAACTATGAAATCTGCCTTTACCACCAAAACAATTTGTGCCAAAGATTTGGAGCATTCCTACTGGCAAGCAATGTGTGCTTCATTTGTGCTGGTGGATGCTCGTGGTGGTGACTGGCACGCTTTTCTGACAATCAGGGCTTATTTTTCATGTTTATACTTCAATCCAGAGCAAGAGAGAGAAAAGAGAGAAGGGAGGTAGTAGAGAAATATAGGAAAACAGTAACAAAGAGAGAACAAAAGTATTAAAAAAAGATATCAGGCGTGAGATGGAGAGAAAGGAAGTGGGTGTTGGAAGAAAGGGGCATGAGGCAAAATCAAAACTCTGGAGCCTCGTTATCGGTATTTGTTGGCACCAGCAGAGAGCTGCTGAGGAAGACCCTGCACTTAAAGATTTTTTTTAACAAATGATGCACTGCATGCCATCCAGGGTAAGCATACATAGGAAGGCCCAGATTCACTAAGGGCTTGTGTTGCCATTGTGTCATGCAAGGCAACACGAGCCCTTAAATCAGATTTACTGAGCCATGCAAAGTCATAGTGAGTGGCTCTGTGTGGCTTGGTAAATCTAGAGTAACGCTAGCCAGTGCAATTCTCTGCCCAGCATTACTCTGCATTGGGAAGGCATTCCATGGGTAAAGTGCTGGTGCTCCAACAAATTCACCCATGTATTTTGGCACATTCCCAGATTTACTAAGAATGGTAAGGATGGTAATGCGTCAAAAAACTAAGCCATCCCAACAGAGGTGTAACAAGGACAAATATGTTTTTTCCCCTCGTTATTTCCTCTTTGTACATGTGCTGCATTCTGCAGTACACATAGAAAGAGGAAAATGCCTCTGAGGATTTTTTTGTGCACAAAAGTGTCCTTTCCTGCAAAAAACAAGTCTGCCTGCAAAGAGTGCACCGTTGCATCATGCCTTGGTGCACCGTGCCTTGGTATGCATGACGCATTCCTGCTCACTCTGTTTGATGCAACACAGCAAATTGTCTTGCTGTGTTGTGCCAAATGTTGGTAAATCCGGGCCTAAGGGTCGCATTTACAGTTTGGCGGACAGGTTACAATGTCACAAACATGACGGATATCCCATCCGCCGCATTACAAGTGCATTATATTCAATGGCACTTAAATACGGCAGACGGGATATCTGTCACGTGTGTGACAGAGTAACGCATCTACTGATCTTTAAAACAGCTCCTAAAGTAGCCCATTGAGGAGGTTTTTTTTGCTTGAAGTTTTTTTTTTTGCAGATTTTTTTGTATTTTTTTTATTTAGGGCAAACTAGACCCAAAGTACTGGAGCACTTTACCTGAGCACCAGTTCATTACACAAGGACACATTAATTATTTTTTATTTTTTTAGACATGTCACTGGCAGCCCTCAACATTTTGAACCAGTGTAGAGCTGGATTGGGATTGCACAGCGCCTAGTGAGAGAACGTATGTGAAGAGGTTGCTATCTGTTTGCCTGTCTACAGCATAGTCACATAGGTCGTGGCTGACTTGCTCCAAATAACAATGACCTGTGATTAAACAGCTACTTCTCAGTACATGGAACCCCAGAGAATCAACACAAACAGCAGGTCTCCAACTCAGGTCTTTCAGGATCCTGATTTGGAATAGCACCTAAATAAGAATGGTGTCAGAACTTGCATATTTACTAATTCATCCACCTATACATTCATCTCAATGACTTAAGCACCCACTTCAGAAATCTGTCTGTAACCTACGTCACTCATTCCCTTATCTGTATATGTTCTGTGAGAGATGGAAGCTTGCTTTGTTACTGCCATGCTATCCCTGGTCTGTGAAGAAGTAAAGCTTGAATCTGTTCTGCTCTGTGATGGAAAAGGTTTGTGCTGATGCTTCCCTCGCCGTACCGGTCCTCTGAAGTTGGGAAGCTTGCACTGTTTCTTCCCAGGATGCATCTCTTCTATGAAGAGTAGTGTTTCCAATGCTGCTGCTCCTTCTTATAAAAATACAACAGATATTTTGAATGCACTTGCATAACATGCCCATGCCAATCAGAAGCTTTTGTTGGACCCAGTGCTAACACACTAGTTTCATAGCCCTGGCCCAGATACTCTGGATTCAGTCCCAGCTTCCCAGCTTGTCTAAACTGTAAGACTCTGCATAGTTACCTTTCTTTCCACTGCCTCTTTTTCCGTGATCATCACATTTGAGAGCACTTTGAAATAATTCAGTTCTGGATATGCACTGTACCAAAACCTCTCTCTCTAGTACACGGTATAATAGACCACAATGTTGCTTCCTTAAGAACAACAATAAATGGCTTGTATTTGTGGCACTAGACAACTGATTTGCCTCTTGTGTTATCCTATCCATGCGTCCAACACTAGGACATTTCTTTATGATGTATCTGTGCGCCTAACAAAATTTCATTAATTCATTCATTAATAAAATTGTCATTAGGGCTGAAGGGGTAAGAATGTGATACTCATCCATGATGGAACGGCACAATGTCTAATTGGGAAACCTGGATTCAATCCTGACTTCCAAGCTTGACCAAACAGAATGACCCTTGCCTCTTGAGTCATTTATACAACTGTCATGGCGGCGAGGATGCGGTTCACTATTTCTAATAAAGGCCCCTCAGTGCAGTGATATAAACTAAGGTGTTAAAGTGAAGCAATCCAAAATACTATTTTTTATGAAAAGCTCACAACTTTATTTATGTAAAGTGGCAGTCGGCGAAACTTGCTGCAGGTTGGGAGGACAGGCGGCGCTAAGAGCTGCTCTCCACAGCCTCCGCTACTTTGGTTTTCTAGATAGGATGCTACACAGAGAGATTGCTCAGAATTATGGAACCCGGACATCACTGCCTCACCACCACTCCCCGAGTGGGACAGGTACCAAGTATGAGATGCTTTGGTGTTGTTTTTGAAAATAAATTAGTTGAATGATTGGGGGATGACATGCTAGTGACAGTCATTTTTGAACTGCACAGCAAACATACAATATTTGATCATGCACTACTGAGCTACTGGGGGTGTTTTTTGGGAAAATCTGCAATTTAATGTTGATTCTGCTGAAACCTTGTTCCTTACTTTCCTTTTTCAGTTACCCCTGACTAAGAGAACTTATCTCGAAATGCACTGGGTGTTGAACATCTGTGGATGAAATTTGGATTATTTGTGAAGAAAGTGATACTATGGATTGTTATACAGTGGAAACAGCATTTCACCAATAGAACATGGGAGTTGTGAATATTAACACTTTGGCTGTTTGAATTGAATAAACATGGATGAAAATGGATACATTTGAAAAATTAAGGATGAACATTAACATTGGATTCGTATTGGCCAATGGGCCCATTGAAGGGCTGTGCACCTTGGGGACTGTTATGCCTACCAGGCATTCACAGTGGCTCACATTGTGAAACATGCCGCACTATCTGACAGCCTCGACAATAGCACATCGTGAGGCCTCTTCAAGGAGCAAGGCCTACGGAAATTTGTCCCATCGCCCTCTCCACCCTGGTTCCGAGGCTGGTGAACATGCCATATGAAGCTGGGACTATTTCACAGTACTTGATGTGAGATACCTATATTCCTGGGAAAGACGCCTGATAGCAGCACATGGAGATTAAGTGATTTGCCCAGAATCACAGGATGTTGAGCCGACGCCGAGACTCAAACGTGGCTCGCCAGTTCCAAAGTTGGCAGATCTGGCCGTTAAGTCACATCCTCTCCTCTGAGTAGCTCAGTCGGTCTTCTGCACACAGTATAGTGAGGCAAATAGAGGTATGGGAAAAACTGTTCATCATTTCCAAATTAGTAGACTCTACTAGACGACTGTCAATAGATCACCCAAAATCCCTTCCAAAGAATATGTACGTCGGTGCCTCACATTTGAAAAAATGCAATTAAATGAAAAAAATCCAGATTTAATGTATTTACTTTGAATTGCCTTCTGCAGGGCAATCACCATGTCTCCAGATTTCAAATCGTCCTGACGTCCATCTTGAGATAAAAAGGCAATCACATTTAGACCATAACAATTCGAGAAACGTTATCAAACAAAAGGTAATTGAAAGTTGGGCATTCCATACAAATGCACAAGAAAACCAGAATGTATAACAGTAGACTAAAGCAAATCATTTCATTTGTCTCCTCGTTAGAACGCGCCTTGTACGAAAAAAAGCACTGTTGAAAAGACAGGGAAGTGGGTTTTTGCATCCAATCTTGAAAAAATCATTGATTTTTTTTTTAAGTGCCTGGTTTGGGTATGTCTCATAATTTACAAAATGAAAAAATCCTTCTTGTGTCTTTAAAAATGAAAAGTGCACGTTGTAGAGAGACTCACAGACAAAATGTTAAATGTGTTTTTTGTAATGGCAAAGGTCAGGGGAGGAGAAAAGCCAATAGTCCCTTGTTTGCCCTTCTGTGAATTCTGGGGTCATGGGAAGCGAGTGAGGAGTACTCAGCATACCTGACTTTTCACCAATGAAAAGCAGGTAATAGGTTCAGACCTGTACGTATTAGAAAGATTACAAAGTGCTTCATTTGTAAATAAATAAGTGCAGGGTCAACACACTTTCTGAGGAGGCTCCCATTGGCATTGTCGAATGGTGGATTTGCCAAATATGAATGACGCCAAGTCATGATTCCACCATATGCGTCTTTATTCCAACACCCCACGCTTCAAGGAATATTTACAAAGCTTTCATGCAATGCAGGGCTGCAAGCGAAGTTGATGTACTGCATTTTATGATAAAGAGAGATCAGAAATGCTTCATATTTACAAAGATAGGGAGCATTTACCCTTTCTCCTTGGTCTGGCACACTGTTTGCAACTTAGTGCCAATGCATGCCCCCTTGTACCATAGTGCAACGGTGCCTGCATTATGAGCAGGATTATTTTTCTTCAGGAAAGCACACCTTCATGCACAAAAACAATCCTTAGAGGCATTTTCCTCCTTCTGTTTGTGATGCTGAATACATCACGCATAGAAAGAGGAGGTAACAAGGAGGACATAATGAGATTTCTCCTTCTTACGCCTCACTGGGGAATTCTAGCAATTTGACACATTCCCAGGTTTGCTAGCTTTAGTAAACCGGGAAATGTGCCAAAATCCATGGGTGGAGCATGGGAACACCCATGCTCCACCCATGGAATGCCTCCCAGATGCAGTGTAACACAACACAGCACAAGGGGCTGCGTTGCTGTACTTTGTCTTTACAAAGCTCCACGGAAGGAGGAGTAAATTGCTCCATATGTGGATTATTAAATTCCAGTTAAGGACGCGTGTTGCCTTGCAACAACTCGCATCACACAAGGACAATGTAATTTTTTTTATAAATCTGGGCATAAATGTCTCTTTACCTCTCTCTTGAAGATTCATTTTCATCCCTGCTTTCTCCATTTGTCACTTTATTCCTGTTTCTATTTTTTTCCCATTCCCTTCCTCTCCCTCTGTTGGTCTGGGTTGAGTCCAATGATGATAAAGATATCCTGTTCCCAAAAAAGAAGTTGTGGTGCTCACCACCACCAACCACTGGCACAAACAAAGCCCTTATTACCAGATACAAATATTATTTAGAACCAGAAGTGTCCCCAAATCCGAGCTGTTTTTATGGCCGTCTAAAAGTCAGTGTTATGTTGGAAAAGAAATAGTGGTTGGATTCAAGCGGCCATCAGACGGAAAATCCGTCCTGTGTTAAGGAGGATTGAAATGCTAAAAATTCACATTGAAGGGGAATCCGAGGGCGGTATTGAGTACCCCAGGGTTCCTCTTACAATGATTATTTTGACACAGTTCATGTGCCTGCTGACAATTAAGCCTGGATGCCAAAGTTCAGGGGAGATGAGAGGGAAAGGGGTAGGTTATTGACTTAATGCAAGTCCTCAAAGGTCTCTTAACACCACTGTTTACCTTCCTCCTCTAAAAGGTCACCTCAGGTCGAAGGTCAGTTCGAAGGATATCACTGCATATCGTTGTCATTCCACAAACACCCAGCAGCCATCTTGGGTGCAACTTCAATAGCTCCATAATCCCCAAGGAGGGCGAGGTATGCCTTAATTTCACATGATTTACAAAGGATAAGCCCTGCTGGTGGGGCGGGGCTTGTATTGGGTTACATGTCTTGCCACATGAGCCAGTGTTGGGCCCACTGAATTTATTTCAAAATATTTTTATTGAAATTTTACTCAGGGAGATCATCCAAAAAGCATTACAAATGCGACCAATTTCAGAAGCATCATCCGCCCAGGTATATAAATAAACATAAGAGCTAGAGTTTACCCCCTACTTCTAAACGGATGAAGTTTAATATATGACACAGTTTCATCAGGATAGTATAAGCTTATAACTATCTACCCTCCCACTGAATTTAAATACATGTTTACTCACAGTGTGCACTGCTATAGTAAGTTTTTGGGCCAGGTCAGGTCTAGTGTATCTGGGCACATTACAACACAGTTCTCATTTACATTTGATAGATTGCATATATAGTAATTTGTGAAGCCAAGACGTATGCATATGTCACCCTGAAGGCAGGCAGTACTTTATCAAAAATGAATGAGACATTCTTGGCTTTGTTTTGCATTTCAATTTATTCCCATTAAAATGTTTTAAATGTGCTTGGTTCCCATTCCAAAGCCTGCTTGAAAAAGTTTGAAATGTATCCAAAGTCCTGGATATCGATGAGAGACGAAGATCTCCTGGAGATCACCTTAAAAAATGTGCATTTGTGGGTGTATTTTTTTAATTCTTACTTTCTCCACAAAGAATTTTTTTTAGGTATGGAGAAACCCTTTTCCCTGTAACCCCTTGAAATACGAGGATTTGTGTTTTCCTTTCTCACCCTGGAAATGCACTTACTGTTCCCTTTCCAAGGATTACATTTTGCATGCGTTTGCATTGTGTGATTGTGCAGTATGGCCGTGAGGACCTTCAAACTTCCAAGTTTGTGAGCTTCACACATTTTGAAGATTCAGCCCCAGGTATTTATTATATTTTTTTTAAGTTTTACATAACACTGATCCCCAACAAAGTATGTGGGTGCTTTACAATAAACAGTAAGATCATAATTACTCTGAAAACGCATCACCATAGAATGGAACAAAGGTTGAGCACAGGTAGTAGGCGTAGAACACTCAGTACAATCGAAGGTGTGGTACTCCTGTCAGCAGCGGATCAGGAGTACGGATCAACCGTGATCATATAATAATTAATAATTACTTTTTAAAATCTATCTTAAAAACTAACATTACTGAGGTGCAAAATCCACCCTACTGATGGATTTTCCACCCTTGTAAGTACAATTTTTGAACAGGGGATTCTTCGAATCCTCTTTCTGTCAAGCAGATGTGGGATTTGTAATCGGAAATGGAAGTCGACAAATCGTCATTGTGTCATCCAGTTGTAGGATTTGCTATCATAAGTACAAGTCCCATTTAGGAGCCCCAAAAAGTTTGTGAATCAATCCCTTAGGACCTACCGCTTTGCAGGGCGCAACTATGACACTTTCCAAAACCCTAAAATTGGGCAAGATTCAGGGGACTCTTTTTCCCAGGTTCGAGATACAACAATATACAAAGGAATTCATTTGGCATAGCTACTTTGGGTCTGCCTGCACATGCATTCTCTTTAAAGGAATCATTGAGGGGGCTACGCTCGTATGAATAAGTATCAGACACAGCTATTCATTGCATACAACCCTATGTTTTTATCAAAATGGCCTGCAGATACCTGCATAAATTATCTGTCATAAGAGAGGAAGTGAAGCAGTCATTTGATTGGTGAGATGGTGGTAAAAGCAAGAAACCATTAGGATTTGACGTTGGCGCTTCAAGGATCGTTTTTGCAAAAGACGCCATTCTAGATAAATCGCCGATTGATATCTCATGCATCACATTGGTATTTCAAGGTCACTTGAGGTTTGCTACTCCAGACATAGCACAGACTAATGAAGGTGCTTCTCAAAACTTCATATTTCAGCGATTCGTTTTATGATATCGTTACGCCATATTGTTAATTGTGATAGACCTGTACCATGCCACCTGGAGAAAGGGTTGGAGATAGTAAAAGTTATAAATGATTGAATTACCATGATAATACTCTAGTGAGCTTGGGACCTCTGTGCTTTATAGCTATAACAACAGTGAATGAGGTCTGATTTCTTCTGCATTTAAGAGAGTGTTTAGCCACCAAAGTCTTTTTTGATTTGTAATCCCCACTCAGCTGTGATTTACTGAGAATTTCTCAGGTTCTGTGAAATATTTTGAGTGATAGAACAACAGAATTGATCACCTAAGTGGAAAGTACACAAATGTTATTTTTGACTGAGAGGTATAGGAGATACCCAGACAGCAGAAGGATGGGGGATACCCTTTCACCCATATGGACTGAAACGGGAAATTGCAGACCTTTTGATCAGCTTTAGAGATTTATGGTGAGGGTAAGAAACAGCTACCCAACCAGTGAAGTCTGAGTTCATGCGGTTCAGTGAAACTGGTAAGTTGTACAAATGGCGCCTCCTGGCTGTTCTCACATAGGAACAATGCTACTACAACTTTGTAGCTTTAACTATTCTGTAAAATTGTGCACACAAAACTTCTTAGTGTGCCTTAATTCAAAGGAGAGAATGTGTCTTGATGGGGGTTGCTATGTTTGGGTGTCCAACCTAGCTCCAAGAGGGACAAATCCCTGCAAGATACCTCTGAGTGATATGCCACGCAATATTGTAGTGTATAATGATATTCGAGATAAACATCTACTATTTAGATGCACTCCATTCAAATACATCCTATGTAAATTTATGTTATGAGGGTTTCCTGAAAATTTCACATGGCTCCTGAGTTGGGTGCAGAAGAACAAGGGCAGCCCTCCTTTGTCTGAATGGGTGGGAAGATCGTGCTTGTAAAACGAGCTAGGGATATTGAATGCAAATTATTCTTTTTGTAGTTAAGATTTCCAGTTGGATGTTTGTCAATAGCTCAGTGTTTCTGTGCATATTAATGCATGTGCCACAAGGGGTAATAAGTATATTATTGTCTATTTTCATTTTTAGGGCTGAGCTTTGATAGCACAGCTGTCAAATAGGCTCATTGCTAACAAGAATGATGGACTGAGCTTTGGGACTGCCCATTTAACCATTGGCTTTCCTCCACTAGCCTCTTTTACACATTGGCTTGATACTTTGTAAATTATGGCTTTGCTCAGCACAGTTGACCTTTCATCTCTCGCCTAATGCTTTTGGCTATATCCTTCCATCTCCTCATGAGTGCTTACAATGAACTACAAGAGGGACTACTTTACAACTACAGCTCTGTCTGTCCCCTCCTACAGGGGCCTTCCCCAATGGCGTAGCAAGGTCAGGTGGTACCCGGTGTGGAAAATTTCTTGTCACCCCCAGCTTGACAAAATGGCAAAAATATGAGTTTAACACATATTTTAGCCATTTTGTCATCCCCTCGGTGATGACACCCAGGGCGGCCCACACCCACCGCACCACCCCCCCCTTCCATAAGTCATAATCTAATGTGCTAATGCTACATGCGTTCACTCGTTAAACTCAGACTTACTGACTTTGGCAGAGCTCTGTTTTTTATTGTAAAACAGATACAAACCCAACCGAGGTACACTCTGGAACACCTATCACAGTTATTTCTGGAAACGTGACACAACGGAGGCACTACGACTCACCACTTGTGTAAACCTATTTGAGTGATTAAACAGTGCCGGCAAAGAGATTGACAGGCGTAAATCAAAGGAGTAAAGGCCTGTGCAGAGCCTCATTTCAGCATCAAGTTTGTCAGCTGTGTGTTGATCATTGATATGTGGTGCCCTTACATTGGCATGGTGGTGAAAGCTCAGTTTGTGTATCTAAGCACGGCTCTTTGCTTCGCCAAAGGCCCTAAAAGAGGGGCGCGCCCTGCAACCAGAAATGCGGTTTCTTTTTTGTAAATCCCCCAGGAGGCGCGTGGTCTCTCCAGCCCCTTGTATATGGCCACGGTCTGGTTTATAATAAACAGAGGAAGTGGCCTGTCTATTGAACCACTAACTGCAAACAGCTGTGCGGCCTACCCCTGCAAAACATCGGCTAACACACTCTACGGAAATCTGTGCCCCCCGCCCCCAACGGCCAGCCTCATGCAGCCTTGAAAAAGGAAATGCAATTTCGGCAGAGTCGCTGCTGTGCTATTACAGAGTTATATATGAATCCAGATGGTCGGATCAAGTGCTGGCAAAATGGTGCGTTTTATTTGTATAGAACTCGGCGGCAGAGGGGCGATCACAAGCCCTGAGGCACAGAACTGCACTGCGAGCCACATGCGAGCGTGTTAGCCAGACCTAAGAACAGAGCGCTTAGTTGGAGTTTTCGAAATCTAGATTAAATTACAATGTTGGCAAAGTAGCTTCAGCCGAGTCAATGCCCGCTCAAAGACATGCGAGGTCACACAGCATGAAGTCATGGCAGGGCTGATACTGCCGTTCATTCTTCTAATGTTGAAAGAAGGAACTCACTGAGTTCGCCAACACGTTTGTTATTATGGATAGCGCAATCTACATCCAGGGCTTAAAGTGGGCCGGGCTCACCAGGTCTGAGTACCGGAGGTTTTTTAAACGGGGCCTCAAAACGGGTCTCTATCGGGCTCTGTTTTGTGCCCTGGCACAGGTGGTCCGTTTTTTCCCGGACTGTAGCAGGCACATAATGTGCGTGTGCTCACACTGCTCACTTCTTACTAGTGGAGAAGTTACGGCATGACGTCATGCTAGGGGAAGGGAAATCCTTAAGAGAGTCATTTTCTCTCTGGATTTCCCTCCTTCTCTTTTTGAAACTCAGGAGCAACAACATTGTCGTGGTGTCACCAGGGCTTTAAGTGGAAGCTTTTTCAATATTATATACAAGCCATAGTTGCTGCTTATTTATCTTATGCAACTAACAACCACTGACAAAGCCAAAAGTCCTGGATTGTTATGGGTATAATGTTACTTGTATCATATATCGGTATGCAATGACCGAAACGGCAAAATACCAGTCGGGTGGCACACTATATTCTAAGCACAGATTTTTTTAGCTACGTGTTTTAAGTCACGCCCTTAATAACATTGGCCACGCCCCTTTGAGAGACCACCATAATATGATTGTCAGAATAGAGCAGACCTGAGTACAATTCAAGCTCCACGTCCTTATAAGCATATTATCGATACTATTGTGTGACAGGTCACCTATTTACAAGAAGTGGGGTCGGAAAATGAATGGAAGGTGAAGGTAAAAGTGAAGGGCCATGCTTCTACTTGTTACATAATTATAAAAGACCCCGTCACATTGTATGCCCAGCCCCAGACTATTTGAAAATAGTTTTGTAGTCAATTTATTTACAAAAGTCTACTGTAAAATAATCTAAATGACATGTTTTCCAAAATTTGCTCTGGTAGAGGAACAGCCCTCTTTTAATGCCACTCTATTGGGTGTTTCAAGTTCGCTCTCTGCACTCACTTCCTCGGTGCAACTCCCTCTGTGCAACATGGTCACAGTATTTAATCCAACCTGCTAAAATGTCCAGCAGCCTCCGCTGACCTTAGCACTAGATGCAAGTTAGGCTTGTTGGGCTGTATCATGAAGCGCTGCGCTGGCTCAGTACAGAGAGACTCTGAGATGTCTAAAGTTACTGCATGTAACTCGGAAAGTGCTTAATTTCCACCGGTGTTTTCTGGTGCTTAGCACTGGCACTTATTTCTGACAGTCCACCAAATGGTGGCGCTGTCTGTCTATTTTTTCAGAAGAGTACATCAGCAGATCATTTCAAACTTCAATATACACTGCATTTAGCAGCACTGACAAGGTGTGCAAGCCTATGAAATACCTTGGGCCCTAGAACTTATGTTTTTACAAATTAAGCACTGATTACTCTGAATTTCTCTGAGCTAATGAATGAGAGGTCGACAGCACAAGTGTCTGAGTTATATTCATGAACTTTAGACACCTTGGGCAGATTTACAAGAACTGATGCATCTCTGCATATCAGCAGAGATGCGTCAGTTAATTTGCTTCACACAAAAAAACCCTTGCGCCTTCATGGATGTGTCGCATTTACAATGCAGCGCACCGTGGCGCAAGGATTGACAGATGCGTGATGCATCTGTTCGCGTAAAGGCAAAGCATTGCTGGAGTCTTGTCGCAAGCACGACGCAACTTCAGCAATGCTCAGGAATGCCTATTCCCATTATGCTGTGCCACTCCTTATGCCTGCTTCAAGCGTAAGGTTTTGACGCAGTGGAGTCGTAGAAGTGACTCAGTGAAATCTTGTAGATTTCACTGCGTCACTTTTACGAGGCTTTCTTACATCGGAACTCCCACCCTGCATACATTATACCTGACGCAGGTATATTGTAGCGCAGGGCTTTACAACGTGACGCATCTCCCTAGATGCGTCACGTTGTAAATATATCGCAACATGGTGCATTGTTTACGACGCTGCTGTGTCACAAAAGTGACGCAATAGCGGCGTAAAAGTGTTGCAAGGGGCTTGTAAATCTGCCCCCTCATACGCAAAACAAAACAAGCATTGGCATAGCCAATAGGCCTCGCCTTTGGGACCTTATAAGTGTTTAGCCATGTAACAGTTGCATAACTAAACACTTATAAGGTCCCAAAAGCGAGACCTATTGTCTATGCCAATGCTTGTTTTAACTGCTGCGATCTATTGAAGCCTCACGGAGAACATCAAAGCGGCCGCGCAAGTGAAAGTAATCGCGGGAAAGCGCGACGCGCGCGCCCGCGCACATGCACTGTAGCTCCAGGCTGGCCTGGTAGCACTTTTTGGAGCCCTCTCAATAAGTCTCGCCAGACCAGCGCATGCGCTGGGTCAGGCGAGACCTAACCAGTAGCGTAGCTCATCGGTGAGCCAGCGCAGTCCCTTATGATAGGGTCACTGATCTGTTTTCCCTTCACTGCACCGCTTTGTGGTCCACGCCCGAGAGCTGTAAAGGAAGCCAGGGCAAGCCTGCAGTCAGCGTTAAAGAAAGACCCCTCTGCTCCCCCACCTGACCCTGCCTCAGATAATGAAAGAGAGAAAACAGCCTAGTGTTCCCAGCTCCTTCCAGATGGTGCCCCCGCCCCTTTTTACAATCTCTCTGCTGCCCTCTTTACTTGTTTCAGAGGGACTGTGATTTCCATTTTCCCTCAGACTTTGATTTAAACCCTTGTCCCACAGGTCAAGCAAAGGTTGTCACGAGAGAGGAAAGGAGGATGAAAAGAGGCGCCCTTTTAAAGGGCGGGGGTTCCCAGCAATGGTTCAATGTGTTATTTTTAACGCCAAAGTCTAGGCTGTTAGGGAAGCCATCGGTATTTGCAATACAAGGAGCAGTCTTTTCAAACTAACCCACTATCCTTTCCATTATATACTTACATTATAAGAACACATTTTGCACTGACTACAAAGCCCTCAGTTTTCCAAGTCCATGCATGAGTGGCTCATTAAAGTCATGTTTTATTTTGCGATTCTGGGACTTGTACTCCTGAATTTTTTAATGGATAAACAGGACCACACAAACCTGGATAATATGAGCTACTCATTGAACCTCAGAAACCTGAGAGCCGTGCACATATGAGTGTTATGCTTTCCTGTTTTCTCTTCATGTAGAAGAGCAGTTTGTGTCAAGGTCTGCTCACGAAGGGCTTAGTAAGTGTGGTGATTAAACCGGGCATGCAGAGCCCTTCTCTGGCTCAGTGTCGCAAAGAGAATTGTATTGTATTGTATTGTATTTGTATTTATATAGCGCTTACTACCCGTGGCGAGGCATTGAAGCGCTTTTAGGCAAGTAGCATGCTCCTCCGGGACCCAAAAGTAGTGGTGGTGGCTGCTACCTGTTAGCAGCAGTGGGGCGGGTGGGGGGAAGGGGCAGGGGGGAATAGGTATACAAAAATCACTTACCTCCTGCTGGCTGGCTGGCCGATGCCTCTGCTACGTTCTCTTCTTGGCTTCTTTGGGAAGACAGTGAGCAGGAAGCACCAGGGCTACCGTGCTCCTTGCAGGCAGTCACAATGCTGCAGCGTTGTGATTGGTCCCTGACACGGCACTGAGCCAGGGGCTGGAGGGGTGGGCATATTCTCCACGCAGGCTGTAATGCAGCCAGCATGGAGAACATGGTATGTGCGCATGACTGTTTCGGGTGGCCCGAGAGGGACCGGCCAAGCACTCATGCTCACATACAAAGTGCAAACCACTCCTCCCCCTGCTCTGAGAGCAGCCCCGCCCCACAAAGACACCACAACGGTAAAAACTAAAATGATAACCTCAGGTTATTATCATTTTATTTTTCCTTATTTACTCCGCAAAAAGCAGTGGGGCAATGCTCTTCCGTCTTAGCGGAGGAGCCGCCACTGCCCAAAAGGGGTTAGTGGTGGATTGGTACAGGGAAATTTACACGTGAGTTCTTGAAGTCCTCTTTCTTCAACCGTTACTAAGCATGTTGCATTTTGTAGACCAATATTTACAATAGGAAAAGTAAAAGTATAAGATGCACCATGATGAGTGCCTTTGGTTGAAAACACTGACAGACTCAAGGTCACCTTCATGACATGGAGACAGATGAAAACCTGTGTTCATATGGCTGGGTAGTCTCCCAGCAACGTCTATCATGCACGCCAGCCCTCACTCAAAGCGCGGAACCATTTAAAAGCAAATTCCATATCAGAAAAAATACTTCACTGAAAGAAACCTTGATCCGCACATGGGACTATGTGCGACACCAGCAAGTTCTCACATTTTGCAAGCAATACATTCAATCTCACTTTTAATGGTCTAAGTCTGGGCTCAAAAATACCAGCAAGCAGAGAGTCCCTGCCTGAGGAGGCAGAGTAGATTGATGGTGTCACATATGACATCTCACTACTTGAGAATGGTGCTCTTTATTATTAAATTGAGAGCAAAATCAGCCTGAAGGATACCAATAATCTGTGATACATTCAACAAGCCCTGACTTTTTAGCCAAGAGTACTCCCCAGCACATGCTGGGATTCACATTTGCATAGGATTTGAAAGTCACAGTATTCAAATTTCTGATGGCCAGAAAACCAGGGCAAGCTGAAGGCATCAGACAGGCCATGACACAGGTCGGAGCTACAGAATTCAAGCGATGGAGCAGCGGATCGCAACCTTTTGACTTTTCTGAACCTCCATTTAATTATTATTGGAATCCGGGGACCCCCACTGAGGCATTACTAGAAGCCAGGGACCCTAGACTAAGTCATTTCAATTATTTACATTTTAAATCAATTGAATTTTATTGGAAAGGTTGGATCTTATCTAAATCCAACTGAGGCCGCCCATCATCCATATTCTATTCTGTTTGATGCACTTGCTGCTACAAATCAATCAGGGGATACCAACTTAATGTTTAGCCTCCAATTTCAAATTCCTTTACCATCACAGAACTTTTAAAAATGTTAAATTTTGCTTTTTAAATCATATACAAACAATCAGTTAATATTGTTTAATTTTTTAAATAGTCGCGGACTCCCAGAGTAGGTGTCACGGACCCCCAGTGGTCCACAGACGATAGGTTAAGAGCCGCTGCTGAAAGTTACAAAACACACGTTCAAATTAACTAAAGTGCAGCGGGCCGTGAAAATATTCAGTGCAGCACTGGGCTAATGGGAATAAATAGCGCAGTGCAGTTTAATTTGCACACTTTCACTTAAGACGGAAAGCTAGCCCTGTTTTTTTTTTTTAAATGTGTTTTACTAATTAGGCTAATTAGGTCCCTTTATTCAAAAGTTTGGAAATTCTAACTGACCAGTTATCACATATGTTTTTTTCTGGATTTATTTGGTGGTTTGGAAAGCAGATAACACACAACTATTAGAACAAACAAGGCAAATCTTAAAATAAAATCTGAAACAAACAGACGCGGTAGGACGCCAAGAAAAAACAGTTCATGACATTAGAAAAGAATCCCAAGAGGTTACTACAATACACTGGAATTTCCTCCTCGGAAATGTTTGGGTGATCAGGACTGGGAATATAAATAACTCATCCCTCTACATTTGTTAGCTCCTTGAGCAATACTCCGCCAGAAACAAAAAAAAACAAGCATTGGCAATGCCAATATGTTTACCTTATAACTTAAATCGTCTCCTTAGTCATTGATGAGGCCCTCAATAAGTCATCATACATGCTCTCTATCACTCATCCTTGCATTCATACATTCATTCACCCACTTCTTGCGTTCACCTGCTCACCCCTTCACAATAAAACAGACACACAAACTCAACAATCATTTGAATGATAAATAAAAAGAATAAAAGTAGAAAAAAAGAAGACATGCCACCTCATAAACTTGGAGGTCATATGCTTGGAATAGAAAAATAAAATTAAACAAAGCAGGGTGAGTCGCCATGTTTCAATGGTATTGTCCATAGTATGTAATTGTTTTAAACTTCCATGTTTAGAAGCAACATGTTGGCCATCTTTGCGCACTAAAACAATGATACAGTACGGACCATTCCATCAAAAGATAGCCTTCTTATGTAAAGGTGTATAATGTACCACTGTTGTATTGATCCAAGATAGTCAACTTAATGCTTCTGAACAAAATGGTCATCTTGGCACAGTAAAAACAATGATTCACTGTGGACAGTACCATTACAAGATGGCATCTCAATTTAGAAATTATGACCACACAGGATGAAGCACACTGCACATGAAATGGCATCAAATTAGTTGCCCGTTTTGACTGTCTAGGAAGCTGCAGGATGTTCCAAAACAAGAAGAGGGAAAGTAATAAAATGGGGCCTATAAAAGTAAAAAATGGAAAACTAACAGATTGACTTCCAGCCAGATAGTGAAGTACAATGTTTTTCCACAGGAGCTGTGTGACAGCCTTGCCCAATTCTTCTACATCAAGATCGCAACCATATACAGAAACCTCGAACCCCAACCTACACCTACCGACTTCCTCGACAGATACAACACCGTAACCAACGCAAACCACACACTGACCACTTGCACCATCTTCTCCACCCAGGCCCCTCCTCCCCATCATGAAATCCATCCACTCGGGAGCTCCCACAGACCCATGCCCGCACCACATCTTCAACCTCAAAAACCAAAGGATCAGCCTGGAACTCACCACCTTACCCAACACCTCTATCACCACAGCAACATTTGTTGATGCCTGGAAACACACCGAAGTCAGACCACTACTCCAAAAAACCTCCACCGACCCATGGGAACTCAAAAGCTACCTGCTCCCATTCCCATCGAAGGTACTAGAAAAGATCAGCAACAATCAAGTCATGACACACCTGGAGCAGAACCAGCTAATCAACACCGCCCAGTACTGCTTCTGCAGCAATCACAGCACCGAAACAACCCTGATCGCAGCCACCAAAGACATCCAAACCCTCCTCGATTGAGGAGAAACAGCAGCTTTGATCCTCCTTGACCTCTCGGCAGCCTTCAAAACCACATCCCACCACACACTGATTGAAAGACTCCACCACATCGGCATCCAAGGGGACACGCTCAGATGGATCCCCTTCTTCCTCACCAGAAGAGCCCAGAGGACCCACCTTCCACCTTTCACCCCTGAACCCATGGAGATCACCTGCTCATCCCTTAGCCCCATGCTCTTCAACGCATATATGACCCCGCTGGCCAACATTATCAGGTCCCATGGTCTCAACATTATTTCCTATGCAGACAACTCCCAACTCATCCTCTTACTCACCGACGACCCCACCACCACCAGAACCAACCTCTAAGGATGCATGCCAAACATCGCTGACTTGATGAAGAACAACTGCCTGCAGCTGAACACAGACAAGAGGGAAGTACTGATCTTTGGCAACAGCAGCAACACATGGAATGACTGTTGGTGGCCATCAGACCTAGGACCTGAACCCACTCCCTCCAATCACGCCAGAAACCTCGATATCATCATTGACAACAAGCTCACCATGAACTCACATATCAACACCGTCTCCTCTGCCTGCATTCTTACTCTGTGCATGCTACAAAAGATCTTCCCGTGGCTACCACTACACATGAGACGCGCAATGACACAAGCCCTCATCACCAGCCGACTGAACTATGACAATGCCCTCTATGTAGGAATTGCTGCACACCTTCTACAGAGACTTCAGACCATCCAGAACGCCATAGCAAGATTAATCCTTGACCTTCCCTGACAAAACAACATCACACCCCACCTCAGGAAACTTCACTGGTTCCACGTACAGAGATGCCAATTCAAGCTGCTGACCCACATAAACAAGGCTCTAGACAACCAATGGCCCGCCTATATTAACCACCGCCTGAACTTCCACCAACAATCGAGAAGACTACGTTCTGCCTCATTTTCACTTGCCCATACTCCCAGCATCTACCGAAGCAGAAGTGGAGGACACTCCTTCTCCCACATTGCAGCGAAGACCTGAGACAGCTTCAACATGCAACTCTGGACCATCACCTAATTTCCGGAATTTAGAATGGCCCTAAAGACCTGGCTATTCAAATAAACCTCCAGGGTCTGCAAGCATCTGAATACCCTATCGGTGTCCTGATTGATATAATTTTTTTCTCCACATGTTATCAGGCAAACTCACAGGACAATAAAGGCAGAAGCCAAAATGGGCTAACTTGCTGTCCCACACTTTTATGGTGAGAAGCAGAATGTGAATTACACTAGAACAGACAGAAGAGGACTGACCTAAGTATTCCTCTATGTATGTGTATGCAGAATTTTAATTTTTTTTATTACAAGGGCCTGGAAGACAACTACGTCCCATAAGTCCTCCTAAGATGGGCTGGCAAAGATTAGCCTGGTGTCAATGATCTATTCATAGGATTTGTCAAAAGAATAAGCCAACCCTATAATCATTGCTCTCATTACAGTAATCTGTGAGAGTTCGTATAACAAAAATTCCTTTCTATAGATATTAACAAGGTGTAATATCAATCCACCCTTGAAGGTATATTGGCTTTACCATGAATTGCACACAAAAAAATGTCAAGCCTACCTCCTTTGTCATAAAATTGAACAATTCAAAGCCTTGCATAATTATTTGTCACCATAACAAACTCAGTACTGCTGTACCCAGCATACATTTTCCAACAAGGCAAAAAATGCACTGGAGGCACTTCTTTTCTTCTAAAGTACACAACTTCTGCCAAATCAAGATCTGTTCTCAAGGCATTCAATACTGGTAGGGGGAGCAAAAAGCTTCTCTCTCAGTAGTCAAAATTTTAAATATGTACAAAATTAGATTTGGCAAAATAATATGCAAGCACAATAAGGCTTCTCAAAGTCCAAATCTTCTACCACAAAGATTTCTCAAAGCGGGTAACCAATATTAAAACCCTTGCATACTATGGTCATCTGTGAAATTACCTGTAACAAAACACCTGTCTACCAACTTTAACAGTGTAATGGCATTCAACCCTTAGAGGCCTACTGACTTTAGAAATGCATTCACAGTAAATAAGTCATGCCAACTCAAATAACTTTACAAAATAAACAGGCTTAGAGCTTTGCAAATAGTTTTTCACCATAACCATTTCATTCCTGTTGTGCTGAGTATAAGCTTTCCCACAAGTCAAAAAGTGCAGTACAAGCACTCTTTTTCAGCTGAAGCACCCAACTTCTGGCCAATAAAAATCTGTGCACAAAATTATCGACTTCTGGGCAGGGGCAAAGTCCCTCTCTCTAAAGTGCTTTTTAGGTAACAGCCTACCGCTAAAACATCCTGGGGACTTTCAAAATGTTGACCTAGGAATGTATTCCATGATTACCATTGCCTTTGTAACTCGCACTTTCTCGCTTTCTATTTGCTTCCTTTATTTGCTTTAGGCTCTCCAGGTTCAGTTCGTCCCTAAACAGCGTTTACTCTATTCTTCCACAAACTCGCTTTCTGTAAACATGCCTTTAAATCTTATCTTCTCACATTTGCTGTTGTGCATTTAAAGACAGAGGTCAAATGTTAGGCTCTCTCTTCCAGAGAGCCTGGTGTTTATTTTTCTTTCCTTGACTTCAAATTGAGAGAATTTATGTGACAACCCTGCTGAGTACCCATGTAAGAAGAGAAGGGGTGGGTTTTTTTTTAGCATACAAAAAAACTGTGCGGATGTTTAAGAATATATCAGAATTAGTACAAATGAAGCACATCTTCTTTGTAATTCTGAAGTGTGGTGGAAACAAATATTTGAATAAGATCAAAACACATCAATCCACTAGGTGATGACATTTGCACACATTATTGCTTATGTGCAGTAAAACCGTATTTTGGTGCAAATGTAATGGTCATTTCAATTGAAATGGGTTTCTGTAATGGCAGTGCGCTATCACACCATGCATACTCCACATTACACCACTTCACTAAACCTAACCCAATCAACCCCACCCCACTCCAATCTACCCCACTCTACCCCAATCCACTCCTATTTACCCCAGTCTACCCCACTCAACTCCAATCCACTCCAATATACAACACTCCAATCTACCCCAATCCACCCCACTCCAATGTACCTCAATCTAACCCACTCCACTCCAATCTACCCACATCTACTCCAATCTACCCCACTCCAATCTACTCCATTCTAATCCATCACACTTCAATTTACTGCACTCCATTCCAATTTACCCCATTCAACTTCAAACTCCACTGCAATCTATCCAACACCTCTCCACTGTATTCTACCCCACTCCACTCCAATCTACCCCAGTCCCCCATAATCTACCCCACTCTAATCTAGCACAATCTACCAGACTCCAATCTACCACAATCTACCCCCTCCAATCCACCCCACTCCACTCTACTCCGCTCCACCCCACTCTACCGAAAACTACCCCACTCCACTTTATGCCAATCTACCACACTCCTCTCAAATCTACCCCTCCACTCCAATCTACACCATCCCACCCCAGTCCACCCCACTCAAATCTACCCCACCCCCCCCTCTACCCCAATCTACCCTACTCCAAAATATCTCTCCCCAATCTACCCCACTCCAATCTATCTCACTCCAAACTACCCCACTCAAATCATTCCTCTTCAATCTGCACCACTCCTTTCCAATTTACCCTACTCTAATCCACCCAATCCACCCACTATATCCGACCCTAATCTAATCCTCTCCACTATTTCCTAATCTATCTCCCTCCACTCGACTCCAATCTATACAACTCCACTCCGCCCCACTCAACTTCAATCTACCCCACTTCACTCTCCCCCATTCTACCCACTCAGTCCACCCAATCTACCTTACTCAACCCCAAACTTCCACATTGCATTTCCACTCTACCCCACTCCACCTCATTCTAATCTACCATATACCACTAAAATTTACCCTACTCCAATCCACCCCACTTCACTCCAGTGTACCCCACCATAATCCACCTAATCTATCCCACTCCAATCTACCCCACTCCTCCCTAATCTACCCCACTCCAACCTATTCTACCCTACTCACGTCCTATATACTCCTCTGCACTCCAATCGACCCCATGCCACTCCAATCTACCCCACTCCAGTCTACCCCACTCCCCTCCAATCTACCCCAATCCACTGCACTCCTCTCTTCCCCAATCGACCCCTCTCTGCTTCAATCTACCCCAATTTATATCACACCAATCTACCCGATCTACCCGCTTCAATCTACCCCACTCCCATCTACCACACTCAATCAACAGCTATTCCCCACTCTAATCTATCCCACTCTAACACTCCACCCCACTCTAATCTACCCACACCTCTCAAATCTACCCCACTCCCCTAGTTGATCCCACTTCACTCTACCACACTCCACTGTGCCCAAATCACACCCACTCCACTTCACTCCAATCTACTACACTCCAATCTACCACACGGTACTCAAATATACCCACTCTACTCCAATCTAACCCACTCCACCCTACTCCCATCGACCCCACCCCACTCCAGTCTACCCTACACCAACCTACCCCACTCCAATCTATCCCACTCCAAAGTACCCCACTCCAATCATCCCTCTTCAATCTACCCCACTCCATTCCAATCGACCCTATTCTAATCCACCCATTCTACCCCACTCCACCCTAATCTACCCCACTCCACTCTTCTCCAATCTATCTCACTCAACTCCAATCTCGACTCCACTCCAATTTATCCAACCGCACTCCACTCCAATCTACCCCACTCCACTCCAATCTATCCCACTTCAATCTGCCCACTTCAATCCACCCAATTTACCCCACTCCACTCTACCCCAAATTACCACACTCATTCTACTCAACCCAATCTACCCCACTCCACTTCACTCCACTTCATGCAACCTACTCAAATCTACCCCACTCTAGTTCAATCTAACCCACTTCAACAAAATCCATCCCACTCTACCCCAAACTACCCTACTCCAAACTACCCCATCCTATCCGCCCACTCCATTACACCCCACTCATCTGCAATCTACAGCAATCTACCCCACTCTTATCCATCTAACTCCACCCTAATCTGCCCCACTACACTTTAATCCACCCTACTCTAATGTACCCCACTCCAATCTACCCCACTCCACTCTAGTCTACCCCACTCTACTCTAATCTACCCCACTCTAATCTACAACAGTCCACTTCTCACCGCTCTTCCCTAATCCACCTCACTCCACTCCAATCTACCCAATATATCACAATCTAATCTACACCATTCCACTCCAATCTACCCCACTCCACCCCAAACTACCCCACTCCACCCCAAACTACCCCACTCCACTGCAATCTACCACAATTGAATGTACCCCACTCCACCCCAAACTACCCCACTCCACCCCAAACTACCCCACTCCACTGCAATCTACCACAATTGAATGTACCCCACTCCAATCTACCATGCTAATCTACCCAACTCCAGCACTCCAATCTACCCCAAACCACCCCACTCCACTGAACGTCAATCAACTCCACTCCACTGTACCCTAATCTACTCTATTCCACTCTAATCTACCCCACCCACTCTACGTCAAAAACTTTTAGCCATGCTGAACAGCAGCCACACTGGTGTACAACATGGCTAAAACACAATCGAATAGGCGAGACCTATTGACTTTGCGAATCCTTGTTAAAGTTCTATTATGATGATCACCTAGGGTAACCTGACACCTGAACTGTCAAGATGGACCTAAAAAAGCTTAAAATCAGATGGTGTGCATGAAGCAGACACGTAAATAAATGGGAAAATGGCAGATTGGGTGATCAGAGGGGCATATGTATCAAGTTCCGTTTTTGCAATTCTCAAATAGCGATTTTTAGGGAATCGCTATTTGAGAATTGCAAAACGGGATGTAATAAAAAATTCGCAAATGTTTTGCGATTTCTTAGCATTCCTTAATTGCGATTAGCAAATTGCTAATAGCAATTAAGGAATACCTTCCCATTCATTCCTATGGGCCAGGAGGCTCATATGAATGAATGAGAAGACATTCTCAATTAGCGATCGCAAATTGAGAATAATTTCAAGGGTGCAAGGGTGTCATACCCTAAGAGCATGTATGTGCACCACATGGCACTTTGAAAGATACCAAAAAGTGCATCTTTCAAAGAAATCGCAAATTACCAACAACTTGAAGTTGGTGGTAGTTTGCGATTTCTTAAGGAGAAATCGCACAACTTGGGTGCTTGTTACATTGCATTTAAGGAATCGCAATTTGCAATTCCTTAAATGCAATCGCAAAATAGAGAATCGCAAATTTGCGATTCTCTAATTTGCGATGACCTTTTGGGATGATTCATCCCAAAAGGCCTTTTCCCGTTCGCAAACGGGCAGATTCTGAGAATCGGCCCGTTTGCGAACGGGAAAAGGGCTTGATACATATGCCCCTAAATCAGATGCCACTTTCTGATCTGTAGTATACACAACTTATTTTTTTAACTTTGCAAAAATCCATCATCATTTTTACTTTGGGCTTGAATTAAAAAAACAGGTAACATTTCTAACGATGGTAACTTCTTTTAGCTCACGTCTCCCTTTAACACTGTGGCCACTGTAAACAGGAAACAAATGTGTGCCAAGCCACGTGGGACACAGTGTCCTTTCAAGGAACTAAGGTTTTTAACTGGTAAATTTGTTGATGTTGTTGGTGTGTCTGTCTGCCCAAATAGAAAGGCTGCTAGTGTAAACAGAATTTTATAGGAGGCCAGTTTCATGCTGCATAAGCATTAGAGCAACAATTAGCGCTGTGTGGTTTAGGGAGAGTGAGTGATGTCTGATGCATGAATAACTTACGACAACAACCAGGGACATCAGCATGCCCCTAGTACCTGCTTCTAGTTTACGCTAAGCATCAGTGATTCATTTGTAAAAAGAATAAGTACCTGGACCCAAACGTTTGATGAAGAGCTGGCGGCAACGCTATTTAATGCCGATGGTCCAAATACCAAGGCTGAGTAGTCTTGATCCCACCACATGCATCTTGTAATTACCACCCCATACACTCCCTGCCCCCTTTATCTCACTCTTGCAAGTTCCTACTTTCCTCCCTTTGTCACATTCATTCTGTCTTTCTCTCCATCCTGGTTTCTCCCTTTTGCTCTACATCAGACTCAGATGAGGATAAAATGCTGTCTCCAAAAATGAGTGTGTTGGGCACCAGTGCTACCACCTACTCAAATTAAGCACCGCTGGGCCTTCCTTTTTGCTGACTGGAGTAGGAGGAATAACAGGTTCCCCAGACATGTCTGCTCTTTAGAAGTGAGTCTAGCACGTCTGCCTGTTTATGAACACACAGACATCACTCACTCTCCCGAAACCACATGGAGCTAATTGATGCTGTAACGCTTATGCAGCATGAAACCGGCCTACTATAAAATGCTCGTTTCACTAATTAGCAGCCTTTCCATTTGGGCAGGCAGACGCACCAACAACATCAACAGACGCACCAGTTAAAAAGCTTATTTCCACCTGGCTTGGCATTGGCACACACTCGTTTTCCTGTTTAAAGTGGCAACAGTTTTTGAGGGAGACATGAGCTAAAAGAAGTTAACCTCGTTAGAAATGTTACAGGTTCATTGAAGTCCAGGCTTAAGTTAAAATGAAGATGGAATCTTGTGAAGTTAAAAAAAAATGGTTGTGTCTATTACCGAGCAGAAAGTGGCAGCGGATTTAGATCGCCCAATCTGCCATTTTCCCTTTTATTGTATTGTATAGTATTGTATTGTGTTGTAATTGCATTTATATAGCGCCTACTACCCTGCTTCATGCATGCCCTCTGATTTTAAACTTTTTAAGGTCTATCTTGATAGTGCAGGTATCAGGGTACCTTAGGTGATTAACAGAAGAGAACTTGAACAAGCATTGGCAAAGCCAATTGGTCACGCCTATGTGATTGTGTTTTGGCTAGTGGCGGTTTCTCTTTGAGGGCGTCGGGGCTCCGCCCCAGGTAAATTTTTTCATTTGCAAGAGAAGAATAGAGATCACATTTATTTAATAAAAAAAAAATCCCGAAGAACACAGGGCACGGTCTCAGAGTCTGCAGTAGTCTGCCCACTCACCAATACCTCCGTGCCAGCTCCGCTGTTCACACTACGTCACATCACGTGACTGAGTGATTGCTTTGCTGCTCCCGGGCCCAAAGGAGCCTGCTATGTGTTTTCCGGGCCGACAACCTCACAGCCCTGAAGGCTGTGATGTCATCAGCTCGGCAAAGACCTAGCTGCAAGGCCCAGTCTCCACCCCCTGATGGCGTGGAGGTTAAGTTAGCCCCGGGCGTTTTTAATACAAGCCCGGGATCGCTAACTCTCCACGTCAATCAGAGAGTGGAGGAGAGCTTGCCATGGTGTCACCCCACCCCTTCCCAACTCGTCACAGGGCGTGGTGGGACCCACCCTGTGACGAGTTGGGAAAGGGTGTGGCAGGCGGGCAGCCAAGGAGTCGAGTGACCGTCTGCGCAGGCTCAGACTGCTTCCCGCGCGCGTGAGTCGGCAGTTGGAGGAGTGGCAGCCATTTTATCCAGACGGACGGTCACAGACTGCATTAGAGCGGAGCGGAAAGCCGGGGTCGAGGAGCCTCAGTCAGTCTGTCCTGAAGGAAGCGGACCGGTCGTGCCCTGCAGCAGCAGCTAGTCCATGTGGTTGCAGGCTGCCAGGTTGCTGTCCGGAGTAGACTTGTGAACTCGGGCAGTTCACCAGGTAAGGCCCCCAGGCGGGCAGTTTTTAACTTATAGGCCTGCGTGTGTTAGTCTACTCTCTCTGATGGTGGAGCGGAGGAATAAGGGGAGATAGTTTGGCTTATTATGTAATCTTTCTTATCTGTGGCAATAGTGTTAGTACAGGCCAGCCGCGCCAGAACAGATAATGCAGTGCGCGCAATTCACTTCAGACATTTGCTGCACTCCGTCCTACGAACGTCCTCGACGGGTATTTATCCTTCAGCGAGAGAACAATGAGTGAAGAGAATGTAAACGAAATGTAAACCACGACGCAATGCGAATTTAATTACGCACATCCCATTTCAGAAGCCAGCCTACAAGATGGAGGGTAAAAAATGAGCAAGCTTTTGTTTTCAACTTTCCATCGGGAGCAAGACAGAATTTTAAGCAACTGGGTGTTGAGTATTTATTACTCCAAGGAAGCAGGCAGACATTGTGTGACAGGCCTGCATTAGATAAAGAATGATCCGCGATAACACAGATGGCCGGTTTGAAATTAGCAATCACGGCCATTGAACTTGCTTGGAAAATATAATTGTTGTTCTTTCAACACATGCTGTATGGGGAAGTCTGAAAATAAATAGAGATACGAGCAGTGAAGGTGATCGACTGAATGTGAAATTGCCAGAGAAAATGAATTTGTGAAAGCAGTTGGCGATGATTGAGTAGACTTTGACACACAGAAATATTGTTCTTAAAGACAATCTGCCGATATTCCATTAGTTCTTTTGGGAATGCGGCCCATTAACTGTTATATTTATTAAGCTGAACGCAGTGGTGATACTAGAAAATATTATACCACAAACTGCATATTCACACTGTGCTAAGTTAGCGTGCCATTGGCTCTCCCGGGACCTACAAAGGTTATGCTAATGAAGCGAACACCGAGAGCGCTAAGGAAGGGATTCGGAAAGGAGCACTTCCTTTTTCGATCGTGCTGGAGACGGGCACTTTTCAGGACACTAAATTAACATTTGAGCATTTTGTAATCACTTTAAATGCACCTGGCCAGTTGCTTTTTATTTCGACACTAACTCTGTGCAGGCGAAAACAAAGAGAAGGATTTCCTTACCTGGATTGTAATGAGACTTTTGCCTGCATTATGGGAATTGTATTTTCAATAGACTGGTCATGTAACACCCGGGTGTTCACCCATATGTTCGCATGTGCATCAAGCTACTTATGTGATTAACACCGATCCACCCTAATATGCACATACAGTCAGCCAACAGTCTCTTTAACTATGTATTCCTCTTAACAGCCATCAGAGCATCCATTGACAACCACATGTGTTTGCATGTTGCCTTTTATGTATTGTCTCACTGCATATCTCTCTACAGTAGCATCCCTTCTTCCAACTAAACTGCGCTCAGAAAAGGCCCACTAATCTCCAAACTACAAGTGGCAGGGCATGTGCTGGGTGTATTAAAAGATTAGATAGATAGGTTTGATGTTATTTAAGGTGTTGTGCTTGAGCCTCATTGCAGTTCCTGTTGAAAGAGTTGGGCGGTCTCTGTCTAAACGTACATAAGTTGGATTTCTGGAAGCATGCTGATGAGCATGTATGTGCACCTCATGCCACCTTCACAAATGCCAAATTGTGCATTTTTAACAC
Organism: Triturus cristatus; assembly: GCF_964204655.1. NCBI lineage: Eukaryota > Metazoa > Chordata > Amphibia > Caudata > Salamandridae > Triturus > Triturus cristatus. Next base: position 241,373,510 of record NC_140592.1, on the reverse strand, counting down.
TACAAGTTGGTGGTAATTTGCGATTTCTTGACCTAAATTCGCAAGTCCAAAATGCTACATACATAGCATTTAAGGAATCACAAAATTGCGATTCCTTAAATGCTAAAGCAAAATAAGGAATCGCACATTTTTGCGATTCCTTATTGTGCGAATTGTTGTTGCATGCCAAAACGTGCAAAAAGATCGTTTGCGGTTCACAAACGCCAGAATTCTGCGAATTCCGGCATTTGCGAATTGCAAACTGCTTGATACATCTAGGCCATGGTTTTTAACTTAGTGAAACTGTTCATTTTGTGATAGGTGTATGTTAATGGAAAACACGATAGGGAAGAAGCTACTACTGAAGCACAATGGCTTCCGAAAGTCTTGAAAATCCACCATTTGGCTGCTAATTTTTCAAAATTTTCTCGGGGGGGGAACCCCCCCGAACCCTCCGTAGGTGGTTCGGGCTCGCTCGCTGCGCTCGCTCGCGCGCGCGCCATTCCACACCCAAAATGTTCAGCCCCACCACTTTAAAATCTCACCAGCCGCCACTGGTTTTAGCCATGTTGTACACCAGTGTGGCTGCTGTTCAGCATGGCTAAAAGTTAGTGGATTAGAGCGGGGTGAAATGAGGTGGGGTAGATTGGAGTGGGGTGAGATGAGGTGGGGTAGATTGGAGTGGGGTAGATTGGAGTGGAGTGGGATACATTAGGGTGGAGTGGGGTAGATTGGAGTGAGATAGATAGGAGTGGAGTAGACTGGTGTAGATTGCAGATGATTGGGGTGGATTGGAGTGGAGTAGATTGGACTGGAGTTAAATAGAGTGGTGTCGGTAGATTGGGGTGGGGTAGACTGGAGTGGGATCGATTGGGCTAGGGTTGGGTATATTGGAGTGGGGTGACGTAGACTGGAGTCGAGTAGACTGAGGTATGTTGGAGTGGGCCGGATTGGATGGGATAGATTGGAGTAGGGTAGTTTGGGGAGGAGTGGGGCACAGTAAACTGGAGTAGGGTGGACTTCGGTGAAGTGGGTTAGATTAGACTCGAGTGGGGTAGAGTGGAGTGGGGAAGATTGGAGTGGAGTTGAATAGATTGGAGTCAAATCAAGGTTGGAGTGGAGTGAGATAGACTGGGGAAGATTGGAATGTAGTGGGGTGGATTAGGGTGGAGTGGGGTAGACTGAGTGGATTAGGGGAGGGTAGATTGTAATGGAGTGGGGTAGATTGGAGTGGGGTAGATTGAAGAGGGATGATTGGAGTGGGATCGTTTGGAGTGGTAGAAATTGAAGAGGGCCGAATTTGAAGTGGGTTATAGTGGGGTGGGGTAGATTTCAGCAGGGTGGGGTGAAGTGGGGTGAAGTGGGGTTGAATAGGGTAGAGTACATTCGAGTTGAGTAACTGTAAGTGGGGCTATATCATGATCAGTGACACAAGTGCTAATAAACAAACAAGCAATGGCAAAGCCATATGTGTCGCCTTTGTAAACTATTGACTTTGCCAATGGTTTTTAGCCACGCTGCACAGAATCCATAATGCTGTGCTGCATGGCAAACATTTACAAAAAAAACAACAAAAGACTTTAACACGACCGCCTTCATAATTTTGTCGGTGCGTGAACTGATGCATGCTCTTGCCTACAAAATAACAGGCATGTTCTAGCCTTTTTAGATAGTGATCCAAGTTGGGTTGGTAATTAAAAAGGAAAGAAAATGCGCAAAACCCTATTTTTATTTTTTTGCAGGGGAGCAGAAGAAAGATGGAGGATTGTAGGGGTGAAATGTGAAGTAACACTGGGTAGAGTGTGGGGTATGCTTGAGCAGCACTGGATGGGACGTAAAAGCAATGGGGTGGAGGGCTGAAGGGGACGCAAAAGCAATGGGGAGAGAGTGGAAATTAACTTAAAACCAGGGTTGGAGAAAGCTACATGGGGGCACAGGTGGGTGAACAAACACACAGGCGAGTGCAAGAAGGAGGAGGGCAGGGAGAAGCAGTTGAGCAATAGAAAGCAAACTGGAGATGTACAGGAGGGAGATGGCTCAAAAACATACACACTCTAATGGAATTCTGCACACAAAATAAAAAAGATTGACAAGCTGGGACACGAATAAGAAGCAGGCAAATTAGAGTGTCATGGAAAGCCAACCAATGATAAGTGATTGGTGGACTCAAAGCCCCTCTAAGTTCTTGAAAAGCCACAATATGCCTCGCAACAGGCAGTTAATGGGCTCTCTAGTTGGCTCAAACTAGCAAACAGTTAAATATTGATAGAACGGTATACTAACAGTGTAAGAAAATACCATATCATACAAAGTGTTTGACTGACATGAAATGTCAGATAAGTGTTGCCAAATGAAAGATGTAAAATACATTAAGTATTACAGTCTGACTAGTAGTGGTCTGTTTCATTTTCCAGGATGTTGATAGTCCATGTCATATGTTCAATGTTCTCTCTCACGGTGTCTGACTGACCTCCCAAGATGTTGCATAGCCTTTCGTCTTGAATTTACGGAGCTTAGTTGGTCGAAAAGTAGGTATTCATACAGGCGATTGCCCTTGACAATTATGTCATTACAGGGCCTGCACTCTCAGAGCCTCCATGTTGTAAAGAATTACCTTGGCAATAAATTCTACTAAAACACAGATAAAACCGTAAGTTCTGAGCTGTGATATTGTCAAATGCGTTAGCCAGCATGCAAATCTGGTCCTGAAGAAAGCCATACTGACCTTTTCGGGCTGCTTAGACATTATGGCTGAAACATGTCAATTTAAACTGAGGATGTGAGAGTTCATTGGTTTCTCACAACACATCCAACACTGCTTTTAATCCTTGTCGGAGGTTACCACTATTAAAATATACCACATTGGTTGGTAACCTGAAGATAATTTTAAATTCTCCACTTTCCTCATTTGAGGAAAAAAAACACTGCTTTGCTGTAATCAGGCGTTGAAGCACCCCCTTGATACACTAGGTGTCTCAGGTGTGGCCCCAATGATGAAGCATGCCACTACAACTACTCACAGGGTTATTGTGAAATTAAAAACATCTTCAAAATATACATAGTAAAACATGTCTTACTAGAAGTTTAGATTAAAGGGAAGGGACAGCACTGGCAAAGCTTAGATCTTGCTTTACGTGCTAATGCATGCAAACACAGTAAAGCACAATAGAGGATGAATATGTTGCATGAACTAAAGATCTTTAGCATGCTTATCACAGACATATTGACTTTGCCAAAGCTAGGGACAAACATAGCAAAAAAGCTTGCTGTCTGTACAGAATCCATATTAGATATCAAGAAAGTGATAAACAGTGTGAAGATTGAGTGTACATTTCAGATATAAAATATTACCCTGTGCATTGCACTCCACTGATGGCAGCATGATAAATGAAACAGCCAATAGCATATAGTGAGAGAGACATTCTACTGCAGTCAGACCCTGAGCCCAACCCTCTACTGGCGCCCAACCCCCCACTGGCGCCCGACCCCTGCCACACATGGCCTATGACCATGCACAGCATGGGGTTGGGTGTAGGGCCTGGCTTGCGGCTAAACCGTGTGCCAAACCCCACTCTGATACCCAAACCCCTGTGGGTGCGCAGGGTTGACTGTATGATGTTACAATATAAATGGTGTCATTTTAAGTAAGACAGACCTACTGACTTTGTCAAAGGGTCAGAACACCGAAAAATGAAAGTGAACCTATTGGCTTTATGATGGGGTCAGCATATTACCATATTTAAAGGAGACCAATTATATTTGTGAAAAAGGCAACAATAATTATAATCAAATGTACATTATAATCATTCACAAATTGCAATGTTTAATAAAAAGCGATTGTATTTTTTTTTATAAAGGCTTGCTAAAAAAAATCAACATGTCTTGTAGCGTTTCTTTTAACATTTTTCAAGCCATAAAGTGCAGCCATAGAGTCCACCACAAGAGGGCCCTTCACTCCAGCTGAACATCACACAGCTCCAGTTCAGAGTGCTTTAAAAATATGGTAAGCTCTCATGGGGTCATGGATTTAATGACTCAGGAGACTTATTGTGTTTTTTTAATATTGCCTAGGGGCTGCTGCACTACCTGCAGTCCCTCACAACATTAATAATTGGTGGTGCCCCTGCTCCTTCTAGGAGCACCACCTGGAATGAAAAAAAATATTTAAAAAGCCCTAGGGCATTATGGAATGCTTCTTGCCAGGAACAGTGAATAATAAAATAACTACTCCAGCTATTCATGTATTATTCTTCCCTTTCAATTTTTTGTGTGTTTATTTTTGTGGGTGTTCCAGTCCCACCTGGGACACAAACAGCTTTAATTATTGATGTGTACTGCGGGAGTAGCCTCAGTACCCACACATGCAAGCAGAGAGGACGCATTCAATGGGATATGCAGGACCTTGCCATAGCATTTTTGTTTAATTATTTTATAACTAAGGGGTCCCTTAATGCCCTTCCGGGGCACACCACAACATTTTCTTTCTGCCAAATTTGGTGTAATTCAATTCAGCCATTTTGGCTGTAGCTGTGTCTAACTGCCTGTGAGAAAAATGAATAAGAAAAATGTGTTTTGGGACCCCCCTATTTCTTCAACCACCCTGACAGATGACTCCAAACCTTTCCACAAAGGAGCTAAGGCTTATGAATTAAGTTTAAAAAAAAGTTTTGTGGAGAGTCGTCAAACGGTGCCAAAGTTATTAGCAAACCAAAAAAATTATTTTCCTGTGGAAACGTAGTCTTGACTATAACTATCAGTGGCAACTACCACTGGGTTTTATAAATAAATAAAAATATATGTGTATCTAAAGAAAAGGTGTAAGACCTTTTTGGAAAACTTGAGGCAGTCTCTATGCCAGATAAAAAGTAGTCTTACATCCAGTACAGAAAACAAAAGACCTAAGAGCTAGATGAAGGGTGCACTAGTAATTATTAACTGCATTCAAGAATTCACAGGCTCCCAGCATACGATTCATAAACTTTGGGCAAGCCAGGCAGACATGAACCACAGAAGTACCAAGGAATTGTGGCTATATAGGCCCATCAGTTCTGGATAAGCAGCTTTTAGCATATACAAAAGAATGCTCTTAACCACTTAATCACACTTCCATGGAACTTTTAAATCTTTGTTAGATTGGGAGTACAACTCAATGGAAACACAGGGTCATATTCTCAAGGAGCTATCGCCGAGTTAACGGCACTTTATCGCACCCAAAGTCGCTATAAACATATCGCCCCATTCACAAGCTGCTGCTAACAGCCCATAACACAAGTTGAACCGCGATGGCAGCCGCAAAAAACGTCGCCACAGATGACCCCGGCAACTATCGCTAATGAGATGCAGAGTAGGTGTTCCCGTGCCAAAAGCCGCGACAACACCACTTCGCAACATTCTCAATGACCAGACAGATCGGCCATAAGATCACAAAACATGCGATAAGGCGCGGTAGCTACAGGAAACTAACACCTGCTCTGACCTGGTGCAAAGTCAGACGGCAGCCTGCACCACAAAAGGGAGCACAGCCCAGACACACACCTGAAGAACAACAGATGCCATGGAGCTATTGAACATGCGTGCCAGACACCCAAGAGGGCCACAACACCCACCGCCACCACCCCTAGGTCCACCCCCACCCCCCCCGGACACCCACCGCCCCCCCCGGACCAACACTGAGGCAGTGCAGACAAAGACAGTGACCCTCCCAAAATGCACCAACCACACAGACGCAACACCAGAGAATGTCATTGCCCACTACATGCCCAAATGGACAACCCTCCACCGCATCCTGACCACCATTACCCACAGGCTGATGGTACCAACACAGCGGACAACCAACATCCCACCTCAGACAAAGATGCTGGCCGTGCTGCAGGTGCTGGCCTCTGGTACCCTCCAACCAACATCCGCTTGAGACAGAGGAGTCACACAGCCAGGGCAATCCAATTCCCTCACAACGGTCATGTATGACACCATCAGCTTGGTACCCCACTATCTATACTTCCCAACCACTGCGCAGGAACAGCCGGAGACCAAGCAAGGCGTGTACGCCACAGCTGGCTTCCCGCACGTGCCAGGGGGCAATTGACTGCACACATGTCCTAGTGGCCCCTGGCAACACTGCACACAAGAAGCGCAACAGAAAGCGCACGTATCCCACCAATGTGCAGGCAATAGTGGACCAATTTGGGATTCTCCACCAATGCCGCAGCAAACCACCCAGGCAGTATGCATGATTCCTACACCTTCCGACAGTCCATCATCAACCTGCGCCACCAGGATGGCAGCCACGGAAATGCACTGCTCGTTGGCCAATACCAAATGCACACATCAGACACATCAACTCCACAATCATGCAACTCACAACACCGTGAATGCACATGTTACAAGCCCACATACAACATACACACCCACCAGACATGACAGCACAACTCACTGTGGGAACCTGGGCCAGCCATGTACATTAGCCATCAACGGCATGGCACCTCGGCCACACAATAGTAGAATGTCAAGAGAGGTGGGGACCAGGCATGTGCGAAGGAGGCAACCGACCCATGAATGAGACTGTACACAAAGCCAAGTGTGGCGTGGATGTGATGACCAGACAGACCACACACATATCCATGTCGACACACACCGCTGGTGTTTGGAGTGTAGTGGACAGTGGACGCAACCATGTTGTTAGACCTGTCAGCCCTTTGGGTGGTCCCTCCTCATCATTATTTATTTTGTCCCACTTTTGCCTCAAACCCTATTTGAATTTTTCCTTTTTGGGAACCACCAGACTTTTTCGTGTTGCTGCAGATTCAGGGAGCCATTTTAGCTACCCCTGAAACTTCTGTCTGAGGGCCTGGAGCACAAAATGGTGGCCACCTGTGACATCACCAGCATCCACTGGAACCTACCAGCACCTTCCAGAACATTCCAGAACCCTGTGACCGTTGGAGGCGGTTTAGAATGTTGGGAAGCTAAGACAGAGAGTTGGCAGTTGGAGCTGGCAGTTGGCACCTGACTGGTGAAGAGAGAGCAGCAGAAACCTGAAGGAGGAAGGAGTGAGGCAGCAGGGGTGGAAACTTGTGCCTGGAGTGGGGTCCATAAACCCACCCTTGATACTAGTCCCTACTGACTGAGCCCGGCCTGGAGCCCTGTGTGGGAAGAAGTAAGAAAAACCATCTTAAGGACCTGGACAGCAGGAACAGGCCTTAGGAACCAAGAACAGCAAGATCCTGACCTGGATACTGGTTTCCCTGGAGCCGGACGTCGAATAGCCTGGAGACCTGGAGCCTGAGGTGGAGAAGCGGCGCTGACTGGAAGAGCAGACGTCGTGCCCAGAGCCGCCAGAGATCGTGAGAGGGCGCCGACGGAGGACGTGAGGTGTACCAGAGGTCGAGGAGGAAGTTAACCAAGGTCGAGTGAGCGGTGTCGACGGGGGAGTGAAGTCCGCCCTCCGGAGTCGCCGGAGACCGAGGTGAAGGGTGCCGGAGGTCGGGAGTGGAGATCGCACTCCGGAGTCGCCGGAACCTGAGAGAATCGTGCCGGAGGTCGGGAGTGGAGGTCGCACTCCGGAGTCGCCGGAAACCTGAGGAGAGGAGCACCGGAGGTCGGGAGTGAGGATCGCACTCCGGAGTCGCCGGAAGTCGACATCGAGCCAAGGCCGGCCGACGTCATCGAAGCTGAGGTCGCCATCGGATCGGAGCCGCCCGAAGTCGACATCGAGTCAAGACTGCCCGACGCCATCGAATCGGAGATCGAGATCGAGCCGAGGCCGCCGACATCGAACCGGAGCCGCCTACCGGCGTCGTCAGGAACTGACATTGTGCCGAGGCCGCCGACGTCGAACCGGATCCGCCTCACGGCGTCGACACGACTCCAGCGGCGTCGGAACTTCAGAAAAAGGGCAGTAAGTGGAATAGAGGGCACCAAAGGCCCTGTGGAATCCTAAGAGACTACTCTAGGGGTTAGAGAGGTGCTGGAACCAGCTGGACTGTGCCAGGGGTGAGCTGGGACTAATCTAGAGGGGTTGTGTAGAGTGAGAGAGCCAGGTCTCTGGTATTTCCCCCTTGATCTACCTCAGTTTAGGCCTCAGCCTTGTCCAAGCCAGGGAGTAGACACCCTCAAGCCTTCCACATCCCCACAAGCTGTGCCTGGGCCAAATTAGCCCATAGTAATCTCAAATGTGATCTGATTCTATGAGTGTCACTGTCAGCTTTTAATTATTTATTATGGGCACTGTATTTATTGTATTTAACCTATTTATTGCTTCACTGTATTTATTGGTCCACAGTATTTATTGATGCACAATATTTATTGGTTTACAGTATTTATTGCCTCAGAATATTTAATTGCCTGTATGTATCACACTTATATTTATGCCTTCATTATTTATGATCACCCCTATTTATTGAATCATTAAGCCAGTATTTATTTGACCTGCACTATTTAAAAAGTTTGTATATTGGGATTGTTATTTATTTATTCAATCAGCAACTAAGAGAAAAGAAGATAAACACAGAGATATTTTCATAATTTTTAAGGTGTAGTGTCGTTTTTGGAACGGATGCACGCATGGTTATTGTATGGGTATTGCGTATGCTTAACACGGTGCCTGACCCCTGACCACTCGAGCCAAGCTACCACTGTGTATGTCTGGAGAGACCCCGTTACCACCACCCTTTCCGGTGTGGGAGTGGAGGATTTCCAACACATGTAACCCCAGCCAGTGGGGAAGATCGCAGAAATGTTGCTTGTGACGTCCCCCTGTAAGCGTGAGCAGAGTGGGTTGGCCCGATGTACAGCAGGCCAGTGTAGGGGTGTGAATAAAAGGCACGTGACTCTGGGCGTGGTCCTCTTCCGGAATGCCAAATGCCTCTTTCAGGGCGGCGCCTCTCACCCTGCAAAGAGGCTGACGCTGTGACCGGAGTCACCAGCGGTCCTGTGCGCCTGCTGCACCCCGGGATGCTGGTCCCCTGAACCAGTCCTGCCCGCCCCTGCGCACCCAGGCCTTAATGCCCACCTGCCGACCCCAGCGTGTGTCGGAGGGGGCCCACCACGTGCCGGTGCAATCTCCAAGCCCGAGGCCTGCAACCGTGGCAGCCACCTCAGACCATCACGGCCTCCGCAACACAGGCCCGCAGTACTCCTTACTTGTTGACGTACTCCACCGGCATGCACAGCGGACAAGTAGGTCACACATTTGGATCTGAGTCTTGATTACACCATGGCAGTGAACATTATTTAAGGCAGAGTTTATGTCACTATACTCCCTTCGCTGTGGTGCCAAGTCTGGGCATAGCATTACAACCACACGTGTCGGTGGGCCTACGTGGACTACTGCCCCCGGCCTACGCTGCGCACGAGTAGGTCACAGAATTGGAACTGGACATCGATTATTCAAAGGCAGATTACATATCATTGCATGCAAGGAGAGGCGTAAGAGGATGACGCGTTGCTGTTCGGAGGGAATAGGATCATCGTTACGGAGGTAATCGAACACTACCGACGACTTCCCTGGTGTCACTAACTCTGTGCATCGCAAGCCAATGACACGTGGCTGTGGGTCACTGCTGACCGCTGCCTCTGGACAACACTGCGGTCCAGTAGGTCACAGAGTCTTGATTTTGCGATGGTGGAGTTCATATCAGTGTACAGGCATCATCGCAGACTGCACCTCCCACCAGCCCCAGTGCCACTAAGTCTGTTCCACGACATTCATGGACACTCTCTGGTCGTACATTGGTGCAGTCTGAGTCTATGGACTAGGGGGAAGTTTTCATCCTCATGTGGCTGTCACCGAATTGGTGGTGGCAACGAGGCTGTCGCTTTCCACTCCTCCATTTGCTGCTTATGGATAACATCAGACCTCTGCATCATGCTCTGGAGGACACCTTCCACTGTCCCCCGAAACCGTCTGCCACATTCACCTCGGACATCGATGAGGACCCGCCCAGTCCGCGTGGCCCTACCTCAGTGCACAGCAAGTCAACGTCCCATGGCAGTGTGCCTGTGCCGACTCCTGCACATCCGGGGCCTCTAACTCTGTGCAGCTCACGTCGGTTGTATGATATTACAACGCATTCCGTTGCAATGCATGCCTTTACCACGCATGCGTTACAACGAGAATGCCATTAGTACGCATAACCTTTACCACAAAAATGCCTTTACCATGCACGCTTTTACAACGTTTTTCGTTGTTAAACCATGCATGCTAATGGCATGTTCTTGCTAAAGGTTATCTCCGATCCCTTCCCCATTTCCATATACTCCTCCGATTCCCACCCACAAACACTTTTATTAAATACCCCTCCCTTTAAACTTAATATTTTACCCCTTCTCTACACAACCCCCTCATCCTTTTTTTTTTAAAATACTAATATCCCCCTTACCTTTCCAAGCTCTTCCGATGTCATCTGGCACGTCGTAAAGAGGAACCGGAAGTGTCTTTCCGGTTCCTCTAACGACGCCGTTTTCCTTCACATCGCAACTTCAAATGGTGAGTTTTTTTGGGGGGAGACCCCCCCAAGCCCTCTTTTTTGCCAGTTTTTTTTGGGGGGGAGACCCCACCAAGCCCCCTTACCTTTATCATACATGCCTTTACTACATATCTCGTAGTAAAGGTATGCGTGGTAAAGGCTATTTGTGGTAACCACGCATGCGTTGTAACGCATGCGTGGTTAATGTTATGCGTGGAAACGGCCGCGTTGTAGTGGCCGTTTCCCCTCACGTCAGGGACCCTGTCTGAATGAATATTGGATGACCTCTGTGATGGTGGTCTTGGGGTCATCGACGCCATGTGAATGTGGCCCTGCGCTGTCTGCTGCCTCCGGCCTCAACTGCGGACCACCAGGGCTCACACATCAAATCGAGTCCTGACCGGCCCGGACGTCGCATCACCGCAGGAGGCACACGCCACCATCGCAAGGGCCAACTCCATTCACCATCTGCCAGAGTCGAAACAGTGGTACTGGCAGACTAACGGAGTTGCTCAGGCCTGTCGTTGATGCCATCATCTGGCTGATCCCCTGCTCAGCAATCCAGGTGCCACTGACTCAGTGCACCGCAACCCATGAACCGTTACTGATTGAGTTTTGTGCTGTGGAGACGTTGCGGAGCAATGTAACCTCAGGCAGAGTGGGAGACCTGGGACGTTGATGAGGAAGTTGATGCAGGTGTAACAAACCCCACTGAATCTGCATCAGGACTAACCCGAAGGGACACAATCCTAGCAATTTCTTCACATGAGCACGTACATCTCTGGTGCCCCAACCTCAGTGCACTGCAACTCAGGGACACTTCTGTTTGAATGTTGGATGACCGTGTTGCTCAGCAGTTGACTCTGTTATGCAGGTGTTTTCTGTTTCCATTGTACTGGTGTCCACTGTTCAAGTTGTTGCCAGCACCAAGCACTCCGTGCGGGCTGGCTTATACTCACCCCACACTCATCCAGCACATGTGGCCCTGCCAATAAAGGGGCCGGGCGCACGTGCCCGTAGCCAGTTCAACATTATATATGCGTATGTCCCTGTGGTCTTGTTGTATGCATGAGGGCCCTGGGCCCTACGACATTACATTGTGCTATGCACAGCGGAAGCAGACATGTCACCGCAGGCAGCGAGTAAGACCTTGGACATGTAGCTTTGTCGTCAGACAATCAATGCGTATGAGGAGTGGACTGGGCTGTCTTACGGAGGTCCTGCGTCGGGGTGTGAATGATGATTCCGTGGCTCTGGGTGTGGTTCTGAAGGACATGTGCACATGCATGTGTATTTGACGTGGTGTGCGTCTCCTTTGTGGGGTGTAGGTGGTCCCTGATGGGGCTTGAACACCCACGTATGTGATCTAGTTCAGCTTCCATGAGCTCTGAGCCCACCTGCACCTGTTCGGCCACCTCCTTTTGGCATTCTGACACCTGACATTGGAATGCGATATGTGCCGCGGTGAAGAGTTGGGAGCCAGCCGTGGTGGCAGGTGCTTCCTGCTGTGTGGTCTGTGCAGGGGCTGGGATCTTCTCTATGTAGCTTGACTGCCCTGCTCCTGGGGGTGGGTTGCCTGAGAATTCCATGAGCTGTTGTAGGGCGTCGGTGTCGGAGGTGTGGTGGTCGTCTCCGGCATCACTGATGGGTTGTCTGGTCTGACCTGCTGGAGGTGTTTTTTGTCCCTCTACAATGTGAAGGGGAGATGCATGTTGACATTCTGTTGACATTTAAGTTTACGCATTGTTCTTGTTGACATGCAGACTGTATGACAATGTACATTGTGACTGTTTGGGCGGTGTTGGCAATTTGGGGGGAGAGTGGACATTGGGACTACATGACGGATATGAGGTTGTACCCGTGCATATGTGTCTCACAGTTCCCTGCACTGTCCAATGTGATTGGCCTGTTTCTGTGCATGAGCAGACCCAGTTGTGTCCCCTGTTCTGCAGTGTCGGTGTTGCACTATGTGCCATATTGTCATGGGATGTGCTGTTATTGCTATGTGTGTGTGCTGCAGTGTGCCACTGGATGAGGGACATGATCTGGGTCATTGTTGGTGTGCAGTGTGCTATACTTGATTGTGCATGTGTGCCATTGTGCCCATCTCCCACCGCGCCCCAGTCCCTGGTCATTACTCACCCTGTGGTTGTTGTGTCAGGTCCTCTCGAGCTGTGTCCGTACTCCCACCTCCTTGCACCGTCTCCACACTGATGACTGACCTCCATTTCCTCCTGTGGCGCAGGACTCCCACCTCCTGTCGCCGTTGCTGCCTTCCTGTTGGCGGCGGGTTTGTACCTGGTTTAGGTTTTCAGGTCATGCCAGCGCCTCTTGGCCTCATCCATTGGCCTCCTCGACACTTCGGCTGCATTCCAGGTAGTCTGATTGTGGGATAGTTGCTGGTAGCGTTCTGTCACCTCTGTGACACTGGTCTTGTGTTGCTGCAGACTGCACCCTGTCTTCTTCTCCCTCTTCGCCCTGGCCTTCCCCGACCCCGTTGTACCTTGCTGGTGGTCTGTGGGGCTTGTGGGGTTCACGTTGGCCTCTGCGCTCAGTCAGGGTGCATCCTTGGTGCTGCGCACTTTTGATTGTTTCTGGTGTTTTTCTTGTTCTGCTTTTATAGGGCATTTTCCCGCCAGTTGCGTGGGATTTGCAGGCCTGTGGCTGGTTTTCGCAGCTTTTTGTATCGCGCTTGGTCTCATCGCAGCTTTTTTTGGCGTTCATTTTTACGCGGCCATTTGATGCATTTTATCGCATGGTACCGCCGTGTTGTGAATACTTGGTTAACACGGCGTAAATTTCACGAGGTAGAATGCGATGTTGTAGGTTGCGTTGAGTTACTTTTGCGATGATTATCACACGTTCTTGAGAATATGCCCCACAGTGTACTTAGAAACTGTGTAGCACAGTGTTAGGGCCTCATTTACAAGCCCATTGCCCCGCCCGTGCATCATTTTTTTTAACGCACAGGCCACGGCAATCGTCTTGCCCATATTTACAAGGCCACATAAAGTCACTCTGAGTGACTTTTCATGGCCTTGTAAATATGGGCCCCTTTCACACATTACTCTGCGTGAAGGGGGCGTTCCATGGGTGTTGCTGTGGTTGTTCCCACGTAACATTCATGGAACCTGACAAATTCCCAGATTTACAATGTTTTGTAAAGCTGGGAATGTGTCAGAATCCGACGCCTCCCTAGAGTAGGCGTAGGAGTGATGCAACAAGGAGAAGTACTTTTATTTCCCATCGCTTTGTCTTCTTTCCAAGCGGGCTGCATTCTACAGCACACATAGAAAGAGGAAAGTGCCATCAGTGCTTGTTTTTATGCAGGAAGGTGTCCCTTCCTGCACAAAAGCAATCATCCGTTCAATGCGGCAGCCTTGCAACAAGATGCAAGGGTGCCTACACTGGCGCATGGCTGCCAATTGTGCTCCAGTGCAGGGAAAAGTACCCGGATGCGTACTATTGTTGTTAATAAAGCGCATCCCTGTGCTTATAAAATGATGAGCTTGGCTCATTATGTAGTTAATGAGGCCCGTAGTGCATCAATATGGCACAACTACACCCAGATTTAAATGGCTACGTAAGTATCCAAGCAAAAAATGGCTTGACCGAAACATATTTTCTATAGCAGCATCAATTGAAGGAATCAAAAAGTGACTATATTCATACCAAATTACTTAGCCTGCTTACCAGAGTGACATAGATTGATGCCTGCCGAGGAAGTACAGTCTGCTGTTTGCAGGTGAAACATTCGGTATTTCCGGCTCCTGAGAAGCGCACTCTCTCTGCTCTCAACCTGTTTTTGCTCTCTCCGATCTGAGATGACAATCTTTCTAAATTTGTCTTGTTTTTTCTGAGAGAACATCTGCTGGTTTCCTGGAGCTCACCCAAATTGTTTCACTCTTTTTTTTTTCCTTGCATCTGTAATGGACCAGAGTTTTCCTTTCCCAGCTTAGTAATTCTCCCTCATGCGTTTAAAAAAGCAAATATTTTTCATGCTGAGTACTTTCCGCCTCTGAATGTTTATTTTATTAGTGTCGCTGACACTTCCCCATAGAAAAATGTCAAATGAGAAATACCATTTATGCAATCCGAAAGCACCGTGCGTAACAGCTCAGAGATTTATTAATTTGTGTTAAAGGACTAGAAACTCACCTTATACAGACTCATGGTTGTGCAAGAGCTGAGGTATTGATTGAGGGTTGGGCTTTGTAGACTGTCACATGCACCAGTGAGTGGCGAATGCCTTCACCTTCTCAAATATTATGTAAGAGGGTGGTTCTGAAGCCCAGCTCTTTTTCCTATGCCAGGTCAGCAAGGAAGTTTGTTGTTTGAACATAGCTGTACACAGAACTCAAAGTTAAAGCATAAATAATAATCAGCGGCGGCTCCTCCGCTATAGCAGAGGAGCGTCGCCCCACCTACCAGCAGCCCAAACAATGAAAAATAAAATGATAATAACCCCTTGTTTCCAATTGTTCTATTTTTGCTCTGGAGCCGAGGCTTGTGGGTGGGGCCAGGGGGATGACAGGCTGGTGGAGGAGTGTTTTGCACTGCTATTCAGTGCACATGACGGTCTAGCTGGCCAAACCGTCATGCGCACTGAAGCTCTCTCCAACTCAAGCTGCGCTGCCGGGTTGGAGAGAGCATGCACAGGCTCCCAGTCTAACTGGGAGCGCAAATCATCAGCGCTCAGGCCAATCATGACGCTTCTTTCAGCGGCATCAGGATTGACCGCAGTGCACTCTGGGAGCCTGTGCCTGCAGCGGATAAGGGTGCGAAGTGGCAGGTAAGTGTTTTTTAAAATTTATATCATGTGTTTCTGTCATCCGCCCGCCTCTCCACTCTATCCACACACCAGCCGCTACTGCTAATAATGCATTTCTTCCTCATGGATGGGGTTACGTTCTATCTGGGTTTAACCCAGGAACTGTTCAAAAGTTTCCAGGACACCTGGCTAAATTAAATGTAGTCTGTTGGAGCAATTGCTAACTACCAAACATTCAATTTTTGCCATTGTTATGCATTATGTGATAATTTTGTTCCAACACAGGATGGAGCACTAAAGGTTCCTTAACTTGCCTTATGGAAGTTGCAGTCATGGCTGGACAAGAACAACCAATTTGTGGATTATCTTTTCAGGTGATGTGGAACCCCTGGTCCCCAAAGCCCTATGTTGTATTAGGGTCAGGGTCCATCGTTGTTCGGCTCATGGTACAGCTTCATTTCACTCTTTTGAAGAAGAAATCATAACATTCTATTGAAAATATTCTGGAAGCTGTACCCCTTCTAAAGTCTGGCCTAGCATATCTTTCGCTGATTTGCTTCGCAGCTGTAGTTATTGCTAGGTCTGAGTTTATAGCTGCCATGTGGGTGTGTTCAGAGTCCATGGGCTTAACTTAAAGTCCTCAAATTTGGGCGACTGATCTTCTTCTCTCTTTCTAGCAGGCTTAGAGGACATACACAGCGGCCAGCGGCCGGCACAGATAAGCGCGGTGAGTCGGGGCAGGGAGCGGCAGGGGGAAAGGCCGACAGACAACGGAATAGGTATTATTTATTCATTTAAGTATACCTATGCCATCGTCCGTTGGCTCCCCCCCCCCCCCCCCGCGGCACCGTGCCCCACCACGCTTACCTGAGCGGGCCACCACTGGACATACAATACACTGTGAAATTTCAAAGGAATTTTTATTAGTTTGGTTAGTATGTACGTTACATTCAAAATGGTATGGTACTTTCACAACAAAACAATGAGCAGTGAAGCACTTCATTGCTCAGTGTAAATACAGTTCTATTACTTAAAGTGGTGATAGCAATGTGCTACCCTGCGACAGCTAAAGCATGTGATATATTTCCCACCAGTGAAGCAGGCGCTGAACTGAAGTTCTATGACACTCCTGCTTGATAATCCTAGCTAAAATGTGCATTAGTTAGGTCATGGGCGGACACCTCAGCAAGAGCTAGCATACTTGGGAAGCCATCTTGGATTGGGTAAGCAACCAGAGAAAATCCTGCAAGTTCTTTATCATTGACATGAAGCAATCATCTAACAGAGCGAAAAGAATCATGATATTCCTAGTTTCTTGCCTTCAGCTGCTCCCGCTGGGATTATGCTAAAATGCAACATTATAATATTTCATTCCTGCCTCACATTATTTCGTGGAAATTTTAAACTTCCCTCAAAATTTACCAACAAATCAGTGATAGTAAAAAAGAAGTATCATGTGCTTCTTTTGAGAATATTGCTGTTACTTCATAAAGTCTAGACCTAAACTTAGAATGGTAAACTAGCCGTTCCAGAATCAGCAAAAACTCCCTTGACCTGAGGGAGCAACTGAAGGCAAGAAAATCAATCAAAATGTATAAATGAGAAGATATAAGATTGCACAGAGAAGTAAGTGTCAAACTAGAATGACCAAATCCCCAAGTGGTCCCTCATGCGCAGTTCCATGTTTTACTTTCTTCTTTCATCTATATGATAGCTCACTCCTTCCACCCGATATTATGGTTGCAACAGGGCGACATACAGAGACCATGAAAGCCTTGCTTTCCAACATTGTACAAAGTACAATGCTTAACCGCCTTGGTTACCCAGAGATCACTGCAGATGCGGCTGATGGGGAATTCGCTGTTTGTCCTCGATGATCACCTTTTGACAAACTGGATGCACGGACAGTGATGCAGGGCTGACAGAGGTGCACGGTAAATTTGCAAATTTAAGACTCTATGAGGGAAGTCACAGTAATACACATTTTGTAGTTAGATCTCTGCTAAGCTGATTCCCCAGAAAAGAGGTGGAAGTTGAATTATGAAGGTGTTCCATTATAACTGAGTTATTATTTGCAAAGTGCCCACTGCCTCTGTGACTGGTGTGGTGTTCTATAAATACATAAAATCGTAAATAAAATAAATACTAGGAAAATGTCAACACTATTGGGGATGTGGTTGCGGATTGATTGATCACATTTAGTTGATGACCTTGCCACAAAGATAATCATGCAATCTCCAGGACACATAAAGAAGAATAAAAAAGACCACATCTGTGGAACTGAGTTTAAGGCCTCATGGGACATCATTAAGTGTCTCAAAGATGAGCTGCACAAAGGAAACCATGAAGCGGAAATTGATAATCAATCAAGATACATTACCACGGCCTCGACACACCTTTACTAACAGACGTAATTGAGCTTCAGAATATCACGTCTACATTATTAGGTTCACCCTAGAAGACGGTGCATGCACTGTCTGCTGTAGGACATATTATGGGATTACCAAGAACATACAGGGGCTTGGACCATGCCTATTGCTTATCATTTAACTTTCCTCATCACTCTCATTTGCCAGCTTCTTATTCATATCCCAGCATGTCAATCTTGTGTTTGTCCCTCCCATAGAGCATTGCCTCTTTCCGATCTCTTGGATTAGCAGCCATATCTGCTTCCTTTACAGCACATTGGGCAAAAATTGCTGTCATCTTTTGGTTTACTTTGCTTATTTACAATAGTGCAAGTTCTAACTCATCTCTTTTCAGATAACCCCATCAAAAATAACTGGCACACACTATGCTTGTGTTTTCATCCAACACACAGAACAGTTACTTCAGCATTTCCCTGTTTACAGTTTTGGTCGCTTCTGGGTTCTCTTTCACATCTCTTTGCCTCACTTCAGATTGATATTATAAGTGCTAGAGTGGTTCAGGTTTCTAGTTTAAGGAAAATAACATTTATAACTTCAAAAGCTGCATTAAAAAAATCAAATAACAAAGTACCCTCTTTTTTGCCATTCATGTATATTCAAATTTTTCATTAATGAAAAAATATATAATTTTTGATAACTGTTTTAGGGTACTTTGTTATTTGTTTTTTTAAATGCATTTTTGAAGTTATAAATGTTCTTTGCCTTAAACTAGTAACCTGAACCACTGTAGCACTTACATTGTTTATTAGCCCCAGGTTTGGGTTGCAGGGCTGCCCCTAATTGTCGCAATCACTTCACATTGAGGCACCATGGCTGTCCAATCCATCTTGACTGTCACCCTTGCTGAGACAAACTTTAGCTTATCTGCAACTTGGGAAGCAGGGTCCCCAAGACTCAACAAGACATCACCCCCTCCCTTATCTGGAAAGGAATGCAATGCAGGGTCTTCATCATTATGCAAAAAGCAACTTCACGGGTCTACCGCTTTAGTCCTTAAACAGGCAGTAAATACAATTTATACACTTACTTTACCGAAAGATGGGTGCTTCGTTTAGCTCTACTGTTTCCACAAAGGAGCAGAGAACATCGCCATAGTCTAAGGCAACAACACTTCAAGCATTGATTGCCAACTAAAAAGTAGAATAGTTTTAAGCTATGGAAATTTGTATTTTCCACATATTTATGACCACGGCGAACGAAGAAGACGCAGTCACCTAACCTGACGATGGTCCAGAGAAGGATTCCAGTAACACCTTCATTAAGTCGAATCGGATTTCTGGTCTGTGGTGGAAACCTCTCAACAATGTTGGAAAGGTACCTGGACTGGGGAGAGTGCAATGAGGCAATTAAACTGCCAAAAACCACATAAAATGGGTGGAGGCCAAATATCTCATCTAAATGCCCTACAGAATGTTCATTAATGCTGTAAAAGAAAAAAGAAAATAAGGTACAGTATCAGGATGCTAAAAGGCTGTTGGTTTAAAGAGAGGACTGGTGCAAGGTGTGGCACATAACATGGGGAAACGTGGCAGCAGTGGCCCAAACTGACCCCACAGTGACGGAGTTTATGCCTCTAAAACCGCGCTTGTAGCAACAAATCACCAACATTCCTTGCAACAAGCAGCCGAGTGCATACGCCCTTAAGAAACTTTGGGCAGCTGATACGAGCAGTTATGTATTCCCGAAAAAGTAGAAAGACGACCAGTTTATTTGCAATTCGTTTTGAAAGTGGCTGCATTCTGTTTACTCGCAGCGTATGTGAGTCTCACAAAGCACCCTGCATTGTGCAATCACAGTAGCATTCCTGCCCCTGGAAGGTGTGGTGTGTGCACCCGACAAAAGGTTGCTAAGTGACAGCCACTGAAAGCGCAGGCAAACAAAGCAGCCGAAACGTGTAAGGCAGTCTGTGGACCCAGGCCTGCGCGAGCAAGAAAGGAAGCCGCGCGCTGCCACTCTCCCATTATGCGCCCTGCGAATTTCTTGCAAAAAATCTCATTATACACTGATAGTCAGACAAAACGGCGCATTTCATCATAGGCTCAAACTATTTGAGAACAAACGCAGGGCACTGAGTCCGTGCTCAATACTGGGGCCCACGCATCTGTCTCAATGTGGTCTAGAACGCTCCACTCGCGGCAAGTGAGGCCAGACGTCTCCGCCTTTCAGCAGACAAGTCCCAGACGCTTGAGTCCGCATTAGACTTTAGTATTTGTAGGATTACATGTGATCGTGTCATTTGGGATCTGTATGGTGCTGTCAAACTGTCTACTAGAGAGTATTTCATGTCTCAGAGACACAGAGACACACACGCTGACACATAGAGAGACACACACACTCTCTCTCTCTCTCTCTTTTCCACCATGGCACTTCTCATTGTTACTATCTGAAGAGTGGTGGTTTCACATTTGAAAAGTACACATTTCCACCTGCTGCCCATGTCTTTATTTTGCTGGTAACATTGAAGATAAAACACTGCAAGTTAACAGTGGTTATGTCATACAGTCCTAAGATATTTTTATTTTCAACTGGATGCCAAAGGTTTATGTTACCAGTTTTAAAATCACTAGACATTAAAAGTGCTCAGTATTTTAAGATCCCCTTGCATCCCACAACAATACAGATTCCAGGTGGTACCACAGTGCGGATGTCAGTAGTTCAGGAAGTGCAGTGGCGCTGGAGCCCCGATTACAGCAGATTTCTACTACTCAACAGTGGGCCGGAGAACCATTTTTCTTTAGTATCATAAGGTCACGAGGTACCCTTGCAGAACCACTGGGTTCTACAGTATTCATTTCAGTACAATTTCCTTTTTATGGGTTATGTGCCAAAGGAGCCACCGTCTTCACGTCCGCCAGCTGGAGATGGTTGCAGCAGGAAGAGGTGGTATAATGTAAGGAAGTCACAAAGCACGAGACATGAGTGTATGAGGGTGAATCTGGATTTTTAAGCCTGAAAACATAGGAAAGGGCATTGGTTTGGGAATATATTCACATTATAGGAATTAAAAAGTACTGGGAGTGTCAAAATGGCTGCCGACTCACTGGTGAGTTTTCTGAATGGCGTCTTGGAGAAGAGGAGGATGTTTTCATGGAGGTGAGGGAAGAGGACAGAACCTGACGGAATGATGGCATGCTGATTCAGCGGTACGGGGGACCATTAAAATACACTGAAGTGCATTGGTGTTGGGATGCAACTGGCAGTGACTGATCAATGGAGGAGACATAGGGGTGGAAATACAGGGTCAGGAACAAGAGTATTCGAGAGTTACAAGGGCTCAGACAAGCATCACAGAGGATTTGGGTGAAAAGTGTGAGGTGAAAGATGGGTCACTTAGAAGGCCTGAGAATTAGGAGTGATTGTGCAATTAGAGAGAAGTAAGAGTTGTTACAAAGAATATGGACGAAGGTGGACAGGGCTAGATATGTTTGGTGCAAAAAGAACAATTGATGGACAAAATGCAGAACAATGTCATACATTCACCCAGTACAGAGATTTGGGCCTAAATACATCGTTTTTCTGCTCCCCATGCCCTTCCAGTTTGAGCCCAGCCATATGCAAATCAGTCTTGACCCTGCGCCCAGTGGGAACAGTCCAGCCCGAACTGCCAGGCCAGGTCCTTCCTTGACTGGAAAGGTCCGGTTTGGGGGACATTTTGTGGAGGAGCAGCAAGAGTGAATGGGGTACAGTGGAAGTGAGTATGAGGAGTTGAAAAATTGGGGTGAGAGCCAGAAGGACTTGGCAAATTGAAATACCACAGAGATGTGTGGGACCTGATAAACACCTTCATCCAGTGGTTAATTTGTAAAAATATAAGTGCCAGGGCTCTCGTCAGGAGGAAGCTTCGACTAGCCCATTTCTCCAGTTGGTGCTGCCTAACACAGAACCGACTACTATCAATGAATCCCTTCAAGTGGGAAGAGGATGCAGTGTATTGGCAAGAGCTGCCGACTACGGAGCTGGAGAACCAGGTTCGATTCTCAGCATTGGCTCAACATCCTGTGATTCTGGGAGAATCAATTAATCTCCCTGTGCCAACCAAAATGAATGAGTCCTTAACCGGTGCACAAGCTCCTGTGTTGCTGATTAAGTGCCGGTGCTGAGCACCGGAAACCACCGGCTCAAATTAAGCTCTGCCTCCATCAAGTTTATCCCTTAATTAAAAAGGTCTGATCACTAGAGCATGAAGAAAGGATCAGTCACTTTGAGGCAGATCTTGTGTGAGTTTACCATACTCATGTCTGTCCCTGCCTGTATTGTTTACCTTACAGGCACAACCGAAGATGGGCATGTCTGCAAAGTCATCAAAAGGCACAAACGCAAACAGTACTTCTTTACAATGTCTCATAATAATAACCAGACCTTTTATAGCGTTCTACAAGTGAATTATTTCAGGTTTGGACACGGAAAATTGCATTCACAGGAATGCAACAAAGGATCTCTTTTCGTACTTCCCCCATCTCTCTGCTTTTGATGTTCAGCCTCCTTTGACCTGAATAAAGACGCTAACAAAAGTTCAAAGATTTGCTACTCCAAAAGGAAAGCATTTCAGGTCAGGCAGGACAATGTCCTTCAGTTTATATTTTGGAGAAACATTGGCTTACGTATACCACAATCACAGTTAATAGTGCTAATGGCCCAATCTCTGTTCTTTAGGGCCACTGGGAAAGACTGGTGCTCTGACCTCCATAGAGGTCGACTGGGTCACGCAGAGGCCTGCATCACTCTTCAAAATCTGCTGATTGGCCTTTTGGAGAAAACTCATGTGTGCTCTTTTTTTGCACGGGTACATTCACTCATTTGAGGCTTGGAAGCCCACTGGAACACACGTTGTAACTCTGCACTGTATTAGGCCAACAATATATACTGCATAACATTGAATTAAACACATATTCATGTAAGTGAATATTTTAAGTCGCTTTGTATTATATATTTTATTTTAATTTTAGTATGCTGTGGTTTGATACCTTGTTCTGCAGTTGAGGACTGGAGCACGGCTCTTGCTTTTGTGCCCGTTTCTTGTATATAGGTTGTTGTAAGCTTAGCAGTAAACCCGTCTACTGCTTATCCCTGTTTGCTTTGATTTGATTCAGCAACACTTTGGGATGACACACAAGTGGGATAGAAGGTTACCTGGTGGATTGGTGAAGCTGTGAGTCCTCCTGCAGTTCCCACTCTCTCATTTTTGTTTAGGCTTTTAAATCCGCAAAGTTATCCTGCGTAAAGTGCTCGTAAGTGTATGGTCTGCATTGTTACAGGTATCCGCAGTATTATCTGGAGAACACTTCAGATAAGCCCGGTCTAAGGCATCTTGGGGGGATCAGCCAGCCTAGCATGGATTTGTGACTCCGTAAAATGAGGCGGGAGCTAATAGACACAATGGGTGCCAGAAGTGACGTGGCGTACCGGTATGCTTGAGGTAACTTGGCAAGACCAGTCCGCTTCGAATATGCTCACTACTTAAGCATTGCCTGTACCATTGTACTTTTTTTGTTGAGGAGGGACGCTTTCCCTGCTACCACCAACCTCTACATCCTATTTATTTATTTATTTATAGAGCGCAACAATCATCCCAATGGGATATCACGGCGCTAGTATTACTCCCTTACGTTTCTGAAGGGATTCATTAGTGAGGACCCCAAAAGCATTATGCCCTAAACAGCCATGATTTTAGCGTCTTCCTAAACCCCAAATGATCTTTAGTGAGGCGTAGCTCTAATGGTAATTTTGCATCTTCACCGAGGAAGAGTAGTTTGCATTCCTAGTGGCGTGTTGCACCGCCTCTGTGGGAGAAGAAAGTTTACACTGCTTGCAACATCCTGTACATTTCCTGCGGAAAGACGGGTGCATGCTGCTGCCATGATGTAACTGTTCTGTGAGTGACAGAAACCTACCATTGGCTGCTGTGCTGTACCTGTTTTGTGAAGGAGAAAAGCTTGCACTGCTGCTTCTGTACTACATGTTCTGTGAGGGAGTGACAAGTGCACTGCTGCAGCTATGCCAGTACCTATTCAGTGAGTGGGAAGCTTGCATTTTTGCCATTATACCATACAGTTTCTCAGAGAGAGGGAGAGAGAGAAGTCTACACTGTAGCTGCTGCACTGTACATGTTCTGTGAGGGAAGGAAGCTTGCACGGCAGCTTCTGTACTGCACATGTTTAGTGAGGGAGGGAAGCGTGCTCTGCTGCTGCTTTGCAGTACCTGCTCTGTGACTGGGAAGCTTGCAGTGCTGGCATCATACTAAGCATTTTCTCAAATAGAGTGAAGTCTGCACTGCTGCTACTACACTGTACATCACGGGTACTTGCATTTTCCCTGGGACCAAAAAGTTAGTTGATGGCAGAGGGGTGGTGGTGGGACGTGGCTGAGGTTCGGGGGGGATTAGCGGTAAAGTGGGTGTAGGGCAAGCAAAGTATATACATCTAGTGGCTGAATTGAACAATGTGAAACCAGAAAACCAGGGATTAATCCCAATTTTCCCAATTTACCAAATTGTGTGATCTGAGGCAATTGTTTTATTTCACTTTCCCTCCTTTTTCTTCGTTATCACATATAAGAGGACCTCAAAATACATGACTTTAGGAAGAGCACTGTAAACAACCTTTTCATGTGTTTAATTTAACTATAATGTTGTTCATGTACAATAGGAACTCAAGCCACCCAAAGAGTGCACATAGCAATAGACTTGCTCTTTAGTGAGTGGGGGGGAAGAATTCATGTTTCTAAATTCAGGTCTGCAAATGAACACTATAAAATTAATACTTCCCAATTCACTGATATAATCTGTTGTACAAAGGTGAAAAGGCACTACATGTTAATTAAATACACTTTTGGAATTTTGAAGAGATTTTGCTATTTTTACTCTTTTGCTGCAAGATGTCTTTAAAAATGAAGGTGTTACTAAATTTAAGCAGTACAGGATGCCCTTCTTACTTCCTTTCTTTAACACCAATTAACCTTTAAATAAATGCTTGCCTGTTAATTTAGAATATTTTCATTGTTAGAGCTGAATCGAGTAAACAGCAGCAAAGTGCTGCTAATGACTAGGGGGGCACATGTAAAGGTCAGGAGGGCCGCATGCGCTTCCCCCAAAACCCCCGGGACATTAATTTGAGTATCAATGCTGTACACGTTCTGTGAGGAAGAGAAGCTTGCACTGTTGATGCCGATATGGTAACTGTCCTTTGTGTCTCACCAAAGATCGAGAAAACTGCATCGCTAAAACAGCGAAAAAGATTGCCATCCCCAACGTCTCGTTTTCGTCGAATCTCCAGATATAGTGGTATACCACCGAACGTTTTAACACTTGGGTATCAGTCAAGGACAGTTTTTAAATAAGCAGATGTTTTGCCTAGAACTTCACCTCCTAGCGACTGACAGGATATTTTCCCATTAACTGGTTGGATAGATTTAAAACTTTAACAAAACTAACCCTGGGTGTGGTGCTCCATCCGCGGAGTGTGCGTAGTTTTGCTTACTTCGCGGTCCGCGAAGTAGGCCTAGAGCAGGCAGGCTACGCACACGCCACGGCGAAGCGGAGTTGCCCGCCACCCGCCTCCCTCCCGCCCTCTTTAAATGCCCTCATAATGTAAAAAAACTTTTAAAAGCAAGCTCAAAGTAATTAAAATAACTTACCTGAGCCTCGGCGTCCCGGGGCTCCCTCTTCCTTCTCTATCGCCGACTTCTTCCTCACAAATGCGCATGCGCGGGCGACCGCGCATGTGCATTTGTGAGGAAGAAGTCGGCGACAGAGAAGGAAGAGGTAGCCCCGGGACGCCGCAGCTCAGGTAAGTTATTTTAATTACTTTGAGCTCGCTTTTACATTATAACTGCATTTAAAAGAGGGAGGCGGGTGGCGCATAGTGGGGCTACGCGGAGTGTGCGGGGTGTGCGAAGATTTGCCCCCACTCCGTGATGCTCCACGTAGCCCCACTACACCCACTATGCCCAGGGTTAAACAAAACATGTCATTCTTATTGGATGTGATGCTAGATAAGAGAAAATGGCAAAGAGATTTACCACTCAAATGTTATTATTATAGGTCTGGCTGACTGGGTCATCTCCTTGTTATGACAGAGTTTCCATATGGACTGTATCCTATGGCTGTGCGATTTTATGAAGTCTCTGTCTTTTATCACAGAGATACGAATGCAGAGCAAGTATTTCTATTATGAATTTTATTTTTAAATATTTGTAAACCTCTGAAAGACATCCACTTAAGACATTGGTTTTCCCATGCTCTTAATTTTAGGGCTGCATAAGGTCTCAATTAGCCTAGATAATATATCTGTTTATAGTATGAACCTCAGCTACAGATAATGTAAACCCGGCTATTGGAAAGGAGGTAGAGTGGAAACTGGAAGTCAAGAGGATAAGAAGCAGGGTCAAGAGTTGTGACTGGGGCTGTCCACAGTTTATATCCTCTTGATTAATTTGAAGTAGAATGGTTTACAAATGTACATACATTACCCTATATTATATAAAGTGTGAGTGCAAAACTAAACCAAAAAAGAGTATTACAGATCTCAAATTAAGAGAAAAAGAGTACAGTGCTCCATGCTTAATGAGTGTTTGAGTGATATATTAAGACATCTTTGAAAAGTTATTGGAAACAAAAGTACAGTGTCCCAGAGGTTATGGGTTTTTTCGTTACAGACATATGGGTCCTATCCTTTTATGTGTCGAGGTTCCACAGACCCAAAGCTACTACTAGTAAAATACCTTTGTGAATAGCAAACAATCGTAAACTTGCACAAAAGTACAAGTTTACTTTTGTGAATCACGCTCATGGATCCTCATCAAGTTTTGATTGACAATGGTCATGTTAAATGATCCATTTGTACACTACACACTGGTAATAGAGGTGATGTCTCGAGTCTCAGTAGTTGTTTGGATGGGTCATCATCAGGACAGTGAAAACAGTATATGCAGTAGATAAAAACATATTGCTACGAGTTACCTGTTCTAGGTTGCAAGCCATGTGGCAAAAGAGGTGTGAAAATATAGCAACACTTACCAAGGCTTGTATTTTTCAAAAAGACGAAAAATGCATAAAGCTACAGCTAATATTTACCATTAATAAGGCATAGAAAAATGCAACACGGGAAGCTGAGTGGCACATTTACCAGAAGGTGAGATTTGGTAAGAATTGCAACAGTAAGTCAGTGCAGTAGCATCAGGAGCTGTTCAAATGAGTTCATTGAAAATGAAATAAATAATACAAAGCTTGAAGCAGCCTTCAATGTAATAGCTTTTGATATTAAAAATATGCGAAGTAACATACTTTCCATACCTCTAATTGACTAACTATTACAAAGGGCTTGCTGGGCAAGCTGTCCCTGTCAATGCCCGCCAATTGTAATGAATGCGCTGGAGCGTGTAGTTTAGACTATGTCCGACGTGTAAGGGAAACACAACAAGATTTTCATCTTCAAAATGTCACTCAATATACTGGAAATGATAGCTAGAGTTCTATTGACAAATATATTAATATGTTATAGACACTGCACATAGCGGTGTGCTAAAAAATTTAAAAAATTGAAAATAAATTCAGTCAAATCTTGAGGGTCAGGGAAGAAAAAATGAATATCTTCAGGCTAAAGGATCCAAGCGTCCTGCTTGTCTGGGCAGGAAAATAATTAGTGAATGATCATCAATTACTATTGTTATACTTGCTTGAGAGAGCCATGACCAAAGTCTTCACACCTGGAACAATTCCAACCTAATGGGAAAAGTCCTCCATTGCTATCTTTAACAAGCCTAGCAACATTCCAGCCTTATGTTTTTTGTCTGTAGTTTTATACAGCGCAAACTTGACCCAAATGTATCAGAGCGCTTTACATGAGCACCAGTTGCGTTACAGACGGACACATTCATTTTGGTAGACACAGAGATATTAAGTGATTTGTCCAGAATCACAGGGTGTTGAGCGTCCCTGGCAAGACTTGAACCCCGTTTCCCAGCTTCGAGGTCGATTGCTCTAGCCGTTAGGCAACAACCTAATATACACCCATTTCACTCCTTAACCCAGACTATACAATATATATGAAACTTGTAGCAGAAAGACAACAAGTGGTCCTCCAGAATAGCATTTAATCACACCAACAGGGCCAGGGCTAGATTGGGAACCCAAAGCAACCATGGCAATTTTGAAGGACCAGACACCCCACCCGGGGGGCGGTGCAAGTGTAAAGCACCGCTGCTTTTGGTACTGGGGGCCGATATTACAGCACCACTGCAAAACCAGCCCCCAATAACATAAAAACAGCCCCCACTGCTGCAAAACCAGCCCCCACCCTTCCAGCCTCCCGGGAAAACACCCGATGCCCGCTACGACCTGTTCGGCTCTGGACAGGGTTGTGTCAAGGGACGTGCGGCACCTAAGGAAGGACACTGCAGCACTGAATATGGGCATGCTGTGTATGGTCCCTTGACTCAGGCCATACCGTGCTAGTTAAAGCAGATGTATCTATAATGGTGGAAATCATGCCAGGCAGGGCATGCATTAACATGAGTAGCATGCCAATATCAACATCCATGAATGAATCACACAAGGAAAGGAGAAGCTGTGGTGAAAGAGCTTGTGACAGGCATATGATGCATGCAAAAATACCATGTCGCATGTGTGAGGTGCTTGTGAAGAAGGTCATGCCCTTACACCTTCAGTGATACTTAGTGGACTTTGGGTATTTGTTACCTTTTAGGATTTCCCCTTGCCCACACATACTACCAAGCATTTATTTTTGGAATTCCACTGCACAAAATGGTGATTCAAGAACCACTTCAAACAGTTCACAAAACATGAAGAGCCCCCACTGAAAAAAGAACTTGTCGGCCAATCAGATTACATTTTTCATTTAAATATTCAGGATGGAAAATCCAGCTGTCGAAAAAGCGTTAGATTTTTGATTTTAGATTTTTCTTAGAAAAAATACTGAACTAATTTGCGCAAAATAAACGCAGACCTAGTCTGTTTCCAGCTCTGTCTTCATCCCTAGATGTTTGTAATTCTCTCCAGCAGTTCTTGCTGTAGTGGGAGTGAAAATTCCCTTGTGATATGAATGGGAAATTAATAGTTTTAGGACCACCTTTATGACTTTGCCCCTCTTGAACTATGTGCAGGAAATTTTAATAGACCATTCTTAGTTGTCAGATAATTTTTTGTCATCTAAAGCCCTCTGGTATCTTTGGGTCGAGTTTTCTCTATATAAAACTGCAAAAAAAGGTTTTGTACAGATTCCTTCAACGGAGCTAAATTTATTAGCAAAAAATACATTGTTTTTAGTGGACTAAAGAACGCATCTGTAAGTACAAAGCTGCTGTTCACGTACTTTTATGCATATCTATGCGTGTGTATGTTTACTGGTGGGAGTCTATGTGAATTTAGGATAGGCTGTCCGCTTTATTATTTTGCATACTTCTGGAAATATGCACATAATATTGAATTACATCATATAGTGTATGATTTGTATGACTTTGTATGAAAAGGGGAAATCCTATAATAAAGAAATTGAAAGCAAATCATATATTAATTCTTCAGGCATGTATGTCACGTTTAATCATAAAATCTTAACATATGAACTACCGGATTTTCAGTTTATTTATTAGATTTTTGTCAGTTGACTCTATGTAATGAAAGCAAAAAACAAAACTGAAATAGAAGAAAGTCCTTCACTTTTTTATTATACATTCTCGAGATACTCTTTCCAACATCTGCATATCTAAGTAGCCGTTTCTGGTTTACTGAAGGCAACCTGCCTCGCTAATTAAACTATTGGCCTTTATTTGGAATTCTAAAGTCTAGCTTTGAAAAAAATAGCATGTCTGCTCATAGTTTTATGGCATCCTGCCTGCTTCTTCCGTTCCCCACGCTATGCTATCATCACCCGCCCTTGTCCTAAGTCACTAAGGTTAAAGGTAGACCACGTAATTTAAAATTGAAGAGAGAAAGAGATCTATCTATCTGTTTGTGTGTGTGAACAGCAGCTTGTGACACACATACACGTAAAAAAGCAATGAAAAGCAGCCAAACAATTGAAATTTTAACTCTTTTAATTGCGAAAGATTTCTTTAGATATGTTAAAATGGCCCTCAGAGGGCCCACTCGGAGCCCTGCTCGCATGGAACGCACTTTCGACCCCGCAGAGCGCAGACTAGGGGCCACGAGCCTTTGGAAAGCAAAGGCCGTGCTTCTCGGTTGTCCTCTCAGACTCCGCCCCCTCTACAGTCAGACTCAGACCCAGGTGAGGCCGAGTTACAGAGGCAGACCCCAGAACCTCGTGAGTGCACAGTGCACACTCGGACTCTTCTTCAGAATGCACCGTCCAACAAACGCGCACCCTCATTCACCCTGTGTGTGGACACCTGTGCTCTTAGTGCGTACACTCTTCGGAGGGCCTCTGAACAAGTGAGGGCGCCATGCCGCACGCATGCACACTCAGACACGGGTATCTGTAGCGTGCACTCTCAGACGCCTGCATCTGTCTGCTCTGCAGTCACCTGTAGCACTGGAGGTGAGGTGACTGCCAGGCCTCTGTAGTGCTCACTCAGACACCTGTACTTCGGTGAGCATACCCAGACGTCAGCATCACTGATCCACGAGACACTGGAGTGTACACCAGGGCATGAGTGCTTTACACTGCACATTCCGACCCCGTGTCTCTGCAGTGCACAAGTGTGTGTTTGGAATGCACATTCCGACCCCGCTCTCTTGAGTGCACAGGTGTGTGTTTGGAATGTACATTCTGATACTGTGGCTCTGAAGTGCACAAGTGTGCGCTTCTGGATTGCACATCCCAAACCCCGTGTCCCAAGAGTGCACAAGAGTAAGCTTTTACACTGCACATTCCGATCCTCGTGTTTCTGAAGGGTACACGGGTGCGCTTAAGTGCACATTCTAACCTCCGTGTCTCTGAAGTGTACAAGAGTAGGTTTTTTAACTGCACATTCCGATCCTCGTGTTTCTGAAGGGTACACGGGTGTGCTTTTTAAGTGCACATTCTAACCTCCTTGTCTCTGAAGTGTACAAGAGTAAGTTTTTTAACTGCACATTTCGGACCCGTGAATCCGAGTGCACAATTGTGCTCTTCTGGAGCGCACTTTCCGACTCCCGTGCCTCTGGAGTGTAGCTTCAGGTTCCGTATGTCTCCAGTGTTCCCGCTCAGAGACCTGTGCTTCTGAAGTGCACTCTAAGACCCCAGCTCCCTTGGAGTTCACAAGCACATGCCAAAGGGGACATAACAAAACGTGAACAATGCGCATATAGTAGTTGCTGGCTCCACGTTCCACATTTGTGGCTGCTACTATAAGTGGCATCTACTGACGGGAGTCGCACAGAACAAAAGAAAGGCGCGTGGTCCCCATTATGAAAGTTAAAGCGCTTCTTGGCGTGCTGCCCAAAAAAACAAGCGTTTCTATTCAGCTGGAGATCTTTTGCTAGCGTGCAGTCACGGGGGTGGGCTCCTCATTCTTTGAATAAGCTGCTCACTAGCCAAACTCCTGGTGTGAAGGTCCTTATTACATTTTGGAGACAGGGAGGTACTTCCTTAGCTGCTGTCTCAAACTGCCTTGATCTGCCCCTGCTTTTCGTGAGGCGATATTGCTAAATGGGAGCGGATCGGACTTCCCACTTGACGCTTTCTTTGTCAAGATACCGGCTGTTGCGTGGTCGGATTTCCAGCTAGTGCTGAGCAGCATCAGTGGTATCTGCTCTACAAGAGACCGCTCTGAGTGCTGTCTCCACATTCCACATTTGTGGCTGCTGCTATTAGTGGCATTTACAGACGCGAGTCGCACAGAACAAAAGAAAGGCGCGTGGTCGCCATTATAAAAGTTAAAGCGCTTCATGGCGTGCTGCCCAAAAAAACAAGCGCTGAAAGACCAGTGCGGCCGCACGGTCGCGAATGTTAAAGTGACGCGCACTCTGGACTTTCGGGTACGTTTCGCTTCACCAGCAGAAAGACTGAAAGACAAGCGTGGCCGCGCGGCTGCAAAAGTTAAAGCGACGCGCACTCTTGTGGAGGTGGGGACGTGCCTTTAAAACCTGACCCAAAACACATGGCTCCTACGCGCCGCTGCTGGCTCCCGAGAGCAAAACACTCTGGGAGTAAACATTTCCCAAGAAGCTGGGACATCCACACGCCTTTGGCCAATTGTGTACTAAAGCCAGACGCAAAGGCCAATAGCGTGTGAGCACCACACGCACGAGCTGCTACTGAAGCTGAAGTGATTCCAAGAGGTCGATTTCCTAATCAGCGCATGCGGGCTGCCATAGGCTCGACCTAAAAAGGATTACAATAGTTTAAACATCTGATTTCAGAACAGGCCCAAGAGGCATGAACAGATCCTTAGGAAATTCAAAGAGATTGTTAAGCCATTGCAAATCATTGTGCTGTATTTTATTATAGCTGCATTTATTTAGCACTTCACATGCTGTCGCGGCGCCGAAGCGCATTTGCGGACAGATGGAAGCTACTCTGTGGGAGTGCTGTGGTTGGAAGAGTGTGCATCTATCGTGTGGCCAATTTTAATAGCGGTTCGATGCTGTGCGTGAGGGCTACAGTTGTGTTCTTATTGTGATTTGTTGCTCCACTTATGCGTGACATGTGAGAAACGTAAGCATAAAGCCAGTGAATGAATGGGTAAAAAGTGTCTGAGTACAACCCAGCCTATAAGCAGGAAATGTTTCTATGCAATTTGTACATGTTAGAGAAAGCTCAACTCATGTTTTAGGATGCTGTCATGCAAACATGCAGACACCTGTCCTCTTAGTGTGTTTGAACCCACATTGAGTGTGAACCACCCCCTGGCCATGCCCGTTTCCATTAATATACCAGTGTAGTATATTCAATGCGAAATAGACAGTATACAACTGCCAATAGTTTATGCTAAGAAGTCCAGCTGATAACTGGCAGAGAGGCAACCCACTAGCCCTCATAAATGGGCATTACAAGATCAGCCGTGGCATAAGCATTCGGAGGTCAAATTCTAGCGTGGCAGGTTGGTCTTGTAGGTCAACGCAGATGTAAGACAGATCAACCCATATTATTGGGAATCATTCTTTTTTTTTTATAACCTTTATTTGTCTTTTTCAATAAAGTCACAATAGGTGTAAAGTTTCAAACATTGCAGACAGGCGGATCCACTGCAAAGTGCAAGTATGTAGGCAGTACATTATCAATTATGGCATTACCAGTTATCATATATAAAAGAGCTTGTTATTGTAATATCAGAAACATCAGCCCAACTCATCCTCAGTCGTACAATTATCCGATCATTCTTAGCATGCGTAATATAGCCTTATAGCTCGCCGTAGCGGGCTATACCGGCTATTAAAGGCCTGCTCCCGCGTTAAAGGCCCGAGCCAAAGGCGAGGGACTTTAACAAGGGTGAGGGACTTTAATAGCTGGTATAGCCCTGCTACGAAGGGCTATAAGGCTATTAGAACATTCTGCTACTAGAGGGCAGAATGTTCTAACAAAGAAAACCAAGGCTTCTTGAAGCTCAAGGGGTTTGAAACCCCTCGAGCTCCAAGAGGCCTTTGTAAAACATTTGAATGTTGCTCTGCGGGCCTTTACCAGCCTGTAGAAGCAGGAAGCACTCCATTGTCTTCAAAGGAGCTCCAAACATTCCAATGTTCTAATATAACCAAAGGACCTCTTCCATTTGACGTGTTTAGAAAAAACTTTAGCAAAGAAATCCTGGTCCATAAATAACTTTCTATTAAAGCACGAGCAGACTGGTTTCACACTATAACAGGCACATTCCTTTCTAAATGCTGAAATAATGGCATGCTGTGCTGTATGAAAACATGTGGCACTTCTCCATGAATTAAGTAAATGGAGTATTCCTTTTCCACTGTAACTGCTGAGGGATTTATGCAAATGTGTTATGATAGTGTAATATAATAGTACTCCATGGAAAAACAGCATTCACTGGACCTGCTGTAATCTGTTTAAAGAAAGGGTCCTGATAACAAATTAGAAGGTCTCCTGCTGAAGCCTGGAAAACATAATGCGGCACCACCTCACAACCACACGTCCATCTTGCCAACTCCCTCAGTGAATAATCCCTTAGAACCAGATTAGTAAAAACGATCAAAGTGTCTGTCAAGCAGCATGAAAAAGGGAATACAAATCAGAGGCAATACTGGAGCAGAAGCCAATGTATCCCTGCCCCCCTCCTGGAGCAGATGCCAATTACGGTTTCCTTCTGTTTCCCTAGGATCCATTGAGTGAAATGACCAACCGGTATCCTAACTCTTACTTTGTTTATTGCTCTTAATATGAAAGTGCTTTAAAACAGGTGTTCTAGATTAGATGCACATTTCTAGAATATAGTAGAAGAAAATGTTCTCAGGCTAGCAAGTGCATGAGTTTTTTTCTTAACACACTGGCATCACACACTGATGCTACACTATGGAAAGATACAGCACGTAACAAAACGGTGATAGTAAATTTGCTAAAGTGCTGCAGTCCCAACAACCACAAATTACACAGCTTTCAGCCAAAATTGTATTACACTGAAACCTTAGCAAGTGTTGTCATAGTTAATAGCATTATAAGTAAAATAAGACCATTTCAAATATTTTGCCCCTTCATCATCGTTTTGTTTTATTTGCTTTAGTTACACTCTTATTACACATTCTACATATTTGACAGTTTTTAGGAGCTGTAGGACTATTTTACTGTTCTGAGACTTTTCAGAGTAGAAGGAAGTAAGTGAAAACATAGGGTCCAAGTCACAAAAGCATTTCTGAGTGTGGGAGGTAGTACTGTACTCTTTTATGAACTTTTACAAGCGTTTGTGAATCGGTCCAAGCTCCCGGTTAGTAAAAGTGATAAGAAGGAACAGTTGGTTCTACTTGTACTAACTGTAGATTAATATGACCCAAATTTTCCCATTTTGATAAAATGTTAGATGTTTTGGGGCCGTTCAAAAAGTATGTAAAAGGGTATTACAGGAGTATTCTTTTACATGCTATTACATGCCTTTTTAGGTCAAGCCTGGGCAGTGCATGCGCTGCTCTGAAAGGCATGCTGTATTTAGAGTATGCACTTGAAGCTCTGCCCACTCCCCGCCCATATTTTTCATTGGCTTGTGTCTATGTCCTTCGTAAATGCTGGCTTCTGATTCAGTAATCAGCTTGTTAGTCCCTTCTTAGTACCACCTTGTCTTTATTTGTAACCTCCCATGAGGACTGGCCGTTTTACTTCTGTTGTTACACCGTCTGTGTTATTTAGTCTGTAAGCACTATTTTCTTTAATGAGTTTCTCCTACTGCAGGCAGCACATGCTTTTCTGCAACATTCAGCGCGCCATGCGTGCTTTCCCTTTTCAAGCA
Organism: Triturus cristatus; assembly: GCF_964204655.1. Classification (NCBI taxonomy): domain Eukaryota; kingdom Metazoa; phylum Chordata; class Amphibia; order Caudata; family Salamandridae; genus Triturus; species Triturus cristatus. The sequence continues at coordinate 241,338,528 of NC_140592.1, read as the reverse complement.
ATAGGTCTCGCATTTACAAGAGTTTCAGCTATTGGCATTGTAAATGACAATGCCTTTCATTTATGTGTTGATTATTATATAGATAAATAAAAGGCTTTGTCATTTACAGTGCCAATAGCTTAAACTCTCGCAAATGCAAGACCTATTGCATTGCAAATGCTTGTTTAAGATGCATGGAGTGGAAAAATATCATTTGTGAAACACAGACAACCAAAATCTGGACCTTACCTTTATCTTTCCCCGCAAATATTTCGACCTGTACCTTTCCCACTATCACGTACTTGCCTCTAAATATGCCAAGACTGGAATTAAAATGGTAAATTAACTCAGTCCAAACATAAGCAGGGAGTGCATTTTCCTGAATTTAGGAACTGACAGATGGCTCGTAATCTCCAGAGCGTAATAAAAACCTACCATGTAATATGAGATAAACTGAATAGAATCTGTGAACTTCCACAAACTTTGCATGACACACTCTTCAAAATGTATACATTTGCTGCACATGATATATAGTTTATTTTGCACTTGAGCTCTTTAGATGCTGTAGCCCTCATTATAAGTGGTCCCTTAATCACCATGATAACGTTGCCAAAGCAGAGTTACTATACAGCGGGATCCTGATAGTTCCCTTAGAAATGAGGAATAACCAGTAAATCAGCAATTCTGGGTCTGCGACCTAATTTCTCCAAAGATTTTCACACAGAGATTTAATCTGCTTTCAGTAGGGAAATCCCTGTGCAAAAATAAAAACATCCGCTGTGTTCCCTTGGATCTGAAAATTCAGATAGGGCTGGTAAAGGATATTCTAGGGTGGAAATTCCCTAAACATTTGTGCACACTCACAAATGAACTTATTGCTGGCATCCACAAACTTTTTCACATACTGGAAATGGTCAGAAATGTATTCCTGGCACGGCAGGAGGGGGACCCTTTCGAGCCTGTGAATGGGAGGGAAACACTACCCAAACTGGTCGGGGTGCAGAGCAAGAGATTTCTCATTGGGTGAAAATATGTTGCCTGTGAATAGGAGGAAAAAACAAATTAACGGATGAATTTGAACTTCAGCAAACATAAAGGGGGATATTTGGTCATATGAAAATAGAATAAACAAACCGATTTGAAGAGTGATTTCCTGAGTTTAGAAGAATAGTCTTGGAAACTTTTGTGAAGTCCTACTAATCAGAAATCTGCACTCATGTAATATTGTAAACCTATGGGTCAAGATTTCAATGTTTAAAAGCTGTTTGCATATTTTTCTGTGTATTTTTGCTGGTACACAAGCCATCTTCTTAAGGATAAAATAATTCCAATGTATATAAAAATTAAATACAACAAAACATATAATACAACAAAGGAGAAGAAAAGAATATATAAGATGAAGTGACTCCGCTTTGAGTGATGCAATCAAGAATCCAACTGACCATGTGCGACTGTGGTGAATAAAAAGAGGCCATGCTTTTATTACATGGAGTGGCTGTGTCCACCAGGGTTGTGTACTCTTGTAATGTTATTAAGCCAGTACAGGCTGATTGATGTTCATGACCAGAAATAACCATTCCACTTAAAAACACAATGAAAAAATCAAAATGTATATCCTGAACTAAAACTAAGGTTGTATTTACTCTTTCCGGAAGGTAATGCGACTACCAAGTGAACAACTTCCTAGGCACTAAAAAAGTGAGCACAGAAGAGGTAATATTTCCAAGAAGATGAAGGCAGCTTGGAGGAAATTGGCAAGGAACTAATTAAACGAAGGAAACCATAACAACATATTACTGAACAACATGTGAGGCCAAGTCCAAGAAGTAACTCACAAACTTGTCTAGTGAAACGAGAAATATGGTCTCAGAGCCTATCTCCTTACAGGAAGGTGATTAACCCATGAAGAAAATCAAGAGACCACAGAAAGCTCATTAAGGGAGCCACTGACCCTGACCTCCCCCAATTGAAAGGATGCAGAGGGGTCCAACTCTTTCAGGCATTCTGATTGATATCCGCACTAACTAGGGATTCGTGTGGTGATACAGGGCCATGGACCTATGTAGTTTGATAAATGTTTTTTTAATCATCTCACAATATTGTAAAGGGTGACAATGTCATAGTTTACAAGTTGTTTTTTTTCTCCACATTACAGCTTGTGCAGCTACAGTTAAGACTCTTCTTGTTATAATATTTATGTTTTTTAGCATTCAGTCATATTTACCCATATGTTTTGCTTCTCTGGTCAGTGTTTATCAACATTCATTTAGCTTTCAGCGAAAAAATGAAGCTGCACCCAGTATATTATTCCACATTTATTTGACCAATACATGTGTACTCATAGTTGAAGACCGGTCAGGTTTCAGCTCTATAAACAGCAATATGTAACACATCAATACACACACAGAAAAACACTAGTATAATAGTACATTGACATATGCAGTTATTTAAGGAAATCCCATCTCTTTGCTGGCTCCCCTTGCTGCCAAACTGTACAGACATTATCCATGCAATCATTATTGACAGCATCAAGAGTCACTCTAAAAATGATCTACTTTCTGTTGTTTTATAGACCTGGAAATACATTGTTTCTTTCTGTGAGTAAGGGTAAAGGAATGCAAAAATTTAAAACTGTCGGGCCTAATTATAATCCAATGGGCCAATGAAATAATTTGGCTAAAAAACAAGAGTAACAATTCCTGGTGCTGCATTCATTTCTTTCTCACCACTTTTTCAAGTTCCTATTTAAAATCAATTTTATTCATATCCAGGGGACATTCTGACCTAGCTACATGTCAATGACCCTCAAGAAGATGTTGCTGCCCCAAAAAGGATGTGAAGACATGGCCAAGTCGCTAACCAACAGCAGCTTAAAGCTCAATGGAACTAAAACAGGAATAGTCCTGTTGGGTTCTAATCCTAAATCCCTACAAAAAACTCCATCCACAACCTCCTAAACTTTTTGGGCCCTGTAATTCTGTGCTAAAAAGCCCCGAAATATTTGAACAATTTTAGATGTTGAAATGAATTTTGAGACCCACGTATGGTTGGCAGCTCATTCCTCATTTTTTAGTCACGAACTTCTGATTTTGCGAAAATAATATATACATTAAATTTACTTATAGGGACTTTGAGCCAGCCTTGTTCATCTATTGGTCTGTTGCTGTGTTAATCACATTTTATTTTCTCCCACTACAGCATACAACATGGCTAACTTCACTGTGAGAGACCGCATTCTGCTCTTGCACAAAAAGATCACCACTACAAATTAGCACCTGAGACTACTATGGCAAAATGTGCTTTGAAAGGCCCAAAATAATTTTGCTTTTAGCCCATGTTTATTTTTTATATTGGGAAGGATCCAGCAGCTCTTCACAAACAAGCATTGAAAATGCAATAGGTCTCGCCTTTGATTAAGTTAAAGCCATTTGCTTTGCTAATGGTATTGTATAGCAAAGCAAATGGCTTTACCTTAATAAAAGGCGAGACCTATTGCATTTTCATTGCTTGTTGTGGTATGTGTCGTTCCTGGGCATGCTCTGTGTTTTATGTGGTTTAGCATCCTAAATTAATAGTAGTAACACAACTGCGAAAGGACGGGCTTACCGACTGGATGAATATGAACGAGTCTCTATTTATTTTAAATCCGTATTGATTCCAAAAGGAGTCTGACTGCCGAGGAATTCAAGTGGGGAAGGCTGTGATCTTCAAACAACCACAAACAGTTGTAGGTAATTTTAGACTCACCTGTGTTTTCTGGAAGGAGCAAACTGATTCCTACAGAAACCCCAACATATTAAAGGTCTGTCGTTGTTTCGTCTATCAGATAAGCACCGAAACCCCAACATATTAAAGGTCTGTCGTCGTTTTGCCTATCAGATAAGCACCGGCTTATTGACCTTAACAGCTGCACAGCGTGTGGATGACGGCGGGAGGGAGGGAAAGCAAAAGCACGCCACGCATGCACATCTCTTGTCCATACGCGTGCACATTTTGACCCCCGTACGCGTGCACATGGAATCTGTATTGATTCCAAAAGGCCCTCGCATGGCGAGAACAGAATCCACATGGAGACTAGCGCCATCGCCAGCATGATGTACCCATCTATACAAAACGGACCCAATGTGAATCTTACATTATTGATGAGCCTTGGAGAAGCTTCATTCATCAATGCCATAGGGCGAAACATGTCAGGCCACACTTCTAGAATCATACATCTCCTGAAAACATGGATGATGAATACGTAATCCTGCTACAATACAAAAATGAGCATTATACTACTCCCACTACAGAAAGCTGCCAGAGGATTCTGGATCCTTAAAAACTTTGCTGCAGCTTGCCACCTATAACCATTTTACATGATGATTACTGTGCATCAAAATAGGTATTTTTCCATTAAATGACCTTCCATAAAGTCTTTAATACGACGATTTTTTACTCCTGAATGGAAAAAAATAACATTTTAAAAATCATATATTGTGAAAGGAATAAAATCTTCTAATTGGTGAAAGTGCCCTTTCCATCTCCTCTTGCACATTACTACAAAATTTTGTTGGAGGGGCGTGTCCACTCCCATCACAACTTGCTTCCAGCCCTGTTTTTTTTCTGAGTAATAGTCCCAAATTTATAGCAATGCTTTTAAACATGTTGTGATGTCCTGCAAAATATAAATGTGACGGAGGACACTACACAGAGAATATGTATGCCACCCAAATCTTCTCCCCAACGCAGGGCATCAGTCTAGAACAGAAGAGCTCGGTGTAGAAGGTCCAGGTGCATGTCAAATTGTAAGGATAAGCAAAGTCTCTGTGCACCAGGTCCATTTATAGTCACTGTTTGTAAAGTAAGGTTAAGGGGATATCCTGAACATACAGGGTAATTCCTGTCCAACCATAACTACATAACGTTTGAGTCAACTGATGTAGCAGACAAGAGTTAATACGTGGCACTCTTGCCCCAATGTATGATGTCAGCACTCCCTTCTGGGATATGCGAGCAGACGGTCAGTCACAGATTAAAATCGACGTCATCGTTTTCACACAGTGTTTTATCCATCCAAGTTCTACACACTGCCAAATTAAAATTGACTAAGAATAACACCTGGCTAGGTATCAATCGGCCGCACATGTCATGAGTATGATTTTCACACTGTCCTGGTTTTTCAATCAACAGTACAGAGCAGGCTGGGACATGTGGTTTCCCGTTTCTCGATTATAAATTGCAATTTATAGTTTCCATTTTGCCTTATAATAACGTTTTTAGTTCCATATAATGGCTGGAAAAACACAGGGCTGGATGAAAGTCACCTTCGTGAAGTGTTGCTTCCAGTACCGCATTTCATGTAATAAGGGAGTTTCGCCTATCAGATAAGCACCGGCTTATTGACCTTAACAGCTGCACAGCGTGTGGATGATGGGGGGAGGGAGAGAAAGCGAAAGCACGTCGCCATGCGCGCGCGTGCACATCGCTTATCCATCATTGTTTCGCCTATCAGATAAGCACCGGCTTATTGACCTTAACAGCTGCACAGCGTGTGGATGACGTGCACATCTCTTGTCCATACGCGTGCACATTTTATCCACCCGTACGCGTGCACATGAAATCCGTGTTGATTCCAAAAGACCCTCACATGGCGAGAGTAGCGCATGCGCGCTGGTAACGCCAGGCGAGACCTAATAAAGATTTACCAAAACCATGCGAAACAAACAGGAATTGACAAAGACAATAGGCTAGCAGCCAACTCACACTCTATGTGCTTTGCAATGCTTTACTTTGATTGAGGCACTTGCAACAAGTCCTCCAGCACATTGAAGAAAGACATCCTAAACATTATTGGCTCATGCCTTAAATCCAAGCTGGAGAGCGCAAACACACTACTAGTTGGTCACACACAATTATCGCCTTTACATAATTCAGCAGTACAACTAGCATTAACTCTCTGTAAATTTGATAGTGTCTCTGCACTTAAATCTGGTTAACTGGCTACTGGTAGAAAAGCAAATTAACATTCGAATGGACATTAAACTGGCTTGTCTGACATGCAAGTGCATCAAAGGAACACCCACAGCCTATCTCTAGAAATAAATTAACACCAACTATCCATCCCCTAACCTTGAATTAAGATATCAACGGCTCACGGTAATTCTGTAGCCTCATCTCTAGCAAGGACTAGATAAATATTTATTCTATATTGGGTCCAAGGATGAAGAACTCTGCCACTGCAAACTTAAAAAAATATATACATTGAGTGTTGTCCTTCAATTCTCATCATGTGGATTTTAGATAAGCATTACTTGGATAGGATATTAATGCATAGGTGGGTTGTAGTATGTACCTTAAAAATAAATAAAATACATTAAAAATTCAATGCACTAAGTAGAACTGCATAAAACTATGTTTGAGTTACAGAACTTGCAGATTGTACCATCATTTTATAGTTTAATATCATTTAATATTTTAAAGCTAAAGCTAAAAAACATTTACAAATGGCACAATAAAGTATGAGTGAACCGTAGAGAAGATGAAAGTAAGGTTTAAATTATCTTGGTTGTCCTTGTCTGCCAGTTATATTTATTTAACAATTAATATCTCATCTAATAACCCAAATACAGAGTTGCAGACTGAGGAGAGTCATTGGTGCTGCGCAGCCTGCTGAGGTCACGAGGGTCCTGGAGTTTGGTATGGTAACTCCGTCTCCCGCGAGTTGCCAATAATCAGCAGTATCAATACCCCTGGGACTGGGTTAACAAAGATTACAATTGACATTCAAAGGTTCCATTGAGAAATTAGGAATTACTGGAGGGACTCAGTAGTTCCTCATCCAATAACTCAAGTAATTCCTAATTTTTCCTGACTTTCTCCCCGAGATTTTCACCCGAGTAAAACCCAAAGGATCTGCAGTGTTCACACGAATCCCAGAATTCTTTTTGTGGCCAGTAACTCCAGCTAGGAGCCCCAATGGAACAAAATGGACACTGGTGGGTATGATGTGTGTGTGATTGCAAGACATTGGTGGAGGCTGACAGCTGCAAGGTTTCAAGGTCAGTGCCAAGAGGACTTTCTAAGTAAGTGACAAAGGATGAGGAGCCAAAGGGGATGATCCTGCAAATTGGAATCTCTGGCTTTAACAATTGTCACTGGTTCACAGTAACAGGCTGAGAGGTTTGGGCCTGGTGCAAAGGTCTGGGCGCGACAAGAGAGTCACAATGTTCGACGCTATAAGGTTAGGTTTTAAGGTAATGCAGATGTCTAACTCATCTGCACAAAGAGATTTGTATGGAATCTGCAGGTCAAGGACCAAGTTCTAATTCCAGTAACATAGCTCATGGGGTTACGTACCAGTGAGAGAGATTAGCACACAATTGGTATAAGAGGGATTCAAATCACAGTAGTATAAATCAGACCTTCTGCAGAGGCAACGGAATTCGTGACCTCGATAAACAGATCAGACACAGTGACAAGAAATACAGTTGATATTTCGGGGTTTCACGTCTCTTCAGCCAGGATAGCTTGATTCCAGTGGCACAGTGAGCCCAGGACTCACATCTGGGCATACCTGGCGCACTTAAGGTGAGAAAGCAAAAGACACACAATTGATGGACGGAATGCAGAACAAATCAAAACATTCACCCCCAGTCAAGAGAGGTCCTGGGCTCACTGTGCCACTGGAATCAAGCTATCCTGGCTGAAGAGGGGTGAAACCCCGAAACCGGTCCTAGGATGCTTGTTTCCGGTCCAGGGAGGACCTGGCTTGGCAGTTCTGGCTGGACTGTTCCCATGAGGCACAGGGTCAAGACTGATTTACATGTGGCCATGTCTAAACTGGGGTGGCATGGTGAGCAAAAGAATGATGGGTTTAACCTAGATCTCTTGACTGGGGGTGAATGTTTTGATTTGTTCTGCATTCCGTCCATCAATTGTGTGTCTTTTGCCTTCTGTAGTAAATCAGCTGCTCACATGCTTAAATAAACTTTGGTAAGAAGTGTAAACAGAAATGTATTCAGACCAGCTGGTGGAGTGTAGTCCTAAAAGTACCCTGTCATGCAGGACCTACTCTGTTTACGGATAACATATACTGCGGGTCTGGTGGCAGACTGACTCTGTACACCCACATCGCATATGTCAGCCTATGGCTTGCATTAGCTAGCTCGCACTGCCTACTAGAAGCTCCTGTTATCGGAGAGATTAGTTTTTGGCAACCTCAGAACACAATAACCTCAGACTCGTGGACACAATATATTACTTTTCAGCCAGTCACTCGTGCTTGTCTGTTTTGCTCTCAGAGAGACACATAGAAGAAACAGTCGGGGCGTTTACAATAAGAATTTATTGTACCGTTGTTCTTCTCATGTAAAATATATGTGCTGCTATAACTGTAACACAGTAGCAGAGATATAGAATCAGCAGTACAGTGAATGCTGAAGTGATGCTTCTCCACACACCTCGCTTTTCTAAAGCTAGGATTGGCGGATGAGCCTTCGCAGTAAGAACAGCCACTCTTTGGAATGCTATGCCTAATCACCTGCGTAAAGCAGAATCGGAATCCACTTTTAGGAAGGCATTGAAAACATGGCTGTTTGACTTGCCCTAGCCTGTCCCTCTTCCACCTATCTGACCATTTAGAGCTGGGACACCGCCGTTGGTGGTAGCCGGGCGCTCTATAAATGCTTGGTATGGTATGGTATAAAAACGAAAAGCACAGTTCTACCATTTTTCAATAGTCATGAACATATACATGAATATAAAATGCATTGATAAAATACAGTGTGTACTCCTAAGATGCCTGACTAGATGTACCTAAGTGTACCTAGCATGTAAGTAGGTGCAAAAGAGCCTAAGCCTAAGAGCCTAATAGTCTAATAGTCTAAGAGCCTAATAGCCAAGAATCCCACTAGGGTTTAGTCGAACCCCCATACATGAATAGTGAGAGTGTGTGACTTCGTCCTGGAATTGAGCTGGACACCCCGCAAGGGATCGTCAGACCACTGTCAGCTGGAGCGATGGCATGCCGGAGCCGCAGCATCTCTGGTCAGTGTGTCGGCCTTGAAGTCTCGGGTCCCTCCTGCTTTCTGATAGCAAGGGGTGCTGTATTTATACAGTCTATGTATGTGTGTTACTTATTGTTCAGTATGAGGATGACGTTGGGGTTTAAACCTTTGTGCTTAGATAGGAGAGGTGAAGTATGCCCCCTGGAGAGTGTCCTCATAAATTATTCATATGTGCTAAGGATGACGTCTTAGCAATATGGATCGGACAAAACCCACCCTCGTCATGAAACTAGGTGAAAGGTTTAGTCCTTAAAAGGCCTCAGTCCTTATAAGGCATTCAGTCCCTAAAAGGCATTCTGTCCTTATTTGGAGTTATGCCTTATAAGGCTCGTTCACATGAAATGAAGGGGAGATGATTTAGGGAGACGATGCAGTCATTTTTTCCAGATTTGCAAACTCAGCCCAAAGGTACCACTGTGCTTTACATGTGCACCAGAATACATTAGATGTTTTTTAGGCACGAGGAGATTATATGCCAGATTTAGAGTTTGGTGGAGAAAGTATTTTGTCGAAACAGCGATGGAGTAACCTCTCCATCAAACTGAAGGTCCGCCACCTCATTTAGTGCTGGGTTTTCTAATTATATGGTTCAGTGGCAAGTTGTCTGGTATAAATGGTGTCCCGGAATATCAGGAACATGTCTTCTTGGACTTACCAGAAGCATCTCTGGGAGGTTGGGGATCCACAGAGAAGTATGAATGTATATGCCTGTACATAGTATTTAGTTCTCACACACTACAGCCTTTCCAACCCTTCTATAGTAATGAATGAGGAACCATGCAGCTGCTGCCTGAGCACACATGATTTTTGGTATTTATCCCTGACTTCACAGAGGTTCAGCAAGTGCTCCTCCTATATTAACAAATATTAGTAAAGCCAGTAGACCTGGTTCTGGCAAGACTGCTATTCTTTTTTATTGCAAGCATATGCCACACAAAAATAACGGAAAAATTAAAATATGCCATCACCTAAAGGTAGCTGCTTGATGTTTGCAATAAAACTTTTACATTTAAAAATAATTCAACAATGATGCTTTTTCACCAGTGATAATTTTTATCTCAGTTGTACAATTCATGTTAATGTTATTTGAGAAGGTGGTTAGAATAAATCACAACTTAACTAAACACTCAAATAGCAAGCAGCTGCAAGGCTACAATATCACAAACACTTTATAAAATACATTTTATGAAGCAGGAACGTCAAAATGAAAACCCTGCATTTGAAATTAATATAAATAATAAACAAAAAAAACATACTTTGATCCAGCTTGCCACTGACCAGAAAGGAACTATTTTAGGTGGATGTAAATGATGTAGTCACTCTAAGTTAAAGGAGCCAATGAGGTAAGTGGGCTGACTCACTGCCCATGCTGTATACTGTGGTGGCTGACGCAAAATGTGAATGCCAATTTAACAGACCAACGGATGGAGACAACTGACCAAAAGCCCCTCCTATATATGCGAAAGCAATAGTCTGGAAATAAAGGTAAATATGTCTCAAAAGCCAGACCTAAAAAACAAGCACACTGCACTGTTGGGGTATTTGGCACTCTGAAAGCTCACATCATGCATTTTCATACTTGTTTCCTCAAACAGTACTATACGTTCCTGACTGTACAGCCTAAACATCAGTTTATACACACAGGGCAAGTTTAGCTTTGTTAACATGGTGGTAATCATATGTTAAAAGATAACATGGTATCTTGTAAGCACCTCCTATTACTTTCTTCCGTCAGGCAACACTATATTTATTGGGTTCCTGTAGCAACTTGATAAAGTCATGTTTTTCAACAGACAAATAATATGGTAATTACATGTTTTTGCACTCATTTGTATACCTCACTTTCTCTAAAGCAGTGTGCTTTGTTGAAGTTTTTTTCTGATGGTGCCTGAATTTCTAATAACTCATTGCAGGTAAAATATCATGTCTGCGTGTATGAAACCTGGTTCTTTCAGTCTCCAAGGAATTGTATCTGCCATGTGCAACAAGGAAAAGAGGAAACAGAAAGCAGGAACTATAGGGTCATTATCCTTTTAGGGAGCAGGAAACACAACAAAAAACTAATTGTGCACAGGAAGTGCCTCTCTAAATATAGGGTCGGGCAGTGAAAGGTCTGGCCATTGTCTCGCCTGTTTGGTAAGTGTCAGGGTTTGAAAACGAGTCCCCACCAGGTTTGGTGAGTGTGATATGTCATTCACAAAAGAAATTTTATATAACCTTGCGCAATATCTTATTACACCAGGCTCCCCAAAACAATAAGAGGTCTGTTCTAGTGACCTTATCTATGGGCTATGACAGATTACATTTCCTATTTCTATAAAATGTACGCAAAATAACAACACAGACGCCTCTGTGTATTTTATACAAATGGACGTCTTCAAAACATAGAACTGACATTAATCAGTAAGATATAAGGTCTATATGGTACAAGCCCATATGCACGACACCTGAATCTGTGTACTATTTTTCCTCACTTGGGATTTTTTTCAGTGTGTCCCTCAAATCCATCAGCAGTAGTTAGTTAATATCTTAATGAAAATGAATGATGCATCAGATAGCTTTATGTGTCTTTGGTTTCAGTTATGCTTGCATCGAATAGATGTCCTATAGTAAATGCTATGTTTGAAAAAAAATTAAACTGCTTGTCGTAATATACTTGGTTACATTTAGATTAGGATTCCAAAACCTGTGCAACTATTTCCTCCTCTATGCTCTGGTATAGTGACTTGTCGGATGCGGTTTCACTGCCAGATCACCAGGGGGCTGTAGCACTTTGTTCCTTTGACATCACAGGCTTTTTAAATTGTGTTGAAACAGGTTTCTGTGGGTCAGACTCCATGTTAAGCACACACTCCCACAGATCATTATTAATATCCCCATAACATGGACCAGGAGCATCAGTCACTGTCTGATAATGCAGAGAAAGTTTGTAAAATAATGTAAACTCAGGAGGAAAAAATCTTATGATTGTTCAACTCGTCCAAACTTGCTCTTGCTTTAAGCCCTTTCATTGACATTTGTGATTTCTTTTTTTAAAAAATCAACAATAGGTGAATATGTTTTGCTAAATGTTGTCGAACTGGTCTCAGTGAAGCACGGAAAGAAATATCTTTGTGAGCAAGTCTCTATTGTTCTCACTGTCTCTGGAACAAGCTCATGTCTGTCTGTGGCTGGAATCCAGGGTCCTATGTCCTGCAACAAACATCTATTCAGTAGCCTTGCTTACCCCAGGTGAGCACTGAATAGACTTTTAAAGTAACAATGATGGTATATTATAATTAAGGCTCCTTGTTTTCCGTTTTTACTGATTTTTACAGATAAATATAGACAGAAACCATTTATTTTCTTGCCTATATTTATTTTTAAATGTGGATAAAAACGGAAACGGAGTGTTTTTGGAGTGATTCTAAATACACTTTGCCATGACTGGCAGGCCAATAACTGTATGGATTGATAGGTTAGGGGGTTAAAAAAAAGTATTTTAGTAAAGAGGCTTAAACAGCAGTAGCTATGCTCAAGGCTGATACTGAAATCTGGATATTTTCATATAAGTGCATTGATTTATCTTCTGCCGGTGTGTATATCACTGAAACCTGGCAAGCATTCAAACATGACTGCATATTTATTGGTTAAATAAATGTGGAAATATACCAGTTTCAGCTTTATTTTTTCATAAAACCCATAATAAATATGGATAAATACAGATAAAGAAGACAAAAAATAAATATGGATAAATACAGATGGAAATGTCCCAAAAATAAATACCAGAAAACCGGGAGCCCTATTTATAATATGACCCAGAGTGCCATAAAAAGCAACTTATTATTGTGTAATGGGAACAGTGGGTGGCTCAGTGAGCCAGTGATGTGTGTCATGAGCCCAGCCGTTTTAGAGGAGTTTGAAGAGGTTCTCCTTCTAAAACAATTTAGACATTTCATAGCACATTTTTCACATACATTGGCTATAAATCCACAGGTGTCAAATGGAGAACTAATGAAATATTAAAAACAAAAGTGGGATAATATCAAACAAGCTTTATGTATATAGGTAATGAAAGTCCTCCATACAAGGTATAACATAACAATAGCAGCAGTAGGTGCCCTCTGGGACCAAGGATTCAAATCTGGAATAAGTCGCCCAACTAAAAATAAATGCTCTCACCAGTATGAATGCTTGTATTTCAGGATAGTCATTTTGTCTGAAACATCAGCTTGCGGCTCACAGAAATAACAGGCATCTGATCATGAAATATTAAGAAAAATAATTTCGGATACATAAGCTCCATCCCTGGAAACAAAGCTTAACGGTGTCATGGAAAATAAATTTGTGACCCAAAATACCACAATTACATTTTTAGAAACCACATTTTGGTCCCCAAACACCAACTTATCATTTTCACAAAGCAGTCAAATACACTACAGTCCACAGGGATGCATTTTGCCTTCCTATTACCATCAAGCAGATGGCCAGGATATTCACCACTACTGCGCCAGGGATAGTTGTTATTAACCCCTTCGATGCTGCGCAGATTCCGCCGCTGTGCTGGCGGAATCTTGCGCGGGCGGGGTCATGACGGAATGGTTCCGTCATGAGCACAGCTCAACCGTGGGTCATGACGGAACCATTCCGTCATGAGCACCGAAGGGGTTAAGTCAAAAATGGGCATAATATGTTATGAATGGCCACTGTTATGCCAGACATAGCCAGCATTTGCAGTAAATGTCAATAGTACATAGTACATCATTGATGATCTTCTATTATGTATGAAAACCCAACATGTCACCAAGATTGCCACAAACGTGTCATTGATGGGTCACTATTATGCAGGGATAGTCAGCACATCTCCTGTACTGGCCACAAACTTGTCGCTGATGGACCACAATTCTTTCGAGGGTAGCCGGCTTGTCATCGATTATGCACACAAATATTTTACTGATGGGCCACTATTTAGACGGGCAGCACAGGATGTCACCAAGAACGCAGACAATCATTATGTCAGGAATGGTCAACATGGTGCTATAAATATCCACTATATGTCAATTAAAGACTACCAGTAAGTCAGGAATAACCAGTATGTCACCAAGAAGGCCCACAATAGGCCATGATTTCCCCTATTAGACAAGGGTGAGCACGCTGACCTTCTACCAGATCAAAACACACATAAATGCACATATGCACTCAGACAGGATCACTCAAATGCTCACTCACAACATTTACATGGATATATATGCACAAATGCCTCAACACAAATTCACCCTCACACTCACTCAGCGACATTCAAATCTCAGCGCCGGCATGCCTTCCTAATACTTATCTCTTGGTTAATGGCAGTGGTCTCAGCAGGACGGCTACATCACCTCCATGACTTTGCGGTTGTATGGTGTTTCCACCACTTTGCAAAAGCTTCCGAGTGGTAGAGGTGGCAGAAAGAGGAAGCAGTGGAGCCCAGCACTGGCCTAGCCATGTGGATGGAGCTAAGCCACCCCAGGGCTCGGGGGACGGAGAGCAGCTAGCTTCAGCTTCTCACCTCCTGAGCCAGTAGGAGGCTGAGCGCTTCCAGCAATTGGCTGGCAGAAGACAGTATCAGCTCTATTAGTATAATCTGTATAAACAATGCCAAGAGACAAATAAGAAGGTTTCAACTAGACTTGAGACCATAGTCATGGGGGCATTAATAAAATCACTTACAAAAGAAAGGCTAGGCAAACATTAAAATCCTCCCTTCTCCGGGGCTGTAGATCAATTTTAAATTGTAACCATTCTATGATGATAATGACAGTCGCTGATTTTCCCAACAAGAGCTCATGATATGGCTGTTTAGTTTATAAGATCATTGTTCAGTCAGTGCTGGTTATGTCCACATTCAATTCAGAGTTCAATTTTGGTGTACATTGGGAGAGCACCTTCAGAACGTGGCTATTTTTCCATCGCCCAAACAATATCAAAAATGCTATTTTAAGGAAAGAAGGTGATAAGCAGGATGGCACCATGACCAGCCCTGAGTCTTAAACTTTTTAAATTATGCGTAAGGCAAGTTGTAGAAACTCTGGATGGCAAAGATACTGATTTGGAGAACACTTGCACATATGTGATAAGTTAAATCTCTAAGCTTGATCAGAAAGTAAGAAAGAATGTTGTGTGGGATAACAACTGAGGTTGAATGCAGCCAAGATCGAATTATGCTTTAAGGGGATTGAAAGATTTGGGTTTGTATAGGATGACAGATGATGTTTTGAAGCCCAATGAATGGGAGAAGGTGCGTGGTGTGTACACGAACCGTACACATAACAATGTTGGTAGAGCACTGGCGAGGGGTCCAGGATGACATCACTGCAATCACCTGCACCATATTACTATACATACCCACTGCCAGAGAAATACGTTGGGTTCTGGAGGTTACATCTCTTTAAGGAAGAAGGCTAATTGTGCCCGATAGGAACAAATCTTCAGAGTGCCAATACTGCATTCTTCGTAGTGCAGGTCGCCACAAAAGCCACATGGATGTACACAAGTATAAAATAGCTTAATTGTTTATGGTGGGGAATTAATAGTGCTCAAGTGCAAAATGTACAAAATTAAAGAGCATTTAAGCATACCTCTCTATCCGACTTTTCACCTACGTCCGTGAGTTTTGTCACAAATGGATAATTACACCACAGGCATCTTTTACTCAGGCATAGTTAGTTGATTGTGGCTACCAACCAATGAAAGGTGAGTGAACAAATGGGATTAATCCAGCCTCACATATATGTATAATTTGACAAGGAGTATAAAAATAGGCTGATACCAAGAAATGGCTCCAATATTGATTAGGTTACATACAATATTTAATTACCAATAGCAGTGGGTTTTGTAAATATGGCAAGCTTCTAACAGCTATAATCCAATGTATCAGCCTGTTATATATAGCAAGTAATTGCTTAATTATTAATTTAGCTGAAACAAACTGTCCAAAGCAGACCTACTAAAGTGAAGAATTCCTTAAACTGCATGTTGAATGAAGAGACAATAACGATTCTAAATAGGCACACACTTCAGGGTTCATGGATGAGAGGGACTTGACAGCTATTTAAACCGTAAGAAAAAAAATTGAGTGCAAGAGGGAAGTAGCTATCTTTTTATTATTATAATCAGAAAAAGATTACAAAATATGAGAGGAGTGGATTATAAACAATACTAGAAAATATGCTTATTCTGAACAAGTGGCAAATGCTTACAGCTGCCTCCGAATGAAAATGATTACAAAAGAAAAGGTGCAAGAGTTAAAAAAAAAAGCTCAGCACAGCCACAGAGGACTGGCAGCACTGAGAGAACGAATCTAAATATGTAACTCACAGAGAGTCAGTGAGACAGGAGCAGGCAGAGGCATGTGGACTTAAAGGGCTTAAATATCCATATTTTCTGTCAAATGTAATATTTCCAAATGTCATTGTGAAATCTGATTAAACAAATGTTTTGAGACAATAGCTTGCAAATATTATCTGAACTCAGAATATTCTTAATCATTGGATGTTGACCCAATAATGTGCCCCTCATGTGATATTGAGTTGCTTCCCACATTTCGGTGATCTACCACAAGGTAAAGCAAGGTCGAGTTTGTTAATAGTTGACAGGTATCTGAGCATAACATCTTAACCAGTGATAGTAGTTTTACGTTGAAAGAAGTTAGAATTGTAATGAATTGTTGGCAAGCCTCTCGATTGGTTAGAGTTACGAAATGATGCTTGTGGAAGCAGCTAGAACACATCCACCTCAGTGGTGAAGGCAAGGCAGACATACAAAGAATTTGCTTGAAACCCAATAAAAAGCTACTCACCTCCTGGAAGAGCACGATAAAGGGATTACATTTTCTTCGTGTTCGACCTACCTGAAATAATCCACCTCGGATTCCAGCTGCTGGACGTGGGCCTGCAGGATGGGCACTTTGTTGGACTTGGCTTCCAGGTCCTTGACTTTGCCAAGGCTGTTCAGGACAGCCAGCCGGGCTTCCTCCACCTTCTTCCTCATGTCCGCCTGCTCCCTCTTAAGGCCCCGGTTGCAATCTTCCAAGGCGACCAGCGCGTCCTGAGATTTCCTAAGCTCCTTTTCCAGTTCTTGGTTAAACCTAATTGCCTCCGCAATCTGCCCGTCTCGGGAGCTGCGGATTAGTTCGACCTCCTTTAAGACACTCTGAAGGCCCTTGGTGGTCGGCGAGTGGCTGCGGCTGAACAGTCGTCGCCTCGCGATGGAGCACCCTCCCTCGTTCTGATGGCTGGCGTGGCTCTTCCAAAGTCCAACCTGCAATACAGATGTGTAGAGGCAGCTGAAATAAAGGTCAACTGTCCTACTAGTTTACATAATAATAGAATGTACTCAGTAGGTATTCAAACAGGGTAACATCTAACTATCTCACTCCTGTTACACATTTTTACACTCCAAAGTGGTGTTGATGCATAGCAAAACTTGTAAATGCTGTATTTTAAAAAATGGAAAATAATTTCTACAGACAACAAATCCAAGATTGTGTTAACATTTAGGCAAAGCCATGCTGCCCTTAGGTTTTAATTTAAAGATGAAGCAGATACTTCACACAGAATGTGTACACAATGTGTAAAGTGCACTGATATAGAAAACCAGCTTGCCCTAGTGGGCTAGTGGCAAAGCGGGAAACTGCGTCTTGACAGAAATCATGCGATTTTGGATGAATACTTAAGTTTCCAGGGTCCTAAATTCTAAAGAATGTGACATTAATGAAATTGCAAATACTTGAAATGTAAATCAAAATGTTAAAATCCATTATTGAGCTTGTATTGTTACACCCCCCAGCGTCTTCAAACCCTTGCCCATATGTAGTGCGCTTTACAAATGATTGATTGATTGACAACTTGATTAATATTCAAACCTTTACTGCTCTTCAGCTAGGTTTATGATATATAAATGCAAACGTATGCCTACAATAAAGTCAACTCAGTGCACAGTAAGCAAGTGGGTGCACTCAGTGCTTAAGTTGAGAGGGTGGTTGCTGGTGGAGCCACCGGCACTCATTTTTGGGGACCGGCATGCATTTTTGCTCATCAGACCGAGAGCAAGATATAAAAAAAATACACAAACAGGAAAGAAAGAGAAAGATGGAAAAACCTTCACAATGGGAGAAAGCAGCAACCGATAAGGGTGAAATAAAGGAACAAGGAGTGTCTAGCAGTTAATTAAAAAGGCAGGAGGTGGATTCAAGATACGCAGCATTGGTAGTTGGCATGCTGACTTTTAAGAGTGCCAGCCGCGGGCCTCTGAGCAGAGCTTTGGGCACCAGCACTCTTTCTATTACAAATTAAGTAGTGGGGCACTCCATTTTGGATGACTGGCAAAATGACAGTGTAAGTCTCACTGATGGCTAACTATAGGTTTACAGGGAACTTGTACATGCTAAAAACTCTAACGACAAACAAGCGTTTGTAAAGCCTCCAGTAAAGGCATCCCACACTCTACCTGTGTTGGCAGATCTGTGATTAGAATTAGCTATTTCTAATTTCGAAACAAAATCCAAAGGCAGAAATTTAAAACAAATAGACTGGCCTCTGAAGACCCAATCTATTCTTCCCAACACACCCCTGACCCTCACCACAGGGAGGACATTGCCTCTCACAAGTCCCAGCATGAAGGTGGTAGGGGAGGGGAGAGGATGGGGAGAGGAGGGTAGAGGTAGGTGTAGGGGAGTGGATGTAGCCTCACGGCTAGAGCGGTCGACCTCGAAGCTGGGGAACCGGGTTTGAGTCTCGGCTACGACACTCAACATCCTGTGATTCTGGGCAAATCACTTAATCTCCCTGTGCCTAACAAAAATGAATGTGTCCTTCTGTATTGAAACTGATGCTCATGTACAGCGCTCGGATAGCCGATTCGGGTCTAGTTCGTGCTATATAAAACTAGATTACAAAACAAAGTCACTAATGATTATGTAGTACATGGGTGCTTGCTCAGATCCAGCCTTAGCCTAAGAAGTCGAGCACCTGTCACTCATGTAAGGGAAATCGTGTTTGTGAATATTAACAAGATGCGGTCACTTGTGAACAAACACATCTACTCTACACTCAAAGGGACAAAACTAGCATCTGTTAATGCTTGTGAGCTAACAATGTAAGCGCTAAACTATTCCCCAAGCTAACTGTAATGCAGAGAAAGTGTCTTCAAATCCAGAACCTGAAGAAAGCATTGTAGTAGATAATAGAGAAGTTGTTATAGAACAAAGTATTTATGCAGCAGTTACTCTCTCCTGTTGATGGTTGGGTTTGTGGAAATTCGAAGGCACTCCCAGAAGCATGATTTTCAATGCTTGTGGACAGGTCATAGTAGAAGCCCTCCACACTTAGTACAATGTTGGATGGAAGGAAATGCACATCAGTGCAAATACTTTTAGAGTGCTCACTACTCTCATGGGGACTAACATAATATTGCTCGCACCCTGTCCTGAGGCTTGTGGGAGAAATAATTGCACTTTAGGGCCTCCTCAAAAAGATTTTTGTAAGGGAATTGCAATATTTTAAGAACTTTAATACTTCTGTATTTTTGTCCTAAATTAGAAAAACACTCATGGTTATATATTTGTTAAAATATTGCCTTTAGTAAGTTAAACGGATATTGGAAGTGGCACATTAGTTTCACAACCACAGGGGATCAAGGTCAGGAGAAAAAGTTCCTATATGAAGCTCAGAGGAGACCGTCGCTGTCTGATCATTTGTGATACTTTATCTCGGATACTACATGATCACACTGACTTCCCTTACTTCATTCAATACTCTGCACCATGCCCCCTCTAATGAAACATATCTTACTTGTCCAGATATGTAGAACAACGTGGAATATGTGCCTTGGAGATTAATTACAAAAAACTGGATTGTTAGTGAAATAAGAGATGTGGTTGAGCCACAACTAAACCCAACCATCTAGCAGATAGAAGTAAAAGCAGGTTTCTGTGAGGAATACCCAGATTACCGCTGGTAGTTTGGAACAACCATCAAGGCATTCCTTAGATAAAATGCATAGGGTACATGAACAGCAGCGCCTAACACACCGTTGCGGTGGTTCAGAGATCCTGCTGAAGCTCAGCGAGACTCTGAAAGAAGCTCAGATAGGGAATCTTGAATTTGTAACACCAAGGGTGTCTCATTGGCAGGCACCACTCTCCACATTTATCTACACACTTTTGTTGAGGTCGAAGTACATCGGAAGGTCATGGTTGGATGGATTGCATGAAGCTTGATATATTGTTAATGAGGTCCTGCTGAAACTTGCTTCTGAAAGGGACAAACCATTAGGTCATGCCCGCTGATGCCTTCCTCAGGTAGCCTATGCATATACAGCGGAACATACATGCTTCCTTTTTAGCTAATTTTGTCACACCTGAAATAATCTCAGTAAGCTCTGTCTCGATTGGAACTTGTGACACCGAGCTTACACAAAGACGTATGCACACAGCACCACAACCCGCTTCCCCATTTTGACAGAGTTCATAATTTAGATGTGACTCATCACACCATTCATAATGAGAATCCTGACTGTCATTTTTGGTCAAATGACCAGGAAATAATATTTCAAAAATAGGTTAGAGTAATTGTGTTCTATTAATGCTCGACTTGCAAAGAGAAGGTGAACACAAATTTTCTATTTACAAAATCCAAAAGTAAAAGTGGTGGTCTTCTGAGAAAGTAAACAAGTTGTTCAGTGAATGAGTTAGTGGGTGACTGAGTAAGTCTATGAATCAATGATAGAATGTGAGGAGGTCGCTATACATGAAAGTGATTCATGAAGTCTTTGTACAGAAATATGAGAGTAAATATTATATTTTGGGAACCTGTGTGTCTCTTGGATCTGCATGAAGGTAAAACCGGTGAACTTGCACATCTTATTATCTAATGATATATATATATTGGTTGCTAAAAATAGATCAAAGCCATAAAGGAAATGGACAAAGGTGTACTTCCAAGCACAGTACAAACAACTGGACTTCTGTCGATTGGGCCTCTGTGGGGACGCTTTATTCTTTCTTCACCTCTGTGAAGGTGTTTCATTAGATCATTTCAATGTTTTTTTTTATATTCAGTTACCTACTTCACTAGGAGTGTTTTAGAGGGAGTGTTACGTGTTCAAAGACATCAAGCGTGAGAAAAAAAATCTTGACTGACTGTAGACCTCAGCAGCACCCTATGAATGAGCCATCGAACCTACCGTGGCTGACACCGGGTCAGATGGGAAAGATTACAGCTTAGAATTCGAAAATGACAAACTAACTTTCCAATGCAACTGTGAATAGAAGCAGAATCTCTCTGTGTGGTGTAACTGAATTAGAGAGTTTGCTGTTGGGAAAAGAATAAACAGTCACAACCCTGCATTCTGTGGCAATTATGAATCAAATGGTGTGGGTAATATTAATAATAACCCATAATCGTAAAGCGCAAACATATCACCCCCTTATGGGTTTCAAGGTGCTGGGGGTCGTTGGGGAGATTAAGTGAGCTATTGCCCAGCGTTACAAGATGTTCAGCTGCCACCGACAACAGGGATCGAACCATGATCCTTGCGCTCTGGAGTCAGCCGCTCTGGCTGTTGCCCCACACCTCTCCTGATTTCGTTTATGGAATAACGTTATACCTTAATAGAGTAGCTAGCCATAATATTGAGGGCAAAACTGTAGACGGGTAAGTATGTATACGTTTTCTATACATAACTCCGCATCTATATATATATATATCGTCAAGGTACATAGGTGTAAAGTTAACAATAACAAATCTATGCTTCCCAATATGCACTTTCATTTCGATATTTTTGTCCTCAATATTTTGGCTATGGTATTAAGGCATCAAAATATTCCCTAATCGATATCCCAGAATGCAACAGATCGACAAGATTCTAAACCTGACAGACTCCAGCATTGATCTTCTTTTTGTGGTCTGCTGTTCTAGCGAATTATTCTAATTCCTGAATTATGCTCTGCCCACAGGCCAGAGCATAATTCCAACATTTTTTTTTTTTTTTATAACACACTTTATTATGTTTCGTCGGCAGGGCATCAACCACATCAGCATTACAGGTATGCATTCGCTAATGATCGTTAAAATAAAATATTAAAAAAATACATAAACCAATAAAAAAGAAGAGAAAGACACAAGAAAAAGAAAATACATTGTATCCATTATGTACAAGCACGGTATCCGGAGCGTACATATGCAAGTAAAACCTAGTCTCGTCTCACTTTCCATGTAGAAATATGTATTGCCATTCGTAGGGTATCTACAGCAATTCCAACATGACCAGCAATTTTAGATCACGTGTGGCCAAAAAATTGAAAATCAGCATTATTGCCCCTTGAAATATAAACTTAAAACAGTAAATGCAAAAATCAGTCACTTCAAAAAGTATATTGAGATGTGTTATCGTGATTATTAAAGCAAGCAGAGACAGACCTAACAAGTAAAAAGGAATAGGGAGGATTTTACACGCATTCTGACTCATGCAGCTGCTTCTTGGTCTTCTGGGATAAACAAACGGCTGATACTTTTAACAGAGAAAGATGGCGTCCTATCCAGGGGCGTGGCTTAGTCAGTATGATTGGAAGGAGGGGGGAGGGTTAAAGCACATTATAAGAGAAGCAGAAAATGAGGGGGCTTAAGGGGCAGTGGAAAGAGAGAGGATAGTTAGGGGTACTTAAATTGCAGTTTTTTTCAAACTCATCAACATATATATTTAAGGCCTTCAAAACATAGATGAGAGATAGTGTGTGTTTTTGACAGCGGGGTGGGCATGTAAAAATCCCAGGTGAAATCCAACAGGCAGGTCACATTACCTGGCTGAAAGCATTTCTACCCAACTATTTACTACAGAACACATTTTTTAGGGCGGTGTAACACCCCAAACAACACCCCTCTTGCGCCATGTCCCTGATCGTATCCTGGATGTGCCCGGAGAACTCTTAGCCAGATGTCATCCGGAGGCCAAAATCAACTTTTGTTTTGTCCCTCTGCTTATTCAAAATATTCAAAACAAGGAGACTGTGGGGTGAAATGTTGGAACATGTTGAATTGTGCACCTTTTGGCAGAATTTTGCAGCAGGTGTAAAGCTGCATTTTTTCCTGTTTTTGTTTGTTTACTCCAAGTGCAAACTGCCTCCGATCCGGAAGGTTTGGGTGTGAAAGCCTCAATTAAAGAGGATACCACAAATTATTTGCCATGGGGCAACCGTGTCCCTGTCTCACTCCCAGGTAACCACAATCGGATTTAGCTCATCTGTCTGCCGCGGGTCCGCCCGCCTGCAGCAGAGGCTTCCGACAGGTTCTGACAGTTTTTTGCCGGGTCAGCATTATTTCGTGCTGGGGTTTTGGTCGGCTGCAGGAATCCAAGCGGCATTCGTCTGTCCTGTCTGTGGGCCGGGCAGCGCTTCATGACTCACCCCTTAAGACATTCGAAGGAGTTTTCAAAACACAACAAACTCGATTGGCTTCTTGACAGAGAGTAGCATCTCAAGTGTCGTAAAAGAGATTGATAGAACTTTGCCTATGTTTGTCCTTTCACCTTAGCAAACATTTCCATTTCAAAGAGAGAAAACGGTTAACCCCCTCACAGGGTTAAAATCGGTTTATTGTTGGCTGATGGGCCTCAATAGCTGGACTTTGAAACACAAGAGGCAATAAAGTACCCCTGACAGACGCCTCTGTGTTACGGTGCAGTATATGGGCAAGAGGTCTGACAAGCGAAAGAGGGGGCACATTAGATGAAGCTAGAGGGGGGACATTAAATGAAGCTGGGGGGACATTAAATGAAGCTAGAGAGGGGACATTAAATGAACCTAGAGGGGGGGCATTACATGAAGCAGGAGAGGGGGCATTAAATGAAGCTAGAGGGGGAACATTAAATGAAGCTAGAGGGGGGACATTAAATGAAGCTGGGGGGAGGGGGACATTAAATGATGCTAGAGGGGAGACATTAAGTGAAGCTAGACGGGGGACATTAAATGAAGCTGGGGGGACATTAAATGATGCTAGAGGGGAGACATTAAATGAAGCTAGAGTGGAGACATTAAATGAAGCTAGGGGGGGACATTAAATGATGCTAGAGGGGAGACATTAAATGAAGCTAGAGGGGGACATTAAATGAAGCTAGAGTGGAGACATTAAATGAAGCTAGAGGGGGACATTAAATGATAGGGGGGGCATTAAATGAAGCTAGAGGGGGGACATTAAATGATGCTAGACGGGAGACAAATGACGCTAGAGGGGGACATTAAATGAAGCTAGAGTGGAGACATTAAATTAAGCTAGAGGGGGGACATTAAATGATGCTAGAGGGGAGACAAATGACGCTAGAGGGGGGACATTAAATGAAGCTAGAGGTGGGACATTAAATAAAGCTAACTTCACTGGACAGTACCTTTCCAGCCACTAGTGAGACGAAGGACACACACAACATTATTTATTTGTTTTATCAACATAATATAAAATAAAGAGTCAAAGACCAATCAACTCGGAATTGCAGTAGAGCAGATACACACACCCTTGTCATCAACAAGTCCCCTTTTTTGGGCTTCTCCTTGAACTCGGGGCGTAACGAGCCCCTCCATTTCCACCAGAATGAACCAGCAGAAACTGAAGAACTGGGCACACGAAGGCTGATGCCGCCTAGCTTTTCTAGTCCACTCTTTACCCAATCTTTTTACCGCCACTGCGCGTTCGATTTCTACCAGCAATACCACCTCTGTGGGAGCTGGAATGCTCCCACACTGGTCCAGATTTCTAAGCTCCTGAATCTTAATTTATTTGCTCATCTTATAAAGCGCTGGCTTCTGACAGATAGCCCCTTTGTAGTCTGATGCCTCCCGTGAGGCAATTCTTGAGATAGGTAAACCCTTCCCTTGGCGATGGTGTGTGCAGTAATTCTGGGATCCAGTCTGTCCAACTCACACTATGCCAGCGTGCGTCATACGATATTGGCACTCATCACACAGTCAACACAAAGTAAGTTGGAAAACCCTACGTAAACAGTAGGGTACGAAATTGGGTGTAGAGGCTCTGTACACCTATAGGCCACTAAAGACTTTACAACCTCACTAGCACATGGGAGGCAGCATCAAAAACCTTTGTTTTGGGTGGCGGGAGGGTAGGAGTGCCCCTCAAGCAGTGCTTGACTTAAAGCCTGGCCCCTTCACCATTCTGCCCTGAAGCACAGTGGCTGCTCACACAGTGACATGCTCAAAGCTCTGACCTATCACTCGGAACCGGCGCCCAAAGGACACGCCTCCTCCCTGCCTTGCTTACGTTGTGAAAATGTTTTCAAGGATAGCAATTTTGGGGGTCTTATGATGCTTGCTCACCTCCAAGCCTCTGTTAATGTCAATCGGCACTAACTTTCAGAGAGCAAAGGATAACCTTTGTGGTGTCAAAAGGGATACGAAAGTCTCCCTGAAGAAGCTTGTCTTAAGTTTTTCCTCGAGAATGCCGTGTCATACTGCCATATCCTGCTTCGAGGTCATCTTCTGGCAGCACTGACTGAGAAGGCCTATCTATTAACTGTGGTTAATATGTAAACCTGACTTACTTAGAAACATATGAAATCAAGATCATGGAATCAAAGAACTGCAAATTAATAGGTCAAAGCTATTCTCAGTAATGAGATATTACTCCTTTTATCTGGAGACGAGCAGGGTTTCTAGGTTACTTTCAATGTCATTTAAAGAATGGAATAAATGAAGAGAAATAACAATAATATTCCAATGATATTTCACTCACCAGCAACTCTCCTATCATTGGTTGAGATCAGTTATATTTGATAGCACAATTGAGCACAGGACCCACAGTGCATGATGATTTACAAGCTATTCGTTTAATTTTAAAATATGAAAAATAGGCATGTTTCTATTGTCATCTCGTACACAATTTTGAACAACTGAATGTGGCTGCTGAATGAAGTCCTCAAAAGTGGCGACGTATTGTGTTTGATGGCCCAATAAGTGATGTTGTTCATATCATTTTGTAATATTTGTCCTTGGCCGAATGCATAAAGTATTGAATTCATATAACTCATGCATGCGAATGACTCTCCGCTCCTTATCGAGATCCACTGTTTATAAATGCATCTCTTGAGGATTACCTGAGTACTAATCTGAAGCATGAGCTCTCGACTCATCAGCAAGTAAGAACCCATGTCTTAGGAGCAAGTCATGCCTGGCAGCTCTGTAGAAAGGAATACGTAGGGGCATATTATCAAGGACGGCGTTAAAAATTATCGCCGGCTTAGCGGCAAAAAACTGCCGCTAAAGCGGCGATAATGGGCTTGATAATATGCCCTTGAGAATCAGCAGAGGACTGAAGGTGAATAAAATGGGCGAGATCCAATGGTGGCTAACGAGAGGGAGGATGGAGAATCCTTCCTTGCGGAATAAGTGCCCTCACACGCCCAGCCCGCTGGGTGTCATGCTTCATCATCGGGCATGCTCCTCGTCGGGTCGGCTCTCGCTGTACCCGACGGGCACTCTAAGTAGGGGCTCTTTGGCGGGATCTTTTATTCCTTGCCGTTTGGTGCAGTGTGTGTAAGGGGCCCTAATAGTGTAGAAGTGCAGTGGTGTGGTTACTAGTAGACCATGTGGATTAATACAGGGAAATGGGAGGATCAGGGAGACTAATTTTAATGCTCCTGCCTCCCACCCTGATTAAAATCAGTGTGGCGACTGTCTACAGAAATGTTGCAGACAGTTGCATTTAAATTACTCCTTCCAACTCTTTCTCCTCATCTAGCTTCTACTCCTCACACACACACACACACAACCACATTCTATTACATAACTCATTCTCAGTATTCTATGCCCTAGCTCGGACAAAGAGCATATGAGCACATGGAGGCTCTGATTTTACTTTAGATTCAGCCCTCAATATAAAAACTTATATTGGAAGATGTACTCATACTTGCCATTTTTAAATGGCCCAGCTTCTGAAGAAAAAGACTTTCATGTCCTAAACTGATTCACGTTCTATTGCCCAGGCTCTAAGTATTTCTAGGCTGGACAAAGGAAATTCTCTTTCATCGGGCCTTCCACAACGAGTCCTACCCCTCTCATATCTGGTTTCAGTTTGACTACACGGTTGATGGTGGGCTCTTTTTGATTTATTTCACTGCAGCTATTTAAACTTTCTTGTTAAGGTTGCTAGCTTGTATTACATTCAAGGTGCTTAACTTGGGCAACATGTCTTTCCAGCCACACACTTTGGTTGGCTGGCGGCATATGATTGGCTCCCAGCAAGTCTGCTTCAGATACAAATTTGCAGAACTGGTCCTGCCATGTACTCTCATTGCACTTTATCTACTGTCGCTCTACAGCTGTGGACGTATTTACCTTTCTTAATCAGTGGTGACTGGGTCTTCTTTCATTCTATAATCGCTTCATGATGTTCTTACTGCATTACCTGCATTACAAATGCACTGTTCTCCATTTATTTTAGGCGTGGCCTAGAGCTAGCTTTACCTGTTTCGTGAGGTTCATGTTTTCCAAAAAATAAGTACCAGCATAAATAGACAGAGGGACTTTCGCTTAGCCCTCTTCACTCATTGGTCTGTGCAAGGGCCATTCACATTTTATTCCCTCCCGCCGCAGCTTACAGCTTGGAGCAATGGTCAGTCCTCTTCAGTCACTTGCTCAGTTCACTTAGAGTGAAGGCATTTCGATATTGCACCTGTGTACATCCTCCTAGAAAGTAGTCCATTTTTGTGATAGCTCATTTTTACTTACTTTTTTTTGCAAATCCATGCATGTCACTTTAAACATTTTTAATTTTTTAATGCTTATTAATTTAATTTAAAAATAGTTTTTACTTGTAATGCCTATTGCATATACTTGCAAAAAATAAATAAAAGGAATGCCTAAAAAAAACAGCATGTTTCCCAAACCCAGCCCTATTGACCTTGCCAATAAATATTTGAACTATGGTAGGGGGTTGTTTAAACCGAAGGATGATAGATGACCTTGAAGAACAGATGCCTGTCTTCAGAGTAAGTGTAATATCCATGGCTTCTTTTACTCATAGGCCAGGCTGGGCTTTTATCCTGACACTGATGTTGTGGGAAAGCACCAACCCTTGTGGTGCACCACAAATGACTTGATGGCCCATGAAGGTCAAGTTCCCTGGTACAATTGTGAAGCACAATGACTCAGAAGAGAGGTGGATCTGTCTGCGGTGACCTTGCTGAGGCCTTCCATGCCTCTGTGCAGCTGGTGTTGATTTAATCATGTATGGTTTGTAGGCGACCGGCCTGGTAACACCTTTGGGGCCTGCGAGTGGTAGATTTCTTGGCTGTCCCCTTTTCAGCCTTTCAATTTCCAAAAATGTGGGCCAATTTCACTGGGTAGAAACATTTAACATCCACCACAGCACTTGATGGGGTGCACGAGATGCACCATTCAGGGGACCCCATTCCTCAGCTCCAGACCGTCGTACTTCCGGGAGGCACGTGGTATTTCCGGGAGGCACGTGAATCACAGGGTCATCCCACACATTTTATAGGCGGCCCTCTTATTTGAAACCATGCCACTGTCTGGATAATAGGAAGCATTTGCTGATACATAATATGTTGTCTAAATCATTTGCATAAAGATTAGTGCGTCACCGTGTGCAGTCAATAAGGAAGTCTGCATTACAGCTCGTGCAACAGAAGTAAAGACCCTTTATTCTTAGCAATACATTTACCGTTCGTGTCTTATGTTTGAAAGTGAACAAATAAAGCCAGTCGGAAACCATTTTTCTCAGGACACCCACCTTTGCTTGACTACAGGGCAGGGGTCTCCCCCCAGGACACCACTCTCGGTTTAGCGTTTCAGCTCTTTAAAACACAGATGTGACCGGTGCGGTGGGAGGGGCCACAGAGCAAAGCTATTCTCAAGCTGGGGGCTTTGAACTTTGAAGCGAGACTTAATGAGATGCCATGCGGCACGAGCTCCCATAAACTACACTTACTTTAATGGAAGCATGTGTTGTGATATGGGGGGCTGAAATCAAGCCTGGCTTTGAAGAGGATTCCAGGCCATCCCAGGACAGCAATTATGTGGTGAAGACAGATTGGGAGAATCAAAAAGTGTGTGTTTGTGTGAAACTGTGCGTGTGTGCGCCTGAGTGTCGGGGTACCAATCTGTGCCTCAGTGTATCTTCCTTCCTCAGTGATTTATACTATCTTTATGTGAACTCACCTCGATGCCTGTGCGTGCTTCTCTGGGTGTTTGCGATGGGAGTTCTCATGCATACCTCTCTGAGCCAGTGGTGGTGGTCTGCATGTTAAGGCTCATTTTAATCCGGAAACAAAACTCACCAGCATCGTTTTTCCTCACATAAAACATCAGTCGAAAACTGACCATGCATGCCGCAAAAACAAACTGGGGCACAAAAACGACTGCGCAGGAGCAGTAGTATTTAGCTCTTGACATCTCAATGCCCTGTCAAAGGTCAGGTGAGATCTAGTCAGCGTTAATGAAATATTAAAGCTGTCAATCAATAACGTCGAGGCGCGAGGGCCACAATGTTTCAGTTTGGCCCAGACAGAGTCAGACTGAAGCTAGAGGTGCATCACTGGCGGTTCCTGAGCTCTGGGTACCAGGTTACAGTCCATGTCTATAAAAGGGGCCTCTTATGTTGTGCCTGCCGCTAGTGACACCACGAATCGAAATGCAGTGCTATCCCTCTGTTGGGTCTTTACCCACGCCCAGGTAAGAAGAAACTCACTCCTAGGTTCATACACCTGGCTCAGATTCTGATTGACGACAAATAACACTGAAATGGAAATCAGAGGTGGGCCACAGGGGTGGAGAGACAGGAAAAGGAAATATATCAGGTGGGCAGAGTTCGAAAGTGTCATTCTCTTCAGAGACACCAAAAAGTGCAAAGGGTCCCTGGACTTCGCGGGGACTTGGGAGAGCTTGCTATAAAGTGCAGAGGGTCCCTGAACTTCGCGGGGACTTGGGAGAGGTTGCTATAAAGTGCAGAGGATCACTGGACTTCACAGGGCTTGGGAGAGGTTGCTAGAAAGTGCAGAGGGTCCCTGGACTTCACAGGGCTTGGGAGAGGTTGCTAGAAAGTGCAGAGGGTCCCTGGACTTCGCGGGGACTTGGGAGAGGTCTCTAGAAAGTACAGAGGGTCCCTGGACTTCGCGGAGACTCGGGAGAGGTGGTAGAAAGTGCAGAGGATCACTGGACTTCACAGGGCTTGGGAGAGGTTGCTATAAAGTGCAGAGGGTCCCTGGACTTCACAGGACTTGGGAGAGGATGCTATAACGTGCAGAGGGTCCCTGGACTTCACGGGGACTTGGGAGAGGTTGCTATAAAGTGCAGAGGATCACTGGACTTCACAGGACTTGGGAGAGGTTGCTATAACGTGCAGAGGGTCCCTGGACTTCACGGGGACTTGGGAGAGGTTGCTATAAAGTGCGGAGGGTCCATGGACTTCGCAGGGATTTGGGAGAGGTTGCTATAACGTGCAGAGGGTCCCTGGACTTCACAGGGCTTGGGAGAGGTTGCTATAAAGTGCAGAGGGTCCCTGGACTACGCGGGGACTTGGGAGAGGTTGCTATAAAGTGCAGAGGGTGCCTGGACTTCACAGGGCTTGGGAGAGGTGCTAGAAGCGAGGTGAGGAGAGGACGAGGCATCACTGAGTAGCGCACCTCCTCGGTAGTGGGCTTGAACTGCTTGTTCTCATCACTGCCAGGGAAGACCACTGTGAAGGTTACCACAAAGTCCCTTGGCATCCTGCTTGAAACATACCTGCACTAGGCACCTCGTGAAACCTAAAGAACGGGGGGGGGGGTACAGGGGGGGGCAGTCTAACCTATTTGGTGTTTCAGTTTCGTTGTAAGTATGGATAATATTTTTGTGAGTAATTCACTAATGAAGAATATGACCCAGATCTGTCAGAGTTTCCTGTTAGGGCGCTACTTGGTTACAACAAGAATCAATGCACCAGTGATCTTGCAATTTGCTAGAAATGATCGAGAGATACATTATCCACTGTGTTGATATATCATGACTTTTGTTCTTAAACTGAAATAACAGGTTTTTTTAAAAAAAATTACAAATGTATTCTGCCGCCATCAGCTTCTTTTAAAAGAGCTTGACCCTGAAAAAAGTGTTGCTCACAGTCATTAATGTTTGTACTGAGTTCGTGGTCGTTGGTTTTGCGACACGGACTAGCTTTGCTGTGAGGAACAAAACTAAAACCAGAAGCTCGATTCACTAAGATGTACCCTAGAGTAATACGTTAAGATTTGCCCAGAGCATTTCAGACTTAGAACATCCCTCTCACACCATATTCACAAAGACCTTTCCTGGACCAAATCTGCGGATATCTGGGTATCTTCGAGATCCCACTTAGTGCATTTAGTGAATTCCCTTCTCACGTAAGATCTCTAGGATAATCCAGGTATCTCCAAACTTGCCACACAGCAAAACCGTGTGACTACGAGATGTTCCAAGCATCTCCTAATTTAATGCAAATCGTGTTTTTAAAGATCCATTCTTGCAGTTTCAGGGGCGTGGATGGGAGAAAAATAAGATGTTTGCTGTTAATTCTAAGGCTGTAGAGTTAAATGCCCCAGAGAGAAAAAAACATCCATTTAATAGTGCATCAGAAAACTAAATGGTCTCTTAGGACTTAAATGTTGGTGTTTTCAATCCCATCCTCAATAGTTCTTATTTAATAGATATCAGCATGTTACACACACCCATCTCTTCAGCAGAAACTTAAACAACTCAACTATTCCACTGGCAGCTAGAGTTATTTTCCTCTTTACTTTATGTAGTTTGCACCTTTTGCTGGTTCCCTAGTGTCTCTACAGCAAATAGGAAGCTAAGGAGATGCCAAGGACAGAACATGTACTCATCTCTGATGGCATCAATGGCCAAAGGGCGTTTGATGTCACTCTAGCGACTCCTTAGATTTTGGAAAACTGGCGCAGGTTATTGAAATCCCAAATCCTTCCCAATGCATATGAGTTCACTTTGAATCCAAGCATATTTCATCGATCGCTGAACATAAACCAGTACCATGAGATGAGCTTCTGGCAAAATCACCGCGTAAAAAGCCATGATTCACGCTGACCTGTTTGTTAGGACCGCAAACTTGAACCATTCTGCAGCAGGAGTCCCACAGCAGGAATCTTTGCTGCACTTGGCGAACAATGTACTGTGCCCTTGGAGACCAGGTTAGATGGCCTTAACCATTTGATGGTCCAACTTTGGACCCTGGCCTACAGCATATCCATTTCCATTTCAGAGGAGTGCTGCATCATTCCATATCACTATTCTGATCCCGACTATTGTGGCAATGTCGACAAGTTGAACAATGATCCATTTTAAATGATGTTTTAAGGGAAAATAGGGCAAATCCGTTGCAGCAACATAAAATCTTCTTCAGATTAAAAAATAATTAATAGGATGA
This sequence comes from Triturus cristatus, assembly GCF_964204655.1. NCBI lineage: Eukaryota > Metazoa > Chordata > Amphibia > Caudata > Salamandridae > Triturus > Triturus cristatus. The sequence goes on along the minus strand of NC_140592.1, from coordinate 241,306,070 downwards.
AAAAGGAAACATATTCAGGAGTGGGTTTTCGAGAATACAAGGGGTATACCAACCATTCTCAAAGCCCCTATAGCTTATTTTAAGTTTCAAGAAATACAAAGAAAATTTCTCATTGGAGTACAGCTGTCAACAGAGGAAGTTGGATGTTTTTAAGTATACTTTTGTTCAATGGTTTATGAAATTTGTATTGTGATTCGCTTGATTTTCATATGGCAATGTGAGGAATTATCTTGACTTGTTTCACTTGGTAAATACTTTTAGTATAAGAAAAATAAGTAACACACTTTACAACTAATGTGCATCTTTCCAAGTTGCATTTGACCTTCTGTTTTCTAGGGCGAGATGTTGGTCCATTTGGTGTTTTGGGTCCGTGAGTGGGGAACTATTTTTCATGTAGGATGCTACCAAGTTATAGCGGGCTGCAGTTCCAATGCTGCGTTAGGATGAGGCACGGCATCTACTAGCAATGCACTCAGTCTCTTCACCAGCAGCACACATAAACCTGGCTGATCATCTTAGAGGGAGACATAGGCTGTTCCTGAATGGCCAGCACCTACCAAACAATCCCAAGGCTTTCCATATTCTGACAGTGGGTTGTTGATAGAGCCTAGAGACGCTATTTCTACTCAGGGCCGGACTGGCCATAGCGGGCACCGGGCAATGCCCCAGTGCACCGCACGGGTGGGGGCCGTTTTTGTTACAGGGCCGTTTTTGCAGCATAGCGAGCACTTTGCCAGGGCCGGTTTTGGTTCCCAGTCCGGCCCTGTTTCTACTCTGCGTAGGTTCCACAACACTTTCATGAAGATGCCATATTTTTCTTGTGTACCCCTCAGGTGTCTGCCCATAAATCAAGGAATTTCTAGGCTCAAACTTCCAAAGGACTCACCAGCTACCCAATCAAGAGTAAGTCGCTTCACAGCACCCTCTCCCTCATCTACATATTAATTAGTGCCTGCTTCTGCTGCCGCCGACTTATCAAATAAATGAATTGCATGCTCTCATTTTATATGAAATCAAAGCATACAGTACTTCCAGCAAACATGTTTTTTTTTTCCAACAAACATTCATTACTCTTACTACAGGGCTCATCATGGTCCCGCACTAGGGTGATGTCTAATTACCCTCCTATTTCTATCGAGACCATCCCTGAAAGTATTACGTAGAGGAATTGGACCCAGTTGGACCATGACTGAAGACAAAGAGCCTGATTCTGATAGTGGCGGTGGGACTGCCGATAGGCCATCAGTGGTGGTCTAACCGCCGTATTTTGATACTGCCAGTAAAACCCACAGCTGTTAGACACAAGACCGCCACCTCTGCCACCACCGCCTCCGCTAGGATCATAGATCCCAGCGGTTGGAGGTGCGTCCCAGAATGGCAGCGGTGCAAAGGCAGGCATTACCGTCTGGATTCCCATATCCCTTTCTGACAGCCTTTTCATGGAAGGATCCCCGCCATAAAAAGGTTTTCAGAAAGGGGTCGTGGGCCCCAAACAGGGCCCCTTTTTGACAGAGCCCAGAGTTAAATGTGTATGGGGCACATGTTGTTCCACCCACTCCTGTCACTTTTGTATGTGCACTGTGTGCCATGCATGACATGGTGCATGGCACACAGTGCACAGACGGGTCAAGGCACTGCACGACAGTGGCATCTCCTGCAGCCTTTTTCTATGGCCGCAGCATGCCCCCGCCATAGTACCACCGACTTCTGACTGCCAACCCGGCAGTCGCATCGAAATACAGCGGTGGGACCGCCCACATGCTTGTCGGCGGTCTCCTGGCCGGCACAATAGCGACCAACGGTGTGACCACCCGACATCAGTATAAGGGCCATAATACCTAAAGATACCCCACTGACTGAACAGGCCTGGAACATATTTGTGTGGGTAATACAGTGCACATATCAAGAACAAGAAGTTGCCGATGACTTTTGGTGCCACTCACCTGAAGTGCCAGGGACCTGGCATCACTGCTTTGTAGAGCTGCCCTCATGTCTTCCACCAGCTCTCTCAGGCTTGCGTTCTCATCCTCCAGCTTTATAATTCTGTCCTCGGCCTGCTCCAAAGCAACTATTTCCTCGTAGCACTCCTGGGAGCAAGAACAGGTCTGTCCTTGGCTACAGTCTGAATGATGGTGGCCCGGAGCAGCTCCACGCTTGCCCCCACTGCCCTTCCCCGGAAAGGACAGCCCTTTCTTTCGCCGTCTCAGCGGGCTCCGTAGTCGTATCTGAGTTTCAATATGCTCACTTTCCTTTCCCACCGGAAGTCGCATCACCCCAGCCTTTGTGCTGAAGTAGCCACAGAGTCTAGCGTGGAACTGCCTAAAGGTTATTTCCTGGGGTAGGTCCTCAAGCAACCCGGCACATTCCTCCAGGTCCTGCTCCTCGCCCTCCTTCTGCCGTTGGCGGATCTGCTCCTGTCCAAGACCCAGCACCCCACACAGAACCATGAACTCTTCCCCCAGGATCCTGCCCTCTCCCTGCCAGTCTAGGTGATGGAAGATCTCCTGCAGGTACTGGTCCAACCCAGTGGCCAGCACAATGATTTCATTCTCCACCCCGCGATCCAGCCCGTAGTGATAGGCCAAGGCACTCACCAGCCACTGAGTCCTCCGAGCAGGACGGCTTGGACTATACGGGTCCACAACGCTGCTCGCTTCCAAGGAGGGCTGCATCATTCCAGCCACCCTTCGGGGTCCCAATGACCATGCTTTCTCTCCCGCGTTGAGGTAACTTTAGGGTCTTAAGATCCCAGCTTGACTCTACAAGGGACAACAACTCTTTGGCTATCGGTGACCAAACTAGGGTGCACCTGAGGCTCTCAAGAACTAAGCTTCCTTCAACAGCGAACAGACAGTGAAGGACCTTTGTGTTCCAGTTAAAGAGAAGAGGGCAGTTGAAGTGACACCTGGGGGTCAAGTTTCTTTTTAGAAGAAGTCAGCAAGCTGCATCACAAGGCTCAAGCTTCCACCATCAGAGTTGACATTTTCAAGGTCACAATAAGTGTTTACATTGGAAATATAAAAGTGTAAGTTGTTAGGTATATACAAGAGTTCCTGTGTGCTACTGAGAAGTGCTGGCACTCTCCCATTGCACACTGCACTCCTGCTAAGAGGTGCTGTATGTTTCCTTTAAAGTTAAAGAAGTGCAGGTACTCAGTACTTTAGAGTGCCCGTTTCAAGCACAGGTCACGATATATGAAGCCGATCTTAGGAGCTATTCTAAATCACAGCTTTTCAGAACCCTGGGTGGCAGGAGGGTGCCATCGCAGATTTAGGGGAGCTGAAAAAAAGAGGAAACGGGTCGTGACCCTGTCAAACTTGTGTAAGAAAGACAAATGTGGCTAAAATGAAAAGTCCGCTTCTTTGTAGCACATGGATCTCTTTGGGGCCAAAGTGTGCTGTGCAGAGTGAGAGGCGCACTCGCGCCGACATTGATGGCATCTCTGGGGTCTCTTTACAGGATGCGGGTCTTGGAGGGTCTGGGTGGGTGGCTCTAGAGTGGAGGTTTCACTCGGAAGTGTGGTGACTGCAGGAGCCAGGCTTGTGTCTGACGGAACAGACCCCCTCTCTATTCTTTGACAACTTTAGACTTTTTGAAGAGTAAGAGCACCACGCTTCTGTCGGCGAGGGGGGTGGTCCATGCGCCCCTTAGAACCCCTGTGAGGGTAGCTCAGAGGGCAGGCGGTTGAACTAACAGGCAGGCTCCTCACCTCTGGGACAGACTACCTTGAATAGAGAGGGGTTTAGGGACAGGCAGTTTGGTGGGATCAAGTATCTGCGGGAAGGTGAGCACACCGACCGGTTTTCCTCTGCATCCCGGAGTATCACTGACACGCCCCACAGCCAGGAGGGTCTGCGGCGCAGGGGCGCCTCTCGGGGGCGAGGGGATTTCAGGGTTCGAGCAGGCGTCCTTCCAGTCCCCGGGATGCTCTGCCCCTCCCTCTGCGGTCACTGGGTGTCCTCGTCCACAGGTAGCCGTAATTCCAAGCCTCTTCCTGTCCCAGTCCGTTTTCGCACTCCCCTCCTGCAGCCAGGGATCCCGGATAGAAACTTTCCCGGGACTCGGCTGTTGGTGCTCGCAGAGTCCGGTCAGTCCGCGGATCCCGCTGCTGAAGTCTGCTCAAAGCAGGACCATCCTCTGAGGGCTGCCTCGCGCTGACGTCACGGGGCGGGGCCTCGGAGCCCTTCTGCTTTACTTCAAGCGCTCGGGACCACAGCTGGAAAACTTTATGTGCAGCTCCGACCGCCGGGCTCGTCAAACCCCATCAGAGGCGGCAGTCCTAATCAAGGAGCGCGCGCTGGAGCTCAGGGATGAATGAATGAGCGCTGCATGGGGCCTGCTGCTGATGGGAGCAGTGCTGGAGTGATGAAAGGAGTACCGCCGTGGCACACGATAGTGTCGGAAGCTAGAATGGTGACGATAACAGTGCTGAAGTGCTACATTATGGCGCTGAAAGCCGAGCATGTTTGATACGACGAGGGCAGTGCTGTTAAATGGTACACTATGGTGTCAAACGTAGGGCCGGGAGGGGGATGGTGTCGAGGGCTGTGCTTGTACTGCACACCCTAGGGTCAATGACTAGAAGGATGTTGAGAAAACTGCTGGTGTGATGTCATCATCATCATCATTAAGTCTTTATTTCGAATAACATTCATAAAAGACAATGCCATTTAAAACCAAATTTAGACATCAATAATACAACCAAATATAACTATTACAGATACTATAAAAATCATCAATGGTGTTTTAGCAAAAAATATACACAGGAGGTAAGGACAAGGAATCACGGTCCACAGATAACAAATTTAAAATTAAGAAATAGTAGAATTCACTAAAAAAAAAAACCTTAAAAAGTAGGAACGACTCCCACCAAAATTAACATAGCAGACATATATTCCTATAAATATGCACCCATGTTGGATGCCCTACTATTGGGTAAACATAAGCCATTTCGTTATATGCCCCCATTGATATGCACGAGTAAGGCCTAACAATGCCGCCTCTCCTTGGCACGTATAGTCCAAGTCCAGCTTAAAAATGTAGCGACACAGAAGTCAAAAGCTGTGCTGGAATGAAGACGAATATGACGTCAGAAGTGCTGGCATGGTACTCTAAGTGTCAGAGGTGGCGCTGGTGATCATAAGAGCAGCATTGGCATGGACGGCAATGGTGTTGGGATGATGATGAAGAAGATGTATCAACGGTGGAATGTTGCGGGATATTGTCTGAAGCACGGCTGGGATGACGAGGATGGTGTCCACAGCATTGCTACAATGGTGATGAAGAAGATGGTGAAAGGAGTGCTGGCATGGTACACTAAGTGTCAGAGGTGGCGCTGGTGATCATAAGAGCAGTATTGGCATGGACGGCAATGGTGTTGGGATGATGATGAAGAAGATGTATCAACGTTGGAATGTTGCGGGATATTGTCTGAAGCACGGCTGGGATGACGAGGATAGTGTCCACAGCATTGCTACAATGGTGATGAAGAAGATGGTGAAAGGAGTGCTGTCATGGCACACAAAGGTGTCAGAGGCAGAGCAAGAATTATGCTAATGAAGATTAGTGGCAGAAGTACTGGCATAGCACCCCATGGTATAAAAGATAGTGCTAGGTCGATGATGATAAGGGCAGCGATGCCAGGGCACAAAATCGTGTCAAAAGCAGCGCTGAAATGATGAGAGCAGTGCTAACGCGGCACACAATAGTGGCAAAAGCAGGACAGGAATGGTGATGAAGGAGAGTTGTGCTGACAAGGCACGATAGTGTATCAAAAGCAGTGCTGAAATGATGAGAGCAGTGTTGGTGCGGCACACAATAGTGTCAAAAGCAGGATAGTAATGGTGATGGAGAGGTGTGCTGGCAAGGCACGATGGTGTATCAAAAGCAGTACTGAAATGAGGAGAGCAGTATTGGTGCGGCACACAATATTATTAAAAGCGGGACAGGAATAGTGATGAAGGAGAGGTGTGCTGGCAAGGCAAGATAGTGTATCAAAAGTAGCGCTGAAATGATGAGAGCAGTGTTGGTGCGGCACACAATAGTGTCAAAAGCAGGATAGTAATGGTGATGGAGAGGTGTGCTGGCAAGGCACGATGGTGTATCAAAAGCAGTACTGAAATGAGGAGAGCAGTATTGGTGCGGCACACAATATTATTAAAAGCGGGACAGGAATAGTGATGAAGGAGAGGTGTGCTGGCAAGGCAAGATAGTGTATCAAAAGTAGCGCTGAAATGATGAGAGCAGTATTAGCGCGGCACACAATAGTGTCAAAAGCAGGACAGGAATGGTGATGAAGGAGAGTTGTGCTGACAAGGCACGATAGTGTATCAAAAGTAGGGCTGAAATGATGAGAGCAGTATTGGCGCAGCACACAATAGTGTCAAAAGCAGGATAGTAATGGTGATGGAGAGGTGTGCTGGCAAGGCACGATGGTGTATCAAAAGCAGTACTGAAATGAGGAGAGCAGTATTGGTGCGGCACACAATATTATTAAAAGCGGGACAGGAATAGTGATGAAGGAGAGGTGTGCTGGCAAGGCAAGATAGTGTATCAAAAGTAGCGCTGAAATGATGAGAGCAGTGTTGGTGCGGCACACAATAGTGTCAAAAGCAGGATAGTAATGGTGATGGAGAGGTGTGCTGGCAAGGCACGATGGTGTATCAAAAGCAGTACTGAAATGAGGAGAGCAGTATTGGTGCGGCACACAATATTATTAAAAGCGGGACAGGAATAGTGATGAAGGAGAGGTGTGCTGGCAAGGCAAGATAGTGTATCAAAAGTAGCGCTGAAATGATGAGAGCAGTGTTGGTGCGGCACACAATAGTGTCAAAAGCAGGATAGTAATGGTGATGGAGAGGTGTGCTGGCAAGGCACGATAGTGTATCAAAAGTAGCGCTGAAATGATGAGAGCAGTATTAACGCGGCACACAATAGTGTCAAAAGCAGGACAGGAATGGTGATGAAGGAGAGTTGTGCTGACAAGGCACGATAGTGTGTCAAAAGTAGCGCTGAAATGATGAGAGCAGTATTGGCGCAGCACACAATAGTGTCAAAAGCAGGATAGTAATGGTGATGGAGAGGTGTGCTGGCAAGGCACGATGGTGTATCAAAAGTAGCGCTGAAATGATGAGAGCAGTATTGGCGCAGCACACAATATTATTAAAAGCGGGACAGGAATGGTGATGAAGGAGAGGTGTGCTGGCAAGGCAAGATAGTGTATCAAAAGTAGCGCTGAAATGATGAGAGCAGTATTAGCGCGGCACACAATAGTGTCAAAAGCAGGACAGGAATGGTGATGAAGGAGAGTTGTGCTGACAAGGCACGATAGTGTATCAAAAGTAGGGCTGAAATGATGAGAGCAGTATTGGCGCAGCACACAATAGTGTCAAAAGCAGGATAGTAATGGTGATGGAGAGGTGTGCTGGCAAGGCACGATGGTGTATCAAAAGTAGCGCTGAAATGATGAGAGCAGTATTGGCGCAGCACACAATAGTGTCAAAAGCAGGACAGGAATGGTGATGAAGGATAGTGTGTCAAAAGTAGCGCTGAAATGATGAGAGCAGTGTTGGCGTGGCAACAGTAGTGTCAAAAGCAGGACAGGAATGGTGATGAAGGATAGTGTGCCAAAAGCAGTGCTGAAATGATGCTGATGAAGAAGGCGAAAGCAGTAATGGCATGATGCACCGCCGTTTCAGGAGCAGTTCTGGGATGAGGAAGATGTAGAGAGCAGTACTTACAAAGCACGATAATGATGAAAGTGGCTCTAGTCTTGAGCAGCACCTTGATGATGCTCAAAGTACCAATGACATGCCTGACATGACTTGCCACCTTCACTACTTGCAGAGATGCCTCATCAGAACAAGATCCTGTGAGCCATGATTTAACATAAGCAGGCCCTGACCACAGCAGAACAGCGTCATCCTTCGCCCATCCGCGAGCTTCGATCTCAGGGCACGCGAGCACTGCCTAAGTACTGTTAAACTCTCTAATAACAGAGTGACTATGTCTCCAAGTCTGTGGATCAGGTTATAATACCTGTTTGTTTATAAATCACATGCGACCACAGTGTTGCACTTTCAAAGCACTGTAAATAGTAGGGGTGGATCAAGTAACCAGTTTTGTGTCAGTGGTGTAGGAATTTGTCAGTAATATTGGTCACATATTTGTGTGGGTCCTGAAATTATCTGTAAAAGCTCCAGCAGCTTTTTAATTAGTTGGTGGTATCCTGTGCGTGCATACCACTGGCCCCATACACTACACTTTGCATTGTTGCTCGTTGTATTTTTAAAATATATTAATTTGCTACTCTAAATTCAATCTTTTACCAGTAGCAAATTCCAATAATGGCGACAAAATCTGTTCATGTACTGCTGCAGAGATCCAACCTACAGACATAACAGTAACTTGTTTTTTTAAGTCTTATGTCTAAGCTCTGTAATTTAGTTGTATTTAGTTTAACTGATGACCTTTAGATCACCACATTTCTCAGTAGAAAATGTTTAACCAACTAGGTGCTCATTACTAGTAGCCAGTATGGGTTGTAACTTGTGCCTTCGCACATTTTGGAATAGTGAGTTTTGCATTTTTACTAAAACACGGATTCCTGGTTACATTTCAGCAGGTCAAACCAGCCAATATTTATTGGTGGAAAAAAAGCCCAGTAAGTATCGGAACATGCAGATTTTGGCGCAGTAAGCGGCTTGTTGGGTCACATTTAAGACAGGGTCACTGGAATTATGTGATTCTGCATTTGTGGCATTTTCACAGAATGAGGGAATTGCTGCATTTACCACATAATCCACTATTTGTTATACAATTTGCAGGGTTCAACATAAAAATGTTTCTAGCTCAAACGGATCAAAAGTTGCTGTGTGTCCATGTCAGGCTGGTACAAATGAGGCGAAACGTTTGCCCAGATAGTGTTAACGTGTAAAAATAGCAAAATAATACTAGCACAAAATGTGTCATATTATGCAGCATAATTTGCCTTTTCTTGTTGCATAATTTAGTAAAACCCCCTATTACATACTTTGGTCCTACCCACCGCATAATTCTGGTGGCCCGCTTCGCTTTATGAAGTTTTCAATCCAGCTATAAAGAAGGGCAACATATATCAGCCTGGATTGTACCCACATGATCTACAACCTAGTACATAAGCATCATTCGGTCCTCCCGTGCTGCATCATTCTAGTGGCCCTAGTTATAGGGACAAAACTCGGGAAAGGCAATCATTGCAGCACACGATTAATTCCGTGCAAATCACTATCGTTTTTTAACCTGAGTAATAATAATCACACATAAAGCTGTGCCACTTGTAAAGAGTGCCTAATCCACCCCTTGTAGCTACATTCTGACCTCAGAAGGATGAAAGATTGAGCCAGTCCTGTCCAAACAAGATCCCCTGACTGCAGACTTAGTAAGGGGACACAGAATTCAGGAGCAAGCGTTTAAACCAATAAGCTATTTCACAACAGATCATGTACTAACAGCTGTTTTCCAAACCACTTCCCAGCTGGAATTCGTCAAGAACGAAGGGCAAACTTGAGCACTGTTTCATTGACCCCCAGCACGCCAGTGTTTCAGGACATGACAATTTAGACGTGTGAAACCACAAACCTCAAAGAGTGTCACATTCAAGGAAAGACACTACAGCCTTTTTTTCAAACATTAGCCCCCACAGATCTTAACTGGTCAACGTTTTAAGGATTTTCAACTATAAAACCTAGTGATATGGTAAAATAATGACAATGTTTTGTGTATCACAAAGCATGCACTCTACGTGAACAGCGTCAAATGAAGTAAGCGCCACCATTTATGTTTCTGGGCGCTGCATCATTCAAAACAACGAAATGACAGCCCATAAATCAACAGGCAGCAGGGTCGAGGAAGCCCTCCCATCTGTTTGTTAATTCCCAAATAAAAAAAAATAACAAAAGGCCCCTCTGGCCTGTCTGCTTCAATAACACCCCACTGGCAAAACTGGTGCAGCTGCCCCTATTGTGCTGGTGCATAAAGGTACCTTTTGCAGAGCGGCCTGGTCTCAAAGCTTCAAAGCGCCTGTCTTTCGTGAAGGCATTTCCCATGGCAAGCCTTGGTTTTGTGACGTTGATACTGAAGCATGGATTGTTCTTCCAGAGATATATGTTTTTTAGTCCCTTCACCGATGCTGCTTTGCAGGGAAGGGGGAGGGGCACATGCAAAATCTCAAATAGCAGTTTTCATGTTAGAGAAACTGTGTTAGTGCAGTGGCAGAGTTTATGTTCTCCATTATATTCTTTTAAGAAATATGGGTACATTTATATGGGTTGGTACATGTCAGCCACCACTACCATTGCTCCCACCCACCACTGTAACTGTTCCCCACCCGCCAGTTCCATTTCCACCACTCATCACTCCACTTTATTCCTCCCACCACTTCAAATGCCCCCACTCACCATTGTATTGTAATTTGAGGTCAGTGAGCCACCGAAAGCTCGAGTCAGGCTCGAACCAGGTGCCTGGCTCTGCCTCAGCTCGAGGATCTATTGGGACCTCGAACCCAAAATGAGGGCTCGAGGTTCCAACGAGGGCTTCTGTCTGGCACTGTGCTCTAACCTCATGCACCAATAATTAAAGACAAAGCATTAACATTTGATGTCAAAGGAGAGACAAAGAGAAATCCATTAAGTGGCTGAATTCTACAAAGTGAAACTAGAAAACCTAAGATCAATCCCAGCTTCCCTGCTTCACTAAACTGTGTGATCTTAGGAAAATATTTCATTTCACTGAGCCTCCTTTCATTATCAGATATGAAAGCAGAATGCAAGCTGTACACAAATGTCTTGTGGTTTATTTATTAGAACATAATGGTGTATGTTCACAATAAGACATCTAACTTTCTTCCCAGTTCACTAATGGCATTTTCCTCAGGGTGGTGGCAGAAAGGTTTCTAAGTTCATGTTTAAAATCTGTTCCTTTCAATGAGTACCTCTCATTGTTGTAATATCATGTGATGTACTAAGGTGAAATGCTTCTGCATGTTAATGAAATACACATTTTGAATTTCTAAGAGACTTTCTCATATTTTACATGTTGCTTTCTGCATGAGTTACAGGTCAAACATTTTCAGGGATGGGCTCATACTTGTGCTCTACACTCCCACCCGCCAGCTCCGCTCCGCCAGCCTCGCCCTCGCCACCGTCCCACGGATTCGCAGAACCACCGCCGGAGGAAGATCGTTCTCCTACCTGGCAGCCAAGACATGGAACTCCCTCCCCGCACACCTACGAATGACCCAGGACCATCTCACCTTCAGGAAACACTCCCCGCCCCCCACCCCCCTCAGCGCCTTGAGACCCGCACGGGTGAGTAGCGCGCTCTATAAATGCTTTGATTGATTGATTGATTGTGCTCATAGAGCCAAGCCAGACTCATGGCATCGCTCTGACTCTGGTCTCCCTGTTAATGTGTTGGCTCGCCCTCCTCGTATTGTAATTTCATTTATATGGTGCTCACTACTCTTGATGCCGTTGAAGTGCTTATGACGTCATTTGCATCTGTAACCATCAAGGGAACAAACTTTACCTATCAAGCTTGGTTCAATTACACATCAGTTTATGCCGAAAAACTTAAGACACTGGAATAAATCGGAAAACAAAATTACCAGTCACTCTTTATTTGAGGAATAAATCAAGATCCAAATATTATTTGATTAAAATATCCGCATTTAAAGTCCATAAGAATGTCTCAACAGGGTGACAGGAGGGGCTAACGCAGAAAAAAAGAATAGAAAAAAACACCCTAAAACAAAAACAGAACATTTTTCCTACTGTAAAATTTCGGGAAATTCTGAAACGTTAATAAAATTACACTTTTGTGGTTCACTGGTATTTTGCGTAACTTTCGTAAGCGCATGTGCTCCTCGCATAAAAAGTCTGGAGATACAGTCACGAGACTAGTAGGTGAAATTGTGTAATGCGCAATTTGTGAATTTCATAGGCGTAATTACACTTTATCAGGGCTCGAGTCGGGGTACCACGCGGGTGGACGGCGTCCCCCCACGTATTTTACCGGGAGCTCGATAGCTGGAGCCACACATTCACTCTTTGGCCTCTCTGGGGCGAGATGGGAGCTCATTCAGAACGCTGCTCACGCGCTGGCTTCTCTGATGCAATCGCATCTAAGGGGTGAGCGAGGGGAGGCAATGAGTGTGATGGTGCAAGCCACCTTTCGTGACGTCACTTCGTGACGTCAGCGTCCCCCCACTTCTTTTTTTAGGACTTGTGCCCTGCACTTTATAGAATGCAATCCAAGAAGTGATTCAGAAAAAAATCTAGTTTCGGCTCAAAAATAGAAGGCTGAATTTTCTTCAAGCAATGACATTGTAGTATTTGCATTTCTGTAAGAGGATTAAAGCTGCCCTCTTGCTGCATACTGTGTCTCGGCTGGAAAAAGACTTACAAATAGCTTTTGTTTCCTTGAAACAATAACGAGTCCTTAAATTTAAACCACACGAGTAACGTGCTTGATACAATATACTGAACCCCGCACTCGAGTTTGTAAACATACAAAATCAGGCACAATATGCTCAGAGAGTCTGAGAGCCTTTTTTCTCAAAATTATATAAAAAGCTGCTACGCCAAAGCTCGACAGAGACCGTTCGGGAGTGAAACTTCTAGAAAGTTCTTTAGAGGTGCGTGCCTGAGGAAAGAAAGGCTTGTAAACCGAGCGCGGCTTCGCCATTTTAATTGCAAGCAGCCCTCTGAGTGGGCATAATTGATTTAGGGACTGGCGGGGCCCTTACCAGACCATAAACATGTCAGCCGGCGCTTTACTGCAACACCTGCACTCTCCCGCTCGGCTGCTATTGATTGGCGGGCCCTGGGGCATAGCCACCCAGAGCAGGAGGTTAGAAGACGCTTGCTCCTTTGTGAAGCCGCCCAGAGCCCATCTGCCGTCCCTCCGTTTACAAAGAAAGGGGCGCGAATGCAGAAATAATATAACTCTTATACTGTTCAAAGTAAAGTGATGGAGTTGTTGATGTCACGCCAAGTTCACCGAGGCAGCATCTGTGAAAAGGACCGGCCTGAGTATCCGTATACAGATGCTGCACTGCCATTGGCTGGTTCATTATCTCCATTTCCCACAGGGCAGGGGGCAGGTCCCATGCCTCGACTGCATGATTTTTACAAGGACTTAGTAGCCAGATGATGGAGAAGCTGATGAGGTAATTGTGGTAGGTATATGTAGGCTTCCTCCCTCACACATCTCTCTGCCTCGTGTCACTGATACAAGTTCGAAGTGCAGTATTCACTTTAAGCGATGGTTGAAGGTGGAGAGCGACGGCACTTATTTTGGGAACCGGCACTTACTGTTATTCTTCATTGTCACACTTTGAGGCAGAGCAAGAGAGAGAAAGGGGAGACAAAGACGAAGCAGTTGGAGGAGAAAGTTAGGAAAACAGCTAGAAAGGGATGAAATCGGACCTGCAAGTCTGACATACAGGGAGAGGAAGTGCAGAGAAGTAGAAGGAGGGAGCATGAGGTGAAATCAAGACTAGGCAGAAAAAACACTGTAGGCCACTGCACACCATTTTAGAAAATGAAGCCCTGGCACCTAGACTCACGCATGTCACTGACATTCTGTCCAATGAAAACAACACTCCACCATCCATGCACAATTAATGGAGAAGTCTCTTGCTCTCCCGCCAAAAGCACGTTGGGGCCTCATCAGTGGTAGTAAAGTCACATACAAATGCTTTACTGCAATTAAAGATATTCAACTTACTGCAGAACAAGCTCCAGGCGAATGGAAACCTTTGCCTATCAATGTGCTTATTAGTGCGTTATGCTATTGTATTGGGTTGTGTTACCTTACCTTATACCCAGCTATATGATAGCACTCCACCAAGAGAAACAGATCTTCTTACAGTCAAAGAATCAATCTAGTGACACAATCACACATTTCCGTCTATCTTGGTACTTGTGCATCAATCGTTTTTGATGTTTTTGGTCACTCAACATTCCCCTTGTTTCTGGGGATCTCAGTCAATGCCCTAGCTTGGTTTATTTCTTGTCTTTTTGGTGTTTGTTTTCTGTTTCTTTCACGTCTTTTTTCTGTTCGAAGTCTCTAACATTTGGTAGCCCACAAGGACAAAGCAAAAATTTAATTCGATAAATATGGTAGATAGACCTCGGTAGTATCTGAAAGTCCCTTACTCTGGCCCGCAGACTCAAGCAGACCATGTCCTTTTCCAGCCTTGAACATCAGCACTGTCGGAATCCTCTTCAGCCGAAGCCTGGATGAGAGTCCTTAGTGATTGCAATTTTAAAGCCTGGTCCCTTTCACATGGGTCCCTTGTAAGCTATTACCACATGTTTCACACTCAAAGAGGTGAAGTGCAGTTATCTGCAGTTAACTGAATGTATTTGTATAAGCTACAGCTTTAAACGTCAACTTTAAATACTGCAGGACTCTGCAGCCAGTGTTCTACTACTAACGTATGATTCTGAGCGACAGGGGATACAGTCGCCTTGCTTTTCTCATTGCACTGCCTGCTAGTGACAGAGCAATTTTTATTTATTTTATTCATTTACTTGAGTTTTATTTAGCGGTGGCTAGACCCGGAGGTATCAGAGCGCTTTACATGAGGAGAGTTACATAGGTTACAAGTTACAACATAGTTACAGAAGGTACATCAATTACAAGTTACATCCGTTGGTTCATGGTGTGTAGAAGGGTAAGGGAGTAATGTAAAAGGACGACGGGGAGGGAGATTAAGCGGAGCATAGGCACAAGGATAAACAAAGCAGGCAGGGGGAGAGAGATTCAGGGGAGAGAGGAAAGGAATAGGGGAGGCAAGCAAAGAATGAAGGAGGGAAGAGGTGAGGGAGGGGGTAGGAGACACAGCGAGGAGAGGAGAAAGTAACTGTGTCTGATGTCCGGCTGGGTGGGAGATGGCTCCCCGCGGTAAAGGGATCTTTCCCAGTCTTCCATTTTGTGTGATTCCCTTGTTGCGGTGGACTCTCTCAGCGGGGATGCTGAGACTCCAGGGCATAGATGCTGGATCCCTCCCCAACAAGGGGATAGGAGTGCTTTGGTCACGGGTACACTTAGAAGAATGAAGGAGGGAAGAGGTGGGGGAGGGGGTAGGCGACACAGCGAGGAGACGAGGAAGAAACTGTGTCTGAAGTCCGGCTGGGTGGGAGATGGCTCCCCGCGGTAAAGGGATAATTCCCAGTCTTCCATTATGTGTGATTCCCTTGTCACGGTGGACTCTCTCAGTGGGGTCACTGAGACTCCAGAAAATTGACTTTAGCATCTTTTTGTATGATTCAGCATATTTTCTATGTTTAAGAACCACTATTCTTGAAATGCAAATTCATTCATTATACTCAAGAGTGTGATGTTCCTGAACTTCCCTCCATCTAAAAGTTAATGGCACCAGGAAAATCCACCCGGTGGCCAGTAATTTACTGCGCTAGCACCACAGCTGGGAAATGCATTTCCCCTCTCAATTGGAGCCATCAGTGCCGGCTTTATGACTGGTAGCGCTCGAGCGACAATCATTTTTGGTGCCCCTATGACCACCTCCTCGGATCCTCTCACTACCACCTGGCAAAGGTGCCCCTCATCTCTCCAATCATAAAATATATCTAATCACAGCAGCACCCCCCTCCCCCGAGGTCAGCAACCCCTCCACAGGTCAGCACCCAGTGGGGCTGCACCGATCGCACTGCCCTGAAGCTGACACTGGGGGCCATCACTCACAAAATGTCCTTCAAGAAGGCCTGAGTTGAGCCAGAGCTTCCATGAGGTGAGCTAATGCAGCAACTCTAGGGCGCTACCTAGTGGTGATTCAGAATTACGTTAAAACGCATATAAATAGCCTTTTTGAAAGTGGACTGGAAGGGTTACAGAAGGCATGTCTCTATTTTATTCCGGAGCACTGAAATCTTTGCACCTTTCCTAGTGTTGAAAACAAATGTGTTCAACATAACATCTGCCCTTCCAAAGCAACAGTATGATGTGAGTTGCCTCCTTGCTTCTAAGATCCTCTCTGCACCAAGAGGCTGATCTGCGTATGTGAGTTTCCAAATACCATTACAACACGATCAGTTCTTGGTCCACTTCTGCTCTCTCTCTGTATTATCCCCTTGTCATTGGCTATTTTTCTCTTTGGAGTTAATCCTCACTTTTATGCCAAATCTTTTATTTTCTCTGTTCCTTCCGCTTCTGTTCATACACAACTATCTGCTTCTGGCTGTGAAGGGGAACCATTATTGCTGTCTCAATTTCTCAGCAAATGAAGTATTTTTGTTCTTGCACCACATGAGATTAGTGCCTCCTCTTTCATCTTCTTCCCTCTGTCTTCTATAACTGTTATTTCCGCTAATTTTAACTTAAACAGTTCTACTCGTCGTGTATTTCTTATTTATTTAGGCAGATCCATATTTATGTACACCCAGGCTCTAACTGCAAGGGCGACACGGTGCTTTAGAGACCTTTGGAGCTTGACAGAGTTACAAAAAGCTAAACAGGATATTGAAGCGCCTTTAAACTATAATATAATAATAGTTTAAAGGATCAGAGGGCTTGCTCGCAAGTTAATCATGAACACAAATTGGTCTCAGGTGTTGAAGTTGGAGCGAACATGCTTATCAAAAGCAATTCCAATCTTTCACTGAGGTTTGCCTGGTGAAGCTGGATAGAAAGTCAAGAAAATGCCCACTTTCCAGTTTTTCAGCTAACTAGTTACTCCAAACTATTGTTGTATTCTCTGTAATAGGTTGATGTTCACTTCTCTTTGGTCTCCCTAGTTTAACACTACTTTCCTTCTAGTCTTTCTTCCACTGTTCATATTTCACTTTCCCTTAATTTCTAAGCACACTTTTCCCTGCATCTGTTTAGTCTTCATTGACTCCCTTATCTCATCCTTTCAGCTTTAGCTTTGGTCCATTGTGTTCAAGTGTTTGCTCTCCTCGCTCCTCTATCTCTCTGGCCTTCTGGTATGTTATCAAACTGTTCCTAATCTTAACACACAGCCTCTCTAGATCTTCTGGACACTCTACAGCATGGCGCTCTATAATTAGATTATATTATTTTTTTCCTCGTTTGGCTACCTCGTTATGAACCACTACTCTACTTTTAATCTTCACAAGATGTTCTTTGACCTTGTGTAAAAGTCATTAATCTATGTTATCCTGTTTTTGCTGTCCTCCTGTGCGGTTTTTATAACCAATTTCCAGGGTCGGGCTGGCCTACAGGGCAATCAGGCAGTGCCTGTGGGGCTGACCTGACAGATCAGTGTGTGGGCCAGTATTTCAGCATTTGTGGGCCAGTTCTATGGCCAGGTAGGCCTTTTGTTTTACTTTTGAGTTCCCTGATAGTTCCACTTTTTTTCAGCTATCTGGTTCCTTAACAGGGGCCACTTTTATTTAGGTGCCCAGGCCCATTTTTTGTTCCAGTCCGACCCTGGCAGTGTCCGTCTTACCTGTAACAAAATGTACATTTATCATTTTCGTGGTTGTTTGTAAAACTTATACCACACAGAAATTTAAATTTCTAATGTTCAGTCTAAAACATTGTATCATCAATGTCAACTTTGTAATTAACACAAACGTGAAACCCCAAAATAATAAAACTAAAAACAACACTGTATGTGCCATTACGCCCCTAAAGAAATAAGACTTTTAAATCCACTCCCGCTCCTTTTTTAAATGAACTCTAAAATAAATAATTATCATTTAGTTAAATCTGCAAAACAAATGAAGTAATTATAATACCCACAAGAAATGTAACCTTTTAGCATTAATAAAACAAAATTAGAGCGGGAGACCTCATACCTTCCTTCTCCCAAATACACCCCTATTTAAAAAACACTTTTGTAATATAAACCAATCTAAATGCCGTAATTGCTTATTGGTAATTCCATTACTTTGAGTCTGTTCTTCCTTGTTTCACTCATGACACTGTGAGGCGTGTCCGTCTTGAACAGTGAGGTCCTGTCAAGCTGACACACTCTGTTGCCACACATATTGCAATTATGAATTTGTGATAAATTTGTCAGGTTTAAGCTCACGATATATATGGGGGTGAGGGGGTCAAAATGCCTGTTATCATCACTAACATGCCGGTTTTGGTGCGGGAAACATCAAAATGAGCATGTTATCTCAAAAAACCTTTGTTTGGGTGGTGTTTAGTACACCTGATGAATTCTGACTTAGTAGTGTCGGATG
The DNA here is from genome assembly GCF_964204655.1 of Triturus cristatus. Classification (NCBI taxonomy): domain Eukaryota; kingdom Metazoa; phylum Chordata; class Amphibia; order Caudata; family Salamandridae; genus Triturus; species Triturus cristatus. Next base: position 241,287,852 of record NC_140592.1, on the reverse strand, counting down.
TTATCAGATGTGTTTACTATCACACCAATTACCAAGACAGTTCTAATGACTTTCCTCGGGTACATAACAGGATCGCCTATCAGGTTACAAGCTGATATAATTCAGCTTCATTCATGTGTGCCCTAAACTCCAAGTAGAAATGGCTAACCAGACCACAAGGGAATGGGCAATAATGATTGAAATTAGGAAGCATGGACACAGAGTAAGTTAATTTACCAGTAAGTAATTAAAGCATTTCCTCTTTGTTCCCTTTCTTGTACTAGTCATGGCACGATGAGGAATAGCTTAGCTCAAAAGCCACGACAAACTGGAAAATAATTCAACAACTCCACACAAACATTGAACATGCAAATATTCTCAGTCATACTACTTCATAGGAGAGAGAGAACAATTGCACCAACATTTTCAGCAGGTTGTGTCTCACACTGAAAGGTAAAGGTTAAACGAGAGGCCCAGGCAGCTGCTCTGCAGACTGGATTTAAAGAGGTACACAGTGTACCTCTTTAACAACCCCCCACCCTGCTCCACCGCCCCACCGCACTCCCTCCACGGGCCGCTACTGGGTACACAGAAACTTTGCACAAGAAGCATCCAAATCCCTTGTTCATTGGCAGCTCCTCTGCTAAGGCGGAGGCGCATCGCCCCACTGCTATTTCAGCAGTGCATAAAATAAAAATAAAATTATAATAACAGGACATTATGCTGTGTGACTCCAGAGCGCGGGAGGAGTAGTTTGCACTCCTGTAAGGGCGCATGGCAAGCAGCATGTTCTCCACTTGGCCGTGTTGCACATCCCAGAGGAGAACATGCCCAGCCTCCCAGGCACTGACTGAGCAGCCAAACAGGCCGCTCAGACCAATCACGACACTGCCCATGCAGCGTCGTGATTGGCTGGGAGAGTCCGGAAGCCTGGACACTTATTGTGCTTGTAGTAGATCTGAAGAGGATGGAGGAGAGTCATGCGGCGCCGCGGCTCAGCTGAGAAGATAAGTTTACTATTTTATTTTAATCCATTCCCTCTGCCCCCCGCCACCCCCGTTCGAAGGCACCCGCCACTGCCCTTGGCAGCCTTCTCTGAATACCCAAAGGATAGAGGACTTTCTGAATCTGAAAAGAACAGAAAATCAAAAACGTAACTCAGCAACTCAAAGTCTAGGTGGAAGGCCAATGCCTCTTCTTAGCAGAACTTACATTAACAAAAAGTGTATCTTATGATCAAAAAGGACACATTCTTTGAATGTAAAATAAAAAGTCATCTTTTGACATAAAAGTATGGAAACCACCTCAGGAGTACGAGAAGTACAAAATACAGCCTTAATGATCTCCTGGTTCAAGCAAAAAAGAGACGAAACCTTAGGAAAAAAGAAGACCCCAACATTAGGACTGTCCTGTTTGGAAAAATCCCAAGAAATTGATGCTTGACTCTGGTAATTGTCACCAGAAAATAACTTATGTGTTACATGTTTTACACCAGAGAATTGCAAGGCTTCAAATGGAGATATATTAAAAAATGTGAACATTAATAATAAATCCCAGGTAGGCAGAACAGGTCTATAAGAAGGATGGTAACTGGAAAACGGTTTGCGTTGATGTAAAGCAAAGAGTTCACAATCTTTAACTCCACCCCAAAATTCCCTAAAAGCCTTAATCGAGGCCCCTCGAACCATAAGGGTAGATACTTTGAGTCCCACTTGAAAACCCTCCTGAAGAAAAGGCACAATATTCACACGTCGCCCCATAAATGTTCAATACCCCTAGCTTCACACCAAGCCTGAAATAATTCCAGGTGACGTGAATGCAATTTATGGGTTGTTTGCCTCCTAGAGGTTAACTCTCATGACACGCCAATCTCATATAAACCGCCCATTCAACCTTCAGGTGGGTGAGCGGAGTTAAACCAGAGTCACCTGGACAGGGCTAGAAACCCCAGGGGAGAGAGAGATGTAGGGGATATTCATTCTGGATAAGTTTACAGAAAGTCAGAAAAGGCAACCAGGAGAGGCGGGGCCAAGCTGGAGAAATCAGAATAACTGAGGCTCTCTCTCGTCTTATCCGTCTCACCACCTTCAAGATGGAAGGGGATGGGGAGATGCATACAGTAGAGCCTGTGACCCTGTGGCCATTGCCAAGAAAAGGCATCTATTCCCCAAGCCCCTTCCTACTGCTTCCTCAAGCAAAATCTAGCTAGAAGGGTACTTTCTTGAATTGCAACAAATCCAACTCCATAGGTATACCCAACAGTAGCGCACCATAGACCCAATAGGGTAGGGATATCAACTATTAACATACAGCATTGTCGCAATGAGTGTCATTCAACATTAACCTTAGAAGATTTGTACACTACTTAAGTAATGTATTGTGATACACCTAAAGTTGCTAAGTAAGGATACAACCACTAACCACAATCTGGATAAATATATCTATTCATACATGTATATTTAAATGAAGCAAAAACAGAGTCAGTAAAAATGTGTCATAAACATACGTGCTTAGTTTAGTTGGAGCACAATTGTGAGGGAGACGTGAAAAAACGCTCCCAATAAAAATGTATAAAAATTATGAAAGGAACTCAAGGTGTTATTGTACCTCATTGTCCAGGAGTTGGGCCTGCATTTCATGTGGTTCTAGAATGATCCCATGGTAATGTGCCCAGCACCCCCACACCTTCGCTTTTTTCCCTGAAGTGAAGGGGAATCTTTCAATTTCCCTTGTCTGGCGATATCTTGTTTTGCCAGCACCAATCCTATCCACAGAAGGGCCCTTTTGTATCTGTTACCGTTGAGACCGTCTGATATATGTAGCAGTGTGAATTTGGGGTCTGAGGTCAGCGACCATCCCAGGACCTTGCCCTGGCAGTCCAAATCTCTTCTTTAGATTTCTTAAAATCACTTTCAATTACTTTATTTCCAGGCTCGAATGGAGTGCAATCCTCTGAATTTACCAATGCTTGACCAATCAAGGTGACCAAAATTCTATCAGAACCTATGGCATGATGGAAGCTCTTTTCTGAATTCTCTGGGATGTACATCTTTTGCATGAAATCTTTTTTCTCATATGATCCAAATTTCTACATTATCTTAAAATCAAGACATTGATTGCATCATGTAAAGGTAAAGTCAATCACATTGTGGAAAAAGCCCTGGCAGTCTCCTTCTGTGGGTACTTCTGGAACACCCAGGTTCTCTCTGACATGATCCCAAATCTAGCTCACTTCCTCTCATCAAACGTGCTAATGAAATGGAAGTACTAAGTTTGGCTTCTGACATTTTGGATAAGGAATCATCCATGTCATGGCCCCCAGATGAACTATGATGTTTCTGTCTCAATTTTAATTTCTCCGAGACCAAAGCTTTGTCCACCACAGTTTCAATGATCCTCTTGACCTTCTGGATCTCTCTGGCTGACACTACTATGGAACTAAACCCTAGCATTACCCTTAAATCCCTTTACCTCCACCCACTCCTCAATACGTAAGTCATCCTTACTATGCTTTACCTCTCCCCCATCCAAACCCTGAAATCAACCTCACCTCTCTTTACCTATACCCTCTCTTGAAACCCTAAAATCACTCAACTCGTATGACCACTACCTGCACCATTACCCCCTTTTTAAAAATAACATTAAAAAATTATGCTATTTAGAAAAAGATACTTACCTGCTTGGTAAAGTACTGCATGATAAATGATTAGTAGTAAAAGTTAAAAGCTATACTAAGTTCTTACTTGCCTGGTACTTATCTGTGTGGTAAAGACTACTTGGTAACGGTCCTGCATGGTAAAGACTAGGGGGGATATGTACTAGGAAGTGGCAGAGCGTGTCGTTAGCCTCTTTGGCTTAACGACACTCTCCGCCACTTCCGAAACACAAGGCTGCACCATATTTACAAGACTGTGGTGCAGCCTTGCATTTCCCCCTGCGATAGTGCTAAGTTTAACAACTTAGCGCCATCGCAGGCATCCTTGCACCAGAGTGCAAGGGTGTCTGTGTGCAGGGGAGGATTGGTTATGTGTAGGAAGGTGTCCCTTCTTGCACATAAACAATCCTAAAATGCCATTTTGTAACTTTCATGTTTATGTACAGGAAGGGATATGTTCCTATACATAAACAAACCATGGCATTTTGCTTTTTCCATGTGTGCTGCACAAGGCAGCACACATGGAAAAAGCAACAAGCATTTACAATGCACTGGTCTTGGCATTGTTAAAGTTTGAGATATTGGCATTGCTCCTGACATTATTTTTGTTTATGTTTTTGTTTTTAAAGGTGGGGAGGAAATAGGGGGAGAAATAGGGGGAAAAGGAAGGATCTAAAAAGCACTTTTCTGGTGAGCGGGGAGGCTCGCAGGGTAGGTGGGTAACTCTTGCTCCCCTCTTCGCCTCGCCTCAGCATTACCTCCTCTCAGTTTTTCTCCCTAATCTTTTTTGTTGTTGTTGCATTTCTCTATAGCGCTTACTCGACCCGAAGGTATTGGAGCGCTTTACATGAGCACCGGTTACAGTATACAAGGACACAATCCTTCTGTTCGCGGTAGCTCCCGCCCACCCTCTCTTCCATGTTGTGTGCTGTGCGCTTTCTGAAGCTGTGTTTTCTCTCTCTCTGTTTTCCTCTCTGAACTCCCTCCAAAGTTCCACCTTCTCCCTCTCCCCTCCTCGACCCTTCCCTCCCAGCCCAGCCTCTCCACAGCACCTTGGGCTCGGCTGTGGTGTGATTCGCATCCCATGACGAGGAACCGACCAATCAGCGGCGAGGAGGGGGCAGGGTGACCTTGGCGCCGGTTCCATTCATGGTAAGTAACTTGTTACCGGGGTAACTGTCGGTCACAGACGGAGCACACAGGCATACCGTGCCCCAGCGCTCGCACAGTACCCCCAAAGCGCCCGAGCCCGGCTCACACCACAGACCCTTGTGTAAACACGCGCACAGACCAGATCGGACCACCTCCGAAACCCCCTGGGGAAAGTTGGGCGTTTGCAGAAAACATTCAACATTCTTAGTAAAACAATTGAATGTGTTTGAGCAGGAGACCTCGAATAACAAAACCGTGTTTATTTTAAAAAAAATGTGAGTCTCCTTAAAAATCCTGATCACGAAACAGTGGAACCTGCAAGATTCACTGGCTGAGATCTGCTCAGAAGGCGCAGGCACCCCAAATGCACCCCCCCACCCCTCTCCCCCACACACCAGGAAACTGACGATCAGTTCTAACAAAAATTGAAACTCACTTGAACTTTTACTTGAAAACTTAATTGGGGGAAATGTATGAACGGTCACAGCAGCGAAATGGCAATTGTACTGAAATGAATCATGGGCGCGTGTTCCAAATGAGAGTTGTGTGTAGCCCCAGTCATAAATACCACCAAGTGAATTTGTGTACAAACACAAACAGGTCGCCTAGAGTCGCAGATGTCTTGTCTCGGACCAAATCCGGGACACTCCCCTCACACATGGCTCCTCCCAGCTGAGCACTCGGAAGATGCGCTGTCTCATACATAATCACGACTTGTACACTTCCCTGACAGCCTCATACATGTATCCAATTCGGGCGTCCCCTCTCATAGACGCCCCCAAATGTCAACCATGTTTGTCTGAACTGGGTGGGTTTTAAAGCACTGAGGCATGTTTGACCACTCTGGGGGAAGAGGCTACCACTTTTGAGCTGAGAGCAGGGGGAGAGGACAAGCACACCACTGCCTTTCTCCGAGGTCAAGCAGAAATGCCTCGGAGAAAGGAAGCGACGTTTTCGGATTCAGGGGCGTGTTTTTCTTTCTCTCCTCTTGCCATTGGCTGGAATGTTTACATTCCAGAGGAGAGAAAGAATCGCAAAAAACACGTCCTCAAATCCGAAAAGGACAGGGCTTGTTTGGAGAGACAAACCTCTTCTCCAATGGCTGACCAGCATTTAAGAGGCCAGCCAATGGAGAAGAGGAGAGAAGAGAGGCGGGTTCAAGCCCCTCTTCTCCAAATCATTACATTTCGCGAGCGAGACTGCGCAAGCGCAGCCTTCGCTAGCCGAGACCTAAAAACGAGGAGAAATTATGAATTTCTCCTCGTTTCACCAACTTAAGACCAGGATTTTCATGGTCTTAGTTTAGGTGCTGCCTCCTATGTATGTCACCCTTATACGCAGGGGGCAGCGTCAAATACAATGGGTGTTGCGGTGGAACGCCCACCACAACACCCACTGCACGCCCCTTTCACGCTAACCATAGCGTGAAAGGGTGACTTAAGTACAAGGTAGCGTTAAGCCACGTTAAGGCGCAGTCCCTATTGCCACCACAACGTCACTATAGGTGACGTTATGGTGGTGATAGGGGCTTGTTCATATGCCCCTGAGTTGTAAAGGCTGATTCCCCATGATATGTGTGTCTGTCTCCTGAACGTGCCGGAGAAATATGCTCCCTCTTAGTAGCTCTTTTCCTTTCCATGATGTGACAAGGAATAACAATTTTTGCAAACGAAAGGCCTAAATAGATAGACTATAAAAACGGTTTGGCCATTGATCTCTATTAAGCACAATTTCAATCTTTTTTTTAACCAATGACAAAAAGTGCCATGCTAAGCCTTAGAATTACAATTAAAAGGTAAATTAGCCATATTCCTCTGATTGTGCACCAACGCTCTTCCATTCACCACAGAGTCAGTGATTGATTACTGATGGTCACATGTTCCTCCTCTCTTCCACACAACCGAGCATGTATCGAATGAACACCCCTAGAAGCAGACACCTCCATTACCTCTTCGTCTGTCCCAGCCGTCACAAAGTGAGCAGATCCTCGCTCCATAAAAATATATTACCTAGCAAGTATAAAAAGTTCCGCTAAGATGGCCGCAACATCTCGGAATGCAGAAAAGGAAGAACGTGAAATGATCACTTCCTGTTTTTTCCTATCTACAAAGCAAAGCTGTTACCTAGCAAGTCTTCAGATAAGTAACATTACTCTTTTTGCAATTGTTTTAACTTATTTTCTTTACTTTAGCGACTTGCTATAGCAGTTGTAGTGTCGTATGATCATGTGAAGTAGGACCCTTGTGGTCTTTGGCAGACTTCTTTCAAAATTAGGTAATCAGTTGGGAGGTAACCGGGTGTGGTCAATAAAGTTTATGACGTAGTGCGTTCAGGTAATGGTTGCATGCTGAAGAATAAATACTTGTGTTACAGAGCTCCGTAGGTGGTGTGGTTATTTGCATGCTCCAGAGCTGGGGAGGACGTGACGAGTAGGGGATTTGTGTCCGCAAACTGCTCATACTTGCCTCGTGCGCACCAAGAAGCAGTCTACAGTTGGCGTAAGTGGAGTCAAAGCTCGCTCTAGCTCTTAAAAAGCGCTCAAAGAAGATGAAAGCCCTACAGAGGAGCACAGTCAGAGAGCTCATCAGAAGCCTACTGGTAGGGCCGAAAGAAAAGATTCTGCGCTACAGTGTAACACAGAGTCTTCGTCCATTTAAAGCAGAAACGCTAAAGGCAGCAACAGCCAGGTACAAAGAAGCACCAAAAGCAGTGACAGCCAGGAGCAAGAAAGCACTGAAGGCAGAAAAAAACAGGTGCAAAGAAACATAAAAGTGAGTGACAACCAGGTACAGAGAGTACAAGTGCACTTACCAGCGCAAATGAAGGAAGTGTCATCTGACCTCGGATCAGGCCTGGTCGGAGGCTGGTGCATCCAAAGTTGCTGGTGGCATTCAATTTGACGACAACCCAGTTGGAATAGTGACATTTTTCACTGGCTGCAGAAAGGAGGGCCAAATACAGCACAGCTGCATTGTATAAACCACCACTTCCATTCGATACCACCAAAATGCAGAATATTGGTGCCAGTTAGACTGCATGGATCTAAACATCCAATGACTTCATAGATGCTGTAGAAGAAGTAGATGACAGAAAGATCATCAAATACTTAAAGAACCTTGCAGAGGATGGAGTGAAAGAAGTGATAAAGAAAATGTCACCAATTGGTGAAGTATCATATCGTTCAATCAAAGAAAACGTTGGAAGCCAAGTTCAATCCAATGCCGTATGTCGACTATGAAAGGTAAATTTTCAGACAGGGAAGACAGCAAGCCTGTGAAACAATGGATGAGTTTGTCAAAAAACTTGATACTCTCATCATGCACTGCAATTTCAGTGAATGCAATGCAAAGAAGAATTCACTGAGTCATTGTTAGACCTGGCACCATTGGCGTGGGTCACCCTTCCATTTTTGTCTGTGCCTCAATGTGTTTTTGTGTTGGTGTTAGCCGCTCAGGGCACTGTGCCACTGCCATCCAGTGCCACAGTGCAAGTGCTCCCTATGGTAAAATGTATTATGTGAATTGACTTCCACGTTTGGCATATTTGGTTTACTGTCAGTCCCTTGTAGAGTGCACCAGGGGTGCCAAGGGCTTGTATATCCAAATGCTGCTAGTGGGCTTGCAGCACTGATTGTGCCACCCACCGATGCAGCGGGGTAAAATGTGTCTAGGATCTGCCACTGCAGAACCTGCGCGCGGTCTGGTACCGTCGCGCTGACTGAGCAAGTGTCCCCACTTGCCAGTCCCTAAACCTTCCCTTAACTACATGTTAGTCACCCCTCTGGTAGGCCCAAGCGCAGGGTGCATTGTAGGCATAAGGTAGGACATGCCCTGATGTGTGTAGCATGTCTTAATAGTGAATTACAGCCATTGTCGTTTTTCACTATTGAAGGCTACCTGCTCTCCATAGGCCAGATTGGGCTGTTGGGATCGCTACACGCTGTGACCCCAGTGGACTCAGAGAGCATGGTAGAAAGTCATGTTTAGTATGCCTGAACTCGGGATAATAAAATACATCTTTTAGTAAAGGTTATTTTAAGATCCTGGGTTTGCAAATGCTACTTTTAGAAAGTTAGCCTTTGCGTGCCTGACCATCTCAGTCCGCCTCTGCTGTGGGTGTGGGTTCTGCCTAGCAACAGTACAGGAGCAGGGCTGGGGGATTCCAGGAGACAGGTTGGCTGCCAGGTGGTGGGTAGAGAGATCGCACCAGGATGGGTGGGAGGGGTACACCCTGACTCTTGAATAGACCTGTGCTCTGCCACCACAAAGCCGGCTCCGCCCCCTGTGGAGCGGCTGATGTCTCTGCCCTGCTGCTGAAAGGAAAGAGCAGAGTCACCAAAACAAAGTACTCCAGAACTGGACTGAGCCAGGCCCAGTCCCCCTGGCGCTAAAGAACAAAAGAATCACTGTATAAAAGTAGGAGCCTGGCTCCTAAGAAATCAGATCCAGATTGAACCACGAAGGAACTCTGCCCGACTAGAAGGACCTGGAAGAAGCTGAAGGAGGAGTAACTTTCCCTGACCTGAGGGATTGGCCTGCAGTAGGTGCCTTGCTGAGGAAGGAGAGGAAAAAGACTGAAAGAGACTTTTGCACTTTGTTCTTCAACTATCTCCAAGGGCTTGGAAGGAGAGCTTGCCCCCTGAACTGAACCCCAGGACCAGTGGGTTCACCGTGTCTCCGCTCGTCTGAGAACTCCAGCCGTGTGCTTTCACCCGCCGGAGTGCTCTGCGCACCTTGCCACCCCTCCTAGGGCCGTGACACCCAGAAGCCTGGCCGCTTCCCCTCGCCGAGAGCCCCGCTCTACCTGAGTCGCTCTGGACCCATCGAGGCTGGCCGCCCCGCTTCCCTGTCACCTGCCTGCCACTGGAGCGTGCCTGGTGCCCTCTCGCCCTCCCGCCGGATTTCTAATTGGGAAGTGAAATCAAGCCTCGGACGGCCGCCCGTACGTCGTAACGTATCCGGCCGCCCCGCTTCACCTCCCAGCCTGAGTCTGACCGTGCCGCCCCCCGCAGTGACCTCCCGCACAGTCCGTGTCGGAGGCCCTGGGCCGTACCTGTCTACCGAGAGCCGCCCGCTGAATTCTTGATCCGGAGACCCGCGAGGTGCAGAACCTGCATCTCCCCCGAAGACTCGTCCAAGCACATCGCACGTTCCCAGGTACAGTGAACTCTCTATCGGACTCGGGGTCCGCAACGTTCTGATTTCCCCGTATCACTGTACCCCGGGTGCCCTGCGCATCATCGTGACTGGACCGACTCAACCGAGCCCTGTGAGCGCTCGTGATCGAATAAGTTACCAAAGAAAAGAACAGTGCCTAATTATCATCTCGTGGCTTCCATTTCGCAACCGTTATTTATGGTCTTGTACATGCCTGCGTAACAAAGAATCTTTTATATAAAGCATCCGTATTTTTGATACAACTTACGCCTGGTGTCCGTTTGTGGGGGATCGTTGTGATTTACTGTGTGTTATTATAAAGGCTTAACCGACAGCGCCCTGAAGTTTAGCCCTGACTGCTCGCGCCACACTACCTATAGGGTGAGCAGGGGTTGTTCTGAAGGGGTAATTCTCTCGCCCTGAATAGAAGAAGGGACCGCTGCTTGTCACAAGTACCTACCTGTGCCAACCAGAGGTTCCCCATTCTAACAGTCATCAAAGGTTGCCTCTCCGAATCATTCAGATGGCGCATGCTAAGAGACACACTTAGTGTAGAAAAGGTACTCATGGCTGAGAGAGCTGAGGAACATCTAGATCAACAGGCTGCTGATATGGAAGCTGGATCAGTCCAAAACAAATCAGTGTTGATCATGAAAAGTAAGCAGAAACAAAAAGTGAAGGCCTATAAGACGATGTCCTTGAAGAAATAGAAATTGTGTTTCCGATGTGGATTCTTGTTTCCATACAAAATTAAATGTACCACCATTGGACAGATATGCAAAGGCTGTGAGAAAGAAAAGAATTTCATAACGGTCTGCAAGGTGAAAAAGCAACTAAGTGCATCACGACGAGCAGAGAAAATGGATGCCAGAAAGTTCCAGAAGCATTCTACCCATGCCTATAAGCCCAAACTGCATCATCAATTGAGGCAAGTACAGACTAAAAGAAGTTGATCATCATCAAATTCATCTTCCAAAGGCTCTTCAACATCACCATTGTGTGACAGTGAAAAAGATGGATGTGCAATGGTGATGTTGACCGCAGAACGACGTGCACATGAAGGTTTGGCTGCTTGCAAAGAACACAAGTCAAAGCGAGGTCACTACGCGAAGCTACCAAACTCATTTGGACAGTACCCCAAGATCACGCTAAAGGTGAATGGCTGCCCTACAGCTTTTATTATAGACAGTGGCGCATTGATCATCCCTTCAGAAAAATACAACAAACTGTCTCCGATACCACGTCTAACTCCATCTAAAACAAAGGTATACTCATGGGCTGCTTCTACGCCATTGCAAAGTCAAGGGTAATTTGCAGTGACCATGAGGCATAAGAGAATGACAGCACAAGCACCAATTCATGTCCTCAAAAAGTACTTTGTCGAGTGTATGTCTACTCAGTTTCAGCACTGCTGCTGACATGGGACTGATATCCATCAACTACAACCTCAATGTACATTCTGAAATAGTAAGGCAATTACCATAGTAGTTTCATCGACTGGGGAAACTCAAGTCAATGAAGGTAAAATTTCACATTAATGAGGACATTTGTCCAGTTGCTCAGTGACACAGTCGGATTGCTTTTCATTTACTGGAGGCCGTGGAGAAAAGAAATAGACACACTATTAAAGAATGACATAATTTAGCACTCTACTGGTACGATGCCATTGTTTTCACCCATAGTGGTAGTGCCAAAAAAAGGCAGTGGAGGTGCAGTGCGTATTTGTGCTGATATGTGCCAAGCTAACAAAGAAATCAAGAGCGAAAGACATCCATGTCCACACATATCGGACATGATTGCACAGTTGAATCGCATCAAAGTCTTCTCCCATCTTGATTTGAAGAAAGGATACAATCAATTCGAGCTGGAAGAGAAATGTAGGTACATTACGACTTTTTAAACTCATGTAAAAGACACACATGCCTGTAACTACAGTGATGATATACTAGTGTTTGGGGCCTCGCAAAAAGAGAATTACAAAGTTCTTGGTCAAGTTTGACGTCTGCTCGCTGATGCAGGTCTCACATTAAGTGCAGAAAAGTGTGTGTTTCACAAAACCAAAGTCAGATTCCTTGGCCATATTTTCTCTGATGGGGGAATGATTCCTGACCCTGAAAAAGTTCAAGCATTGTCATCCACTTGTCCCTGACACGATGTAACCATGCTGCGATCCTTCTTAGCCATGGCCAGCTATTGCTTCAGATACATTTGTGACTTTTCCACAGTGAGTGCCCCATTAAGAGATTTGACAAAGAAGAATATTCTCTTCCAGTGGTCCTCTGAATATGACCAAAGTTGCAAGAAAATCAAACACACAAGTGAAAATACAACTGAATGGCTTATTTTGATCCAAAGTTATACACTGAGATCATAGTGGACGTAATCCCGGTGGGGTTGGGCGCGATCCTTGCTCAACACAATGGACATCAAATGCTCAGAGACAAATTATGGCCTATGCTAGCAGAAGGCTATCTCAGACTGAACATGCCCAGTCTCTGCCAGAAAAAGAGAGCCTGGCTATAGCGTGGGCTTGTGAAAATATTCATTTGATTCTGTACCTAAAACATTTCACCCTTGTCATGGACCACCAGGCATTGCTCACCATTTTTGGAAATCTGAAAGATAAGATACCCCCTCATCGAGAGGTGGGGGTTGTGATTGCAAGAGTATGATTACACTATTGTGCATAAGCAGTGGAAGGATCAAAACCCCACAGATTACTTCTCACAGGTGCCTTTACAGCATCACAATGCAACTTCTAAAGCGGCTGAAGAGTATATCATTTTCATAGTAACGTCTAGCACCCCTGCAGGTCTATCCATTGAACAGATCATTGCTGCTACCAACAATCAATCAATCAATCAATCAATCAATCAATCAATCAGGGGAATTTTAGGTGCGCTACTCTCCCATGAGGGTCTCAAGGCGCTGGGAGATGCAGAGACATGCTCACACTCAAGGATATCATTGCAATGCAATCATGAAGAGAACCTTTCACAGATGACGTTGAATATCAAAATTTAACAAAGTGCAGGAAGAACTTTCTGTCACTCATGAAGGCATTGTACTAAGAGGTTCGAGAATTGTCATACCTGAGAGATTGAGGCAACAAGTCATTGAACTGGCACACAAAGTATATTGTGGCACTACAGTCAGCAAGAGAGCCCTCAGAGCCCGAGTGTGGTTTCCTCGCCTCGATGAAAGAGGCAAGAAGGAACTGAAGGCATTTCACCTGTGTAACTGCTTATCTCCCAAGACAACATAGCATCCACTGAACATGTCTGACCTTTCTAAAGAAGCATGTAAGAAAGTTGCAATTTATTTCTTTGGACCATTAAACAATGGACATCACCTCATGGTAATTATTGATGAGTACTCACGTTTTTCCTTAGTGGAAGGTTTATCATCAATCACCCATGACAAAGTCATCGAAGTGCTGGATGATATTTTCACAGCATGGAGTGTTCCCTACATTCTCAAATCTGACAATGGTCCACCCTTCAGTATCAGAGAGTTTTTGGACTTTCTTAGGGGCATATCGACAACAACCGGCGATAATTATCTCTAAGCGCACTTAGCGCTAGGATAATTATCGCCGGCTAGCGTGAATTTTTATCACTGAGATAGCGTGCTATTAGCAACGCTTATCTCAATAGCGATAAAAATCCTCACGCTAACAGGCTAACGTGAGATTATCGCTGGAAACCCAGCAATAATCTCACGTTACCTTGTTGATAGGGACAGGCAAACTTAGCCATGATATCCTCCTTCCATAGGATATCATGGCTAAGTCAGAAAAATACCAGACGTAAAAAAGCAGCGTTAACCGCGGTTAGCGCTGCTTTTTTTGTCTCTAACAGGGTTAGCGACATTCTTGACAATAGGAGAAATGTCGCTTAGCGACATTTCTCCTTTTATTGTACTCTGGAACGCCCCCTTTGCATCTCATTAGAGATGCAAGGGGAAGCGTAGAGTAAAAGGGTGCTAACATGCAAATTTGCATGTTAGTACCTGTTAGATCTGGGGGTCTCTAGTTGGCAGAGGTAAGCACCTTAGACCAAATAGGGACCCTTGCTTCTAGTCAGGGTGAAGGGACACACACGGTAGATAACCCCTGCTCACCCTCTAGGTAGCTTGGCTCGAGCACACAGGCTTATCCCCAAGGCAATGTGTAAAGTATTTGCACGTAACAACTACAATGACCCCCCTAGTACACCACAAACGTAGACCACACAGGTAAGTATATCAAAAATATAACTTTATCTAGTTTCAGCAGTGGCAATCAAGTATCAAAGGGTTTGCACATTACTCGCTTTCTTGCGTTGTCAAGATCGTAAGAAGATAGTCTCTAGTCTCTTGTGTGATTCAGTACTCAAGAAAAAGAATCAGGTTGTAGGCTCTTGGTGTTTAGATAGCCACGCTACCCTCTGGCGGTGCCTCTGCGCTTATTATTAAAGCGCTCCTCTCAGGCTGTTCGGTGCGGGGCTTCCCCAGCTCCCGAGCGATGGACCAATCCAGTCGCGGCTCCCTCGACGAGCCTCCAGTGACGACGGCGGACGTCACCGGGTGTCAGCCAATCGCAGTGCAGCTCCTCCGGCCAAGCCTCGACCGCCAACCAATCAGGTCGCGGCCTTCTCACTCCTTTCTCCGCGGCTTTGCGGAACGGGGAGACACAGCTTCGAAGCGATTTCGGGCCCCGGGCCGTGGCGGTGAATTGTGGGCAGGATGTCTCGAGGCACCCCGAGTCAGCGGGTCGATCGAGACACCGCCAAGCTTCGCAGCAGCTCAGGGGACGCCCACGATCTCTTGGCCACCGCAATCCACGTGCCGATAAGCACGTCGATCTTTTCCTCACGGCAGTCGATTTCAGGCAAGGATCAGCGCGGCGCTCTCAAGCAAAACAGAGAGCAGCTAGCGCACTCCCCGGGGCAGATGTTTAGAAACTTGGCAGAAACAGCCCACGGTCCTTGCAGCACACAGCAGCACAGAGGGGACACAGCAGAGTCTTAAAGTCTTGGCAACCTTTCTGTCCCTGGGTTGCAAAACAGGAGGCCAGCTCTTCTCAGGCCCTTGGAGATTCAGAGTTGAAGACACAGCACACAGCAAAGTCTTGTCAGGTCAAGTAGGCAGGGCCACAGCACATAGCAAGGCCCCTTCTCCTCCTCAGCTTCAGTTGCACAGCAGAACAGGTCAGCCCTTAGAGCACACAGCAAGGCAATCTTCCTTCAGTCCTTCAGCAGTCCGTCTTTCAGCAGAGGTTCCTCTTGATTGTAGAATCTAAAAATCTGTTGTCAGGGGTCTTGTACTTATACCCCCAAAAGTCTTTGAAGTCTTTGTGCAAGTGGATCCTGAGCCCGGTCTGATCCAGTTCTGGGTGTTGCTGGAGCACTTTGTTTTCCTGGCTTCTGCTTTCTTTTCAGAGTGAGGGGCAGAGTCGTCAGCCGCCCAGCAGGAGGTGGAGCCAGCAGTGTGGCAGGCAGGCACAGCCCTATTCACTCCCAGGTGCTATCTCCTCCCTCCACTCTACTTGCAAATGTCGCCGTTCAGCAAAGGGCTGACTCAGCCAACCTCCTGGGGGATCCCCAGCCCCTGTCACTCTCAAGCCAGACAGTCAATCCACAAGCATGCCCAGGCACACAGAAGGGTCAGACAAGAGAACAGCTACTCTCTAAAAAGTACTATTCTCCAACTCAGGATTTAAAAATAACCTCTCCTAAAAGATGTGTTATTAAATGCTGAGCTCAGGGATATCAAACACTCATGTCTTATCTTGTTCCTATGAGAAGATAGGCAGATAGCCATTGGCACCAGCCTCCCCCATGTTAGCCTATGGAGCAAGATAACCTTGCAGCAGTGAACACACAAAATGGCCGCTGTTCACTACCAGAGCATGATACCTGCACTAGTACATGCTCTACCTTTTACATACACTGCACCCTGCCCAGGGGGGTACCTTGGGCCTTCCATAGGGTTGACTGACGTGTATAAAAAGGGAAGGGTTAGGCCCGGTCAGTGTGGACACTGGCCAGGAGGACATGGCAGTCCGGGGACTGCAGGCAGGCCTGCGGTGGCAGGCCTGAGACACCATTTTAGGGCTACACAGGTGGGTGGCGCAATCAGCGCTGCAGACCCACTAGTAGCATCTGTCATCACCAGCCCTGGCACACACAGTGCACTTTACTAGGGACTTCATGGTGATACAGATATGCCAATCAGGTATATCCAATCAATATGATATTTTACACAGGGAGCACTTACACTCTGGCACTGATTAGCAGTGGCAGAGTGTCCAAAGCATCTAAACCAGCAAAAACGAAATCCAGCACAGCATCAAAAATCCAGGTAGCAGAGGCAAAAGATAGGGGAAAAACCCACGCCAAGGATGTCAGGTCTAACACGTGTCCCCTCCAGCTGAAAGTGGGGAGAACTACCCACCCTCTTGGGAGTTCTCATCACTAAGGCGGAAAAACCTGGACAGACCATCAGCATTGGCGTGTTCTGTACCGGGACGGTGTTCCATCGTGAAGTCCATTCCCTGTAGGGAGATGGACCACCTCAACAGTTTTGGATTCTCACCCCTCATCCGCATTAACCATCTGAGGGGCCTGTGGTCGGTCTGAACACGGAAGTGAGTCCCAAACAGGTAGGGCCTCAGCTTCTTCAGGGCCCAGACCACAGCAAAGGTTTCCCTTTCAATAGCACTCCACCTCTGTTCCCTGGGGAGTAGCCTCCTACTAATGAAAGCTACAGGTTGGTCCCCGCACTCGTCGTCCATCTGTGAGAGTACTGCTCCCACGCCTTAGTCTGAAGTGTCTGTTTGCACTATGAACTCACTGGAAAAGTCAGGTGCCTTAAGCACGGGTGCTGTGCACATTGCAGTTTTCAGGGCATCCAAAGCAGTTTGACAGGCCTCGGTCCAATTCACTTTCCTGGGCTGATTTCTAGAGGTTAGTTCTGTCAAGGGGGCAACAATGGTGCCGTATCCCTTAATGAACCGTCTGTAATACCCTGTGAGTCCTAGAAAGGCTCTCACCTCTGTCTGGGTCTTGGGGGGTTCCCAAGCCAGAATGATATCAATCTTCGCCTGTAGGGGCGCCACCTGGCCGCTCCCTACCTGGTGTCCCAAATACACCACTGATCCCTGCCCTATCTGGCACTTGCTGGCCTTGATAGTGAGGCCTGCCTTCTGCAGAGCCTTCAACACTTCACAGAGGTGTTGCAAGTGTTCCTCCCAAGTGGAGCTGAACACAGCAATGTCATCCAAGTATGCGGCGCTGAATTGCTCCAGCCCGGTCAGTACCCGGTTGACCAGTCTCTGGAAGGTGGCAGGGGCATTTTTCAATCCAAAGGGCATGACGCAAAACTGGAAATGCCCCTCTGGTGTTGAAAATGCCGACCTCTCCTTTGCCCCCTCAGTTAAGGCAATCTGCCAGTATCCCGAAGTCAAATCAAAGGTGCTGAGATACCTGGCAGCTCCCAACCGATCCACGAGCTCATCAGCTCTGGGGATGGGGTGCGCGTCAGTCTTGGTGACCGCATTGAGCCCACGGTAGTCCATGCAAAACCGAAGTTCTGGCGGGTCACCGGGTGTAGCAGCTTTCTTGGGAACTAGGACCACTGGGCTAGCCCAGGGACTGCTGGAGGGCTCAATTACCCCTAACGCCAACATCTTGGAAACTTCTTCCTTGATGCTGGCCCTGACCTTGTCTGCTACTCTGTAAAACTTCTGTATAACAGGTAGACTATCTCCAGTGTCCACATCATGGACGCACCAATTGGTGACACCTGGGGTCAGGGAGAACAGGGAGGCGAACTGACCCAACACCTGGCGACAGTCTCTCTGCTGTTCTGGGGTCAGGGTGGGCGAGAGGACCACATCATCCACTGACCTGTCTTGCTCCTTGGTTGCCAGGAGGTCAGGGAGAGGATCACTATCCTCTTCCCCACCATCATCTGTAGCCATGAGCATTGTCACTTCAGACCTCTCAAAGTGGGGCTTGAGGCGGTTCACATGCAAGACTCTCAGGGGCTGCCTAGGAGTTTTCATGTTGATCAGGTAGGTCACCTCACTCTTGCGCTCTACCACCTCGTATGGCCCGGTCCACTTGTCACGGAGCGCACAAGGCTCCACCGGGGCCATCACCCACACTTTCTGCCCAGGATGCAACTCTACCTGAGTGGTATTCTGGTCGTACCATTTTTTCATCTCCTCCTGGCTGGCTTCTAGGTTCTCTTGAGCGAGCTTCCTGAAGCGCTGTGTCTGGTTGCGGATGGCCAGCACATAGCTGAACACATCCTGGGGGGTTTTTCCACGGGATTTCTCCCACCCCTCCTTCACCAGTGTGAGAGGTCCTCTAACAGGGTGGCCATAGAGCAGCTCAAAGGGGCTGAACCCTAAGGACTTCTGCAGCACCTCCCTGTAGGCAAACAGCAGGCATGGTAACAAGACGTCCCACTTCCGTCTCATGGGCTCCGCTAGGCCCATAATCATACCTTTCAGGGTGCGGTTGAACCTTTCAACCAACCCATTTCCTTGAGGGTGGTAAGGAGTGGTGAACTTATAAGTTACCCCACACTCCTCCCACAGAGACTTCATGTACCTAGAGATGAAGTTGGTACCCTGGTCGGAGACCACCTCTCTGGGGAACCCCACGCGGGAAAAGATCCCCATCAACGCACGGCCCACCACGGGGGCTGTGATTGTCCTGAGAGGGACTGCTTCCAGGTACCGGGTGGCGTGGTCCACCAAGACCAGGATGAACCTGTTGCCTAAGGCAGTCTTGGGGTCCAGGGGCCCTACGATATCAATGCCCACCCGCTCAAAAGGGGTGCTCACCACAGGAAAAGGTTGGAGGGGTGCCACGCACTTTCCTCTGCTCTTACCACTAGCTTGGCATGTTTGGCAAGACTTACAAAAGGTACTGACGTGCTTCTTCATCTGGGGCCAGTAAAAGTGGGTGACAAGCCTGTGATAGGTCTTGTCTTGCCCCAGATGTCCTGCGAGAGGCACGTCATGAGCCAGACCCAGTAAGAAGTTCCTGAAGCGCTCGGGTACCACCAGCACACGGGCTGCACCGGGCTCAGCAAACTTAGGCTCACTATAAAGTAAGTCATCCTCCCAGTAAATCAAATGTTCCTTGGACCCTAGGCCCGCTGCCTGGTCTGCAGCCTGCTGCCGCACACCACTGAGAGAAGGGCACTCCTTCTGAGCCTGGCAGAATTCCTCCCGGGAGGGACCACCCTCTTGCTGCCAATGGGTCAGCTCAGGCAATTCCCCCAGTTCGGCCACCTGTTCCCCTGTAGGTTCCAGGGCATCCCCCTCAGGTTCTGCTTCCTCCTGGACCGTGGGAACAGTGGGGGCCGGTTTCCCGCGCCCTCTGCCTCTTCCTCTCCTGGCAGGTTCCTGGGCCATTGTTCCAGGCTCCAGTTCTACTAATCCACCCTTACTGGCTGTCATGGCACGTGTGGATACACAGATCCACGCTGGCAGTCCTAACATTTCCAAGTGAGTTCTGTGCTCTACGTCCTTCCATGGAGAACTCTCCAGGTCGTTACCCAACAGACAATCTACCGGCAAGGCATCACTGACACAGACTTCCAAGGTACCAGAGACTCCCCCCCATGTAAAGGGAACACGCGCCATCTTGCAGAGGCGCACTGAAGTGTCAGCTGCCACTACTGGGCGGAGCACATTGGGAATGACTTGCTCTTCAGACACCCACTGACACCCGACAGATGTCACACTAGCCCCGGTGTCTCTCAGAGCCTCTATCTCCCTCCCATTGATGGTCACCTTTTGCCCGTATTTTTTAGTGTTAGCGGGTATCAAGGTATCCTGGACCATCTCTTGGTCTCCTAAAGAGACAAGGGTCATCATAGCTAAACCCTCCTCCCCACTGGAAATCAAATCCCCTCCCAAAGCTACACTAGCTAACCCTGGGACTGGAGCAGCAGCTGGTGCTGGGGGTTTCTTGGGACATTTAGGGGCGATGTGCCCCACTTCCCTACAAGCATAGCAAGTAGGCGGTGGTCTCTTACCTTGTCTGCCCTTATGGGGCCAAGACTTATAAGGCTTGGGGGCTTGGGACTCCTTTTCCTGGGAACTGTTTTGGGGCCCTTTAGAGAACTCCTTATTGTTACCCTTGTCCTCTCCACCTTTCTGCTGGGGACCCTGTCCACCCTTGGCTGGGATACTTACCACCCCTTTGTTGACCCTGGTGCTAGTCCAGCGGTCTGCCTCCTTAGCAAGCTCACTGGGATCAGTTAACTTGCTGTCTAAAAGAAGCTGGCGCAGCTCTGGAACACATAGACTACTCAAGTGCTCCCAACTAATCAAGTGACACAACCCCACATAATCAGTTACTTTGCTGCCCTTTATCCAACCTTCCAGTGCACGTGTGTACATACTCACACACTCCACCCAAGTACTTGAATCAAGTTTCTTGAAGTTCCTAAACTTCTGGCGATACTGTTCCGGTGTAAGCCCATACCTGAGGCATAAGGCCTCCTTCATAGTGGGGTAGGTTAAGGTACCTGCTGCTTCTAAGGGTGCTAAGACATCCCTCCCAGAGGCCTCAAAATGCTTCCACAGAACTGCCCCCCAACTCTTTTCAGGCACTACATTCATCTTCAAGGCAAGCTCATAGGATGTAAACCATGCATAGATATCCTCACCCCTCTGATAATTCTGCACCAAATCTTTCGGTATGTATACTTTACCCGCCTGTACTGGTTGTGCGCTGCCACCATTCGGACTGGACTCCACCTGTTTAGCTTTAATGTCCAGCTCCCTCATACTCAACTCATGAGCCAACTGGAGTTTTCTCTCTTCCAAAGCGAGAGCATTCCTCCTCTCTTCCGCCTTCTTCTCACTGTCAAGGCGCAATTTTCTTTCCTCTGCTTGAGCTTTGAGCTTCAATCTCATGGGCCCTAATCCTCTGATTCTCCTCCAGCTCCTCTGGAGAGAGGCCCCGACTGGAAGGGGTGCTGCCAGCCCTAGATGCTGGCAAATCACTGGATCCAAATCCATGCTCCTGTGCACCGTCCTCTCCAGTCAAATCCTCTGGCGTAACATGTTTGGCCTCCCACCAGGCCCTTAGAGCTTTCTGTAGCTCTTCTTTGTTAGTGCTGCCCTTCACTGGGCATCCTAGCTGCTTGCAGAATTGCTTCAGCTGCTCCTTTTTGTATGTGAGCAACTCCTTTACTTCAAATTGCAATTCCATCTCCTCGCCTACTCCATTCAGAGACATGATGTTTCCTAGGTCTTCCAAAAATAGGTTTCAAAAACTTTGTGCAATGCAACTGCTAACTAGACTAGTGATGTACAAAGAATCACTGCAGGTCAAGTGCAAATACTGGTTCTAATCCGCACCGCTGACCACCAATGTTAGATCTGGGGGTCTCTAGTTGGCAGAGGTAAGCACCTTAGACCAAATAGGGACCCTTATTTCTAGTCAGGGTGCAGGGACACACACGGTAGATAACCCCTGCTCACCCTCTAGGTAGCTTGGCTCGAGCAGACAGGCTTATCCCCAAGGCAATGTGTAAAGTATTTGCACGTAACAACTACAATGACCCCCCTAGTACACCTCAACCGTAGACCACACAGGTAAGTATATCTAAAATATAACTTTATCTAGTTTCAGCAGTGGCAATCAAGTATCAAAGGGTTTGTACATTACTCGCTTTCTTGCGTTGTCAAGATCGTAAGAAGATAGTCTCTAGTCTCTTGTGTGATTCAGTACTCACGAAAAAGAATCAGGTTGTAGGCTCTTTAGATAGGTGTTTAGATAGCCACGCTACCCTCTCACGGTGCCTCTGCGCTCTGCGCTTATTATTAAAGCGCTCCTCTCAGGCTGTTCGGTGCGGGGCTTCCCCAGCTCCCGAGCGATGGACCAATCCGGTCGCGGCTCCCTCGACGAGCCTCCAGTGACGACGGCGGACATCACCGGGTGTCAGCCAATCGCAGTGCGGCTCCTCCGGCCAAGCCTCCACCGCCAACCAATCAGGTCGCGGCCTTCTCGCTCCTTTCTCCGCGGCTTTGCGGAACGGGGAGACACAGCTTCGAAGCGATTTCGGGCCCCGGACCGTGGCGGTGAATTGCAGGCAGGATGTCTCGAGGCACCCCGAGTCAGCGGGTCGATCGAGACACCGCCAAGCTTCGCAGCAGCTCAGGGGACGCCCACGATCTCTTGGCTACCGCAATCCACGTGCCGATAAGCACTTCGATCTTTTCCTCACGGCAGTCGATGTCAGGCAAGGATCAGCGCGGCGCTCTCAAGCAAAACAGAGAGCAGCTAGCGCACTCCCCGGGGCAGATGTTTAGAAACTTGGCAGAAACAGCCCACGGTCCTTGCAGCACACAGCAGCACAGAGGGGACACAGCAGAGTCTTAAAGTCTTGGCAACCTTTCTGTCCCTGGGTTGCAAAACAGGAGGCCAGCTCTTCTCAGGCCCTTGGAGATTCAGAGTTGAAGACACAGCACACAGCAAAGTCTTGTCAGGTCAAGTAGGCAGGGCCACAGCACACAGCAAGGCCCCTTCTCCTCCTCAGCTTCAGTTGCACAGCAGAACAGGTCAGCCCTTAGAGTACACAGCAAGGCAATCTTCCTTCAGTCCTTCAGCAGTCCGTCTTTCAGCAGAGGTTCCTCTTGATTGTAGAATCTAAAAATCTGTTGTCAGGGGTCTTGTACTTATACCCCTAAAAGTCTTTGAAGTCTTTGTGCAAGTGGGTCCTGAGCCCGGTCTGATCCAGTTCTGGGTGTTGCTGGAGCACTTTGTTTTCCCGGCTTCTGCTATCTTTTCAGAGTGAGGGGCAGAGTCGTCAGCCACCCAGCAGGAGGTGGAGCCAGCAGTGTGGCAGGCAGGCACAGCCCTATTCACTCCCAGGTGCTATCTCCTCCCTCCACTCTACTTGCAAATGTCGCCGTTCAGCAAAGGGCTGACTCAGCCAACCTCCTGGGGGATCCCCAGCCCCTGTCACTCTCAAGCCAGACAGTCAATCCACAAGCATGCCCAGGCACACAGAAGGGTCAGACAAGAGAACAGCTACTCTCTAAAAAGTACTATTCTCCAACTCAGGATTTAAAAACAACCTCTCCTAAAAGATGTGTTATTAAATGCTGAGCTCAGGGATATCAAACACTCATGTCTTATCTTGTTCCTATGAGAAGATAGGCGGATAGCCATTGGCACCAGCCTCCCCCATGTTAGCCTATGGAGCAAGATAACCTTGCAGCAGTGAACACACAAAATGGCCGCTGTTCACTACCAGAGCATGATACCTGCACTAGTACATGCTCTACCTTTTACATACACTGCACCCTGCCCAGGGGGGTACCTTGGGCCTTCCATAGGGATGACTGACGTGTATAAAAAGGGAAGGGTTAGGCCCGGTCAGTGTGGACACTGGCCAGGAGGACATGGCAGTCCGGGGACTGCAGGCAGGCCTGCGGTGGCAGGCCGGAGACACCATTTTAGGGCTACACAGGTGGGTGGCGCAATCAGCGCTGCAGACCCACTAGTAGCATCTGTCATCACCAGCCCTGGCACACACAGTGCACTTTACTAGGGACTTCATGGTGATACAGATATGCCAATCAGGTATATCAAATCAATATGATATTTTACACAGGGAGCACTTACACTCTGGCACTGATTAGCAGTGGCAGAGTGTCCAAAGCATCTAAACCAGCAAAAACGAAATCCAGCGCAGCATCAAAAATCCAGGTAGCAGAGGCAAAAGATAGGGGAAAAACCCACGCCAAGGATGTCAGGTCTAACAGTACCCTGTTGTTGATAGGGTGCTAGTTTTATCTCTGCTTTTTTGGCTTTTAAAGCCAAAAAAGCAGAGATAAAGCCCTTGTTGATATGCCCCGTAGTCGCTTGAACATCAAGCATCAGAAAAGCACACTTCTTTGGTCACAGGCAAATGGCATTGTTGAACTATTTATGGGCACCCTGAAGAAAGTAGTTTGGTGTGCTGCGCTTAAGGGAATCAATCTCAGGTCGGTCTTAAGTCCTGCCCTCCGTGCCTATTGGTCAACTACCCATTCTACAACAGGTAAAAGCCCTGCCACCTTCCTGTTTGGGAGTGCCATTAGGATCAACCTACCACAATGAACCACAAGCCAAGTAATAGACAAAATGAGATTTGTGTCAAAAACACTTCTCCTAAAAGCAAAATGAAGACTTCTGCAGATAGGCGCTGATGCACTTGGGACACGGTTTCCGGAATAAGAGACCTGATCCTAGTCAAACAAAAAACAGAAATGCAAGACTGATGCTCCATTTGATGCTGATCTATTGAAAGTTGTGCCCATTAAAGGATATATGGTGACTGCTCAACATCCTGGAATGTTCATTACAAGAGAGTGGTCACATTTCAAACATCTGCCTCGATGTTCATCCGCTCCAGACATGACGAGTGAGACAAGTCGACCTGAGTGCCCAAGTCAAGCATCTGAGTCTACATCTACGATGCCAGATGACAGTGCAACTCCTTTACCTTATATGACTTGATCTGTAAGATTGGGGTGAGCACCTTGACGACTCATTGAGGAACTCTAATGTATATATGTTGGCTGTACTTTTTATTTAACAAAGGGGAGATGTAGTGTTGTGTGATCATGTGCAGTAGGACCCTTGTGGTCCTCGCTGGACTCCTTACAAAGCTACATAAACAGTTGACAGGTATCGGGTGTGTCTGGGTATGGTCAATAAAGTTTATGACGCAGTGCGTTCAGTTAATGGTTGCATGCCGAAGAAAAAAGACATGTTACAGAGCTCCATGTGTGGTGTGATAATATGCATGCTCCAGAGCTGGGGAGGAAGTGGAAACAGTCTCTTTATTCAGTTTGGTCGTTCCACCCTAGTGAACAGGCATGGACCAAAAGCAACGTTTGTGGGGTTAAGTGCCATGCACTTCCCGTGTCTTTATTGTTGTATTCCCAGTAATTCAAATTGTTTGTTTGTTTTGCCAATGGTATCCCTGCGAAGAATGCTACTATTGGGATACTGCCTAAGTCTAAAATGGTGGCTCTCGCATAAATCCAGGAGCCGCTTGACTTAGTTTCCTTAGAACCAAGATTAATGAGGAATTACTGGTGTCTTTGATCAGCATGTTCTCACTTGCTGTGCCGTCATTATGGAGGAAAAACTGGGTACTCCTGCAGTCCCTTCAGTTTCAACCTTTCAGCAGATGATTGAAGCAGCTGTTGAAGCCACCAGAGAAGGAGCCAATCCTCCACCTCCAAAGGTTCAGAGGGTTCAAATGGAGGCTGTTCAGAATGATGACCCTGGCCCTGATGAAGAAAATAAGAGTGGTCCCTCAGTTAGACATCTCCCAATCAAAAAACCTCCACCTTAGGATAGTACCTCAACCGGCTTATTTTTTAAGGACTACTAATTGGGTGCAGATATAAATAAGAATAACAGCAAGTTGGTTAATCTGAAAACACTTAAGACAAATGTATTTTTGAATAGTACATTTATTCACTAAACCAAAGTAAAAGGAAATAAATCATTCATGTGGGGAACAATGCCAGAGGTACGTTTGTTGGATTGCTTTGGTGGTTTTATCCAATATGTTCTTCATGTTTTTTCAGTGACTGTGCTCAGATGGATCAAGCAGCGGTTGTCACAAAGCTCATATGTCTGCAGAAGCTTAATGTG
The DNA here is from genome assembly GCF_964204655.1 of Triturus cristatus. Lineage (NCBI taxonomy): Eukaryota > Metazoa > Chordata > Amphibia > Caudata > Salamandridae > Triturus > Triturus cristatus. The sequence goes on along the minus strand of NC_140592.1, from coordinate 241,262,239 downwards.
GAGGGCGTGCTTTGAGAATCAAATATACCAAGCTGGCAATGCAGTTGCTCTGATGAAGTTTAAATAGTAACATATTCTAGTGGCATTTTTCACAACACAAAGGGTTGTGTAGGCTTTTGATCCGCAAAAAGAGCAGTAAAAAAGTTCATCTTAAGACATTTAATTTATGCGCCAAATTCCACTCTTCCTGAACCTGAAATGTGCCTACTAGATCCAGGGAAGCTGCTCCGTTGAGTGTGCCTCTGGTTCTGCAACTTCTTACTGTGGCACTCACCAACCGTTTCAGTAGGATCCACGGCTACTAGATACATCTTCAAAGCAGGACCTATGTCTTCAAGACTAGCAGAGTGTTCAAATAACCTATGGGACACAGACATACCAGCCCTGGTAAACACTCATAATATTAGTTAACAAGCAGGAAAGCAGGGCGGCAAGTTGAATGATACAGAGCTGGACACCACACAACAGAAACTGTCTGTGTGGCTGTTGTAATTTTCTAGCCTTTGACTGGCCAATCCTGGCAATTATGTCCATCCTGCTTCACCACAGAATAACAACTGAAACTTAGAAGGTTTGGTGATTGGACTTTAAATCTGATCAGTGATTTTCTGTGCAGCCAATATTGGCTTATAGATCTTGATGCGTAAGAGCCATCTCTGGGCTGTTGTTCAAAAGTAGCAGGATTAAAAGATTCTTGCTATAGGCTCACTAGACAGCATTTTGGAGGATGTCTCTTGTGTGACAACAGAGCTCCTTGGTTGTTGGATGAGTATTAAATATCCATCAGAGGAGAAGTATCTTTCACTCAGCAAAGACAAAAAGAATTGGCCAATCTCGATGTTCTCATGAGAACCTAAGTTAAGTTTAGTATAATTGAATACACAAATACCAAAAGACATTTACTTATCGAAACAATAGGTTGATTTATATAAAGTCCAACACAATTCACATAGGAAAATAAGTGTAAAAGCTACAACACATAGTTATAATCTCTTTAGTATAGCGAAGAAGAGAAAACACTTGCATGAAGTGTTGGCAGCTTAACAGCCTTGTTGAAAAAATAGGATTCATAATCTACAGAAAATAAAGACCACAGTTAGTCCAATAATGTGGTTAATGGAAGAAAATACAAATAAAACATTTGGAATTATTATTATCTAGGAAAATTTGTAAATGCTATATCAGCTAATGACTCCATTAGTTTAGCTCCACAAATATTGTATTACCTGGCTATTCCTTACAGGTTCTTTCATGTGGTGTAATGTTTTCTATATTTTTGGGGACTCCTTTAATGTTTTAGCTTGTATGCCATACAACAAACAAAATAATACAAAAACAAAATAAATGAAGTATCACATTGCAAGCAGTGAAAAAGTAGTATGTTAATGTAGCCCACAAATATTACACACAAATATTGTTTAAGGAAAGAATGCTGTGTTTAGTACAGAGGACCTGTTTACAAGTGAAGCTGCTATATCGCACCTAGTAAATAACAATAGCCTGGGGTTAATTATCTATTTAAATAAAACCAAACTTGTAATTCCATCCCGTGCATTAACAGGGGTTTAATCACTGGATGGATTTAACCTCCCATCTTGTAATCAGGGCCTAAGACTCTGTATCAACTTACCAACACCATATATGAGCACAGTGTCTCCTTCTTCCATTTTCTGTGAAATGGACACTCTTACATAAGTCAGTGGGAAGAATGCATCACTTACTTGAGGAGTGGTTTGGCTAAGTCCAAAGTCCTGAAGTTTGTTATATTTTATGCTTATATGGATGTACGACAATGCCTGCCATAATACATGCACCTTTACCACACGTTTTTTTACAATGCATGCCTTTACCACAAATGTGCCTTTACCATGCAGGTAAGTATAACTAAGGTACATACGTACATATAGCTAGGACCATGTTTCAATAGTAAAAGCACTTTTTGACATGCCTATAACTTTGACGCCGGTTGACAAATCTTCATGAAATTTTCCCAAAAAAGTGTGCCAGTTATGATTGTTGTGCATTGAAAGTTTACAGGTGATCGGTGAGGTGGGGGGCAACAAAAAGAGGGCTAAACAAGATATGCGTTTCCCATGTTGATTTCCATAGGATTCAACACGCCTACAGCCCGAGCAGCTGGACAGAATTACATAAAAGTTAGCAGAAAGGTAGATTTGGTTAAGCAGATTCTGCTTTTTCTTATTTGGTGTAAATCCATCCAGTAGTTGTTCAGAAATTTAAGAAAACAGAGTTACTGAAAACAGTGGCTGCGACGACTTAATGAAAAGTAACAAGCTTGTGCAGAGAAATGCAGAGCTCTGATTGGCTGCCAAGCCTTTAACCAGGAAGTGTTGGTAGACAACTTGGGACTCGGCTTCAGCCAGTCCCAAAAAGAAAAGAAACCTAGTTTCTATAGGAAAAGTGTTTTTTGACTTGCTTATAAATGTGGTACAGTTTGACAAATCTTCCCGGATTTTCCCCAAAAAGTGACCTCCTGTTTCTAGTTGTGCGTGGAAAGTTTTGGGATTCGTCAAGTGGGATTTAAGAGAAGGGGGAGTCAAAAAAGTGCCTTTCCCATGTTAATTCCCATAGAGATTTTAGAAACGACTACAGCCCGAACCGCTGAACAGAATACACCAAATTTGGCAGAAAGCTAGATATTGTTCCAGAAAGCTGCTTTTTATGATTTGGTGTAAATCCATTCAGTAGTTTTTGAGATATTAAAGGAAAACAAATTTGCATATCTGGGGCGAGGACCCCTTAAAATCCTTTGTGGGACTTCGCGAATCCATGTTCCACAAGCACTGATATGATTGGCTGGCCGCAACCTGAGCAGAAAGTTGTTACCGCCATTTTAGAAATCAGAGAACAGACGCCAGCTGCAAACAAGCATTGGCATAGCCAATAAGTCTAGCTTTTGGGACCTTCTAAGTATTTAGTTATGCAGCACAATATCCTTGGTGCAACCACATCAACTGTTGCGTGGCTAAACACTTATAAGGTCCCAAAGGCGAGACCTATTGGCTATGCCAATGTTTGGTGTGGTTGTGTGTGTGGTTGTATGTGGTTTTGTGTGGTTGTGTATGTGTGTGGTTGTGTGTGTGTGTGTGTGTGGTTGTGTGTGTGTGTGGTTGTGTGTGTGTGGTTGTGTGTGTGTGTGTGGTTGTGTGTGTGTGTGTGTGGTTGTGTGTGTGGTTGTGGGTGCAGTTGTGGGTACAGGTACGGTTGTGGGTGGGTGTGGATGTGTGGTTGTGTGTGGTTGTGTGGGTGGTTGTGTGTGTGTGGTTGTGTGTGTGTGGTTGTGCGTGGTTATGTGTGTGTGGTTATGTGTGTGGTTGTGTGTGGTTATGTGTGTGTGTGACTGTGTGGTTGTATGTGTGTGGTTGTGGGTGTGGTTGTGTGTGTGTGTGTGGTTGTGCATGGTTGTGTGTGTGTGGTTATGTGTGTGGTTGTGTGTGGTTATGTGTGTGTGTGGTTGTGGGTGTGGTTGTGTGTGGGTGTGGTTGTGTGTGTGTGGTTGTGGTGTGTGTGGTTGTGTGTGTGGTTGTGTGGTTGTGGTTGTGTGGTTGTGGTTGTGTGTGTGTGGTTGGGTGTGGTTGTGGCTGTGTGTGTGTGTGGTTGTAGGTGTGGTTGTGTGTGTGTTGTTGTGGTTGTGTATGGTTGTGTGTGTGGTTGTGTGGTTGGGTGTGGTTGTGTGTGTGTGGTTGTGTGTGTGTGTGTGGTTGTGTGTGTGTGTGTGGTTGTGCGTGTGGTTGTGGGTGTGGTTGTTTGTGTAGTTGTGTGTGTGGTTGTGTGTGTGGTTGTGTGTGTGTGTGTGGTTGTGTGTGTGGTTGTGTGTGTGGTTGTGTGTGTGTGGTTGTGTGTGTATGGTTGTTGTGGGTGTGGTTGTGTGTGTGGTTGTGTGTGTGGTTGTGTATGTGTGTGTGGTTGTGTGTGTGTGTGTGTGGTTGTGTGTGTGTGTGGTTGTATGTGTGGTTGTGTGTGTGTGGTTTTGTGTGTGGTTGTGTGTGTGGTTGTGGTTATGTGTGTGGTTGTGTGTGTGGTTGTGTGTGTGGTTGTGGTTGTGTGTGTGACAGTAATACTAAAAGCATCTCAAAATAAAGGAACACAAACATCAAGTTTGTGGAAAGAGAAAGCACATTGTAAGTCAAACGGGCGCTGCAAAGCATTAACACAACAACAAAACAAACAAGATCACTTAGCGAAGACTGAGTGCTGATAATGGATACACACAGCCCATCATCTTAAGAGTTCGATTGCAGCCAATGTGCACTCAAACCTGCCCCCTCCTTGTGAGTTGCACCCCATATTTCATGAGCTGTAACTGCTGCACCCACCATAGCGCTTTGAGATCTAAAGCGCTACATAGGTCTAATCGATTAACCAGTCGCCAACATGCTGTTCTTTTAAAGAGAATGTGCCAAAAGGTGCCAGCTTCCTCATCATGTACTCATGAAAGCACCAACAAAAGGACTCCCTGAATGGTGCAACGGACACGAAGCAGCAGCTGCGTTCAGAAATGAACACTGTGAACGTTGTCCAGTTTCACAGTAACATTTCCTTAATTTTCTTTAAGTCACAAAACAGTAATACTAAAAGCATCTCAAAATAAAGGAACACAAACATCAAGTTTGTGGAAAGAGAAAGCACATTGTAAGTCAAACAGGCACAGCAAAGCATTACCACAAACAACATGTTCTTTGATGTTTGATGTTCTTTGAACGAGAACATCAAAGGGGCGCCGCGAAAGTGATCGCGGGCGAAAGTGATCGCGGGCGAAAGTGAAAGTGATCGCGGGTGCATAATGAGCATGACGAGCTTTGCCATATGGTGCCTCTGCTCCTAAGCGCGCTCCCGCGCACATGCACTGTAGCTCTAGGCTGGCCATGGTAGCACTTTTTTGAGCCCTCACAAAAAGTCTCGCCAGACCAGTGCATGCGCTGGGTCAGGCGAGACCTAAAAATGACATGAAATGTAGTAGAAGGGGCAAGGGTAGAGGTAGTCTGGGTGCAATTTAGGGATCTATGAGAGACCCCTGATGGGTTAGAAAATACCCCGAATAATTTTTTCCCATGTGCGAGTATTCATGAATCCAACGAGATGCTCACTGAGATCCCCGTGTAACTTCGTGATGAATTCTTCAAATTCTGCAATGTAAAATATATACACTCACATGCTTACTCAGACACTAATGCACCCACTCACAAACCCACTCAGAAACTCACACACCTACTTGCAGACCCACTCAGACACTCATGCACCCACTCACAGACCCATAAAGCCACTCACACAGCCACTCACACACCCACTTACCCACCCATACAGCCACTTATACAACCATTCACAAACTCACTCACAGACACATACTGCCACTCACACACCCACTCACTGACCTAAACAGCCACTCACACACTAACTATCAAAAGTTACAGGTTACAGTTAGGAAATAATATTTTTTTTAAACCTTCGAAATTTACTAAAAAAACAAAAGTTACAGGGACGTTATAGTTAGGAAATAACATTAAAAAACATAGAAATTAATAAAAAAAAAACAAAGGTTATAGGGATGTTAGAGTTAGGAAATAGAATTTGAAAACCTTAGAAATTCACTGAAAAAAACCAATGGTTACATGGACGTCATAGTTAGGCTCAGATTATACACGCACAAAACCATAGAAATTAAGCAGTTATAGTTACCTGAGATAAATTAAACCCCAGCAACTCAATGCTTATGACCTCACATATTCCATCACTCATGACATGGTCAGTGACAAGTTCCTAAAAATACAGAATGTCTGTTCCAAAACAAATTCTCTACTATGGACAGCTTTTATCAGTATCAAAACCCTGACACTCTTCGAACCTACAATGAGAAATCAAGTTGATCTCAGTAGAGAAGTGAGTACTGTGAACAATGTTTATTCTATGGAAAGAGCTTACTCTATACCACACTGTTACCAAATAGTGAAACTCTCATGAGAAGTACAACCTAGAGTATTAAACAAGGGGCCTATTTATGAAGTTGTTCGCGTAGCTCTTGTATCACGCAATGTGATGCAAGAGCGATGCAAACCTTAAGACAGATTTTTAAAGCTACGCAAAGCCACTTTGCGTGGCTCTGAGTGGCTCCAAAAATCTGAAGCAACGCAATGCAACTCTGTGTTGCATTGCTCTAACCTGGGAAGGCATTCCATGGGCGTTGTGTGGGTGTTCCCACGCAACGCCCAAGGATTTTGACGCATCCCCCAGACTTAAAAGAACTGGTAAACCTGGGGATGTGACAAAATGGTACACCTTCCCAGGGGAGGCACAACGAGGAGAAATATCTATATTTCTCTGTGTTTCTTCCTCTTTCTATGCATGCTGTACTCTGCAGCACACAGAGAAAGGGGAATACACCTCCCAGGATTGTTTTCGGGCAGGAAGGAGTCCCACCAAGCACAAAAACATTCCTGCATGCAATGCAGGCATCCTTGTACCATTGTGCGAGGGTGCCTGCATTAGCACTAGGGAGCCCATTGTGTTCCTGCGCATGGAAAAGAACGGAAATGCATACTATTCCATTAATACAGTGCATTCCTGCCCTTTCCCTGTCACACAATGCAGCACAGCAAGGTGACTTTCTGCGCTGCACTGCGTCACAAAGCTATTAAATGAGCCCCAAAGCATCTACTAAGAACAATGTACACTCTATAAAACAGTTGTCAAAAAAGACACTATTTGCTAAACATAACCAAGATCTGAAGGTGCTAAAGATCATACTACCTGCAACCTTCATACTGTGGTGAAAACATTACAGATAGCCCACCTTCTGAAGCAAAATCGCACATGTAAATAGGTTAGTACTTGGTGCACCAAGGTTTCTATGTTATGTAGAAGTTGACATGCTGACATGATTCTTTTTTTTTTTTTTTTTTTTTTTTTTTTTTATTGTCCTCATTTTGCCCTTGGAAAATCGCATAGAAGCTCTAGGAGAGAAGAGAAAGGTAAGATACACTGTCACAGGTAAACTGGTAGTGCTATCACAGGCAGAGCCAGCACTCAGTGTTATTCAAACAACTCTCCAGAGGATGCACCGCGAGATATTGATCCATACAGGGGCAATGTTGCTGCTATTGAATACCCATGATCGGTTTATGAAAACCGTACTGTGAGTATATCCATATCTAGGAGGGAGAGCAGACCAAGCAGCGTTAATCATCGGACGATGGGGAAAAAAAAAAAAAAAAAAAAACCCCAACACACACCTAGGACCAATTCAGAAGGTGCCAAAAATGTCGTTTTTCGGGGTTACCGGGTCTTACTAAGTCCATTTTTGATGTTCGCAGTACTGATGAACGCCAGTCTATCAAGGTGGGTGGCAGTGGATCCTTCCATTTCCTGCAGATCTCTCTTCTTGCAAGTAGGATACAATAAAACAAGAGTTTTTTAACAGGACCATGAATTTCCAATGATGTTCCAAAAATTACAAGCAAGATGTTGATTGCAATTGGATGTCCCACTGATGTTGTCAACAAAGAGCTGATGGCGTCCCAATAAGGTAACACCAATGGGCAGTCAAAAAACATATGTAAATCAGAAGCTTCTAACAATCCACACTTAGGGCATGCCACAGTGGATTCAGTGGAAAATTTGGATAACCTTTGTGGGGAATAATAAGCCCTGTGTAGCGTAAAAAGATGATTCCTACGCAACCACGATGGCTTCACTATATCCCATAAGATTTTAAAGGAGGAATACCAAATGTTCTCAAGATCTATCCCAGGGAAAGAGGAAATCCACAACATCTCAGGTAAGACGAACTCCCCATCAACCTCATCTAGTAACAAGTTATACCAGAACGAAATCTCTTTAGATGCAGGAGGTCTGTCCATCATCAGGGTCACTATACTACTCTCACCACCTATTTGAAATCTACCCTTGGCAGAGCTCTGAGTACGGGCCCCACTTGCCATCTGTAAATATTTGAATTTAGAGAGACCCGACCCCACTCTAGCCAATAGGTGATCCCAAGATAGCAAAACTCCATCAAAAAAGAGATCTCCCCAAGTTTCCAGACCAGCCTCTCTCAAAGGTGTTGCCAGACTATCAAGAAGCCATGCCGGGGAACCGGGAGAGTTCCATAATGGTGACCTACCTGAAAAATAGCCCACCTTTATTGCACCTCTTAGTTTGACCCATGTTTTTATAAAACCCAACAAAATCTTCAACTTAATCTTTTTAAAAAACTTAGGATCCCCAAATTTAAACAGAAAACCCTGCTGGTCTACACCCCCTCCCCTCAATAATGCAGCAAGCATGCTTCCTATACCCACATTAATCGGCATCTTAAGCAGCATCCTAGCATGGGAAAGTTGGAAAGCCCAAGCATATAGTTGTAAGTCGGGTGCTGCTAGTCCCCCCTTTTCTCTACGGCGCCTAATCTTTTTCCATGCTATCCGAGGTATACGCTTGTTCCAAATAAAAGAACTAATAAGACCTTGCAACTTTTGTAGAATAGAAGGTTCAAAATACAACGGGATATTATTAAACAGAAAAGAAATCTTGGGCAAAATAAACATTTTCACCAAATTAGCTCTACCCAAGATGGAAAGGGAGAGCAGAGACCACGACCTCATAAGCTTTCTACAATCCCTCATGACTATATCTAGGTTCAGCGGTACGATTTTATCTATGTCCCTAACGATAGTAAGTCCGAGATACCGCATGGAACAACTTGGCTGGACCCCTGCCACTGGCTCAGCCTCATTCCATGTCATCATCTCTGTTTTAGATGCATTAATCTGGTATCCTGACACCCCCCCGTAGTCATTAGCCTGTGCAATGACCGCAGGTAGTGCTGTACACAGATCGGAGGAAAAGATGAGAATGTCATCTGCATACAGGGCTACCTTCCTCTCCCATCCCCTATAGATAAAAGGCTTGATATCCACATCATCCCTCAGTCGTTGGGCAAAGGGCTCGATGTATAGATCAAATAGGAGAGGGGAGAGTGGGCAGCCCTGTCTGGTACCCCGGGTTATATTAAAGGGGTCTGACAACTCCCCATTGACCAACAAGGAAGCTGTAGGGTTCCGATACAGCAAACTGACCGCTCCACGGAAAGCCTCCCCAATGTTAAACTTCACCAAGACCCCCGACAGGAATGTCCAATTCACCCTGTCGAAGGCCTTGGTGGCATCCAACGTGATGACAGCTAAAGGCAAGGAATCCGCAGTCGCCATGTCGATAGCACCCATCAGATCATAAGTCAGCTCAAAGAGCTGGCGACCCTTCACAAAACCTCGCTGATCCTGATGTAAAATACAAGGTGCCACCACCCCCAGTCTTTTGGCCAGGACAGATGTAAAAAGCTTATAATCTGAGTTTAAGATGGAAATTGGTCTATATGACCCACAACTATCAGCCTGTTTACCAGGCTTTAATAACAACGTAATAGAGGCATCATTCCAAGATGGGGGAGGGTGCACTCCCTCCAAGAAAATCTGATTAAACAGCTGGGTTAAGAAGGGAACTATTGCCGGTAATAAAACCTGATAAACCTCCGAAGGGAGGCCATCCGGACCTGATGCCTTACCCTTCTTACTACCTAGGATAGCTCCAGTTACCTCTTCTTTTGTGATAGGTCTATCCAAGGCATTTTTCTGAACAGAAGAAAGAGAAGGAAGAGATACTCCATTCAGCCAGTCCTCGACTTGTTGTGCATCAATGCTTTTATCCTCGTGATATATGTTCTCAAAATAATCACGAAAGGCATTTCTGATATCCTTATCCGCTGAATGGACCGTACCTTCTACCGAAATTTGATCTATATTATTTCTAATACGATCTGTTTTCGCTTTCCAAGCCAAAAGCTTCCCTGCACTTTCTCCATATTCAAAATGGGCCATCTTACCGGCCTCCCATCTCTGAAGAACTCGTAAATTCAAGATGGAGCTCAGTTCCCCCTTTAATACAGATAATTTATTTTGCCAGTCTTCCAATATCTCTGGTGGAGTGTCAGAATGTAGCAGAATATTCTCCTGCACCTTAGCCATATCAGCTTCCAACGAGGTGACCGTGTCTCTATAAATTTTTCTTTTATACGAGACCTTGTTAGTAATTAGCCCCCGCAAAAAAGCCTTAAACGCGTCCCATACAAAACCGGAGGAAACTGAGCCAGTATTGTTATCAAAAAAATACTGTGATTCGGTTCTTAAAAAAGAGATATCGTCTGGAGCATGGAGGAATGAGCGGTCAAATGACCAAGTTCTAACTGTGGTCTCTGACAACCCAGCAAATTCAAGGCATAGAGCAGCATGGTCAGAGAGATGAAAGGGAAGATAATAAACCTTTTGTACCAGTTTAACTAGTTCCTGACTGACCAATGCTAAGTCTATCCTTGACTGATGTTGATATTTATAATTACGAAATGAGACGCCCTGTCTTAGACCAGACTTAAGTCTCCATATATCCACATATCCGAACTCCTTCATTTTATCAAGTAAAAAAGACCTAGTTTTAGATGGAGATATAGGTCTGTTAGATGAAGATTTATCGAGAAGAGGGTCCAAGACCACATTAAAATCTCCAGCCAGGATAATCGGTTCTGGATAAAGAAGCAGATGGGAGAACACAGTACCCAGAACTGATGGGTCATCCTGGTTAGGCCCATAGTAACCTACTATGGTAACTCGGACCCCAGCTATAATTACCGAAACAATGAGCCACCTCCCACTAGAGTCAGTAAGTTTGTCAACTAGCCTTGCTTTTAATGATTTTTTAAAAATAATTACAACACCTCTAGTATTAGAGTTTTGTGTGGTAGATACGCAGAAATCAACCCATCTATTTTTCTTAACTAAAGAAAGAATCTCTTTTTCTGTAAGATGAGTTTCCTGTAATATAAGTATTTGAGCATCGAAATCTCGAAGATACTGCATAATCTTCCATTTTCTTGGACTGGAGCGCAAGCCATTAACGTTCCATGAAAGAACTCTAAACTTATCCATAACAGCAAATTCCACTCCCCAGCCAGGTGTTCACCTCATGGTCACAAAAAGAAAAACCTCTACCTCTACTAACAGTACTACCTTTCCCCTGCAAAACTATGATTCTCCATACCAGTGAAAGATAACACTGGGCAAGAAAAGAGGACTTTTTTAAAATTTTAACTTGCACCAACCCCTCGTGCCCCCCCAAACCTCCCCCCACCCCATGGAAAACCCTTGCTTTATCTATCTGGATAAACCAGTAGATAGCACTCTTACTAAGCTCCTGTCCTGTCCTGACCTATCTTTGCTGATATATTTACGCCCTCAAGATGTGAAGAAAAGAAGAAGAAAAAGATTAGAAAAAATAGGAAAAAATAGGAAAAGCCAATATATTATATTATATTATAAATCCTGCAGTGTACAAAAGAAATTCCTCTATTTTTTTTTTTTTTTTTTTTTTATAGCCTTCCCTATAGCAATGAATGGACCCATTTTTACAAAACCATACTCTACTCTGCTCTGCTCTTAACTTGAGGCCCCCTTATCTTTATTCTTATCTCTACTCTTCCCCAGAGAAATTAGGAGTTCATCAGCCGCCTGCACAGATCGAATATTGTGCATAGTGTTATTATGCATAACCTTCAGGGCGGCTGGGAATACTAGTTGGGCCACTGCGCCAAGGCTCCTAAATGCCTCCAACCTCCTCCCGAACTCCCACTGCTTATCCAGAGTGGCCCTTGATAGGTCTGATCTAACCTGAAAGTTGAACCCCTTCCCACTCAATGACTTCTGCTTTAGGGCCAAACTCAGGATAGATTCCTTCAGAGTGTAAGTGCGGAAGTTCACCAGTATTTTCCTTGGTTTTTCCCTTTGAGGGTTCCTCCTGAAGGGGTCTCTATGGATACGCTGGATGTCAAGAGATAGATCCTCAACCGACTGATCTAATCTCAGGGATTCTTTTAGCAGTTGGGTGATATATTGCTTAATATCTGACCCCTCACTACCTTCCGGAATGTTGAGAATACGGAGGTTATTACGGCGTGCATTATTCTCTAAAGACTCCATCCTCTCAGCCAACATCAGATCCTCCTTTTTAAGCTTACCAATATCTAATTTGGCGTCATCCAAATGCAAAGACATGACTGTCATATTATCCTCCAATCTTTCCGTTCTTGTAGCGAGGCTGACTAGTTTACTATCTAGAGACTCGCAAAAATTCCGAATTTCAGATTGGATAGTTGCCGAGGCCTCGAAGCCTTTTTTAATGTCTGCTGATAAAGATGAAAACATCGTCTGGAGGTATGAAGCCAAAGATGGATCAACCCCGCCAGCTGAGTACGTATCTGAAGCAGAGACAGAAGCTGTACCCCCTCGACCATCTGAAGCAGAGGCAGAAGCTGTACCCCCTCGACCATCTTCCTGTGGTAAATCGATACTATGTGATGACCCTAATAACGAAGACTCAGGGATATTCATCGTTGGTAAAAGCTCCATAGCCGAATGCTTTGAGGATGACAAGGAGGAAAAAGGCTCTGTGGAGCATGGAAGATCTATTTGGTTTTGTAGTAAGGTAGTCGATGGTATGACACTCGGTAAACCCATCGAATTTGACCCATCATTAGTACTTTGGAGCAAGACACCGGGCGAGATATTGGACGAGAGGGCTGACGGTTGTCCCAAAGCACTGAGACTCACAACAGGGGGTGTGGAACTTTGAGTAGGGAGGACTAAAAGAGTACCGGTATTATCCCCAGCCTCAACATCCTCCTCTAAATTCGTATCTGTCTTTCCAACCGGGAACAGTGAGACGCTTGTTTTAGCAGGCCCTGAAAGAATAATCGGGTCTGTAGTCAATACTGAAGATTCAAGATTGTTCTGCAACGCCATCATGGAAGAAGTATTTTCAAGTAGTTGCTGATCGGGAAGACGCAGGACTTGTGGAGTAGCCTTAAAGTAGGACCGCAAGGACGGCGTTATCCTAGATTCTATACTTTTAGGAGTATTCTTAGCTGTATTTTTAGCTACCTTGATATTTTTAACGATCTTAGGGTTTTTTACTGTTTTTACTGTTTTTTTAGAAAAAACACGTTTTGCCTTAACCTCACCTGAGAGATATGAGGAGACTCTTGTTTTAAAGAGGGCCCCTTGAGTCTTTTGAGTTGTCTGGTTCAAGTTCAAAGACACCTCTGAATTCAGACCCCCCTCGATCGATTCAACGGTCACACCAACAGTTTTAACCTTTATATTTAAAGCACCTTCCCCCGCTCTCGTTACCCCCTGCTCCAAGTTTACAGGGGAAATACTAGCTTTAACGACGTCCTGCGGGGGAGGCAGCAACCTGAAAACAGAGTTAATGTCAGGGGCCTCTAAACAAGCAGGCACAAATTCCACTGGTTCCTCTGGGCTCCTCGACCTGCCCGAACCCCCTTGCACCAACTCTATCTCCCCCCGAGATTCCACATACCTCGACACATCTCTTGCGCGCTTAGCCCTCTCTCTCTCCTCCACACCCCCCCCTTCCCTCCTACCAAGCTCAGAGGCGATATCCGTATGAAATTCCTCCCTGCGAGGTCCCTGAAGAAGGCTACGGGCCCTCCTGCTGACATGATTCTGTCTAATAACTTAAGAGGCTGCTTTCAAAAGTCAGTATCTACAAAGTAGAATCTTTCTCCTATTGCAATCTTTTTCTGCAGAACCAAAAACTTGTGTGGAACATAATTGTTAGACCTGGCATCCTTGGCGTGGTTTTCCCTGACCTTTTGCCTCTACCTCATGTATTTTTGATGCTGTGCTGGATTTTGTTTTTGCTGGCTTAGATGCTTTGGGCACTTTGCCCCTGCTGATCAGTGTCAAAGTGCAAGTGCTCCCTAGGTAAACTGTGAATATGATTGGTTCTTCCTGATTGACATATTTGGTTTACTAGTAGGTCCCTAGTAAAGTGCACTACGTGTGCCTGGGCTGGTAAATCAAATGCTACCAGTGGGCCTGCAGCGCTGATTGCGCCACCCACATGAGCCCGGAAAAGGTGTCTCAGGCCTGCCAACGCTGTGCCTGTGCGCAGTTTGTTAACTGCCATGTCGACTTGGCAATTGCAACCACTTGCCAGGCCCTAAACCTCCCTTTTCTTACACATAGGACCCCCTATGGTAGGCCCAAGGTACCCTCCTGGGCAGAATGCAGTGTATGTGAAATGTAGGACATGTACTAATATGTGTAACATGTCCTGATAGTTAATTACTGCCAATTTCGTTTTTCACTATTGAAAGGATATCTAGCCCAAAAGTCAGAATGGGGAATGCTTTGTGACATTTTACAAGCATATCTTCCCATAGGGATAAGATGGAAAAATGGAGTTTAGTATACCTGAACTCAGAATTTAATAACACATCTTTTAGTGAAGATGGTTTTTAAATTATGTGTTTGACAATACCACTTTTAGTGGCTATTTTCTTGTTCAACCTTACTGTGTGCCTCTGCCTGTTTGTGGATTGACTGTCTGGCTTTGGAATGATAGAGGCTGGGGTGGCTCCAGGAGTCTGAATGAGTCAGCACTAGGCTGAATAGGCCTGATCTGCATTTGGAGTGGTGGGAAAAGTAATACCTGCACCTGAATAGGGCTGTGCCTGCCTTCCACAATGCTGGCTCCTCCCCCTGCTGTGTGTCTGGAGCCAAGGCCCACACTAACAAAGGATGTTGTAGTGCACTGGCAGAGTGTCCCCAAAACTGGTTTGAACCGGGCTTAGAGCCCCTTGCTCAAAGAGAACAAAGACATTTTGGGGTATAAGTATTAGACCTAAAACCCCTGAACTTTAGATCATTCCTGGAATTCAAGAGGAACCTTTGCCACGGAGAAGAGCTGGAGAAACTGACGAGAAGAGAACCTTGCTGTGTATCTGCGTTTGGCCTGCAGTTGCTGTTTCTGCGAAGGAATGGTGAAGGACTTTGCTGTGTGCTGTGTCCAGGACTTTGCTGTGTGCTGTGTCCCCTGCTTGAAAAAGATCTCCAAGGGCCTGTGTGAACTGACCTTCTGTTCTGAAGTCTCAGGGACACAAAGACTTCACCCCCAGCTCCCCTGAACTCTGCTGTGTGAGTTCTGAACTGCCTAGAGGGGCCTGTGTCCGTTTTGGGGCCTCTCGAGGTTGTTGCTACTGTTTTTTGAGCTGGAAGAAAGAAGAAGCGTTAAGAAACCGACGCATCGCTCTTCTTGCGGCACGTTTCACCAATGCATCTCGACTAGGGCCTGGGCAGAGCTGGCGGAGCGGAACTACACGGAGGTCCATGGAGTTGGGGACCAACTCCGTTGAAACTCAGCTCCACTGAGTTGGTCCCCAACTCCACTGCCCGCCTCCACACCCCTAGGAAGAATTACATTAAATATACTTTAAAGGTTAAAATAATCAACACTTACTTAACTGCGGCATCCCCGGGCTGCCGTCCTCCTCTTCCTCGGTTTCACAATGATCTGCGCATGCGCGCACGCAGGCACATTTCTCGCAAGGAATGCGCATGCGCGAGTGCACGCGCCTGTGCAGATCATCGTGAAAACAAGGAAGAGGTAGACAGCAGCCTGGTGACGCCGCAGTTAAGGTAAGTGTTTCTTTTTTTAACCTATAGAGTATATTTGATGTAATTCTCCTGGGGGGGTGGAGGCGGGGGCTGGGCAACTCCACTCCGCCACGGAGTGTGCTGAGTTGTGCCTACTCCGTGTTCTCCACGGAACGCGGAGTAGGCACAACTCCGCACACTCCATGGGCGGAGCGGAGCTCTCCACCCACGGTTAATCTCGACGGCACAAGAAGATTTTCATCACATCGCCGTGCCACTGCGAAGACCGTCGCAGCGCCTGTCGCCGCTGCAAGAACCGATGCATCGAGGGATCGCGGCATAAGAGGACCAACGCCGCTGCATCGATCGCCGACGCATCCCGAAGATCCATGCATTGTACCTGTGTGAGACGTTTTCCCGACTCATCACCTGCGGACAGGGACCAGCACGAAGACTCGAAGCATCACTCCACCTACAGACTGGACTTGACGCAACCCGTCAGCTGTCGCATCTCCGCCTCCGGGTCTCAGGAGTGTCGCATCTCTTTGTTTTCCGATGCTGCAGTTGTTTGGCTTGGGAACTTTTGTCGCATCTACAGGTACTTTGGTGAAAAGTTCCACATCCATAGATTTCTATGGTACAAGTTCTTGAACCCTTTTTGAAAGTCATATTTTTAACTGTGTATGTTGGAGTTTTGTCGTTCTGGCCTTGCTAAGTTTAGATAAAGATACTTTATTTTTCTAAACTTGTGTGGTGTCCATTTGTGGTGTTTTCACTGTGTTGATGTGAGTGATGGTACAAATACTTTACACATTGCCTTTGGGATAAGCCTGTCTGATCGTGCCAAGCTACCAAGGGGGTGAGCAGGGGTAATCTAAAGTGTGTATCCCCCTTACCCTGACTAGAAGCAAGGGTCTCTATTTGGATAAAGGTACCTACCTCTGCCAACTAGAGACCCCCATTTCTAACAATAATGAACAGAAGTCAACTGTCACCTTGTTAGAAACAGGGGGGGGGGCATATTTACAAGCCCCTATCGCCACAGGAGCATTTCTTTTAACCACGCTCCTGTGGCAATGGGGGCTTCGCCTTATTTACGTGTCTTAATGCCACCTCATAAATAAGGCACCCTTTCACGCTATACTTAGGATGAAAGGGTTGGGCAAAGAGTGTTGTGGTGGGTGTTAGCCGCAACACCCATTGGTTTTGATGTTGCCCCCTATTTACAAGGGTGGTGTAAATGGGAGGCAGCGCCAATATTAAGACCAAGGAAAACCTGGTCTTAACATGATGAAACGAGGAGAAATGCTTTATTTCTCCTTGTTTTTGCTATTTCTATGTTGCATTGTGCATCACACATAGAAACAGCAAAATGCCATGAATGATTGTTTATGTGCAGGAAGGTGTCCCTTCCTGCACATAAACAATCATTAAAAAAAATTACAATTTGCAACTTCTATGTGTGCACACATAGACGTTTCAAATCAACGTTTATGTGCAGGAAGGGATACCTTTCCGCACATTAACGATCATTCCCTCAATGCAGGTACCCTTGCACTATGGTTCATGGGTGCCTTCATTGGCGCTAGGCAGCTTAATTTAGCGCCAATGCTAGGGAAAACACAGGGATGTGCTGTATCTTTGTAAATATGACTCATCCCTGCGTGGTGCTAGCATTTTGTGCTTAACGCCACGCTCCGCCATTCCCTTGTACATATGCCCCTGGGTTTCTGGTTGGCAAAGGTATACACCGGGTCCAAGCAGGAACTACAATTCTAGTCAGGGTAAGTCAGATACACACTCTAAATTAACCTGTCCTCACCCTCTGGTAGCTTGGTACAGAGCAGTCAAGCTTAACTTAAAAGGCAATGTGAAAAGTATTTGTGCAGCACTTCTTAGTGCTGAATTTAATGAACTAAAACATGAACAAAATTTAAAAAATGCAATAAGTACAACCGGAGATATGAATTTTTAAAGAATATTTCAAAATATAGTGCTTAAAAGCATAAAGTGCCATTCAGGGCTATCTGGTCACGCTTTACCAGAACAAAGTCAAACATTTAGGCCGACCACGATGGAGCGCGGACCGGCTATAGGGTCCAGGTTTGAACCGCAGCAAAGTACCTTAGTTGTGTCATCAACGGAGCTGAGATGCGAGAAGAAAATAAGCGATGCGTTGTCATCAAACCGCAGGATGTAGGCAATACGTCATCAGCGAGCCACACAAGTCGAGGATGCATGGGGAATGGAGGTGATGTACCATGCAGTCGGCGAAACAATGTACTCGATCCTTGCGGTGCGTCACTGTCGGAGCAGATGCGCCAGTTCTGAGCAGCACAGCTGTGTTGGTGCATGAATTTAGTATGGATCAGCACTTTATACCCTCTTCCAAGGGACCAGGACTGGATTGGCACCACATGGCAGGGCAAGACTCTCAGATGGCAGAGTCCAGGTGCTGTTGTGGAGTTGTTGAAAGTATTTTATGTCCCTGAGACTTCAAACAGGAGGCAAGCAGACAAGCCCTTGGAGTCACTCTGGGTTAAAGTGGTGCAGGGTCCAGTCCTCACCTAGGCAAGGAGGGCAGCAGGCAGGTCAGCACAGCAGAAAAACAGTTTTTACAGAGAAGCAGTCCAGCAGAGTGACCGTACTTTAGCAGCACAGCTGTCCTTTTTCCTGGCAGAGCATCCACAGGTCCAGAAGTGTATTGAAGTGGTAGAGTCAGAGGTCGAGTTCTTATATCCAATGGTGCTTTTGAAATGGGGGAGACTTTAAAGAAGGGCTTTGAAGTGCACAGAGATCCTCTTTTCCTGCCCTGGCTCCAGACTCACTACAGGGGATTAAGCAGGCCTTTGTGTTGGGACAGGTCACAGCCTATTCAGGTGTAAGTGTGAGGCTGTGCCCAGCCCCTTCCTTCCATGCTGCTCAGGATGGCCCTTCATGATGTGGATGGCCCATCAGTCACACCTAAGCTCCCTATGTGTGTGGCTGTCTAGAGGGAAGGCACAAGACCCAGCTGTCAACCATCCCAGATGTGTTTAAGAGACAGGCTGCAGGCAAAAAGGGCTAAGAGAAGAAAATGCCATCTTTCTAAAAGTATACGAACAGAGAAGACCCCTGCATTATAGATTCTTAAAGATTATCGGCTGGTTGTGTTGTGTTGGACTTGGAGAAGGCTTTAGACACAGTTGAGTGGCCCTTCTTGTTTGCGGTGCTTAATAAATTTGGATTTGGACTATGCATATTAAGCCTTATTACACTGCTGTACGGGGCTCTCATGGTCCGGGTACTGCTGGGGACTCTCTTTTCTGAACCTATACTTATCAAACGGGGGACTCTCCAGGGGTGCCTCCTTTTCCCATTGACTTTTGCCTGGGTGATAGAACCACTAGCAATGGCATTATGGAGATCAGCATCGGACTGGGGATAAACCTGGGGGATGGCATACATGCGATATCGCTGTATGCGGACGACATCTTGCTGTATGTTCAAGATATCCTGGCGATTCCTCAGGTCAATCCTGACACGTTGAGATCCTTTGCACCTCTGTCTGGGCTGGGGGGGCACTGGGGTAAGTCTTGCTTATACCCCTTTAATCCCACTACAAGGGATCAGGGTTGGGATGTGGACTGGACAGTAGTGCACTGGCAATCGCTGGCGTTCAGATATCTGGGCATACGCATTTATCACAACGATCGAGATCTTATGGACGGCAACATCACTAGGGCGGTTACAGCACTGAAGTCACAGATTCTGTTCTGGAAGACGCTTCACCTCTCGGTTATAGGTCGGGTGGAATTAATCAAAATGGTTATGCTGCCGCGTCTCATTTATTATTTTTCCAATTTACCGCTTTACCTACCGGTGTCCTTTTTTCGCTCCCTGGAGGGGATTGTTAGAGATTTCCTTTGGAGTAACTCGCGGTGCAGGGTGGCTTTGGCGAAGCTGTCCTTACCAAGGTCGAGGGGTGGACTGGATCTACCCAATTTGGAGCATTATTTCCTGGCTTCTCAAATACTGTGGGTGGCAAAATAGGTGGAGGAACTGCATTTGTCGGACTCGGCAGAGCGGTATCCTCTGTAGTCACTGGACAGGATTCCTTATTCCACCCTTACAATGGATCAAATGAGCCTCTTCCTTTACTGGTTCGGATTGCGCAGAAATGTTTCCGCAGGGCACAGCGCCTTACTAAACACGTTGCACCGTATGCACCCGTTATACCCTTATTGGGTATGCCGACGGCGAGGGGGCGGGTACTGTGTACTGATCTTACTGAGTGGGTGGGGGCAGGCATAGCTTCCTTAGGGGACATTGTGGTCATTCCTTACCATCACCGAGGAAGATGGAGCCCCCTGGGCCAATTCCTGAACCACACCTCCTGGATGGCTACAATGAGGCGCTGGTGGGGTGACATTGCGCAGGAGCCTCCAGCACATCTCCTCATGCAATACATGCACGTTATGGGTACGGGACGTCATCTGGTGAAGTGGTTTGTGGAGTTGAACAGAGAACATACTCTAGCGGGCTTAACACCGCTGTGAGTTAAATGTGAGGCAGATCGGGGGAGGCCTTATTCTGAGAAGGAGTGGCCCGCTGTCCTGGAAAGCCCTAAACAGATCTCCAGGAATGCCCGTTTTAGATTAATCCAATTCTACATTGTCCACAGGGTGTATCTTTCCCCAGACAAGATCAATAGATATTTTAACAGACTGTGTGCATCCTGCCCACGCGGCCGGTTGGTTGATGCAAAACTTATACAGATGCTCTGGTTGTGCCCCAATCTGCATTCATACTGAAGCAGGGTAATTAGAGTGTTGGCCACTAGCAATGACAGGGGAGTGCCGCGGACATGGGAGGCATGCATTACATGCGTTTTTCCTAGGAGCAAGACAAATAAGGCATCCTCTAGGTTTCTAGATCTGGGTCTTATTGTGGCCAGAAGATTGAATACACGCCAGTGGAAGTCGGAGGAGCCACCATTGCAGAAGGCCTGGTCTCTCTCAATGCTGAACTGGGCGAAGGCGGAGGCAGTTTCTTTAGTGCGTGAAGACGTGCTGGGTCTCCGTAAATTCCCTATTTCTGCTGCGTGGAATGCAATGCTGTGTACTTTTCATGGGCTGTTGGCATCAGATGACCCACCGGACATTCCTACCCTTAACTGAAGGTGTGCCATCAATGTGCTGACGTTTGACCGAACTATACCCTGAGTTGTAGAGAACGGCCCTTATACCCCATAATGTGATGTCTATTATCTCAGCAGTCCTGAAGTGCACTGGTGTGAACATTGATGGGATTTCGTCTCATAGCACCTGAGATTTATGTTTCCTCACCTATCCTTATAGGTCCCCTGCTTCCCCTCCTATCCCCCTGCCCGATGGTGTTTTTCATTTGATGTTATTAGTATTAAGACTGTTTGACTGAATAAATAAATTGTTGTGATATGGTGGAGTGACGCCATTCGAGTCGTATATATGTAACTGTTCATACACGCATAATAGGGTTATACTGTATTGCAACGGGATTAAAAGTTTATGTTGTAGGCGGGAAGAGGCTTAGTGCTCGGTGAGATATGTCAAAAATTGTTGCTGTTAGTGACTACTAATGATGATGTACTCATGTCATTGAGATACTGCCTTACAAGTTAGAATTGTTAATCTGCCTACTGGTTCCATATGAAAAGTTTTATGTACGCATCCTGTTTTTCTATTCAGATACAAAAAGCTTTAATAAACAGATCAAACAGAAAATTATAGATTCTTAGAGATTTGTATTCGCTACGTAATTACTCCGAACCTACGCTTATCAACAATGCAATTTATTACAAGATTATCACACACCTGTGAACGAGCCTAAACTGTACTGAAAACATTTATTTGAAAAACACAATTTAGCATAGTGGAAAGAAACATTATGCACAATTATAAATAAAGCACATACACACAAAATGCTTGTGGAGCATATACATGAAAGTGTAATATGTTTAAAAGAAAGGAGCACACTTTTAACATAAAATCACACAACTAACATTAATAAATCTACATATATTATTAAACAAGGATAAGTGTCCAACATGAATTTCCTAAACATAGGAGATGCACTTGCCCTGCTTATGTTTGTTTTATGTCCGAGAATAACCAGATGTGGTTGGGACACAATGATTCAACCTTGGTTGTTTTGCTTTAAGTGGCTTAAATTTTCATAATTTCAACCCACTTGCTTCTATTAGCCTTTTAAAGGCTAATAGAAGCCAGTGGATTGAAAAGCATTGTTTATAAGCGTAGGCTCAGACTAATTACATAGCCAATACAAATCTCTAAGAATCTATGGTGTAGAGGGTTGACTCTGTTTTTATAATGTGTGGATCCCTCCCTCTATATTCCCTTTACAGGATCACTCCCCATGTGTGCCATATGTTTCTAAAAGTGGCATTTTTAAAATTCTAATGATAAATTCGACTTAACCATTAACTACTTCCTGCCAATGGGGAATTACACTTATTAGTTGTAACAATGAATCCCTAATTATAACCTATAGGAGGGATAGGCTCACAGTGGTGAAAAACAAATTTGAGAGTTTTTCTCTACCAGGACATGTAAAACTTAAGAGTACATGTCCCACCTTTTAATTGCACAGCACCCTGCCCTGTGGGCTACCTAGGGCCTAGCTTAGGGGTGACGTATATGTAATAAAAGGAGAGTTAAGGATTGGCAATGGATTTTAAATGCCGAGTTGACATGGCAGTGTAAACTACACACATAGACACTGCAGTGGCAGTCCTGAGACATGTTGTAACGAGCTACTTAAGTGGGTGACACAATCAGTGCTACAGATTCACTAGTAGCATTTAATTTACTGTCCCTGGGCACATATCGTGCAGTTTACTAGGCACTTATAAGTAAATTTAATATGGCAATTGTGGATGAGTCAATCAAACCAGGTTTAGTGAGAAAGCATGTCCACGTTAGCACTGTTTAGCACTGGTAAAGTGCCCAGAGTCCTAAAACCAACAAAAACAGATCAGCACAATTGGAAGCAAACAGGCAAAAAGTTTGGGGGAACACCACCCTAAGGCTGACAGGTCTAACACACCTGCACACAGAGTTACTCTTAAATACAAAGATTTATAATGTATTTAATACCTCTACACACCTATGGTGCATTAGGAGCACATTTTCGGAAACAGTTACATCCATTAGCTGGAACCGGGCTGTACAAAATTAGGTAGAGAAGCAATATGGTAGTCACTCGCCACTATATAAACTATAAAACAAAGTAACACACTCAGATGATGATATCATCCATGATGTCATCAATGATGTCATTTGAGATGTTATCAGTGATGTCATAAATGATGTCATAGAGCATGTCATGAGTGATGTAATATGCGGATCATAAGCAGTGCATGGCAGGTGAGCAAGTTATAGTTAGCGTTGCTATCATCCATGTCTAGCTAGAGAGTGACAGACTTTTTCAATGTTTACAGCAAAGCCTTTAAGCACAGATTACCAAGTGCTATCCATGCCAAGCTAAAAAAAACAAAAGTCTTTTACCACTCCAGACACAGTATTACAACTTTGGGTTTGAAAAAAAACACCCAAGACAGCCTGGAATGAATAAAAGCAACAACCCCTGACATATGTTTCACTCTAGTTAGATCTCTATAGAGAGGTATAGTTTTGCCCAGACACAACAGCGCACCCAGTATAAGTCAAGACAATTCTTCACTGGCTCCCGATTATAAAGAGATTATCCTTAAAAGCTCTCTGCTTTTGTCACAAGACCCTGAAACAACAAAGGCCCTCACTAGCTTCATGCCTTAATCAAGCACTAAAAACCTAGCAGGTGCCTCAGATCTGCTGAAGCTGGGCTCTCTGTACTCCCAAGGGCAAATAAAGCATGGATAGGTGATCGCTCTTTCAAATTCTTGGCCCCCAAACTCTGGAATAACCTTCCGTTGGACCTAAGGCAGGAACGATCAGAACTGATCTTTCGAAAAAAAAATAAGACTTGGGGGGGGGGATATTACCAAGAAATTGCGATAATTATCGCAAAGCGCTCTTAGCGCTGTTTTTTTTATCACCGGCTATCGCTGGATTTCATTGCGGAGATAACATGTTTTTATCAACGCTTAACTCCAAGGCGATAGAAAATCCAGCGATAGCGGCGAAACCCAGCAATAGCGCGAGAAATCCAGTGATAAATCCAACGCACTAATGATAAGCTTGCTAATAGGCAGGTGAGGACTTAACCTTACAATCCATCTCCCATTGACTAGAATGGTTAAGCCAGGTTTTTAGCAGGTGTTAGATTCCAGCGATATTCGCGGTTAGCGCAAATGTTTTTATCGCTTCGCAGGCATTGCTAGGGGATAGCTGGGTTTGCGACTGTTTTCAGTCGCTTTAAGTTGGGAACGCCTACTTTGCATGTCGTTAGCGATATATATCGCTGACATGCAAAGCGGCACCAAAACGGTCACTTTCGCCATAAAGCTGTCGCTAACAGCTGTTAGCAACAGCTTGCTAATAGGGCGATAGAAATAACGCCGCTTTAGCGGCAAAAGTGCCGCTAAAGCCGCAATAAGGCCCTTGCTAATATCCCCCTTGGTTCTTTAAAGAAATCTAATTAGCCATTATCTCACAACAGGACCTGTCAAGGTGACCACTTTACAAATGTCCTTATTATTAGGGAGCACACAATATAAGTCAAGACAATACCCTTTCGGGATTAGCGTGCCGCATTAGTAAGGCAAAAAAGGAAGTAGCAAACTCTGAATCTGCTCACCTCAAATGTTTGTTTCTCTAGCAGAGTTTTTAAGCATAGGATTAGCAGGTGCCAACCATGCCAAGCTGTAAAAATGACAAAAGCCTTTTACTACTCCAGGCACAGGATTACAGCTTTGAAATTATAAAATACCATCCAAGCTAACCTGTAATTAATTAAGGCAATTACTGACACGTGTTTTGTTCTAGTTGGAGCTCTTCAGAGAAGTATAGCTTTGTCCAGACGCAAGGGAGCACCCAGCATAAATCAAGACAATGCCCTTTCAGGCTTAGAGTGCTGCATACATTATGCAAAAAAGGAAGCAGGGAACTCTGGGTATTGTCCATGGTTAGATGGAGAGCAGCTCTTTTATATGGACTATCCTGAAACACCACTGACACTCTGAATATTCTCCCCTCAAATGTCGGTTTCCCTAATAGAGTTTTTAGGATTAGCACAGTGCCATCCATGCCGAGACAGAGAGTGACAAAGACTTTTGCCATTTTTACAGCAAAGTCATTAGGCATAGGATTAGCAAGTGCAATCCCTGCCAAGCTTAAACATGACAAAAGCCTTTTACATATAGGCACAGTGTTTCAGCTTTGGATTGATAAAGTACCATCCAAGCCAAAATGGAAAGGAATAGAAGTGACCGCTGACATGTGTCTGCTAGAGAAACATCAAATACACAAAGAGGGTCCCTGAGTAGCTAAATATATTTGGAGAAGATTCAAGGGAAGGATACAAGTAGCAAAATTACACAAAAACCTCTCCAAAATCTGCATATAGAAACAATGCGCTTATGATATAAAGATACCATACATCAGACCAGTTGAGTTTATAATTTATTAGTCTTAGATACAAAACTTTCTTTTTTTGTTTTTAACATATAAAATAGTGTTTTTTAATCAACATATATACATAAGGTTTGTGAGCAACACATGCATTGAGAAACAAATAATTCATGTAAGTACAATGAAAACAGAGACAAAATTACTGACTACATAAAAGTTAGAGAGAAAAACAATCACACACAATAAAACTTACAGAAAAATATACGTATAAAAGACATCAGCAAAAGAAAACATCAAAAGGTTCTACAAATGATTAAACATTGTAATAACAGTTATAATACAATAATGAAAATACTGCAACAATATTTTATGAAAAAAGAAAAGATAGATGGACAGAACTGCACCGACGCGCATTTCGGAAGTTACGAATCGATGAAAACATGTAACACAACCTTCATCAGGGCGCTGTCTGTGTTTTTAAATCGGCAGCAACTGCCTTCCAGTCGTAACTTATTCAATTGAAAATTGCAAATAAAGAGGGGCTCACAACAATCTTTGATAATTTCATATTATTTCATATTTCAGAACAGTTTTTCGAAGATTGTTGTGAATCCCCCTTTATCTGCAATTTTCAATTGAATAAATCCTGACTGGATGGCAGTTGCCACCGATTTAAAAACACAGACAGCGCACTGATGAAGGTTGTGTTACATGTTTTCATCTATTTGTAACTTCCGAAACGCATGTCGGAGCACTTCTGTCCATCTATTTTTTTTCCATAAAATATTATTGCTATATTTTAATCATTATAACTGTTATTACAATGTGTAATAATTTTTAGAACTCTTTGATGTTTTCTTTTGTTGATGTTTTTTTAACTTATATTTTTCTGTAAGTTTTATTGTGTCTGATTGATTTTCTCTCTAACTTTTATGTAGTCAGTCATTTTTGTCTCTGTTTTTATTATACTTACATGAATTATTTGTTTGTCAGTGCATGTGGTGCTCACAAACCTTATTTATATATGTTGATTAAAAACCACTATTTTATATGTTAAAGAACAAAAAAAGAAAATGTTGTATCTAAGACTAATAAATTACAAACTCAACAGGTCTGATGTATTGTATCTTTATATCATAAACGCATTGTTTCTATATGCAGATTTTGGAGAGGTTTTTGTGTAATTTTGCTATCTGCTAGAGAAACAGACATTTGAGTTGAGCAGATTGAGAGTGTTGGTGGTGTTGTAGGGTGCTCTATATAAAAAAGCTGCTGTATTAATTACGCAGTGGCAGTCCCCACTGTGAAGTAATAGTTAGGCATTAGTTATCATAAGAAATTAATTCTTTGTTTTGCTAATTACATTGACACCGTTTGACTAATCATCCTGAAATTTTATAAAAACAAGTTTATGCTCCTCAGCTCCTTTTTGGAACATTGTGGTATGATACATCAAGCAGGGGACAAGACAAAGGGTGCCCCAAAGCTCAATTTTGCCTTGATATTTCCATAGGGATATTTTAACAGCTCTACAGTCGAAACAGCTGAACAGAATTACAAAACATTTGACAAAAAGCAAGATCTTTATCCAGAAATTATGTTTTTTCTATATGGTGTAAATCATTTCAGTAGTTTTTGAGAAATTCAGGTTAAAAATGTATAGATATCTGCACGGTTGGTTTCCTAGGACTACAGCCGGAGCCCTGTGGCCACGCAACTTAAAAAAATAGACTGATCCGATTGGCTGAGAGAGTTTTTTTCTTTTGTCGGCCACTTCACTGCCGCGGGAGCGAGAAGCTCCTGCAAGTCTCACAGGAGCTTGTGCTGTGTTTGGCTGTCCACAATCTGAACAGAAATATTGTGGCCGCCAGTACAGGACAATGAGACCTGGTCCCCGTGTCATAAAAAAATTAAAACAGGCATTATGGTGCGAAGTAGGGGTACCGTGATACCCTGGACATTGTAAGGTGGTCACAGAAGGACTCCATGTGGTAAAAAAAAATGTAAAAAATGTGGGTGCCACAATCCCATGGGAGTCTCGTGGCAGCCAGCGCAGCCCCCTGGCTTTTGCGAGAGTCCCGCTAGATTGTGAAAACATTTTTTTTTAAAAGGGTGGTTGGTGTCCATTGGTGTTGGGGTGGAGTTGACTACCCGTGGGGTGGTTGGATGCAGTTATAGTATTTTTCAAGGTAAAGTAAGATATTATTTCTATATCTAACTATAACGTCACATTAATCTTTGTTTTTTTCAACAACTATAAATGAGATTCCAATGTTCTCAGAGGAGATACTTTAGAAAGATCCAATGACCATAAAACGCAGTGCAGCCAGTATTTTGGCACAGGCTGAGAGGAGGTTGTAGGTGAGGCTAGCACCTGCTTCCAGTCAGAAACCATTTCCATTATCAAATCAGGCGAGAAGCAGTATCTGGCAATGTTAGCTTCCCTGAACATCCTAAAGATGTTGATCCTTTGCCTATAAACCCTCTCTCCTTCTCCTCAAATAATTACTCCTCAAAACAAGGGCCAAACCTACAAAGATGCTCAGCGATATAGTGAATGCAGCTAAATGTATTTGTTTTGTGAGTTAATTGCTGTTGTGTTCAGCCTGCTATGATTGACTGGTGAGGAAATGAGTCTCAGCTGGAGCTGGGAGCAATCAGTCATTTCATTAAGAGGTGTGTTGCAAGTCCTGTAATCTTTGCAATGTTTCAAGTTTATTATTATTGTACAGTTAATTATAAACCATTACAAAACAATAAAATGCCATTAAAAATGGCAATTGCAATTGAACATTAAAACGCATTAAATAATAACACAGTATAAGATACACCACAATCACAATTTGCCATTCATGCTATGCAAATGCTACAAGGCATTGTTCTTCAGAGACAAGCCTAGTGCACGTGTGCTTTTAGCACATTTTACAAATTGCGACACAGCTTGTAAATGAGTGTCTTGGTGTTCGTAATAACTTTACGCTAAAACTCTGCAATTTAAAATAGATGTGCAAAGTATTTCGGTCACGCTTTTGTGCAAGGAGTCCACAAGTAAATAGAGTTCATACCGGAACTAATCCCCCTAGCTTAGAGAGCAGGCTACGGCATCCCCAAATGCTGTGGGTTCGGAGGGGGGGAGTGGGGGGGGGGGTGTGGGTTGAGCAGGGTCTGCGCGTGTCTGCCTGAGTGCCAAGTTGTCAGGTTATTGGTTGCAGGTATCTGGGCAGTTTATTCAGTGGATGCCGGACCCTTGGCTGCGTGCAAATTCACAAGGTTTAGCAGGGAATGGTTAGTTGGATGTGCAGTTTGTTCCTGTTGAAGATAATATGCAAAAAAGTGAGGCAAAAGCAGGGCACAGGGTCTGTCTGCCCTGGTGCAAATTTAAGTTCTTTTTATGACATGAGACAGTCTGGGCAAGATGTTCAGTGGGTGACAGGCCCTGTGTCTATGTGCGTTTTTGGACACTGTGTGCAAATTCACAAAGATGGTAAGTAATGGAAAATTGGATGTGCAATTATTGGCTGGTAGGTGAAATGTGCAAAAGGGCCAGGATGTAAAACTAGCTCCACGGCAGGATCCTTTTTGTGCAATCTTAGATGCTGAGAGCAGCTGTTGTTTAAGTTAGTTAAGTGCTGGTCACCTGGAGTCATCTGTGGAGCAGAGGATACTAAGAGTGTCGGGATGCCCCGGTTGTGTTGGTAGTGCCACCATTTGCCTTTCCACAGTTCTGAGAAACTTTACTAAACTGCAATTCAGTTGCAGGTCAGCTGAGGAGAAACAGGTCAATGCAGCCTGCATTCGTGCGCAGATTCCTTTTTGATTAAAAGACACTTTTAAAAGTACTCTCCAGTCCTGTATTAGATCTTCACAGGTGCATATCAAGTGAGGCAGATCCTCTTCTCCTTTGTTGCATAATCAACACCTTACTCAGGCCTGTTTTTCTATGCGATGAGGGTAAGTTTGACTGTGATGGCAGCAGTTCAAAGTGTTTTTTTGAGAAATTTCTCTGTAGCTCTGTTACGATACCCTACGTGGAGATATGATTGAAACTAGGGCTTTATGTAAATCTCCTCCATTTGGTGTTAAGTGTACATTTCTAAAATGTGAAAACAAGCATTTCCTCAGGTCTAATCATTAAACAGCAAACAAAATTTGTAAAAGTTTTCATTTGAAATATTATTGTGAATTAAATGTACATTTTATTTTAAATGTTGAAGAAATGAAAACAAATGCTACAGAAAGATTACCTTAATTTTGAAATGCATATTCATTTCATTTTACTATATTAAATGATATTACTATATTTTTCTGAAGTGTAAATTAAAAAGGCACCTAAATTAAAAGTAATACATTTGTGTATTTATTAATAATTAATAGAAGTGATGTTTAGAATTCAAATAAATGTAACTATATTGTATTAAAATTCAATCTTACATTAACTTTTAAATAAAAAAAGGTTGTTAACATGTTTTAAACTAAAATAATTATATTTTGTTTTATTTTTTGTTAACATAAAATTATATTTATGTATATGTTTTACAATTTTAAATAATGTATTTTAATTTAACATTATTTGATATGAGGTTTTATTTTAAGTCCCTACCTCTATTATTTTCTATGGGAGGGTGTTGCAGTACCAGTAGTGGGCCATGTGTGGTGCTGGACTTACTTCAGCTCTGAGCTGGAGTAATTTACCACTATTTTGGGTCCCTTTCTGGCTGCAGTAATGTTAAAAAATACAGTTTGTGATTTGCAGTGTGCATATTCCTTTGTGGGTTGGTGCATGTCCTTCCCTAAACCCTCTCTAAACAACTCGTCACTCCTACCTTAAACTCCTCCTCTTTAGTAGTAATTTTCCCCATTTTTCAGTCATTGCTGCCTGTCCCTCCACATTTCGTACTAAAACCTATAGCTACGTGTGCAGAGATTCCGCAGTCGGAGCGAGATCTCAGCACAGAAAAAGATAGGAGAGGCAGTGGCAGAGGTGGAAACTCAGTGCATCATTTGTGAATAGTATTTTGTAGAACATTTGTAGTGCTGTTATAGTACTACAAACGTACTACAAAATGCAGTAGGTGAATAGGCACCTGAGATTGTGTCAGTGTACAATTAATCAGCATTTTAAAATAATTAGGAACACATTTTCAAATAATGTGAATAATTTGTAATGAATGAGGAAAGCTGCTGGTTACATACAAACAATATGGCACACTGCAGTTACAGTTAATAAATAGCAATGAACTTGGATTAATAAAGCCAGACAGGTTTTGTTTCATGTCACAGAATAAGCAATTGAAGTATACTACATAAACAATGCAAAGATCACTAATGAGAATGAAGGCTTAGGCCAAATAGATGTTACCTATTTTAGCTCTGGACTCATTGTCATGGACTGGGTTTCAATACTAGGTTTTAGTTTCAGCAATGCTTTCATAAAAATGGTGTACTGTGTGAGATCCATCCACTAGTATCAATGTTAATTGGTTAATGTTGACACCTATTGCTTTCGAGGGAGGCACTTACCATGGATGCCCACTCTCACCACACATTTTTGCCCTTGCACTAGACACTTTGGCTATTACTATAAGAAAATAAACTGCTTCTATTAGCATGTAAAGGGCAGGTAGGAAGGACTAGAACTCTCTATATGTAGGTAGTTGTTTTCTTTTTTTTAAAACATATCAATATCGCAATTCCATTGTTGTTAAATATATTACATACATTTGCCTAAGATTCTAGCTTGCATAGTAATGTTATTAAGATCTAGAATTTGCCATACACTTCAACATATATTGGAATATATTTTGAACTAAGCAAATATCTCACATTACATTCACAGTATCCACAGTATCTTGCTATTTTTATAAAGAAATACATGTCAGAATTGTCACTAATACATTTCCAAGTGTCGAAATATATATATTTGCTCAGATGTAACTGTTGGGTAATCTGATGCTCTCACTGTGAAAATTAATTAATTAATTAAAACATCCATATTTTTTCATCTCTAATTTCTGAATGTGTACAGAATCTGGCTATGATTCTAGCTTCATCACAATTATAGAATAAATTGATACATAAATTCCTCTAAGACAATCAACATTCACAAATTGGGAAAAATACCATATTACTATCAACAAAAGCTGGGTGCGATTACATTACTGGACATAACCATATTGGTTTATAGAACCATTGCCTTGAATTACGCAAATACAATCTTTGAGGTTTTATTATGGAAACACATTTGTGGTCCAAGAGTCTATATTTCAAAAATGGAAAAATCGCAGCTACTCCAGTTCACATTTGTGCGTGTATTTGCAAAGTATTGTTGAACCATATTGACATGTTTAACCACACAATTTTCTGAGATGACATCTTTAATACAGTATGATACCAAAAATGAATATTCCCGTTTATAAATAAAATTGCCTTAATTAGCCCAAAGTTAAGTTTGACATCTCATCATGTAAAAATAAATGTTATTTCGACACCTGGATATAGAAATCATTTTAGTGATTGAAATGAATTATACCTATGTACAATATTGAATTGTGAGAGTCTTAATTCACTTAAACTCAATTGGATATTCCCATCTTGATCATATTTATACTCTAGATGCCAACAGACCCTGATGACACAGCTCACCTTTTGGTGCTGCCTGACATTCAATCATTATTCAAGATACATGCATTGGTAATTAACGCATCTAAAACATCAGTTCCACTTTCTTTTGAATAATATACCTTCTGTTACACAGCAACAATTGTATTGGAATGACATGTGTTCATGATCCAACATTAGATCTAATGCTAAGTGCTTGGTTCCAAAGTACTTGGTTGATAAACATCGCCCAACACTTTATGAACTACTTGATAGACGTCTTTCTTTTGGGAACAATTTTGATTTGTTACATTGATTTGTTGCTGTATGCATGCTCTAGAATGTCATGTGGCTCCCTGACCCTGTACACAGAAGAGAATATGTGAATATTGTATTTTTACTTTCAAATGTGACATGGTAGGGGAAATAAATACTTTACTTTAAAGGTATGCAGTGAGATTTTAGAATTCCTAACTGCTTATTTGTATAATGATAGGAGCAATAATGTATTTGATCAATTAGCTATTGTAGCATTATTGACCATATTTCATTTAGGTAGGTTCTTTCAGTTTCACAATGAAGTGATCAGATAAATGTGTATCTGATTGAGAGCAATGACTGGATTGTGATGATAGCGTAATGTGGATGCATGATATTTATTGCTATTGCATTCTATTTACTGAGTACCTCAGTTTTATATTTTTATGGTTCATGAGTTAAAAAATAAGAAAGACATGTCCTGTGGTAAGCTGCGGTGTGTTAGGCATTTAACACAAAAGCATAATATAAGCAGTAAGGGAAGAGTTGTGGTAGTTAATTCAGGCAATGTGGGCGATGAGGTGAATGCTCTCAAAGTAACTGGGGAAAAGTCTGTAGAGGGGTGAAGAGACCACTGAACTGTTTGAATATGAATATGCTGCGTTACCCCACTTGTTTTTTTTCCAGCATGCCATTACAACATGATCAATACCACGACCACGTTGTAACAATGCATGCCATTACTCTGCAAGTCGGAACATTGACTTGCTCTAGGGGGGGCGCTGGATGTTGAAATAGTATAATTTACTATTCCAACTCCAGTCTGTGCAACAGTAGGGAAGGTGTTGGATTTTAAATCCAACACCTTCTGACCCCTAGAGCAAGTCGTTGTTCCGTCTTGCGGAGTAATGGCATGCGTTGTAACAACGCGGTCGTTGTAACAACCGCATTGTAATGGCATGTGGTCTCCCGGTTTCGTGGTAAATGATGTTTACCGTTTGAACATAGGTGGCTTTAGAGATGGGGAAGTTGGCAAATTCCTAATGAGAGACAAGCTTCATTCGAACCAGTGATCTTGCATGGTCCTGGTAGTGGAGACATAGGAGAATGCACCATGTAAATGATGCATCTGAGCATTACCCTTTAAGAACACTTAAAATTCAAAATGCTTAATTTTAACAATTTAACAAACGTATTTCCATTTCCAATTCCATTTAGTACAGTATATGATGTTATTACATTGAGTGGCATTTATTGAATGTAATAACCTCTAAATATAAACAGAGAAGAATTCAAGAAGAAAATCTCACTAGAATACCAACGGACAATTCAGTGCATGATGTGTGCTATATAAATGGCCACTCTATCCAATACATATGGAGCATCATTATAGTCTAGAAAACAATATATGAAGGAGTAAATTCTTCAAAGTGCATTACAATCTGAATTATTTCTAGGTAGTCTCAGGTAGTCTCAAACGTTGCACTAGAAACAATTGTGTTTTCAAACAAGTGTGTGTATAAAATCATACTGTTTGGGAGTGGTAGGAGGGAATTGAGGGGAACATGTACAAGGACTGGCGAAAACTATTGCTAACGTCAGTTAGTGGCGGTTTTCTTACCGCCGCGTACCGCTAAAATTTATCGCCATGTTAGCGACGTATGTACAAGCCGTCGCAACATGGCGATAGCTACAGGGATCGGCGTCGTAAACTGCAGCTAACATTAGCACGATGGTGATAGGAATTCCGGCCTTAGGGGGCGAAAACCAAATAAAGGCCCATTAGCGGCAAAAAAATGCACTTAAGTCAGCCCAACATGAGTTTTTTTTGCCTCTAATGGAAACAATAGCCTATCAGTTGACCTCCAATAGAAAAAAGGCAAAAAAACAATGAAATGCAGAATGGAGTAGCCAGGGCCAAGTGCAGCACACATCAACAACCCCCTTGTGCCACTCAACATCCACGATGACAAGGATGAGAGCCTGGATGCCTCGCTGGACCTGCGCCTGGAGCCTGGATGCCTCGCTCGACCTGCGTCTGGAGCCTGGATGGCTTGCTGGACCTGCGTCTGGAACCTGGATGCCTCGCTGGACCTGCGTCCGGAGTCTGGATGGCTTGCTGGACCTGCGTCTGGAGCCTGGATGCCTAACTGGACCTGTGCCTGGAGCCTGGATGCCTCACTGGACCTGCGTCTGGAGCCTGGATGCCTCGCTGGACCTGCGCCTGGATGCCTCGCTGGACCTGCGTCTGAAGCCTGGAGTGGGATGCGGAGGAGCTGTGGCGTCGATGAGCCATGGCAGTAGACATTGTGGCACGGCGGTCGCCGTACCTGGTGGTGATGTCTGGACGGTCGCATGGAGACACGTTGCTGACCTGTGTGAGAAGACCACCTTGCGCCCCTTGGAACTGTGAATGGTAGAGGCGCTCCTGTGCACCAACGTAGGGAGGTCTGCCTCACATACTACGATCCACCACTACACCGGGGTGCACAGAAGGGATTACCAACGGTGGGCGGCACCTCTCTGCATCACAGGCCAAATGAGGTTGCGCTGGCCGGACGTTGTGGAGGGTGAGGCCTCTGAGCTGCGCCAAACTTGTGTTGCAGGAGCGCTAAAAGTTCACGCCTAAGGGGGCCCTGCTGCATCAACTGCATCGGGAGGCTCACTAGAAGACTTGGCGGCGACTGCTGTATCCAGGCTTGTGCAATCCCAACTGGCTGAGGCTCCTGCTGGCTGAGTCCCAGATTTGGAGAGAGTTTAGCAGCTAGCGCCATGGTGTCAATGTCCAGGTAAGGAGAAGGTGGGACACGTAGTGGAGGAGTCCCGGGGGTTGAGTCACCCAGGCCTAGCACCTGTAGATGACGCACCCCCAGTGTTGGCTCATCGGCTATGGCAGAAGAGCATCACCCCACTGCTTTCAAGAAGTTCTAGAAGAGGAACACTCATCACATGATGATAACTTCCTGTTGTAAACGTGCCATGTTTCCTTTGCGAGCATGGAGGGTGGGTAGGGCTGCTCCACTTATGGAGCAGGGCAGGGGAGTAGTGGCATGCCCACTCAATTGCGCAGTGACTGTTTGGTCGGCCCTCTCAAGCCGCACAAAGCAGTCATGCGCATTGTCCTGTTCGCAATGCAGGCTGCATTACAGCCTGCATGGAGACCATGCCCACAACGCCAGCCCCTGGCTGAACACCTCGTCCCGGCGCCAATGACCAATCCCAACGCCGCATTGCAGCGTTGTGATTGGCTTAGGGTAGGGAGCCTGGCTGCCTACTTCCTGTTCCTGGAAGCAGACTCAGGAGAGCAGGAGCAACGAAGACACGGGACCCGGCCTCGAGGTAAGAATTCTCTCATTAAAATATTTACAACACCCGCTCGCACACCCACACCCCATCCAGTGTTCTTTCCGGCGTTTCCCACCTCCCAGCTGTCCAGTCCCCCCCGCAGCGCTTCTCAATGGCGGCCGCTGTGCAGCCACGCACAGCGGGCGTACCACTGGTGTGCCAAAGATATATATGGAGTTACGGTGCATACCATTATATCACATTCCATTACAATGCATACTAATACTAGGCATATTGCAACAGTAGGGAAGGTGATGGATTGCGGAGATGTAAATATTACAACTTTAGTGAGTGCAACCCTAAAACTAACCCTAGCACCCCAAAGCAAACCCTGAACCCTAAAATTCATCTTTGAACCCCCAAAACAAACCCTAAAAATCATATTTGACCCATCACTAATTGGAAAGGAGTGTTTCTCCGTATTTCAATGTCATCAATAAATTATTGAAATTTTCAAAAAGGTCCTGTCCACAGACCAATTTTCAATTCCAGAAAAGTATTCCAAATGTATTAATGAACACACATAGTAAAATTTCATTGATTCAATATCATCAAATCTTGTCAGCCTACGCGTTTCGTCCTTACCCAGACGTCATCAGGGGAGCGGTGGACCACAGGTAATTGAGGGTTTTCATTAAAATTGAAACAAAGGTCCAAGAACAGTGACTAGTGCGCACATGTGCCAAGCCCTCACCGCCTTCTGTTTAGTTACTTTTTGTCAATAAAGGGCAGTGTTGCACAGTTGAAACAAAGATTAAGTATTGAAACAAGTTATTGGAAGAAATCCCCGGATGGAGGATGACCGGGAGAAATTGGCAGCTGAATTGTTTGCACAAAGCAAAAGGACAACTACAGAAAGTAGAAAAGACCCTTCAAGTAGCAGTTTAAAGACTACATTTCTGAAACTTGAGAAAATGAAAAAAACGGAACTATCGAAATGGTGGGAAAGTATCACCCTAAGAAATTATATTGAACAGAAAAGAGTGCCTAGGTGATTAAGAATACTTATTTTCCCTACATTAAACGATTTGGGTGAGGACTTGCGTAAAGAGTGGGAGGAAAACTTGCATTCGTCATCTTTTTGCACGATGCACATATTAATAAAAAATGCTGAAAGAAAGGTAGAGAAACAGAAGCCCTACACGACCAAGGCCCGAGCTACCTCAACAGCCGAGTCAACTTCTACGCTCCCAAACGCCACCTCCGATCTGCCAGCCACGCCCTCGCCGCCGTCCACCGCATCCAAAGAGCGACCACAGGAGGAAGGTCCTTCTCCTACCTGGCCGCCAAGACCTGGAACTCCCTCCCGACCGACCTGCGCCTGACCCAAGACCACCTCTCCTTCAGGAAGAAGCTGAAGACCTGGCTGTTCGAGCAGTAGCGGCACCCCCCCCCCCAGCGCCTTGAGACCCTACGGGTATGTAGCGCGCTCTAGAAATGTCTTTGATTGATTGATTGATTGAGAAGAATCAGATAGCAGAGCTTGAAAAGGAGATCAGGGATATGAATTTAACAGAATTAACAGACAAAAATGATGTTATATTGAAGGAAGTCATTAACAAACACCTGTTAAAAATAAAGGAGAAAAAATTAAGTAAGATTAGGAGGAATGAGTGAGATTATAACCAAGGAAGAGTTTTTACCTTTGGTAGAGGCTTTGATGATTTACAGAAACCTAAGGTTACTGGGGTGGCTGAGGCACAAGGTGAGTTGAGTTCAGTGAACTATAGCAGCTCGGACATTTCGTCCAGTGAGGAATTGGGGGCAGCAAGTGCAGCAGAGCTCAGACCAGCTAAAAGCTTCTCTTTTTCCGAGGAAATCCGGAGAATAAGAAGGGGAAAGAAAAAGGTTGTACTAGAACAAGGCGGGGCAAGCGGAAGCACAGACAGTACAAGGATAGGAACCCGCAGCCAGGACAAATTCAGGAAGTAAGAGAGGGGGCAGGTGAGAATGAATTAATTGCGCAAGATCATGATTTAAAAGTTATCAATTTATCTAATAGAGTTTTGAACGTGCATGAACTATCAGTGTTACAAAGAAGCTTATTATTTTGCCCAAATAATTATTGTAATTTCACAGATATGGAAATTGATTTATATAAATTTGCAAGAAAATTAAAATTAAAAAGTTTCTTTTCAATCTATGGATTTTATTACTAGAAGTAGAGGTTCTAAATTGTCTATAGCACATTTAAGAGATGTACTAATGCTTGCTTCACTGACAGAGGGCGAGAGATATGGGGTGGAAGACGTGGCATCACTGTTAGATATCCCAGTGGATTATGACTGCACTAGTGACCTTAGACCAGCATCGATGTTTACACCCCAGGGTCCCCAGTATGCATCAATTGATTTATTTGTTAAAAGAACTATGGAATATCTACATAGACTGGAGGACCAGGGTAGATTGAGGATGAGAAATCATGGGCGCAATGAGAACTTGTCCAAAGAGGAACGCTTAGCAATTACTAGTCTTAAGAATGTCGAGAGTATAGTAATACGCGAAGCCGACAAAAGCGGAAATATTGTGCTTATGAGAAGGGCGGATTACAGTAACGAGGTGAGGAGACAACTTGGTGACACTGGGTGTTACAGGAGATTGAGTTCCAATTCAACCAAGGAAGCTGGTAGAAATATAACTGAAAGGTTATTTACATGGAAGGAGCAAGGCTTATTGGATGAGCAGGAATACAAATATCTAAATGTGACTAATCCCATCTTTCCATTTATATATATTTTGCCCAAAATGCACAAGTCTATGCAGAATCCACCAGGGAGACCAATTGCCTCCATTATAGGGAGTTTAACTGAGCATCTCTCAGAATTCGTGGATTTGTTTTTAAAACCCCTTGTTATAAATGTACCCTCTTATATAAGGGACACCATGGATGTGCTTAATAAATTTCAGGATGTTGTCTGGGAGGATGGTATGAGTTTTGTGACTCTTGATGTTGTAGGGTTATATACCTGCATAGAGAATGAGAAAGGTGAGCAAGCTTTGAATCATCTTTTGGGAAACAGGAGTGCAAGTCTGCTGGATCATTCAAAAATGATTGCAGAAATGAGTACTTTGGTGCTTAAGAATAACTTCTTATTTGAAGGGAAATGGTATCACCAAATAAGAGGTATGGTGATGGGTTCCAGGTTTGCTCCCTCTTATGCCAACCTTTTCATGGGTTGGTTTGAGAGGGAGCATGCCTGGAGCAGGAGGGCCGCAAAGTGGATGGACTCAATTTTGTTTTGGGGCCGTTCTAGTGATGATGTTTTGGGTATATGCAGAGGGACAGATTCTGAGTTAACTGAGTATTTTGAATTTCTGAATAGCAATGATTTTAATGTCACATTCAATATGTGCCGCCATAAAGAAAAGATTGAATATTTGGATGTGGAATTGTTTATAGTTGATAATAGAGTGCAAAGCAAGATATTCCATTAAAAAACAGCTACTAATTATATTCTAAGAGCAGACAGTGCCCCCCCACCTGCAGTTATAAAAGGCATCCCATACGGGAAGATGATACGCATTAGGCGAAATTTACAGTTTGGAGAAAGATTTTGAAACAAGATTGGAGGAATTACAGTATAGACTATCAAGAAGAGGATATTGGCGAGATTGTTTTGGTCAAAGCAAAAAGAAGGGTGCAATTGGTGAAGAGAGAGAAATCCTTGGTGCAGAAGGAAATAACACAAGTGAGGGATCGAGTAGCCTTCATTTCAACATACAGTATGAATCAAAATCAGATATACAAGATTTTGAACAAAAATTGGAATTTGTGTACCAGGACTATTAGATGTAATTTCTGACAAGCCTAAAGTTACCTACAGGAGATATCCTACCATCGGTAGTTTAATCACTAGGAATTATTTGGAACCTCCACGCTGACAGGGAGGAAACTGGCTCCCAGTTCCACTGAAAGGGTTTCACACATGTGGCGCATGCAATATTTGTGACATAGGTATTAATCGTATTAAGGAATTTAAGCTATAACACGATGAAAAAATACCGTATTAGTGAATTTATTAATTAAAACAGCTGCGGAGTAGTGTATGTAATCCAGTGCAAATGTCTGAAGATTTATATAGGGAGCACTAAGCGTACCTTGAAACTCAGGATTCAAGAACATATAGGAGAGCAATAGTCAATAAAGGTGTGAGATCCCCTATATACCAACACCTTTCCAATTAGTGATGTTTCATTGAGGACTGTGGCCTGGGAGCGGTGGACCACAAGGAGTTGAGCGTTGCATTTAAAAGTGAAAAAAAGGTCCAAGAACAGTGACTAGTGCGCACATGTGCCAAGCCCTCACCGCCTTGTGTTTAATCATATTTGATCCAAATGCACACACCAATTTTCATACTTGACCCAAATTCACACCCCAAATTTCAGATTGTACCGCATAATACACCCCACATTTCATCTCCAACACCCGAAACCCATACCCACCCTAAAAATTAAAAATACCCCATTACTCACCTCACAATGCGTTGTAATGGAATGCGATGTAAAGGCACCTGCGTTGTTGGATTTGCATTGTAAAGGGATTACGATGTAATGCCTGCATTTCAATGGACCTCTCCCGTGCCAAGGGCAAGCCATGGGCAAGCCTGTCTGCGCCCGTCTGCCCCTGGACCGCGCTCAGCACCAAGGACCCTTCCTCTTGGACACTTCACCCCTACGGCTCTAGCACCCTCCTCGCCATCAACCCTGGACGCCACATCGCCTGCCAGGACCAACATCTGCTCTGGACCGGACATCGCCATCGCCATCACTGACAGGTACTAAATCACCCGCAGGGACCACCACGACCATCCAGGAGGAGGCATTGCCATCACCTACAGAAGCACACTCTGACTGACCACGCACTCTAATGAACCAACAGTGACCATGGAACACCTCAACTTCCAGATCAACCCAAACACCATCCTCTGCGGCACCCTCATTTGCAGGCCCCCTGGGCATGGACACCCATTCTCCGATACCATTGTAGACCTCATTGCACACCAGGCTCCCATCCACCGATGACATCCTACTCAGCAACCTCAAGTTTCACCTGGACAACCCCAGTGACCAGAACACCACCCCCTCCTGGGGTAGCACCCCAACATCAGACTCAAGCAGCTAGTCACCGCAGCAAGCCACAAAGCATGACACACGATCAAGCACGTCTCCTCCGCCAGTGGGACCTTCAACTACAGTCACACCACCGGACTCTCCTGGATCGACCATCATTGTATACATCACTTCTTTACCATGCCCGCCGTACACAACCACCATCATCGCCCCCTCGCACCTGGATCAAGGCCCCCGAAGTACGTCTCGTCAACTCCCAAAGCACCACCACTCCACCAACGCTTACAGATGATGACACCGCAGCGAGTAACCGCCACCGATGGATCTCCAACTGCGCCGACACCCGGGCACCCCTCAAGAACGGCACTGCATCAGTACCTAATGCCTGCATTATGGCAGGCATAAGGGTGAAGCAATGCCAGAGGGATAGGCTGGCCCCATACATTGCTGGAGTTGCGTCATGGTTCTGACATGACTGCAGCAATGTGTGACTTTAGCGCAGACAGATACGTCAGGATTCCAGACATATCTATCATTACTTGCGTCATGGAGCGCTGTTCAGTGAATACAGCGCATCTGTGGTGTCACAAGAAGGGGGTAGTGAAAAGTGTTGCAACACTGTCTTGTCGCAGTGCAGTGCTGCAACACTTTTCATTAGTGAGGCCCAGGAATGTGTACTATCTTATTGATGGTGCGCAGTCCTGCCCTGTAGTTTTGTCGCAGGGCAGCGCAGCAACATTGTTTGCAGCGTGGTCCAGCACCAAATCCTGCTGAAATGAGATCCGAAGGGTTATACCCATTTTTAAGACCAGCTATTTTCTGGTCTTAAAAAGTTTTTTTGGTACTCCAAACTTAAAGAATCCCCTTGTAAATATCACGAAGTGGGGTTAGCGGCGTTTTTTGCACGGTAATGCCTCCCTTGCATGTCATTATCCCTAACAGAAGTGTCGATCTATAAAATGGACGTTTTCATCAGAAAACTGCAGCTAACAGAGGTTAGCGGCAGCTTGTACATAAGGCGATAAAAATCTCGCCGCAAAACCATCGGAAAAGTGCCGCTAATGCGGTGTTAACTCCTTGTTCATAGTGGTCTTTCAATAATCAAGCATACGATGTTCAGTGATGCTGACTTGCAACCTGCACGAATCACACAATATTGTCATCCTTGTTGGAGGAAGTTAGCCAAACCAAGGTACATTCTCAAAAGATGATGTAGCACAAAACATAATTAATTCTCCCTGTCAGACAAGGTTAGCTTGGTCAACATTATGAATT
This sequence comes from Triturus cristatus, assembly GCF_964204655.1. NCBI lineage: Eukaryota > Metazoa > Chordata > Amphibia > Caudata > Salamandridae > Triturus > Triturus cristatus. The sequence continues at coordinate 241,220,625 of NC_140592.1, read as the reverse complement.
AAAACTGCACGGGCTTGAATCACAGACGACTGACCTTCACATGATCAATGTGGTTGCTTTGAGAATAGAAAGTCTAAATTTGCAATACTGAAATGTGCACTGTGGTTCACTATTATAGCAATCCCTTGCAAAACACAACGGAAAATGGACAGCAAGGTGGAGTTCCTACCACCTAGAGATTGGAAAGAGAATGCTACTTTGCAACAGTTTCTGGGTTTGCAATTTATAGAATGGATAGCACCTAAGCACTTCACAACTCTTGTGTCGAATTTCCTACTGCAGATTTCTCCAAACTAGGAATAGAAATATTTGCAGGAACATACCCATTTATAAATTTATGCCTGCCACAATTCCTTTTGTGAATTCCTGGCAGGCTTAAACTCAGGCATTTTCGCAATAAACATATATTTACGCCTGAAAATGCCTTTGTGATTTGGCCATAATGAGCTTCAAGATAATGACAATTCAAAAACATTTAGCCTGTAGTAATATAAAGGTGCTCCAGGTCCTGGTGAGGGGCTGATTGCGTTCCATTATTTTATTTCTTGCCATTCTAAAGTTTGTTTTGCTTTTCAGAGTTATAGGACTTTAAGTATCAGATGAAAATTAAAAAATAAAACTTGATGATCTAATTGCACTCAAGTTCTCCAGATATCCAAAGAGGTGTGTGTGTGCATTTCTGAATAGAATTGTATTACTCCTATTCATGAAAAACCAGTGTAAATCAGATTTTTCCCCAACGTAAAGGGAAGGTGGTTAAATGGGGATCAGAAATGCCGTTTATGCCATCAGACAGGTGAAATACTGCAGCATATCATCTTTATCTGCCCTTCTCTGGGCTAACACACAGCAAAGAAACATGTTGAAAAACGAATTTAATACATTTGGGATCAGGTCCTGTAGATCAGCTCTAATTGAGTCATTAGATCCAAGGAATAGAAGGTTGAAGATTCGATTGGTAAAGTTCTTGGACATCTTTAAATCCCTTGCCAAAGCAGATCCTCAGACTCAGACAGGGCTCAAGATGGACGGTGAAGAAGGCCCCTGATAAGAACCCTTGAAATTCACTTACTTTATGGTAGACTGCTAGGGACAAAGTAACCTTGCTGGTTCCCTATCTCTTCCAGGTTGGGATCAGTCTGACTTTCCCCAACTGTTCTTATGATCAAATGTTAGCATGGTTGCACGTTTCGCGCAATTTTGCACATTGCATAGGCTTTTGCCAGCCTCACATCTCATTAGCATTTCTACACGTTCTGCTTAATTTTGCACATTGACTAGGCCTCTGCCATTTTTGTATTAGCGCAGGTTGCTATGGGATGCTAGATTGAATTAGGGTTATTTGGCTTCACTATCTGGCTACTGACCAAATAAGAAGGAAGATCTGAACAGTTGCACTTTACGCACTATTTTGCACATGCTGGTAACATTGGAACTAGTCAAATTGCACTCGAGCATATTGCTTGCATGGGATGGATTATTTTTATCTCAATTTGTATATATTATTGTGCCTTCAACTGCGTATTTTAAATGTTTATGGTTTTGTTAGAAATGGGGGTGTCTAGTTTGCAGAGGTAGGTACCTTTGTCCAAATAGGGGCCCTTGCTTCTAGTCAGGGTAAGGGGGATACACTCCTAAAATAACCCCTGCTCACCCCCTTGGTAGCTTGGCATGAGCAGACAGGCTTATCTCAAAGGCAGTGTGTAAAGCATTTGTGAACACATACAGTAATACAGTGAAAACACTACAAATGGACACCACACCACCTTAGAAAAATGAGTAATCTTTATCTAAACCAAAACAAGACCAAACGACAAAAATCCACAAAACAGTATTAAAGATGAGGCTTTCAAATGGTAGAACTAGTCCAGTTCAATGCAAGTTGTAATTGTGACACTTTTCTCAAAAGTACCTTAGATGCGTCACGCAAAACAAACAAAATGGCCGCAGGGAAGGTGATGCGTCGGTTCCTTACACTCAGGGGAGGTGATGCGTCGGTTCCTTACTGCAGCACAGGGGAGGTGATGCGTCGATTCCTTAATGCGTGGGGACTTGATGAGTCTGTTTCTTACTGTGGCCCCCAACGATGCGACAGTCTTGGCGCCTCGATGCGATGTGTCGATCCAGTACGATGCATGGTTCCGTGCAGCCGCACAGCAGGCTTGCATCGGAATTGGTGCGGCGGTCTCGGACTTCGAAAATCATTACACACAGTACATAGTGCGGTGATTTCTCGAGCCGCGGCAGGCACTGCGATGGTTTCTTCGGCGATGCGTCGAAAAACAGGTGCGGATGCGACACGCTTCTTCGGTGTTACGTCGATTTTCCAGCTCCCAGCGACAGTCTCTAGAGGTCCGAAACAGCAGCAGGCACCTCTATGCAGGTTGGAATTCACAGCAAGGAAATTCAGGGGAGCTGGTGGTGAAGTCTTTGTGTCCCTGAGACTTCAGAACAGGAGGCAAGCTCAGTTTATTGTTTTATTTTTTATTTCAACGTATTTTCTTGATTTTTAATTAACAGATACATTAGCATTTCTGTCACGGGGTTAGCCAAACGTCGTATGTATTGCAGTGATTACAGGTACATTAGATATATGTTTAGCTGATCCCCTCTACATGGCTTGCAGAGAAATTAGGCACAGGGTGATAGAAAGAAAGAGACAGGAAAGAAAAGGGTGAAAAGAGAATACGAGAAAGGCTCGGTAGCAATGAGTCTAATTGGGGTTATAGTCATCTGACACCCCACTAGTTAACCTGTGGCGGAAATAGCAGACCATCAAGGTGGGAGCATTCCATACTCGCTCTTCCCCCTCCCCCCGAAGGGGATGGGACGAGGGAGCCGGTATGGATTCAAGGGGGTTCGTAAGAGTCTAGGTATGTGTTGAGTGACTCCCACATCCCTCTGGTTGATGGCTTCCAGGGTGAGTTCTGCAGGGCAATGTTATCCGTGCCTCTGAGGTACGTCACCCAGTTGCGCCAGGCTTTGAATGAGGTCTTAGCTGTGTCCTTCCAGTTAGTCAGGACCATTTTCACTGCAGCAGTGAGAAGCAGGTCAAGTAGGTCTTTGTCACGCTCTGATCTTAGTCCTGTGGTCATGAAAGCAGTGGCGAGGGAGGAGTATTCAGCTGTTAGAGTGCAGCCCAGTACATTATTTATGAACCCAAAGATTTTCTCCCAGAACGATTTGAGCAATGGGCAATAGTAGATAAGATGTGCTAGGTCCCCCTTTTCCTTGCTACAGTTCCAGCATAGCTCATCTTCCCTGAGGCCTAGTGTAAATAATCGCGTGGGTGTCCAGAAGGCCTTGTGGAGTAGCCAGAATTTTGTTTGTGATAGAACCGGGCTGATTTTATTACGTGAGGGAAAAGACCATAGTGTAGCAAGTTCTTGTTCATTAAGTGAGATCCTGCCTTGTTTTAACCAATAGTTAGTTGTCTTTTTTTATTTTTTTTATTTTTGTCCTCATTTGCCTTACCCCACATAGAGTGCCCGTTGAACCAGCTGTTTTGTCTGCAGCACTTCAGCCAAAGACATTCCAATTGCTCAAGGGAGGATCGTGGGTAGAAGTTTTTTTTGCTCCACCAAGGATTTTTCACATCCTGCCGGACCATTTTTTTTTTTTTTTTTTCCGGGTCCTATGATTATGCCTATATTTCTCCTCGGACTATCAACAAAAGGGCCTCCCAGCATTATGGTCCGGCAGGATGTGAAAAAAATTGTTAGTTGCCTTGTCATTAAGTTTGGTGGAGTTCGGACGTAGAAGTTTATAGAGATGTGATACCTGATGACCTAGCCTGTTGATCTTTGCCAAGTATTGTGGGATTGACGGTTGGGCAGGTGATAGTTTGGCTTTGGATAGGGCTGTTTTGATTTTCTGGAAGTTGTAGAATTCAATGTCTGTTAGGTTATGCCTAGATTTCAGTACGGCAAACGTGATGGAGTATCCCCCTTCCTCTAGTTGGGCTGGGTGGGAGATACCTTTCTCTATCCAGGTGTCGAGGGCTAGGGATTTCCCCCTGTATCTGATCTTACTATTGACCCAAAGCGACTCCCATTTCGAGTCTTTTATGCTGTTCTCCATTTTCTTGTCTATTTTTAGAAGGACAATTTTTGTGTTTTTAAAAATGGAGCTGGAGGAGTGAAGATGTTTATTAGCTGTTAACAGCACCATTGGGTTTAATTTGTTTAGTATGGCTCTCTCGACTTGTAGCCATACCAGTGTGTAACCGCGGGGAGGTGAAATCCAGTAGGCCCTTTGTTTTGCTAGGAATGCAGTTTGAAAGGTTCTAAAGTCTGCTAGATTTACCCTTCGCAGTTTTTTCGCCAGTCTTAGTTTTTTTATGCTTATACGTGCCTTCTTTCCACGCCATAAGAATTTAGTAATTAGGTTATCTGCTTTACGGTGGAAGTCATCTGTGAGCAGGAGTGGGAGCATACTGATCAAGTAGTTGATCATTGGATTGATCATCATTTTGATCGTTTTGACTCTTCCCCACCAAGTTATAAAGTTCGGGGACCAGGCCTCAAGGAGTTTCTTTATTTTTTCTAGCAGGATTTTCTCATTGTGGCCTACTGTGCTCATGCGGTCGTTGCCAAAGTGTATACCTAGATCTTTGATAAACCCTGATTGCCAGGCCAGGCCTGAACCCCCTAGGGTATCTCTAGTGCAGTGGATGTTCAGGGGTTTGCATTCGGATTTGTCCCTGTTGAGCTTATATCCTGGAGTGGCCTGAGTATATCTCTATAGTGTCTATCAGGGCCTCTTTGGTTGCTCCATTACAATTAGAATGTCGTCCGCGTATGTTGCCAATTTTATTTCAACGTCCTTAATATTGATCCCTTTTATTTTTACGTTTGCTTTGATATCGCTGATCAGGGGCTCTAATGCCAGCAGGAAGAGTGAGGGGGACAGTGGGCAGCCCTGTCTAGTGCCGCGTTGTAGCGTAAATGGTTCAGAGAGTGCCCCATTAACGAAAATGCGTGCTCTTGGGTCCCCGTACAGCGCCATCACCATCCATATATAACCTTCCCCTAAGTTGAAGGATTTCATGCACTGCTCCAGGTAGGTCCACGGTACTCTATCGAAGGCCTTCTCAGCATCAAGAGTGATAGCTACTGCTGCCTCTGTTTTCTTTGCAGTGTGCTCTAGTATGTGGCAAAGGAGTCTGGTATTGTCATTTGACATACAGGTTCTCAGGAAACCTACTTGGGAATTGCTTATTAAGTTGGGAAGGACGGGATTTAGTCTGGTTGCTAGGATTTTTGCATATATTTTGCAGTCAACAATACTTAGGGATATGGGCCTATAGTTCTTGGGTAGCAGCTGAGCCTTACCCTAATTTGGGATTACTATGTTGGCTTCGGACATGGATTATGATACCAACCCATTCTCCGAAAAATAATTGAACAACTTCTTCATGGTAGATTTTAGTTGCTCTAGAAAAGACTTGTAAAAGGTGGCTGTGTACCCATACGGGCCTGGTGCTTTGTTATCCTTCATAGACTTGACCGCCATATCAATCTCTGCGATGCTAATTTCTTGACCTAATCTCTGTGCTTCTGCACTGGTTAACTGTGGGAGGCCCAGTCTGTTAAGGTAATCTTTGCATGCCTCCAGATCCAAGATCTGGTCGTTTTTGTAGAGTTCCTGGTAAAACTCTTGAAAGGTCTTGAGGATGTCCTTGTGTCTTGCGTGGGTTTTGTTGTGTGGGTCTGTAATGGATGAGATGGTGAATTGGTTACTCTTATGTTTCAGGTAGGAGGCTAGTAGTTTCCCCGCTTTATTTGCTTTGCAGAGTTTAATGGCTTTGTATTTGTTAAACCACAGTCCAGCTCTCAGGATCTTATTGTATTCATACTTTTTTCTAGTTAGGTCCATTAAGAGTTTGTTATCATGAGTGGCCCTGCTATGTGCTGTTTCTAGGCTTTTGATGTCCTGCTCGAGCTGGGTTAGTTGTAAGTTTGCGTTTTTGTTTATTTTGCCTTTAATTTCGATTATTGTGCCCCTGATGGTAGCCTTCAGTGCGTCCCATAGGGTCGTGGTGCTAACCTCCGGTGAATCATTATGTCTAAGGTATTCCCTTATTGCCTCCTCAATTATTTTTTTTGTTCTCAGGGGCGGCTAGGATGTCGGTGTTAAACCGCCATCTCTGGGGGATGTCTTCGTTGTGGCATCCCCTCAGCTATAGGCTAATACAAGAGTGGTCTGACACTAACCTAGGGGCTATGTCAGAATGTTCTATTAGGTGTGTGTGAGGGCCTGTGATTAATATGTAATCTATCCTGCTGTACGAGTTGTGTGGGTTAGAGTAGAATGTGAGGTCTCTAGTGTCTGGGTGCTGGAGCCGCCATGGGTCCTTGAGGTTGAATTTGGAGCATATATTCTTTAGTGTAGTGTGTGCATTTGTGGGGTAATATTGGCATGGTGATTGTCTATCCAATATATGATCCAGAGGCATATTGAAGCCTCCCGCCACCACCGTGTGGTCGTTCTGCGGAAGGCTATCGAGCTTGTGCGACACCCCTTCCCAGAAGGTGGGGTCGTCTGTGTTTGGACCGTATATGTTTGCTACGTGTATTAGCTCCTCTCACCTTCTCAGGTGTCTTATCAAAAGTCTCCCTGCTTCGTCGGAGTACTGCGATTCTAGGATTAGGTTGGACCTTTTAGATACAAGTGTGATTACCCCCCACTTCTTCCCCTCTGCCGGTGAGCACTCTACCTGTGAGATCCAGTTACCTTTCACTAGTCCGACATCTCCCAGGGATAGTTTGGTTTCTTGTAGCAGGACCACGTCCCCTTTAGTTTTAGCAAGGTAATCTAGAATCTTCTTGCGTTTAATAAGATGGTTGAGCCCTTTGACGTTGAGGGATGCTATCTTTAGGTCAGCAGCCAAATTGAGATTGTTGGTGGGGGCCATTATCTATGGTGTGTCGTGTCTGGCAAGCCTAGTCTGTGTCCCCAGCTCTCGATTGTTGTAGAAACCCCCCCCCACACTCCACGGTCACGTGTTGAAGGGCGCTTGTCTGCTTTTTGTTAGCCACAGGGTTAGGACTCACTCTATCATTGTTTACAGGTGTCTGGCTGAACCTTCTCATTGAGAAACATGACAGTAAAGAGGTGAGAATAGAAAGGAAGACAGAGAAAAAAGAAAGCAACAGATTAAGTGACACCCCACTTCCCCCCCCCTCCCTCCCCCTTCACAGAAACATTGTATGTTGAGCATGCGACGACAGGGTCGCCGATCCGTCTCACTGGGAGATGTTGGTTCTTAGCTCAGTGTTTCTATGACCCCAAGAGAGTTTGCATTACGGCTTCTTAACCGTGTAAAGTCTGTTAGTGTCCCCCCCCCCCCCCTATTTTCCGTCGCCCTTGTGTCTTTATAGTAAAAAGGATATGGTGATTGTCTTGGTTACAGTGCTTGACATCAAGTATGTGGACTGTGCCAACTGCCCTCCTGCATTTTCAGTGCCTGTTGTAGGGTCCGCGGTGTGGTAGATTGCAGAGGTCTCCCCTGAGGTAGAGGATGTTGATATAGTAGGACATGGGTTTAGGCCCTTGCTCAGGGTTGAGTCAGGATCTCGGCAGGTATGAGACTTTGTTCCCCTTGCACAGACAGTGCTCTCCTCTTTGTTAACTCGAGGGCTGGGAGCCTCCATCAGCTGTCGGATGTTGGCTGTCGAGGCCGAGGTGGTGATCCGGTTGTACCCGGTTATGCGTAGTCTGCAAGGCCTTCATTGAGGTTTCATGAATATTTTGTTGTTATTTGTAATATCTTTAGGCATCTTTGAGGTAGTTAGAAAGTGTTTGTTGAAGCAGAGGTAGCTAGTGAGGTGGGTTGCATTGTTACAGTATTTCTTTACGAGTCTTTGTGAGTCTTATGCAGGCTTTGGTTCAGTAGAGAGTGATTGTTGAAGCTGAGATAACTATTGAGGTAGATCAAGTTGTTTACAATATTTCCTTATGAGTCTATGTGCAGGCTACACTTCATACCCCCCAGCTCTGGTGAGGCTCTCCTTTTACTGGTGCCTGCTTGAGAAGTCTCCATTTCTTGGGCTGATGGGCCGTCTAGGTATCTGGCAAGCTCTTTTGGGTCATCGAAGAGTTGGGAGCGTCCTCTGTCGTTTATACTGAATTTTGCAGGGCTGACAAATGAGAACTGAATGTTGTTCTTCCTCAATTTGTTCCCGTAAGGATAGGAAGCCCTTTCGAGTATCCACCGTTGGCTTAGAGTAGTCCTGCGTGAAGATAATCTTCTGCCCATTCCATGTGATCTGCTGGTTTTTCCGTGCAAAATTGAAGATGGCTTCCGTATGTTGCTTTCTCAGGGGTTTGCAGATTATAGGGCGAGGTGCGCTCCTTGTTTTTTTAATTATTTTTTTTAACACACTTTATTAGTGACTGCTGTACGTCATGTGCTTACAACATATAACCATGCAAATACAGTCTTTTTGGTTTTTTCCCCTCAGGTGTCATTCATCTCCCCAGACGTTTGTATCAATCCAATGTCTCCCATCTTGCATTAGAGGGGAGTCCTACATATTGCATTATTACCCAAAAATAGTGCGTTTATTAAATTCAACCCCCAACTTGTCCCCATCCCCCCCTCTTATCCCACCCTAGCCCTCTCCTGGTCAGTCGAACTGTTGCTGCGTCCGCAATAACAGGGAAGTCATTATGAGAGCTATTGCTTCGGGGGTATCGCGTACTGGTCCGAGTCACAACCATCCAACTCCTCAAGTCGTACCGGCCCAAATAAACTCACACTGATTGTTTTACGATGGCGTAATGTCCGGTGTGGGGGCCAGATTCATTGCTTCCAGTGCTATTAGCGTAGCCTCCCATTCTAGGGAGATATGTCGCTTCCTCAGCCCTCTCTCCTCCTCCCTCCTGATGGCCACCCCCTCCGCCCTGCCCCACTGCAGCATGTCAGCCTGCCATACCGTGACCGCTGGATCTGTGGGGGATTTCCATCTCATAGTGATCACCCTAATTGCTAAAATGAGGGCGAGATCCACATACCTGAGCTGCGCCTTCTGGACTTTAGAGCGTTTGCGAAGGCCCACCAGACAATTCAGGGCATCGTCTGGGACCGGTAGGTGTGTTGCTGTAGCTAGGGAATGCCGTACCTCTTCCCAGTATTCCCGCAGTCGAGGGCAGGACCATAGCATGTGGAGAAATCCCGCCTCATCCTCTCTGCATCTGGGGCAGCTATGGGGTGAGTCCGGGAACATACGATGGAGTCACTTCGGTGTGAGGTACGATCTGTGCAGCACCATCATCTGTATGAATTTAAGCCGCACATTGCGCGACACTTTTTTGGGATGCTCCAGAATGCATTTCCATGCATGGTCGGTGAGTTCCACCCCTGAGTCCGTCGTCCATTGCTCCCTAAGGGAGGTAAGAGCTGTTGCCGCGTGTGTAACCAACGCACTAAGTGTCTCCCAGGTCCCATATAATAGAGGAGGTGTATTAAGGCGTGCTGCGGGGGCTCTGTCCGCTGTGGGGCCCAGGTAGCTCTGATGTAGTGTGTGGTAGCTGCATGTAAGAGATACAGTCTTGGCGTCGCCCCCGTGACTTGTAGGAAGGTATCGTGGTCCATCAATGTGCCATCCCCAAAAAAGGTTCCCACCTCATCTATCCCACTGTCCGTCCATGCCTGGAGTCTAGTCTGTGTGAGTCTCCCCTGTGGTGTGGGCATGCCTAATAGGGGTATAATCCCGGCGTACGGGGTTGCTACCGACGTGTATGCCAGGGCCTTCCTCCACCATACCAGGGCAGTCCTCAATAGTGAGGTGCGCTCCTTGTTGTGGATCTGAAGGTGGGGACTCTGTAAGCTCTGTCAAGTTCGAACTGATGGTCAAATTTTAGGCTTGTAATTTTTGGTACCATATCTTCTAGAAAGGCCAAGCATGATCCCGCTTTATCATCCGCACCCTCCGGGACTCCTAGCATTCTTATGTTCCCCCGCCTGTTGCGGTCTTCCAATTCCGCAGTTTGTTTCTGGAGAGACTCTGTGATTTTAGTCAAGGTTTTCAGCTTTTTGTTTACTTCTAGGTCCGCATCTTCAATATCACTTATTCTTTGTTCCGCTGCAGTTAGCCTATTGTTAGCTGTGTGCATGTCTGCTCTGACCGCTGCCAGCTCCAGTTGTATCGCATCCGTGGTCTTGGCCAGATCATGAATGTCTGCCAATTTTTTTAGGATCAACTCCAGGGTGCCGTTGATGTCTGGTTTCTGCTTGATTGGTGAATCGGAAATTGCGGGCTCGCCCTTGTTTTTTTTTAGCTGCTGCTGGAGTCTTGCCTCACTCCCGGCCATTTTTGCTAGACCCCTCTTCTCCTGGTGTAGTTCAAATCTCCCCCTTCTTCTTGTGCCCACATCTGCACCTGGCCCCCTGTAGGATATTCTCTCGTAAGTCTGCTGTGGTTGTTTGGGCTCCACTGTTGGCTTACTGTCTGACTTCGTGCAGCCCTTACGGTGTTAGGCTTTCCTTGTGGCTTTCCTTGTGGCTACTTGTTGCATCCTGTGAGCGATTGTGTCCGTGCCTTTTGTACCTCCCAGGTATGTCTGTGTCTGTGTCTGTGGTGGGTGTGACTTTGTGGATGGCGTTTCCTTAACCCGGTCTCACTTTCCTCTGCGCTTCGGATTCTTTGTGTGTGGCTCTGTCAGTGCTCTTGAGGGAGCCTCCGGCTCAGATTATTACTCCAGCGGTCCACTGAGATGACAGTCTAGCAGGGAGCTCGACAGCTGTATCATGTGCGGGGTGTTATACAGCGCGTAGCACCTTCTGCGGGGGGGTTTGTTTGGCTGCGTTTTCCCACTGGTCTGCACTGGATTTTAAGTGTTGCCCAGATTGCTCCTTGTCCACATTTACGGCCCCGCTCTACTCCCTTGTTCCCCTCCGCTTTCTCTTGTGTGCCCTTTTGAAGACTATCGTGCTGTGGCTGAGCTTCCTAGTACGCCGCTTTCACTCTCGCCTCTAGGCCTCCTCCCACTGCGCACGTGCAACTTCCAGCATCCCGCCGGCTTCTGTCTCCTGTTTTCTTTCTCCGCTCTAGGTCGCCAATTTCGCTTGGCCGCCCCCGCCTCCTGGACAAGTTTGTCACTCTCACACTCTTCGGCACCCCTTTATGCTTCTTCTGTGGACACCTAGCCCCGCTTCTCTTACATCAGGGTTCTCACACAGCAGCTCCTTTCATGCCCCCGACAGTATGACCTCTCTATGTCCGCCCCTTATTTGTTAGGTCTGGCTGCTTACCGATTGTGCGTGTTTCCAGGGATGCCTTACTGTAGCCGCCGTTGCACACCCATTACGCCGAGGCAGAGCGTCCGACCGTGTGTCCTGCAGCATCTCCCAGCCACAGTCAGGCCCCTTCCAGCAGAGCACTAGATCGCCGCCTTCCCTCTCCGCTCACCCATCTGGTTCCTGGCAACTGTGCAACCGGTCACTGACCGGAATGATCAAAATGGCGGTGGCAGCGGCTGAATCTGTTGTTCTCGTGTGCGGTTTCAGTTTCGTTCTGTAAGCACCATCTTCTCTTAGTCCATGCAGAGTGGATGTGTGGTTGCGTCTTGTTGAGAGGTTCACCACCGCCCTTTTATCACCATATCTCAATTACAGTCTTCCTGTGATTTCGCTTGCATGCCGCTACCTGTCTGTTGTTCCGAGGCAGCGGTGGCTTCGCAGCTCTGACCTCCTGTGTCCGTTTGTACCCCCAGCACTTGCGGATAGCTGACCTCTCACCAATCTCTTCTAGCTAAATGCTGTCTCGCTGATGAACACTCTCTCATCATTCCAATCTTCTATTTGGCTCACGGCTATTTCACCCGCCCGGGTCTATCGCCTCCTGTACCGCCCAGGCTCACCGCTCACCGCCCGTTGCACACCACTCAACGTTCCACGTTCAGATGTGTCGCCACACTGTACCTCCCGTATGAGTTCTTTCCTGACTTCTGCCGCCTACTGATGTTTGGGAGATGATAGTTGTACCCCGGTAGTTGTATCAGTGAGGCGACGGGCTGGGCAGGCAGCTGGGCCAGTGAACGAGCGGCTGCAGGGCTCACATTATAGGTTTCAGTTTCGGTTTGGCCGTCATTGCTCCTTTCACCTCGCTCGGAGTCCCGGGCACCCGCTCGATTTCCTAGGTTTATCAGGGGCCACAAGAGCCAGCGTTGGTACCCTCGTCCGCAGCTAACATTCCGCTGCTCCTTGGTGCCTTTATTCCCCGTATCGGGTCGGTGAGTCTCTCGGGATCATTGATATCTCTCCCATTTTTGACGGAGCGGCAAACTTAGGCAAGCATCCTCCTTGCCGTCCAAGCCACACCCCCAGGCAAGCTCAGTTTCAAGCCCTTGGAGATCTTCCTCAAGATGACAAAGCAAACTGAAAAGTACCTTTCTCCTTTCCTTGGCAGCAAGCAGCCACTGTAGGACAACCCCAGACAGCAAACAGCACAGGGGCAGTATTCCTCCTCCGCTTATCCGGCTCTTCTCCTTGGCAAAGGTTCCTCTTGATTTCCCAGAAGTGATCTAAAAGTCGGGGGGCTGGGCCCCACTTGTTATACACACAAATCCTTTGTTCTCTAAAGGCAGAGACTGTCTGGACCCAGCCAAAACCTGTTCTGTCCTCACTGGTGCAGCTCCTGGCAGGAGGTGGAGACAACATTGTAGTCAGACCGGGCCCAATCAGGTGAAAAGGAAATCTCCTCCCTCTACTCTAAATTCAGCCAAGGTCTATTCATCCCAGCCCTGACTCATCAGATTTCTGGAGCCACAGCCCCTATCCAGCCCCTGTCATCCAAAAGTCAGACATGCAATACACAAACCTAGCAGGTACACACTGAATGGTTAGGCAAGAAAATACCTACTTTCTAAAAGTGGTATTTTCAAACATAGAATGAAAAAATCACCCTCACTAAAAGATGCATTTTAACATTCTGAGTTCAGGCATACTAAACTTTATTTTTCTACCTTGTTCCCAGGGCCAGTTATGTTTATAAGATGTTATAAACAAACTCCCAATTCTGTCCTATGGTAACAGGTAGCTTTGCAATCGTGAAAACAAAATTGGCAGTAATTCACTATCAGGACATGCCACACACATCAGGGCATGTCCTACCTTTAACATACAATGCAACTGCTCACAGGGGTACCTTGGGCCTACCTTAGGCACTATACTAGGGTCTGACACATAAATCAAATATGCCAATGATAGAATCACTAATCCATAACCACAATTTACAATGAGAGCACTTGCACGTTGGCCCCGAACAGCAGTGGTAAAGTGCCCAAAGCATCTAGACCAGCAAAACGGAGTCCAGCACACAGCAAAAACACAGGAGGCAACAGCAAAAAAATGGAAGGGAGACCCACGCCAATGGTGTCAGGTCTAACAGGTTTTTATTGACTTGTAAACTAATATTTACTACTGCCACAGTTTTCAGTTTATTGTATTATAGAGGCTCTTGCAAGATCCATCTATTAGTCTTCTTTTTGGTAAAATCATTGATCCTTTTGATCCTTCCTTGCAAATTAAACCTTTTCTTAGTTTTTAAGGTAATGGTTAATAAGCAATTTCTTAGTATCATAGCCAAAGTGTTAAATGCTTACACTCAGGTATTTAGTGTTTTTCAAGGGTTTTTCATAAGGAAATAGGGTGAGCATTTTGATTTGTACTCTACTTTTCAAAACAAAACATCTAATATTGCTGCATTAAACAAACCTTTGCAGGCAGTAGCCTCTTTTGTTTAATGTGAACAGTTGATGCTGCATGATTATTTTTTGCAGCTTGATCTTTGTGTCACTACCAATAAATATTGGCTGGTTGGTGAAACACTGAACCTTTCAATATGCACAGAAAACATTAGAGCCAGAATGGCAGCATTGGAACTTTTCTCAATAGAAACAAACTGGTACCTGTAAGATCCACTAGGTATTCTACTCATGATTAGTTGTGAATATAAAGGGTATGTGACCTGAAGTTTAACTGAAAAGGATATCAAACCAACAACCACTGGTAGTGGCTTGCTTATCACTGGATCCACTTCAGGGTGTGCGTCTGTGGGGTGTTGTCTCTGAGTGACCATTTAGGAGGATGGTGTCTTCAGTATGGAAAGCCGGAAAGCTGCCCTACTGCTGATTAGCTTGTGTACTTGAAGTGGTGTGGAAGAAAAACAACACTCTGAAAGGCCACTCAAGCATAATACAAGTTTATTGCAAAATCAAGCAAGCAGCAAAATAATATTCTAGATGCAAATTTGCAAATCAGTGGGCCAGCGCTTCACTGTCTGAGCTGATGGAACGTACAGTGCTAAATTCACTTCAATCATGACTTCCTTAAACACATTTTCTATAATAGGGCAATCACGGGATAGAACATGGAGTACAATATGAAACTCAAGAGAGCTGCTAACAAGCACGTGTCTAGCTCTTCGCCAGGGAAGAATGCAAACAGACATTGAAATGTTGATACATTGGGGCAGGTAGAAAGTTGACTTTACTAATTCAGCGTTTTTTTGCCTGTCCATGCTAACTTCAAAATGAGGTTACACATATTTAGGCAGTCAGGCTAAATGTGCAATATACAATACCAAAATAAAATATGTCAGTAAATTTAAAATGTGTGTCATTGTGTAATAATGCGAAGGCTTTGGTAGTATTTTAAGGAACTATAAAAATGATTTCAAAATCTGTTCTTTTTCTCCTTGATGTGAAAATTTACAACAAATCTATAGCATTTAATCTTGTCAATTCAGCTTGAAATTCAACGTCATTACATTCTTCCTCTTTTTCTACATAATCATTAGCATCACCAACAATATCACGTGGATAAACAGGGGCTATGTCTTTATTCCTTCCAATGCATTGAGTGGTGCACATGCAAAGATTGATCCAAACATGTAGATTTACCAGAATATGAATTACTGCTAGTATCATTTCATAAAATCATGGGGGCGTGGCCAAGCCGGCTACTATGGCGGTCGCAGTCTGCTAGGGCTCTCCAGTCGGGCCGGCCACATGACCGACTCCAGGCGTTGCTCCCCCTAGAAAATGCAACCCTGGGTGTCGGAACGGCTCTGGCGTCTGCTGCCCTGAGGAGGCACGACGTAGAGAAGGAGAAGTGCACCGGCGGCGTGGTGAGCCGCCGCACCGAGACCCAGCGACACAAGATGGCGGCGAGCGGTCCCGGAGCTTCGGGACGGTGACCCTGGGGGAGGACTGTACCGGAGCA
This sequence comes from Triturus cristatus, assembly GCF_964204655.1. NCBI lineage: Eukaryota > Metazoa > Chordata > Amphibia > Caudata > Salamandridae > Triturus > Triturus cristatus. The sequence goes on along the minus strand of NC_140592.1, from coordinate 241,205,396 downwards.
GGCGCGTTTCCCTGAGGGTCCCAGTCGGGGTGATCCCGGTGAGGTGCCTGCGGCAAATCGAGGACTCGATCACCCCCCTACCAGCAGCGGTGCGAGAAGGCAGGGCGGCCATGACTCCAGCGGCGCGCGCTCTACGCGTTGGCCGGCCCCGCAGTTGAGCGGACGCGCCGGTGCAGACTAGAGCCGCTACATCCCCCTGGGGGCACCCGGGGGCAACGATACCTACGGTGGGAGCAGAGCAGCGGGGGAAGCCCTGGCATATGTCAACGCTGGGCCGGGACGCCTGACCTCAAAATGGCGCCCGGCGAGACATCGCTGTAGAGGAGCCTGAGACCAGCACCAGTGGCACTCGGAGTGCGAAGTGTACACCGAACCCGTGACTGCCAGCAGCGAGGGGAGAAGCGCGTGGGGACAGAGCCTGTCACTTGCTCTGACTACTGACCCCCGAGATTGACGGCCGGTGGCTCCTTGGTGGCGAAGGCAGGATAGCGAAGTGTCTCCTAGACCTATAGCAGCACTCGGAGGCTACGACCAAAGACGCGGATCGTTGGTGCGGGGTCGCTCCTGGGGAAGCCCCCCTGCCTCCCCGGGGAGAGAGGAAGCCCGCGTCTTCAGCTGACGGACGCGGCGCACGGAGGTGCTCCAGCCGCGACGATGGGGAAGCCCAGGGGGACACAACAGACGACGGTCCCCGAGACGGCCCCGGAGAGGATGCCCAGAGCCCGGACCTGGGTGGGCGCCGTGGAGACGCAGCCTGACTCCTCGGTCTCCGTCAAGCTCGACCAGGTCTTGGCTGCCATTGAGCATTCCAGAGTCGCAATGGAGGAGCGACTCGGAACGCTGGCGACGGACGTCAGCCTTATCCGTGATGACCATCGGAAACTGGTGGATAGAGTGAAGGACGGGGAGAAGAAAATGGAGGACGTACAGCCAACGCTCGACAAACACCAGCAAACTCTCCAGGAGGTGCTGCATCGCCTCACCATTATGGAGGAACGGGCGGACGATTTAGAAGGGCGCTCCCGGCGCTGCAACATTCGCGTTATAGGGCTGCCCGAAGGAATCGAAGGCACGAACCCCCTGCAATATCTGGAGACATGGGTGAAGTCCTTCACTCCGGAAAAGGATCGCTCTGCATTCTTCTCTGTGGAAAGAGCCCACAGGGTCCCGGCTCGCAGACCGCCTCCAGGGGCGCCCCCAAGGCCGCTGATAGCAAAGTTCCTCCACTTCCGGGATAGAGATGCGATACTACGCGCGGCGCGTGTGGCGGGCACCCTGCGGGTCGACAACCAACGAATAATGGTGTTCCCGGACTATGCTAGAGCAGTTCAACAACAAAGGGCCTCCTTTCTGAATGTAAAACGCAGGCTGCGTGAGAACAATATTCAATACTCTTTGCTTTTCCCAGCTCGCCTCAGGGTGGTCCACGCCGATTCTACTGTGTTTTTCGCCAACGCCGCGGAAGCCCAAGACTGGGCGGACCTGCATTGCACACGACAGTCTAGAGCGGAGATCGCAAGAGACCCATACCCTAAACCTTCACGATCCGGAAAGCGATCACAACGGCGCCCACGGGGTGGAATGAGTGGCAGAGATCGCGCACACACGCAGGACTCTCCTGACCTAGAGCAAATTGTGAAGGAACGAAGAGAGGCTCTACAAGCGGTGATCGACTTACAGGCATCCCCCCTGCCGGACGACATCGACCGGCCACCGCATATCTTTACGTCAGAGGGGGAGAATGACAGTGACGACACACTATCGGGGGAGACCTCCGTGACGCCCCCCATGGTCACTCCGCAGACAGCGGACCTCATTCTAGATGAACAATCCGACTCCCGAGCGAAATGAGAGGGGACTGCAGACACTAACATTGAGCTAAGTACACTTCCTTTCCCACAGGCCGAACTTCGACCCCAGTTTCGTTACTTGCTATAACAGGAGCAACGTCCATTTCCCCTGATCACGGCCCGATTCGCAGCCAGCCCGGCACGCATGCTCCGCCGCCCCCTTCTTATATTGTTGTACCTCCCTTAATTGGGTAAACCAGTTTGGACGCATCGTTCCTGACGATGGGCCCTAGGCATTGGGAATGTTCCCCGACCCTGTTTGTTCAGTTACATGTCCCAGTTCAACACTTTCCCACCCCTCACATGGAAGGATACAGACCCCGACATTCCCCGCTTATGCTTACACGGCGTCGGAGGACACAGACACCCGCAACCAGCTGGGGCGACCGCGCTTTGTACACTGCAATGGGCATAACTCCCGCGCATGGCGTACAGACGTGGAAACACAACACCTCATACGACACACACTGATGTTACCATCCTTACCCTGAATGTTAGGGGGCTTCATACTCCACGCAAACGGTATACGGTGTACTCCTATGCAAAACGGCACAGCGCCCCGATAGTCTTTCTACAAGAGACGCATCTCATTGCAAAAGAGGTGGGGAAACTGCAGTCGAAATGGAGGGGGCTCATCTGCGCCACAACATACTCTGCGTTTGCGCGGGGGGCGTTGATCTGGGTGCGACCGGGAACCCCCTTCCAGGAGCTTCGGAGGGTGGTCGACAAAGAAGGTAGATATGCGCTGCTGGAGGGGCTGTTGGACGGACAGGTAGTGCTTCTCGGCAGTATTTACGCCCCCAATGTGGACCAAGACAAGTTTTGGGACCATCTCACGGGGGTTCTTGCCCCATTCGCTTCCGTACCGTGGGTTCTGGGAGGAGACTATAATTGCACGCTTGACTGGAACCTTGACCGCTCCCACCTGCCCCCACTGCACTCCCCGGCATATAAGCAAACTGACCGATTCCGGGCTTGGATCGCCCACTGGGCACTCACCGATGCTTGGCGAATGCGCCACCCCCTGGTGCGATTGTACTCCTTCCACTCCATCCCCCACAATCTACGCGTCCGTCTTGACCGCTTCTTATGCTCGGCGACTATCTTGCCCACGATTACCCACACGGATTACTTGGGCAGGATCATATCCGACCACGATGCCCACATTCTCCAGTTACACTGGCGACCCCCACACCCGCCGGTCCCCACGTGGCGCTTACCACGGGACTGTCTGTCGGACCAGGTCTTCCGACACGATCAGGAGAATAGCATCCAAGACTATTTCGCACGCAACTCGGGTACGGCATCCTCCAAGTTAGTGGAATGGGATGCATTTAAGGTGGTGGCCCGGGGTGAGTGCTTGAAGCAAATAACGGGAGTTAAGCGCGTACTAGAACAGGCCCTAACCGTTGCGGAGCGCCGTCTGGCGACCCTCACGAAACAGGATGCCACATCCGCAGAGGAGGTGCGAAGTGTCACCGAGGCAAAAACTGCCTACCAAACTGCCTCCACGGACTTACGGAAGTACAACTTCCGATCTTACGCTACACGGATGCATAGGGAGAGGGATAAGACGGGCACTCTATTGGCGTGGTTAGCCAGACAGGACACGGATGTCAAACCCATCACTGAGATACTGGACCCTGGAGGGATGGTCATACGTTCTCAGGCGGGGATTCTGGGCGCCTTCCGCGATTACTATGCGGAAACTTACAGTGACCCAACTTCTACCCCGCAACCTGTAGTGGATCGATTCCTCGATCCCCTACCCCTTCCAACGATCACGAGGACAGAGAGGGAGGCTCTGGACACGGTGATAGCCTCGGCGGATGTGACACGGGCCCTGCGTGCCCTAGCCCGAAATAAGGCTCCGGGATTAGATGGGTTCCCCCTAGAATATTACACGACATTCTCCATCCACCTGGTCCCTCGATTAGTGGAGGTGTTTGCGGCAGCGCTGAAGAAGGGAGAGCTGCCGAGATCCATGCGAGAATCCGTAATTGTGACGTTCCTGAAACCGCACAGGGACCCACAACAAATGGCCTCCTATCGTCCCATATCGCTGTTGTCCGCCGATTGCAAACTCCTCGGGAAGACCCTTGCGGATAGATACGTACAAATCATACGCTCCCTGATCCACCCGGATCAATGCGGTTTTATACCAGGCAGATGCACCTCACAGAACATACGTCGGGTTTTCCACATCCAGGATCAAGTACAGGGGATATACCCTCGAGCGGCCTGTCTCATCCTAGACCTTGAAAAGGCCTTTGACTCCCTCACATGGCGGTTCTTGTTTTCGGTGCTGCAGCGAGCAGGCATTGGGCCCACCCTCCTGGCTTATACGCGCCTACTGTACACCGGGCTGACCTCGCGGGTGCGCCTGGGCCGGTACATCTCGACGGAGTTCGCGGTTCAGAGGGGCACGCGACAGGGCTGCCCATTATCCCCTCTGCTTTTTGCTCTGGCGGTGGAGCCTCTCGCCATCCGACTCCGACGGGAGGGGGAGAGCTGGGGTATCCCGATAGCGGGTACAGTGCATAGTGTATCTTTGTACGCTGATGACCTGCTGATCTATGTACGAGACATTACAGACGATCTGACCCCCCTCTGGGAAACCTTGACGGAATTTGCCGCGGCCTCGGGGCTACGGGTGAACTGGGATAAATCCACGATATATCCGCTGCATCCGGACCTACCCCCACAGGAAGTTCGCCTTGGAGCTCAGCAGGTGCCTTGGAGCGCGGAGGCCCCCCGATATCTCGGAATCCGTCTTTACCATTCCTCCACGGATATGTTCGAGGGCAACCACGGTAGGGCGTTGACGAGTCTTAGGGCCTCGGTCGGATTTTGGAAGAGCCTCCCACTGGCGCCTATTGGGAGAGTGGCATTGGCCAAGATGATCATGGTTCCAAGACTGCTGTATTTCTTTACCAATCTGCCAGTAATCCCGCCCAAGGCCTTCTTCCGGGACCTCGACTCCCTCCTCAGTGCGCTCATTTGGGGGTCTGCCAGGCACAGAATAGCCCTGACAAAACTGCAGCTGCCCACTACACAGGGTGGCTTGGGAGCCCCCTCATTTGAAGCCTACTTCCTGGCAGCACAGCTGCAATGGCTGTCCCATTGGACGGCAGACAGGTACACGGTGGAAACTTGTACTGCTGCAGGACGGATATCGATTCCGGAGATCCGTCGCCTGCTCCTCCCTGGCACTCAGCCAAAACGCACATACCCTCTACAGGTGTCAGTGGCACGTAAGTGCATGCTACGGATACACCGCATGTCCCCGGGGACCCCGTTGTATTCCCCCCTACTCACCCTGGTGGGGTGGCCCAAACAGGAACGCTACTACACAAATAATGCGCTCCGCATGTGGACGTCGTGCGGCTTAACGGAGGTGGAGTCCTTTTTCGAGGATGGGCGACTAAGACCATTCCATAGCCTGATGGAGGAGTACGATCTCCCCCCGGGACAATTTCTGCTGCACCGCCAACTCCTAGATAGCTACCGACCATATCAAGACCTAAGTAAAGGGGAACCACGCACGCACCCCGTTATCCACACGATCCTACACATGGGAGCTGGGCGCCATCTCACTACATGGCTTTATAAGGCCATACGGGAACTGGTTAGCAAGCCACTAGATTCCCTACGAGCCACCTGGGAGACTGAAATTGGGCGGGCACTCCATGACGGGGAATGGGGGAAAGCTCTGAAATACCCTAAGAAGGTCTCTAGGAACGCACGCTTTAAAAACATTCAATATCACATCCTACACAGGGCCTATCTAACCCCCGCACGCCTCCAGCGATTCTATCCTGACACTCAGTTCCTGTGCCCCAGATGTCAAGCGCGGAATGCAGACTTCCGACACATGTTCTGGAGCTGCCCCATCATAAAAATTTTCTGGCACCACATTCACACTGCTCTGGGTACTCTCACGGGGCTAACTTGTATGAACACTTGGGAGGCTAGCGCCATAGGCATCTTTCGCACAGGTAAACAGCACAGGGTGCAGACTCGTTTCCTCTCCCTAGCGGTACTCTTAGCTAAGCGCAGCATCGCTATGCATTGGCGTTCTCCCACTGGTCCACCGTTGGCGGCGTGGGTGGGAGCTACCCACAAGTGGGCGGCGGCTGAGGAGGAGACATTACGGGAGGAGGAGGTAAAGGGGACCCGCAAGCACCCTATATCGATGGAATGGGCCATGCTATTGTATCAATTTCGACAGCTTTCCCCGGGCGCTGACCCGAGTGGCAGCCCCCCTACGTCGTCAGCCCCACGCACACAGTCACAGGCCCTACCCAACTGATCTCTCGGAACCCCACCCACACAAGCCCATCGCAAGCCCTGGCGCCTGGAATGCGGTCGCAGCCCTCGGCCGCACCCACTAGGATAAGTACACACGAGTCGCAGAGGTGTCCTGCCCAAACAACGCTGTATACCATCGCTAATGTAACTGGATATATTCTTCCATACCCCTTCCTTAGTTTATGCCCGTGCTCCGCCCCAGTTTCTATGCCATATCTGGAACCCGGACAACAGGATATAAACATCATGCTCTCTCTATACCCTGTTTATGCTCCTTGTTTATGTACAAGCGATATACACAGCCATTCTGTCCCACTACTGGATGTATACTCTGCTATGTCTATCTGAGGGTTGTGTATGATGGTCAATGTCTGAAATATGTAAATGGCAATAAAAATAAGTTTAAAAAAAAAAAAAATCATTTCATAAAATCATTTGCAACGTCCCAAATAACTCAGACCCTCAAGATTAGACTTACTCTCTTTCTTTTCAAGGCCACTTTTACTTTCAACTTTAATTTCAATTAGTTCCCCAATGCTATTCTTGATGTGATCTATTTGTTCATGGATGTTAATTGAGGTATTGGGTATGTATGTACAACATTCAAACATGACTATTGCACAACCCCTACTCTGAAAGTGAGGGCAATATCAAGGATCATTCTATTTTGCTGACTCACGGTCCTCTGGGAATTTAGCAAGCACTTACAAGGACTGCAGAAATAGCTGTTGCATTAGCAGTTTCCTCTAGTACTTTTACCATTCGGTCTTGTTTCACAGATAGCCTACCCTCACCAGAATTAGGAAGCAAAATGGAGAAAATTCTGTTTGTCTCAAACACTAAAACATGTCTTTGTGGTCGTTGAAACAGATGCTGATCAGATTGTCTAAAAGCAGGGACCACATATCCAGGGTAACAAACCCTAGTCCAGTCTTGGGGTAACTTTGGATAAGCATACTTGCAGCAAATTGAAAGTAACCCTGGGCAGGTACCTCCGCTCTGCCAGCGAAGCTTGCGGAGATTTGCCTACTCCGCGCTCCATTGCGAACGGGGAGGTAGGCAAAACTCCACCTCCGGGAGTTAGCCGCTCCCTCCCTCCTCCCAAATTCTTTAAAAATTAAAAAAGAAGCCACTTACCTGTGTGTCTACCGCCTCCCCTACCTGCCCGCTTTACTTCCTGCTCCTCGCGTCCTTCTGTAATTAAAAAAAGACTACGTTGTACGTCTAAGATAAATTTAGCAAAAAATAAATATGGATAAATAGACGAAAATGCCCCAGAAATAAATACCCAAAAACCGGCAGCCCAAATAATAATGAAATTGAAAATAGCCCTCAAAAGAACTTTTTTTCATCTTCTCTGATTTGTACACTTTTTATTTCAAACTTCAGGTCAACCGGACCAACTATAAAACAAAAATACATGCACCCAACAGGGCACAAGAAAGCCTGTTGCAAAAAAAAAAAACCCTAAGGGTCTTGGGGAGGGCAATGGTGAACTATTACAAGTTCCCGGTGGATGTTCAGGTCACTCTCCTCTGCGACTATGATTGTTAATTATGGATAGTTTTTTTAACCTCCTTCTATCCATGTGTATGTGTTATCTAATGGAATTGACTATATGATTTTCCTAATGTGATACCTGTTTTTAGAATGCTTTTATGGTTGTACTTCTAAAACCGAATAAAGCTGAATTTGATTTGATTTAATTTGACTGTTAGACAATAAAAACAGTATGTCACTGTTCCTGCATAAGGCTCAACAATGTTGTGCTGCTGCATAAGGAGGTTCCAGCAACTGCCAAGCCAGGTGGTGGAATAGCAGGTGGGGCAGAAGTACTAGATGGTGGTAGTAATTGTGTGGTCACGGTCGAAGTGGACGGTCCAGCAGTTGGAATATCCCCAGTTCCTGCAGATGTTCCCTCCTCGAGTTGTGCCAAATCCAGCTCTCATCTCCTTTCTGCCCAAACCAAATGGGTGGAATGCATGGCACGAAGGTGTGTATGCATTCCTGTGGTCCCTAGTGAGTACTGCTGTCCTGTTCCACAGGATTTGACTTTGTGACATAATGAGCATGTCACATGCAGGAATAGAGAGGAACTGCCACACCACCAACTCTTTAAGTTGCTTTCGCCATTCCAGTTCTTGCTCCTTGATGGCAATGTCCTCCTTCATTGCAGCAAAAGCAACATCACTGGGTTTTCCTCCTTGAGCCATAATGCAAAATGGGACCCAAACACAGCAAAAGCAGCAGCGGAATTGTTAGACTTCAGAGCAGGTCAAAAGCGCAACAATAATGAGCTGGAATTTGATCTAGCTTTCTATAGGTTTAACTTCAAAGACCGTACCGTTGAAAAAAGAAAAAAGAAAAGAAACTACTATAGTGCAAACTACACGGCCCACCTCCTTACAAACACATTTTAAATTAAATTACAAACATAATAGTAATTAAAAATATTTTTGAACAAATATATACACATAATACATTAGGCTACACAAGTGTAGCCCAATTCTACCCACATAACACACATTCTTTAAAATATTAAACTGTAGATATATATTTCTCTGCAATTAATGAGATAGGAACAAATGTAAAATACATATCTACTTCTAAAAATGCATGAAAGTCACAAAAAAAACATATACAACGGCCCACAGCATAACATAAAATCTCAACTTCACTCATACACTCAAGCAACTATAACTTGACATATTTATATTAAATGTAAAACAAAATCGTTTCAACACTCTATCATATTGTATGCATAAATGACAAATGTATGAATATATTTCAAACGCATCATTTAATAAAAAATAATACACATGCAATGGGCGAGTTAGAGTTGCTTGAGTGTATGAGTGACGTTGAGATTTTATGTTTTACTATGGGCCATAGTATAAGTTGGACAAATAATGTTTCCATAAATACTCTAAAAAATCAGTATAACTATTCTATTTCTAATGTTTGTGTAGTTTAAATGGGCTGCGTAATAGGGTAGTATTATAATAACCCCTAACTATAACTTATTTCTAACCTTTGTTTTTTTGTGAAAATGCAGGCCCCTTAACACATTCTCCACATTCTTCTCCTGTCTGACACTTTCGCGTCAAAGAAATCAAAAGGACAGCCAGGGCTCCAATATATCAGCATGTATTTAATTTTCTTACAGGCAGCAAAAAATAACTTCCGACACGAAGGCTTCGAAACGCGTCGGGCATTATTTTTTGCTGGCTGTAAGAAAATTAAATGCATACTGAAATATTGGAGCCCTGGCTGTCCTTTCGACGAGAGCAAATCAGAAAGGAGTAGAATGTGGAGAATATATATATATATATATATTACCTACTGGCGGTCGCCAGTAGGTAGTTATAGTTAGGACTAGGCCTGGGCGGTAAATTCCGTTCCGTTCGCGGAATTTGTTAAATTTGGGTAATTTCGCGTTCCGCGGAGAACGCGAAATTGCAAAAAAAGCTACGTTCCGCAACTTCGCGAAATTTTTTGCTTGTTCGCGTTCTCAATATGCGTGTTCGCGAGATATTTCACCTCGAGCACGCAAACAGCGATCGCGAACAGGAAAAAAGTATCGCGAACAAGCAATTCCGCATGTTCGCGGAATTTCTGCATGTTCGCGGAGATTTTTTACCGTTTCGCGGAGATTTGCGTAACGCGATTACGCAAATTCCGCCCACCCCTAGTTAGGACCACGTTTCCATAGGAAAACCTCAACATTCTATTTTGAATAACTTTGGCGCCGGTCGACGAATCCTCGCGAATTTCTCAAAATAGGTGGGGCGCTACGCTCCGCTCCTACCCTGAAAGTCTCGGGGGGATTCGTCAAGCGGGGGCTGAGATAAAAGGGGGGTCCCAAAACGCGTTTTTCCCATGCATTTTTCCATAGGACCTTTAGAACGAGCTACAGCCCGAACGGCTGAACAGAATTACTAGAAATTTGGCAGAGAGGTAGTCCCTAGGTCAAGGAAGTGCCTTTTGTAGGTTTGGTGTAAATCTGTTCAGTAGATTCTGAGAAAATAGCCTTTAAATCAATATATATATCTGAGCCCGCTTACGGTACGCTTACCGTACGCTTACCGTACGCTTACCGTAAGCTTACGGTGGCGTGCGCGAGCGCGATTCTGATTGGCTCTTAGATCTTAGTAAACATTCGAATCGGCCGAAACCAGGAAGCGGCGTCCGCCATTTTGTCTCTCGCACTGAGTGTTGTTTATCAAACATGATGGCCAAAAACATGTTACGGGGCTGTTTTGACAACTCCCTCCCACATAGTCATGTTGAGGGAGTCCCCAAACATCCCCCAAGAGCAAAAACGGTTTTATTTTTTTTTCGGCAATTTCGCGGGGTACGCTTACCGTACGCTTACCGTACGCTTACCGTAAGCTTACCGTACGCTTACGGTAAAAAAATAAAAATAAAAAAAACACTATCCACACTTACCCCACCCCCTGTGCTTTTGGTGGCCGCAGGCCACCAAATGTGCAGGGCTTATTAATAGAGAAAAAAAACGTAATTTTGGCAACATGAAATTATAAAATCGAAATAAAAAAAACACTATCCACATTGACCTCACCCCCTGTGCTTTTGGTGGCCGAAGGCCACCAAATGTACAGGGCTTATTAAAGTTGATAAAAACCGTGCACGGAACGAACTGCGTTAAGTGGGCGCGCACGCCACAAATGGCGTAAAGTAACTTAGCATTTAAAAAACCGTACAAATTCACTGAAAAAACCATAGGTTTCACACACGTTATAGTTAGGAAATAGCATTTAAAAAACCTTGCTAATTCACTGAAAAAACCATAGGTTTCACACATGTTATAGTTAGCTGGACATTTTACTGATAAAAAACCAATGAAATTCCCCCGTTATAGTTACTGTAGGCAACTATAACTCACGCGACCGTAATCCTCTGCTGATGACATATGTGTCTTTATGAAAAAAAAATATTTGTAATATATGTATAGCTAAAATTTAATGGAAGAAGATATGGGCAAATAAGTGTCTAAATACAGTATTAGCATCAGCAGAGGATTGCGGTCGCGTGAGTTATAGTTGCCTACAGTAACTATAACGGGGGAATTTCATTGGTTTTTTATCAGTAAAATGTCCAGCTAACTATAACATGTGTGAAACCTATGGTTTTTTCAGTGAATATATATATATATATATATATATATATATATATATATATATATATACGGATGAAGAGTTAATAGTACACCTTTGATAGGTCCCTCGCTGCTTGTCCCGCCCCTTTTCCAGACCCTGTAAACGTTTAGGAAACACTTTTTTATTCTTGGCTAACATTTAGCCATTAGACCCTTTTTCACTCTTAAACTTAGCAACCCTTTCTTCATGACACCCTACTCTTACCGTTTACAACAGCGACCCTTCCCCGTTTTATTAATTTTAAGTTATTGCGCCTCACCCCACGCAGCATGAGTTTTATCAACATAATTAGTATTCGTTCGCCCACCATCAGCCCACTTGGGCAACTTTCTCCACTTGCATTATTTAATATAATTCTCTTTTTTATACTGATGGGAACTTAGTTTTTCCTATTAGTTTGGCAGACTCGCCTGTAGGTCGCCTCTACACGCGACCTACTTCTGCATTTGCCTCATTTGTGTAATCTAGGCCCCGGCGTTAGCCCACATTAGCAGCACGATACACACAGGCATTTGACCTGATACATATATTAGCATCACGCTTGCCAGTGTTCTAGGCTTGTCACTCACAGTACCAGCGACTCCGACGTACACAAACCTTTGTTTACGTTCGGGTGGGCTCTACACTTTAGTCTGCATCTGCGTAATACGGCAATACTCCACAACATTCCCTTCTTCAAACTCACACCAACAGGGGCGGTGGGTGAGATTTTAAAGTGGTGGGGCGCAAACGAATTAGCATACAGCACCGTAGCGAGCGAGCGCAGCGAGCAAGACCGAACCCCAAAAGGGGGGTTTGGGGGGGTTACCCCCCCCATGAAAATTTTGAAAAAAAAGAAGAAAAATCATGCATTTTCAAGCAAATTTGAGAAAGCAGAAAGGTTAATAAAGCAATTGTGAAAGTGCAGTTATTACATTAATAGATGGCATAACATAGGTAGCTGCTTATTCAGTATTACCACAGAGCTTCATACATTCTGTCCTATTATGCTCAGGTGCTGAATTCAAACTATAAGACTCATGGAAATCTCAGCTCTAAGAGTAGAAGAAGTTGCACAGCAGTGTAATGGTTGCCAGGCTCGTTCCGCAGGAGAGTCAGGAACTTGAAGAAAAGTCCACAGTCTTCCCCTACGGCCTTCCGACTCTATTAGACTCTAGAGTAACGAATGGCACGCAAGGGGAAAACAGGGAAACAAAACAAGGAAAGGCGGGGGAAGAAAAACAGTCTTACAACATACTGAATATTAGACTCTAGAGTAACAAATGGCAAGCAAGGGGAAAACAGGGAAACAAAACAAGGAAAGGCGGGGGAAGAAAAACAGTCTTACAATATACTGAATATAAAAGAGGCAGCGCAATGCGCTGTTACCGTGATTCTGGTTGAGCTGAACTTTGTACACACACTTCACATAGGTCCACGCAAGTACCCCAAATATAAATGGTATAAAGGTTTTGGCAATTTGCCAAGGGGAAAGGTTTGATAGGCAACACAAGCAACGAATCGTTCACCCTGCGGGAGACAGGTCCGGCCAGTGAACAAAGGTGAGCAAATCTGTGTAGTCTCCAAATAGAACAAACACTACAAAACTTTTAAAAACAGAGATAACAATGCATTTCTTACCTCAATCAGAATTTTTTGTATTCAAACAAGTAGCAGCATTCACTTTTTGTAAATGAAATCCGCACGTCTGTCTTTCAGTGTAGCAAATTTGTCAATTACTTTCATGTTGAAGTCCGGTATCTTTTGGACTAGCTTGCTCTCTACAGATAGCATCGCCAAAGCATTTAGTCTTTCCTCTAGCATGGTGTTCCTGAGGAATGTCTTTATGCGCTTTAAGGCTGAAAAACATCGTTCAGCTTCTACTGTTGTCATTGGAGTCGTAATCACAATTTTTAGTAAAGTCACTGTCTCTGTAAGTGAGTTTTCCATATGCAGTTTATGAATTAAACTCAGCAAAGTCAAGGCGCTTGTGGCCTTCCGGTACACAGGCATTCCGTAGAGTACAGTTAACTCAGTTCTCAGCTGCTCTTTTTTGAGCATAGGATATGCTTCCACAGCCTGATTCAGAGCACGCTCAGGGAAGGATTCATCATATTGTGCAAACTCTTTACTTTGTAATAAAGTCACACTCACCAAATGTTTTGTGAATGAAAACGTTCTTTCGCCTGCACAATTACAATGTCACATATCTCCTTTCCAATTCGAACCAGAGAGGTGATGTTTTGTCTGCGGTTTGCAAAAACAGAATGCTCCGGCAGTTTGCTCTCTAAATCTTCAACCCCATCTCTCACTTTCATAATCTGTTGTACAAATGCAGATGTATTGGCTTTCACAGAGACAGTATCTAGGTCTTTTCTTTGCAACTGATCGTATAACACATCAACAGGAATCATTATGTCATGAAATAAAAACAGTAAGAACTGAAACTCTTTGTCTTGTAGTGTTCTAATAAAGCCATGGGCTTCATTCTGACTTGTGTGATCAAAGTCTGCTCTGGATGCTATGGCGACAAAACATTTCTAGAGTAACAAATGGCAAGCAAGGGGAAAACAGGGAAACAAAACAAGGAAAGGCGGGGGAAGAAAAACAGTCTTACAATATACTGAATATAAAAGAGGCAGCGCAATGCGCTGTTACCGTGATTCTGGTTGAGCTGAACTTTGTACACACACTTCACATAGGTCCACGCAAGTACCCCAAATATAAATGGTATAAAGGTTTTGGCAATTTGCCAAGGGGAAAGGTTTGATAGGCAACACAAGCAACGAATCGTTCACCCTGCGGGAGACAGGTCCGGCCAGTGAACAAAGGTGAGCAAATCTGTGTAGTCTCCAAATAGAACAAACACTACAAAACTTTTAAAAACAGAGATAACAATGCATTTCTTACCTCAATCAGAATTTTTTGTATTCAAACAAGTAGCAGCATTCACTTTTTGTAAATGAAATCCGCACGTCTGTCTTTCAGTGTAGCAAATTTGTCAATTACTTTCATGTTGAAGTCCGGTATCTTTTGGACTAGCTTGCTCTCTACAGATAGCATCGCCAAAGCATTTAGTCTTTCCTCTAGCATGGTGTTCCTGAGGAATGTCTTTATGCGCTTTAAGGCTGAAAAACATCGTTCAGCTTCTACTGTTGTCATTGGAGTCGTAATCACAATTTTTAGTAAAGTCACTGTCTCTGTAAGTGAGTTTTCCATATGCAGTTTATGAATTAAACTCAGCAAAGTCAAGGCGCTTGTGGCCTTCCGGTACACAGGCATTCCGTAGAGTACAGTTAACTCAGTTCTCAGCTGCTCTTTTTTGAGCATAGGATATGCTTCCACAGCCTGATTCAGAGCACGCTCAGGGAAGGATTCATCATATTGTGCAAACTCTTTACTTTGTAATAAAGTCACACTCACCAAATGTTTTGTGAATGAAAACGTTCTTTCGCCTGCACAATTACAATGTCACATATCTCCTTTCCAATTCGAACCAGAGAGGTGATGTTTTGTCTGCGGTTTGCAAAAACAGAATGCTCCGGCAGTTTGCTCTCTAAATCTTCAACCCCATCTCTCACTTTCATAATCTGTTGTACAAATGCAGATGTATTGGCTTTCACAGAGACAGTATCTAGGTCTTTTCTTTGCAACTGATCGTATAACACATCAACAGGAATCATTATGTCATGAAATAAAAACAGTAAGAACTGAAACTCTTTGTCTTGTAGTGTTCTAATAAAGCCATGGGCTTCATTCTGACTTGTGTGATCAAAGTCTGCTCTGGATGCTATGGCGACAAAACATTTCTCAAGGCCCTCCCTCTGTTCAAAGATTAAGTTGACTGTACGAATGTGAAAGTTCCAACGAGTTGAGGATCCCCTTGGTACGCTTTTGTCCACAATCTCATGAAGGGCTTCTGTTCTTTTGGGGGAACGTGTGAAGAATGCTGCTATGCCTCCGATATCCTGAAAGAAAACTCGTGTCTCTCTGATCTTTGATACCGCCTGTTGCATAATAAGATTGAGTTGGTGGGCGTAACAGTGCACAAAATGAGCATTAGGGTACACATCTCGAATTCTCTTCTGAACTCCACTAAGGCTCCCACTCATTACGGATGCACCGTCATAGCTTTGTGCGATAAGTTTTTGTTTTTGAGGCAGGTCCGGGAAAATTAAGTCCAGTTGACACAGTATTGCTTCAGTGATGGTTGCTGCACTAGAGTCACTTAAATGCGTGAAGCCATAAAATCTTTTCACAATGTTTCTGTCACTGTCAAGGTACCGAAACACTAACACGGACTGTGTTTGAGTGGACACATCAGTGGTGTCATCAGCCCGAATAGCCACAAAGTCTGTGTTTCGCAACTCTTGCACAATATGGCTTCTTATAATTTCGAGCATACAGTCAAGGAGTTCATTTTGTATTGTATTAGAGGTGCCCTTAAAGACTGTAGCATGTGCTAAATGTCTTTCCAAATCCTGGTCTATGGTTGACATTAAATCCACTAGGCCTCGGAAGATCTCGGGTTTTGAGGAAGTTTCTGATTCGTCATGGCCTCGCAATGCCAGTTCGAAAGCACCACAGAAACGAATGCAATCAATGATCTTGGATAGATTTTGTCTGTTCTTATCAACAGCTTCATTGTGTTTTTGAATGGATTTGCGATACGCATCATTTATCTGCTGCACAATTGGTTCGTCTTCCCCCAACATTCCCAGTCTTGTCCGGTTTTCCAGATGATTTCTTGTGAGCGCATGCTTCTTCATTTTTTCAGCGATGTGCTTCAGGTCGACCATTCCTTGCCGTGTCCAAGAAAAGTCACCGCCAAACAGCAAGCAGGGGAAGCAGAACAGAGAATTTCTTATAGGGCACCCTGTAAGCCAATCAGCTTTTGTGTACCAGGCATTTGAGAATGTACGTTTCGACATTTTTCCTCTGTCCTGGTTGGTTTGCTGTAGGTTTATTTCAGGCTGATGAGGTCCCAATTCTTTTAACTGTAGTTTTTGTTCAAGTGGCCGTGACTGGAATGACTTTGTAATCAGCTCTTGTACTGTATTCATGATGGGGTGTTGCTGGCCTTACCAATATATATATATATATATTAAAGAAACCTGTCAATAATCAAAGTACAACGTATAAGGTGCAGTGCAATAATATGAAATTTCAGTATAAATACATTATACATATATCTTGTGCATTATCCTAATACATCTCAAATGACTGCTAAAAATAGAGCCGTACTGCCTCCTGCCTCTCTGTGCCATAGTGGTTGCTCGAGGCACTGAAAGACACTGCTTGAGGGCCTTGAGAGTGACCACATGACATACATAGCTCTAACTACGATGTAAAAAAATATATAGCATCAGTTTCCTTACCTTTAACACTGGTGTTTGCTGGGTTGTAGCCGGGGTCGGGTGAGAGAGCAGCAAAGGAGGTTGGGGTCCTCTTGTTGTTTGCTGGAAAATTGCCCCAAAATGCGGTAATGTTTCAGGTTGTCAGGTGCTGAAAATGAAAAGATAACAACAATTTATTTTTGAAACAGTAGGGTAATGAAACAAAGACTTTGGGGAAAAAACATAACGCTCCAATTTTTTCCTTGCAGTTTGCATCCAGCTCTTAGATGACAGTTAATAGCTGTCTGTTGTATGTTAGGATTTTAACTTAGAAACTGCAAGTAACAAAAGGATCTCTCTGCACAGGGCTCATTTAATACATTGATTAAACTTCTGCAGCGCCCAATTGTTTTTGTTTTAACTTCTCCCTCAGACATCACCTGGAGAAGAGTGCACTTGTTTCCAGAAGACTATGTTAGAGCAGACAGTTTAATCGAGGCCTCAACATTTGAGCACTGTCAGAATTCCCGCTCAAATGATAAATGATTCTATAATGCAACAGTCTACTGCCGGGGCTGAATTATATTAGCCATCGTTGCTCAAAGCCCATTTGAAACTTAATTGTGCTGTGATAGTGCTATCCCCCAGTCAGCAGAACAGCAGGTTTATAAAAATCATCTCCTGTGATTGTTAAATGCTTTCCTAATGAAGCTGACGATCACAACATTCCGCAATATAAACGAACGCTTCTGTCAAGATGTCACAAATGCCTGATAGCGGCCCACGCAGTGAGACCCCGCTCGAAGTGGCAGGCACTTTCAGCCCCAGAGTGTCCTCTCCAGTGTCATGGGCAAGAGCAGTGGGGAGTCCCCACTGTTATAAATTGCATTTGTGAGGCGGGGTTTCTTTAATATAATGCACGATAAATGACACGTTTCTGCTGCACACCTGTTCCAATCAAGCGGCCTTTTGCTCTTAACTGCCTTTCAGTTTGATTTCAAGTTTAGCTTTCAGTTTGGTTTATTCACTCACCTTGTCTCCTTATTCCGTCCCACACCTCTCACCGCCCCTTTCCCTTTTCAGAGCCTGCTCATACCCTGCAGCTTCGGCCTCTCCCTGCCCCGAGCTTCAGCCGCCAGCAGTGGTCCTCTCCGTCCAGTGTCCCCGAGTCGGGGACACTGGACGGAGAGGACCACTGCTGGCGGCTGAAGCTCGGGGCAGGGAGAGAGTGCAATGCTGCAGCTGCCTGGTTACCAGCCTCTTATACAAGGACACGTCACAATGTTGTTTTTTCGACGTGTCATCATACACATTCACAACTTTGTGGGTGATACCATGTGTTTTAAGATTAACGGGGGAGCAGGCAAGGCACTGGTATTGCGGTATTCGTTAAGTAAATCCAAATATTTCATGACAAAAATAACCTGCGATGAACCTGAAAAAAAATCCCCTCCTGCCCGAAACACTTCCTCAACACTGGTCTCTCCTTTCCTCTCTACTGCGGGGACGGCCTCCCCCTGCATTTGCCCTGCGCCTCGTGACATCACAGTGATGTTACATCATAAGCGTTCCATTCACAGGATTTTGCTTCTGATGCCGCTGGGAAGGCACGCGCCTTTCGAATCAATATAAAATGCAGGGTTTTTTAAGTCTTCATTTAAAATAAATGGAACTTTTTATCATAGTCCGCATTCTCATCGCTTGTTCAAACAGCGCTCCACCTTCATTGTACAAATTAAAATGATTTCTACTGGGCCACATCGCCGTATCCAAGATGGGAGAGGATGTGGTTTCACGGCTAGAGCGGCCGACCTTGAAGTTCCGGCACAAGGTTCCAGTCTGGCAGGAGGTTCAAAAGTCCTGTGATTTTGAACTCTCCCCGTGCCTTAATAATGAATGTGTTTCTCTGTCATGTAACTGGTGCTCAAGTAAAGCGCCCTGATACCTTTGGGTTGATTTAGCGCTATAAAAAACTGCAAAAACATCTCCCTGTCACTGTCAGCCCTGCTCCTCCCCTCGAGTACTGTCCAGTAATCCACTCCTTCCTGTGTTACGACAGCCGTTATACACTGCGGAGAAATTACCTATTTCAATTTTATGAACTGTTCGTAGAATACTTACATTTTACACTTTCTACTGTTTCAAATCCGTTGTCATTGTCTAGTCTATTCTATGTTGTCTCAATGTCATCCACGTTCAGCAAAGGGGGTGAAGACGATTTCAACAGGAAGTTTCCATGTGCTAATAAATTTGGCATCATTTACTGAATCCACACAAAATTAGTCACATGTTTAGAAAGGTTAGTTTTCTGTCGATTATATCAAGTCTTAAGCAAAACTCTCAGGAGCGCATGTAGTACGTCATAAAAACACATTAACTTCGCTGAAGAAATACCACAGTTAAGAATCAGTTTTGGTCCAGCGAACACAAAACTGAAAAAGCCATGAAATGTGCCAATTACAGTGTGCATGGCAGAATTTACAAAATAACTCATACCCACTGCCATGTTCAGTACTGTCCAGGAATATTTTCTTTAAAAAGCTGCCTACAAACAAAGAGCAAAATTTAGTGGAGGGATGAGTAATGGTGTGCATTGTATGTTGCACACCATAACTGGTGAATTTCAGGACGTTTTCAGTTTTGTGTTCACTGAACCGTAACTAGGCCTGGGAGAAATTTTAATAATGCTGGCAAAAGTGGTGTGATTGCCAAATGTTGATTTACGCTACATTTCTGACATTACTTGAAATTTCTCATTACACAACTTTATGTAATTTGTGCAAGAGACTTGATAAGTACATTATATTTTGCCAGACATTTTTACCAAAAATGCTTGTGAGGGAAATACCGGCAAATCCCATTCCACACACACACATATTTATATATTTATTCATTTATACATATATATGTGTGGGTGCATTATATATATGCAAATGCACAGACAGTATTATGTTATGTGTTGTCATTTTTCATAATTAACGGGTGTCTATGAAATATAGGATAAGGGTTTCATCACCATGAAGACAGCTCAAACCACTCTTCATAGCTTTACTTTTGTCCATTGTTTTATCCAAATTCTATTAATAAAAGCCAAGGTAAACAGAAACAGCTTCAACAATCTTCCCATTCTGCTAACATAATGCGCTTAACAAAGCAAAGGGCTTTTTTTAAAAACAATTCTGACATTTTCAATCACATAATGAAGTTTTTTTCTCTTATTTAAGGTACAGCAACGGATTAAAAATGCCATTCCACTCATTAACAATCAGAAGACGCATCCTACCTGTGTGTCCCCCCAGGCATGAAGAGATGGAGCAGCAGGCCCGATGCTGCAGCGTGTCCACACACCGTCCACGAGTCACGACCACGAGGCTCAGGCGACGCGCACGAGAGTGAAGTGAACCCGACCGTTACCAGATCCGAGTCATCCGACGCACGCTTACCTTACGTCACGCTCGGCTGCTGTGCTGCGCGGTGACCGGCCAATCCTGGCGCAGTGGCGCTGCATGCAGCGCCAGGATTGGCTTGGAGGGCACAGTGACTGCTCGCCCTGTCGCCCTTTTGCTGCCAGCGCTGCCGCCAGCAGGTCCTGCACCCCCTCCCCCCCTACTAGCTAATGGGGCCGGCCTGGGTGCGCATGCTCGGGCAAGTTGCTGCCCGAAGCATACATGCGGGGGAAAAAAAAACGTTTTTTTAAAGACCTGTCAATCATCATTCAAATCAATCACCACACCAGCCAGCCCGCCCCCCCCCCCTGCACACTCCCGATAAAGTCGGGTGCTGCCCGGCGCCGCCGGAATAATTTTGGTGCTGCGCTAAAGTAAATGGTAATTTGGTAAAACATTTATTTTAATTATTTAACTGTAGGGCAGCCGCGGGTCCAAGCAGCAGGGCTGGTGGGGCTACGCCCCTACGCCCCAATGGACGCACCGCGGCTGCACACCAATCTTCTTGTGATTCTATAAACATCAGGGTTTTCTGGGCACATACATGTTTTCTTTATGTCTATACATGTGATTTGAATGATGTCATACACGGGCATATGCCTGCCCCCAGTTTCATTTCTTATTTCGCTTTACCACATTACATTAAGGTGAATGTATGCCAGTAGTATATTTACATTTTGTTTGTTACTTTATATCATTTATCTTCGTTCTAGTATATACTTCACACTTTCACAACTGCTTTTCACATTGTCATGATGAAACAAACACAGTTATTCTTTATGTCTATGATCTTTCCAGTGAGGTTGCCGTGACAACCAAGTGAATAATGGTGTATATATGTGTCAACTCAGTGTAAACTAGACGTAGTGACCAAGGCAGGACTCCGCCAAAACGCGTCTAGCTTTTGTTGGATTAAAATACTTTTGTGCCACTATTTCACGGAGTCTGTGCCTGACTGTTATATATATATATAATTTTTTTTATATATACATACATATATACATACACACACACACAATGCACACATACATATATCTATTGTATATAAATATTTTAAACAATTTTTAGCAATGTTTTGGTTTGCAATATTCTCGTTTTGATTTCTTGATTTTGGTCACAGTTTTTTAATTGTCTTGATGATAGCTAGTATTTTTATATTTATGTTTTCGAGTTTTAGGTATTTTAGATTTTTTTATGACTATACTTTTGTAGTCGATATTTGTGTTTTTCAGTTTTACGTATAGCATGGCGATATTTGTGGTCTCAATATTTCTTGACATTATTTTTTATGTCAATATCATTTATCTCAATATTATGTCATAGACGCATACAGAATGCAGTGCAATTTATATAGACTATCAGAACA
This sequence comes from Triturus cristatus, assembly GCF_964204655.1. Lineage (NCBI taxonomy): Eukaryota > Metazoa > Chordata > Amphibia > Caudata > Salamandridae > Triturus > Triturus cristatus. The sequence continues at coordinate 241,183,928 of NC_140592.1, read as the reverse complement.
CAACAGATTTGCAATGGAAGTGGGGCTTAAAAGAAAAGCATGATTGTCTGGTAGGGGTCCAAGAGTCATGGAAATGGGATTAAACATGTAATGTGGTACTCATTAATTTGAAAAACTGACTGCGTATGTGGACAAGCCCAAGAGAGGTAGTGAAGGAAATTCCTAGGAGAATCCACTGTTGGTTGCCCGCATCGCAGCACTTGTGTATGTTACCTCCTGGTGCGTCTTCTGTCAGACACCCCACTGGCTCTGCCTCGTTTCCAGGTGCATCCACTGGCGCGCTCTCAGCATCTTCGACTGGCATGGGAAAATGTAAAACATCCAGCAAATCCTCCCCTTGTTGTCCTCACTCTGTGGTTAAATGATCTGGAGAAATAGACAGGGAGGCGGCCTGCCAATGGTAGCACACGCCTGAACTCTGTCTCCAAGAAGGCTTACTTGGTATTCCACTCTCTCCTGAATCTGTTTCATACCACAGACTTGAGATTCAGGTTTGCATTTGTTTGCTTCTTCATATCAATTCAAAAGTGCAGCCCATTTTCCTGCATCTATTTTCTTTTCAGGATCCTTCAATTTCGTTTTCAGAATATTTAAATGATCTATGTCAAAGTACCACTATCAGGAGAGGATTTCTTCTCATCTTTGTTAGTAAAACCCAGGGAAGCTGAATCACAAAATACCAGCCCACGGAACACTCGTGGAGTGTAGGCCAGAAATCTTCAGTGGAAATACTGCTCGGGGTCTTGTCTACAAGTAGCCCAAACACAGCCTCAGGGGTCGCCAAAAAGCATATGCTGCTGCAAATGGACACGGTGCACAGGGGTACAGGTTGCACGGTCCCCGCAGGTCTCAGGATTGCTGAGAGCACTAGTCGACCTCGGGGACAATTGGGAACCCACCTCCTGTGTTGCAGAAATCTTCAGAGTCCTCAGGAGCTCGGGAGATGCAAACCGGTCAGATGCGTTTAAGGTGCCTGCCTTGCAGGGGAGTAACTCCTTTACTCCAAGGGAGATTCTTCAGTCATCCAGCATAGTGTAGATAGTCAAAGTACCTGTTTTCTGTAGCAGAAATTTGTCCAGGTAAATCTAAAGTCCTGTAGTCAGGGGTTCCTACTTTATACCCAAGGAAGGGGTGGGACAAACTCTGGGAACCCTTCTGTGGGAGGGTCAGGACAGAGGGGTGGCTACACCCATGTCCTTTGTGCAGTTTCACGCCAGAGCAGGAGCAAATGGCTCCTGCAACCGGTTTGAGCTGGACTATGCACAGGGACACCAAATGTGCCCCCAGTGCAGATATCAAGGCACTCTCAGAGTGCACCACCCAGCCCCAATACACTAAAGCCTGTCTGGGAGGTGGTCACACCTCCCTCTGACAGGAAACCTATTGTCCAGCCTTCCCCTGCTGGAGTTTTGTCCAGCAGCAGGAGGGCAGACTTGTGTCTTTTGCTGGCAGCATTCATTTTGTGATGCCAGGTTCTGTTAAGCTGGTACCGGGTGTACTGGTGTTGTCATATTTCTCCCTCTAGGAGGGTGGTATCATACCTCCCCCACCAGTTACTGGCAGAGAGGTATGATTCCAAGGTGTTTGACACCAAACACGGCATGTTTCCATGCAGCCTTTTTAAAGTTAGCATTTACCGCAAGGTTATAATGCATTAAGAGTATATGGTTGGTGGGGGCGTGGCCAAGCCGCGGGCTGAGATGGCCGCGTGGTGTTGAAGCTCCGTGGCCGACTCAGCGCCAAACCTGTCTTTCCTGACCTCCTGATGCGGGCGAAGACTGCCCGGACCCGGCGCTGACTCCCCTGCTCTCCTGCAGCGACCCGGAGTGGTGATCTGGCCCCGACTGCGCCCGGAGCGACCGAAGAACGCCAGGGCCGAGCGGACCCGATGCCCAAGATGGCGGCCTGACTCGGCGGCCGGGGAGGTGAGTGCGGCGGCGGCGGCCGATGGTGATGCGGGTGGCCGGGGGGAAACTGGGGGGGGGGATTTGAGCGCTGGGGCGCGGTCTGGTGTGGGTCCGCTTCGCCCCCTTCGCCGCCGTTGGCCTGGAGCGGACCGGGCGTTGGGCCGTTGCTCGGCCCCGCGGTCGCGTCCTCCCTCGCTGGCCCCTCTCGGGTTCCCCGCGCTGTTGCGGTCTGGGGACCTGGGGGGGCGACGGCACGGCTGACTGGCGGTGGGGGTGGGCTGGAGGGGATCTGCGCTGACCCCAGCGCCCGGGCCGCCTCTGCCCCCCTTCCCTGGGACCTTGCTCGGCTGCTCCTGAGTCGCCTGGCCGCGTCTGCTGCCGCCCCGCTGGCCGCCCGCCCGCGCTGCTTGGTCCGAGACTCGGACCCCCAGAGAGGCGCCCCCTGGTCTTTTAGCGCGAAGAGGACGCCTTGTAGCGGTGCGGCCGGTGCTGGTGCCCGGGTCTGGTGTGCCACGTGGCCGGAGCCTGCGAGGGACCGCTGCATCGCCCGCGCTGCGGGCCGAAGAAGTGGCGGAGCCGTTTCTCCTCCTGAGTCGTCGTCACAGTGCCTTGAAGCCGCCTTTTGGCCCCCTACCCGCGACTGGCAGTCTGTCCGGGTGGGGGCATGGGACGAAAGGACCCCAAGCAAAAGACTCTGCCCTTTGAAAGGCTCCACGATCAGCCGGCGGACAAGCGCCCGGACATGTCGGACCCTGCTGGGGGCCAGTCCTCTGGCCCGGCGGCTGCTGCTCCATCCCCAGAATGGCTTCAAGAGATGCGTGCTGGATTCAGGGCCCTCGATGGACGCTTTGATGCCCTGAACAAAATGTTAGAAACGATGGGGGCGAAGATCCAGGCCCACGATAAGCGTTTGGGGGAGGCTGAGGCTCGAATATCTGCGGTGGAAGATGGCGCAGTGCAGGACACCAAACGCTTAGACCGGCTGGAGCGCATACTAAAGGAAGTGGCCATCAAGAACGAGGACTTGGAATCGCGCAGTCGGCGCAATAACGTCCGAATCACTGGGGTTCCTGAATCCACGGCTACCGGCAGGCTGGATGTTTTTGTTGAGCAACTATTGTCGGACATTTTTGGGAGAGACTCCTTCACACCAGGCTTTGTGGTAGAGAGGGCGCACCGCTCACTTGGGCCGCGACCTAACCCGGGGCTCCCTCCTCGCCCCCTGATCGCCCGGATCATGAACTTCCGAGACCGGGACACGGCCCTGCGGCTGGCCAGGGAGAAGGGCGAGATCACCTGGCAGGGCTCGAGACTCTCGTTCTACCCTGATTTTACCGCCATGGTACAGGAGGCTAGGCGTAAATATGTTGGGGCGAAGCTGTGCTCCGCAACCTAGGCCTCAAGTATGGTATGCTGTATCCGGCCCGGCTGAGGGTTGACATCGATGGCCGACCGCGGATATTTGACAATCCTACTGCGGTGCAGGAGTTCTGCCGAACATATAAACCACGCAGGGGCCCTTCGGGGGGCGATGAGGATGGACACTCTCCTCCGCGCAGTGGTTCTGCGATTAGCCAAGACCTGTTCTCCGGCTCTGGGCCTGGCTGAGTCGGTGCCCGCAACGCAGCTTTAGACTTCTTTTTCTGTCTGTTTGCAATGGGGAAGTTCGAGACACTTTGCTATTTCCTTGCTTTTTCTGTGGTGCTGGGTCGGCGGCGGGTCGTTGCCATTCCCCTTTGGTTGACACCGCCGGGAGCACTTTTGGCTTACAATGCCTATTTTTTGTTCAATTGTATATCATTGGTATTGCTATTTGAAACTTCGCTTTTCTTCCACAGGTTGGGGTTTGCCTCACGTTTGCGTGATGTGGCTGGGTGGGGGGTGGGGGGACGGGATGGGGAGTTTTGATATTCTTGACATGGCTGGTCAGATTGTAACTTTGCGGATACACGGAGACGCTTCTGCTTTCCTGCTCTCATTGCTAGTGGTATGGCAGCAACGGTACACATAGGCTTACATGAAGCCCCCCTTGGCCTTTCTCTCATGTCTTGGAACGTCAGAGGCCTGAACAGTCAACGAAAATGCAAGCAGGTACTACACTATCTGAATCGACACAGGGTCGACATTGCCTTCCTGCAAGAAACGCATTTACACACCTCTGTTCCCGCTCGCTTTGCAGCTTCCTGGGGCGCCCATAGATACTTCTCCAATTTTAGCAATTACGCCCGAGGCACCGCGGTGCTGATTCACAAGAGAGTCCCGTTTCATTGCCAGCTGTTCCGGGGGGATCCGGAGGGTCGCTTCTGCATAGTACGAGGGGTGTTGATGGGTCATGCGGTCATCCTGGTATGTGTGTATGCCCCTAACACTGATTCCCCGGAATTTTTTCATGCGCTGGCTTCCCAGCTTGCGACGCTTGAACCAGCGGGCCTTATTCTTGGCGGCGACTTTAACTTATTGCTAGATGCTGATTTGGATAGCACGTCTGGGGCTGCTCCTTCCAAACCCAGGGTGCGGCGCGCTCTTTTGGACCTTTGTCACCAGTTCTCCCTAGTAGATATTTGGCGCAGGCGCAACCCAAACACCACTGACTACACACATTTCTCGGGGCAACACAACACTTGGACCAGAATTGACTATTGGCTGCTGTCCCCGGGCCTGCCCCCATGGTTTGGTGGGCTCCTTACTCTCCCTAGAACGTACTCAGACCACTCCCCTGTGTCGCTCCGCTTGGATGTCCCGCGCCCCGAGGGTTTTGAGCGACAGTGGCGATTCCCTGGGAGAGCACTGCTGGATGACTTATTTGTCCACGAGATTTCCAAGGCGATAGAGGACTACTTCACGATTAATGCAGGATCTGTAGACTCTCAGGCCGCGCTCTGGGAGGGGTTTAAGGCCTACATCAGGGGGATTTGCATAGCCAAGCACTCTGGGGTCCTGAAGGTGCTGCGCGCAACCATTAAGCAACTGGAGGCACAGCTAGAGTCGATTGATGCTGAGGCGCAGCGTGGGCAGGCTGGGGACGTGTCCGCTAGGCGGCTTCGCCTCCTGACTGACTTCCGGGAAGCTGCGGACAGGGAGATTCTGTATCTTGGGAAGTACCAGACAGCGCGTAGATACGGTGAGGGAGACAGGCCGGGACGCACACTGGCTCAGGCTTTGAGGCCTCCGTATGGTAAGTCCTTGATAGTTGAGGTGAGGGGCGTGGATGGCTCGCTCCGCACAACTCCCACAGAGATCAGAGACGAATTCCTGACCTACTTCTCCGAACTATACAAGACCAAGCTGGGGGAATCCCCAGCCTCTCGTGCTGCCTACTTGTCGGAAATCGCACTTGTGTTCCTCGATAAGGGCATGCAGGAGTTCATGGCGGAGCCTATAACTGTGGCGGAGGTGCGCGGGGCGATTAAGGTGCTTCGCGGGTCCACAGCCCCCGGCCTCGATGGCTTCTCCGGGGATTTTTATAAGGCTTTCTCTGATCAGCTGGCGCCACAACTGATAGAAGTGTATGCGGAGGCTCTGGAGCGCGGCTCCCTTCCGGCTACCCTCAGCGAGGCGGTAATAGTCCTACTTCCAAAACCAAACAAGGACCCGACGTTGTGTAGTTCCTATCGGCCCCTCTCCCTTTTAAACTTTGACTACAAGATCCTGGCAAAGATAGTGGCCAACAGGCTCTCTCAATTGATGGAATTTATCATTTCGCCCGTCCAATCGGGCTTCGTCCCGCGTCGCTCTACGTCTTTAAATCTGCGAACGCTTTTCACGGTCCTACATAGAATTAACCCTGCCACGCCTGCGGCGGCGGTCCTCCTGGATACCGAGAAGGCCTTCGACACTCTAGAATGGCCTTTCTTTCTCTCCGTCATGCAACGTATGGGCATGCCGGAGAACTTCCTTGCTACCACGCGGCTTTTGTATAGCCGCCCCACGGCCCGATTGCGTATCAATGGCACGCTGTCCTGTCCCTTCTCTTTAACGCGTGGTACGCGGCAGGGCTGTCCACTCTCACCGCTACTGTTCATTTTGGCCATGGACCCCTTGATCCGACATTTCCAGGAGCGCCATCTCCACAGGGGTCTCCAGTTCCGGACGGGTCCCTTGCTTGCGTCCCTCTACGCAGATGACACCATACTGTATGTAAGAGAACCGCAGGTCAACCTAGCCCCCCTGATACAGGAGATCCTTCGTTTCGGCGCACACTCCGGGCTGGGCATCAACTGGCATAAGTCCGTAATCTTCCCATTAACCAGCAGCACCTCCCCATGGCAGTGCGAGTACCCGTTGGAGTGGTGCTCTGACTCGGTTCGGTACCTGGGCATACAGATCCATCTTCACACGGACGAATTTATCCGCCTCAACTATGGCCGCGCTTTGGACAGGCTGGAGACACAGGTGGAGGGATGGTTGAGGCTCCCACTGTCCATGTCGGCCAGAATTGCAATCATAAAAATGATAGTTCTCCCTAGATTTTTATACCTCTTCAATAATATCCCTGTCCCTATCACCCGGGCCTTCTTCTCCACGCTGCGATCCCAGCTGATCAGGCTGGTATGGGGCGGGAGGCACCCCGGATCGGTTGGAAGACCCTCACGCTCCCTCCTGATAGGGGCGGCCTCGGGGTACCGGATCTGTATTTGTACTATCTGGTTGCGCAATGTGCGCACGCCTATGCCTGGTACCACCCTGACGCTCGTATTCCGTTCCTGCGTCCCGAGGCGGATTTCGTTCTCCCGGGCCGTTTGGCGGCTGTGTTGCCAAAGGGGGTTCCCCGGGACCCAGTTGATATTCAAACGGTGTCCACCACAAGCTGGGCGTGGCATCGTCTTACTCACTATCTAGCCCAGCCTCTCCTCTACTCCTCTTCTCTTCCACTTCCCAACCCCGGATTGCTGTCTGGCACGGGGGAGGCGCTGGTTCAGCGTACTTTGACCAAGTTTCACCTTACTAAGATCGGAGACCTCTACCCTGGGGGCCACATATTTTCGGTCTCGGAGGAGGAGCGCTTCAGTGAGGCCACGTTCATGGACAAATTTGTCCTGCGCCGGCTTTATTGTGCGGCTCATTCAGACATTGCTGGATTCCCTCTCGAGCCAGCATCCTTCGAGCCTCTAACTCTCCTCATTGACAAGGACTCGGGTGCCCATATGGTTTCTAAGCTTTATAAGGCATGCGCAGCGCTGGTTCCATGTGAGGATGGCCGATTGAGAGCGGCCTATGAGGCAGATTTGGGTAGGCCGATCACAGATGACCAATGGACCGCTTGTTGCAAAGTCACTAACGCGATATCGCTCAATAGTCGACATAAGCTCCTCCATTATAAATTTCTTCGCCGCTGCTACATGACCCCAGCTAGGCTCCACGCCATTGACCCTGCGCGCCCGCACACATGTTGGAAATGCGCTGCACCACACGCTGACTTTGCACACCTGTCCTGGACGTGCCCCAGACTGCAATCATACTGGACGCAGATACATGAGATCCTTGGCGTTATGTTGGAGCTCACGCTGGTTCCCACTCCGGAGGTTGCGTTATTGGGCTACACAGTGAACTTCCCCAAGAACGTCCGCAGGCTAGCCTCCCTGGGCCTGCTACTCGCCAAGCGTGAGGTGGCAAAACATTGGGGCGGTAGAACGGCCCCCACGGCCGGGACATGGCTCACGTCTATGGCTTATTGCAGCACAAATAGCGAGATCTACGCCAGTCTCCTCCCTGCAGTGGCGCGTCCCAAAGATATCTGGGGCCCCTACAAGACCTATATCGCTAACCTCCCGAGCTCTTCCCCACCGCGAGCCAGTTCCGGAATAGTGCCTACGGGAGTGGGGTAGCTCTGGTAGTCCTCCCTGTTGGGTATTGGGGGGATGTGCGCTCTCGGGGCGGGCTGCATTGGGGAAGCTGAGCCGAAGATGGGGGTGCCCGCTGCACATGGTTGGTGTGTCCTGACTGCGTCATTCCCCTTTGGTGGACACGGGCGGATGAGACGGGTGGGCTCTGGATGGGGGGTCTTTCTATGGTCTGCTGCCATGATGTTGAACTGCTGTTTGTATATGAGGGGGGAGTGTAATGCTGTATCTCCGCACTTGTTCCTAAATGTCTGCACAGCCGATATTCTCGCATTGTTATGTTTTTCAAAACTAAATAAAAAGATTAAAAAAAAAAAAAAGAGTATATGGTTGGCTGCATCACAAACAACCCCAGAATAGAGGTTACGAAGGCTGCAGAGGGACTCTGCTCATGCAGGTGCACCCTCTCACATAAAACCCAGCACCCTGCCTTCAGGATTGATAAGGCCTGCCATAGGGGTGACTGATAGGTTTATATGTGCAGTGATGTGAAGTAGATATAGTGAACCTATATCTAAGTAAGGGGTGCATGCACCACCTTACACAGGCTGCTGTAGCAGACCTGTTGTGTCATTTTGAATGGTCTCCCAGTGGTGGCATAATACATGCTGTAGCCCCTGAGGGGCCTCTGGGGTTCCTATGCCCTGGGTACATAGTATACCATATAGTAGGGGATTATAAGGGCACCCCAGAATCCAATCTGGAGTGTACCTAAAGTACATGCAATCAATTTAGAGGAGAAAGCAGCTAGGCTGGGGTCCTGGATAGCAGGATCCCAGCCAGTCTAAGTCAAAAACAGTGAAACATCAGCAAAAAGTGGGGGTAACTATAACAAGCAGATCCTACTCTCCTACACAACCCCCCCTCCAAACGTAAGGATATTAAACTAACCTTGATCAGTTGAGTCTTCATGTTCTTAGTGGAAATATCTGGAGAGTCCATCTGCATTTGCATGGTTACTCCCAGGTCTATGTTCCACTGTATAGTCCATCCCCTGTAGGGAAATGGACCACCTCAAAAGTTTGGGGTTTTCACCCTTCATCTGTTTTAGCCATAAGAGGGGCTTATGGTCTGTCTGAACAATGAAGTGAGTGCCAAACAAGTATGGCCTCAGCTTCTTCAGAGCCTAAGCTACAGCAAAGGCCTCCTTCTCAATAGCTGACCAACGTTTCTCTCTGGGGGTCAGCCCTCTGCTAATAAAAGCTACTGGCTGATCCTGACCCTCATCATTCAATTGTGATAACACAGCCCCTACCCTCAACTCAGATGCATCTGTATGGACAATGAATTGTTTGGAATAGTCAGGACTTTGCAGAATGGGAGCAGTGCACATTCCCTGCTTCAGGTCATCAAATGCCTTTTGACAGCTAACTGCCCACTGAACTTTCTTTGGCATTTTCTTGAAAGTTAAGTCATTCAAAGGGGTCACTATGGATCTATAACCTTTGACAAACCTCCTATAATACCCAGTCAGGCCCAAGAAGGATCTGACCTGAGTCTGGGTAGTTGGAGCAACCCAGTCCATGATGGTCTGGATTTTGCTCTGCAATGGTTGAACCTGGCCTCCACCCACAAGGTGGCCCAGGTATACAATCTGACTCTGCCCTATCTGGCACTTGGTGGCCTTGATAGTGAGGCCTGCTTTCTGCAGGGCCTCCAAAACATTTCTCAGGTGGACCAGGTGATCCTTTCAGGTGGAGCTAAAGACAACAATATCATCAAGATAAGCTGCACTATAGGCTTCCAGGCCTGTAAGGACTTTATTCACCAACCTTTGAAAAGTGGCAGGTGCATTCTTCAAACCAAAGGGCATCACCACAAATTGGTAGTGCCCACTAGGGGTAGAAAATGCTGTTTTTGGCTTTGCATCATCAGCTAGTCTGATCTGCCAGTAGGCAGATGTTAGGTCAAATGTGCTCAGAAACTTGGCTGAGGCCAAAGTATCCGTAAGCTCATCCGCCCTAGGGATTGGATGGGCATCAGTCCTAGTGACTGCATTGAGACCCCTGTAGTCAACACAAAACCTCATCTCCCTCTTACCATTCTGGGTATGAGGTTTAGATACTAAGACTACTGGACTAGCCCAAGGGCTATCTGAGGGTTCAATAACTTCCAAATCCAACATCTTTTGGATTTCAGTCCTGATGCAGTACCTCACATGGTCAGGTTGCCTGTAAATCTTATTTTTAACAGGCAGACTATCCCCAGTGTCCACTTTATGAGTGCACCAGGTAGTCTGACTTGGAGTAAGTGAAAACATATGTCTAAACTGATTAAGAACGTTTCTGCAATCAGTTTTCTACAGGACAGCAAGGCTGCCTGCCAAGGCTACACCATCAACTGGACCATCATCAGGGTTCTGTGAGAGCAGGTCAGGGAGTGGATCACTCTCTTCCTCCTGTCCCTCATCAGTAGCCATGAGCAAGCCCATGTCAGCCCTGTCACATATGGTTTGAGAATGTTAACATGGAGCCCCCTATGGGGGCTCCTGGGAGTTCCAAGGTCCACCAGGTAGGTAACCTCCTCCTTTTGCTCAATTATTGTATGAGGCCCACTCCACTTGTCTTGGAGGGCTGCTGGAGCCACAGGCTCCAACACCCATACTTTCTGCCCTGGCTGGTAAACAGTCAGCACAGCCTTTTGGTCATGCCAGGCCTTTTGCATTTCCTGGCTAGCCTCAATGTTTTTAGTTGCCTTCTTCATGTACTCAGCCATCCTGGAGCGGAGACCAATTACATAGTCCAAAATATCCTGTTTAGGGGGTTTAAAAGGTAACTCCCATCCCTCCTTCACTAGACACAATGGACCCCTAACTGGATCTCCAAACAGAAGTTCAAAAGGGCTGTAACCAAATCCCTTCTGAGGAACCTCTGTAGGCAAAGAGAAGGCAGGGCAAAAGTATGTCCCATGTGCGCCTAAGCTTTTCTGGGAGACCTTGAGGGTTTTGTTGAACCTTTCAACTAACCCATTGCATTGTGGGTGATAAGAGGTGGTAAGTTTGTAATTTACTCCACACTCCTTCCACATAGCTGTCAAATAACTAGGCACGAAGTTTTCACCTCTTTCTGATACTACCTCCTTAGGAAAACCCACCCTGGAAAAGATTCCCAGGAGGGCCCTTGCCACCACAGGTGCTGTGGCAGTTCTAAGGGGAATTGCCTTAGGATACCTAGTGGCATGGTTCACCACCACCAGTATCAATCTGTGCCCAGATGCAGTTTGAGGATCCATGGGACCAACTATATTAATCCCAACCCACTCAAAGGGAACCCCCACCACAGGTAGTGGTATCAGGGGGGCCTTTGTAGTACCACCTGCCTTACCACTGGCTTGACAGGTGACACAGTAGCGACAAAACTCCTTGGTGTCCTCAGACATGTGAGGCCAATGAAAGTGAGGGACAATTCTGTCCCAAGTCTTGTTTTGGCCCAGGTGACCTACTAAGGGGATGTCATGTGCTAGTGTCAATAGGAAGCCCCTAAACTTCAGAGGTATAACCAACCTCCTGGTGGCACCAGGCTTGGGGTCTCTACTCTCTGAGTAAAGGAGTCCTATCATCCCAGTAGATCCTATGGGACCCACTAGCCCTCCCAGCAGCCACAGCAGCAGCTTGTTATCTGAGGGGTTGAAGAGAGGGGCAGCTCAGCTGCTCCTGGCTCAGATCTGCCCTGGAAGGGCCCCCTGTCCCCAAGAACTCAACCTGATCAGGTTCAAGCTCCTCTGAGACAGTTCCTTCTTCCGGACTAAGATCATCTCCCTCAAGAGACTGATCTGAACTCTGAGTCGGGGGAAGACACTGCCGTACCCCGAATGCTCCTCCTCTTGGAAGGCGCCTAATCCAATTTTCCAGGATCCAGGGCCTGTTGAGTGGAAGACATTTTTGCCTGTGACCTAGTCATAGCAAACACATCTGCAGGGTTACCCAACATTTCTGCATGAGTCCTGAGTTCCACTTCAGCCCAAGCTGAAGTTTCTAAATCATTGCCCAACAAGCATTCAACAGGGAGGTCTGCACTTACCACAACCTTCTTAGGGTCAGTTACCCCTCCCCAGGTGCAATTAACAACTGCCAAAGAATGGTCTGTCCTGACATTGCTAGCATTGGTCACTTGGTACATCTCACCAATTATGATTTGCTCAGGAGCCACAAGATCTTTTGTCACCATGGTGACACTTGCTCCTGTGTCCCTGAATGCCAAGGCCTCTTTTCCATTTATCAAAGGCTGTTGTCCAGATTACTGGGACTGGCAAATAAGGAGGCAATATCCATGACCCCATCACAGATCAGTACAGCCTGAGTTGGAACTCTGACTAGGCCAGAGTCCACCTCAGATCCCAGGGTTAACCCTACTACACCCTTATTCTGAGTACCACTTGGAGCTGAACTGGGGGAACAGTTGCCTTAGGGGCAATGGTGGCTGGAGTTGAGTCCTTGGACTTGGTACAATCACTTGTCCAATGGGTCTTCTGTTTACAGATTTGACACCATGGCTTCTTCTTGCCTTTTCCCTTGTTGTATTGTGACTCCCCACCAGATGAAGATTTTTGGGGCCCTTGAGAAGACTTCTGGTCTTTACCCTTCTCCCCACCCTTATCAGAGTTTTTAGAATCTTGCTTCTTGGATTCACCACCTTGGTTCTGAATCATTCTGCCTCACCCTGGTTCTGACCCATTTGTCTGCCTTCTGGCCCAATTCTGAGGGAGAGGTCAGATCAGAGTCCACCATGTACTGATGCAACTGCTGCAACAACTGATTTTGACAATTATTAAGGATCTGCTCCCTCATAATTAAATTATACAATCCTTTAAAATCACACACTTTACTGCCAAGTAACCAGCCTTCCAGATCCTTAGTAGCACAATCTACAAAATCAACCCAGTCTTGAGTCTGTGTATTTTGGGTATCTCTGAACTTAATCCTGTATTGTTCAAAGGTTAAGCCAAACCCATCAATCAGAGCACTCTTCAAGACTTTGTAATTATCAGCATCCTCTTCTCTAACGGTGAGGAGCTTGTCTCTACCTTTGCCTGCAAAGGAGAGCCACAAGATTGCTGACCACTGCTCCTGAGGGACCCTCTGAACTTTACAGGCCCTCTCTAGTGCAGTTATCCATTTGTGGATGCCATCCCCACTCGGGTAGGGAGGGACAATCTTGTTCAGGTTCCTATGGTCATGAGTATGCTCTCTACCTCTAGGGACACTGTTGCTGCCACCATGGGGCTCTAGCCTTAACTTTTTGGAAGCTCTCTGAAGCTCCAGGGATTCCCTATCTAAGACCAATTGCTCTCTCTTGATTCTGACCTTAGCTCTCTCAAACTCAAGCACTTGGCACTTCTTCTCATAGGAGGACTCCATTTTATGAGAAGCAGGGGTCCTATGAGAAACAGAGGTCCTTACAGAAGCACCAGAATGATTAGACTCCTGAGAAGGAGATCTTGATCTTCTTGGTAAACTGTTAACCCTTCCAGGTGGGGTAAAGAGAGGGCCACTGAGGCCTTCTCCCTCGCCTTCAGGAAGGATTGGATTGTCCAGGTTAGGATCCTCTGGATCCTCCTGGCCAGCAACAGAGTCCAGGTCATAGAAGTTTTCACTTCCTGGCCTTTCCTTTTCTGATGTCTCACCCAACTTGCCTGCCTCATCAGACCCTGGGGTCTTTCTGAGGTCATCTAAAAGCAAAGCGTGAGGCGTTGAGTGTGGGTTTTTCCCTGTCTTCAGTTTCCTAGATGTAAACATGGTCCTCAATTCTTGGAATGGGATATGGTCATACTTAGTTGGCAGAGGCCCACTGGCCTCTGGCCTAGAAGACATACTAGTGTTATGTGGTGTGCCACCTACCTGACCTAGTGGGAGCTACTAAACTCTCTTGAGTTGGAGAAAGGATGTGCTAGACCCTTGACTTACCCAACTCTAAGTTCAGTAGAACTTACTTTATTCTAGTCTTGATTTATATGTACCTAGTACCTTTAGTGTTTTTCAGTTAGTCACTCAATGAGATTATCTGGCAAAACAATAGCAAGCTTGAATCCCAACCGCTGCACACCAATGTGAGAAGTTGTCCTGGTATATGCTGTCCACTAGTTAAAGTGGGCACCTTGCACCATTTCAAATGACCCTTATTGATGATTAGGTTAAAGACAACCTTTATTGAAAGCTAGCCTAGTGGTAGCTATGGAGAGCAGCCTTAAAGGCTAAGTCTCGAAGGAATGTAAAGCAGCTTGGATTACCAGATTGTAACCTCCTGAATGACCAAATGGAAGGATAACCACACAAGGAATATATAAAATATATGAATTTATTACTAAACACTCTCTTTATGTGATTAGACCTCTTTATGAGATTAGAGAACAAGGCACACAATATTAAAGCACTAGAACGACAGTAAATAGCACAATACACAGTGGGCTCCAGGGGGAGACCAAACGATATACTAAGAAAGTGGTATAACAACCACGACTTGACTAGACACAGTGCCTAGAGCACGTAGAATCGCTGGGACCCCAAAGAACCACCCAAAGTAGTGACACAGGGGACCCACGAAGGACGGGTGCAGTATGAGAATACAGACACGAGCGCCGTCCAACTCTATGTGAAAGTCGCGGTTGGAATTTTAAAGATTAAGGACACTTAGGAGAGGACTTCAAGCAGACCCTTTGGAACATAGAAGGTTCTAAGGCCAGCACCCTTGAGAGTACCGAGGTACCCATGTTACCTATCCCAGGAGAGCCGGGTGCATAGGGGTCAAGTGGTGTCGGAAACGCTAGTGGATTTTAATGGCGTGATGCGAAGAAATGCTGCTGCCGGGAAGATGAGAAGTGTCTGGTGTGATCCAAGCCTGGATCAGAGCTGAGAAGAACCTGAAAGCAGAGGGGACAGAGTCTGGGTCACTTCACAGTGACCAGGGGCACAGTAAACGAATGCCCCCCGATGTCGGGTGTTTCAGGTAAGAAGAGGTGAAGCTTGACTCTGCAGCCACGTGGACCAGGAGATGTCGACGATGACCAAAGTCCGGAGGTGAGCTGTCCCACAAAGGATGTCGAGTGCTGGGGGGTCAGTGTCCGGATTGAACACCAACAAGCCTTGCCAACTGCAACCCACTCGGTCAGAGGAAAGATGCTTCGGTGAGGACCAGCAAGGTCCTGGGGACTCTCCAAGCAATGGTGAGTCAGGGCACATCTGGGGAAACCAGGAAAGCCCACTTAAAGTTAAGGTTACCTTCACAGGGATCCACAGGTCGATGGACCAGGGATCAGCCTCAGGGGTCACCAAAAAGCATATGCTGCTGCAAATGGACATGGTGCACAGGGGTATGGGTTGCACGGTCCCCACGAGGGATGCGGGTCTCAGGATTGCTGAGAGCACTAGTCTACCTTGGACACTTGGGAACCCACCTCCTTTGTTCCAGAAATCTTCGGAGTCCTCAGGAGCTTGGGAGATGCAAATCGGTCAGATGAGTTTAAGGTGCCTGCTTTGCAGGGGAGTAACTCCATTACTCCAAGGTAGATTCTACAGTCATCCAGCGTAGTGTAGATAGTCAAAGTACTTGGTTTCTGTAGCAGAGTTTTGTCCAGGTAAATCTAAAGTCCTGTAGTCAGGGGTTCCTACTTTATACCCAAGGAAGGGGTGGGACAAACTCCGGGGACCAACCTATGGGAGAGTCAGGAGAGAGGGGTGGCTACACCCATGTCCTTTGTCCAGTTTTGTGCCAGAGCAGGAGCAAATGGCTCCTGCAACCGGTTTGAGCTGGACTATGCACAGGGACACCAAATGTGCCCCCAGTGCAGACATCAAAGCACTCTCAGAGTGCACCCACCCTTCCCCAATACACTAAAGCCTGTCTGGGAGGTGGTCACACCTCCCTGTGACAGGAAACCTATTATCTAGCCATCTCCTGCTGGAGTTTCGTCCAGCAGCAGGAGGGCAGACTCGTGTCTGTGGCTGGCAGCATCAATTTTGAGATGCCAGGTTCTGTTAAGCTGGTACCGGGTGTACCGGTGTTGTCATATTTCTCCCTCTAGGAGGGTGGAATCATACCTCCCCCGCCAGTAACTGGAGGGTAGGTATGACTTCAAGGTGTTTGACACCAAACACATGTTTCCATGCAGCCGTTTTAAAGTTAGCATTTACCGCAAGGTTATAATGCACTTAAGAGTACATGGTTGGCTGCATCACAAACAACCCCGGAATAGAGGTTCCAAAGGCTACAGAGGGGCTCTGCTCATGCAGGTGCACCGTCTCACATAAAACCCAGCACCCTGCCTTCAGGATTGATAAGGCCTGCCATAAAGGTGACTGATAGGTTTATATGTGCAGTGATATGGAGTAGATATAGTGAACCACCTTACACAGGCTGCAGTAGAAGACCTGTTGTGCCATTTTGAATGGTCTCCCAGGGGTGGCATAATACATGCTGCAGCCCCTGAGAGGCCTCTGGGGTACCTATGCCCTGGGTACATGGTATACCATATACTAGGGACTTATAAGGGCACCCCAGAATCCAATCTGGAGTGTACCTAAAGTACATGCAATCAATTTAGAGGAGAGAGCAGCTAGGCTGGGGTCCTGGATAGCAGGATCCCAGCCAGTCTAAATCGAAAACAGTGAAACATCAGCAAAAGGTGGGGGTAACTATAAAAAGCAGATCCTACTCTCCTACAGTCTACACTTACTTGAGCACTCGCAAAATGTGCAATGTACAATGCTGAAATTACAGTTGAATACATTTAAAAATGTGTGTTAATCTGCCATGATGCAAAGGCTTTGGTAGTACTTTAAGCAGGTTTAAAAAAGATTTCCTGTTGGCTTCTCAATCTGCCCAAATGTTTTCATCTTATAGAACCACTACAGTTCAAATTGGGTGAGGATGGGTAATAGGACTTTTATTAGAACTCCCACCACAAATCTATATCAAATGGATATGAGTTATGGGCCACAAATGTCAACAGGTGTTGACATGTTTCTAAATATGTAAGTGCCAATAAACGACAATCACATTAGGGGAGAGGAGTTGGCCCAACGGCTAGGGCGGTCGACCTCGAAACTGGGCTGCTGGGTTCGAGTCTCAGCAATGAAGCAGAACATCCTGTGATTCTGGGCAAATCACTTAATCTCCCCGTTCCTAACAAAAATGATGTGTGTCCTAATGTAACGTAACTGGTGCTATGTAAAGCACTCTGATACCCGTTAAGGGTCAGGTTCGCGCTATATAAAACTCTGCAAATAAATAAATAAATAAGGATATTGTATCTAGCATGTGTGCCATGTTTATTCTTTCTGGAACCCTGTGTTGTTCCATTTTTTTTAATCTAAGTCTTTATTCTGCTACAGTGAATTGTATCTGCCATTAAAAACCTTTATTAACAACCAAGTTTACATTTAAAATAATACATTTCAAAATGAAATTTCTTTAATAGGTAACCATACTTAATTATAGGCCTGCACGTAAATAAAGTGCTGAATTAAGTTAGCCTAACTGTCAATGCCATGTTAACCGGAATATAATGCATTAACACATTTACATTGAATAGTTGTTTGTGCAAAATGATTTTCCTCTCTTTGCTGCAGAACTTACAACTTCAGAAGCCTACTGTTAGATAGTGAATAGCCACTTGTTTTGTATTAGACAACTGATTGTGAGAGGTTCTCACCTAGGGGAGACAAAGACGACAGGAAGAATGATTCATGGGAAGAAGTATTCGGACCACAAGAAAACAACATTGTAGCTGTTCAAGGACTAATGTCTGAAAGTCTATTTTGCTCTGGTGAGAGGATGGGAAGTGAACTTGTTCCCAGGAGTCAGTTGATATTCTATTGGCTTTTGAAGAAGACGAAAACAAATACTGTTGCAACATATAATTTGTGTGTTTATATTAGTGCATGTTCCTAGAGCAGGTCAGATTGCTTTCCCGGACATTCTGCCTGGAGACTTGTCTCTGATATTCTTGACTTCTCTACATGAGAGGATACTTAGCCTGATTATAGATGTCTGCTGATTTACGACTGTAAATGATTTCCAGTATGATTTGCAAAGGCTTGTTCATTGATCTCTCACTCACCAGAACTCTTTATTGGGTTTCTGAACTGACACCTTTTTCTCTCATTAAGATTGTTTAGAATAGGGAGTTTCCTCTATGGAACATGCTTGCCGTATTATTACTATGTTGACTGTGATTCTAACTAGTATATTCTATTTTATAATCAAATATCGATCGATGGATTATATTAACTTTTAGTGCTGAATTCTAAAGATTATTGCCTAATGAATAAAAGATGAAAGACTAAAAAGATGTGGGAAATTAAAAAAACCTTTAACTTACACATACTGTTTTTATTGACTAAAACTGAAAGTCCTTTTATAATTTATTTCCATGTAGATGTTTGCTCCTCATTTCTCTTTGCCAACCATCAAATGTCCATCCAACCCGTGGCAGGGTTATTTAATGATCATACTCACAGACTGAGATATAGAAAACCCCGCTCCGTCAATTCTATTTGGAATTCCTTATTGTCAGTTAGGAAGCTGGCGGACCTAGTGAGAATTACCACTGTTTATTACTTTTGCAATAAAGTTATTCATCACTCCAACATTTCTGTGTACAATCAACATCACAACAGTTTGTCGATGGGTATACATGCCGCTGTCAGTGCATGGTAGGCAGAAACCTAGATGGTGAATTGGAGGTTCATAAAGCAGAGTCGCATGTTGATGAAAAATACTATCTAATTGTGAGGCAAAGTGGTTGGAGACTGACAGAATTTATGTGGTGCTTTGAGGGAGAGTTTCTTTCTGTAATTTTGGGGATGATTTTGTGATCTTTGAGACTTTCATGTGCAGTACTTTCAGAGTAAGCCACAGCTGTGGACATTTAAACACTGAAATATCCTTGCACGTGTTGTCCTAGCGCATGCCGCTTCCCTTATGCACACAGCACACTCCTCACTTCTGTGTCACTCACCCCTGTAGTAGATGCTAATCTACTGAGCACTGCTCCAGATAAGCATATCCATTTAGTTTCCCTTCTAGCTCCAGATCCACCCAGAGGAGGCTGGCAGGAAGCCTGGGGTGGGGGTGTAGTCTCCTTAAAGGCACAAGAGAGTGTAGTAAACTATTCGCTGTCATTCTCAAACTGATTAATATTGCAAGGCTTGAGCACCAACCAGTGGTCAAAAACTGACATTGTTCATATGTGGTTTTGACATACCACAT
The DNA here is from genome assembly GCF_964204655.1 of Triturus cristatus. Lineage (NCBI taxonomy): Eukaryota > Metazoa > Chordata > Amphibia > Caudata > Salamandridae > Triturus > Triturus cristatus. The sequence continues at coordinate 241,164,977 of NC_140592.1, read as the reverse complement.
AAAGATACAGATATTACAGTGTGTAGTGTCTTGTGAGTTAGAGATAACGGGACCCTGAGGGACTCATCGAACAGTGACGTAAGTGTATGGGTGATGTATGTGGAGTTGGAGTGCCACTCCAGCCAGTGCAAGGCCTGTAAAGAAAGGCTTTACAGAAAGTTTGTTTGTTGCTGGCTAGAAATTTGCTGGTAAAGTCGTAGCAAGAGATACTGCACCATAGCTTAACACAGAGTCATCACTCATACATTACAACAACGCTAAAGGTTGCGACAACCAGGTACAGAGAAGCACTTAAGGCAGTGATAGCCAAGTGCAAGAAAGAGCTAAAAGCAGAAAGATTTCTGACGCAAAGAAACGCTAAAGGCAGCAGAAAACAGGTATGATGCAAAGAGGTGAGAAGGGTGAAGAACCTGTGCAAGAAACAAAGCCGCTACTCACTGCCAAGGAAGTCTCACAGCCAGAGAACGGGCGCAACAACCCACGTGTCAGCACTCGGCTAGTGGTTGACAAAGGTGCTGGTACAAGTGGGCAGCAGATGCTGCTGGAGCTAGCTCTGCTACCAACGCAGAACGTTCCGCAGAAAGTTATGATCCTGCAGCATTCCTAAAACCACCGCCTCCATTCGATACCACCAAAAATCTAAATATTGGCGACAGATGGACTGCCTGGATCGAAACCTTTAATGATTTCATTGATGCGCTGGAAGAAGCAAATGACAAAAAGATCATTAAATATCTAAATAATTTAGCAGGTGAAGGAGTAAAAGAAGTGATAAAGAAAAGAAAACAGGGTGATCAAGTGACATACCGTCAAATCAAAGAGGCGTTAAACACCAAGTTCAATCCAATGTCGACTATGAAAGGTACATTTTCAGTCAGGAAAGGAAGAAAGCTGGTGAGATGATGGATGAGTTTGTAGAAAGACTTGATTCACTTATCAAGCGTTGCAAGTTCAATGAGTTCAATGATGTAGAGGCCATGCGTTTCAGAGTATTAGATGGTTGTCTCTCCGATTCCATTAGATGACGAATGCTGAAAGAGGCACTCAGCTTAGATCGAGTACTCATCACTGCTAGAGTGGAAGAAAGAGCTGACAGACAAGTGGCTAAAATGGAGGCTGGAACGGCTCAAAATGAATCAGCGCTGAGAGTGAAAAGAATTTGTGTTTTTTAAGTGGATTTTTCTTTCCACATGAAGGTAAATGTCCCTCCATTGGGCAGATATGCGAAGGCCACGGGAAAGTGAACTATTTTATAATGGTTTGCAAAGGGATAGAAAGATCAAGTGCGCCACATCGAGAAAACAAAATGAATGCCAGAATGTTCCAGACGCAACGCTCTGCGCATGCCCAGAAAGCCAAGTGACCACATCAGCTTAGGCAAGTAGAAATTGACAACTTCAATTGTTGTCAAATTCCTTGCCGTCACTGTCAAGCAACAGTGAGGAAGATGGGTGTGCAAAGTCAATGTTGACTGCTGGACGACATGCACATGTAGGATTAGATTTTTGCAAGGATGAATGCTGAAGTTAGGTCAACAAGTGAAAGTGCAAAATTCATTTGAATACTGTCCCAAGATCATACTAAAAGTGAATCAGTGCTCCATACCTTTTGTCATAGACAGTGGTGTGTCGATAAATATAATGCCAGTGGAAAGGTTCAGTGCCCCATTTAACCCTGTTGTAAACCAAAGTGTATACGTGGGCTGCTTCAACGCCACTGCAAAGTCAAGGTTCTTTCATACCAATTGTAAAACATAAAAAGACCAAAGTACAAGCACCAATTCATTTCTTGCTAGGCACCTCATCAAGTGCCTGTTTACCCAATTTCAGTACTGCGGCTGACATGGGGCTGATTTCTGTAAACTACAATGTCAATGCCTGAGATAGTGAACCAGTTTCATGGACTAGGAAGGCTTAAGACCATGAAAGTGCAACTTCACATAAATGAGAATATCTGTCCTGTTGCTCAATGACATAGTCAAATTGCATTCCATTTACAAGAGGCTGTTGAGAAAGAACTTGAGACACTCGTAAAGCACGACATCTTTGAGCGATCCACTTATCCAATGCCATGGGTATCACCTATAGTGATAGTGTCGAAAAAGGATAGTAGAGGAGCCGTACGCATCTGTGTTGATAAGCGTCAAGCGAACAAAGTGATTGAAAGAGAAGTACATCCAGGTTTGCACATTGCTGACATGATTACGCAACTGAATGGAACTAAAGTCTTTTTCCGCTTAGATTTGAACAAAGGATATCACCAGTTCACACTTGACAAGATTTACAGGTAAATTACTGCCTTTTCAACGCATGTTAGTTTATTCAGATATAAAAGGCAAAATCTCAGTGTCGTTAACTGCCAAACTTTTTCAGGATTTCATTTGTCGCATTATACAGCCAGTCACAAATGTTTTCAATTACAGTGATGACATACTAGTTTTTGGGGCCACACAAAAGGGAACTTGATAAACCTCATACACAAGTGTGTCGCATACTTGCTGATGCAGATCTCACTTTAAATGCGAAAAAGTGGGATTTTCTTAAAAACGAACTCAAGTTCTTTAGTCATATCTCTTCTGAAGGGGAAATGACTCCGGATCCATGTAAAGTACAAGCCTTGTCATCTGCTTCTCTTCCACAAGATGTAACTATGCTGCCATCCTTCCTTGGTATGACCAAATACTGTTCAAGGTATATATGTGATGTTGTCACTGTAAGTGCCCTATTCAGAGACTTAATGAAATGAAATCTCCCATTTCGATGGTCAAGTGAATGTGAACAAAGCTTAAAGAAAATTAAGCATGCATTTGAGAACACCACTGAAATGGCATACTTTGCTCTGAAATTACAGACATATGTTGTTGTTGATGCAAGCCCAGTGGGGTTGGGTGCTATCCTTGCCCAGCACACTGGACATCCCAATGCCCCAAGACACACTGAGGTTTATGCTAGCCGAAGTTTGTCATCGATGGAATGCACCTAATCACAACCTGAAAAAAGAAAGCCTCGCTGTAGTGTAGGATAGTGGGCATTTTCATGTGTTCTTGTATGGAAAGCATTTCACACTTGTCACTGACCACCAAGCATTGCTCAGCATTTTTAGCAATCCTAAAGCCAAGATGCCCCCTTGCATTGAGAGGTAAGGTTTTCAATGACAGGAGTATCATTATACAATTGTATATCATCCAGGAAAAGATCAAAAGCCTGCTGATTACTTCTCATGTGTGCCAATACAGTGTCAGGGTACTACTTTTAAAGTGGCTGATGCATATGTTAACTTCATTGTGAAATCCAGTACCCCTGCTGCCATATCGGTGGAACAGATCATTGCTGCCATGAGCACTGACAAAGATTTGCTGATACTCACAGACATTATTACACATCAATCATGACAAAAACATAGTTGACCTCTTCATGATGATCTTGAATACCAGAAATTCAAAAATGTGTAGGAAGAACTTTCAGTTACCCCAGAAGGCATCATCTTACAAGGCTCGAGAATTGTCATACCAGAGAGTCTGAGACAACAAGTTATTGAACTGACCCATGAAAGACACAGTGGAGTTGTTGCTAATAAACGAGCTCTACAGGACCGAGTGTGGTTCCCTCGTCTTGATGAAAGAGTTGAAAAAGAGTTAAGGGCCTGTCATTTGTGCAGATACTTGTCATCCAAGACAACCCGCATTCCTTAAACATGTCTGATCTTCCAAAGCATGCATGGGAAAAGACTGCAATTGATTTCTTTGGACCCCTTGACAACGGACATCATCTACTAGTAATTGCTGATGAATATTCCTGTTTTCCCGTTTGGAAGGTCTGTCGTCAACCACTTATGAGTCATTGAGAGACCAGAAAGTATTTTTGCAACATGGGGTGTTCCTTCAATATTGAAATCTGGCAATGGTCCGCCTTTCAATAGTTGAGAATTTAAAGATTTTCTCACTCATCTCAATGTGAAGCATCAGAAAAGCACACCTCGCTGGCTGTTGGCAAATCGTGTGGTCAAGAGATTTATGCGCTGGAAAAGCTAGAACTCTAATCAGTTCTTCAGTCTATGCTTCGTCCATCTAGATCAGCTCCCTATTCTATCAGGGTTGAAAGCCCTGCCACCTTAATGTTTGGCAGTGCCATAGGCACCAAATTGCCACAATGGACCACTGCAAGCTCTATTGACATTGATAAACTATGCACTACTGATACGTCTCACAAATGCAAAATGAAGATCTATGCGGATAGACGCCACTGTGCTAGGAGCACTGGGTTCAAAAGTAGAGAGAACAAGTTATTGTCAGGCAGCAATGGAAATGCAAGTGTGGTGCTCCTTTTGATGCTGACCCACTGAGAGATGTGACTAGTACAGCACACATGGTGACTGGTCACCGTTCTGGAAAGTCCATTCACATTTAAAGCACCCACCTCGACCTTTGCCAGGTCCAGATGTCAGAAGTGAGACGTATCCACCTGAGAATATTGAGAGCCCAATGACTGTACCAGTGTCTCTGTCATCAGTGGCAGTCGTGGACACTTCTCTGCAACCTCACATGACCAGATCTGGGTGATTGATTCGAGTACCGAAAGACTTATGGAAGTGTGGTGATGAATATATGTATTATTTGTACTTTTTATTTGACAAAGGAGGAGATGTAGAGTCTTGTGAGTTAGAGATGACGGGAGCCTTTTGGTTCCTGACAGACTCCGTAGAACAGTGATGTAAGTGCATGGATGTGGGTGATAGAATTCAAGATGTAGAATATTCAGTTAACCGTTACACGCTGAGGAATAAAGACATGTATTACCAAGCTCCATGTGGCATGACCATTTGCCTGTACCCGGGCTGAGGAGGAAAACCACACAATGTTTGACAAATCACTTAAGACAGATGGTTGCTAAAGGCATTGATTCTACAGAAACATGAAGACATCAGGGGCGATTACAGAACCTTCCTCTTTTCTACCAAACTCTGATCTACCACCCATTGTGTGAAAGGAGTGGATAGCGAATTTTGAAAAATGTATTAAAGTATTAGATGGTTTGGATTTTATAGCAAGTATAAATAGAGCATTATTAGGGAAAGCATTTGAATAAGAAGACAATATGTGTCCAAGTTATTAAATACTTACTTGTGGCTGTGGATGCCCAAGGAGAGGTTATACTGGATGTTTATAATGAAGCTGAAGTGAGACTAGAATTTAGATTTGCCACAACCTTAAACAGAGCAAAGACTCAGCATAAAGTTTACACACAACCTTTGTGCAACATGTTGTATCCATGCGGGAGGAGTGTGTGGCACTCTAGATTCATGAAATATGGAGTTTATGATTGCAGTTTCAGATAAGTTATGTTTTATTAGTAAAGGTTTGGCATCTAACATTGGTTTCCATGTTATACGTTGCATTCAAGTGAGGAGAGCTTGCAACACTCTAGACTCACAAAATGTGGAGTCATTATGACTGTAGTTTCAGATTAGTTTTGAGTTAATAGTAAAAGAACCCTTTAGGAATTCAATAATTGGATAACATGCACCAAAACTTAATTCATTTAAAGAGTAAGACTAATTCTGATTGTTACATTTATAAATTAAGAACCATTTTGTATTTAATAAGTAATGTAAGAAAAGAAATAGTAATTAAATGTCAGAACAAACTTCTCTGAACAAAAGTGATGATGGCGCTAAGGATTGAACCCTTACAGGGAATGGTCAGGTGAGATGTCCATTAGTAATTAGAACTATTTGTAGATAAAAACTTGTGCTTCTGTTTTGAAAGGAAAGGAGTTAACATGTGCCTGTTTTACGAAATAGAGTCTGATTAAGCACTCTAATATATTATCTACTGGCGGTCGCCAGTAGATAGTTATAGTTAGGACCGAGTTCCCATAGGAAATCTGAAAATTCTATTTTGAATAACTTTGGCACCGGTTGACTTATCTTTGTGAAATTTTCAAAACTAATGGGGCGCTCCACTCAGCTCCTACCCTGAAAGTCTCGGGGTGGTTCGTCAAGCGGGGGCTGAGAAAAAAGGGGGGTCCGAAAACGCGTTTTCCCCATGCATTTTCCCCATAGGACCTTTAGTCGAAGGTACAGCCCGAACGGCTGAACAGAATTACTTGAAATTTGGCAAAGAGGTAGTCCTCAGGTCAGGCATGTGCCTTTTGCTTAAATGGTGTAAATCAGTTCAGTAGTTCCTGAGAAAATCAAAAGTAAAATCACATATATTTCTGGGCGGAGCCTAACCACACATCTCATCGTGAGATCTGATTGGCTGTCAGCACTTCATCCAAGAAGTGTTGGCAGCCATCTTGGGACCAATATACATGATAGCACCTCATTAAAAAGCATTGCAGTTAATAGAAGGTTTTAAGACTTTAGTTACATTATAAATCATTTGTTGATGGTACCATACTCATTTTAGGAATTGTGGTGTGTTCTAAGGTGATTTTACCATGTGAAAAAGCCTTCTGATGTGATATCATGAATCATGTTTGAGAGAAAACTATTTTCTCATGCTTTTCCCACAGAGGTTTGGAAGGTGATCTATAAGCTAACTGAGAGCATATTTTCTGTAAATTCACATTATCTTTCTCAGTCATGTGAGAATGAAGTCTGACATTCTCAGTAAAACATGTACATCCAACAAGGGCAGAGACTGTCAGTTGATTCCTTTGTGTTTTACTGCAGCTTCCCAGAGTGTTCTAAAGAACAACTAGAGCGCTAACAGTCCTACTTATGACAAACGTATGGCACACCTGAAGCCATCTTGGTTGGAATAAAGTGGTAAATTTTAAAACATTTAATTTAAAAAGGAACAAAATGAGGGGGTTCATTTTGCCATAGAAAGTATGATTAGTGCTGCAGAAAGAAAAATTAGGGCACATTTTGAATAACTTCTCAAATCCTCTTCTATTTCATTAAAAAATTCTGACATGCAGACTGAAACACGCACTTTCAATACCAGCAGCAGACTTCCCTGGTGAGCAGTAGCTTTACTACAGTGATCTAATAAGCAACTAGAGTGCTAACATTCTGAATTTATGGCAAATTTGTGACACATCTGAATGCCTTCTTGATGGAATCAAAGTAAAAAACTGAAAGTATTTCCTACTGAGGAGACTGTAGTAAAAGAGGAAATTAGGAAACATCATAACAAATAAGTCTCCCAAAATGGCCACCAGAGACAAAAGAGCCCAAATGTAGCCCAAATATCACCCAGATGTAGCCCAAGTATAGCCCAATGACAGAATGTCCCAGAGTGTTCTAACGAACAACTAGAGCGCTAACAGTCTTACTTATGACAAAAGTATGGCACACCTGAAGCCATCTTGAATGGAATAAAGTGGTAACACTTAAAACATTTAATTTACAAAGGAACACAATGAGGGGATTCATTTTGCCATAGAAATTATGATTAGTGCTGCAGAAAGAAAAATTAGGGCACATTTTGACTTCTCAAATCCTCTTCTATGTCATAAAAAAATTCTGACATGCTGACTGAAACATGCACTTTGAATACCAGCAGCAGACTTCCCTGGTGAGCAGTAGATTTACTACAGTGATCTAATGAGCAACTAGAGTGCTAACATTCAGAATTTATGGCAAATGTGTGACACATCTGAATGCCTTCTTGATGGAACCAAGTAAAAAACTGAAAGTATTTCCTACTGAGGAGACTGCAATAAATGAGGAAATTAGGAAACTTCATAACAAATAAATCTCCCAAGATGGCCACCAGAGACAAAAGAGCCCAAATGTAGCCCAAATATCACCCAGATGTAGCCCAAGTATAGCCCAATGACAGAATGTCCCAGAGTGTTCTAACGAACAACTAGAGCGCTAACAGTCTTACTTATGACAAAAGTATGGCACACCTGAAGCCATCTTGATTGGAATAAAGTGGTAACACTTAAAACATTTAATTTACAAAGGAACAAAATGAGGGGGTTCATTTTGCCATAGAAATTATAATTAGTTCTGCAGAAAGAAAAATTAGGCCACATTTTGACTTCTCAAATCCTCTTCTATTTCATAAACAAATTCTGACATGCAGACTGAAACATGCACTTTGAATACCAGCAGCAGACTTCCCTGGTGAGCAGTAGTTTTACTACAGTGATCTAATGAGCAACTAGAGTGCTAACATTCAGAATTTATGGCAAATGTGTGACACATCTGAATGCCTTCTTGATGGAACCAAAATAAAAAACTGAAAGTATTCCCACTGAGGAGACTGCAGTAAATGAGGAAATTAGGAAACTTCATAACAAATACATCTCCCAAGATGGCCACCAGAGACAAAAGAGCCTAAATGCAGCACAAATATCACCCAGATGTAGCCCACATGTAGCCCAATGACAGAAGTGTGCAAAACACTTATTTTTTGTGTATTTGCAGTTTTATATAGTGCAGACTTGTCAGGCATTGGAATGCTTTACATGAGCATTGGTTACATCACACAAGATCAAATTCATTTTGGTTGTAGACATGGGGAGATTAAGTGATTTGACCACAATCACAGAATGTTGAGCTGAAGCAGAAACTCCAACCTGGTTCCCCAGTTGCAAAGTCTGCAGCTCTGGAAGTAACACCACATCCTCTCACCAAGGTGCAACATTTAATCAAGTGGTCAACTGGATAAAAAAACATAAAGATTACAAATAATTTAAAAGTTCTTTGTCGCTATTTGAAAACTCAGAAAATATGTCCTCATTTTAGTTTTTTAGAGCACTAACCATAATTTTGATGCAAATAAGACCCTCTCATATATGTAATTTCTAAAGGAAATACTCTAGGTATTACAGTTTTGATTACATCAAGATGACGTCAGGCGTTCCACACTTTTGTAATAAATATAGAATGTTAGCAATCTAGTTGTTCATTGGGATACTGTTGAGAGGCAGAGGCCAGGGGCACGGACTCTGAAAATTGAAGGCAGGTAGGAGAGTGCAGAGGCAACAATTTGACCACACTGGGCAGGCAGGAAGGGCAGTGGCAGCACAACAGACTATGGAGGGCAGTGGAAAGGGGGGCAGGGGCAACAAACCAACAATACAGGACTGGCAAGAGAGGCTGTGGCAATATAATAGACCATTGTGGGCAGAAGGAAGAGGCAGTGGTAGTACAACCATACATGCCAACAGACCCGTTTCAGCCAGGAAACGTCCAATGTTTTTAAGCTCAAATGGGCTTTATTTGATCTGGTTACTGTCTACAATCTCCTCTTTTTCAATGTAACTCAAAGGGGAAAATCAATAGCCCATTTTTTTTCCAAAATTTCCCTCTTACCAAGTTCAAAATGTTCGCAAGTATGGTACATTGAATCATGGTAGGCAGGAGGAATTGGGGTAGGGACATGGACTCGTATAACAGAGGACAGGAGGGACATGGAGAGGTGCACCAAACTGATCCTACAGGGCAGGCATCAGGGTTTGCAGCAGCACAATACACCACACAGCGCATGCGGGTCGGGAGTGCAGCACAACAATACATAGAAAGCAATAGGGAGGGGACAGGACCATGCACATGGACAACAGAGAACAGATGGGAAAGAGGCAATGGTAGCTAGCTGACCATAATGGACAGACAGGAGCGAAAGCTGCAGCATAACAGACCATAAAGGGCAGGAGGGACGGATCAGGGGCATTACAATGGAACAGACAAGCCAGGAGGGAGGGAATAGGGGGTCTGCACATGGAAACAGAGGGCTGGGGGCAAGGTGGCAGGGCAGGAGCAGCAAGATGACCATGGAGGTCAGGCAGGATGGGCACTAGAAACAAGACACACCATGGAGAGCAACAATGAGACTATGGTGGCAGACACACAGACCATGGAGGGAAGGTGGGAGGGGGTCAGGGGCAGCTAGCTGACCACACAGGGAAGGTGGGAGGGGCCATGGCAGCACAGAAGACCATGCATGGCAAGCGGGAGGGTTAGTGGCAGCACAATGGCTATGATGGGCAAGAAGGAGGGTGCAGGGGCATGCACAAAGGACCATGGAGGATAGAAGGGAGGGTCAGGACCTGGGCACAGACAAGAGAGTTCAGGGGAAGGGGCCTCACAACAGACTGCGCGGGGCAGGCAGGAGGAGTAGTTGCAGCACAACAGATCAGGGAGGGCGGAAGGGTGTGGCAGTAAAATGGACCATGGAGGACAGGAGGAAGGGCATAGGGGCATGGCATGTGGACAGGCAGGGTGGAGGTGGCAGGGACAGGTTACAGTCATCTGACAATGCTAGGCAGGTGGGAGGGGAGTGGCAGCTCAACAGAACACTCAGAGTAGATAGGAGTGGCAGGTCCATGGAACATAGTGGGCAAAAAGGATGGAGCAGGGGCATGCACAAAGACATCGGAGGGCAGGGGGAAGGAGAATAGGGGCAGCAAGCTAAGCACAGCAGGAGGTCAATGATGGGCCATAGAATTGGGCAATGGAGGGCAGGAGGAGTGGACTGGTACATCATGCTAAATAGAGGGCAGTGGCAGCACATCAGACCATGCATGGCAGGAGGGAGGAGGCTAGTCCATGGATTCAGACAACAGAGGATAGGGAGGAGGTGGATGGGGCAGCAAGCTAACTGTTCACAGAAGGTGGGTATTAAGAACTTTATTGTTTTTAAAATGTGTGTCTGTGCGAACTACTTAAAATATGAACAAGTATGCAGCATAATCTCACTTTTATTCAGGAAGAAGAGGACGTTTGTGACTGTGACTCCGGGCTCACTTGGCAGAAACACCCCCTGACCCTCCACCCCCATCGCAAAATGTAATGCCCGTGAAAAGGGTAGGTGGACGCAGTGTTATATAGAACATAGTCCTGAGAGCACGATTGAAAATGAAAACTAGATGTAGTATATGGTATAAACTATGCACCAAAAAGTGTGATATAAGATGAACCGGGGCGTGAAATATAATATGCAATACATTGTGCGCAATGACAGATTGATTGGAGAGCGCGAGATAGCACAGGCACTAGCGCGTGCTATGCGATATGCGCCTTGGAGTGTAATATGCACAGGGCAGTGTTGTGTAACCTAACTAGTCTCTAAAGTTGTAATATAAAATATGTGCTGGGGAGTGTAACGTTGCATATGCACTGTGACAAAGATATGGATCCCAGATTGTAATATGTATGGCATAGCGCTGTGCGTTATAACATACACATCGAGGAAGGCACGTTAGATGGGGCAATATAACCCGTGTGAAGGCAAGTGTGGCATGACATATTCACGGGGTGGTGTTACAGTGCACATGGGCTAGAGAGTGTCATAGCATACGCACTAGCTGGTGGAATACAACACAGAGGTGTGAGGCAATCGGCGGGCACTGGTGGGTGTAACACAGCATTGGGCTCAGCCAGGAGCACGCTGTGACTCTCAAGTGAGGTTCGTCTCCTTTCCAGAGAGTAAAATAAAAAGTATTACACATCCGGCGGTGGATGTGTTTTTTATTAACCGTGAGGGGGGTTTCTTGCATAGTTTAGTCAAATTTTTGTCGAATCCCCTTTGAATGGCTTGGTGTGCGTGTATATTAAATGTGCCCGTCAATAGCTACCCATGTTTGTATAAATAAACGACAAGGGTGTCTACTTGGAGAGTACCCACCGGCGGGGGCGCCGGGATTAGGCACGGTAGGGCGTCAGACACGTCAGAGCTTCACTAGTGGTGTAAATACATTCCATGTGGATTCATTCTATGCATAGTCGCCTTTTAATAATCGTCATGGTGATAGGTACATACGGTTTGTCCAGCATGTCCTAGGTGTTTCCATAAATATATATATTTTTAAAGTAATAAAAAACAAAGGCCGGCCCCGGGGGATGGGGTCCCCGGAGCCATAAGTGGCCTGAGGAGGGGGGCAACGCAGCCCCCTCCTAAAGAATTTAAATTAAAAAAAGGCCATGACCCGTGGGTTGGGGTCCCCGGGGCCGATTAAGGTCTTGGGAGGGCCAAATTAATTTTTTTCAACGAAAAAAATTAGGGTGCAGGCCCTTGGGGATGGGGTCCCCAGGGCCAGTAAATTAGAAAAAGAAGGGGGGCCACACAGCCCTCCTTCTTATAAAAATTAAATAAATAAAAGACCGGCATTGCGCTGGAGGCCACGCCCCCTCCTTGCAGCACTCTGCAAACGCGCCCCCTGGCCAGTTGTAAGTTGAGGAATTTATTCCCCTTCAATACTGAGGGTCCCTGAGGGCCAACTAGCCCAACAGGTATCTCCAGTGTGTGCCAGGGAGCTGCGTTGCAGACAGGTGTTCTGCGGCCACGCCCCTTTTTACACCTCTATGCAACGCAGCTCTGTGGCGCTTTCTGGAGGTACCTAGTGGGCTAGTTTGGCCCTAGGGACCCTTAGGATTCAAGGGGACTTAATCTCTCAACTTAGAACGGCCACAGGGCGCGTTTACACAGTGGTGAAGGGAGGGGACGGGGCCTGAGGTGACGTGTGCAAACACGCCCTGTGGCTCGTTTTAAGTAGTGGAAATAATTTCCTTTTCAATCCTGAGGGACCCTTTGGGGCCAACTAGCCCACCAGGTGCTTCCAGTAAGTGCCACTGCTCTGCAGAGAGGTGGTGCAGGCCGTGCCCCTTTTTACACCTCTCTGCAATGGCGCTTACTGGACGTACCTAGTGGGCTATTTTGACCCTAGGGATCCTCAGGATTCAAGGGGACTTGATCTCCCAACTTAAAAAACGGCCACAGGGCATGTTAACACAGTGGGGAAGGAAGGGGACGGGGCCTGAGGTGACGTGTGCAAACACACCCTATGGCGCTATTTAAGTTGGGGAAATAATTCCCCTTCAATCCTGAGGGCCCCTGGGGGCTAACTAGCCCACCAGGTGCTTCCAGTAAGCGCCACTGAGCTGCGTTGCAGAGAGGTGGTCCAGGCCGTGCCACTTTTTACACCTCTCTGCAACGCAGCTCTGTGGCGCATACTGGAGGTACCTAGTGGGCTAGTTGGACCCTAGGGACCCTCAGGATTCAAATTAACTTAAACTCCCAACTAAAAACGGCCACAGGGCGTGTTTACACAGTGGTGAAGGGAGGGGACGGGGCCTGAGTTAACGTGTGCAAACAAGCCCTGTGGTGCGTTTTAAGTTGGGGAAATAATTCCCCTTCAATCCTGAGGGCCCCTGGGGGCTAACTAGCCCACCAGGTGCTTCCAGTAAGCGCCACTGAGCTGCGTTGCAGAGAGGTGGTCCAGGCCGTGCCACTTTTTACACCTCTCTGCAACGCAGCTCTGTGGCGCATACTGGAGGTACCTAGTGGGCTAGTTTGACCCTAGGGACCCTCAGGATTCAAATGAACTTAATCTCCCAACTAAAAACGTCCACAGGGCGTGTTTACACAGTGGTGAAGGGAGGGGACGGGCCTGAGTTAACGTGTGCAAACAAGCCCTGTGGCGCGTTTTAAGTTGGGGAAATAATTCCCCTTCAATCCTGAGGGACCCTGGGGGCCAACTAGCCCACCAGGTGCTTCCAGTAAGCACCACTCCGCTGAGTTGCAGAGAGGTGGTCTAGGCTGTGCCCCTTTTTACCTCTCTCTGCAACGCAACTCTGTGGCGCTTACTGGAGGTACCTAGTGGTCTAGTTGGATCCTAGGGACCCTCAGGATTCAAGGGGACTTAATCTCCCAACTTAAAACGGCCACAGGGCGTGTTTTTCACAGTGGGGAAGTGAGGGGACGGGGCCTGAGGTGACGTGTGCAAACACGCCCTGTGGCGCGTTTTAAGAGTTAGTTTTAATCCCCTGCCCTCTTATATACTAGGGGCTTACAGAGGAGGTCATGCTGATCACAGGGGGACCCCAAGGCATAGTGTTCCCTAGTGTATGTAGGTGTTTTCACTGTATTCTGAGTGTCTTTTAACATAGCACTGGCTCTAGGACTGGTTAGTCAGACTCAGTTACCACCAGTATCCGTCTGAAAAAGTTGAGGGTACAGGATGATTTTGCAACAAGGTTTCTTTCTGCTCTTCTGTTTGTTCTTTCTGCCCGTTATCCTTCTTCCTGCACTTTTCTTCGTCTTTGAGGACTTCTGTTGCTTCTTTCTGCATTTCTTTTTTTTCTTTCTGTGCTTTTTTCTTCTTTCTTCACATGTCCTATCTCTGTAGGCATAATTAGAAATTAGCATTTAAAAAACCTTTGAAATTCACTGAAAAAACCACAGGTTTCAGGCACGTTATAGTTAGGAATTAGCATTTAAAAAACCTTAGAAATTCACTGAAAAAAACATAGGTTTCAGGGGCGTTATAGTTAGCTGGACTTTTCACTCGTACAAAACCATTGAAATTCCCCCGTTATAGTTAGTTCAGCTAACTATAACTCGCGCGCCCGCAATGCACTGCTGATGACGTCACATATTAAATCACTCATGACATGGTCAGTGACATCACTCATGACATCACTGATGACATCTCAAATGACATCACTAATGACATCATGGATGACATCATCCTTGTGATAGAGTGGCAGACCTCCTCTTCCCCTAATATAACCTTTGATACACACATTCAAAAATAGAAACTACAATGTTCAAAACAATGGACATACCAATACCAGTTACAACAAACTATTCAGTAATTCTAAGATCCACATACACATCCACTCATTCACCCACAGTCCTATACAGTCACTCATACATGTACTCACTCATCATATGTACTCACACACCTATACATCCTGTTACACAACGCCACTCATCCATAGAGTTACTCACACACATAGTCACTCATGCTAATAAAGAATCAAACATCCATTTACTTGCATATACAGTTATACACACACCACCACACTTACTTCTACAGAAACTTACACATACTTAGGGCCTCATGTAGGTAGCTAAATACCGGTCGGTAACGGCCGAAATTCGGTAAATATCCCGTTACCGACCGGTATTTAGGCATTTGAGATGTAGGAGGCATGATTTAAGGATTCTGTAATTTACCGAATCAGTAATGGATCGGTAAAATACCGAATCGGTAAAATACAGATTCGGTAAATTACTGAATCCTTAAATCATATGTAGGGACCACTCAAGTGAGTGAATTTCAGTAGTAAGGATTCGGTATTTAACACCAACTACAGGTTGATGTTAAATAACGAATACCTTTCAAAAATCTAAATTTGGCTGGTTTAAAAGTGCCATGTGGAAGACATACATGCCCTTAGGGCATGTATGAGCGCCACATGTGCACACATGCACGAATCAGGGGTGCAACAGGGTGTCAATGTGACACCCTGCCACCCATGATTATGCTTCCCCTATTACCGATTCGGTATTTACTGAATCGGTAATAGTAAATGCCTTCCCATTCATTCCTATGGGCCTCCAGGCCCATAGGAATGAATGGGAAGGGATGCATTATTACCGATTCGGTAAATACCGATTCATAAATACCCATATTTACCGAATCGGTAATAATTACCGATTGTTTACCTACATACTATTTACCGATTCATAAATACCGAATCGGTAAAAATCGGTATTTATGAATCGGTAAATAGTATGTTACCTACATGAGGCCCCAAGTCTTTTAAACAATCACTTATAGAAACACATACTTATTCATACAGGAACTCTTTCAATCTCTCACTCTCACATATACTCACTTATATACACCAATAGTCACATATACTAGTTTAAAACATATGTAGTTACTCATAAAGACACTATTGAGACAGTCTATCACTCAGTAACACACCCATGCACACACTCATCCACCCATACAGTCCTGCACACATGCTGTCTTCAACACATACAAACAGTGAGTCACTCATTCATGCACCTATGCACTACGTAATACCCCCACCGAACCATACAGACACTCAGACACTCATACTGATACTCAAAAAACCAACTAATAACCTATATAGACACTCATGTAGCTACTCACCAACCCATGCAGCCACTTATACACAAAGTGAGAGACTGATACAGATATTTACACATTTAAACATTACTCACTAAGCCATGTATTCACTAAGATACACTTAATCAGTCAGTTATACAATCAATTTTTCAAAAAAAAAATCATCCATTTAGACACTTATATACCCATTTATTCTTCCATCGACCTTGAGATATACATACATAAAACATATGTAATTTTCAGAAAAACACACATTCACTGGATGATGTCATCAGTGATGTCATTTGAGATGTCATCAGTGATGTCATGAGTGATGTCACTGACCATGTCATGAGTGATGTAATATGTGATGTCATCAGCAGTGCATTGCGGGCGCGCGAGTTATAGTTAGCTGAACTAACTATAACGGGGGAATTTCAATGGTTTTGTACGAGTAAAAGTCCAGCTAACTATAACGCCCCTGAAACCTATGGTTTTTTCAGTGAATATATATATATATATATATATATATATATATACAGTTCCACAGGCTCCCAAAAGCAAGGCTCACTCTCAATTCGGCGTTGTCGGGTCAGGGAAAGTTCCTCAAATGCCAGCGTCCGCAGTTTCCTGACGCGTTTCGGGCATTCGCCCTTAATCATAGGTGTACTGCTTGCTGCAAAGAGAAGAAAACCAACAAAGGACTGATCAGCGTTCTCCCTTTTAATAGGTTGATAACACTCAGGTGAGTAACATCATACGGCATTCTGGGGCTGGAAGTCCAAAATAACACCACCGTGGGCTGCTGGCTTCTTTGCTGCACAATGTCAAAAAATTATAATCAGGCAAGTCAAGACACTTTTCCCCTGTTCAGCCACTCGCCAGTTAGATCCGCTCACATAGTCTCAAATAGGACTGCAGCGGAACCGCTGAATGTGCGGCGGTGCGCCTCCCGGCCGGGACGGCCGGATATATACAGTTCCACAGGCTCCCAAAAGCAAGGCTATATATATATATATATAGAGAGAGAGAGAGAGAGAGAGAGAGATAGATATAGATTTATATCAGAGTTCAAGCTATGAAGAAAGATGAAAATAGAAGACTGAGCTAGTTAAGTGTTGATTGTAAAAATAAGAACAGAAAAACATTTATCGATTCATATTGAAGAACAACCTGAAACTATAACCCATCCACAGTTCTTACATGGTCCTATATAAGCAGTCCTTATTGGTCCCCCTTATCCATCTGTGACTATGGTGGTTTCTGACTTAACAATACAAGATTTGGTTGATGCTTAAATCATGATGTCCCTTAAAGAAAACTTGACAATTTTTCTAAATGACTCAGCTACTAACATAGACATTGCCATTGATCATGCCATTGTGAGTAGTTTAAAACTAAAATCTAGCTTTTTTCCCACAATTACCACAGGAGGACATTATTGATATTTTCGAAAGCTGTATCCTTAAAGATATTGATAATCTTACTTTTGATAAAAATCCACCAAACTTGACCAAGGATGGACCTTGGCATTAAAATCCTTGAAAAATGATATAAACATCGTCATAAGATCAGTTGATAAAGGAGGGAGCTAGTGATACTCAATTATGAAGACTAAAATAAATAATCCCTACATCAACTAAGTGATCTGACATGCTAGAAACAAGTATCACTCCATGAACTCAACCATTGCAATATAAAACTAAAAGAAATGTTTCATAGACGGAAAGACATAGGGGATGGGGATGTGTTTAGATATCTGGACATAAAACCCCCAAAATATCAGTGATGTATTTTCTATTTAAGATTAATAAAGACCTACAACAGTACCCAGGATGACCAATTGTTCCGGGAAATGATTCCTTAACAGAAAACGTTCCCAATACATAGACATTTAAATTGCACCTTTGGTGAGGGGTCTTCTTACATAAAGGACATCACAGATTTTCTCAAATCAATCCATGAAATATCCTGCAGAAGACAATATTCTATTGGATATAAAATCATTATATATTCATATTGGTCATGACATGGGTATAGAATGTATGCAACATGTTCTATATACTAAATCTGCAAATCTTGTATTACACAACAAATGCTAGTTTAATTGACTCATTTTGTACTTACAGACTGAGGGGCATATTCTCAAGAAGCTATTGCCGAGTTATCGGCACTTTATCTCAGCCAAAGTCACGATAAATTTATCGCCCCATTCACAAGCTGGTGCAAACAGCCAATATCACCTGTTTTCCGGCGATATCATTCTCAAAAAACATCGCCACAGATGAGCCCGGCAACTATCGCTAATGAGATGCAGAGTAGGCGTTCCCGAGGAAAAATTAGCGACAACACCACACCTCAACATTCTCAACGACCAGTCTGATCTGCGATGAGATCTCAAAACAGGCGATAAGGCGCGTTAGCAGCAGGAAATTAACACCTGCTCTGACCTGGTGCAAAGTCGGACAACAACCTGCACCAGAAAAGGGAGCACACCTGAAGAAAAACAGATGCCATGGATCCACTGATCATGCAGCTCGGAGCCCCAACAGGGCCATGACACCCTCTGCCACCACCCCAAGGACCCCCCCCGGACCCTCCCCATTCCCCTCCCGGAGCAACACTGAGGTAGTGCAGACAAAGACAGCTACCTCCTGAAAACGCACCAACCTCACAGACCCAACACCAGGGAATGTTATTGCCCACCACAGGCTCAAAAGGACAACCATCCCATGCATCCAGACCACCATTGCCCACAGGCTGACGGTCCCAACACAGCGGACAACCAACATCTCACCTCAGACAAAGCTGTTGGCTGTGCTGCATCTGTTGGCCTCTGGTACCTTCCAAACAACAACTGCCAGAGTCGGAGGAGTCTCACAGCCAGCCCAATCCAAGTTCCCCACAACTGTCTTTGTTTGCCATCATCAGCTTGGTACCACACTACCTATACTTCCCCCACACTGCGCAGGAACAGCTGGAGACCAAGCAATGCATCTACGCCATAGCTGGCTTCCCGCACGTGTCAGGGGGCAATTGACACACAATATCCGCTACCGAAAGCACACGTATTCCATCAAAGTGAGGGCGATAGTGGACCACCGGGAAATTTACACCAACGTCGACGCCAACCACCCAGGCAGAGTCAATCAATCAATCAGTCACTTGTAAAGCGCACTACTTACCCGTGAGGGTCTCAAGGAGCTGAGGGGAGGGGGGTGCTGCTACTGCTTAAAGAGCCAGGTCTTGAGGAGTCTTCTGAAGGTGAGCAGGTCTTGGGTCTGTCGCAGGTGGGTAGGAAGGGTGTTCCAGGTCTTGGCGGCGAGGAAGGAGAAGGATCTGCCGCCGGAGGTTGTTCGTTGGATGCGGGGGACGGCTGCGAGGGCGAGGCTGGCGGGTGGGGGTGTAGAAGCTGAGTCTGCTGTTCAGGTAGGCTGGTCCGGTGTTGTGGAGTGCTTTGTGTGCGTGGGTGAGGAGCTTGAAGGTGATCCTCTTGTTGATGGGGAGCCAGTGCAGGTCTCTCAGGTGGGGGATGATGTGGCTGCGACGAGGGATGTTGAGGATCAGTCGGGTGGAGGCGTTTTGGATGTGTTGTAGTCGTCGTAGGTGTTTGGGAGGGATTCCTGCGTAGAGTGCGTTGCCGTAGTCCAGCCTGCTGCTGACGAGGGCTTGCATCACCGTTCTTCTTGTTTTGGTCGGGATCCATTTGTAGATCCTGCGGAGCATGCAGAGGGTGTTGTAGCAGGAGGATGAGATGGCGTTGACCTGCTTCGACATGGAGAGGGAGGAGTCGAGGATGAATCCTAGGTTGCGTGCGTGGTCCGTGGGTGTCGGTGCAGTTCCCAGTTGGGTTGTTGCCGCCCCCTACCTGCCTACGCCTACGCTGACCTCACGCTACAAGCTACACGCCGCACGGGACGCAGAGGACGCCGACGGCACAGAACTCCGGACGCCCCTGGAAGCCGCGAGCTGACCTACGGGACGCGGACGTAAACACGAGGAGAATAGACGCGCTGAGGCACCCGAGTTTGATTTCGGCAGACCCAACGAGAAATATCGAGTCTTGCCCGAAACTGCAGATAAGGACATGGCGGGAGAAGAGGAGCCGCGGGTGTAGTAAAAAAAGGTCCCCATAAGGAAAGGAAAGGTGTGGTTATTGCACCTACGTGGGGCTAACCTTACACCAATCACGCCCAGACGGCCAGAGGAAGCCAACGCGTAGGAGTAGGCGGATAGATTGCCCAGAAAAAGATTTTCAGAAGTGCCCCCCACTGCGGTAGGAAAGAGGCATAGGGGGGCAATCAGTTCACCGTTTTGGGAAATAAGGAAGGAGAAGCACAAAACCTCAAAGAGCAAATTGGCAGGTATGGCGGGATAAAGGCACAACAGAGGTAAGTGTATGAATAACTGCACAAATGTTCGCTGTATCCCGATACCTGTTTTAGTATTTATTACCGGGCAGTTTCGGCTGATTAAGAGTCAAGGGAAGGGGAAAAGTAAAGAAAGTGCAAGGAAGATTTTTAAAGTTATAACGCATAGTAAAATTTGGAGTATACAAGAGCGCAATAAATACAGACTCGTTTCATCTAAGGGACAATGGCACCAAAAAGGAAGCAAAAAACCCGTAAGGAGCCTATGGAGGAAAGCCCCGGGAGGGGAGAACTCTCTGGGGAGGTAAGAACCCGAGAGGAGAGTCAGGAGAGCCCGGCCAGCCCCAGAGAAGGAACTAAGGGGGCGCTTCAAAAGAAGAAAAATAAAAAAGCCATTAAGAAGACACTGCAAGAAACTAATGGAAGTACGTCAGCAACTAAATCTATAAAGGACTTTTTAGGTAAACATTACAAAAGATTAGATTTATCTACAAAGTCGATAGATGTAGATGCGGAGCTACAGAATGGGAATGGCATGGTAGAATCCCCTGAAGAACCCTTGGCGGCATCATTCCTAATAAATCACTCCCTTCTGAGTCAAAACGATCTAGTATTAGCACCGCGTCTGTCATCATCCCCTAAACTTTTCTCGATGCAAGCACAAGAATCAGAGACCTCAGCCCAAATGGAGAACAACTGCCAAAGGTCAAGAACTGACTGGGGAGCCTCACTAAATATATCGATATCACAATCAAAAGATGTAAGAAATCAAATTCAGCAGGAAACATCGAGAACTGAAAGAATAGCTGATCCCGAGAGAACTAGCCTACAAGACCTAGACATTTCTACGACCCCTCCCTCTTCAATGATGGATTTATTATTGATGCTTCAAAAAACCCTGCAGGGGTTGTTGGAAGTTACAATGTTGAATAATGGGGTTCTGAAAACGCAAAAGCTTTATTTGAAAAAGATTGAGGAGGAGTTGCAAGTAATCAGAGGTCAAATGCCATATATGATGAGACCAGTAGTAGATACCCAGCCTATAGAACAGAAAGAAAGCACAGAAACAGTAGGAACATCACATAATGTATATATATCTAAGTGCCCGATGCTGATAAAAAGAAGATGGGAAAACCCAAGACATAGCCTCACGAACTTTAGGGGTCACCATAAAAGGAAGTTACGTAGAAAGAGAGAAACAAAGGTAGAAACAATGCGAAAAACAAAGGAAAAGGAGAAAGAGGTCAAATTAAATACTCCCACACTGGAAATGCTATCTGCCAAGACCCCAAACGCTGAGAGTAAGAGGAAGGGCCCCAAAAATCAGGTAAAGAAACAGAGTAGTAAAAGCCCTAGAAAGGATCAATTAAAAACTAACTCCACAAAAACAAAACCCATAGTAAACTCAAACTATGTGGGACACAATATAAATCATCAGAACCAAAATCAAGAGAAAGCTGTCCCACAACGAGGTAACTTAGAAGCAAAAGGTAAAATGGGGGAAAACACTGATCAGGTAGGTACAGAAGCCCCAAAGATAGGGGAAGAGGCGGGAAGCGACAAATGGCTGTACTTTGAACCTGAGCAAAACCAAAAAAAGGGAAAGAAAATAAGGAAGATTATACCTCTGAATAGGTCTCAAATCCTATTCTCATTCTCTAAATGCCCTAGCCTGAGGGGAATAGGAACAAAAGATTTGAGACAAGTGGGTTTCATAAAAAATACAAGTGGAAAGGAGATTACAAGAGTACTAGTCTACTCCGACCTAGTAAAAATGGCAATTTGGAAAGCGGCTAGCGAGATACTCCAGGAAGGTATACGGCTAATCCCAGAGAAAGAACTAAAGGGAAATAGACAATTAGGAAGTAGTTTTCTAAAATGTCATGCAGGACTAGGAAAGAGACAGGTGAGGTTACTAGAGGAAAATGAGACCGGAGGATGTACTCTGAACGTAGTAGTCAATAACTCAGTAATGGATAACTCCTGGGATAATTGGAGCCAAAGAAGCAGCCCTGCAGGACCCTCTCAGAGATATAAGGATGTAATGGATGAAGATGGAGGTTTAAGTGAGGTGGAATAGGATGAAGGGGGGTCGCATAGCCTTAAATTCTTATCATGGAATATAAATGGCCTTGGAGATGTAATAAAACAGGAATGTATAACTAAGCTAGCAAATGAAGTGGAAATTGTTTGCCTGCAAGAAACTTGGCTATGCGACGAAACCCCAACTTTCGATGGTTTCCTCCAACTCCACCGACCGGCCAAGAAAAAAAGATTCGGCCGCCCGGCAGGGGGGATCATGACTTTATTGTCTACAAAAGTAACAAACAACGTGATCCCGCTAAAAGTAAAATGTAAATGGCTCCTGGCATGTAGACTGTCTCTGTTGATTGTAGACACAAAATATGAAAATATAATCATTATAAATGTGTATATGCAATGGAAGAATGCTACTGAGTATGGAACTGAGCTGTTATATTTTAAAGATGATATAGATTCTTTATGTGAAAAGTATGACTCTGACATATTCTTTATTTTGGGGGATTTTAATCATAAACTGTACCCAAAGGAGGTAGACCTTTGGCATAGGGATATACTGGATGCATATGAAGTAAAACAAGCAATTTTTCCAGCATGTGAACTCTTAAAACAGGATAAAGATTTGGGAAATTATCTAGGGGCGAAGGGCCTTTTCTGCTTGAATGGCAGATTTGAAACAGATTGCCCAGCAGAAAAAACATTCAAAATAGGCTCACAAAATTGCCCAATAGATTATGCCTTTATGTCTGCCTGGAACTTCTCTCTTATAAGGGAATTTAAGATAGTTCAGAAAGAAGGCAGCGATCACTATCCCTTGCAGATGAAGATTCAAGGAGGTGCCCCGAAAGCCCGAGATAAAGTAATCTCACAACAAGTTGAATACCCCAAGAGAGTAACAACTAGATTAACGGAAGAGTACATAGAAAAACTAAGATCATTCCAACAAAAGGTAGCCTTGGGAGATATAGGGGGTCAAAATTTGGATTGGTATGAGGGAAAAATAGAGCAAGTGGTGCAATGCCTTCGAACTGAACTAGCAAAAGTTAAAACAAATCAGCAGTTAATCTCTGTTAGACAACCAAAATGGTTCACTGCAGATTGCCAAAAGAAAAAAAGAGAGATAAGGAAAGTAAAAAGAAGCATTAGGAAAAAGTATGATCTGAAGAGACAAAATCATCTTAACAAATTAAAAATTGAGTATAAAAAGCTAATTACAAATGCAAAAAGGGTGTATAAAGATAAATGCTGGGAAAATTTACTGGAATCTATCGAATCAAAAAATATAAGACAGTTTTGGAAGCTGGTGAAAGCAGCTGCCGATCACCCAGCGGGGAGAATGAACTGTGTGATAGTCGAGGCTGTATGGGAGAAGTACCTGAAGGAATTGTATAGCCCTCGTAGAGATCTAGAAGTGGAAGTGCCCCAGCCATGGCATAACTTAATGGAAGAATTAAAACCAGACTTCACAGAACAGAATGTAGAAAACACAATAATGAAGTTAAAATTAACAAGAGCAGCAGGTCCAGACAACCTTCCAGCGATAATAATAAAGTCTCAGATGAAGTGGTGGGCGAGATTTTTTTCTCATATGTTCCTGGAAATTTTAGCGGTAGGGAAAATACCAAAGAATTGGAAGGGAGCTATAATAAGGCCAGTTCATAAAAAAGGCAATATGAATGCACCACAAAACTATAGGCTGATCAATCTACTAGATATAGGAGAAAAAGTATTTTCAAAAATAATTCTGAATAGACTAAAGGACTGGGTAGAGGAGTTTTCAATTGTACCAGTTGAACAGGGTGGCTTTAAAGAAGGCCACTCTACGGTTGATCACTGCTTTGCCTTGTGGGCAGTAGCACGCAAGTCAATAGAACAAAATGGTAAGCTGTGCTGCTGTTTTGTTGATTTTCGAGCAGCATTTGACTCAGTTGATCGAGAATGCCTCTGGGAAACCCTTGTAAATAAAAATATCCCTAAAAGCTTACTTGCGATAATAAAAGAGCTACATTGCGGAAATTGGGCACAAGTAATTAGAGACACAGAAGGGGCATTGACGCCAAAAATAGCAATTGAGAATGGCCTTAGACAGGGCTGTGTGTTGGCCCCCATGCTATTTGCCATATTCCTAGCAGATCTACCAGCAACCCTAGAGGTTGAAAGAAGTGCTAGCCCGAGAATGGATGGAAATAAAGTGTCTTGTTTACTATACGCAGATGATCTGGTAATTTTGGACCAGACTGAATTAGGTCTCCAAAGAAAGCTAAATGCCTTTAGTGAATATTGTGAAAGGAAATTTCTAACGGTAAATATGGAAAAGACAAAAATTTTAAGCTTTGGGAAAAAGGATATTCGATTTAATTGGTTTTTAGGAGGCCTGAAACTAGAAACGGTGAACGAATACCGCTACCTCGGGATGTGGTTTGACAGGTCTCTAAAGTGGCACACTCATATAGAGGCCCAGAAGGCGAAGGCCTTTACATCGATCTGTGGCTTGAAAAAATTTAACCGAGATTATGGAAACATGTCGCACAGACCGCTGCTAAAGGCCTTCAGCGCAATGATACCCCCACAAGTACTCTATGGAGCGGAAGTTCTCCATCTGAGTGGTAAATGTGATTGGGATTTAGAGGAAGGGAAATGCCTAAAAACATTATTGTCATTACCACATTCGGCAATGATCCAAGCAATAAGAACCGAGTTAGGTACAACTGCTTGGAGGGTACAGGCACAAATGGCTTTAATTAGATTCTGGAAACGCCTGGATATAGAGATAGGCCAGAAAGTATCCCAATGGTGTAGAAAAGAAATTCAAAATAGTAATCTAAAATGGGCTAAAGAGAACAGGAAGAAAATACGATTGGCCTGTAAGAACTTAAAAGTGAAAATCTGTCAAGAATCCCTGTATGTAGAATTCATTAAAAGTGATCTTAGTAAGTATGGACAGGAAGTCTCTCGATGTGCAGATATGGAATATCTGGCAAAGAAAAAATCTGTGCAATTTATGAGAGATTCATGGTTAAATAAAAATTGGTTCCCTTACCTGGATATTCTACCAAACCTTTGGTACAGACAGGAAATCCTAAGACTGAGAATTGGTATAAATCCCTGGTTGATAAATGAAGAATTAAAAATAAAAATGTTAGGCCATGAAGGTTATTGTAAATGTACTTTGGGAACAAAAGGTGATATATTACATATTTTGTTAGATTGTGCAACATTACTAGAGCAGCGTAAATTATGTCTCCGCCCATTGTTTCTAAAATATGGCACAAAGTTACGGACACAGGCGGTGGAGCTAATCACAGAAATGCCTAACCTCGAGATCGCGATTGCATTAGGGAACTATATGAATGTAATTAAAAGTTATCTAAAAGAGATGTAGATGTAAATTCCAGAAATTTTAAACTGTTTTAAAATCTAAATAAGGCTAATATTAATCTTTTTAAAAATGGATGAATTGCATAATATTTTAAATTGAGTTTTAAATTATGTATAATTTTTATAAATGCTCCAGCTGATTTGTATAGATAAGTTACTATTGCACTCCACTCCGAAAATGTACTAAGTCTTAACGCTGAGAAGGTATACATCTGTATTGTTGAACTGTCACTTTTAACTGTCAATTTTAACTGGTTATTACTGTTTAAAGACCAAGGTCTAAATAAACATTGTATTTATCATCATCATCATCATCAGTGTGGTCGGCCACCAGGAGTCGTCCCAGGCAGAGGGGGTGGGGCCGAGGATGAGGACCTCTGTCTTGTCCGAGTTCAGTTTCAGACAGCTGCTCCTCATCCACTCGGCAACGGCCTTCATTCCCTTGTGGAGGTTGGTTTTGGCGGTGTGCGGGTCCTTGGTGAGGGAGAGGATGAGCTGAGTGTTGTTGGCGTAGGAGATGATGTTGAGGTCATGCTGGTGCGCCACTTGTGCGAGGGGGGCCATGTAGATGTTGAACAGGGTCGGGCTGAGGGATGAGCCCTGGGGTACGCCGCAGATGATGTCAGTGGCTTCAGATCGGAAGGGTGGGAGGCGGACTCTCTGGTTCTGCCGGAGAGGAAGGACGTGGTCCAGTCCAGGGCCTTCTCTTGGATTCCGGCTTCTTGGAGGCGTGTCTTTAGTGTGCGGTGGCAGACCGTGTCGAAGGCGGCTGACAGGTCCAGGAGGATGAGGGCTGATGTCTCGCCGTTGTCAAGTTGGCGCCTGATGTTGTCTGTGGCGGCGATGAGGGCTGTCTCGGTGCTGTGGTTTCGCCTGAATCCGGACTGGGACGGGTCTAAGATGTTGTTGTCCTCGAGGTGGCGGGTCTGTTGCATGTTGGCGATTTTCTCGATGACCTTCGCCGGAAGGGAAGCAGGGAGATGGGCCGGAAGTACTTGAGGTCCTTGGGGTCCGCCTTGGGCTTCTTGAGGAGGGCATTGATTTCGGCGTGCTTCCAGCTTTCCGGGAATGTCGCTGTTTCGAAGGAGATGTTGATGACCTTCCGTAGTTGGGGTGCAATGGTTGCGTCCGCTTTGTTGAATACGTGGTGTGGGCAGGGGTCCGATGGTGATCCTGAGTGGATGGAGTTCATGGCCGTGCGTGTCTCGTCGTCGTTGACCAGAAGGTCAGGTGGTTGGTGCTGGTGGTGTATGAGTTCTACATCTTCCGACAGTCCATCATCAACCGGCGCTTCCAGGCTGGCACCTACGGAAATGTGCTGCTCGTAGGCAAGTATCAAATGAACACACCATACACCTCAACTCCACAATCATGCAACTCACAACACTGGGAATGCACACATCACAAACTCACACACAACATGCCAAACAACATGCCCACTCACCAGACACAACAGCACAACTTACTGAGGCAACCTGGGCCAGCCATGCACATAAGCAATCAACGGCATGGCACCTCAGCCACGCGATAACAGATTGTGGGAAGAGGTGGTGACCAGGCATGTACGAAGGAGGCAATTGACCGATGAATGAGAATGTACACAATGCCAAGTGTGGCGTGGATGCGATGGCCAGATTGCAGTATGCAGACCACACACATATCCATGTCGACAGACACCGCTGGTGTTTGGAGTGTAGTGGACTGTGGATGCAACCATGTCACCGCAGCCGGTGGGGAAGATCCCGGGAATGTAGCTTGTCACGTCCCCCCCTGTAAGCATAAGCGTGAGAGGAGTGGGCTGGCCCGGCGTACGCCAGGCCAGCGTAGGGGTGTGAATAAAAAGCACGTAGCTCTGTGCGTGGTTCTCTTCCGGAATGCCCAACATTTCTGACAGGGCAGCACCCCACAACCCACCACGAGGCGACGCCGTCGTCGTGAGCGGTGTTGCCTGTGATCCTGTGCGCCTGCTGCACCCCGGGCCGCTGGTCCCCGTACAAGTCCTGCCAGGCCCTGCGCACCCAGGCCTCAATGCACACCTGCCGACACCGGCGTGTGTCGAAGAGGGCCCACCACATGCCGGTGCAAGCTCCAAGCCCAAGTGCCTCGAACCTGGCAACCTCCTCAGACCATCATGCCTCCGCAACACAGGCCCGCAGTACTCCCTTCTCGTCGACGTACTCCACCTGCATACACAGCGGACTAGTAGGTCACACATTTGGAACTGAGTCTTGATTACACTATGGCAGAGAACATTAATTATGGCTGCTTTTATCTCACTATACTCCCTTCGATGTGGTGCCACCAAGTCTGTATATAGCGTTCCAACCACACGTGTCTGTGTGCCCATGCGGACTACTGCCCTCAGGCCACACTGCGCTCAAGTAGGTCACACATTTCGAACTCAGTCTTGATTTGTTTATGGCAGTCACCGTCCCGTGGTGGTGTGCCTGTGCCTGCCGCAGTACATCCAGAGCCACTAACTCTGTGCTGCTCAAGACAGGGACCCTGACTCTTGAGATATTGGATGGCCTCTGAGACGATGGCCTTGGGGTCATCGATGCCATGTGTATGTGGCCCTGCCCTGTCCGCTGCCTCCGGCCTCAACTGTGTTACACCAGGGCTCACATATCAAATCGAGTCCTGACCGGCCCGGATGATGCATCACCGCAGGAGGCACACGCCACCACCGCCAGGACCACCTCCAACCGTCAACTGCAAGAGTAGAAACAGTCGTACTGGCAGACTAACGGAGTTGCTCACACCTGTGGTGGATGCCATCATCTGCCTGATACCCTGCTCGGCACTCCAGGTGCCCCACCCTCAGTGCACTGCAACTCACAGAAACTTCTGTTTGCATATTGGGTGACCTCTGTACTTGCTCCGGCTACCTCCATGATGCTCTGTTATGCTGGTGTTTGCAGTTTCCATTTTTATGGTGTTCACTGTTCAAGTTGTTGCCAGCACCAACCACTCCATGGGGGCTGGCTCACACTCACCCCACACACATCCAGCACAGGCGTCACTGTACATGTGGCCCTGCCAATAAAGGGGCCGGGCGCACTTGCCCGTGGCCAGTTCCACAAACTTTCTGCGTGTGTCCGTGTGGTCATAATGTATGCATGAGGGCCCCGGGCCCGACAACATTACACTGTGTTGTGTACAGCGGGCGCCAACATGTCACCGCAGGCAGCGTGTTAGACCTTTGACATGTAGCTTTATCGTCACCCACTCAATACGTAAGAGGAGTGGACTGGGCCATCGTACGCAGGTCCAGCGTGGGTTTGTGAACGATAATTGCGTGCCTCTGGGCGTGGTTCAGTACTCGAAACGTGCAAATGTATGTGTCTCCGTCACAGCGTGGGTCTCTTTGTGTGGTGTAGGTGGTCCCTGAGGGGAATTAGATACCCACACATGTGATCTAGTTCGTATTCCATGGGTTTGGAGCCCACCGCACCTGTTCGGTCACCTCAGTTTGGCATCCTGACACCTGGCATTGGAATGCCATGTGTGGCCTGGTGAGTTGTTGGGAGCCAGCCGTGCTGGCGGGTGCTTCCTGCTGTGTGGTCTGTGCAGGGGCTGGGTTCTCCTCTATGTAGCTTGGCTTCCCTGGTCCTTGTGGTGGGTTGCCTGGGATGTCCATGAGCTGTTGTGGGGCGTCGGTGTCGAAGGTGTGGTGGTCCTCTCCAGCATCGCTGATGAGTAGTCTGGTCTGCTCTGCTGGAGGTGTTGTTTGTCCCTCTGCAATGTGAAGGGGAGATGCATGTTGACATTGTGTTAACATGTATGTTGGCCCTTTGTTCTTGTTTACATGCAGACTGTATGACTATGTACATTGTGACTGTTTGGGAGGTGCTGGATTTTGATGCGGGACAGTGGACATTTGGACTACATGACGGATGTGAGGTTGTACACGTAAATTTCCTTCTCACAGTTTCCTGCTCTGTTAGATGTGGTTGGCCTGTTTCAGGGCATGAGCGCAGCCCGTTGTGTCCTCTGTTCTGTGGTGTCGGGTCTGCATATTGTACCACATTGTCGTCAATGTGGATGTGCTGTGATTGCTATGTGTATGTGCTGCAGTGTGCCACGGGGATCAGGGACATGATCCAGGGTCATTTTGGGTGTGTAGTGTGCTACACATCATTGTGCATGTGTGCCATTGTGCTCATCCCCCCCGTCCCCCCGAGTCCCTGGTCATTAATCACCCTGTTGATGTTGTGTCAGGTCCTCTTGAGCTGTGTACGGACTCCCACCTCCTTGCAGCGTCTCCACATTGATGACTGTGGCCCCCGTTTCCTCCTGCTCCTCCTGTGGCGCAGGACTCCCACCTCCTGTCGCCGTTGCTGCCTTCCTGTTGGCAGCGGGTTTGTGCTTGGTTTGGCTTTTCACATCATGCCAGTGCCTCGTGGCCTCCTCCATTGCCCTCCTCGACACTCTGACTGTATTCACGATGGTCTAATTGTGTGTCACTTGATGGTAGTGTTCTGTCACCTCCGTGACGCTGATCTGGTTTTCCTGCAAACTGCAACCCGTCTTCCTCTCACTCTTCTCCTTGGCATTCCCCCACCCCGTTGTTCCTTGCTGGTGGTCTCTGGGTCTTGTGGGGTTTGCGTTGGCCTCTGCACTCGGTCCGGGTGCATCCATGGTGCTACGCAGTTTCTTTTTTTCTCCCTTTTTTCCCGTTGCTTTTATAGTGCATTTTCCCACATGACGCCTGGGATTTGAAGGCCTGTGACTGGTTTTCGCTGGTTTTTGTACTGCGATTGGCCTCATCGCAACTTTTATTGAGTTCATGTTTTATATTTTTGCGGCGTTGCGTTGACTTTATCGCGGACATTTGATGCATTATTGTGGGCCTATCGCATGGTACCACCGGTTTGGGAATACCATGTTACCACGGTGTTATTTTCCCACTATAGACTGCGATGTGAAGAGTTGTGTTAAGCTACTTTTGCTGTAGTTATCACACGTTCTTGAGAATATCTCCCTATATTCTCTACTACGAGGACTGTTAACCTTGTCTGCCTTAGGGTGATCTTACCCCAAAACTTTTGCCTTTACCCTCTTATTTTTATGAATTGTTTTTGCTGGCATTAGGACTCTGTGCACTTATCACTTCTAATCAGTGCTAAAGTACTTGTGGTCACTCCATAACATGTGGCAAAATTGGCTTACAACTGATTGGCATATTTAATTTGCTTATGCGTCCCTTTGCAAAATAAACCCTTTGTCAAGCCTTACGTTTTATCACATATAAGTCCCCCCTAAGGTAGGTCGTAGGTAGCCGGTAGGGCAGGGTGCATTATAATTAAAAAGTTGGACATAACATTTTACGTTTTACAAGTCCAGGTAGTGAAAAGATCCTAAATTTGGATTTCTCTATTGTGAGACCTACCTCTCCTATAGGATAACTTTGGGCTGTCTTATTACGTTTAATAAGTGCTAACCTTTGATTGGGAACAGGTGACCATTTCATGTTTTGTGTCTGAGAAAGTGTAATTTAAAATCCTCTTTAATGGTAACATTGATTTTAAGTTACAATTTTGAAAATGGCACTTTTAGAAAATTGGCATTTTCCTGTCCTACCTATTTGGTGCCTGCAGTCTGTTCCTGGGTCTCATGAATGGGGTGTAGTTGGCAGTTGTACTTTGTTTATTTCTCCCAGACAGCCACACATTAGAGAGATAAGGTATGCCTGGATGGGCCACTACTTGCAGGATGAGGGTGCGGAGCTGGGCACAGCCCCACTTCAACTGAATAGGCAGTGCCCTTCTTTCACACGAAGGGCTTGTCAACACTGCATTGTTCATGCAGCCAGCTTGGAGCCGACGAGGGGAGGCAGGAAACTACAAGCACTTCAAAAGGAATTCTCAAGAAATGCCTTCCACTTCCTAGAAGACACCAGTTGTAAAAAAAGGACCCTCAGACCCACTCTTCAGTTCACTTTCTGCACCTGCAGAAGGACTCTCAGAGGACTGCCTGCTGCTTTTGCCTGCTGTGTACTTCAGAGAACTGCTTTTTGGCACCTGGAAAGACAGCTCTGCTGCCTGAAGCCTGCCTTCAACCCTCATATGCCTGCCCTGCTGCCTGAGCCTTGTACCACTACATGATCCCAGGACTACCAGAGTGCCTCCAAGGGCTAGTTTACTCACCTGCTGATCGGAGCCTCAGGGACAGAAAAGGCTTAAACCATCTTGAGCCTGTACCTGGACCCAGCCTGAGTGAGTCCTAATGGCCCAAGTGGTTCCCCCAGTCATGGACCCTTGGTGGTGTTGTTCAAGGTGCCCAGATCCAAAACCTGAGACTTAGAAAATGTTTGGCTAAAAACTGCTTTGGGAACCAAGAGGCAAGTGGGACCAACCTGCACTTCTATCCATCCAAGGTGGATCGCCGGTCAGCCTTACTTTGAGGCAGCTCTCGCTACGTTCTTCTCCCCAGCAGCAAATCCTGTTCAGCAGTCCTTTGCGAAAGGGGTATCCTGCTTGGTGAAACTCTAGTCGGCTACAGCCTTCAGCTTTGTTGCGCTGGAGATGTTCAACTTCCAAAGAAGAGACTAGGTTCAAACGTGGAACACTTCACCGCAACTTCGTCCAGCAGCTCCACGACGGCAACGCCTCCTCCTTAGGTGCTACCTGCTGCCTTGCCCCACTGACCTTCTGCCTTCTCAGAACATTTTCATTTAAATATCTTCTAAGTCAGAAGATAAGCGCCAACCGGGTCCAATTCAGTCTTTGTATTGGACGCACGATCCTTCGCGGTCAGACAAATCTTTTGACTTTGACCTGGTCTCGCACAACCAGATGTTTCTCGGTTGGCGCTTTGATCTTTTAGGCGCTACTTTTCACCTTAAACATTTAAAAATTCATAGCTCCGGGTCGACTGATCGGATTTTTTGCCATTTTGGTGTCAAATTATTTATTAAAATGTACTCAATTTTTCTAATTTGGATTGTGACTTTCTTGTGTTGTGTTTTCACTTTATTGTTGTTTGTGTGCTGAATAAATACTTTACATATTGCCTCTAGGTTAAGGCTTGCCGCTCTGTGGGAACCTACCAGAGGGTTAAGCAAAGGTTTATTTAATGACTTTTGTGGTACACCCTGAGAGGGGCTGTGAATATTGCTTGAGTTGGGTTAACACCCCACTAAACCAACAACCCAATTCCCCACAAGGACTCTTCATACCATCAAATGAGAGGGTCTGTGATGGGTTCACTTTTTGCACCATCTTATGTCTATCTTTTATGGGCCACTTTGAGAAAAAACAATCTATACTTCCTGACTTGCAAAAATCTGAACATCAACTTTTACTATGGTTGATGTTTATTGGTGATGTTTTATCATTTGAAATGGTGGCTATGTTTCTTTCACAGAATACCACAAAAACATAAATGAGAATGATATCAATATTGAACTGACTGTGGAGAATAGCACTGCCAATGTTACTGTTTTAGACACAGAAATGTACACATCAGGAAACAGAATTCAAAACAACTATACAGAACAGCAACATTGGTGAATAATGTTTTGCATGTAACCTCTTCACATCCAAAATACCAGATCATTGATATCCCTATGTGGAATTTGTTCAGACCTAAAGACTTTGGGGATTATTTACAAGCCCCTTGCACCTCCGGTATGTCACTTTTTCCCATATAAAAAGTGAAGCACCGGCAGAGCCAAATAAGCCCCTTTGTAGTTCTGATGAGAACCTCATTGAGGAAGCTTATAGAATTGCATAAGTTTTCATACAGAGAGGTCACGGCAAAAAGAAATACAAAAGTCAAAATTAGGGCCTCCGCAAGACATGATTTAATATACTCAAATAATAAAAACAAAACGTGCAGGGAGATTGACAAGATGTTCTGGGTCATTACCAACTTCACAGAAGCCAATCTGCAGATCCGTAAAATCTTCAGTAAACACTGTCATCTATTAAAACTTGACAACAATCTATCAAAACATATTACTGCCAAACCAGCCATTACTTTCAGGAGACGCATTACATTGAAAAAATCATTGTGTGCCAGTGACACACAAATATTGTAAACATCACAGTAAGATTAGCACTTTAGTTAATGTGAGAGGATTCTATAAATGGTGCCATTTTATATGTTGTGCCTGTCCTCTAGATTAAGAATAGTTCTTTTGGGATGCATTAAATGCACATAAATGTGAAATTGTTGACTTTTTGAACTGTAATATACCCTACTGTGTTTACACAATTTTTTCTCTTTGTTTCAAAATCTCTTTAGGCTCCAAAAAACAGTCTGTAAAAGAGTGCTGGAAAGAAACGTAAGAAATATCCAGAAATTGGACCCAAAGTATCCCATGTCAATCCACATACATAACTCGGATTGTAAATTAAAGATTGATAAGATTAGATTCTTAGTGATATGTGCTATTAAAACAAACAGAAGATGTCATAATAGAGAAGAATGGTTCAGAAAAACTGAAAGTTTTGGGATTTACAAGTTAAAATCTGTAACTTATGGCTATAATATTGATGAAGAACTTCACACATTTCTACAATAACTCAACGAGTAGTTTAATGCTGATGAAATGAAAACCTCTCATGAGTTAGACGTTGTGGTAGAATAGAATAATATCTCAACACCCACGACCATTATTCTTACTAATTATTTTTAAAATAGTTTTCCAGTTTGTAAACATTCGGCAGAGCACTCCCTGGTCTACTGGATGGACCACTTTCTTCTCCTCCTCTATCTGGCACCCCGATTTCTGAAGGGGAAGGGGCCCCTAAGCGACCGCTTCTCGTTTACGAATCAATTGCACCCTCCTTTGAGGAGTAAGTAACTGGTCAATTGTTTGAGATCAGAACTGCGATGGCAAACCAATAATACATTAAATAGTGACTCACAATTTTGAAGAAATGCCCCTTTCACACCTCTTCCAAATTGCCATTTTGTTATGGGTTGTAGAACACATTTTTACAAGTTAGACAAACTTTCCCGACTCATAAACCGAGTTTTGTACATTTGAAATGGCCCTTTTGCAGTTGAACTCCCTGTGATTTTGTGAACCACTGTGTGCAAAAGGGCATAGTGCTTCTGGTGCCATGTGTTTCTAAGGGCTTCTTGCATAGGATTGTGTTAAAAGAGGGTGGTGTTCCCTAAAGATATAAGGCTAGAAGAGTTCCTGTTGTGATCAGAGAAGAGTCTAAATGGATGCTGGAACAGATGGAGAAGTAAGGCGTAATCAAGTGTGTTGAGGCTGCAGAATGAGTGCCTTCAGTAGTTATCACTAAGAACATGGCTGAGAGTTTGCATATTTTTCCACCTTCGGAATAGGAACATAGAGGCCTATTCCCAAACTGCATTTTGTAGTCTGATTAGCAGTTGTACAATAATACTATGGAAGTACTACAAAATACTATGCAAAAACCTAGGAGGGTAAATCTCCACCTCCACCACGCCTATCTTTTCTATGGGGAGATCGTCATACATGTAAGTTTACTAATTAGGTCCGATTATGATGCGGTTAGGAAATCTTCCAGACCGAATCGGTTTGGAAATGGTTTCTGACCCACTCGGATCGGGCGAGTCCGACCGACCGAGTACGATGCATCTGGATGCTTCCAGACACAATTTGGTTGGACTCCCATTGACTTCAATGGGAGCCTATGTTCCTAACCGCATCGTAATGGGCCCTCGGTCGGGAAGACACATTCCCGATTGGATTCGGAAGAAGCAAATGCCATTAGGAGGCCTTCCTAACCACATTGTAATTGGGCCCTAGGTGGGAATGTTTTACTAACTGCATCATAATCGGGCCCTTAGTAGAAAATGTGGAAGTG
The DNA here is from genome assembly GCF_964204655.1 of Triturus cristatus. Taxonomy (NCBI): domain Eukaryota; kingdom Metazoa; phylum Chordata; class Amphibia; order Caudata; family Salamandridae; genus Triturus; species Triturus cristatus. The sequence goes on along the minus strand of NC_140592.1, from coordinate 241,129,553 downwards.
ACCAAGGGAGTGACTGGAAAAGTGGCATACTTAATACTAATTGGTATGGTTTAGGGAGGAGTAAGGAAGGATTTAGGCAGGATTAGGAAGTGGTTTAGGGAGAGAAATGCACCCACTGACAAAAGAGTAAGCCCATTACTAATCACAAACAGCACTCCTGAAGTTTCTACAGCCAAAAGGGACCCAAAACGCCTTCAGAACTCAGAGCTGGAGTAGGTCCAGCACCCCACATGATCACCCACTGGTAGTGCAACACCTTCCGTTGGAAAATAAAGGAGGTATGGACCTAAAGTAAAACCTCATAAGAATATTTTAAAATAGTCAAAAATATAAATGAACATAATTCAATGTAAAAAAAAAAAAATAGAACATATTTTTACTTATTTAATTCTATAATATTTTAACTGACGTTTTTGAATTTATAAACTAATGGTACATTTTGTTTTATTAAAATATAATTACATTACTTTTATTTAATTCTGCACATCACTTATTAATAATTATGAATGCCTGATAAAAGAATATTTCTTCAGGTTAGGCAGGAATTTAATTTTTAATTTAAACGTCAGAAAATATTTTAATTTAATTTATTATATTTAAATCAATTAAAGATTTATTTAAAAATGAAGTTAATAGTGCTATAGAACTTTTTATTTTATAATCTATTTGGAATAAATGTATAAAATTAAGTTAGATTAATATTTAACATAACAATATTTTAGTAATTTATGTTTATTTGAAGAAGTATTTCTACTTTTCTTCTACTTTAAGACAGGAAGAATACACAATTAGGGGAGCTGCTCGAAGTGGTGTTCATGAGAGAAATCTCTTTCTAGATTGACGATTGCAGTGCTGAGATCAGACTTTGGTTGACAGGATTTACCTGAAATTATAGCTTCAGATAATAGGAACAACTGACATCTGTGTAAATGAAAGACTTTTTGTAGGTGAATGGAGTGAAGCATGTCAGCACTGTCTTATATAACCCTCAGGCCACTGGTGTGGTGGAACATGTCAACAGGTTAATCAAAGGAATGTTGGAAATGGACATCAGGAGTGTGTGGAAAGGCCAATTTGGGCATAGTGAACTCAACCATGAGTCATATACTGTTTTCCTGAAGAGAGGAAGAGAACTGATCCAGTGTGAAACCTGATAATTCTTTGCGCAACATATAAACTTAACATGAGAATGAAATTTCACATACAGAATGCATGTGCACTTTGCACACTTTAAAGAAACATAATAAAGTGATGAGTTAATGTGTAAACCAAGCACGGCAAAAGTGTGCTTATATTTCAGAAGAGAAGAAAACTTTGCACTAAGCATCTAACATGCCTAACAGTTTAAATTCATATAAGTTCAAATCATGCTAAAAGCAAATAACTCATAAAATGTATTTTCTGCAATTACCCAATTAATCAAGAAGTTAATATAGGTTGGCATCTATTTGATCTTGGTTATAATCATGAGTACTTTCAAAAATGATTTTGAATGTATTTTGCTTCAGCAAACCATTTTCATTGCTCTCATTGTAATGCATCATTGACTTTGAAAAAGTGGTGCAACTTCTTTATGTGACCATTTATAAAGCTGAGCTTTTATGTGAGTAATCTTTATAGCATAAGTGGCTTAGATTGCCTAAAACAAACAAAATATTTTTAGTTATTAGTAAAAGTTGCATGTAGGTACTTTGAAAATGTGTCAATAGGCCATACCTACAAATGGATGATTTCATGAACGTTTTATGACCTTTAACTACTTTATTAATGTTTTATTCAACCTCTATTTAACTCATTTCTTGAGTGCACTTATACATGTGTATTGTAATTTCTGATGTAATGCTTAAAATTGGTTTACTTCTTGAAGCTTGCACGTTCTCATTACAGCGTGGGAATTTTCTTTCCTTTCTCACTCGTGTAACTTTCAATCCCTTCTCAAAGTCATGTAGCAACAAATGATACATGTTGCCATACAGAGAATTAACATAGTCACATAGGACGGACTTTGTTACTTGCATATGAAAAGTTTCTTCATGAATGATTCTTTGTGGACACACCTGTATGCACAGGATGAACAATGGATTCCCATGAATAGCATGGGAAAGAACATCAGCGTTTCTATTTTTTCATCTTGTGAGCGGATGATGGTCTAATGACCATCTGACGTTAATGGTGTGACAACCGATGTCATCTCCAGACTTGTGAAACTAAATGGACAACTCACTTAAAGGAGGTGTGGGCTTTTTACTGTGGGCTTTGCTGGCTCTTTGGGCATTTGCGAGCTTGCTGATTTTGTCCCCTTTGAGCGCAGTCGATGTTGGAGCTCACTGCCAGGGACCAACTGTTAATACTGCAGCTGGAGTATTGACTGCACCTTTCTCCTCCTTTCTACCCATGGACTCAAGTTGGCAGTCTTGCTAGCTAACCCCATACTTGTTCTCCTTGCCCATTAACTGAACACTATGCAGATGCTAACACAACTTTTTAGAACGTTCCTCTGCCCTTGCTGGTGGCAGGAACTCTTTGCTTGAATTGACTCTTCAAACTCTTTAACTGAACTAAATCATCCCAAATGTCCTTCTAGGGAATCTTCATAAACTGTTTGCTTTGAACTTGTAAAATGATTCTGATTGTATATTGATGTATATTTCTGAGACTTATGCTAAAGCTTATTGCACTATTTGCATAATGATCTAATACTGCTTAATAAAAAATTAATTTGAAACCTAATTGGCTGAGTCTTTTTAAAGTCACTAATGTCTTTCCACAGAGATTGTGCACACAAGATTTCAATTCTAATGTATAGCAGGGATAGTCATACATTATTTTCAGAGCAGCAAGTTTTACTATTGCTATTCTGTCAGCAGTAGCAGAATTACTTGCATGTATGATTTTGACCCGACTGAACTTCTTCAGGATGTTTGGACTTCCAGTTGCCAGCATAGTAATGTGAGTGGTATACTGAAACCTGATTACAAATCTGCAACTTGGTTACCTATATATGGTCCTCATTGGGTAGCCGACAGTGACACCTTAATTTCTTCACCCCTCAATGCAACACGCAAGGTACATCGTAGGACCAACCTTGAAGGGTGGTAAGAAATCCCAGTCTGAGTAAAATAGCAAATAATAAAGTAAAGGGCACAGAAATTTCCAGTAGATCAGAACCAGTTACCACAATAGTCCTCTTGTGTTTGAAAAAGATGTTGAAGCCTAACAAAGTGTTAAAGGCTAATGGAAAGCGTGATAAAAATGGGTTAACAAAAATTAAACCAGGCTGAGTCATTGCTGGACTTAAAGACCTTTGTAGAGTGAAGCGCGTGCAAAGAAATTCTGTGGAGATATATGATGGACATAAATTAAACCCAAGATGTGTGGATTTATACCAGAAGGGAGGTGAGTGTGAGAGAGTGACGCATGAAGAAGAATGTCGCAGTATCATAATGTTATTGGACAGTGAGATGATAGAAAATAACATGAACATTCAGGACGTTGGTGAGTCAAATGTTACGGCAGGAGCATAAGTCATCAAGGGAAAGGAGTGCTGGGGGTGTTACAAGGTGCAACCTGGTAGAGCAAAGAGAATTCCTGGATTGCTCTTGGACTGAGCGTAGTCTTTCAATCTCAGATGTGATTTAATCTCAGGTAGAGATTGTGATTCAATTTTAGGTAGAACCTAGATATTGTAGCCGTAAGGTTATAGGGAATACAGTCTAGGTTTATATCAAGTTTTAACTTTTCTCATTTCAATATTCCATATTTGTGTATTTTGCATGTCAGCCAAGTCCATGCCTTATTGAACACTGCGTGGTTCCATCATCCATATTATTGTTTTGTCATAATACGTATTATTGTGAAATTTCTATTTGTTCTAATATACAAAGGGAGAAGATGTTTTGAATCTATTATGATTGTCATGTTTATGTTTGTGAAACCATGGGTGGTTTAATTTTCTAAATTCTAAGTCTTAAACCTAGTGAGGATTCCATGGTGTCAGTTACAGAACTGGCTGGTTTATGGAGTACGGTTACTGGGTTACTCTTGCAATAACCTACTTTTATTCATGATCATGATTACTATGCCTTCAATCAACATCACAATGCAGGACCTCATTAAAACGTGGTTATTGATGACTATAACCCATGTAAAATGACATTATGACCACAACAATGTAGTATTGAGCAAAAGTTGAGTGCTTGTTTGACGATATCTTTGCCTGTGGTAAAATGCTAATGCTGCAGATGGTAGCAAAAATGCCACTTGTTCATAAATTCTTGATCTGGAGACATGTTAGTCATCCATCCCCGTGTGTGGCATTCCAGCCTCTCCAAGTTCCACTAAGACAGAGTCAGTAGGAAAAATGTGTTTGACTAAACCAATACTTTGTTGGGATAAATCCAATGTGAAGTTGTCCCTCATGTAATATGTGACTTTTGTGTGGTCTGACCCCCCCTTGCTACTGGTGTGGGTAGTAAAAGACGATCATAAATAGAGTCCTGTGGGCTCTTTGAAAATGGTTTCACAGCATCTGTTGCTTTACTGATGAGTACATGCATTTGTCCGTTCTTTTGGTGAGGTGCAATGCAAAGTCACACAGCAGCCATCACAAATAGATGTAACTAAATGAGTATTTAGTACAGAATGTTTGCAAGAATGTGGCTACCCCTTTTATATGCCAGTTCTCTTGCACAACCTCACAGGTCCATGCCACTTTGGAGCCAATTCACAAATTGCCTTTTGTAGCATGTCTAATAGTACTTTTCAGGTACCACTCCTTTATTACAGAATGGTATTCACATAGCTGCATGTAGAGGTCTCTGCTTTGCTTATCTTTTCTGTTCAGAGATATCCGTCTTGACTGTGGAGTGCTCTGCACAGTTATGTATATGTTTTAATACTAAATTGGGGAGACATGAGGGAACAGCTGGAAAATGAGAAACGCTTACTACTAAATCTGAGGGGTTTAGAGAGATGTAATAAGGGATTAAGGGAAGGGTCTAGGGAGGAACAGTCCTCCACCCACCAAAGAAAACGCCTGTTGTTGTTCACAAACTGAACTTCTATAGTTACTACAGACAAAAAGGACACAAAACAGAAGTCAATGTACTCAAGCTCAGACCTGGAGTAAGTCCAGCACCACACATGGCCAACCATTGGCCAACCACTGGAACTGCAACACCCTCCCATAGACAATATTGGAGACAGGGACTTAAAAAAACATACCATAGGAAATAGTGTTAAAAATTAATTAATAATTTAGACTTCTTAACATGTACATACATTTAATGTAATAATGTATATATAGTTTATTTTAAATATTCATATTTTTTAATCAACATGTTTAAGGGAAGGGTCTAGGGAGGGAAAGTCATCCACCCACCAAAGAGAAAGCCTGTTGTTGTTCACAAACTGAACTTCTATAGTTACTACAGACAAAAAGGACACAAAACAGAAGTCAATGTACTCAAGCTCAGACTTGGAGTAAGTCCAGCACCACACATGGCCAACCATTGGCCAACCACTGGAACTGCAACACCCTCCCATAGAAAATATTGGAGGCAGGGACTTAAAAAAACATACCATAGGAAAAGTGTTAAAAATTAATTAATAATTTAGACTTCTTAACATGTACATACATTTAATGTAATACTATATATATATAGTTTATTTTAAATGTTCATGTTTTTTAATCGACGAGGAACAACAGGAGAGGAAGGGAACAAAGACAGGGTACACTCCTATTCCCCTCAAATAAATCAAACAATCAACAGAGGAGTGTGTCAGTATAGTAACAAAATTAAAGAGCAAGCATGCTAGTATTTGCAGTAAGATTATTACTTTATTTTAAAAAACCATTCTTTTTTTATAAAAGCCCTCACTTACCAACCTAGTTGGTGACATGCTTCATCATTGGGCCCCACCAGGAGTGGCCGAATGCCACCCTAGTGTGCTTCGACGCCAGTTTACTGCGGAGCTGGTAAAAAAGGTATAAGGTGAAAGTGAATTTAGTGAGATTTAAAAATGCCCAATTGTGTCACAAAAAGACCTTTATTAATTTTGCCAATCAGACATGAATAAAATAATTATTGTGTGGGATAACGAACTGGGATTACAAGTTCATATATTATCCCAAAAGGTGCAGTCAACATGTTTCTGCCTCCATGAATATTTATCAGGCTTTCATCAGGACCAGGGATGTGTAGTGTGAAGAACCCGGCGGTATGGGCGCGCTAAGGCCCACCCTGACCATGGGTTCGTAAGTGTTAAAAATTTGGAATAGATTCCATCGGTTATAGAGAGGAACCGAGTTTATTCTAATCAAAAAAAGTAGTGACAAACAAAGACGTACAACATTAAGAAACATAAAAGACAAACAAGTTATGTGTCAGTATGCATCTCAAGAATGTCACAAATTCTTCTTGTTAATTCTCTGTTTCTTTTTCCTCTTGTTTAGGGTGTGCCATTTTGCCACCACCTCCCTCACGTGACCCAAGGTGCATTGAACCTTTGCACCTTTTGTAAGAAAATAATGTTTCCTCATGTAATCTCGTTTTGCCCATTAGCATTGGTGACGGTTGGCCACTTATATGACCTAGTTCACCGGCTAGTGCATAAAGTTATTTGGGCACCTGCATCCCCCCTAATTAGAGATGGATCGCTCCCTTGTTTCTTATAATAGGACCCCTTTGCTAGTCCTTTTTATCTTAGCACTAGTCCACAGATAGCAACACCAGCGTTCTTGTTACTGTTACTATAAGTGCACCCGGAATGAGCATGTATGCATGTCCACTATTTGTGACATTCTTTAGATGCATACTGACGCATAACTTGTTTGTCTTTTATGTTTCTTAATGTTGTACGTCTTTGTTTGTCACTACTTTTTTTGATTAGAATAAACTCGGTTCCTCTCTATAACCGACGGAATCTATTCCAAGTGTTTTTTGAAATTTTTAACACTTACGAACCCGTGTTCAGGGTGGGCCTTAGCGCGCCCATACCGCCGGGTTCTTCACATTACACATCCCTGGTCCTGATTACAGCCTGATAAATATTCATGGAGGCAGAAACATGTTGACCGCACCTTTTGGAATAATATATGAAATTGTAATCCCAGTTCGTTATCCCACACAATAATTATTTTATTCATGTCTGAGTGGCAAAATTAATAAAGGTCTTTTTTTGACACAATTGGGCATTTTTAAATCTCACTAAATTCACTTTCACCTTACACCTTTCTTACCAGCTCCGCAGTAAACTGGCGTCGAAGCACACTAGGGTGGCATTCGGCCACTCCTGGTGGGGCCCAGTGATGAAGCATGTCACCAACTAGGTTGGTGAGTGAGGGCTTTTATAAAAAAACGAATGGTTTTTTAAAATAAAGTAATAATCTTACTGCAATTACTAGCATGCTTGCTCTTTCATTTTGTTACTATACTGACACACTCCTCTGTTGATTGTTTCATGTTTTTTAATCAACATTTTTTATTTAAAAATAAATGTTAACTTGTATTTTTTAAAAGGTAATTAAATCATTGCAAAATATTTGTATACATAACTTTTAATCATTTTAATATATAACAAATGAATGAATATAAACATTTTACTTTAGATGGTTTTTAAAACAAATGTTAAAAACAATGCAATTTAATATATTTAAATTAAATATTTAATTTGAAATGTAGTCAATAGTGCTGCAACATTTTTTATTTTTGTCTACGTTTACAGAAAAGATAGAGAAATAATTTAAATTAATATTAAATATTAAAAATACTGTTACTATTTTTTTAAACTTTAATAAACGTTGCCATATTTCAACAATCGAGAGATCTCTGGTTTCAGGGGATGGAAATATGTAAGCCCAAACTTTGTAGTAAATTTACACTCGTAAATGGTGAATTGTCAAAAGTAGTATATTTACTACAAAGTGTAAGAGAAAATGTACATGTGCAAATGTAATCACGTGTAGGTTTACTTTTGTGAATACCCCCTTAGTGTGAGCATAAATCCCAAGCTCATGTACATTTGCATGCAAAAGATTGCTTGCGCTAAAAGCAAGACATTTCATGAAGATTTCCATAGCATTTGTTTTAGCTAATCTAAGAATAGTAGAACAGAACATTATGTTTAATGACAGAAGAAAACCTTTTCAAAGGTAGGTATTGCTCAATTTTGCTTCATGCATGCCGATAGTTTACCAAATATTCTAAAACCATCTGCCTACAAAGAAGCCTTTGAGCAGGTCACATTCGTGTTGAGATGAATCAATACTTATTAAGGATAATTAGGCTGAATTAAGCAATTTGCTTGTAGAAAAAGGCCTCTTTTGACGGAGTTAGCCCCCACTTTTTACCTGGTGCATGATGTGATTTCGAATTGAACGTGCACTGGGTCCCTGTCAACCAGGTTCCCAGTGCCAGATCTCTTTCTTAAAACTGTACCACGATTGGCACCACTTCAGCAACCCCTGTAAGTCACTAGTAAACGTCACCCCTGGTGCCTGGGGCCCAGCTCTCCCTTGCTACAGTGCAGCGCATCTAAAAGACCAGAACAGGAGGTCATTCCTTCTCCTTCCTCACGGTCAAGGCATGGAACACCCTCCCTCTCCATCTCCGACAGACACCAACACTTCCCAAGTTCATGAAGGACCGCAAGGCCTGGCTCTTCGACGAATTGCCGTGAACATCCGGGAGCTGCGCCACCCCACATCGCCTTGAGACCCTATCAGGTGAGTGTGCGCGTAACAAACCCTCATTGATTGATACTGAAGAGGGTCCTCTAGGGCTGCAGCACAAATTGTGCCATCCCAGAAACCCCTCACCAAGACCATACAAACTGCCATTGCAGGCTGCGTGTCTTGGTACACAGAAAATCGAAGAGTCTGCTTGTCACACGGCTCTGTGTCATGCCCACAGACACTGCATGAGGTATAGGTAAGTCACCTCTACTGCAGGCGTTACAGTCCTAAGGCAGGGTGCACTATATCCCATGTGAGGACATATCTGCATGAGCAGACATGCCTCTACAATATCTGAGTCCATTCTTTGATACTGCAAGTGCACAGGGAAGCTACAGAGAGTGCATGAGCTAGGTACTGGTCATTACGAGTTTCCTAGCCCCATGATGGCTTTGTATCCAAAGATGTTTGGTACCAAACATCTCGTCTAAATAAATCCTCACTGATGCCAGTGTTGGATTTATTAATAAATGCACACAGAAGACCCTTTAGCGGATCTCCTGAAAACCTACCAAGCACTGGTGTGGCCTCTGACTAGTCTTAGCCAGCCTGCCATCACCAGACATGTTTCTGACCTCATGGGGGGAGTTCCAGTGCTCTCAGAGGCCAGGAACAAAGCCTGCTCATGGCAGAGGTGCTTCACGCCTCCTCCAGGCCGGAATGGCCTTCCAGGTTGGGAATCTTCAAATGCGATACCTCCTTTGAAGTGCAAGCCAGGCATCTCCAGATGGTGGAAACTGCTCCACATTTGGCGGGAGGATAGGCGGGAAAATTTGTCAGATTAGAAGGTGTGCCCATATTCAGCCAGCACTGCCCCTAAGGTGGGGCAGGTGACGTGGACACTACTTTTGCAATTCCTCGATCTTGGGATGGCATGAATTAACCTATCAGGGCTAGGGGGGTGCCGTTCCTACAGAAAGTGGTCACTTAGAGGGTGAGGACACCTAAAGAAAGGTAGTCCATTGGCTACTACCAATCACTCCCTTTAACGCCCCTAAATTTAGTATTTAAGTGGTATCCCTGGACCTTGAACTTTAAATTAGATGGACCTAAGAAGAGAAACGGACACAGAACACTAGCTGACCCAAGACCCAAAAACCTGCTGCAGAGAATTGGCACAAACCCTGCCTACTGCTCCCAGGAATCAACAATAGTGGTGTGCTGCTCTGTCCTGCAACTGTGAGGCCTCCAAAACCATGGAGCACTCCAACCTTTGACAAATTGCCAAAGATCTGCATTGGAGTAGAGGTACTACTTCTCTGCAATCCACAGGCACAGAACATGCAGAATCCAGTTTCTCGACTTGCTGCTCCCCGGCGATGTGACGCAACACTCAAACCAAAAGTGGTACACCAGCTTCAGAGGACCAAATCTGTCTCCCCACCAAGGGCCTCATGTAGGTAGCCAAATACCGGTCGGTAACGGCCGATTTTCGGTAATTATACCGTTACCGACCGGTATTTTGGCTATTGGTATGTAGGGGGACGAATTTTGGTTTCGGAATTTACCGAATCGGTAAAATTACCGATTCGGTAATAATACCGAATCGGTAATGTTACCGAATCGGTAACTTTTCCGAATCGGTAATTTTACCGATTCGGTAAATTCCGAAACCAAAATCGAGATGTAGGGGGAGTGTGTGTGTGTGTTTAAGAGTCGGTATTTACCACCAACTTATAGTTGGTGGTAAATAATTAATGTATGTGTTAATGCATTTTTATGCGCGTAGCAGTGTGCAATGTGGCATACATACATGCCCTTAGGGCATGTATGTGTGCCACATGTGCACACATGGCCGAATCAGGGGTGCAACAGGGTGTCAATGTGACACCCTGCCACCCTTGTATGTGTTCCCCCCATTACCGAATCGGTATTTACCGATTCGGTAATGAGGCATACCTTCCCATCAATGGGAAGGTATGCCTCATTACCGAATCGGTAAATACCGATTCGGTAATTACCGAATGGTAACGAATCGGTAAAAAATACCGACTCATTACCTACATACGAGTTACCACTTCTAAAATACCGATTCGGTATCGTTCGGTATTTTAGAAGTGGTAACTGGTATGCTACCTACATGAGGCCCCAAGTGTGAAGACACCAGGATCTACTGGAGCCGAGCCGCAATAATACCAGGGTACCGGACCCTCTGCCGCATACACCGTGACAAAGAGTCCAATCCGGACTCGAACGGGCATATTATCAAGCCAGGCGATAAAATTATCGCTGCTTTAGCGGCAGAAAACTGCTGCTAAAACGGCGATAATGGGCTTGATAATATGCTCTATGGAATTCCAATTGAAGCCCATGTTAGACGTCCTTCACATTTAACATGGGCTTCAATTGGAATTCCATAGAGCATATTATCAAGCCCATTATCGCCGTTTTAGCGGCAGTTTTCTGCCGCTAAAGCGGCGATAATTTTATCGCCTGGCTTGATAATATGCCCCCAACTCTCCAGAAAACAAGCACGTGTCGAGGGACATCGAGACTCCTGTGACCCACTTCATGAGTGGCCCAGTTGTCTCGGAATCGCCTATACAACCTGCCTGCTTCTGACCGCGAGGACATCTTGATGCACGTTGCTTGGCTGACTTATCTACTCTGCACCCAGTCTGCTGGCCTGATTACCGATGAACCAGCCATGGACCTGAGGCCCTTGCGACCTACTCCCTCGAGTGGGACCCCTCTGACTTACCTTTAAGTTCTTCGTGCAGTATGTCTTCAAGTGGTCCTCTTCTTCGTAGTGCTCCACCTAACAACGACCTCAGCACCTTGTTCCTGGCTGAATCGGGAATGTCCCTGAGAATCTGCTGGCGGAACATTGGGCCAGGTCATGCTACTTACCTAAATCAAGAAGGTGAACCTTGAGATTCAACTGTACGATTTTATAGCCATTTTTTTATTTTCTCCCATTGACCAATAGTGCATATTTGCACACAAAAGTGATTTATTTTTCGAACTTTGAAAATTCATATCTTAAAAAGTAATTACTGGAGAAGCATTTCTTGGTCTGAAAAATTACATAAAAATCGATATTATTTTTGCAAATTGGTCTCAGATTTATTCTTGTGTGTGAGAATAATTTATTTCCTATGTGATTATAAAAGGCTTATCAGGACACTGCCCTCTGATAAGCCTAACTGCTATACACTATATAGAGAGCCAGCTTCCTACTCTGCTCCTCTCACCAGAGAGCGCAGGCTTAAGCCGCCCTAAAACATAACCCTTCCTACCGGGCGAGGTGGAACTGAGATTTGAAAGGAGCGCCCCGGCACTGCACCATCGGCTTGTTACCGTAACAACGAGTCGGACAACAGTGCTCTGTGGCCGCCGTCTCCCGGCTCCGGCACATACATGCACTCAACTCACTCAGCCTGCAGGCGGGCAGAATTTACTACCGGAGTTAAGTGTGATTTAAGAGAGAAATACTGAGAAACGCAGGAGGTAAGAGAAAGAAATGGTTGTCGGAATTCGAACTCTTAGCCAGTGCCGCCGCGGGACGCGAGTGTTCGATATTAGAACCCCAGAGACGTCACCGCTACGTAGTTGTTTAGTTTTGAGTTTTGGTCTTTGATACAGGGGGAGGCATCGAGAGAGGTTCGCGCCACCCCCCATACCCTTTCCTATCCTTCCGGTTTTGTTTTGTTTTCTTTATTTTTATTTATTTAATTCCTGCGTTGGTATCCCGCAAAACGTCACATTCTTTATACAGGTGGGTACTGTAGCGTCTAACTGAGAAACAAGCCAATGTTTGTGTGCCTTTCTCTTCCCTTTGATTTTGTTTTTAAACAAAAAGCTAGCTTATTTAGGGAACCAGGACATCATCCCCAATGCTTTGGTAAACGTGTACGATGTATTCTTATAATGTGAAACTGTTTTTAAGGAAAACTTTATCTTAGAGAAATGAACATTGTTTAGTTCGAATGGCAAAGAACTGTGCGTGCAAAAAAAGGGTGTTGTATGTTTTTTGTGGGACCATCTTTCATTTGGTTATTACCTAAAATGTACTTATTGCTCTATATTTTACTTTTTTTCTCAATTTTTAGAAAGGCATTCATTCTAGACAGACCAATCGATTTTACTTCCACCTAAAACTGCCCACATTTCAAATGTGCTTTTAGTTGGTTGATGTGCAATATTTGAACATCACTTGACATTAGTATGTATAAAATAAACAGAAAATTAAAATACCCCACACTGAAGTACTTCTAAGTCGGAGCGCATCAGAAGTAAATGAGTATGTTTGGGCTGTCAAGTGTATTGTACATTACTATATTGGAAATGATTTGTTGAAAAAGTACAAAATGTTGTTTGTGTATTTCAAAAGGAACACTCGTGAAAGAATTCTAAAAAAGTACCAGTGTGTTGAGGCGGACCTACAGCAAGAGTGTTAGGGGGCTTCCTTCAGTCCTTCTTCCATCTACTTGCTTCATCTCATCGTTTTTTTCCCCCTTTTTTTCTTTTTCAGCTCCATACTTTCTGTCTTTGCCTAGTGCACTCTTTCTCGCCATTGCTCTCTATCTTTCTATCATCCCTGTTGTGGCCTACTGCTAGGAAGTGCAGCTATGCACCGAAATAATGGACACACACAATGCAGCCTGGTTCATAACTGCTTCCCTGGAACAGATGTGGCCTCTGTATTATCTACCTGATGTCACTACAAAGCTAACCCATTAAACTTGTCCATGTAAATAACACCTTAACATCTTCCCCCTAACCCGTGGTACACGCACTTCACTCCAGAAGTGTATGGCATGTTACATTCCTCCCCAACCATAACTGTACCAACCATAAACAATATTTAGTCAGCGACAGCGCGGCCTCCACGTAACACCTTGAAGTGAGTCTAGGGAACGAGGTTTCTTCTCAGGTGGTATTGAGACTGCGGGCACCTGCCTCCAATCCAATGAAGACACCCGCCTTCCGCCAGTGTTTCTCGGCGTTGGGATTTCTCTTCTCCTATGTACCCAGTCCCCCTCGCCCCAATTAGACCCTCAGTTCGAGTTTCAGACCTATCTAGATCTAGAGCATTACCACTGTACCGTTTGAAGAGCAACACATTTTGGTTGACCTATCCTATCCAAGCAGTCACCATAGTACCATGTTGGCGCACTATTTGCCACGGCTCTGGTTTAAATGGCATCCTAAATTTGCTAGTTGGGTGGTGATCTTTCCCCAAGTACGATGTCTCCTTCCTTCAGTTTAGAGTGCTTAGCATACTGCTGAATGCCGACCTGGTGCTTCCTCCGCTGTTGATGCTGGAACTCCTGATGGTCATTGATGGTTCCAGGGACCTAGGTAGGGTGATGGAGAATGACACCCTGAACCACTCGGGTCATGCCCACCTACTCGGTGCCTGCCCAGAGGTAGTTTGAAAGGTCTGTCTATTACTGAAAGAAGGAATAAATGGCCACTTCACTGGTTGTGAGTTGTTGTATGCAATGCAGATTACTCTGTTCATGGTTCTTATGACACGTTCGGCTTCACTAGTCACCTGTGGCCTTTGTGGTGTCACCGTTTTATGTATGATGTTCAAAGATCTTAGGTACTCCAACATTTCTTGACTGCTGAATGGCGGCCTGTTGTCAGTTTGGAACTCTTGCAACAGCACATAAGTAGCCATGGTCCTCTTCTCTTACTTCAGCAACATAACAGTGACGGTGGTCACTATTTCTACCTCTGGATACTTGGAGTAATCATAGATCACAATCATCATTTGTTTGCCATCTAGAAGGCTGTCAAAGTCCCTACTGGCACATACCGTGGGTTAGTGTGCCTGCTCTTCCGTGATAATAGGGGTCAGGGATAAGGGCTTTTGTGGGCTAACACAGAATGCAGTTGCTTAAGGTGGTCTCCACTACTTTGTCTAAATGAGGAAACCGCATCTTGCTTCATTAATGGATTTTAGTCTTGATCTACGCTCTGATGTCCAGCATGTGCTATATGGACCATGCGAGTTATTAGGCTGTCTGGAACAACAAACGATGGCCTTGCAGGAAAAATCCATTGGCACCCACTACCAACTCATGTCGGACGGTGTACAGTGTGGTTAGCGTTCTTTCTGCCTCAGAGGTCCTCTGTGACCAATGTGATTTCAACACCTCCCACTAGCCTGTCGCCAAACCCTGAAATGCTAATTGCAGTCAATCGTCGATTTCTGAAGATTCTTTGGTGATGCTCAATGTTACCTGTAGTGGTCGGGACTTTTCTTTCATGTATCATCCATACTCCGTCTTCTCTACTTCCCACTGTTCGTCGCTGTCCGGGAATGACTGGACAGGTAATCTACGGGGTTCGCGGACCTTGATTTGTTCTCCATCCTAAATGATTAATCCTGTAGCTGCAGGACCACCTTCTCAATGCAGGTAGGGGATTGTGACTATGATCAGAGGCTTATGGTCCGTATGCACTATAAAGAGGTATATATATATTTATATTTTTCATAGAAAAAAACATAGGTTTCAGGGACGTTATAATTAGTTGGCCATTTCACTCGTACAAAACCAGAGAAATTCCGCCGTTATAGCTAGTTCAGCTAACTATAACTCACGTGTTTCTATAAAGTTTAATATGTTTTATATATATGCCAAGGTGTATTTAAGAATGAGTGGGTATATAAGTGTCTGGATGGAGGAATTAGTAGGTGCGTGACTGACTATAAGTGAGTGATTAAATGTGTCTTACTGAATGCATGGGTTAGTGACTAAACTGTGTGAATGTCTGTATCAGTCTGTCTGTTGTTGTGTAAGCTGCTGCATGGGTTGGTGAGTTACTACATGAGTGTCTATATGGGTTATTGATTGGTTGCCTGAGTATTTGTATGGGTGCCTGAGTGTGTGTGTGGGTGGGAGGTGTGTGACTCTGTGCATAGATGTGTGAGTGGTTGATTCACTGGGTTTATGGGTTCAAGAGTGCATGTGGAAACAGCTGTATGGGTGGGTGAGTGTGTGTATGGGTGTGTTGGTGAGTGAATGGATGTCTCAGTGGTACATGTCCAAGTAACTACATATGTAAAAGGCAGTTTATGTGAGAGTTGGAGTATATAAATGACTATACATGAGAGTCAGTGATTGTGAGAGTGGCTGTATGGATGAGTGTGTACTTGTATCAGTGATTGTATAAGAGATTAAGTATGCGTTAGTGTCAGTATGAATAAGTGAGGTGGTGTCTGTATAAGTGAGTAAATGGAAGTGTGATTGATTCGGGGGGGCATATGTCGATCACTGACCCCCATGAGGACTGCCTGTGGTGTCTATCATCTGAGCACGACTTCGAGGGCTGTCCTTGCTGTAGGAAAATGAACCCAAAGGCCTTGAAGGAACGAGAAGCCAAGCTGTACATGGCTAAAGTGAGAAAAGAAAAAAGGGGTCGAAAACGTTCGAAGTCGAGGTCGTCGACTTCTCATGATTCGAAGAGGAAGCACAAGAAGAAGAAGAGGCATGGATCTCAGGGGATGTGGCCACAGAGCTGATGGGGAAAGACGTGTGAGCCTGGAGCTCCACGGTGCCCCGTTGTTTATCCTGTATAGGACCAACATATCGATCTCCAGAGACCCGGCAACGGCAAAGCCAGGGATCGGGGCGCCAACGTTATTGCTGGCGAGGTTGTGTGCCCCCGCTTTCTATGGAACCGGAGAGGTGACGTGGTGCACCGAGGAGCAGCTGAAATGGCGCCGATGGGAAAGGCGAGACGCTAGAAGGCGGAGCAGAGAGGAGGAACCTGGCAAGAACGGAGGGCGAGCGGGGGTCAGCGAGCACGACCTGCCTGCGCTGCCTTTGTTAAACCTGTTGCCTTGCTGCCTTGGGAATCCCAGCAGGAGCCGGACGAAGCACCTAGGAGTAGGTTGCAGCAGGCATTTGGAGCACGATCCGCAGCTTTGAAGGGGGAGTTGCCTGCGCAGGACACGGGCGGCCGGTGACCGATAGCTCATTAACAAACTACTGTGAACTCTATGGAGGGCCCCCTGGAACGCAGATCTGAGACGGCGATCGCAGCCCACTGGCAGAGAGCGGGGCCCTGGAGGAGATGTGCCCTGACATTGTTTGTGCAAGCATGAACCACACAGCACGCACTTGTAGGTGAAGCTGCAGGCCCGCGAGACACGGACCGCCTGGGGGTGACGCGGAGCTGCTGCTGCTGGGAGATTCGGTACCATAGGCGAAATCCTGGCCTATTGACCGTGACCCCGGGTCGCTAAGGGGGTGCACGTCCTGGCGGCGACCATTTGGGTGTGCAGGCTGCTGAATTAGACACTTGGATCTGAGGGGGCACCTGTGCCATAGAACTTTGGGGCCACCGTTGGAAGCAGCCCTGAGAGAGGGTGTGGCTGACTACCCGTTACAGCCCGCAGCGGACGCCAAGGTAAGGCCTGACATGCTACCCTATTTGCACGCATTGGAAGAGCTCGGCCAGGGGGTGGAATCTTGACAGAGACCTGTGTGGTGACCCTTGACTGTCGGGGAGACCCTGCTAAGGGGGGATTTGGGTGTGCACGACGCTTGGACTGCCAGCTGTGCCCATCCACGCACCACTCCCAGCGAGAGAGCAGACGGATTGTGGCGAGGCGCTGTCTGGTGCCTGAGCTTGCCGGGGTGAGGAGACCTCTGGTCCTGGATTGTCTGACCGCACAGGGCGCATTTGGAAACAACCGGCGGCTGCACCTGGAGAGTGAGGGCCTCTGTGAATAGGGAGGTTAACCCAGGCAGCGGTAAGGAACGCGGTCGGCCGTTGCTCCCCCTCGATGTGGACCGAGCATAACGTTGGTAACCAGTGAGAAGGCCGCATTGGACCTTGAGGGTTGAGCTGCGACAGTTCATGGGGAAGCCACGGGGGAAATAGGGGGGGCGCCTCCCGAGGTGGAAGACGATACTGGGGCGCAGGACAAGCAGGGAGAGTTGACGCCACCTCTGGAGGGGATGATGCAGCAGTAGGTTGACCAAATCCTTCAGGCCATCACTGATACCAGAGCAGACCTGCAGCAGGACATTGCACAAGTGGCGCATGGGTTGGGCCTCCTTCGGGCGGACCACGCTAAACTAGTCGATAGGGTAAAGCAGACGGAGGTCACCCTTGAGGCCATAGAACCCGCCCATGAAGCACTGGAGGCTCAGAAGGCAGATGTCCAACACAGATTGCGCACACTGGGGCGGAGAGCTGAAGATGCCGAAGGGAGGAATCGCCGAAACAACGTCCGCGTGGTGGGGCTGCCGGAAGGAGTGGAGGGGTCCAGTATGGTGGACTACCTGGAGACTTGGTTGAGAATGGAAGTCGCCCCTGAGGGCCTATCCTCCTTTTACACCCTAGAAAGAGCACATAGAGTCCCGGCTCGGCCGCTGGCCTCCGGAAGACTACCCAGGCCAGTGGTGGCGAGACTGCTTCACTACAAAGACAGATATCTCTTGCTGCGTAACACCAGAACTCTGGGCCTCTACACAGTGGGCAACGGGAAGGTGACACTGTTCCCAGACTACACTGTGGATGTACAGTGCTGCCGAGCTTCGTACTTGGCAGTCAAGAAGGCACTCCGAGAGGAGGGCCTTCAATAACTGCACGACTACGGGTGGCTGTGGATGATAAGACCTTCTTCCACGACAGCCCGGAGGAAGCTTGGACTTGGCTTGAGTCATACAGGGCAGGCACGGGTGCGGCTGGGAGCAATGGCAACATGCAAGCAGAGAGGCCGCGCTTGCGCCGCTCACGGCGCACCCGGTGACACTGTCCCCCCCCCCAGCCCGGGGGCCCACAGAGACACAGACGGAGAGAGAGAGCGTACAGCTGCACTGAAGGCCGTTACGGCCATCTCACGAGAGGAGGGAGCGAGGTCGTTGGCAGCCACAGAATCGGATAAGGTCTCAGGGGGGTCGGACATGGATGTTTCAACGACAGGCAGTGGACACTTGCCGCACGTGACACCTGGGACAGCGGACAAGCTCGTGGATGCTTAAAGACTTGGAGGAAATCGTGAGGGGACTTGCATAGAAGGGGGCTTCGCTTTGCACTTTAATGTTTTCCACTATTCCTGAGGGTGCCCGCTGGATGGAGCTAGAGGGGTCTCTGGGAACAGATGAATGAGTGATAACTGTGGTTCCATTATAGTAGTTGCCTCAAGAGAGGCTGACTGCCTATCTTTGGGGGTATGGGGTGAGCCGATGGCAGGTTAGGGGGTTGATCCCTCACAGCTCTGGGCCGCCTCCCCATGTTTGAGTGGGTACATTCCCTTGGTTTTTACTGGGAGGACGTTTGTGATTTTAGTTTTGATGGGTACTGGTTTTGTAGCGCCTGTTCTGGGGTGGGGTGGTTGGGGATGTTTCGGGGGCGTGTTTGAGATTGTTAGAGCCACCGGTATATACGCCACTTGTGCACACCTATTACTAGGGCATATATTACAGCATGGGGTCATCACTTGATATACGATGCGTTACCTGGGATGTTCGGGGACTCCATACGATGGTACGACGTCAGAAAGTGCATGCTTACTTGGTTCGTAGGGGGGTTCACATAGCCTTTCTCCAGGAAACTCACATTAATCAGACTGAGAGCTTGCCGTTGAAGCGCAGATGGAGAGGACAATTATTTTGTACAACATACTCGCCCTTTGCTAGGGGGGCTTTGATATGGGTTAGAGCAGGAGTCCCATTCCAGGTGACGCAGCAGTTAGTGGATCCAGAAGGGAGATATGTGATGGTAGCGGGTCGCCTCAATGGAGTGGTTGTGACGCTATGTAGTATCTATGCCCCTAATGTTGATCACGTTTCCTTCTTTACTCACTTATCAGGGAGGTTAGCACAGCACCTGACTGGCTCTATATTGATGGGAGGGGGGGGGTACTATATCTCTATTGTGGCCCCACTTGCGAGACTAGTAAGATCCCAGGGGATGGAGGTGGTATCGTACGCAGACGACACACAGATCATGGTGTCTGTGTCACAGTCTATTAGCATCTCGGCTGCAGGTTTCAGGAGCTGCATGCAATCGATTGCCGACTGGATGACCCTTAATTCTCTGAGGTTGAATGGCGACAAGACGGAGGTCCTCATCTTTGGAAAGGATAGAGATGCCTGGTCGAATGAATGGTGGCCGCCTTCGTTGGGGGCTTGCCCAACCCCTTCTCAGTCTGCAAAAAACTTGGGGGTCATTTTTGACACTGAGCTGGCTATGAACTTGCAGATAAATAGAACTGTATCTACCTGTTGGGGAGTTTTAAAAATCCTCCGTAGAATAGTTCACTACTTATCACCACAAGCAAGAAAACAAACAGCTGTTGCACTGATCGGGTCTCGCCTAGATTATTGTAACGCATTATATACTCAGATCAACAAGGGATTGCTGCTGCGTCTACAAGCAACACAGAATGCAGCAGCAAGATTTGTCCTTGACCTTCCTATCTCAGCCTCTGTCACTCTGGCTAGGAAGAATCTTCATTGGTTGCCCATTGAACATCGTATCTCTTTTAAAATTGTTTGTCTAGTTCACAAGGCACTTATGGCAGGACCGACTGATGGATTGGGATCTCTGCTGTCTAGATATGTCCCTGGCAGATGTCTTAGATCTGCTCAACACAATCTTCTTGTTATCCCCGCTATCAAGAAGGCAAGATGGGGAGCAAGAGCCTTTGCATCGAGTGCTCCGCGTTTATGGAACGCACTCCCCTCTGAGCTCAAGGCTATCTCATCTTTGCCCCTTTTTAAGGGAGCCCTTAAGACCTGGTTCTTTAATAAAGCATATCACTAGCATCGCAGGACTATCCTTGCTATTATTTAGGCGCCTTGATGCCCTTTGGGCTAAGTTTCTGCGCATTATAAATCTTATTTCATTCATTCATTCATATTGTAAATACTGAGATGGAGAGGTCCCATCCTCCGCTGCCCGGCGCTCCCATACACAGAAATGGTAAGGCCAGGCGACTGTGGCAGGAAATTTGGGGGTTGGTAGATACCTGGTGCGCGCACCACTTAGAGGAGCAGGACTACTCTTATTATTCTGGCCTGCATGATTTGCATGTACGGATTGATGCGATATTATGCACACCTGACGTTCATGCTAAGGTAGAGCATAGTGAATATCTTGCCAGAATGATATCAGATCATAATCTGTTGTTAGCTAAGATACGATGGATCCAGGAGAGATCACTCTTACCGACCTGGCAGCTACGTCCGGAGACGCTGGAGGAACCAGTCTTCCACGACGAAATTAGGACAGGCATCACTCATTATTTTAGCGAGAACGAGGGTACAGCGACGACAGTAGCGTTGGAATGGGACGCGTTTAAGGTAGTGGTGTGGGGCCTATGTATCACTAAAACGGCGGGGGTGCGGAAGACATTATTGAATGAAATTGAGTCCGCTGAACAGCAGCTGCGAACCGCCGAGAGGGCCTGTCCGGAAAATCCGAGAGCCCAAGGGGAGGTTTTGGACGCTAGAGAGGTGGTCGCGACACAGGTGGAGAGGTTGTGCTGCTTTGCTCATCGAGCCTATACGGCGAGGATGCATGCAGAGGGGGATAGAGCGGGCACGTTGTTGGAATGGTTGGCTAACCCGAACCCCCGGTGATCGCCCATATTAGGGCTGACGGCTCCGACGGGAGAGTTGGTGTATACACAGCGGGAGATTAATGGGTTGTTTCTGGATTATTATACGGACCTCTACCGCAGCAAATTACGACCTGATGGGACGGCAACTGGGGAGTTTTTGTTGGATTTACCGTTACCCTAGTTGGAGAAAGAACAAGCTGATCTATTGGGGCAGGAAATCACACTGGGAGAAATAAGAGGGGCAATTAAACATATGGCGCGTAACAAAACACTGGGGGTAGATGGGCTTCCCATAGAATTTTACGCGGTCTATATTGACTGTTTAGCTCCACGTTTATTGGCGATGTTTCGGGAGGCGCGGAAGGTGGGGAGGTTGCCGACAACCACTCGGGAGGCCATTATTATCCCACTGCCAAAACCTGGGAGGGACCCAACTGATAAGGCGGCATACCGCCCACTTTTAATGTTAACCTCTGATTATAAGATCCTGAGTAGGATTCTTGCGACTCGACTCCTCCCGTACATGTCTCAGCTGGTTCACCAAGATCAGGCGGGATTTTTCCAGAAACGGAACACGTCAGCCAACGTACGACGTTAGTTTCGTGTATCCGAGGGGGACCACAGCTCTGTGCCATTAGCGACGGTCCTGTCGGTTGATATTGAGAAGGCTTTTGACAGCCTGGAATGGCCGTACCTGTTTCAAGTAATGCGAGTGATGGGACTAGGGGAGGGATTTGTAGGATGGACGGAGATGCTTTATAGGTCCAGTCGGGCGGGAAACGCGGCAGGGCTGCCCGCTCTCTCCCCTGCTGTTTGCCTTAGCGATTGAGCTGCTGGCCGCGCAAGCCAGGTTGGGGACGTATTATACAGGTCTGGAACTACGTGCCGACATGCAATATATATCACTTTACGCGGAGGACTTACTTATGTTCTTGGCTGATACGGGAGAGGCATTGAAGGGGGCAACATCCTTACTGCGTACGTTTGGCGCGGCTTCAGGGTTGCAGGTGAACTGGGCAAAGACTTGCCTATTCCCTGTGGACGTATCGAGGCCGGTCCCCGCTCAGGTGGAGGGTATAAGATGGGAGCCTCATTGCTTACCATACCTTGGTACTAATGTTTATCATACCCAAGAGGACCTATTAGATGGTAATGTAGGCAGGGCCCTGAGAGGGATTAAGGGCAGCTTACAGTTTTGGAGCACACTGCCGTTATCAGTGGCGGGTCGGGTGGCACTCCTGAAGATGGTGGCGCTGCAACGGTTGTTATACTTTTTTAGGATGCTGCCGATTTGGATACCGAGCTCCTTTTTCAAAGCGCTCCGATCACTGGTAGGGATCTTCCTGTGGGGGACTGGCAGGCGGCGATTGGCTTTGACCACAATGATGCGACCCCGGGCTGAGGGTGGTTGGGCGGTTCCCAATTTCAAGCTATATTATTTGGCGGCTCAGCTACAGTGGTTTACCCAGGCAGTGGCGAGAGAATTTAGAGGGCCGGATGGTCCGACGGGTCGGTAGATCCAGCGTCTTGTATTATCTTTTATTGTACTCCATCAAAGATTGCATCTTGGGTCATTAATGCATGAAGAGAGGGCGCTGCGGCTATGCTGGAATAGGACCCAAACTAGAGGTGGGATAACTCGACCGTACGCCCCGGAACTTCCTCTGGGTATGTGCACTGCCCTTCCACATGGGGGGGACTGGACAGCGTTGGCCGTGTGGGAGGAGTTGGGAGTACAAGTGCTGGGGGACCTGTACGAGGATGGCGTGCTATTGCCCTGCCAGGCACTGCAGGATAGGTATGAACTCCCCAGGGGCGACTTCCTAATGCACACTGCTTTGGTGTCTGCAATCCAACGTCACAGGGTGGAGGGTTATCGGAGCCACAGACAGCGCTGGCGTGCCAATATGTGGAGGTGGCGGCAGGAATTATTAAAGCTATAACATGCCTGTACAGACGGATGGTGAGCGAGGGGATACAACCATTGAGTAGATTACAACAGAAATGGGAGGCAGACCTAGGTAGGGAGATCCCTGAGGCGACTTGGGCGAAGGTGGTTAAGAGAGCATGGAAAAGCATTCGCAATGCTAGGTTCCAGCTGATTCATTTTTTTGTATTGCATAGACTGTATCTGACTCCGGCCAAGATTAATAGGTACTTTGGATTGAATACTGCCCAATGCCCATGTTGAAATTTGGTGGGGGCGGAGTTTCCTCACATGCTCTGGAGTTGCCCGCAATTAGGGACATATTGGGAGGAAGTGGTCGATGTGCTCTGTGAGGTTAAGGGTCGACAGGTTGAACCGGTGATGGGTACCTGCTTATTGCATTGGTTTCCCCATACATCGAAGACAAAGGTTACGAGTAAGTTCTTGGATCTAGGATTGTTGCTTGCTAAAAGAGAACTAACGACGCACTGGAAATCTAGGCAAGGACCCAGAATTGCGCGCTGGAGGGCAGAAGTACTTAAGTGGGCAACGAGCGAGAGCACTGTGCGTTTCCAGCATGCTAGGAGGTCAAATAATGATAGGGCGCTAGAACCAGCAAAGGCATAGGAGGCATTGGTAGTGACTCTACAGATCCCGGACTCAGAGTCCGATGGAGGTTCCGTGTTGGAGATGCAGGAGGATACACCCTGAGCAAGCGAATCATGGTGGGTTTCCAACAGTTCCAAGGGGTGCAGGCTTCGGACTTAGACCCTGATAGACTCGCGCAATCTGAACGGGGGGAGAGGAGCAGCATTTATAGTAATGGTTGTACTGTGTGGTTAGCTTTGTTAATATTCTACAGGAGGACACACCGGTGGCATGGGGTGGGGAGGATTTGGGGGGGAAACTGGCTTCTATATCTGTTGATACATTGATTGGTCGGATCCTGGACACAGGTGCCGAAGGAGTATAGGAAACACACCTTTCCCAAACTATGGGGCGATTAATGGAGAATGGTAAGAAAAGATAACTATGATTGGACGCCCTAGAGGGGTGATTGAACCTATACCTAAAATGGCTGGTTGAACACCTAATGTTGATATCATGTCTGGTACTGACCTGAAATGTTATAATGCGTATTGCCAGAGGTTTGATGTTGGGAGAAAATCAATAAAAATATATTTAAAAAAAAGAGGCATGGATCTCGACGCCGTTCGTCGAAGCCTGTGGCTTTGAGGTCGCCTTCTCCGGCTCCTCGACGTCGTGTTAAGGACTTCGTCTCCTTCTCCTTCAGCGTCTCCTCAGGTGACTCCGGCCCATACTCCTTCGTATAAGGGGACTCCAGAGCAGTCTCCGAAGCCGAGATTCTCTCAGGCTCCGGATGGTTCATCGAATCTGGCTGATGCTGAGACGTCTTCGGCTCCTTTGGCACCGCCTGTGGCCCTGGTGGTTCCGACTCCAGAGGCTCCTCGATCGGATCTCGAACCGACGCAGTATCCTTCATTCACGGCGCCGGGTTCGGATCCCACGCATATTTTAAATGCGATCTATGGTGTGTTTAACAGGGCCTCTTACCCTTCTGGTGCACCTTCGGGTCCCATGGGTCCTCTGGCATTTAATTTGGGTGTGCCTCACTATTATCCTCAGGCCCCCTTCATGCCATTCATGCCGATGACTCCGTCATGGCAAATTCTTGCTCAGAGGATGTCGACGCCATATGGGCAGTCCCCGGCTCCCTCCGGTGAACCTTCTTCACGGATTCGTTTGACGCAGGTTGCTGCTATGGATTCATCTTCGACGCCGCTCCCGGAGCCATCGACGCCGCGTGTGGCGCCACCGAGGCCGCAAGCGAAGATGCGCTTGAGGAGAGAAGCGCAGAGGTTGCTAGAGGAGGAACAGTACCAGGCTGAAGATATGGAGGAAGGTGAAATTTATGAGCCTGAGGATATGTTCATGGGTCTGTGTGAGGCATATGGACTTGACACCTCCCTGGAGTGGGACTTTGCTTCTCAGAAAGCTTCTCCTTCGAAGGAAGTTGCACCTTACCATACTGTAATAAGGAAGGCTGCAGAGCTCTTGGATCTGCAGCTCCCTATGGCTGAGTATAAGCCTAATTTGCTTACAGAGGTGCTTCATTCTCCGTCCTCTGTGGTTGAACCACTCTTGCCTTTCAACGATGCCCTGACGGAGCCGATCCTTGAAGTTTGGCGCAATCCTCTTTCTGCTCCTGCAGTTTCAAGATCTGTGTCCAGAAGGTACAGGCCTGCCCCAGGAGATCCTGTGTTCCTTTCTTCCCATTCTTCGCCTGAGAGTTTGTTGGTGCAGGCTTCATGTTCAAAGCAATCTACGGGTGCCTTTCCGCAAGCTCCTGCTGACAGGGATTCCAAGAAGCTTGAACAATCTGCAAAGAAGGTCTTCTCGTCAGCGAGTATGGCTTTGAAACCCACCAACGCTACCTGTTTGTTGGGTAGATACATTCATGCCCTTATGGACTCTGCCAAGAAGCTTCTTCCAAAATTATCTGAGGAAGACCAGGGTCATTTGAGTGAGGTTCTGGCAGACTCTCAGGCTGCTGCTCACCAAGTCATCAAGTCTGTCCTGGACACAGCAGATTCGGTGGCCAGGGTGATGGGCTCATCCATTGCACCTAGAAGACATGCATGGCTGATGTACAGGCTGCCCTTCTAGATCTTCCCTTTGACGGATCTAGACTTTTTGGGGAAAAAGCTGACTTTGCTTTGCAAAGGTTCAAGGACAGTAAGGTCACAGCGAAATCCTTGGGTCTACAGTCTCAGGAAAGGGGTTATGGCTATAGAAGATACCATGGCTTTGGGAAATCTTCCTTTTGTGGTTCCCGTCAGCTGCAGCAGCAACAACAGCAACAAAACCCATTGTACAAGTCCTACAGGAGTAAGGGCAGAGGTCGCCTTCATGGAGCGGGTTGTCAGCCTTCTTCCCCCTCCTCCTCCCCCACCTCCCCTACCCCTACCGGTAATGCAGAAAAGCAGCCCTAGATCCGCCATCCTGGATCATGCAGGTCCTGTGGGGGTTCGGCTTACCCATTTTCTACAGGATTGAAAATTAGTCACTTCGGACCTTTGGGTTCTAGATCTTGTGGAAAATGGGTACGCCCTTCCCTTCAGGGAATTTCCTCCTCCTTACCCTCCTTGCCAAGGGTTTTGCACAGAGGATCATTTGCTTCTTCTTCAGAAGGAGGTTCTTGTCCTGTTACAAAAAGGTGCGATAGAGGTGGTTCCGGAGCAGAAAAGGGGTCAGGGATGCTACTCCTGGTATATCCTGATTCCCAAAAAGGATGGCAGGTTACGACCCATCCTAGTTCTAAGAATTTTGAATCTGTTTCTCAAGCAGGAGAGGTTCAAGATGCTTACCCTAGCGCAAGTTCTTCAGGCGCTGCAACAAGAGGACTGGATTGTGTCCATCGACTTGTAGGATGCGTATTTTCACATCCCAATCCTGAAGTCGCACAGGAAGTATCTCCGGTTTATGGTTGGTTCTCAGCATTACCAGTTTGCGGTCTTTCCGTTTGGTCTTACTACTGCACCTCGAGGCTTCATCAAGGTGATGGCGGTGGTGGCTGCCCATCTCAGAAGGTCGGGGATCCCGGTTTTCCCCTACCTGGCAACTGGCTTCTGAAGGCAGGGTCGCCAGAGATGGTGCGTTGTCATCTGCAGGTAACAACTCAGTTGTTGTTCAGATTGGGTTTTTCGATAAATGTGCCCAAGTCTCACCTGGTGCCCTCTCGGCGCAACCTGTTCATAGGGGCAGTAGTGGATACCACTGTGTGTTAAGCTTTTCCTCCTCCGCAAAGGATTCTCAACATTCAGGAAATGATCCCTTTATTCCACAATGGAGCGGTTGTTCCAGTTGTGAAGGTCCTATGCCTGCTCGGTCTGTTCACCTCCTGCATTCTGTTGGTCAACCATGAACGCTGGCACATGAGGGTGCTCCAGTGGTGCCTCTGCAGGCAGTGGTATCAGCACAACGGAGATCTCAGGGAGTCTGGCAGGATCTCCAGAGAAGCTGCAGCGGATCTGTCCTGGTGTGGAGGGCAATCTGTCTCAAGGAAAGCCTTTTCATCTCCCTCCATCGGTGGCCACAGTGATAACGGATGCCTCTACCCTAGGGTGGGGTGCTCATCTGGGGGATCTTCAGATCAAGGGTCTTTGGTCTCCAGAGGAAAGGTTGTCTCATATCAATCTTCTGGAATTGCGGGCGATATGTTTGGCGCTCAAGGCCTTTCTCCCTTCCCTTCGCGGTCAGTCGGTTCAAGTCCTGAGGGACAACACTACCGCGTTGTGGTATGTCAACAAGCAGGGAGGAGTAGGGTCGTACCGTCTCTGCAGGGAGGCGTTGCGGCTTTGGTCCTGGGCTCAGGACCATCGGATTTGCTTGATGGCGAATCATCTGGCCGGGGTGCTAAATGTTCATGCGGAGAGTCTCAGTTGGCAGTTCTCCGCCGACCACGAGTGGAAGCTTCATCCGGAGGTAGTTTGACACATCTTCCGGATGTGGGGGACTCCTCGGGTGGACCTGTTTGCCACTCTCGAGAACACGCACTGCCTGTCATTCTGCAGTCACCAGTTTCCGAGGCAGGGGGCGTTGGGGGACGCTTTTCAGTTGAGTTGGAGCTCACAATTCCTTTATGTGTTTCCTCCCATACCCTTGATTCCTCGGGTTCTGAGGAAGATTCGCCAAGTCGGGCCCAAGTCATATTGATCGCCCCGGATTGGCCAGGAAGGGTGTGGTACACAGATCTACTTCACCTCTCATCGCACCCTCCGCTCCGTCTCCCTCTCAGGGCAGACCTCCTCTCGCAGTCAAAGGGGCAGGTTCTTCACCCCCACCTCCAGAGCCTGCACCTTCATACCCGGAGATTGAACGGGGCAACCTGAGTTCCTTCTCTCTCCCTCCTGACATGGTGGATGTTATCTTATTGGCCAGGCGACACTCCACTAAGTCCATTTACTCCTACAGGTGGTCAAGATTTGTTAAATGGTGTGGGGAGAGGTCTATTGATCCCTTAAAGGCTCATCTTTCTGATGTTCTTTGTTTTTCGCTACATTTGGCCCAGCAGGGTTGTGCTGTGGCTACTGTTAAAGTTTATTTGTCGGCTTTATCAGCATTTCTTTGTTTGCCTGATAAGCCGTCTCTTTTCAAATCTCCGGTTGTTTTAAGGTTTATTAAGGGCCTTACTAATATGTTTCCGCCTGCTCCCTACATTATGCCCCAGTGGGATTTGAATCTGGTTTTAACTTTCTTAATGGGTTCCCCATTCGAACCTATGCATACTTGTCCCTTGAGACTGCTGTCATTCAAAACGGTCTTCCTTTTGCCTATCACCTCAGCCAGGAGGGTTAGTGAGCTTCAGGCTTTGAGTTCTAAGCCTCCATTTCTGACTATTCATGCTGAAAGGATGGTTCACAGTACCAGTGCTGCTTTTCTGCCTAAGGTGGTAACTCCCTTCCATCTAGGGAAGTCCATTACCCTCCCTACTTTCTATCCTCCCCCTCACCCTTCCAAGGAGGAGGAGAGGCTGCACCACTTGGATCCTACGTTGGATGCATGAAGGGCAAGGCGGTGCACAAGCGCACTCTATCCAGGTTGATCATCTTGTGCATCAAGATCTGCTATGCTCTGGATGGTAAGGAGCCTCCTGAAGGCATTAGAGCTCATTCCACCAGGACTAAGTCATCAACTTCTGCCTTGTCCAGAGTTGTTCCTGTGCTGGATAAGTGTAAGGCCACAACTTGGGCTTCCCTCCACACTTTTGCAAAGCATTACTGCTTAGATTCCGAAGTGAGGAGAGACAGCCATTTTGCGTGCTCTGTTTTGCAGGACTTTTTGGTATAGAAGGGTGGACATCCTCCTCCGGGAGTGGGACTGCTGTGGGATTCTATTCATAAGGTGAGGAAACCAAAGGCAGATGTATCCATCAGAAGAACAAGTTACTTACCTTCGGTAACGCTTTTTCTGGTGGATACATTATCTGCCTGTGGATTCCTCACTGACCCACCCGCCTCCCCATTGTCTCCCCTTTTATACCTTAAAAGAGGTATTCGTTAATATGTTGTTTCATATTTTTATTCTGTATTGCCTCTGTTTGCCTTTCTGTAGGCTTATAGGAAATGCTTGCTTTCTTTTGCTTTCCATTTTCACTTTACACTGTGTGTTTTTGTGTGAATACTGTGTACTCTGTATGCATTGTCTATATGGTCGGTCTGCCCATTTCACCTCGGTGGCACGTAAAAAATGGGCGGAACTGACATCATCACGCCGATGTGGCCCTCTTATGGCTCCAGTGACATCACGTGGAGTCGCGTGCAGCTCCATGGCATTGTGACGACCTCGTCGGCGTGGAGAGCTAGGAAAAAAGTTTCCGCGGAATGCTGGCGCATGGGATATTCATAAGGTGAGGAATCCACAGGCAGATACTGTATCCACCAGAAAAAGCGTAAGTAACTTGTTCATCTGTATGAATAAATGAGTGTGTGTGTGTATAACTGTATAGGTGAGTAAATGGCTGTGTGATTGACTATAGGTGAGTGAGTAGGTGTGTGAATAGCTTGATGAGCGACTGACTGTGTGTGAGTGGCTACATGGGTATATGAGTGGATATATCAGTTATGTTATGTTATGTTAGGGAGACTTCTAAAGCGCATGACTCACCCTGGGGCATCTCGGCACTGCACCTAGTAGCAGACTGAGGAGGATAAGAGAAAACACGTGACAGAAGGGAGAGATGCCAAGTGATCAGTACAAAAAGGTTTTCAGTTTTTTCCTGAAAATACTAAGGGAAGGGCATCTACGAATGGAAATAGGTAGCATATTCCAATAGCGAGGAGCAAGATATGAAAAAGCCTTTCCCCTGGAGCAGGAGTGACGAATTCGGGGGATCTTCAGGAACCCAAGAGAGTTTGACCTAAGGTTGCAGGTCGAAGTCTGTTTCGTGAGCCTGCTTAACAGATATTGAGGACCTTTGCCGTTTAAGGCCTTATATGTGAGACAGCAGGTCTTGAAGTATTATCGTTTCTCGATCGAAAGCCAATGAAGGTCTAGCAACAAAGGGGCTGAAGGTGAGCCCGCCGGGCGGTTTAGAATCATACGCGCGGCGGTATTTTGAATGACCTGCAGTTTTTTTAGCAGCGTCGGGCCTAATTCTGCCAGTAGGGCATTGCCGTAGTCGAGGCGACTGATCACCATGGCCTGGACTAGGGCTCTGCGATGCTTGGTAGGAAGGTAGGGGAGGATCTTCCGTAAAAGCCGAAGGCTGAAATAGCAGGAACTGGAGATTGCTGCTATATGTTCCTTCATAGATAGGGCCTGGTCAAGTTTAAACCCCAAATTTTTCACTACTTGTTTAGGGGCGGGTGCGGGACCCAACTCTCGAGGCCACCAGTCATGGGACCAGAAAAGAGGAGCTTTCCCAATTAACATAATTTCAGTTTTGCTTGGATTTAATTGGAGATAATTTCCAGTCATTCAATTGGAAATGGCAAGCATACCAGCTGCGAAGCGTAGATGTTCTAGTTTTGCTTCAGGGTTAATTTTGAAGATAAGCTGGGTGTCGTCCGCGTATGAGACTATCTCAAATCCACATGACTCTGCTATTTTAGCTAAAGGGGACATGTACAAGTTAAACAGTGTGGGACTGAGGCACGAACCCTGGGGTACACCTTTGTCAAAACAGCACTTATCTGAGCGGAAAGACCCCAGCATGATTGTTTGGTTTCTGTCAGACAGAAAATTCTGCAGCCATTGTAGGGCTTGATCCTGGATGCCGCAAGAGAGCAGTCTCTGCGTCAGCTTGGAGTGTGCGATGGTGTCAAACACTGCGGAGAGATCCAGGAGGACCAGAATAGCTGATCTTCCGGCATCCATTTCTTGCCTCAGTGAGTCGGTCACCGCTAGGATTGTGGTTTCGGTGCTGAATCCCGGACGGAACCCTGATTGTGAAGGCTCCAAAAGATTGTTTGATTCTAGAAGTGACTCAGCTGTCTATTTATGGCCGATTCTAGCAGTTTGCCCAACAAGGGTAGCAGAGATATGGGGTGGTAGTTACTAAGTATGTGGGGTCCGCAGCCAGTTTTTTCAGGATAGGTCGGACATAGGCTTCCTTCCAAATGGAAGGAATTATGACCGAACTGATGGAGCAGTTGAAAATTCCTTGAATTTCCGGGGCGCAACATGAAGCTAAAAGGGCCATAATTCTGGGGGGGCACAGGTCACTGGGTGAGCTAGATTTAGCCGAATATTACAGATCAGTGACTTCCGTTATAGAAAGGGGTTCAAATTGTTTGAGATTGCGGAGAGTCCGCTGGTTGGTTTCTGAGGAACTTATGCCTGGGGTTAAGGTCTGGGCAAGTGGGGAGGAGAAGTTAGCATAGATCAAGGTAATTTTTTCCTGGAAGTGAGTCGCAAGAGAGTTACAGAGTTCCTGTGACTCCATTTGAGGCAATCTGCAGGCTTGGGGTGAAACAAAATCTTTAACTATGTTAAATAATGTTTTTGATGAGTTGGTGGCCTGATCAATTTGTTTTAAGATAAAAGATTTTCTTGCTATTTTTATGTTTTGATGATATTTTGATAGGGATAGTTTATAGGTCTGTCTGTCCAAAAGAGTTTTGCTGGTTCTCCAGTGTCTCTCCAGGACTTTACACCTGGATTTCTCAGCGCGAAGCTCCGCAGTAAACGAGGGAGCTGATAATCGCTGTTTGGAGGGATACATTTTTTTCTCGGGGATTATGGAGTCAAAGGCCGTCGTTAATCTGGTGTTAAAATTCTTCAGCAGCCCCGAGAGATTACGGTCGGTCAATATATCTGCCTGTGGCTGTGCGTGATAGACAGCCTCGAATGCCTCCAAAGATAGGTTGTTCCAAGGTCTGCGAGGTTGATTTGGACGTGCTACGGAGCCAAGTTGCACGTTAGTACACTGCCGTCGAGTGGAGAATGGGACCATGAAATGGTCAGACCATGTTAAGGGAAGGGGAGGAAGACAGAATAGGTGACCAATATTGGTAAAAATTAGGTCTAGGGCATGGCCTGCCCTATGCGTGGGGACCGTTGCAAGTAGGGAAAGCCCGATTTTGTTTAAACTAGTTAAGAGGTTGTTCACATCAGGGTTCAATAGATCTTCGCCGTGAAAATTAAAATCTCCAAGCAAAATAAAGTTGCTGGATGCTAGAGCTTGCATAGCGATCAGTTCGACTAATTCATTTGAAAAGTGGGTCCTGGGTCCAGGGGGCCGATAAATCAGAGCCCCATTCCAGCTGTCAGACGGTGATCTAGTAAGTTTGAAAAAGCCTAGTTCCAAACTGTCAGTACTATGCGTGGCAGTCCATTGGACGTTTAGACAATTTTGAAAAGCAATTGCGATCCCACCCCCATTTTTTTTCCTGTCTATCCAAGTGGATGAATTTGTAGCCATCAGGGATTGCTAGATTAATCTGAGGGTGGTTTGTGGGATTTAGCCAGGTTTCTGTAAAAAAGCATAGTTCAGGGGAATGGGTACTGATCATGTCCCAGATTTCGATAGGGTGTTTGGCTAGGGATCTGACGTTGCAGAGGATAAATTTAGGGCTGGGATAGCCTGGGTCAGACAGGTCTACCCTGGACGACAAGTCCGGGGTATTTAGCTTGCAGTGAAAAAGACAGGTCTTGCATGCTACTGGCCCTTCAAGATTTAAAGGAAAAGCGTTGAGGCAGCTAAACACAGGGGTGAGCTGGGCGACTTCCCTAGTTCTGATATCCAATAAGGCTTTAGAGTAGTGGCTATATTAGTGAATGAGTTGGTGTATGAGTGGCTGTATGGGTAACTGAGTGGATGTGTGTAGACATATGAATCAGTGAGTGGCTGTGTAAGCACTGGTATGGGTGTGTCAATGGTTTTGAGAATGTTAGTGTGTAAGTTGGAATGGGTGTATGAAAGGTTATTTTGGGGTGTGAGAGGGTGTGTCAGAGAGTGTGGATGATGTCATGAGTGATGTCATTTCAGAAGTCATCAGTGATGTCACTGACCATGTCATGAGTGATGTTATAAGCACTGAATTGCGGGCCGTGACTTATAGTCAGCTCAGCTAACTATAACTGCTGAATTTCCCTGGTTTTGTACAAGTGAAATGTCAGCAAAACTATAACGTCCTAGTAACCTTTTACTTTTTCAGTGTGCTTCTAAGGTTTTTTAAATTCTATTTACTAACTATAACGTCCCTGTAACCTTTAGTTTTTCCAGTGAATTTCTAAGGTTTTTTAAAAGCAAATTCCTAACTATAATGCCCTTGTAACCTTTGTTTTTTTCGGTGAATTTCAAGGTTTTTTACCTAGTAATTGCGTTTGCAGAGTGGTAAAGAAAGGAGGCTTGGCCTCCGACCAGCTTTCAGGATTACCGCTGTGTAGGACTTACAGGAGGTACTAGGAGGGTTTCTTTGCCGCCAAGGTCCCTCTGGAGTAAAGTAGGTCCCTCAACCAGTAATCAGTAGTGCACCACAAGCCGCGTTTCCAGAGTGGTGCAGAAAGGGAGCACACCCTGCAATTCAGCTGATTTGGTTATTACCTAAATTGTACTTTTTGCTCTATATTTGACATTTTCTCAATTCTTAGAAATGCATTCCAGACAGACCATTCGTTTTTATTTCCACCTAAAACTGCCCACATTTCAAATGTGCTTTTAGTAGGTTGATGTGCAATATTTGAACATCACTTGACATTCTTAGCAATCCCGCTGAGTGAGACTTACTGGAGGTAACAGATAGGGTAGTTGGTCCCCTAGTACAGCCTTGGGGGCCAACTCCCGCTCCTGTTACCTCCGGTAAGTCCCAAACAGCAGGATTGCTGAGAGGTTGTAGTAGGCCACGCCCCCTTTCTTCACAACTGTGCAAATGCACCTCCTGGCGCACTAGTAGTACCACTAAATTATCAGCCCTTTGAATGACTATGGGGAACTCTTAAATCACAGCTAGTGCCATGGTGTGGCCATGTGGGATTCACCCTGTCTGTTTCTCTTTTCTGAATCCAAACAGAATTAGTACTAAGGCCAAGACTTTGAAGACAATTTGATCAGAGAAGAGGATAGTGTTTCTTGGAATCCAGTTTAAGATGTTAGGGAGAGGCTTCTCAGGAGACAAACATCGGTCACAAAATACCACAGTTAGAGGAAATCACAAGCCTTCTTTAGCACCAGGAATTGCTCCAGAAAACTCAATGAAATGCACATATCACTCTTTCTCCACTGTTTGGTGCCCTTGTGGGAGGAACTATTTCAAACTATCCTCTAGCATGACAATTTATAACAAAATACAAGTACGGTTCTAGAAATTGTGCATAATCATTGCAAACTCAAGCTTAGAAGTCTTTGCCCAGTACCCCACTGAAAAAATATGAGATCTTACTTAATGGTCCATGCGGTGCAGGTTGTCCATTTTAAAACCCAGAAACAAGTATTGAGGTCAGTTTGTAGACGATGGAGGAAAAAAAGAAAATTAGGCTAAATAACCAGTAAAAGGTCTAAGGTAGCAGTTTTGTCCCACATTAGCTCTCACTGCAAACAAATGGGTCATGAAGGAGAGATACAGGATACTTGTGCTTCTTCAAACCTTCAAAAGAATATAACAGAGGGATTCTATTTTTGCTATAAACTTGCAGGGCTTGTTCTTCAACATTCTGATCATTGGGTAGCATAGGAGGGTTCTTCATTTCAAAATCAGTAGTTGGTACTCTTCCCTTCAGACTGAAGTTTGCCCCATGTGGCATCTCCATGTGCATAATAGCTTTTCTGAGCCATCAGGAAACATTTGCACTCTATTTGGCTGAAAGAGTGATTATTGTGAATTTTTTATACAAATGTAATATAAGGTGTGCAGTCAATTGCTTGTATAGTCTGGGGCTCTGATAAGCTACAAAAAATGACAACTATGCTATTTCAAGTTACAGTGTTGGTCCAGTTTTAAACACAAGGGTTGCAAAGTATATCTGTGCAAGAACTGACTAGCTGCACTAAAAATGTCTTTGTGTCATCCTTCAAAAAGCAGGGAGCCATGTGAGACCTCTTCACGAGTGCATAAAAAACAATGATTACATAGAAGAGGTTAGGAAAGTAGTCTCAAGCTATATCTCAGAACTCTTTAGGCATTGCCTTGATGGTGTCTGATGTGGAATATGTTGAAGGAAGTTAACTTTCAGGGATTTCCTTCCCTACATTCACTTGTGACGGTTGTATCAGCGTGATATTGGGGTGGTTGATGAAGGGGCCGTCATATGAAATAAATATATTGAAACAGAGAGAAGTTCTCCAGGTCCTGAAATTGTTCTTGGATTCAGCAACGCTATATTCCATTATGATTGATAATACCACGCAGATATGCTAACTGAACTAGTAGGGTCTTGTATGCTCAAGGATGTTGGTGCTCGCTTTT
The DNA here is from genome assembly GCF_964204655.1 of Triturus cristatus. Classification (NCBI taxonomy): domain Eukaryota; kingdom Metazoa; phylum Chordata; class Amphibia; order Caudata; family Salamandridae; genus Triturus; species Triturus cristatus. The sequence goes on along the minus strand of NC_140592.1, from coordinate 241,093,929 downwards.
GACTCAAGACCTGCAGTTTGCCTACCAGAACGTGAGTTAGGGCTAAGCAAGCTTCTCTTGAAAACACACGAGTTAGTGCTTAATGAAGAATTGCTTGACTACATCTCCTCCAAAAAGGAAATACCAGAACTCGGTGTTGATCAAACTGAAACAACATAGAGCGATGTTTTCCCCATCATTCTGTACTGGCTGTGAAAGTGGTGATGGTATCATGGTTTTGTCTTCTCCAGGATATTTGACAAAATCCTACACCACACCATACCATCGCCTCACTTGACCACTAGGTGTAATTACCAGGAGCTCCTTTTCTACTGTATGGACATCTACAATCTTCCATGTGAACACTGTAGGGGAGGCACTCCATTTCGTGTTTAGAAAAGCACTATGGGCAAGATCTACGAATGCATTTTCTGGTTGTAAACTTTGCAACTCTTTAAATGAAAAGTTATGCAACAAAGGGGGGGGCGTGGCTAGCAGCCAATGAAGATGGCCGCTATCTAAGAACGCTGCGCTAGCCGACAGCGTCCAAGCCCACGAAACCCGGCATTATCCTAAGCCCTAAAGTCACTACTAAATGGGGAACTGAGCGGAAAACCAGTGGCTGCCCAGCGGTGCCTTCAAACCCTGAGATCGAGGAGTGCAGGGCGAGTGAGCGGCATATCGATTGAGCGGTCTGTGGAAGCAAGATGGCACCGCCCCAGAACTCCAGAGACTGAAGCGGCTTTGTAGTTCCAGTGGAGCCGCTGCGGCGCAAGATGGAAGCGCAGGAAGCAGCCGCCCGGGGCACTGCAATTGCCACCGGAGAGGAGCTGGGTCGTGGTGCAAGTGGACTGGAGCGTGAGGGGCGTTGGTCGCAGTCCAGTGGCGCGGACACCGGCAGGTTGGTGACATCGGGACCGGGGGTCCTGCCATGATCCCTGCCTTCGGCCGTGTCTCCTGTGAGCCCACGCTTCCTCATTTTGATTCCTGCCTCTCTTGTTAAGCGCAGCAGCTGGAAATCACACACTTCCCCTATCAAGACTTGTGCGACTTGGCATTCACGTATTGCAATGACCCACGACCCTGAGTGCATCCACATGGTGGGTGGCTGATGGGGAGGAGAGGTGAAGTGGCCGAATAGGAGTGCTCCGCCTCAGGGAGCGTTTGGGGCAAGTTGTGACTCTTGCCTGGGCCATGTGTAGAGGCAACATCTAAAGACTGTCAGGGATTTCAGGGGAGCACCCCCCTCCCCCACCAAACCGGCGTACTGGCGATACCCCCCAGAACTGGATAGTGGGGATGGCCGGGTATAAGGAGCAGTAGGCGCCAGACCTGTTACGCCAGTGGCGGGGGTTGTGGTCCAGAGTGTGCAGTGCCTGGATTTTGCCTGGAGAATCGACCCTTGAGTGGCACGTGCAAGTGGAAAGGGACCTGTGACCTTGCAGTGACGCCGAGGAAGGTGCTTTACACTCCTGCGAGGCGGGGTTCGGGGCCCAGGTGTGTCAGTTAACTCGGGAGCACCTCCTGTCACTTGTGACTACTGCTGGCTGCCCACAGATCGCGACCATGGGTAGGAACAGAGCCCTGGGGCCTTGACAGGCCAACCACATTGACAAATATACGGTGGCCATGCGTCGTGACGATGGTGCGACAGGAGGGGTACACAGGAGGACCCAGAGGATCAGTCCCCGGACCCATCATTGAAGGACATCATGAAGGCGATCAGGGAGGTGAAAGGGACCCTGGAGCCTAAGTTGGACTCCGTAACGGAGGGGGTGAACTTCTTGCGAGCCGACCTTCGGAAAATGTCTGAAAAGTTATCCACAGCAGAAACAGGAATTGGGGGCCTACAGTCCAAAAATAAACCTCTTGAAGACCAGGTTGCCACGCTTACTAAGAATCAATCAGACATATACGCCCGTCTCGAAGACCGGGAAGGGAGGGCCCGGCGCAATAATATTCGCATCGTGGGAGTGCCGGAGAGAATGGAGGGACCGTCCATGGACCTGTTTCTGGAAGATTTGATTGTGAACCACCTGAAGCCTAAACGCCTATCAACCTTTTTCTCAATAGAACATGCACATAGGGATCTGGGGGGGTCGGCCTTTCCCAGGAGCGCCCTCGTGTACGATTATAGCCCGCGTATTGAACTTCAGGGACAGGGATGCTATCCTACAAGTGACACGTACGCATGGTGACCTCCGTCATGAGAATGCCGTCATCCGTTTTTTGTTCGGTCTTTTCGCTCCAGGCCCAGCGTCAGAGGCGAATGTTTGACGCTGTTAAAAGAGCCCTTCGTGAACAGAATATGAAGTACATGATGCTCTTCCTGGCCAAACTCAAGATCATAGACGAAGGGAAGACATACTTCTTTGACTCACCAGCGGAGGCGAGTGACTGGATGGAGGGCTGGCGTACTGTTAATCGCAGGGAGGCAGAAATCGAACGATAGCAGAGGGTGGTCAAGTTGCTGAGGAGCAAGAAGCGGAGCGGACATCCAGTGGCCAAGCGCAACCACAACGGACAGATAAGTGATCTGCGGGACACTACCTCAGTTTTTAAACTGAACTTTTCGCTGATGTAAGTACTGCAGGGTGCAAGATGGGGCTGGGGGGTGGTGCCACGGGAGTGGGGCTCACCTGTATGTGGAAATGTGATGTGGAATGAACTTCCGTAATGTAAGGCCCTTCCTTCCCTTCCTCTTTTATCTATGAACAGACGGGCCACTCACGTGCTTCAATGAGAATGGAGGCTATGGCATGACATTGTATGGGCTTGACATTATTCATCAGCAGGCAAATTGTACTTCATGCTGGAGGCTGGCTCACAGCTTCCCACAAATGTTTTTCAGTATACAGTATGGGCGACAGGCTCTCTGCATGTTTGTGGGGTGGGAGGTTGGGGGCTCACACCGGCAGGGTTGCAGGGAGGGGGAGTTGGGTTTACTGTTTGATTTGTTTGGGGGGGGAAGCGGACCATGCTCAAGACCAGAATCATCAGCACGCACAGGAGGGAAACATGAAGGCTACCCGAGGGGTGAAGAACCACTCAACTACTATTCACCCGGCCCAAGGCCATGGGGGATCTAGCTAGTATGCAGGTATGGACCTGAAATGTGAATGGTCTGGGGAACCAGATTAAGTGCACATTAGCCCTGCAGCATGTCAAGAGGCATTCCCCGGATGTTGTACTTATCCAGGAATCACACTTAAGAGGGAGTAAATGTAAGGCATTTGAACGCTTTGGGTACAAACTGGTGGCTCACTCAGGCTACTCATCCGGGGCTCGTGGGTTGGTAATCCTGATACGCAACCCTCTGCCCCTAGCCATCACTGGCACCTGAACAGACGACGCAGGCTGGTTTGTGGCATCAGCGGGTGAATGGGAGGGGCGCATAACCGTACTGTGTTCATGCTATATACCCCCGGGCCTCCATGAAGTGTGTTCCTCCCGAGGTTCAGCTCGTTCCTGACGGGCCTGCCCTTGGGCACTCTCCTGATTGGTGGGGATACAAACGCAGTCATGAACCTGGAACTAGACCAGTCTGGCTCTCATATGGGCCGACAAGGAGAGCGTGGCCTTGCAGACTTTGCTACGGGTATGGGCATGGTGGACTTGTGGCGGGCACACCACCCACTGCTAAGGCAATATACTTACTACTTTGCATGATACGACTCCTTCTCTAGGATTGACCTTTTTTTACATGTAATGATAGGGTGGGTGGTTTCTTTAACCCTCAACATATGGCATGGGGCATTTCAGATCACTCCCCGGTATGTGTCACTATTAAAGGCCCACTTCTAGATAGAGCTGCATTCCTGAAAATTGACCCCTGGCGCCAGCGAGACCAAAAGCTTAGGGACCAAATCCGAGAGGGCTCGGAGCTCTTTTTTAATGAGAGTATGGGCTCCGTAGAGTCGCACATTACTCTGTGGGAGGCCTATAAGACAGTGCTGAGGGGACAGGCACAGTCGTTAATCAGGGCCCAGAAGAAGGAGGAATCCCTGCAAATTCGGCTACTTGAGCAAGAAATTCACCCATTGGAAGTAGATACTGCAGTAGTTACTAGTGCTGACCTGCGACATAAGCTGGCACTGAGGCAGAAGGACCTGAGGGCCCTGGCGGATAGCGAGGCATGGGCATATGCCCTGGCGACGCAACCCCGCTTGTATGATGTAGTAGACAAGGCATTGAAGCTCCTTGCGTTGCTGGAAAGACGCGACAGGGAGCGATCGTGGGTGACTGGGTCAGCAATGCTACTAGGTCACTGACGACAAAAAGTAACAAAATAACAGAAGTCTTCGCCACACATTTTGAGCGAGCTTATGCACCAGTGTGCACGAGGTTGGAAAACGACTGCGAAGAGCTATTGAGGGATTTTACCCTGCCCACGTTGTCCTCGGAAGCGTATGTAGCGCTAGAGGCTGAACTTACGGAGGAAGAGCTAGGTGGCGCCCTGGTTTCTTTAAAATCCAGGAAGGCGCCGGGCCCGAATGGGCTCCAAGGGGAGATTTATAAAGGACAGGCCTCGATCATAATAACACTGCTACGGAACATGTTGATTGAAGCGCAAGGAAATGGCCGGCTCCCTATAGACCAGAGGGTGGCTACGATAGTGGTAATCTACAAAGCTGGGAAGCCGCCAGATCAATGTAGCTCGTACTGTCCCATTTCTCTTATTAATGTGGAAGCCAAGGTACCGGCCAAGGCCCTAGCAGATAGGCTTGTGTCAGTTATCACGGAACTAGTCAACGTGGATCAATCAGGCTTTATGCCCTGTAGAAGCACCCGGCATAATATTCGGAGATTGTATGGTATACGCCACATGACGAGCGATCCTACAGCCCAACAGACGGCATTGATGGGGCTGGATGCGTCAATGGCATTTGATAGTCTCGAGTGGCCATACTTGTTTATGATACTCCAGCGGTTTGGCTTTGGTCTTACCTTTTGTGGCTGGGTCAGGTTATTGTACGAGGCACCCACAGCTCAAGTGCGAGTTAATGGGGCACTGACATGCTCCTTTCTGCTGCGGAGAGGAACTAGACAGGGGTGCCCCCTGTCTCCGCTACTGTTCGCCCTTGTGCTGGAGCCATTGGCGCACTGCATTAGGGGGGACCCGATGATCTGGGGTATAGCGGGGGTTGGGAGGAGCGAATTTCGCTCTATGATGATGACATAGTCCTATACCTTGCACAACCCTACCACTCGATGGCGTGAGCGCTCCACATTTCCGAGCTTTTTGGTAGCTACTCGGGCTACAATATCAATTGGTCCAAGTCAGTGATCTTTCCATTGTCTGGTTTCCCTCCCCCAGTGTTCCAGTGAGATGTCCAGCCCCAGTCGTGTCAGAGGGTTTCAAATATCTAGGTATTCACGTCACGCGGGATCACAAGGAGTTTTTGGAAAAGAACCTTGGGTTCCAGATAAGCCGCCTCAGTACCGATGTCTGTCATTGGCACACTCTTCCACTTTCACTTATGGGAAGGGCGGCCCTGTTAAAAATGATGGCATTGCTGCGTCTCCTCTACATTCTCCAAAACACCCCGTACCCTGTCCCTCCGACAGTTTTTAAATGAATAGCGCAGGAGCTCAGAACGTTGCTCTGGCAGGGTGGTTCTCCCTGAATTGTGCTTCACAAGTTACAGAAGGGAGTGTATGATGGGAGCCTGGTGATTCCTGAAGTCAGGCTACACTACTGGGCCTCGCAGCTCCAGGTCATAAATGACTGGGTGTATGCAGACATTGAGGAGCTGGCATACAGAGCTGATAGGGCCGTTATGCCGGGTGGAAACTGCGAGCCTCTTCTTTACTCCCGAAAACTACATTCTGAGTGGCCGGTACATACTAAAGTGGTGATACAGTGCCGAAGAGAGGCTAATGAACTGCTTGGCTGGACCGGGAAACTGACCAGCAGAACTCCGTTGTGGGTGGGCGATCCACTACGTGACGTGGCTGCCCTCACAGGCTTCAAGGGGTAGAAATTGATAGGCATTGAGTACTTAGGAGATGTCTGGAAGGGAGATACTCTCTTTACCTTTGAGGAACTTCAGTGGGAATATAATCTAAACCAGACCCAGAGATACCATTATTTGAGACTAATGCATGCACTCCACACCCACATTCACAGTGGCACTTCTGTCCCGGACTATTCCCCGTTAGAAGATAGGTTGCTATTAGACCCCATTCCCGAGAAGGCGACCTCCACGATTTATCGTAAATTGATAAACAATGTACCTGACTCCCTAACAACCCTTAGAGAGGCATGGGCTAAAGACCTGGGAAGTATAGATGACGAGGAATGGCAGGAGGCAATTCAGAGCCCAAGAGAGATCGCGATTTGATCTAGATTCAGGCTAGTACAACTCAAGATACTACACCGCACCTATTATCCTTGTACAGACCTGTGCACCTGGGGCAGGGCCTCTACAGCATTGTGCACCAGGGGATGTCATCGGGAGGGAACCTTCCTACATATTTTATGGGAATGTCCAGAAATTGCTAGGTACTGGCAGAGAGTCACCGATACTATGTCTGAGGTGGCAGGAGTGACGGTTCCAATGGACCCTAAATGGCTCTTAATAATGATTAAAGGGGATTCCAACTGGTCCAGATACTAAGCGAAACATTGCCAGGGGTTCGGGGGCATCTATTCCTCCGACACTGGAAGAGTGGGGGCGTGACCTTGACTGGTGCCAGCAGGCTGAAGAAACAGTGTACAAGAGTAGGGTGTGTGTTAAAAAATGGGAAACAATATGGGCACCCTGACAAAGGTACAGGGGGATGTGCATGAGAGAATGACATGGAACAGCCGGAATGGGGCAGAGGGGTGGTGGGCTGTGAGACCCGAGCAGTGTTACTAGCTATGCATATTTATCACGGGGTGCAGACTCACCCTGGAAAACGTGCTTAGGTTTTTCTTGTCTAATGTCTCTGCCGAGACAGTTGTCAACATGGATGTAAAGTAGCAACCCCACTGTCTGCGAATGTCAGCAATTCATGTAATGTATGGTCTATTGAGCAATGTCAATAGAAAGAGTTTAAAAAAAAAAAAGTTATGCAACAAGAAAATGTATTTTTCTAAGGTTCTAAATCCTTATTACCAAACCGCTAAAGCGGTTTAGGAAACCATTAGTTTGGACTGGCGGGTTTAGGGCGTCCCCTCCGAATAGTGATTCCTTATGGTATGTATTAATGTTTTGCAAATAATATCTGGTCACAAAGCATTAATATTTCACCAACTACTGAAAGGTAGCTGTAACTGGTTTGTAAATGGGAAGGGGTCCCAAAGTGACCCCTTTCCCTTTCTGAATGGTCAAAAAAACATTTTTGGGAGTGGGCAGTGGTCCATGGGATCAGTGCCTAATCTAAAAAAATAGTTTTAGATACTTTTCAAATGTGTCCTGTTTTCCAGTAAGAAAAATGAGCTGAATTAAAAAATATTTTATTTAAAAGCAATCACTGACATTGTGGTCTGCTGCCCTAGCAGGCTACAGTTCCTCTGATTGCAGTGAGTCATAGTTGGTTGTAATTTGTGACTACCTCATAAAAATTCCTGAGGTAGGTTTAATTTTGGCCCACTTTGATTTGATATTTTGTGAACCGACCCATTAGTACATAGGACACTTGCAAATATGTGGCGACTTTTTGCAAATCCTAGCTTAGTACATCTGGCCCACAGCTCTAAGAGCGTTATAAATGAGATGCCTTATCCTCTGCAAATATTAAATTTGGCCTTCACTTTTTCTCTGCACCTTGAGCACATGTCATTGAAGATAGCCACATTTATTAATTGTTGCACTAGCTGAAAGGGAGAGTGAGATAGACTCTGCATTTGTTCATATTCTCTGTACCTTGTTCAGTCATAAAAGTGTTCCAAAGTATGTCAGTATCTCACATTAACCACATTATTTCATTGTCATCTTTCCTCCAATTATGACCTCCCTGACAAAGAGGTTGCTTAATTCCTTAGTTTAAAAGAGCCGAAAGATATTACCTTGATATAACCAATGGCGCACACAAATGTAAACAGTGATGCCTGACATATTAGTCTGTCTATACTACTTTGGCATGTTCAGAACAATAAGTAGCTAAATAGATAGTGTCCTATTTCAGTACTCCTTGTCAAAGGGCTAATAAGACACTTCTTAGAAATGTGAGGGCCTAGACCACAAAAGGTAAAGAGGTAAATGTGCCCTCAGGCGAATTGTCCTTGTCATTGAGATTTGAAGGGTAACCACGTTGATATCAGTCCACAACTTTTCAAAGTATTATTGAATTAACGCTAGCAAGATCCAAAACCTACCTGAAATCCTAGTTCTCTCCTTCCTGGGTATTTTCTTGGAGCTTTTCAACTACCTACACTCCTCTTCTTCAAAATGGGAGTATACATGGAAACTGGTTGTTTTGCTCTTTACTCCTCCTTTTCCATCTGAATAAACTAACTTTGCTGACACAGTGGAGCTCTTGGCTCTCTTAAAGGAGCAATGTAAACATACTCATGTTTTGTGTCATTTTTTTTCCTTTTTGTAGTTGAGGTACAGTGGACTGTTCCGCCAAATGTTTTTTTTAGTGTTGAATTCTAACTATATTACACATAAATTATTGTTCTTTCAGTTTTGTCCTTTCATACAGGCTCTGTTGTTACCATCTGACTAGATGGGATGGAAAGACCTAGTACAATGGCCCAGGAGCTGCGAACACAAGTAACATCAATTCTTCCTGGGCCTTTACATGATAACCTAAAAAGAATTGACAGAGATGGCAGATCTATCACTGACGGTAGAAGTAGTGAACTACTAAAAGATCCATTACCACCACCACCACCAGCTGAATGCAAAACTCCTTCCCTGAAAAGGCTTCCCTCAGTAGAAAAAAGTCAAATAGATGAGCAGAATGATGCAAGTTATCCTTCGACAAGAGATATACCTGGCAGTCTTGGAGAAGGCAAAACAAGAGAGGCAGAGAAAAACAAGACCATGGATTATGATGGTTCTGTGACTGATCACTTGAGCACTACCTTGGATAATAAGCCACCAGACTCCTCTCACCTAGTCAACTTGACAGTGACTACATCATTTGCTATCCCAAAGCCTCCTAGTAAAGGTAAGCTTACCAACCTTACGCTGTTGCCTATAATCCACTGTCCTCTAAAATGTTAATTTATGAGAAACCTACTAGATTTACTTCATATAGTGCCTGTTCACATCACCTCTTTTCTAAGAATTTTCCAGCAAGAAAGTGCATTGGTAATACCGAAGGAGGATCTGATTTTTACCACATTCGAAGACAAACGATATTTGTTCATCAAATGTAGTGAGGAGAATATTGTTGTTGTTGCTAATGTCAAGATCCTTAATTGTATAAAGTAATCAACGGCTGTTATTTTACTGTGCTTTGGAGTGGATAACAAAACCCATTCTGAGTGTCAAAGGCTTTACTGACTTGCAAAATTGTTTTTGTACATAGAAAAAAAGCTACTTTGCTGTCGCAAATCCATCATTTTGCAAATCATAGAGTTTGCGAACAACTATTGGCTTTGCGTATTTGGCCTCAAGTAAGGGAAAGGCCTAATCCATTCCTGAACACTATTGTAACACATAATTGTTTTCTCATCCCATTGCTCCTAGAGATGCACAATATGCATCATTGAGGTTGCAAAAATGTGTGTGTGTGTATATGCTAATGGACATTTGTGTAGTGCAAACCTTGCTAGAAAACGAGAGGTTTCAAAGTTATGACAAATACGGTATGCTTAAAAATGAGAGTTCTGTTCTCTGTCTTCCATGCTGGGTAAGCATTTGAAGTGATTATTTCTGACAAAGTGCTCCTTAAAGGGAAAATTCTTCAGCTTCTTCCTGAGGTTGCGGAACAATGGTGTCCGTTGGACCTATGTTTGGATTGAATTCCAGCTCTTGTAGCATAGGAAGGGGTCTTCCGTCCAATCTTTCCTTCCTTCATTTATATTGTATCATACATAGCGATATCCTGGCTATGAATTATATGTGTGAAGCTATTTTACAAGTAACACTGTAAACCAGTTTGTTTTTCTTGAATCCTCCCACAAAGCCACAATCTGCCTCGATTTTCAAATTGAGGATGACTCATACAACTTATTGATTAGTTGTGCAGCTGCCTACAGAATGTTCTCGGTTTCCCTCAGTTCATTAACTCCAATACCAATTCACAGTCCTGTCATGTGAAATACTGCCCCCGTTTCATTAGTAGTTTCAAATCTCAGCTTAACTTTGCTGGTACCTCTTTCCATTAAGACAAATTGCCTATCTGGGCATGCTCCATAAACCTTTTAGGTGCTCTCTTTCAGAAACTGCTGGAATTCCTATGACTTGCCGGGTATCTTCCTTATAATTGGTATCAAATCTCTTCAACTTCAACAGCAGAAGCTGTACTGTGTTGGAAATGTGCATTCTAAACCAAATGATATATTCTGAAATACCTCTACTCCCAGTTGTAAACACTAAATAGAGACTATAATACATTCATTTTTGTAAGTTAATGTCTCACCACTGTTACTTGCATAATGAGAGACTTCTACCTTACCGCCATGGTGTTCCAACTGGTTTAAACAAGTGTGTGTGTGTTTTATTCCTCTAAGTCAAAATTCCTGGATAAGTCAGTGATGATGTGAGAGCTAATCTGTCCCCTTTCCGAGTTGAAAAATGCGCGCGCCTTTAAATACGCAATGAGCCTCTGAAAAGAGACTCTATGGATTTGGTTGCCATCAGTTGCACAAAAGAGAAATTGCTTACACATATATTGCAGGTTCTCCACCTACCATAAATGTGGAAGTGTTGCAGAGCTTTTTTGATCCTGAACACTGATTGCCACGTTTTGCCTTACTTCCTCTGCATAATTCACTACACACAGGGGCAAATTGCACATTATAGCCATCTATTAGCCATAGTTCTTCTCCTCCTGTGCCATGGAATTATTAATTACCTTTTCCTCCCTGCACTGATTAGCCTCCACAAGTTCATCCACACCGTGGCCATCAATCTTCACACATGAATTAGAATTCCACCCCTGCGATCTTGTAGAGCTCCAGCGATAGCAAGAGAGGAAAATAGACCTTCTTTGATCTGCTGTTTGTTTGTCCACCTTGGATTTAAACCAGAGGTTCTTTAAGTCTCTATCCCTGGCCATAAGCATCTATTGACTTCTGTACCCTCACGCTGGATCATCTGGGCTGTTACAGGCAGATGAGTGATACCACCAGCTAAGGTTCACAGCGGTATCACTTCTTGTAGATTGCATAGAATTTAGATTCTGGTCTCAGACCAACCCAACTTTTCATTTGGGGTCTCTGGCGAGCCAGTTAATGGCATTGTCTTGTTCGGTAATCCTGACAGTTGCTGACAGACTACAGCAGGCAGATTTTCCCCCAAGGAGGACATTGTACGTCCGTTTAGGGTGCCACAGCCTTACTAGCCTCTCTAAGTACAAAAGAGTCCCCTTTCTGAGTCAAAAGGGACAGGGTACGTAAATCAATCAACAAACAATTTCCCTTTTGTGCTACAACCTGTATATATATCCACTAGTAGTTTAATAAGGATGCGCTGAATACCTTACAGTATTTGACTCAATAAACTGTATTGCCAATAAACAACTCTATCCTTATATTATTAAAAAAATATTTATTCATATGAATGATTTAAAAGTTAATACAATATATGAATCAATAAATATACAATGAGAATGTAAAAATCCGGAAATATGTGGCTAGACTCTTGATGTACTAAACAGGTCGTCTAAAGATTAAGCCAGATTTGCAGAGTTTCATAAACAGATCCTCTGTTATTCATAATCACAATTTATTTTTCACAAATAAAAACACACACGCTATATAAAACAGTTTACAATTAAAAACAATAAATAACTAGTACTTTTTCTTAAAAACTCTGTTGACGCAGCATTTTGGCGGTTCTTGGAATCAATCAGAACAAATTCATATGTATGTAAACCCCATACACTATAGCAATTAAAGCTGAAGGAGACAAAAAATGTAACAAAACCTCATCAGTACACAATACAGAATATTAAAAAAAAAAAAAAAAAACTATCAATACAGTCCTTCTCTTTAATTGATTCAGTGCAAACCATTGGCTACAAAAGTGTATCACGTCTGGTATATTTATGGTGGTCATTCAAAATATACTTTACACCCACAACAATCGGGTAGTCTACATACTTTAAATTATTCACCCGAACATATTTAGTGATTTAACTGAATCCTGGTCTATTGTGCCAGTTCTATAATTTATAGATAATAACCCATCTGTTTTCTATTATTTAGAAAAAGGATAATTTTCCTGGCCCTCCTATTGTATACAGACAGTATGAAATTTGCTCTCCACACTAAGTTATGAGTAGGAAGACATATACCTTAATTATGTCTGCCTTTCACAAGAGAGGTATAATGGTGTGAGTTTCTCCCATTCCAGTCTCGTTTTATAACCTACAAGACATACATAAAAGTCACCTCATTTACTACTGCTCATGTGTCCCTTTTTTTGTATATTTACGTGTTAATTTAGACATTTTGTAACCTTCACTTACTGTAGCTCGAAGGCCAAAGTATTCTGGTCACTGATCCTTTACTTGATAGGGTTTCGTTTTCTGCTGCCCCATACCTAATAATATAAAGCATTACATATATATATATATATATATATATATATATATATATATATATATATATATATATATATATATATATATATATATATATTCACTGAAAAAACCATAGGTTTCACACATGTTATAGTTAGCTGTACATTTCACTCGTAAAAAAACAATGAAATTCCCCCGTTATAGTTAGTGCAGGCAACTATAACTCACGCGACCGCAATCCTCTGCTGATGCTAATACTGTATTTAGACACTTATTTGCCCATGTCTTCTTCCATTAAATTTTAGCTATACATATATTACAAATATTTTTTTTTCATAAAGACACATATGTCATCAGCAGAAGATTGCGGTCACGTGAGTTGTAGTTGCCTGCACTAACTATAACGGGGGAATTTCATTGGTATTTTACGAGTGAAATGTACAGCTAACTATAACATGTGTGAAACCTATGGTTTTTTCAGTGAATTTGCAAGGTTTTTTAAATGCTAATTCCTAACTATAACGTGTGTGAAACCTATGGTTTTTTCAGTGAATTTGTACGTTTTTTTAAATGCTAAGTTATTTTACGCCATTCGTGGCGTGCGCGCCCAGTTAACGCAGTTCGTTCCGTGCGCGCACGGTGCGCTTCGCGCACCGTGCGCGCACAGTGAGCACGCGGTGCGCTTCGCGCACCGCGCGCCCACTTTACGCAGTTAGTGCCGTGCATGCACGGTGGTCACGCGGTGCGCTGCGTGCCCCGAGTGCCCACGTTATGCGGGATCGGCCATGTACGCACGATGCGCTTCGCGCACCGTGCGCACATGGGGGACATATTATGCGCATCGTTGTGAAATGTATTCTTTATTATTTTCATATGTGTGATATGCCATGCACAAATGGTGCCCTTCAGGGAACCATTTGCACACGGGGTGGGGAGAGTGTGGATAATTTTTTTTTTTTTTTTAATTTTTACCGTACGCGTAATCGTCGATTTTTCGAAAAAAAAAAATTTTTTTTTTTGGCCTTGGGGGTTGTTTGGGGACCCGTATATCACTGCTGGGTGGTTATGATCTCAATATACTGCCCCTTTAGACATTTTTTGGCTTCATTTATGCTGCCCCACTCAGAGTGCGAGAGAGAAAATGGCGGCCGCCGCTTCCTGGTTTCGGCCGATTCGAATGTTTACTAAGATCTAAGAGCCAATCAGAATCGCGCTCGCGCACGTCACCGTACGCGTACGGTAAGCGCACCGTAAGCGCACCGTAAGCTGGCTCAGATATATATATTGATTTAAAGGCTATTTTCTCAGAATCTACTGAACAGATTTACACCAAACCTACAAAAGGCACTTCCTTGACCTGAGGACTACCTCTCTGCCAAATTTCATTTAATTCTGTTCAGCCGTTCGGGCTGTAGCTCTGTCTAAAGGTCCTATGGAAAAATGCATGGGAAAAACGCGTTTTGGGACCCCCCTTTTATCTCAGCCCCCGCTTGACGAATCCCCCCGAGACTTTCAGGGTAGGAGCGGAGCTCAACGCCCCACCTATTTTGAAAATTTCGCGAGGATTCGTCGACCGGCGCCAAAGTTATTCAAAATAGAATGTTGCGGATTTCCTATGGTAAGAGGATCCTAACTATAACTATCTACTGGCGAGCGCCAGTAGATAATATATATATATATATATATATATATATATTACCTACTGGCGGTCGCCAGTAGGTAGTTAAAGTTAGGATCTATTATCCATAGGAAATCTGCAACATTCTATTTGGAATAACTTTGGCGCCGGTTGACGAATCTTCGTGAAACTTTCAAAACTGGCGGGGCGCTCCGGTCCGCTCTTATCCTGAAAGTCTCGGGGTGATTCATCAAGCGGGGGCCCAGAAAAAAGGGGGGCCAAAAATGGGTTTTCCCCATGCAATTTTCAATAGGAACCGTTAACCGCAGCTGCAGCCCGAACTGCTGAACGGAATTACACGAAATAGGTAGCACTTGGTTCACACTCATGCCTTTTGGTTAAATGGTGAAAATCCGTTCAGTAGTTGCTGAGAAAATCAAAAGTAAAATCATAGATATATCTATGGCCTCGGAGGATCCGCGCACCCTATGCGCACCCAGCGCGCACCCTCCCGATCAGGAGCTGCATGCTAATTGGCTGTCAACTGGCTGTAAACACTCCAAACCAGGAAGTGTTGGCAGCCATTTTGTGCCTAGGTAGAAGCGAGGCTTAAGAAATCAGTGGATGAAGTGTGCAAAACGTATCAAGGGGGCAGGGTAGAAATACCCTGACCCTCTAGACCTGCTTAGGGGGTCCCACAAGGACCCTCAGGGCCCCCTAATTGTTTTTGTTGTTGGAAAAAACAGCAAAATGCGCGCTCGGTGCGCGGATCCTGCCGTAAAAAATAAATAAAACGAAGCGTGGGCTCCAGTGCTTCTTTTGTAATTAGCCCCGGGGGGCCAAATCCCGGGGCCAAAAAACATAAAATTTGATGGGGGGCCCAGAGTGGACCTCCCCAAGCCCCGGGGACCACCACCCTCTGGGCTTTTTTTATTGTGGGAGGGGGGCCGTGTGGCCCCCCTCCTGGAGCCGTTGATGGCCATGGGGACCGCCACCCCCCAGGGCCGGCTCCTGCAGTGTCTTGGGGTGCCCAACCCCGGGACACTGCTGTTTGCTATGGCAGGGCGTGAGCCGAGGCTCCCGCCCTGTCATAGCAAACTTGGTTTGCATTTTGAAAGAGAGAGCAGGAAACCTGCTCTCTCTTTCAAAATGCAAACCATATTGCTTTTCCACATGGGGTGCTGCATGTTAGCAGCTCCCCGTGTGGAAAAGCAATGCCAGCTCCCGAAGAACGCGGGGAGCCGGCTGGGACTGTGGGGGCATTGGGGCTCCCCCCACGGTCCCCAACGTTGTATATAGGCCCTGGTGGATGGGGTCCCCGGGGAGAATAGAAATTAGTGATAGGTGCAAATTTTTTTTTTACGGGCAAATTAGGAGTCGTGCACCCAGCACGGCGCTCAGAGCTGCCCCCTGGTGTGCACGCGCTGGGTGCACGACTCCTCTCGTGTTGGCTGCGTGACTCCAAAAAAATTTTTAAAAAAAACTCAATAAAAATGATAAATATATTTAAAAAAATATAAAATAAAATAAACAATATTAGTTTCAATATTTGTAAAAACATTTTTTTTTCAATTTGTATTAAAAATATGTAATGTAATTTAAAAAAGAAAATATGTAAAAATAAATAGTTAAAAAAATGTAGAAAAACAGTATCAAAAAACTAAATATAACAATTAATATATTTAAAAATTATCATTTAAAAAACCTTTGAAATTCACTGAAAAAACCATAGGTTTTTAGATATGTTATGGTTAGGAATTAGCATTTAAAAAACCTTTGAAATTCACTGAAAAAAACATAGGTTTCAGGGGTGTTATAGTTAGGAATTAGCATTAAAAAAACCTTTGAAATTCAATGAAAAAACCATAGGTTTTAGGGAAAGTTGTAGTTAGTTGGACATTTCACTCGTACAAAACCCGTGAAATTCCCCCATTATAGTTAGTTCGGCTAACTATAACTCGCGCCCCCGCAATGCACTGCGGATGACGTCACATATTACATCACTGATCACATGGTCAGTGACATCACTGATGACATCACTGATGACATCTCAAATGACATCACTGATGACGGACCAGCCAAACAGTCATGTGCACTTACGAGAGGGAAAACCACTCCTCACCTGCTCCTCTGTCGTCGGAGCAGCCACGCCCCAAACACAAAGCTGCAGCAGAAGGAAACATTAAAATGATGATAACGAAAGGTATTATAATTTTATGTTTCCTTTACTTCACTGCTGCGAGGCAGTGGGGTGACGCTCCTCTGCCTTAGCTTAGAAGCCACCATTGCCGGGGTTACCAGAAGTTATTACAATATCAACCCCTGCCAGTAACTCTATGAAACCAATAATTTAAGCGATAGAAAATTGATACTAAGCTGGCCGTACAAAGAAATATTATAGAAGATTGATCCGTAAAGAAGATCAATAGATGTTTGACACTGGCGAGGTACTGGTTATGTAAATAATATTGATGGGAAGGACAAGAACAGTTTAGGACATATATTGATAAATACAAAAAATGCACTAGACAAAAAAGTGATGTAAGGCTTTGATAGAAGCCAGTGAAAAGGATTATGATCCCCTGTATAGTAGGAATAGATATTAAAGCATAGCAGCTTTGCCATAATGGGATTTCGAAATCTATCAATCTATCAAATCTATTAATTTGACTTTTATCCTTAGCTTACCCTGGATTGTTAATGATCGGGAGATTTTAATAACTGCAAAAACAAGACCCATGAGGCCATTTTGTTTACTTTGAAGACCCCTTATCATTGTGAAGAAAGGGAGTTATTGTGAGGCAGATAGAAAGGTACACCATATGGAGTAATACGTTGTGAAAGAGAGACACGTATTCTACAATGACTCTATGTTTATTATATATATATATATATATATATATATATATATATATATATATATATATATATATATATATATATATATATTAAACCAATCCTGAATTCAGTGCGCATACAAATCCAGGCGCTGACTCCGTGGGATGATAAATCAAAGAAATACTTTATTTCGCAAGGATGCCAAGACGCGTTTCGACGGGAAAACCGTCTTCTTCACTACATCTGGTCCCTCTACAGTTTTAGTTTATATCTCCAAAACGAGGCACATTCCACCATGGTTGCCACAGCAACTGTATACATAGACATAAAAGAAATAACAGGTATGTCTCAACCATAAAACAAAAAATTCAATGCTGAATTAAAATACACATCGTATTTGTGACTTGTGAAACATTAAATGCATTGTTGTAAAAGGAACACTGTGGTTTAGTTTGACGTATAATTAAAAAGCATAAGTCATAATAATTCAATGATTTGTGAAATACAATTAGTCAAACACAGTATTTGCTCTTACTTTTACTTTTGATTCAAAGTCCCATGCAGCTCCATTCACCATGCTGTAACTCCAATCCGGGCTCACCCATTCCGACCGCGCCTCTATTAGACGCACCAGATCCGCTGTTGTTCGCGGCAGAGCGTTCTCGCGACCGGGGCCGGCCGCTAATATGAGCATGGTGAATGGAGCTGCATGGGACTTTGAATCAACCCACTGGGGTATGCCATGTTATGATGTTTCAAGCTACGGACTTTGCAGAACTGCTGATACCATCATGCACTCGCTCTGAAAGCCCACGTGGGGCGTGACTGTTTCAGATTAAAAGCAGGTGTGCTGCAAAGCTTCTGTTACTTGATTTTGCCTGTGAACAAGGATGGGGAGTCGGAAACCGGTCAGGCTTTGATGAATTTTGAAGCAAGGTCGAGTGCTGGTCCGTTTCTCTGACTTCAATAAAGAGAGGAATACTCACCGATGTGAGCGTTCTCATTGCAAGGGCAACCTTTTCTTCTCATATTAGCGGCCGGCCCCGGTCGCGAGAACGCTGTGCCGCGAGCAACAGCGGATCTGGTGCGTCTAATAGAGGCGCGGTCGGAATGGGTGAGCCCGGATTGGAGTTACAGCATGGTGAATGGAGCTGCATGGGACTTTGAATCAACCCACTGGGGTATGCCATGTTATGATGTTTCAAGCTACGGACTTTGCAGAACTGCTGATACCATCATGCACTTGCTATGAAAGCCCACGTGGGGCGTGACTGTTTCAGATTTAAAGCAGGTGTGCTGCAAAGCTTCTGTTACTTGATTTTGCCTGTGAACAAGGACGGGGAGTCCGAAACCGGTCAGGCTTTGATGAATTTTGAAGCAAGGTCGAGTGCTGGTCCGTTTCTCTGACTTCAATAAAGAGAGGAATACTCACCAATTTGAGCGTTCTCATTGCAAGGGCAACCTTTTCTTCTCATATTAGCGGCCGGCTCCGGTCGCGAGAACGCTCTGCCGCGAGCAACAGCGGATCTGGTGCGTCTAATAGAGGCGCGGTCGGAATGGGTGAGCCCGGATTGGAGTTACAGCATGGTGAATGGAGCTGCATGGGACTTTGAATCAACCCACTGGGGTATGCCATGTTATGATGTTTCAAGCTACGGACTTTGCAGAACTGCTGATACCATCATGCACTTGCTCTGAAAGCCCACGTGGGGCGTGACTGTTTCAGATTAAAAGCAGGTGTGCTGCAAAGCTTCTGTTACTTGATTTTGCCTGTGAACAAGGACGGGGAGTCCGAAACCGGTCAGGCTTTGATGAATTTTGGAGCAAGGTCGAGTGCTGGTCCGTTTCTCTGACTTCAATAAAGAGAGGAATACTCACCGATTTGAGCGTTCTCATTGCAAGGGCAACCTTTTCTTCTCATATTAGCGGCCGGCCCCGGTCGCGAGAACGCTCTGCCGCGAGCAACAGCGGGTCTGGTGCGTCTAATAGAGGCGCGGTCGGAATGGGTGAGCCCGGATTGGAGTTACAGCATGGTGAATGGAGCTGCATGGGACTTTGAATCAACCCACTGGGGTATGCCATGTTATGATGTTTCAAGCTACGGACTTTGCAGAACTGCTGATACCATCATGCACTTGCTCTGAAAGCCCACGTGGGGCGTGACTGTTTCAGATTAAAAGCAGGTGTGCTGCAAAGCTTCTGTTACTTGATTTTTCCTGTGAACAAGGACGGGGAGTCCGAAACCGGTCAGGCTTTGATGAATTTTGAAGCAAGGTCGAGTGCTGGTCCGTTTCTCTGACTTCAATAAAGAGAGGAATACTCACCGATTTGAGCGTTCTCATTGCAAGGGCAACCTTTTCTTCTCATATATATATATATATAGATAGATATAGATATAGATATATATAATGCTGTATATTATGTTGCAGCAGAAAACGAAACCTTATCATGTAAAGGATTAGTGACCAGAATACTTTGACCTTCGAGATACAGTAAGTGAAGGTTACAGAATGTGTCAACCAATAAATATAGAAAATAAAGGGACAGTCTGTAAGGTATTCAGTGCATCCTTATTGGAATACTAGTTGATATATAGGTTGTAGCATAAAAGGGAAATTGTTTGTTGATTGGTTTACACGCCTTTACTAGCCACAACTTCAGGATCCCCAAACCCTGTCTTCTCTTGGGATCCCTGATCCCTAGTCATCGAAGTGTGGCAGGGACATTACATACACAAACCACTTTAAATACTTGAGGGCAATATTAACCTATTTCCAGCTAGTGAGTTTGAGAACATTGAGTCTTGGGCATGGGGCAAACAGCCGGCAGGAAATCTAGCACAAGGAGCACAAGCCACAGCAGCCCACTTCTAATTCAGGAAAACACTGAACTGCATAACTCCCAGAGTAGCTTCACCCCAAGACAAAATAGCACCACTACTGTCATTTACTCATTAATGTGATACACACAGCATGCAAAATATATCTACACCTTTGCTCTGTGAAAAAGTCAGTCAATTTCAAGGGGCCTTCATACTCCTCCTGGGACAGGCAAACTGCTTGACAGTCACACAACACCCAACCAGTTAACACTGTCCAGCCTGATTAGGAACTGCACTCTGTAGTACGTTTTGTAGCATTACAAGAGAGCTGCAAAGGTACTACAACATGTTATTTGGAAACTATGTATGGAGGGCTGACCTATCTTTTTCTGTGCAGAGATCGCTGTCTGACTGCTATCTGGCAGTGCAGTGTTACCTCCATGGTCCGATGTAAAGCAGAGAGTACAGTTTCAGGTGAGGAGGGAAAGGGAAGGCACAGAGGGTGGTGGACTCAGCGACCATGGGCAGGGGAGTTATTATTCCTCTACATAGCAGTCAACAGCAGGAGCAGATGATCTTGGCATAAGTTTATTGGTGAGTAAAACTGAATAATGGGAATATTTCCACCTCAGGGTTCTGAGTGACATAACAATTGAGCTGTGCTCTCGCTTTATACTTGGTGTCACTTTGAACTACATGGTGAAAAACATCACCCTTATTTACTGTTACCCATCTATTATTCCATATTGAATCACAGCGAAGCTTGCCAATGGTTCCCCTGAATTCATTGGTGGAGACAAACCCAATTAAGAATGAGATAATTCAAATGTATACCCTAACATTTACAAATTCCTAGTAGTTGATACAATCCTTTCAAGGAATAAGAGCTGATTACTAGCTGAGTTCATGAGAAAATGGGAACAACCTCCACTAGCAACACATATGTAAACAGTCTTTTGCTGTGCAAGCTCTATCATTATTTTTACGTCTCAAGAGCCAAAATGCTAAGCGAGTAGTGTGTTGTATGTACATAAGGCTGAATTGTATTGGAATGTTGGGGGGTTGCATTCTATGTGTTAGGCATTCTCGTTCAGGGAATCAGTTCTTCCAGTTTGGCAGTTGAAGACCTTGTCCTGGTGTGAGAAGACGCTCGGCGGTGTGCTCCTTTGGAAGTTGCAAATAAAGAAAAAAGACTTAGCGTGGCCTGGCATTGCACTATACTAAGGGGACTTACACACAACAAACTGGTGACAAGGAAAAAAAAGCCACGGTTGCCATTTGGGGCTCTCCATCCAACTGCAGAGTTGAACCTCCTGCAGTGTGGAGTAATTGTGCGGTGTATAGAAGGAAACCTAGCATACGGAGAAAAAAACTTGCCGGATGTCAGTCTGGGATAAGGTGAACCACTTTGATTACCATGTAGCAGTTTACACTTCTCATCACTGGAAGGTACTTCATCACAAACGTATGCAAGGGTGTGACTGCATGCAGGCTTATTTGTGCAGTGCAAGTGATCTAGCTGGTGGAGGAAACAGTGTAGCATGTGACATCAGCGCGTATTCCGGTGGCCATCCTGCATCGCGTGACATCTGCATGTATCATGATGGTCATCTTGCATCGATTTTCTTGGTCTGGACGCTGTCTAATTGTCAGATACAAGGTAGTGTTGTGACATCATGCCAGGTGGGCAATTTTAATCCTTTACAGAAGTGCTTATCCAGAAGGATTTAACGCAGCCTAGTTGTTTTATAGATTTGTGAAAGAAGTCAACACATGACCGGCAGCGATTGTCAGATACTGTTTTTGCCGACCGATGTGCGTTGGCATCACGATCAAAGCTGGATGTACACGCTTCGACCATAGTAAAAGCTGAGAGGGCTGTGGGGAAAAGGAATGGCGACTGTTTCAGCCAGACTTTTAAGGATTTTAACAAAATTGCAGGAATATAATTTTGATGTACAATATATTCCTGAAAGTTCCAATCAAAGAGCAGATTGCTTACCCAGGTTGCCTTTGAAGGGGGAAACTGATGAGGTTGAGTGTTTTAAAGATGAATGTGTGGTGGCAGCTACTGATGTAGTTAAACAATGTCAGGACATTATTAATCAGAATGATTGGTGTTTGGCCTGTGATCAAGATAAAAATATGAAAAAAGTTTTAGACTTTCTGCAAAATAGGTGGCCATAGGTTTGAATCTAAAAGGAGAGTTGTTGAGTTTTGCCCATGTTGCCGATGAGTTGTCGGTCGAGTTAGGAGTGTTTTTAAGGACTGACAAGTTTGTTCAACCTGTAAGTTTAAGGCCAAGAATTGTATCATTAGCACCTACAGGTCATCTAGGATCCTCTTCTAGTAAGAAAGTGATTAGACATTCTTTTTGCTATTCTGTAATCTGTCCATGGAATTCTGCCATGGACAGGAATGTTAATGCTATGATGGAGATTGTGTCTATTAAGCATTGGAAGTTGAAGGACACACCTTTGAGGCCAGTACCGTTTCCACTGAAGGCATGGGAAAAATGTGCATTGTATTTTGTGAAACCTATTAATGCTTTCCGACATAAATTGCTCTACATGATCGTTGTGGTGGATTATTATTTCAAGTGGATATACTATGATTTTGTGGAGGAGATGGGCACTCAGAGAGCTATAGAATTTGTGGTCAAGAGTCTTTTCCATGGAAAGTTGCCTGCAGAGTTGCTCATAAATAATGAGGTGCAACTGATATCTGCTAAAATGGAGAGTTTCCTATGGGATAAGGCAGTGAAGCATTAAAAAAGTGGCTCTTTATAGTGCAGAAGCCAGTGGTACTGTTGAGAGAGTTAACAGGATACTTAAACCAGACCTTCAAATAGCTCTCACTTGTGGTCTTGATATAGTTGAATTTTCTTAGCCAAAAAGTATTGGCTTATCTTAATACTCCGCATTCAATTACAGAAGTGCCTCTTTTCATTTTGCTAAGAGGTATGAATGCTCGTTCGAACTTAATTCAGGACTGGTTATAGAATTTTAAAAAACTGGTGATGGTAGAATGAGGGATGATGAGGTGGTGGTTGTGGAAAGACTAAGAAGTAAAGTCAAATCTGCTCATGAGAAAATGGCAGGTCAGTACGATAAACCTCATAAACAATTCAACAAAAAACGGATGGGTAGGTTCTTGGATTATGCTGAAGAATATGAGGAACAAGTGGTTCAAGACAGATTTAAATTTCAATGATTCTTACAGGATTGCACAACTTTCATGCAAAGCTGTCAAGTTAAATGATGGACGTCGGTGGGCTAAAAGAAATCTTATACCTTTGAGTAAGTTTGAGAGGTTGGTATCAGCAGAAAATGTACTTTTGCATTCGGGATTTGTTGTAGGGTCACACTTCTACCAAACATGTTGAAAGCAAAACTGAAAGTGGCGCAATGGAAAGTAGTGTCAATGATGTGGTACTCGGGGAGATTGAGGGACAACATGTAGGAGAAAGTTGGGTGAACAATTTGTGCGATGACGTTACGACAAATCAATGTTCTATATTTACAAAGCATGGGCGGGTATCCATGAAACCTGTTTATCTTAGTGGTTTTTATTGTTAACAATTGAGTTCACAGAAAATAGTTGTATTCTGTATTAATTTAGTGTTTATTTGTTTTTTTAACTTTATTTGTTAGTTTGTTCATATATATTATTTTTGCTTTGTGGTTAAGGAGGGGAGATGTATGTGCATAAGGCTGAATTGTATTAGAATGTTGGGGATCACATGCTACACACTAGGCATTCTCGTTCTGGACTGAGGTCTTCCAGTTTGGCAGTTGAAAACCTGATCCTGGTGTGGGAAGATACTTGGGGGTGGGCTCTGTTGGAAGTTGCAATTAAATAGAAAATACTTACCTTGCTTCTAGCTTGGTGTTGTGCTATACTAAGGGGACTTACACTCAACACAGTGTTAGTCTGAGCAAAGACATAACTGGACTATATAATAACATGGAGAAGTGGCAATCTCTTTTTCCTGAATTATTTATTTGCGCAACTCAAGACACTTCAATATTTTTTAACCAAAATACATCTTAAACTGAATTAATTTTACAATATTCTAAACTGTCAAAATCACATTTCCAATCATTATAACCACTGCCATCACCGTACTTTGTCAATGGGTAAGATGGTTAAATACCCTTATCTTTGGTTGGTTTAGAATTGAGACAACAATGGCTCAGCCATGGATGTAAATCATTAAGATAAATGACCAACACAATTTTGAGAATTTTTATTCTGCATCCTCTAAACATGTTTAATTACGGTGGGTTAAATTCTCAAGGAGGGGAGATTTTTGTGCTTCATACACCAAGAACTGTAAACCATGTACACAAGAAAGAGTGTCTGAAAGAAGATTCATTTATTAAATGAAAGCCGGTGTAGCTGCACTCCAGCCTTGGTCACATGGTCAGATTTACATACTTCAGACACAGGCCAAACTGTAAATTTCTTGATCCTGAGAAGATGGATGAGGGAGGATTCTGGCAGGCTTACATAGAGGGTTTTGCAGTAATCAATCCTTGACAGAACCAAAGCCAAAACCTGAGAATGAAGAACCAAGTAAGGGAGATGTGTCCTTAAGAGCTGCAGAGTACGGAAGCAAGCCGAAGACACACCGTTAATGTGATATTTGAAGATAAGCCTAGTTCTAGCAAGACACCTGAGGTTTTGTCTTTCAAAACTGGAGATCATGGGTGGTAGGGTTCAGCTTAAGAAAGGTTTATGACATTAATCTTTGGACTTCAAGCTGGCAAGTAGACAACTAGGCAATGTAGTTAGGTGCCTGATGGTCAAGGTGCACAATTAACTGTGTATTATTGGTGTATGAAATTGCCAGACTTCCAAAAGATCTGATCAATTGGGCAAAGGCAGCACATAAATGTTAAACAGCATTGGGGTGGGAGAGGAGCCTTTTGGGAATCTGAAAGTGACAACGTGTGATAATTTGTGATACAGTGGAAGAACTAATAATTGAGTTCAGCCTTGGAGGAAGGATGAGAATCATGTTATGTTGGGTTAGACATGAGGCACTGTATTGAATGCTGTTGAAAGGTCAAGCAGGATTAAAGGGGCAGAAATTTCCTGATCTAGAATAGTCCCATGAAGATTCTTCTGCTTTAGATCTTACATGCTTATCCTTGGGAAGCTGAAGTAAAAAATACAGCAGGAGCAAAATCTGTTTAGTGGCAAGGGTACTGTTGATTTGGATATAGTAATCTGGAGGGTGTGGTTGTTGCATTCAGGAAAAATGTGCCAGAGCAGGGTCTAAGTCATTTGATAGTAGTTCCTTTCAGACAAAGGGAACTTGGATCATTGCCACAGTCCCACTTGGAGTCACTGGGTACATGGGAGCAAAGCTAGTGTCTTTGTAAATCAAGCTTTTGTTCTGCGAATTGGGGAGTAGGCTCCACATGATTGACATCTTTCAACCCATGCCCACCCCACCTGACACAGCCACACGGTCCTGTCTGTGAGATTCTGCCCGGGTGGACCTGAGGGCCTCAGCAGTTTGGGACACATGCAAAATAACATCAGATTCCGAAGGCAAAGCAACATTTTTAACAGCATAGTCAGCAAAACATTTTCTTTTGACACCTCATCCTGAGGAGATTGGTAAGCAGCACACTTAACAACAGCTACCTTCATGGGCAATTGGAGGGCATCACCAAATTTTAACATAGTACTAATTTTTCTTTGGAGTTCCTTGCTGCATCCGGGATGCCCAAATCCATGGGCTAACCAAATCTGTACTTTGCGCCATTTAAGACAGTTACAGATTTCTAAATGGCTAGA
This sequence comes from Triturus cristatus, assembly GCF_964204655.1. Taxonomy (NCBI): domain Eukaryota; kingdom Metazoa; phylum Chordata; class Amphibia; order Caudata; family Salamandridae; genus Triturus; species Triturus cristatus. Next base: position 241,068,232 of record NC_140592.1, on the reverse strand, counting down.
ATACGAGCACATGTAGGAGTAATCATTTCAGCTACTTGAACAGAGTACACTTAGAGTAAGCAACAATTTGCAATATCATTGAGTATAGTGCAAACAGCACAACCAGCAACTAGTGCTTCTTGATTATTTCTGAAGCAAGAACCATAGATATAATATAGGAGATGACAATTTGGTAAAGGTGCATGAGTAAGATCGACTCAGGCTTTGCTCAGGTGATCGGTGGTGAGAGTGCAATAATGGAGTTCTCAAATAACGGAAGTAGGACACAGTGAAGCTGAGTTTAGCATTGGACACCGTGCCATAGTGACATAGTAGCAGAAAATAATAATAGTTTGTCTTTTGACAACCTAGACATATATAAATATGTTGTATGCCACTGTTGTATGAGGTACAACAATAGTGAAGAGTGACCCAAGTACAATATTTTCAGATGCTTCAACAAGAAGGGCTGCTGCTGCAAGACAGTGCAGACATGGAGGTTGCCATGCCGCCAGGGCATCAAGGGCAGAGTAATAATAGGCATTCGGTTTATATTTTGTCACCATGATCTTGTACCGTCACCCTTAGGACAAGCCTTCTTCTTATGACAGTATAGTGTAAAAGGCTCACCTTAATTGGGTAGACACCAAGCAGGTGTAGAGGATAACACATGCTCTAAGGACTCACAGGCTTGTTCTGCCTATTTGGAACAGGGCAGCTGTTCTGGAGTATCTCTATTGATAAAATCAAATTAAGGTCCAACATTTCAAGCATATCCTAATATCCACTGTCTAGATTAGCTAGCTATCCTCAAAACAGCCTGTACTTGGGGTATGAAAACAAGTTGAGGTAGACGGATTCTGTGCTGTTGGTGGGCAGATGCCTTTCTCCAGCAAAATGTTGTGAGATAGATATCGAATACAAGGAAAACAAAACTGCAATTTCGCTCTAGAAGCTTTATGCCATTGCTTAGCTAACCTACTCAGCAGGTACAGAGAATCACTTTTGAATTGGTTCAGTAAATGAAATGTAAACCTAATGAACCTTCGAAGGATTAGAGTGTCTGAATATTTCTTAAGTGCTTGTGAAAAGATGGAAGGCAACTGTATATGACTGTGTGGGCCAAGTCAACATTAGTTGGGTCTTAGTGAATGTGGAAAAGAACTGGATATCTGGATGTATAGGGATTGATAAAAAAGCAGAACAAAAATCAATACAGAGAATCATGAGGCTCTTATAGTAATGCATGACAAAGTAGTAGTTAGATTAGGTACAACAGAAAAACCTGTAATACAAAAGCATTTATAGCACACATCTTACAATCAGTATGTGTCTTTACCATGCTTTATGATAAGCAGGGTAGAAGTATTGCAGGTTCTTACAGTGGGTACCAAAACATTGTGCTTTAATAGAACAGCAATATCTGGGCTGATTCTAGCTTCCGCCTTGGGACATAATGGGGAATGAGGAATTCGAGCAGCTTCTTCATTGGGTTCAACCTGATTTTGACCAGTTCGACAGTTACATGCAGCTTGCATTACTAGCATGTTCAGACTGCACAGAGGATGGGACTTGTTCCAAATTATGTGACGTTGTTTGTGTATTTGAATTTACAGGATCAGGAGCATTAGAGAAAGAATCATATCCAAATAATACATCGTAGGCAGCATTTTTGCTCATAATAGGCAATTTCAAATCAGCATCATCACCAATATGTAGTACGGTACTGAGAGCAATTCAGATTAAACAACAGGTACCCACTCCAGCACGTTTGTGAAAGGTGGATCTCTGGGGAAAGATGTACTGGTCTGTGATTGGACCTAAACAAACAGATACATGACCAGCTGCAATTGATGCAGTTGGCATTTCTAACACGTGAAATATGAGGAACACATGCACTGGAAATGCCAATTACATCACTTGTTTTGCCTGAAAAAATAACAGTAGGAATTTCAGAGTTTTTTTGGGGCTGATTGACTACCACAAGTGTCATTAAGACATGAAGTGGGCTTTCCATTAATAACACATCACACATGCAGCCTTTTCTAAACTACAGGAATTAATGCATTTACAGAGTAGTCAGCTCCCCACGGGCTTTCGTAAAATACTGGCTATCAATTCTGTATGGGAGGGGAGAGGCAAGTCGTACTGTTCCGGTTGATGTATGAGCTCTAAGGTAGGTTCAGGAATTGTCTGCAATAAAAACATGAGGAACTACCAGGTGGAGCTCTTCACTGCCCTTCATTTCTTTCCACTTTCTCGTCTTCATTTCTACCCTGCTCTCTATGCTGACCCTGTCTTCCAATTCCTTCAATATTTCTTCCTCTCTCCTCTCTCTCACTGTTTGTTAAAAGGATTTCTTTTGTAAAGTCGTCACTGCTGAATCAGTGAATTCTCTCTTACACTCTTGTACTGTTACATGGTGATTCACTACAGAAACCAATTCAGACTTTTTAGGTTGAGCATTCGAGACCTCTCGTATGTACTTATATGTGTATGTACTTTGTGGGCTCTGAAGATCAGCCCTAGGACTTGTCTGCTTCCGCTTATGGACTTCTTTTTCTGTTCAATTGCCTCTATTTAACTGTCTTGATAGAAAACGACCAGTAGAGGTCACTAAACTACCAGAATTGCTTTCTGCTGGGGTACTTTTCTTTTTTTAATTTTTCTGGCAACTGCCTCTATTTAACTTTCTTGATAGAAAACGACCAGCAAAGGTCAGTAAAAAACCAGAATCACTTTAGCATTCTCTAGATTCCAGTCCATAGAAATTGTCTTCCACAAGCACCCATAGACATTAATGTTTTTTCAAATCTTGTATTTTCTGTGATAAGATCACCGAAGGCCCTGATTTTATAATAAAAACAGAGCTTTGGACTATATACCATTTCCCGCTTAAAGGCAATACTTCTCGCTATGTGTTCCCATACCTGGCGTGTCACGCAGTTTGGTGCTTACTTTCCCTCCATGTTAAAGAACAGTAGATGTTTCAGCACCCAGGGTAATGTGCTACATAGCTAAATACATATAAGGTCCCAAAGGCGAGACCGATTGCATTGCAAATGCTTGTTTTGTTATGCTAGATAATAACTCTTGAACAAAAGTGGCTCCTACTGTTTGTAAGCTGTTTTGGAAGAATTCATGATACCAGAAAAGTAATCAAATGCATCTTTCAAAAAAGCAAGAAAATCAGCAATGGCTTCCTCGTTTTGTTGACAATTATTCAGTTAGTTTGAGCGGGAAATTCACAAGTAACAGGATTCTACACAGCTTCTCTTGCAGATATTAGAGCATCACTGTTCGCAGGTGTTTGTTTTGACTTCTTGGTTTTGATGAACCCCTGGCCCTTTTCCTCCTCTGGCATGATAGTGTGAAGCAATTGATTAACATTAGCCCAGCTAGGAATATAACACTCAAAAACAGTTTGTAATTCCTTCTATTAATCTATTAATATTAATTAATATAGTAAATCTATACTTCCCTTTATGCATTTACTTTCAGTGTTTTGTCCCTCAATATTCTCATCACAATATTCTTGTAGGTTGATATTCTGGGGTTCTCAGTAGTACAACCAATCAACACAGCCTGCAATGGATACTAAAGAGTGTCATTCTGCGGTATCTGCTGATATGTTAGACGTGTTTGAGAACTCATATTAAAAAAAATAAAGAACATGCATGTGAAGCCCTTGGGTAATTCAACACAAAAAAAATATTAAATGCAGCCATGTTGGCGTGCTGTCAGGCCTAATTTTCATATAAAGCCTGTGCCACACACACCACCCTCTTAGATTGAGTGGTGCCCTATGAAAATGTGAATAAATAAATAATGGGTTTTGGAAAGTGTTAAACTGCGACCGTAAATAATTGAGTATTTTGTACGTTTTGACACTTACACGTGGTGGTATGTGTTTGGGAAGGTGATGGATTGAGAGAATTACCAGTGGAAGAATTATTTTGAGAAATTTCCATCCAAATGTCATTGTTTTTCAGCTTGCAGATATATATAGGCAAGAAAAAATCACATTAAATTCTGCAGGATATCAGCTTAGCGAACACGCATTTGTCTGGTTTTTGCTATGGCTTTGCCAAATGCATCTTCCTCTCTCCTACCCAGATGTAGAAACTAGGAGCACAACCCTTCGGAAAATTGTCCTCTGTCAGTTCTAAGAAAATCATGTAGATGTGTTTGTTATCTAGCTTTCACAGTTCTTGTGAAATATCTGAATAGTTTCCGGATTCTGTCCATACACATGTATTCTTATTATACGTATAGTATATACATATATACTATTATGCTACTGTCACCATATACATTAAGATATAGTTTTACAAGACTTCTTGGTTACCCTGACAATATCCTCTCTGCTGATCAGCTGATGCTCAGCATCCTTATCCTCAACAACCACACACCCTAATCTCCCTTTTGGTGCCCCATCATTGTCCCCATTCTGCTTCAGCACACTCACCACACCTTCCAGTTTGTTTTCTTTTTGCTTTAATACATTTTGTTTCCGAAATACTCTTTTCATGCTGTTTATGAGGATGTTATCAGATCATACTCTTAGCAGGTCTGTTTTCTGTATCTAGTAAGAGAGAATATTTGCCAAAATCCAAAAGAATTGATGGGAGAGTGGCTGTTTGTTATGTTCCATTTCACTACAGACAGAAGAACAGACAGAAGAAAACCAGGATTGCAGTGTAGATGAAATAGGAAGTATGTTTATTCCATAAGCTTCCCAATGCAGCCAGCCAGGCGTATACAGCCTCTAACTACATCATCCAACATAAGCAGATGACATAGTGACTTTCCAACATCCAGCAGATGACATGGTGACATTCCAATGTTGAGGTGTACAACAGTCTATGCAGTGAAATAGGTGCACTACACTGTTGTTAAAACCATAGGGAGAAGTATGAGAAAATGGACGATGGAAGTGAAAATGTTTCTTATCGCTCCTGTCTCTGAATTGCGGCAGTGCTTGATTTGTGAAATGAAGAGTGCAGGTGCCTGCAGTTCTGCTCAGAAACCGGTGCAATTAAACGGTGGAACTCCGAATACCAAGGCCAGTTTTCTTTAATCCACTACCAGACAATCCCTGTCCCCTTTTCCCACACTTGCATGATCCTGCTTTTTGTTAGTGATGGTTTCGCCATCTTTTTCTTCGTCTTGTCTTTCTGATCTATGTGCTTTTCCCACTCTTTCACCCGGTACACACCTGATACAGGAAGAATTAGAGCCAGTCCTCAAAAATAAGTTCTGTGCCTACCACCACAACTACCGGCTCAAATTAAGTACTAAACAGGGGATAGTTTATTCCCTGTACCAATACTGAGGTAGTTATCTAGGCCGAAACAGGGCTGTGGCCAGCTAGGGTTGTGCATGCTTTGTGAAGCATTAAAGACATGATAGGTGCCATAGGGCACAGATTAATTTTTTGTTTGGTGGAGGGGGGAGATGCCAGACACAGTAAGCCGCCACAAGCACACATGCACACAAACCTTTTATTTGAGCCAACACATCTCTTAACATTTGTTGGCATTTGTGGTGAATAAAAGCTGAGATCCACCAATGTTGCACAGATAAGCTTTTATTACTAAAGCAGAGTGCCCACAACCTCTAACACCAGTAGCGGCTGCTGCCGGACAGGGGTGGTGGGGTGGGGGTATGAACAAAAAAGAAAAACAAACACTTACCTGGGAACTGCCGGCTGCTGCCTCTCCCCCGTCCTTTTCATCTTCCTTCTTCCTGTCTCCAGTCCGGGCAGCAGGAAGCAACAGGAATCACCCGGGCTCCCAGGTTCCATTAAGCCAAACACAATGCTGCAGTGGTGTGATTGGTCTGAGCGCTGTGGTTCGGCACTCTGACGGGGACAGTGAGCCCGTGGATGTTCCTCACTAGGCTGTGTAATACAGCCTGGTGGGGAACATGCAAAGTGTGCATGACTGTTTGGCCGGGCCAAGACGGCCATCCAAACAGTCATGCACACTTAGAGAGTGCCACCACTCCCCCCCCCCACTCTGGCCAGCCCCGCCCGCATGAAACAGAGCCACTGACTGCAATAGAAAAAATAAAATTATAATAACGTGTAGGAAAAATAAAATTATAATAACGATACGTTATTATCATTTTATTTTTCCTTTTGAACAGTGGGGCACTACTCCTCCGCCACAGCGGAGGAGCCGCCACTGTCAAACACGACCTGTTCCACCAAGAGCCAGGCAACAACTATGTCACTTCTAGAACCTTAGCCAGTTCCTCTCAAGAGCTTGTGAGGTCACAATACACCCACACATGTTTAAATATACACTTCAATGCTACCTGCAAAACCTTCCCCCATATGCAAAACAAACAAAAGAAAAACAAAACAGAAAAAGACTGTTCTAATAACAATAATAATATTAATACATTACATATTCATTGTACCACTTGGCACTGTAACATTACATCAGTAACCTTCCTCAGTTCTACCTGTTATTCACCTACACATTCTTGTTGCATCACAGAATGTTGGCACCTGTCATCTTTACTCACATCTTCAGGCTGTTACCATACTGACCATTCCATACCATCACCCACAGACTTTCTTTTCTTTATTATGCCTGCTTGTTCAGGAAATAACTTAACCGGTTCCACAACCATTACCTTGAATTAAAAGAGCACTTTTGCTGACCTTCTCTACACTTATTGATAAAGAAAATTTAGATACACCTTTCCTGATTTTTCTTGTTTTTCTATCATGAACTAATCTCCAAATTTGAGCTCTTTATCATGAATACTATGTTTCTCATCAAAATACTTCATTTCCTCCTGCTTTAATGCTGCAGTGGCAGAAACATTTTATTAGTATATTGATCATTCCCATTGCGCCTTTCCCTTCTAGCTAATTTGAGCACAAGGTAGTTTGTGCTTTGTGCCCCCTTAACAATGTAAACAGAGCTTCTACTGTGGTGCTATGATTTTTTATATGAAATAACTCCATACTTTTTCCAGAAAAAAATAAAGAGACATTCTGACCTGAGGTAATGGCTGTCTGTATGCCCTCTTTCATAATTCTGATCACTCTTTCCACTAATCTATTAGAGGATGGTGAATACAAGGCAACTTTCACATGTCTTACATGTCATGTTGTTCAAAGAATGTACCTATTTGGTCAGAAACCTAATGAGTTCCATTGTCTGTGATGACTTATTTTGGGGCTCCTTCCAACTTGAATACTTTTTCCAAAAATGTAATAGTTGCATTTGTAGCGGGAGCATCAACAAATGAGAAATATTTCCATTTAGAGTGATAATTAACAGTAATACCTCATACTGCCAAGAAGTAGGGCATATAGACCAGAAAGGTCCAATCCCACTTTGTCCTAGGGAGCATCAGAGAAGCGAACTGGACACAAAGGTGTTTCTTTTGTCTACCGGTGCTGACATTTACATTTGTCAATAAATTGCTTCACATTAACTTCTAATGAAGGCCACCCAAAAAATTGTTTAAATCTCTTGGATGTTTTTGATATGCCTTGATGTCTTTGATGTGCACACCCCAACAATTCATGCCTTAAGCCCACTGGTGGTACAGATAATTAACCATGCATAGCTACATCACCTACCATTGACAACTCTTCTGTCACTTGAGCAAATGTCTTCAATTCCCCGGATAAACATCTACTTTCTGGCCACTCATTTGGTATGAAAGTCATGACTATTTGTAAATGTTCACCTTCTTAGCACTCCTCAACCCACCTGTTCTCTGAAATTCTGCTTTCACACTGACTGATGGCATCTATTACCGCAACTTCTCATTTTGTGTGGTGCCAAATCATCCATTTTATCATCCAAGGACATGGGAGATAGGCAATTTGTCTGAAAGTTCTTTACCTCAGGAAGAAGTTTAACCCAAAATGTATACTCCTGATCACTGCTCAATACCAATACCAAACTTCTGGCCAAAGTCTTGGTTAATAGGCTCCACACCATGGTGACAGATATGGTACATGCTGAACAAACAGGTTTAATGCCCTGCCGCTCAAACAGGCTTAACTTACAGCATCACCTTAATGTTATAGCACAAGCAGGCAGTGGGTATGCCCACTGGGCAGTGCTGTCCATGGATGCCAATAAGGCATTTGATTCGGTAGAATGACCAGATCTGTTTTTACTCCTCAAAAGAATGGGATTCGACCCCTGCTACATGAACTGGATTGAATTATGCCAGAGTAAAGATTAACAGGTGCGTATCTAAGAGCTTCCCTATTGGGAGGGGCACGAGGCAATGATGCCCTCTTTCCCCAATGCTCTTTGCCATCTCAGTGGAGCCATTGGTGAATCTCCTGAGGGTGGATGCCAGAATCTGGGGCTGGACAGGACCCTCGGACTGGGAAAAACGCATTTTTATTATATGCGGACAACATCCTGCTTTATCTGTTCCGCATGGATGAATCACTCACCATTATCAGTGACATATTCCAGATCTTCGGATAGATCTTAGGCTTCTCCATTAATTGGGAGAAGTCACTCCTGTTTCCTATGGGGGGATGGAAGCAGACAGGCCCGTTGCTTTTACCAACACGGGTGGAAAAGCATTGTTTTAGATACTTGGGAATGTGGATAACAAGAGATGCAGATTCCCAGTCCATTCTTATCTTGAACCATTGTTACAAGACTAGAGAGGGACATCAAACATTGGAGCACACTGTCCTTGTCGTTGGTAGACAAAGCACCCATGTTCAAAATGGTCGCTCTACCCCGCTTGCTGCATGTATTACAGAACTGTGCATATAAATTACCAAATACACTTTTCCCACGCATAGGCAACCTACTACTGACCCTACTCTGGGCAGGGGGACAACCCTGTATTGCCTTAAAAGACACAAGCTGAATATGATGGTGATATAGCATCACCAAACCCGCGGGAATATTATGAAGCAGCGCAAGTTGTGGTAGTAAACAACTGGGTATACTGGGAAAGAGATGACCCAGCTGTGCGGGTGGACAGATAGGGAATAGTAGATCATACCTATATGCATGTGCTTTATGGCGGTAGCCTACATGTCCGAGCTTGTCTGGCTATGATTATGGTGCGGGACATGTGGAACAGCCTCTTGAGAGAAACTAATTGGGATAAGAGATTTACACCAGCCACACCCCTCTGGGAAGGCACCAGATTAAAGTGGGTGTATACTCTTCGAGGCTTCTTGGGTGGGATAGAATTGGCTTTAGCACACTAGCTGAAGTATGGGACACCAATGGGGTTTTTGTATTTGAACATCTCCAGAGGGAGTGTAACACGCCCTTCACACAGTGATTAAAGTACAGACAACGTAGACTTGTCCTCACCTGCAGCATAGACTAAGATGAGGAAACCGAGGAAGATTCACCATTGGAGAAGAGGTTATTAGATGTGCGGATTCAATATAAATGAATATCATTGACGTACTACACGCTCATGTGAAATACTCAGGGACCGCTGACGTGCCTTAAAAACAGCTGGGAACGTGACCTGGGGGGAAATCAATGATGATGACTGGCAAGACAAGCTGAATTTCTTGGCAGAAGGGGTCATCAAAGCTAGCTTTAAATTAATTCAACACTACAGAACCCCTCCGACCATGTACATTTTACCCTCTTTAAGAGTGCAGCTCTTATCAATTTCCCTAACTGGGCATATCCCTGCATGAACCGTGCTTAATGTTTGCCCAAACCTAAAAAACATCTTACACTGTCTCTGTCTTTAGGTGCCTCGCTTCCCTAATGGCTTTAATAAAACAAATTGCGGTTTTAGTCCAGAAGCTGAGATATTATGACCGAGATACTACATCTCCTGTACACCAAAGTAAAACGTATTTCTCCTGATTGTCATCCCAACTTTTTCTAAAATTGTCAAAACCACTTCCAGAATTTTATATTGTATGTATTTATCCTTGGCAAAAATCAAAACATCATCATGGTAAGCAAGCACACCATGCATATCACCAAACAACCTGCTCATTATTTTCTGGAAAACACTGGCGACTGAGACCAGGCATAGGGAATTTTAAGGTATTTATAAGCTACGAAGGGTGTCACAAAGGTAGTGACATCTTGAGACTCAAATGTTAGGGGAATTTGGTGCTATGTTGAGCATAAATCAATGATAGAACACACTTTGACATCATCTAGATTGATCAATAATTCATGTATTCTAGGAATATGATGACAGTCAACCAATATACTCTTTTTCAACGTGCGTAAATCCTGACGTAATCTTATCTCATCTGTCTTTTTTTCTGGCCACCTCAATAGGTGACACCCACTGCGAAGAATCAGTATGTACAATTATCCAATCGGAATACGTATCCTTCAAAACTTTCTTCAAATCATCCTTCACACTAATTGATACATTACACACCTTGTGAACCACTGGTTGTGACCCTGGCATGAGTTTGATGTGATGTTCAAACCCCTTGACCACACCTACTAAACACGTTTGTGATATTTCAAAATATCCTCAATTTCCTGGGTTTTTTCGCCCACACTGGCTATCGGTATTGGAATCGAACAATCATCTTCTTTTGAACCTGTGGACAAATCCCCTACAACTACAGGGTTTTTGGTTCCAGGTACAAGATACCGGCCCATTCTGGCCAGATCTTGCAAACCGATTATATCTTTCCCTTTCACAGCAACATAGACTTTGTTTTTCTTCATTCTTCCCAAACATTCCACTTTAGAAATAAAATACCCCAGCATGTCAATCTCCTTCTACCCAAACCCCTTAGGATTTATATCTGTTGACATGAAATTAATACTTTCTCAAGCTCCATAGAAAGTGGAATCTCCTAAAATTGTTATAGGGGACCGAGAAGCCGCCATAACAGACAGTCTTGCCTCCCAAATTTCTTCCATCAGTGGTCCTTTGACTGATGCACCACCTAACAGAATTGAACTCAATTGCTAAAACAACATTTCTAAGTTTTTCGATACACAATTCCTCAGGTACGTCCACACTACTGAATTTTTTAGTGTTCTTCCTAAATCTACACACTGCCTGGAAATGTCAGATCTTGCAACCCATGCAGCGTTTATTAATAGCTGGACAGTTTGGACTATTAACTATGTGATTCTTCAAACCACATCTATAACATGTTAAATGTAAACTCTTTCCTCCTTTATGTTAACCAAACAAACTTTCTCTATATTTGTCTCTATGTCAGCCTGCTAGCAACCAACATTTTGATTGGCACATCAGTGTTTAGCGCTTTCGATTAAATCATAGAATGAAGAAGTTAAGGGGGATTCCTGTTACCACACTCTTTCCTTCTGAAAGTCAACCATTGCCCAATGTTTTAATAGTTGTGTTTCCTGAATGCATTTATGTCACATCCAGCAATTTCTTGGGTTTGGCATTCTGCCATTTCAAATTTTTGTGCTGGCCCTTATTTCCCAGCATATTGCTGCAGCAGAAATTCAATTTAGCATTTGACACAATATGAAACCCACGTTTTTACAACATAAATAATTTAGATAGCAGATCATGGATTCATATTATCAGTTTGCTATTTCAATGTCTCAATGTTTCTTTCCCCTGAATATAATTTAACAACATATGAGCAGAGGGGGGGACAGCTGGAGGAAAGAATGGCTGGAAGTAAGTAAACATGAATATGGAAAAGAGAGGGAGAAATCATGCAGTCAAATTAATGAGCTAATTGCATTATTGTCTTTGGAGTTAATCAATAACGCAGGGTACTTCTATACCTTATCAAAAAAAATGCACCACAACGATGAGGGTCCCGCACCCATGTGCACAGGGAGTCACTTCCTCAAAATATTTAAACTACCAGTGCTCACCTACCGAATAGTCACCGTTAAACCATCCCTACTTCTATACCTTACTTTTCTCCAAAGTGCTCCCCTCAAGATTCGGAACCATAAGTTGGTGATGTTCAACCATGTGTGGATGGACCTTATCCAATAGCAATATTAGTTTTGAAGTTGGTCAGTAATGCTAGTTATTCTACCTAGCCCTCACCTATATAGTTTGGACTCATAAATTGGTGATGGTCAACCACTTGCATTATTGACCTTCTCTGTATTCAATAATGCTACATTAGCCTATAAAATGATATTATTTGCCTACAAATATTGACACATGTAACAGCATTAATGTTTTCTTTTTCTGCAGAACCGAAGAAAGTCTCAGGAAAAGGAAGCGCTAAATCTAAAGAACCTAAAAAAGTTGTGTCAGCCCCGAAAGCCCAAGGTTACTACCACATGGAATACTTTCTATTTCCTGATGACACTGAACCCATAAAAGCTGATGTGGTGTTCTTTGGTGCTGTAGCCAAATTGTACATGGAAAATGAAACCAAGGTAAGGGCTAATTACTAATTGCTTATTGGGATGATGTATCATGTCAGCATCGCCACTTGTTGATCAAGAGGCAGATTAGCTAAACCAGTTAGCAAAATTATTGTACTAGGGAGCATATAGCACCATCCACAAGGCAGACGACTCTTGAAAAATTGCAGTATATGCCGTACAGCTCTAGATGCTTTCAGCATTTCTAGTAAGGAGGCAATATTTTTGCCATAATCGTCATGATTCCTTTTCTTGGATGCATACATTCTTTGTTTATTTTTGGAAAACAAATGTGTAGTTGGAATTTTATTTCCCTTCTTTTGGAATTGTTTGGGTTCTGCTGATTGTCTATGCATTCCCCAAATAGAATGGGAAAATGGATAACTAGATGGTTTATCAGTCTGTATTTATCATTACCGCTGCCGGAATGTAATCAATAAAAACACACTTATTTAAATTGACACTGCAAAAAATATCTCCACTGCATCCAGAGTTATTAAGGTGTAGCAGAAACAAACGTTCCATTTGGCATCCTTTGACCCCCATGACATCACAGGAAATGTCATCAAATGTCAGGGAATGAGGCAACAGGTCATTTGACTATAATGAGATCACTGGAAGCGACATCAATATTGGGGTCATCAACAAAGTGGGGGAAAGATGTCATTGTATTTATTATTTGCTGCTTGTATTAACTGGATTGATCAATAATGTGCCAGGGTTGCAGCCATCACTGGATAAAATGCAGCTATCCTAAGGATGCGACTAACACCATATAGCAAAGTACATATGTCGTACTTCCAGGTGCATTATATCCTGATCAGAGACTGCCATCATTTGTCCAACAGAGTCTTATGTAAAACGTACTAGGTCATATGCCCTGTTCCTACCTTTAAACACCCCAGCTGCCATCCCTTGTTCCTCCATAGGGCTCTCGGATGCCATTAGGATGTTGCCGAATGCACAAGTGACAGCAGCTGTGCTCTGTAAACATGATTGTTTGCAAAACTTGTCAGCTCTCTAACACGGTCACTGTAGTGTCTTGTAAATATGAATAGTGGGACCCTTCTGGTCCCAGATGGACTCCATATGAGAACGACATAATCATTTGGGTGTGGTTAATAAAGTTCATGACGCAGTGCTTACAGTTAATGGTTGAACTATGAAGAATAAAGACATGCACTACAGAGCTCCATGTGTGGCGTGGTCCTTTGTATGCTACTGGGCTGGGAAGGATGCTGTAGTCACTACCATGGCAAGCAGAAGTGATAAAAGCAATGACTGATGGCAAGGAGCACCATAAAGCTTGCACATACAACCTCTTTCAAACCATATCTGCTGCTAATGGCAACATAAGTCAAACGCACATTCCAGTCCAGAGAAATAGTTTTTATCAGCTTCAATTTTGTCTGCTTTGGATGTCCCTTGCAGTCATTTTTCTATTTCTTTTTAAGACCTGAAGTTGGTCTCTCTCTAGGCTCTGTGAATTCAAACTTGTTAAGTGAGCATAGGGCCAAATTCTATTTCCAAAATGTGTTCTTTTTTGAGTGCCAGCTATATCAAGTTAACTTTTGGACTCTAAAACATTGTTTCAGGTGTTAACGAGGGCTGCTTTTCCTAACAGTGTGCATAAGGCGAAGACAGTGAGCTACAAGAATGAATGCTGTAACGCTAAAAGGCCTGAGCCATACCCCCTCCACCACATTGATGGTATCAGATTCCGCCACCTAAAACTCCTGCTATCTAAAAATGTATTACAAGTTCTATGGGATTTAATGCACTTTTATTAAGGCAGATGAGATAGCCATCACATTTGTGATGGAGTAACCCTTTGGCCAAACTCTAAATGAGGCCCTATGTCCTCCCATCCTTTTACAGTAAATACACCTTTAGTCCACCAGTTTGATGTCTCCCATGTAGCTTCTCCAGACCTATCCACACCTTTAAACTTACTAATCTTATCAGTTTATATTTCCTGGTCATTTTTTACACTTTACCCCCATTAACAATGCTTTACCTGGATCTTTTTCTGTGTGTAAGTCTTTGGGTTTGCCAATTTGGGTGGCTCCATCTATGGATTAATTTGCATGCTTTACATTATATATCTGCTCATTTCTCTTCACAAATATTTTGTTTCCAATTTGCAACATCTATTAGACTAGAAATAAGGAGTATTTATTAGCCTTTGAAAATTCATTTAGTAGAAAAAGTTAATTCCTGTGGAAAAACCTCACTCCAAGTCGTGTCACAAGACATCACAGAAACTAATACATGTTTACATGTGTATGTTCTTGCTTTCCACAAAAATTCTTAAGCAATATAGTGATCCTAGTGAAGTCCTTCTTTAGATGCTTGGTTGATCAAACATCAAGCAACATATTTAAAAACAACATTGATATTTTGCTGGAAGGTTCTTATTTTGCAAACCATCTTCTTTAGGACAAAAACACTTCTTTCCAATGTTTCCAAAATCGTGGCACATTAGTATTTGGTTTCTGAAACGTAAGCAGAGCCATTATCAACGGTATTGTTTAACATTACTTGATTTTTTTAGGATAAGAATCCACCTCAATAGATGTCCATTTGTTCCTTTTAATCTCGTGGTCATCCAGAGGCTCCCCTACTGTTTTGGAGCATCCACTGCCTTTCAACAATGCCTTATCAGAGGCTGTCCTGACTGCTTGAGAAAAACCTATATTGGGCCTAACACAGTAAATAGCTAGAACAGCAGTTTTTAACCTGAGGTCCATGGACCCCTGGTGGTCTGTGATGTCTACTCAGGAGGTCTGTGATTGTTTATAAAATTAACAATATTAACAGGTTAAAAAAGTATGTGTATGAAAAAAGCAAAATTGAGCAATGACATATTTTAAATGTTCTATAAATATGTAGGAACTGGAAATTGTAGGCTAAAAATTAAGTTGATATCCATATCTTGGTTTCTGGGAACGAGGTAGGTACAGCAAACACAATCTCGTATGGATGATTGGTTGCCTCAATTCAAACTCTGATTTGCACTAACAAAAAGCAGCATATTTTAGAGGCAAAAATGCCAAAGCAATCTGCTAAAATCTAGTATGTTGAGTCATTATTTAGAAATAAATATACATTTTGAAATGCTTTGATTAAAATTTGAATTTCGGATTTTACATTTTTTCTGCTTGTGAATTAAGCAATATATTTTATAATTAGTTTATTTGTTTTATGTAAACTTGCTTCTGCATTTTTGGGTAGCGTTTTTAGACTCAACTCATAGAAATTGCTTGAACAGGGGTCCCAGTATTTCAGTAATGATTCAGTGGGGATCCACAGAAGTCAAAACGTTAAGCAATGCTGAACTAGACTTTATAGGCATGCCCTGTGTGATCCAAAGTTCTAGATGTCTTTTTCATCACCAGAAAATGTAACCCAAATTACTTTCCCAGGGACCCTTCAGACAGAGAGTGTACAGGACACTCTAATGGATGAAAAGTGACCACATGCTTTCCAGGCCTCATTCCACGCACTGTGGAAACTAGCAAACCTAACTTTTGTTAGTCTACCAGACCACATGAAAATCTCTTCTTTGATTTAGTAACCCATGGTTCTGATGCTTACTGATACATGCTGAAGTACAGCTTAGGTCCTGCAGATACGTGGCTTGATTCATGAGGACAGCTGTCACCCTGCACCATCACACTTGGATTCATACCACATGCTTCTCCAGATAAGTATAGTGTTTGGTGAACCTAACCTCCTGAGCCAAGCAGTTTCATTAAACTGCAAAATATGTTTGGAGCCTATTCATTAGCACAACAGTTCCAGAAGAGACAACCTTCTCAGCAAATCCAGAAGCCCAAACAAATGTACCACTCCTTTTGAACCAGGGACAGATCTAAGGGACGCCATCACCAAGAGCAGCCGATCCAGTTTTTACCATTTTCCTCAGACATTTGTACTTAAAAACCTGTTTGACTCCCCTTAAACTACTATCTTTGAGTGGGAGGAGGATCTCCTATTTTTCCACATAGATGATCATGAAAAATTACTGAGTTATCCATTTAATCCACAGGGCTACATCGTACCTTTGACCCTCTCCTAAACTTGGGCTTTATGATCAACTCCCAGAAAGTTAATCTTACCCCCATACAGAGGCTGACCTTCATATGCACAGTACTGGACATGACCTGGATGAATGCTTTTTCTTCACCACTTAGGATTGCAGACATTTGGGATATGATTCCAATGTTTCTGACTGAGACATGAATCCTGCTCTGCATCCTGTTGGTGTGTTGCACCAGATGTAGATTGTCCACCTAGCCATTACCATCTTCCTTCTCTCCATCTCAGAGAATGACATTCATATTCTTTTTGACAGACCTCTCCAAATCCTACACATCATGAAAGTGATCATTGTGGGATCCTGGACCCTCTGTTGCAAAGCAGTTCATCTGTGGCAGTGGGCTCACCAAAAAGGATTTTCCTGCTTGCAAGACATGCACTCTCCCTCAGCATACCAGACACTATGAAACGTCTGGCCTTAGAGGACCACACATTGGAACTTCATACTGAAGTGTCAGACATGATTGAGGTGTCTCTGCATGCACCTTTTTGCCATTACCCACAACAGGCAGTGTTCTCAGTTTTGTGTCATACATTTACCTCGTCATGGTCTGGAGGGATGCCTTCCAACTTAAGTAATGAATGTCCTCTTGCCTGCCAGGAAACCCACCACAAAATGAATTTATGCAGGTTGCTGGAGCAAGTTTGTTCAATGTAGCTAGCTTGAGGGTCTGAACTTCTTGCCTTTTCAGTGCTTTGAGTTTCAAGCTGTCACTTGCCCAGCAGGTTAACACTGTTACAGGGTATTTGTTTTTTGTATCAACCTTAATGTTCCTCTCTGACCAGTCTTCTATGTTTAAGTTGCCACTAGTGGCGGGTTTTGTGGAAGGTTTATTGTTTCCTCACACTGGGTTCTGCCAGGCAGACATGGTTTTCAAGTTATGGTGGGTGGTTCTCTGGTGACCTGCCAGGCTGTGGGCTGATCCCATCTTTAATTTAACTGAGAATCAGAGTTTGGATTTTCTTAACATCAGCCCATACAGTTAACTAGAAATGTGACATTATAATATTCTACCCAGTAAGTCGTTCATATGCAGATAACTAGATAGCTTTACAATCATCCATTAACCACTAGTGAATTAACAGTAGACTACACTTCTAAAAGTTTTTGCTGTGGGCAGTGAAACCTTTGTCTTGGACGTGTGTACACTGGTAAATATAATATTTTTAGATATAGTCACAAATAATTGTAGCCACTGTGTAGAGTTCACCATACCAAATAGCATATCTTTTTTGCGTGACTCCTTGCTTCTTTTTATCATCAGCATTTGTTTTTTATATCATTGATATACATGCATATTTTAATACATTATACATGTGTTAGTCAACAACACGTCTTAATCCTAGGTGTACTTCAGAAAGAATCTTAGGTCATATTTAGTTGGTAATTCGTCGCATCCCATTCTGCGTGATCCTAATAGGTACACATGTGTACATGTGGACTAAGCAACACATGTTAGATAAAGGGGTGATCACATATAATTGTAGTGCAATTGAGCAGATGTCATTGAAATTTCAACCATGTGGGATGCTATTTAACTTTTAGCTTGTATTTTATTTTGGAGAATGTTCACACCAGTGGGGCCATCTCTGTGCCTGTTTAATATTTTTTTAGATTCTTCATCGCTGTCAAACTATAATAAGTGAATAAAATGTCAGCTTGAATGTGATGCTCTTCTTATATTTTTAGAAATGGGGCCAATCCAGATGGACATCTGCACTGCATATTTTTCTTAGTGCAGCTATACATCCAGGTTATACAATGATTACATCCTCTTTCATTTCTACCCATCAAAAAAGGCTGCAATGGAATTTGGGGCCTCATGGGCTAAAATTGCATTTGGTGAAATTGGACACAATTTGTGTCCCGACTTTTACCGAATTCATTGGTATTTTGCGTAGCGCCCTATGCACTAATATGTTGTTTCGTAAAATACTGAACCGTAGTGGTTTGCAGGTCGACCTACCTCATGAATGAGGTAGGTTACAAATTGTGACCTACTACGATTTGCTGCGATCATAGGAATGGTGGCCTTCTTTGGTCAGGAGACCACCATCACTGTGTATGCTTTTAAATGAAGCATTGTTGTTTTTTTTTTTTTAACTCAGCCTGTTCTCCTTGAAGGAAAACGGGCCGCATTAAAAGAACAAATGAAAAGTTCTATCTACTTTTTTTTAGGAGTAGGCAGTGGTTCTAAAAAGTAATTTTGTCAACATTCATAAAGGGAAAATTGTCCCTTGCAGGCCCCACCAACCCTCCCCCCGTTTGCGAATATGTTACTGCCTCCTTTAAGCTGTCAGTAAAATTTTAATGTTTTGTGACCAGATTTTAGTTGCCAAACATTAATACACCATATCGAATTGACATTTAGAAAGGGCACCCTTAACATACTCGTTCCAAACATAAATTCGGTATGGTTTCCTTAACCAATTTATTGATTTGAAAAATCTTCTCTGAATACTTAAATGAGCTTCATACTTTTGAAAAAGGGTTTTGCCATTCGCACACCCACTGAATTACCGAATTACAGGGTTTGCGAATGCTAAAAACCACTGCACATCTGGTTTTAGGGGCCTCACGCACTAACAGATAATGAGATAGATTGGATTGTGACCCACTGCAAATGGTGATTTTGTGGATCATAATAATCCATAGAGTGGTTCGCAAAATCAGGATTTATTCGGTAAAAATGGATGTGCAATTTGCAATCACTTTTACCACATCAATTGTTAGTACATGAGGCCCATATGGCTCGATGCAAATTGCAACCAGTATTTTGCAACCAATGTGAACTAATAGGTTGTTTTCACAAATTCCCATTCGAAAAGAGTCACAATTCGACCTACCTCATGAATAATAATAAGCTAGTTCGCAAATCACTACTTACCCCGATTGAATGCCAATATAGGAATAGTGGCCTGCTGTGGTCTCCGGACTACCATGTCTGTGATTGCATTTAAATAAAATAAACTTTCATATAAATGTAAAATGTAGCTTGCTTTCCTTAGAGGAAACAGGGCTACTTAAAAAAAAAATACTTATTTTAAAATGTTTGTTTGACAGTCGATAGTGGTGCCCTGGACCAGTGCCAATTTCGTAAAAACTTTTTTTTTTCATTGATACGAGGAAAGGGGACACATGAGAACCCCTTCCCTTTTGCAGATGGCTTACCCCTCCAGCATGGGAGCTGGTAAATTTTCAATGTTCTGCAACCACATCTTGATTGCAAAATATTGAAGCAAATACTTAAGAATCACTTTGGCAGGGATGCTTACAGCCTGCCACGTCCAAATAATGATTCCTTATGGAGTTGCCATTTTAGGAGTCGATAATAATATACCAGCTTCTAAAATAGGGTTTGTACATTGTGAAAGAAAGCTTTTTATGATTGCAAACGTGCAAATCATTTTTTGTAAACAAAAAAAAAATGTTTTCTACAGCAGTTCCTAAAAGCTTAGTTCTGTATCCATGTCTTGCAATTCCTATACCTCTTTTTACTGCTAGGTTATTGTAGAGGGCCCTATCTTATTGTGAGAAGTGACTGACTGCCCACAAGACCCAAACCACCAAGTCAACATGTTTTCTGAACTAATCTTTGGCTCACCTTTGGTAGCATGGTTCAAACATCAAGGATCTTTTAGTATGGAAAAGTGTGGGTAGTGTGTGTGCAGCATGTTGCCAAACTACAATGTTTTCAAGACGTAAGGAAGTTAAAGTTTAATCAAAACAAATCAGCTACACACTCGGGAGAAAGGTTAAACAAGTTGAAATAGGATTGTTGTTAATAGTTTTAAAAGATATCTAAAAAATCAAAAATTGGCAAATATAATGCAATGTTTCTCTAAGTTCAAGATCAGATTGCATATATGTTATGATGATAGATTGATTGATTGATTGATTGATTGATTGATGCAGCTTAGTAGATCGAATCAAAAAATGGTTGAGGCTTGAAGAATTTGAATTGCCAGTTCAAAAGTGTTGAGTCATCTACCGGGAAACTGAAGAACAAAGGTGGTTTATGGTTTTCAAGAGTCTGACAAGAAGCGCCTCGAAAAGCTATAAAGCTCCATAATGTGGGTCATACGATGGGGTAGGTTATCCAGACAGGATTTAACCCAAATAACTTTCCCAGGGACCTTTCAGACAAAGAGTGTACAGGACACTCTAATGCATGAAAAGTGAACACCACATGCCTTCCAGGCCTCATTCCACGCACTGTGGAAACTAGCAAACCTAACTTTTATTAGTCTACAAGACCACATGAAAATCTCTTCTTTGATCTAGTAAACCATGGTTCTGATGCTTACTGATAAATGCTGAAGTACAGCTTAGGTCCTGCAGATACGTGGCTTGATTCATGAGGACAGTTGTCACCCTGCACCATCACACTTGGATTCATACCACATGCTTCTCCAGATAAGTATAGTGTTTGGTGAACTTAACCTCCTGAGCGAGGCAGTTTCATTAAACTGCAAAAGATGTTTGGAGCCTGTTCATTAGCACAACAGTTCCAGAAGAGACAACCTTCTCAGCAAATCCAGAAGCCCAAACAAATGTACCACTCCTTTTGAACCAGGGACAGATCTAAGTGACGCCATCACCAAGAGCAGCCGATCCAGTTTTCACCATTTTCCTCAGACCTTTTTGACTTAAACACCTGTTTGACTCCCCTTAAACTACTATCTTTGAGTGGGAGGAGGATCTCCTATTTTTCCACATAGCTGATCATGAAAAATTACTGAGTTATCCATCTAATCCACAGGGCTACATCATACCTTTCCTCCACTATGACCCTCTCCTAAACTTGGGCTTTATGATCAACTCCCAGAAAGATTATCTTACCCCCATACAAAGGCTGACCTTCATATGCGCAGTACTGGACATGGCCTGGATGAATGCTTTTCCTTCACCACTTAGGATTGCAGACATTTGGGATATGATTCCAATGTTTCTGACTGAGACATGAATAATCCTGCTCTGCATCCTGTTGGTGTGTTGCACCAGATGAAGATGGTCCACCTAGCCATGACAATCTTCCTTCTTTCCATCTCAGAGAATGACATTCATATTCTTTTCGACAGACCTCTCCAAATCCTGCACATCAAGAAAGTGGTCATTGTGGAATCCTGGACCCTGTGTTGCAAAGCAGTTCATCTGTGGCAGTGGGCTCACCAAAAAGGATTTTCCTGCTTGCAAGACATGCACTCTCCCTCAGCATACCAGACACTATGAAACGTCTGGCCTTAGAGGACCACAAATTGGATTGAGGTGTATCTGCATGCACCTTTTTGCCATTACCCACAACAGGCAGCGTTCTCAGTTTTGTGTCATACATTTACCTCGTCATGGTCTGGAGGGATGCCTTCCAACTTAAGTAATCAATGTCCTCTTGCCTGCCAGGAAACCCACCACAAAATGAATTTATGCAGGTTGCTGGAGCAAGTTTGTTTAATGTAGCTAGCTTGAGGGTCTGAACTTCTTGCCTCTTCAGTGCTTTGAGTTTCAAGCTGTCACTTGCCCAGCAGGTTAACACTGTTACAGGGTATTTGTATCAACCTTAATGTTCCTCTCTGATCAGTCTTCTCTGTTTAAGTTGCCACTAGTGGCGGGTTTTGTGGAAGGTTTATTGTTTCCTCACACTGTGTTCTGCCAGGCAGACATGGTTTTCAAGTTATGGTGGGTGGTTCTCTGGTGACCTGCCAGGCTGTGGGCTGATCCCATCTTAATTTAACTGAGAACCAGAGTTTGAACTTTCTTGACAGCAGCCCATACAGTTAACTAGAAATGTGACATAATAATATTTTACCCAGTAAGTCGTTCATATGCAGATAACTAGATAGCTTTACAATCATCCATTAACCACTAGTGAATTAACAGTAGACTACACTTCTTTTTATCATCAGCATTTGTTTTTTATATCATTGATATACATGCATATTTTAATACATTAAACATGTGTTAGTCAACAACACGTCTTAATCCTAGGTGTACTTCAGAAAGAATCTTAGGTCATATTTAGTTGGTAATTTGTTGCATCTCATTCTGCGTGATCCTAATAGGTAGACATGTGTACATGTGGACTAAGCAACACATGGTAGATAAAGGGGTGATCACATATAATTGTAGTGCAATTGAACAGATGTCATTGAAATTTCAACCATATGGGATGCTATTTAACTTTTAGCTTGTATTTTATTTTGGAGAATGTTCACACCAGTGAGGCCATCTCTGTGCCTGTTTAATATTTTTTTAGATTCTTCATCGCTTTCATACTATACTAAGTGAATAAAATGTCAGCTTGTATGTGATGATCTTCTTATATTTTAAGAAATGGGGCCAATCCAGATGGACATCTGCACTGCATATTTTTCTCAGTGCAGCTATACATCCAGGTTATACAATGATTACATCCTCTTTCATTTCTACCCATCAAAAAAGGCTGCAATGGAATTTGGGGCCTCATGTGCTAAAATTGCATTGGGTGAAATTGGACACAATTTGTGTTCCGACTTTTACCGAATTCATTGGTATTTTGCGTATCGCCCTATGCACTAATATGTTGTTTCATAAAATACTGAACCGTAGTGGTTTGCAGGTCGACCTACCTCATGAATGAGGTAGGTTACAAATTGTGACCTACTACGATTTGCTGCGATCATAGGAATGGTGGCCTGCTTTGGTCAGGAGACCACCATCACTGTGAATGCTTTTAAATGAAGCATTGTTTTTTTATTTCTTAAGTCAGCCTGTTCCCCTTGAAGGAAAACGGGCTGCATTAAAAGAACAAATTAAAATTTCTTTCTACTTTTTTTAGGAGTAGGCAGTGGTCCTAAAAAGTAATTTTGTCAACATTCATAAAGGGAAAATTGTCCCTTGCAGGCCCCACCAACCCTCCCCCCGTTTGCGAATATGTTACTGCCTCCTTTAAGCCCTCAGTAAAATATTAATGTTTTGTGACCAGATTTTAGTTGCCAAACATTAATACTACCATATCGAATTGACATTTAGAAAGGGCACCCTTAACATACTCCTTCCAAACATAAATTCGGTATGGTTTCCTCCACCAATTTATTGATTTGAAAAACCTTCTCTGAATACTTAAATGAGCTTTATACTTTTGAAAAAGGGTTTTGCCATTCGCACACCCACTGAATTACCGAATTACAGGGTTTGCGAATGCTAAAAACCACTGCACATCTGGTTTTAGGGGCCTCACGCACTAACAGATAATGAGATAGATTGGATTGTGACCAACCGCAAATAGTGATTTTGTGGATCATAATAATCCATAGAGTGGTTCGCAAAATCAGGATTTATTCGGTAAAAATGGATGTGCAATTTGCAATCACTTTTAGCACATCAATTGTTAGTACATGAGGCCCATATAGCTCGATGCAAATTGCAATCAGTATTTTGCAACCAATGTGAACTAATAGGTTGTTTTCACAAATTTCCATTCGAAAAGAGTCACAATTCGACCTACCTCATGAATAATAATAAGCTAGTTCGCAAATCACAACTTACCCCGATTGAATGCCAATATAGGAATAGTGGCCTGCTGTGGTCTCCGGACTACCATGTCTGTGATTGCATTTAAATAAAATAAACTTTTATATAAATGTAAAATGTAGCTTGCTTTCCTTAGAGGAAACAGGGCTACTTAAAAAAAAAAACTTATTTTAAAATGTTTGTTTGACAGTCGATAGTGGTGCCCTGGACCAGTGCCAATTTCGTAAAAACTTTTTTTTTCATTGATACGAGGAAAGGGGACACATGGGGACCCCTTCCCTTTTGCAGATGGCTTACCCCTCCAGCATGAGAGCTGGTAAATTTTCAATGTTCTGCAACCACATTTTGATCGCAAAACATTGAAGCAAATACTACACTTTGGCACGGATGCTTACCGCCTGCCACTTCCAAATAATGATTCCTTATAGTGTTGCCATTTTAGGAGTCGATAATAATATACCAACTTCTAACATAGGGTTTGTACATTGTGAAAGAAAGCTTTTTATGATTGCAAACAGTGCAAATCATTTTTTGTAACCAAAAAAAAAACGTTTTCTACAGCAGTTCCTAAAAGCTTAGTTCTGTATCCATGTCTTGCAATCCCTATACCTCTTTTTACTGCTAGGTTATTGTAGAGGGCCCTATCTTATTGTGAGATGTGACTGACTGCCCACAAGACCCAAACCACCAAGTCAACCTGGTTTCTGAACTAATCTTTGGCTCACCTTTGGTAGCATGGTTCAAACATCAAGGAGCTTTTAGTATGGAAAAGTGTGGGTAGTGTGGCTGCCAAACTACAATATTTTCAAGACGTAAGGAAGTTAAAGTTTAATCAAAACAAACCAGCTACACACTAGGGAGAAAGGTTAAACAAGTTGAAATAGGGATGTTGTTAATAGTTTTAAAAGATATCTAAAGAATCAAAAATTGGCAAATATAATGCAATGTTTCTCTAAGTTCAAGATCAGATTGCATATATGTTATGATGATTGATTGATTGATTGATGTAGCTTAGTAGATCGAATCAAAAAAATGGTTGAGGCTTGAAGAATTTGAATTGCCAGTTCAAAAGTGTTGAGTCATCTACCGGGAAACCGAAGAACAAAGGTGGTTTATGGTTGTCAAGAGTCTGACAGGAAGCACCTAGAAAAGCTATAAAGCTCCATAATGTGGGTCCTACGATGGGGTAGGTTGTCCAGACAGGATCTAACTATGGTGTGGGTGGTACAAAAGCTTTGGCTCCTGGTGATGTTGTGCTCAAATGTCCAACTGGGCACCTCTTATGCAACATGTTGATTTAAATTCCGGGATGTGCTGACAAATCAGAGTACAGTTGGATGTTGTTTCAGGAGTTGCACAAACACCAGCATCCTGTGGGCCCAGGCTCCCTACACCTCCAGGCTCCTATGGGTGAGTTCCTCCAAGACAGGGTCTTACTTAGCAGTATGCAGGCTCTTCTCAACTCTAAAAGGCCCACACTTTATGATGCAAGTTGCTGTTCTACCAGTACCAACTCCTGCTTTTGTGAGGCTGTGATGCATTTCATGTTGTAGGAATGTGTTGTTGCACACATACTATTTCACAGTTCCATGCAGCTAAACGAAGGTCAGACCATTGATTAATAATATAGAGCTCTCGTCCACCCGCCCCCCCCTCACAACACGTGATAATCTTCAAAGATAGTTTTCTTTCGAAATGGAAATTTATGGCAATTTTGCAATAAAGCTGCGTCTCCTGTGGCTGGATCTAGTGGGCAGTATGCAGCCTCAGTGAAGGTCATAGTAACAAATGTCCAAAATAAAAGAATAGGATAAATATACTAAAAAGATGGATTTCCTCCCAGGTTGAATTTCACATATATTGCTGTAACAAAAATCATTTGCATTTTTACTCTTGTTTAGCCATCAGAGTGAATGTTTTCAGGCCACTTCAGTTATACTGATGGTCAACAAGGCTGCATGATCGTCTCATACATGGTTTACCTTATTTTATTTTGAATCCACTGTTTACACTGTAATCAGTGAATTATTGCAGTTCAAAGCATTGCAATACTGTAAATAGAATATCAACCTCATTAAGTTGCTGTGATCTGTAGCCAATGAGGTGGCTGTGGTGTGAACTCCCCTACTGTTGGTGGCCATCAGACCTCACATTTTATACTGCTGCTCATGTGTGATGCAGTCCCAAGAGAGCTCTATCCTTTTATCACGTGTATTTTCAGAGAAAAGTAGAAGAGGACTTAAGCCTCAGGCAACATAGGCCCTATGGATGAGCTCATATATTTTACTTCCAAAACCATTGGCACTTTAGTTCTTGCATTTCTGCTCCTCCTAGACACTACAACTATGCTTTTCTGCGATTCTCTAGGTAGTGGTCATATATGCTCTTCTGTTAAAATCTATTAGGAACACAACCGAGCCCTCTGCAAAAAAACAAATCTCAGCCAGGGCCTTGTCATGCTAGTGGTTTTACCCTGGCAGACCCCTCAGCAATAGAAAACAAATCCATGTTGCGGCTTTGGAATGCTTGTGGTTCCTTTGACAATCCTTAAGAGGTGTGCATCCTCTTCCTCCCTGCCATAAACTAGAAGAATGTGAGAGCTGTAAGTGAACTTCTGCAAAACACAGAGGGTGGTGTGATTTTTTTTAACTGAAAGGCAGTAGCGGATACTATTAATAACACTTGGCGGGACGGGGGGTAATAATTAAAAAAATATGAAAGAACAAACCTGCCGCTGAAGCTGCCGGGTGCGGCCTCAATGCTTCTCTGCTCCTGTTCTCATCCAATCATGAGCAGAATCATGATTGGCCTGAGTGGGCTGAAATGCCGCTCAGCTAGGGCCTGGGAGCCTACGCTGGTTCTCCACCTAGCTGAGCAACACAGCCAGGTGGAGAAATGCTAAGTGCGCATGTCTGTTTGGCCAGCATAAGACTGGTAATATTGGTGCACAGGCATCAAAAATCGCTAAAGCGATTCCTTATTAGCGAAAAATAAGTAATCGCAATTAAAAAATCGCAAAATGAGATACATATACTGGATCGGTAAATTTTACAGATCCCTTAAAAATCGCTAAAAAAACACCAAAAACATGATTGGGAGTCGCTAACCCACAAACTAGCAATTTGCGATTTTCGTTATTAGCGAGTTTGCTTTTTACGATTTCGGTACTAGCGAGTTTGCTTTTTGCGATTTCGGTATTAGCGAATTTGCAAATAGCCGGTCACGTTAGAAGCAGGCTGATGACATCACAACCAGGAAGTCATTCAGCCCATGCTTCATTCACTGCCCTGAGGGGCTCAGCGGAGGAGGAGGCAGAGCACTGAAGCTGAGCAGAGACACATCACCTTCACAATCCAGCTACTGTTCACATAGCCAGGATGGACAAAAATGCTGCAGGGAACAGTGCCACACAAAGGAAGAGAAAGATGAAGTTCTCGGACAGGGAACTCGAACACCTGATAGAGGGGGTGAGCAGCAGCCACGGCAAACTGTTTGGCAAGTTGTCCCTGAATGTGCCAGAGGCGGAGAAGCGCAAAATATGGCTGTGCATCAAGGAGAGAGTGAATGCTGTTGGAGTCACCCAAAGCAGCATAGAAGACCTGAAGAAGAGGTGGTACGACCTCAAGAAGCGTGCCAAGGACCGCATTGCCGAAAGGGTGAAGGAAGCAGCTGGCACAGGAGGGGGACCATCGACAGCACCCGCCAACACAGCCCTGGATGACCTCGTTGAGGGGACGATCGAGCGCGAGGCAGTCGTGGGAGTCACCCAATTGGACACTTCCGGCGCAGGGAGTACACAACAAGGTAAGATGCATGCAAGCGCTAATACTATGCGTACTGTACATCCATGCACATACCCCCAGGCAAATCACAGTGTGCAGGGAGAAGTCCATTCCACATATTCCCTCATACACATGAAGCATCATGGGAGTTGTAGTCATGTGAGCCAAGTGGCCATGGATAGTCATCAATGCTCAATTAAACATAACAACACTTCACGTCAGACAGTTAGTTTAGATCAGTGATTTATTATGTACAAAGTAGGCCATGTGAGAAACATATTTTGGAACAAACAATACTAACACTGCACTGTTTCACACACAGATGCAGCTCAGGTGGACTCCGAGGCCAGTGACCGGCTCATCATCTCTGAGACACCTACAGAGACGGATGTAGAGACCCCTGTGGAGCCTGAATGTACACCACCCCCAGCACCAAAACGCAGGGCACATGTACCCGTACTGCCAGAAATGGAATCAGAGCCGACTCCAGCACCCACAACAGTCCCCAGCCAGCCACGGGTCCCTTCAACAGCTCCAACACCAGCACTGCTCCAACAAGGACAACGGCCCAGGCCCAGGACCCGCATTGCGGCCGATGTAGAACTGGCTCCAAATCTGTATGGAGGCGTTGAGTCGCAGATGCTTCGTGTGCAGCGCCTGCAGGGGGGACACATGGGCGCCATCAACATGCAGGTCTCCAAGCTGGCCAAAAACATTAGCACTATGTCGGACTGTGTGCGTGACCTCACTTCAGTTGTTGCAGAGGGAAACCAACAGACAAACCATAGCCTACAGGAGCTCACCCGTGCCGTTCTTGCAGGACAACGCTCTTGGCGTTGGTGGCATTGGCAGAGTTTGCTACGTACCTCATCTAATACCAGGGCCATAACCAAGCTGAGCAACACCACTGCAGTATTGGCACGGCGCTACGTGTCTTTACAGATTGATCTGGGCCATTTCTGTGGGAACGTTGCAAGGGCCTTAGCCCAAGTGACCACTGCCGTGGAACACCTCCAGTCTGGGACTGTGATTGCCAGCAACTTGGAAGGGGAGGAGGGTAGTGAGGAGGCATCGAGCCTGAGTAGTGTGTCTGTGCCAGTGAGCACTAGCAGGAGGCGCAGTTCGCGCAGCTCAACATCCACAAGCACACATCAGGCTGATGTTGCAGAGTCATGCGACAGGAGGCTGGGGGTACGTAGCAAGAGGCGCTAGCCCTGTATATCCACCAATCTGGCCATGGTGGCGTAACCATTGGCACTTTCAACATTGTGATTGCCCTCCAGTGCTGTTGAATACCTTTTTTTTTTACTTAATCATCCTATGCAATCACTGTCACAATTTTCAAAACATGAATCTTTTGTTTGACATGTGCTCATGTAAATAAAACATTCTCAATCCACGACATCTTGTGATGGCTCATTCTCACCTACCACAGAAATGATGTTGTGTGATGTGTGCACGTCTCCTCTGACCTTCGGCTGTGCTTGCCACATGTGCCTGTGGGTGTTGTGCGTGTGGTTGGTCGTCACCATCATTGTCATTCTTGTCCATCTCGATTGGTATGCCTCTACCACAATCCAGCAGCAGGTTTCGGGGTTGTACTGTAGAGCACCACCAGTCTTGTGAAGGATCCTGAAGCGACTTTTTAGTATTCCGAATGTACTTTCGACCACATTCCTTGTGCTAATGTGTGCCGCGTTGTAGCACTGTTCCTGTGGTGTTGCTGGGTTGAGGTAAGGGGTCAGGATGTATTCGCATAAGGCGTATATGCTGTCACCTACAGGGTGGGAGGCAAAGGGTTAGTCGCAGTAATGCAATCACTTTTGGTATAATGATGTCACAAATAGGTATATGTGTGTACCAAGTAGGTGTCCCTCTCCAAATTCACCGCCGAGCAGACGCCTGTGGATGCCACTGTGGAGGAATATATACGAATCATGTGTGCTTCCGGGAAATTGTGCTACGATGTCCGTTATTATATGCTTAGCATTGCACACGACCTGGACATTGATGGAGTGGTAAGACTTTCTGTTTCGGAAGATGTACTCGTTGGCTCAGGGGGGACAGATGGGGACATGCGTGCAGTCAATGCATCCAATGACATGTGGGAATTGAGCCACCTGGTAGTGCTCCATTTTGGTCTGATTCAACTCCTGTGGGGTTGTGGGGAAGGTAATGTGGGTATGGATCATTGTCAGCATGGCCTCAAGGAATTTCCGGAAGAAGCGTGAGAGTGCGCTTTGGGATACATCTCCGGCTACCGCTACGACCCCCTGGAAACTGTATGATGCCAGTAGGTACAGGCTACATAGGACCTGGACGTGTGCCGGAATGGGATTGGTCCTACGGGTCTGGTGCTGCAGTAGAGGATCCAAATCTGCTATGAGGCGCATTATCATTGCACGATTCAGACGATACTTATCATATATTTCTTCCTCATTTTGGCCCAGCAATGTAATGCGCACTCGGAATACCCTCTCCTGTATCCTCCTCCTGCGCTGAGCTGCTGCATTTATCCTCATCCTCCTTGTAAGCACATAGAGGGCTGCCATTGTGAATGGCTTACGGGGTCTCCTGATGCATTCTGAAAGGGAATCAGATTGGTTGCACCTGTGATGCAAAGTTTTTTTTTAATTTTCTTCTTTTCCGCTCAACTTTACCTCCTGGTTGAGATTCCCCTTATTCTGCTCTTGCTAAATTGCGATTTTGGTGAAAATCGCTATTAGCGAGTTTTGATGCATTGGTTTGCGATTCATTATTAGCTAATCACTATTAGCAGGAGCAGTTTTAGTTTTCGCTATTATATAATCGCAATTTTGCTAATCGCTAATTTTGCAGGAGCATTTTGTGCGATTTTCTGGGTTTTTCTCTATTGGGGTTGATGCATTGGAAAGTGTTGTTTTGCGGTCGGTTGCCAGCCATTTTACCGAATCGCAAGTTTTGCTAGGGGTATTTTGCTTTATGCACGTGCCAGATTGTCTGTTAACATAAAAAGTGATGCTATCTGGACGCTTTGAGTAAAAGATCAGCACAGTGCAACCATGACAGTTAAAGTTACAAATGGCATATCTCACATTTCTAAACCTAGTATTTGAGAAGTGTAAAGCTGATTCAAAGTGCTTTTCTGAGACCCCCCCCTACCCCCCCCCCCATAATAATGCGCGTTGGCAGCAGTACTAAATACAATGGATGTCTCGGCTTTCATTTTTTGTCAGCTTCAGATGCTGCTGTTAGCTACTGAAAAGGTTTGCTCACATGAATGTCTCTCTGCCTGGACGTTCATGCAGGGATTCTGGATATGTTGGATCAGGTATGCAATCTTTTTAGCTAAAAAATTGACTACACATTACAAAAGAGAATAGCTCGATCCATAACCAGTTGCAAACATGAAGATGTTATTACTTTTGAGGATCTAATAGAAACTATGCACAGCATTATATGGCAGGTACTATCACTACCAGCAATACACAGTCCATCAACACTCACACTATCAAGGGATTGTAGCCAGCACTATATGCGGAGTCAACAATATACCTGTCGAACCTCCAAAGGATGCAGGGCCTTTCTATCACATTTTCAAGGCTCTAGCAAGAGTTAAGGGTTCACTTAGCTTAGCAGCACTCTCATTTCCAAAAAATAATTCAGTTTGTGAGTGCTGGATATTTTACAGTATGGACACCTGCCTAAGTGTTCACAAACGCCCTGGCAGACCCCTGCAGCCCCAGCAACCAGGAATTGGAAGTGGAAATCCTTCAGCTGTTGATCAATGAAGCCATACAGAAAGTTTTGCCGGCCCAATGAGGAATTGGTTTCTATTCATTGGACTTTCTCTTGAAAAACAAAATGGAAATGGAAGCCCATTGTGGACATCAGGGAGATAAACAACTATTCAATGAAGTAGATGTTCAGGATAGGCCCTCTTCATGCCACATTCTCTCTACTGATCAAGGTAGACCTTCAAGATGTCAATTTTCTCATACTGATTGACTGCAAGCATGGAATGTGCACGAGATTTTACGGCAATGGCTATCACTTGAGGCTATCACCATTTGGCCTAAAGGCAGTATTCAGAATATTCAACAAATGCATCCCCTCAGTGCCATAGAGGCAAGAGTCCAACGTATTTATCTTTATTTTGATGTATAGGTTCTAAAAGCTTTAACATCTCTGGGAGATCGCTAAAATAGCCACCTAAAGCCGATCGCAGCAGCTCAGCTTTTATTAAGTTGGACAACTCTTCACTGATATCAAGTGCCAGCCTTCATACAAAAGAAGGGAAAGCGTATCCATCCAAAGAGCCAAGCAGCTCACTCAAAGCAAGGAAATCTGCTCACTGAGAATCTTAATCAGCATAATACTCCTAAACACCCTGCCCCCGTGCAATTCAATTCAATTCTGTTGTTTAAAAATTGCAGTCTATTCGACATCAACTGGCTATTCAGTAAAAATAGGTTGAAGGCCTTTGGAACAATCATGTATCAGAGCAATTTGCTTTTAAGGTTGCTCGGAATAGCTGAATGTGCATGCAGAGCATCTCAGTAGAGAAAACCTGTCAGGACCCAGAGACATGCTTGGTTCTGGCTGCACATGCCTGTCTGAAATGCTGAAAAGGAATCAGGTACATCTCGCTATGACAAGGGGTGTGATGAGGCTCCCCGTAAAACTCTTGAAAATAATAGAGAGAGTAGTGGCAACGCAGCCTATTTAACATACATAATCCATAATCCCTTTCTCTCTACCGTTTGCATCTAATCCTGGGTTCTTCTGACACTCATGTTTGATTCCAGTTCCCACTTCTCATTCTGTGGCTATAGTACTTCTTTCCTCTTCTCAATCATGTCAGTTTCTGCTGCATCACTCCTTCTTGTGCACATTTGCTGTTCCTTATTTTAATGTTTCAGTTTGTTTTACCTTTTCGTGTTGTGGCGTAGGCTTTGTACACTCATCCTGTTCATGGCCACACACCTATTGTGTAAAAACATATGTCTGCAGCAGTTGCAGACACTCAGGGGCTTATTTATGATGCCCTGCATTACATTCACGCCGCCATTGCGTCACTTTTTGTGACACCGCGGCGGCATACAAAATGCGCCTTGTTGCGCCATATTTACAAAGTGACGCATCTAGGCAGATGCGTCACTTCATAAACCCCTGCGCTACATTATACCTGCATCAGGTATAATGTATGCAGGGTGAGCGTTCCCCCGTATCAAAGCCTCGTAGAAGTGGCGCATTGAAATCTGTTATTTATGAGAAGTGTTGCTTTGCTGCTTTGTCGCAGCGGTGCAACACTTCTCATAAATAAGGCCCTCAGTTTAGAACAAGATCTGAAAATTAGCTAAAATTTGCTAATTTCTTTACCAACTCCATTTTTATGTACCTTTTGTGGGGTATGGACATGAAATCAAATCTTACTTAGAACATGCAGTGATTCTGTTTTATTTGTATACATTTTGATGAATCTTTGTTTATTTGTTCTAGGTCCTAAAACCATGGCAAGAAGATGACAAAATATGGCTAGCATGGACTCAAAATATTGAACTGAATGTCACAAAGGAATTTCTACACAAAATAACATCCTTTAATGCAATGTTTATGATGTGGAACACAAAGGACAAAGTGAGTTCTAGGGCTAGGTTTGACAGGCCAAAGGCTTTCAGGCTAACAAACCCAGATGAAGACACAGAAAGTAAGCTTCAAATATCTTATTTCTTGAAATTTTGATAATCAATAATTTGTTTAAAAAATGAATTCTTCTTAGCTAATTTTGTTCTTACATGTAAGATCATAAGTGCTCAGGAACTTTGGGCGTTGAATTGTAATTTGCAGAACGAATGACAGGTTACATCACTTGATGCTATGTTTATGTATTGCTTTGTTAAAAAATGTGTTCAAATCCCACTATGCTGTAAGATGGTTTTTATAGTGTAACCATATGACCTCTGTTGGAAGTCACAATTTCGCTGGAACACATCATTCTTGAGTTGCTTTCTAATGGCTGGAAGGTGGATTGATTCAAACTCTTCAGGTTGCTCATGCCAAGCAAATTTGAGAGAATGTAAAATATTTGAAAGAGAATTTGGATGTTGGCACTGTAGGAAAGTGGAGTATTATGTGGTGTAAGGGCTAGACCTCACCATGCAATATTACCATGATACCCCAAAGATGGTCCTTGAATTCACAATATTAAATCCATAGCTCAGTCCTGGTAGTGTGGCAAAGAGCAGTCAGGCTTTACTAGAGGAACATGTGTTAAGCATTTCAGAGTGCAAACATGGATGACAAGTAACTGACATGAATCAAGAGAAATCTGACACCAATTTATAAAAATAGAGTGTATTTTAATCTTAATTTAGACATCAAAATGAACATAATAGAATACATATAATCGAAGTTATAGATTTTTGAAGTAATATAAAAGCAGTGCAGAATAATACAGTGAAACCTTATACTTGCGATCAATGGGAAACACCACTAGTTACAATCAATCACCTGCAGGTCGGATTGCATGGTACCCTTGCAGGGTAAAGGTAATGCAGTCCCAGGATCCCTTTTACCTGGCCGGTGGAGCATGGGCGCAGAGTTGTCCTGGCTGTCCCTAGTGCTGAACGAAGCCACAGGAGAGCTGCTTTTACGCTGAAATGTTGCAGCGGGGAAAAAAGATGCACAACCACAACAACAGGGTGGTTGCTGGCATCGGTCCAAGATCAGGTGGAGTTTCCTCTAGATGCAGCATCGAGTAAAGGGATGGGTTGCCGGACTGGCGACCAACAAGCCTTGGCAGCGGTAAGTAGAGCAGAAAGTAACTTTGACATCTGGTGGTCCCGGGGAACGCGGCAACTGCCTGTACCTTCGTGGAAGGCAGGTCTACAGTTCCCACAGTGCACTAGACCATCTGGATTTAGGTGATCCCTCGAAGTGCCAATGGCCAGCGATTCTTCAGATCCAGAGCATTTATTTACTTGCAGTTTGCAGGGGACTAGTCACACTAGTTCTGCTTCCACACGTCCCTCTGTCTGGGGTAACTGAGAGATAGCCTAGTACATGTCTCAATAAGACAGTTCCATGAGCGTTGCCACAGGTGGAGCGTATTCCTCTTATCCAGTATTGGGGTATCTTTCATAGATTCACATGCCTGAATCATTCCCCGTCGCCGAGGCGGGAGTCCCACGGTAAATACAAAAGTAGTGCCAAGAGTAAATAATAGTAGTAGGCTAAAAGAAAAAGCCTAAGGCCTAAGGCCTAAGTCTTAGTAGCCTATCTACATCATTATGGAAAAAAGAACCAAAGATTGGTCCCAGCCAATCAGCTGCCAGCACCCTCCAGAACCTTCCCAGCAGAGGCAGTTCTCCTCAGATTTTCACCGCACGTCGTGTGTGAAGGGAGTCTCCCTGAGCTCTGCTCAGTTTCTTCAGCTATTACTACTTTTTGGATCATCCAAGATCATACTTCATTTCTCTGACCCTATTAAGGCAGTAATATGGCAGAGTGGCAGGAAACAAGGTAATAGACTACAAAATATGTCTAACCTTTCCTCAATAACTCTCACGTTCTGAGAGATGAGGCTATTATTGGGACTACAGAGACTTTCATCTGTCACTTCTGATGAGAACAACGAGGATTCCTTCATCTCATAGGAGAGGTCAAAGGGAGAAGTCGTGCCAGGAGCCTCCAGAGGGCGCGCAAAAAAGCCATAAAGACCTACCTTGAGGCTTGATAGGCACTTCTCACAGAGAGAGGCAAGTGGGAAAAACTTCCTCAGAGGCTGATCTTACAACTCCCTTTTCATCCCTACATCAGGGAAATCTGTTTAACCTGACATTCAGGAGTCTATTACAAAACTCCATGTCTAATATTACTGCCTCACCAATATTTACCTCATCTACGATGGCCTCGTCTATGATGGGCCTCCTATGATGGTCGTCTACGATGGTCATCTACGACTGCCTCATCTACTACGGTCGTCTAAGACGGCCTCATCTACGAGGGTCGTCTACGACGGCTTCATCTACGAGGGTCGTCGACGACGGCCTCATCTACGACGGTCGTCGACGACGGCCTCATCTATGACGGCCGTCGACGGCCTCATCTACGACAGTCATCGACGACGGCCTCATCTACGACAGTCGTCGATGACGGCCTCATCTACGACGGTCTTCGACGACGGCCCGTCTACGATGGTCGTCGACGACGGCCTCGTCTACGACGGTCGTCGACGACGGCCTCTTCTACGACGGTCGTCGACGACGGCCTCATCTACGACGGTCGTCGACGACTGCCTCATCTACGACGGTCGTCGACGACGGCCCCATCTACGGCGGCCGTCGACGACGGCCACATCTATGATGGTCTCACCCACGAATGGCCTCATCTACGATGGCCTCCTCTACAATGAGATTGCCCAGGACAGCCTCATCTCGAAGAAAAACTCAACATACGATTGCCTCATCTAGGACTGCCTCATTTACGGATGGCCTTACCTAGGATTACCTCATCTATGATGGTATTGTCTATGACCATCGTCTACGACAGCCTCGTCATGTATGGATGGCCTCATCTACGAATGGCCTCATCTACGAATGGCCTCATCTACGAATGGCCTCATCCACGAATGGCCATCATAGGACTGCCTCATCTATGATTGCCTCATCTACGGATGGCCTTATCTACGGATGGCCTCACCTATGATTGCCTCATCTATGATGGCATTGTCTATGACGGTCGTCTACGACAGCCTCATCTATGATGGTTGTTCAGGACGGTCATCTATGACGACGGCCTCGTCTGCAATAACCTCGCGTACATACCCATGTCTACGACAGCAAAGTCTACGATGAGATCGTCTACGATGGCCTCATTTATGACTGCATCCTGTACATAATTTAATACAGAGGGCAAGAACTAGACTTCTACTGCCAGTTAGTCGGACAGACAGAATGTTTCCTTTATGATTTCAAAAGAAGAGTCCAGGAAGATCTCGAGTGTGGTACCTATACTAGACTACATCTATTCCAGCAGTGTTTCCGCGCATAGAAAAGAAATACTGTGCACCTGCTAAAAGCCCATACTGTCTAATGGGTCACCCTCGGCCAGCTTCAATAATTTTACTGGCCGCCCAACAGTGATCCAAAATCCCGCAACGCCTGTCACCACACAAGGAAGGACGTCGTCTGGACCTTATAGGCAAAAAATTCTCTACCATGGCAGCGGCCTCTATTAGAGCTGCCAATCCTCTAGCCATAATCGGCTGTTATGACCGTCAAATGTGGTCAGACATGGCGAGTCTCATTGACCTCATTCCTGAGGACCGAAGGCAGAAAGCAAGAAAGATTCTGTTGGAAGGAGAACGTGCCGCATCGGAAACTATAGATGCGCCTTGGACATAGTGAACACCAACTTCCGTCAGCTAGCAGGGGCTGCAGTGTTTGGACACCAGGGATGGCATAAAGCCACTACTTTCAAACCTTAGGGGCAATCAAAGATTCTAGACATGGCCTATGATGAAGAGGTTTTTGGTTTGGTGAACATATTGATGAAACCCTCTTAGCTATAAAAATTAACACGGATACTGCAGGATCATTAGGCACCCTTTAATACGGGTGCAGATCTTTCGGAGGAGCGAGAGGACGTGATTTTTTCATCAAGAGGAGGATACCAAAACCAACAGAATAGGCAGTATCAATCCCAGTACAGCCTTACAGCCAGACATCATACCGTCAATAGTCTACGGCTAGTTTCTGCCATCAGGGTGGTCGAAAGAGATCGCAGTATCAAGGCCGAGACGCTAACAGGAAGCAGTGATCTCCATAGGGCACCAACCATTTTACCCTTCTTACCCGTGGGCCAGAAGATATCAGCTTTGTTCACAAGTGGCAGGAAATTACATCAGACCAATGGGTTCTAGACCTAGTAACCAATGGCCACACCCTGGAATTCATCAAACAGCCACCTATTACTCTGCCCAGGGGTCCCCCTCGTCGTCATGAGATTTTGAGTTGTTTAAACAAAGGAGATTTTATGGCTTCTCTGGATATGCAAAATGCGTATTTCCACATACCTATCCACCCCAAACATCACAAATATCTTCGCTTTCAAGTGCCTTGCGCCCATTATCAGTTCAAAGTGCTCCTGTTTGTGCTGAAATTGGCGCCAAGAACCGTCACGAAGTGCTTGGCACCAGTGGCAGCAGCATTGCGATCTCGAGGAATACAAGTGTTCCCTTATCTAGACGATTGGCTGCTCAAAGGTCCTTCAGAACATGAAACCAAGATTGCCACAGCAGAATGTATCCATCTCTTCTCTTCTCTGAGGCTGTTTCTCAACGACAGCAAATCAGTTACGTCCTCCCCAAGTCATGTTTTTCTCGGAGCAAGGTTACACACGGTCCAATGCAACGCATTCTTGTCACTTGGTCGCCAACTGCATCTTCAAAAATTGGCAAGGTTAATTTGAAAATTGGCAAGGTTTAATTTGAAAAAAAAAAAAGAGGCCAGTTTCAGTCCGAATGTTCGCTTCGCTCCTGAGGATGTGCTCTTCAACGATACATCTCATACCCTTGGTACGGCTCAAAATGCGACCTCTTCAGGAGGAACCGCAACTTCAATGGCAACAAGCCATGGATTCGTTTGACGATACCATCAAGGTCACGCCGCACATGATAAATTCTCTACATTGGTGGTCACAGACAGAGAATCTAACCCAGGGTCTCACGTTCCTACAGACCATTCCAGATTTCGTTTTAACGACTGATACCTCCATGGAAGGATGGGGAGGTCA
Source organism: Triturus cristatus (assembly GCF_964204655.1). Taxonomy (NCBI): domain Eukaryota; kingdom Metazoa; phylum Chordata; class Amphibia; order Caudata; family Salamandridae; genus Triturus; species Triturus cristatus. The sequence continues at coordinate 241,029,749 of NC_140592.1, read as the reverse complement.
TCTGCAGGTTTTGATCTCAAAGATAAAAACAACAGCAGATCAACAGGCTGAGCGTCGCGCCGTTTTTCAGTTTTCTCCAAGCATTCCTCCCGAGGATTAAGGGTTCGTCGGTGCTAGTCCGGACTGGCAATACCATCAGCATGTATTATATCAACAAACAAGGAGGATAACAATCAGCTATGCTCTCGCAAGAAGCTTAGGAATCGTGGGAATAGGTCACTTTCCACAAGATGCCCTGAGAGCCAAACACGTCAGGGGTCTCCTCAATACCCTGACGGACACGCTGAGCACGTCTCAGTCGGACTGTTAGGAGTGGAAGCTGGAAAAGGAACAGGCGAACACAGTGTTCCAAGCTTAGGGTAAGCCAGCCCTGGACCTATTCACAACAAGAGAGAACAAAGAATGTCAATATTATGCCAGCAAGTTCCCTCAACAGGGTTCAGGGATTGGTGTGTACGCTTTTCCCCAATACCATTCATTCCGAAGGTGCCCCGCAAGATGAAGCTGGAAGGTTGCCGTCTAATTCTGATTGCACCCCGTTGGCCAAGACAATATTGCTTCCAGGAACTTCTACTATTGTCTCAAGGCAAACCCATTTGCCTACTGCTGACGCCTATGATGTTGTCAATGGTCGGAGGCCAAGTGGTTCATCCGGACCCACAGTCACTGCACTTGCATGCATGGCTCCTGATTTCTTAGAGTTCAAGGACCTCAACATTTCACAAGACTGTCGTGAAATATTGGCCAAATCTCGTGCCCAAAGCACAATCAAAACTTATCGCTTCAAATGGAACCGATTTTGCTGTTGGTGTGAGGCAAATAATATTCACTCAATTCAAGCTACTGCAGAACAAGTTCTCCATTATCTGCTTTCTCTAGCCAAGTCTGGGCTTACTTTTTCACCAGTCAAAGTACATCTTGCTGCACTTTCTAGATTCAGGAAATGCTCAAAATTCCCTTTTCTCTGCTCGCCTTTACTTATCAAACAATTTATGAAAGGAATCTTCCGAGACTTCTCTCCAGTGCGAGCACCCCTCCAGAGTGGAAACTCAACACTGTGCTAGTGCAGTTAATGAGGCGTCCATTTGAGCCTATCCATAAAGTTGATCTCAAATTCCTCACTTGGAAGGTTGCCCATTTACTGGCTCTTACCTCGTCAAGAAGGGTTAGTGAAATCCAAGCTTTCACTATAAATGAACCCCCTTTTACATTTTGCTCGGGACTATGTAACCCTTCAAACAAATCCCAGGTTCTTTCCTAAGGTACCATAAAATTTCACTTGAACAAGCCGGTAAGATTAAAAACATTCTTTCCGGATCCATCCACTCCAGCTGAAAGAACATTACACTCTCTGTATGTTACACAGTGTTTTAAACTCTACCTACAGAAAACTAAGGATATCAGACGATCCAACCAGCTGTTTGTGGCGAATGGTCAAGCAACTCTTGGAAATGCTGTAACAAGGCGGAACAATAGCCAGATGGCTGGCATCTGCTATTCATTTCTGCCATGACAAGGCTAACAGACCTTTGCAGAGGAAAGTCAAAGCTCATTCAACAAGAACAGTATCGACGTCGACAGTTTTGTTTGCTGGAGTAACTCCGGGAACTATGTCGTGCTGCGACATGTAAAAATGTCCACACGTCGACGAAGCATTACTGTCTTCAATTTTCGCATCAAGATGATGCAGCGGTTGGACAGGCTGTTCTATGCCATCTTTCATTAAGACCAGACTCAGATACTTTGCCCTTTTATGTATTATTCCATTCTTTAATATTCATGCAAATGTACAGATTTATATATCTGCAAGATTTTAAATATCTGTGTGTGTATATATATATTACCTACTGGTGGTCGCCAGTAGGTAGTTATAGTTAGGACCCTGTTTCCATAGGAAAACCGCAACATTCTATTTGGAATAACTTTGGCGCCGGTCGACGAATCCTCGCGAAATTTTCAAAACTAATGGGGCGCTACGCTCCGCTCCTACCCTGAAAGTCTCGGGGGGATTCGTCAAGCGGGGGCTGAGAAAAAAGGGGGGTCCCAAAACGCGTTTTTCCCATGCATTTTTCCATAGGACCTTTAGACACAGCTACAGCCCGAACGGCTGAACAGAGTTACTTGAAATTTGGCAGAGAGGTAGTCTACAGGTCAAGGAAGTGCCTTTTGTAGGTCTGGTGTAAATCTGTTCAGTAGTTCCTGAGAAAATAGCATTTAAATCAATATATATATCTGTGGCAGCTTACGGTGCGCTTACCGTGCGCTTACGGTAAGCTTACCGTACGCGTACGGTGCAGTGCGCGAGCGCGATTCTGATTGGCTGTTAGATCTTAGTAAACATTCAAATCGGTCGAAACCAGGAAGCGGCGGCCGCCATTTTCTCTCTCGCACTCTGAGGGGGAGAGGATAAACAAAGGTTGAACACATGTAAAGGGGCAGGTTAGACAGCTCCTCACCACCTCGCCTTGATTAAGGTGTCCCAAAAGAACCCCCAAGGCAAAAAATTCAATTTTATATTTTTTCGAAAAAACGGCGATTACGCTTACCGTACGCGTACGGTAAAAAATAATTTAAAAAAAAGAAATTATCCACATTTTCCCCCCCCCGGGTGCAAAAGGTGCCCGTAGGCACATTATTATAATGGAACATTTAATAGTTTACCTTTCTCAACGCGCATAATATGTCCTCCGTGTGCGGACGGTGCGCGAAGCGCATCGTGCGTACATGGCCCATCCAGCGTAACGTGGGCACGCAGTGCGCGTAGCGCACCGCGTGCCCACCGTGCGTGCACGGCACTAACTGCGTAAAGTGGGCGCGCGGTGCGCGAAGCGCACCGCGTGCTCACTGTGCGCGCACGGTGCGCGAAGCTCACTGTGCGCGCACGGTGAAATTCCTCCGTTATAGTTAGTGCAGGCAACTATAACTCACGCGACCGCAATCCTCTGCTGATGACATATGTGTCTTTATGAAAAAAAAATATTTGTAATATATGTATAGCTAAAATTTAATGGAAGAAGACATGGGCAAATAAGTGTCTAAATACAGTATTAGCATCAGCAGAGGATTGCGGTCGCGTGAGTTATAGTTGCCTGCACTAACTATAACGGGGAATTTCATTGGTTTTTTATGAGTAAAATGTCCAGCTAACTATAACATGTGTGAAACCTATGGTTTTTTCAGTGAATTTGCAAGGTTTTTTAAATGCTAATTCCTAACTATAACGTGTGTGAAACCTATGGTTTTTTCAGTGAATATATATATATATATATACACATATATATATATATATATATATATATATATATATATATATATATATATATATATATACATTTATATATATATATATATATATATATATATATATATATATATATATATAATAGCTAATACTTGGATATAGCTTTGCTTCCTTTAAGACTACTCTTTAAAAAAAAAAAAAGAAAGATGTGTTTTTTCAAGCACTGAGGATGCTATTTGGGAGTTTAGGAACCAGTGTCTCCCACCATCCGCACACGACAGTATATGGTTATACTGCTTACTACTCTGATTCAGGCATGTGAATCTATGAAAGATACCCCAATACTGGATAAGAAAACGAGTTACTTACCTGTAACTACAGTTATCCAGTATTGGTATCTTTCATAGATTCACATGCACCCACCCTCCTCCCCGGCTAGTCAGTTCTCTATATCTGGTATACTTACTTCTCACTTGTGCTAGGAAAATCTGAGGAGAACTGCCTCTGCTGGGAAGGTTCTGGAGGGTGCTGGCAGCTGATTGGCTGGGACCAATCTTTGGTTCTTTTTTCTATAATGATGTAGATAGGCTACTAAGACTTAGGCCTTAGGCTTTTTCTTTTAGCCTACTACTATTATTTACTCTTGGCACTACTTTTGTATTTACCGTGGGACTCCCGCCTCGGCGACGGGAAATGATTCAGGCATGTGAATCTATGAAAGATACCAATACTGGATAACTGTAGTTACAGGTAAGTAACTCGTTTTCTTTTGCTTTGTGCAAGTTCTGTTGTCACATGCACGGTTCTCTTCTGCCCTCTTTGATGCAGGTTGATCAGAACTGAGACTCTGGTATCAGGGTCATCCCTTAAATCCTAGATTTAGAGGAGTTAGGGGTTTGGGAGCAAGTATCCATTGGGCTGTTACTCCCTACAGCTAGTCCACCCCTGATGTGACCACATCCAAAGGTGTAGGTCACCTTTTCTACCCAGAACCTCTATTCTGCCACTCCTAGAGATGGCAGAAATCTTATTTTAGTGTACAGGCCAGGCAGCTCACCCTGAAGGTGTGGCTAGCTGAAATGATGTGAAGTCGCAGAGAAGAGTTTCATCCAATAGGTTTATTTAAGATCCAAGAAGAACACCTCAGCCTCAAAATTTGCCTCAGCTCACAGCCTCTTGAAACTTCTCTGCAATCCAAACCACAACATTCCAGCACCATGGAGATGAGGTCCATGAGAGCTATATTCTACTGCAATAACATTCCACCCTCAGAGACCAGTGCAGAGGTAAATGTGAAGTACACAATACACCATAGAGAGATGACCCCACACCTCTGTCTTCTTAACACAACACATAAAAACATTTTATAAAGAGAAAATCCATAACACAAAAAATAAGTACATGGAAAGCAGTCAGACATATCTCTTTTAGTATTCAGGTCTCTTCGAAACCCTCGAACTTTGCCTCACTACTTGCTCTCTAGGAATATTTCTTTGAACTATAGAATCATCAAAGTTTGTATTGTTATACCTGTTAACATCAGATTTTACAGATTCATCCCTAACTTTTACCACTCTTCCCAAGTTCCACATCTTGTGACCTTCTGTTCTAACGGCATTACCAAAGAATATGATTACTTTAAGAGGAGCTAAAAATCTTGGCTGTGATTTTGTGAATCCAAGCCGGGGATTCCAGATTTTAACTAAATCCCCAGCCTGAATCTCCACTTTTTTTTTATAGCTTTGCTACTGTCAAATAAACGTTTTCTTTTCAAATTCTCTCTTGAATTCTCTCAATTCCTTTTTTAACTCATTACCTTCAAAACTCACATACTGTCCCCCTTTATGATTTACCCAAGACAGAAAATTAATGTGATTACTTTCCTCCTCCTGAACAACTCAAACAGAGAGATACCTGTTGTTGAATGTGAAGTTAATCTGGCATTCTTAATCCTACACAGAACTGTTTTCTTCTAACACTCATTACTCGCTACACCCCTCCTTTATGATATGCTTTATCACCATGTTGAGTTTTTCCACCATTCCATTCATTTCAGGACGATAAAGGGTGGATTTCTTGTGTAAGATACTCCTGTCTCCAAGATATTTTTCCATCTCACGTGATACCAGTTGAACCCTGTTGTCAGTTCTCTTCCGAACACTTGTTCCAGAAAACATATGACATCACCTGTGATCCAGTGCAAAACCTGGAAATGGGGAATAACCTTTACCGATACCCTCCCTGCGTCGCAGACCCGATGTCACACGGATTCATTCACACACACATTCGCTGGTGGGGCCCATAACACCAACACTCATACGTCTTTCTCACGAGTCTGCACACACAGGAGGGATGAGTAATTCAAGCGCCGGAAATGTGGGGGAAGTACCTTATAACCTATAGGAAAGAAAAAGTCATTTACAAATATACATTAATGCCCTTTCACCTACAGATCCTCAATCCCAAAACAAGACACTCCTCCCACTTCAGTCAATGGACCAAATTAGTTGGATTGGTTGATGGTGATTTTAGAACCAGCTAAAACACATTTTAAGATTCAGAATCCTTTCCTCCTTAATGGAAAAACCACAAACTCATTAATTCTTGTTAATCAATAATAGTTTATCTAAATTATCATAGGAAATTTATATTTGCATTTGTCTAGTTAAAGTTCAGAATTTCTTGATTAATTCATATAAATCGCGGAACATCATATTTACCTAATCTGGCAAAGCTTAGAGTTCTTAGCTCAGCACGCTACAGTCCCAAAATATCAAAGGACCAGAAGCCGTTCAAGCATTTAGCATAGCACGTAGATTTTGGAAAGTTTGCAGTCTTCAAGAAAATCGGGCAGCATCTAGGTCATCAAGGAGGCAGGTGTCAGTTCGTCAGTCAGTCCATCAGAGAGATAGATAGAAAGAAGATTGGATTGGAATATTCTCTGTCCCACTAGCCATGTTTTATAAGAAAACTTGAACATAGAAGTAACAATTTTAAAGTAAAGGGTGGTCGTGATTGGTTGGTTGAGAACATCTGATCCGTTCCCAGGATTTTTCAGTACAGTTCAAAGGGTGAAGTCACCGGTAAAAGATGTATCGAGTTGTTCCGGTTCTCTACAAGAGTTATTGTTCCTCTTTCTTGGAAGACGTCCAATGTACCACCCTTGTTGGGGTACTGTGTTCAGAGGTCACTGCGAGGATCATGGAAGCTCTCGCGCAGGCGCTGATTACTCCGCACCACATGAGAAAATGGCCACTTCGTCGTGGTGTCTCGGCAGCTATCTTTGATTTAGGCCCAAAATGCTAATTTAAGCGAAACAAACACAAAAGAGTAATTAATATAAAGAAATAATAAATCTAATGTTTTCCTCTTACTAATTCCTTTATGTGCTTGTATTTATCTAGCGTATAGCAACATTCAAAGCATTTATATTCACCATTTCGATCATCCTTTCGGGCAACATTACAAGACATCACAAAAACAACATATATCATGCAATTTTCTAATTATCACATTTACCATTGTTAATATGCGTACATATATTAGTTATAAAAGTTATTTTAGCCATGCAATTGCAAATCCCACGTGTAATTTTATATTAATAAATGTTGATTAATAAACATGCAAACTCATTTAATAATATCATAATTAATAGATTATTTAATTAGTATTTTCATGCAGAAATGGGGGAGGTTTACAAAATTTTGTACAACCTGCTCCATCACCTGTCTCTACAGAACTGGTAGTATCCACCTCAGACCGCCTGGAGTATATGTCAATTAAGACTATAATATATTTATCCATGCTAGAGTGTCTTATCGGGCCAAGGATGTCCAAGGCTACCTCTTGCCAAAGTTCCCTTGTGTCTTTCTCTCACTACCATTTGCTGAACTCTACAAGTAAGATGTTCATCTACATTGGCACACTGTTCACACTCTCTCACACCTCTCTCAACTTGAATATCCATGCCCAGCCACCAGTACATAAGACGGAGTTGTTCCTTGATTTTTGAGATTCCAGGATGATTCTTATGTGCCAATAAGACCAATCCTTCCCTCAAAGATAACGGTGGAACCAATCTCGTCCTCCTCAACAATATGTCATCTAGCAACGACAGTTCATCCTTAACTTTCCAAAACCCACACAAAAGATCTTGATCTGTCTCCTGTCCACTTCATTTTTCTTTAATTTACAAATTACTTGTTGAATCACCTCATCCATGTTCAACTCCCTCACCTATTAATTTTCTTTAATAATGCCCTCTCTGATCACACAAACTTCAAAAATCGTCATCCTCAATTTCTATCTCCTTTTGTTCTACAGTATTATCGATCAGTCTAGAATAACAACCAGCAATACTATTTCTAGCTCCGGGTACATGCATCATTTTAAACTGAAATTCCTGTATGGCAATGACCCAACGTCTAATCCTTCCAGACACAGCATCAAAACCCTTCTCCTCAAACATTTCTCTAAGGGGCTTGAGGTCAGTCTTTATAAGAAACTTGCTGCCCAAAATAAACTTTCTCAATTTCTGTACTGCCAAAACATCACCAAGGCTTCCTTCTCTTTAACATAGTAATTCAACTCTGCTCTCTTTACCCCTCTAGAGATAAACAATATTGTCCTTGCCACACCATTGTGTCTCTGCAGAAGCATCACACCAAGCCCTTTAGTGCTGGAATCAGACATAATGATTGTCTCCAAACCCAGCTCAAAACTTTGTAAACACGACACCTTCTTAACCCCTTCAGCGCGGCGCGGATTACCGCGCTGTGCTGAAGGGTTCTTGCGCGGGCGGGGCCGTGACGGAGCGGTTCCGTCATGCGCACAGCGCGACCGACGCGCATGACGGAACCGCTCCGTCACAAGCATCGAAAGGGTTAAGTTCTTGTTTCATACCTGAGCATTCTTCTCTCCACTCAAAAGTGCTACCTTTTTTATAAGCATCCTCATGTTTCTGCAAAGTTAGACTTGATTTAATTGTAATACACTGTCATGCCAGAAACATGACTACCTCTTCCTTGGGCACAGGACTAGCTAGACAAACCAATCCAACCAATTGCTTCTTGGGTGCAATGCCCTCAGAAGTTAACTTGTGACCCAGATAGTTAATTTCATCAAGATTAAAATGACACTCTCTCAGCCTGCGCAGTATTTCAAACACTCACTCATTGTGTTGTTCCATATTTACTCCATATACCAAGATATCATCCTGATAAAGCTTTATTCCTCGCATACCTTTCAAAACGTTCTCCATCACAGTAGAAAAACCGCTGAGGTCAACCCAAACAGCATGCAGACAAATGTATATGTGACAAAAGGTGTGACAAATGCTGTGAAATCTTGAGAATCCCTTTGTAACTTGACCTATTGAGAGGCAGTGGTTAAGTCTACAGACGAAAAACACTTTGCCCCCTTCAGCATGGATAACATTTCATTAATGTTAGGCAAAGTGAAGTGATCAACTATGACACCTTTTTGAGTTCTCGTAAGTCTACACAAAGACGGATATTTCAATTTGCTTTCCTTGCTAATTTGCCACTCTCTCTCAACATTTCTAGTTCTGCTTTCATCCTGTCCTTCATCATTAATGGTACACCCCTTACTTTGCTAACAACTAGCATTATCCCTTTCTTCAACTTGATCTCGTGAACATAGTTTTTTAAGCACCCCAGTTTTTCCTGAAAAAGTCTGGAAATTCTTGCTCTTACTAGGGCCTGCCAGCACTCACTGCACCAACCTTCTCCATGTCATGGAGTCTTACAGAGGGAGTTTCATTGGGATCACGATATACTTTTAAATCCCTTTGGTGAAACCAACTAATGAGATAGTGACCTCTAAGGGATATGTACATTTTCCCAGCAGTAAACCTGCCCTTGAACTGTATGGACCCATTGAAGTAACCTAGTTATTTGATTGGTTCCCCACCGTACCCTTTCGGAAGTCAGGTTTGTGCAATTTAACTCTGCCCACTAAAGCTCTATCAAACATATCTCTTGCAATCAAAGTGATTTTTTTCTCCCAAGTCAAATAACATGGATATCTCCACCCCCTCAATCGGCACCAACTCCATAGGCCAACTAAAACAATCCTTCACTTGTAAGATAAACTCATCATACGAAGATTCACTTGTATCACACATTACATGTCCCTTTTTATCGCAACTCTTGCAAGTGGTCTTCCAACCAACATAGCCTTTATAGTTTCAAAGTGACCAACCTCCCCACACCTATAGCATTGACCCTGATTCTTTTTCACATCTTTCAAATCTTTCTCTGCTTCTTTATCCTTTTTGATCTCCATGTTTTTTTGTATTTATTAACAGTTTGTGCAGTGCTGTCCTTACTATTCATACTACCCTTCTTTATTTCCTCAACACATGCTAAACTGTGTTCATATGCAAAAACAACAGTTGATGGACAGAATGCAGAACAATGTCATACATTCACCCCAGTACAGAGATCTGGGCCTAAATCCATCACTTTTTTGCTTACCATGCCATTCCAGTTTGAACCTAGCCATATGCAAATCAGTCTTGACCCTGTGCCTCATGGGAACAGTCCAGCCCGAACTGCCAAGCCAGGTCCTCCCTGGACTAGAAACAAGCATCCTAGGACCGGTTTCGGGGTTTCACCCCTATTCAGCCAGGATAGCTTGATTCCAGTGGCATGGAGAGCATGGGACTCATGTCTGAGCATACCCGTCCCACTCGGGGTGACAAATGCAAAAACAACAGTTGATGGACAGAATGCAGAACAATGTCATACATTCACCCCAGTACAGAGATCTGGGCCTAAATCCATCGCTTTTTTGCTCACCATGCCATTCCTGTTTGAACCTAGCCATATGCAAATCAGTCTTGACCCTGTGCCTTGTGGGAACAGTCCAGCCCAAACTGCCAAGCCAGGTCCTCCCTGGACTGGAAACAAGCATCCTAGGACCGTCCATCATCTCCTTTGGTATCGCTTTGTTCGCCCTAAGTTGGCAGGGTATGCCCAGATGTGGGTCCCTTGCTCACTTTGCCACTGGATTCAAGATAGCCTAGCTGATGAGGCTTATGAACCCGAAACCGGTCCCAGGATGATTGTTTCCAGTCCAGGGAAGACATGGCTTGGCAGTTCCGGCTGGACTGTTCCCATGAGGCACAGGGTCAGACTGATTTGCATATGGCCATGTCTGAACTGGGGTGGTGGAGTGAGCTAAAGAATGATGATGGATTGAACCCACATCAGTTGACTGGGGTTGAGTGTTTGATTTGCTCAAACGCTCCGTCCGTCATCCCCTTTGGTATCACTTTGAAACTGTGTTCGTAAGTCTTAGCTCCTTGGTTAGTGAGGGATTATCCTTCTGCCAAAATGATTATTTTGCGTTTGCCAAACAGCACTCCAACATGAAGTGGTCCATCAAACGCTCTTCATTTGTCCCCACCAAAATTGCATGTAGATTTTAATTTCCACAGTCCAGTCACATACTCCTCCACTGATTCCCCAGAGCATTGCAACCTTTTGGCAAATTAGTACCTTTACAGAACTCTGGACATTTTAGTCAAATAATGTAAATCTAGTTTCTTAAGGCAGATTTCATAATCATTCAATTAACTACACTCAGTCGGCATCAGATTCAGTAAGCACTCAAAAACCTCTTGGCCCTCAGGACCCAAGCAATGCAGTAATTGTAAGTCCAGTATTTGTAAAGCACGAACAGTTACCATGGGGCATCCCGGCGCTGGGAGCCGTCGGGAAGATTAAGCAAGCTATTGCCCAGAGTCACATGGTGCTGGGCTGACCTGCCGCCGGTGATCGAACCGTGGGCCCCATATTCCAGCGTCAGTCACCCTGGCCACGGTGCCACACCTCTTCCCCTAAAAGAGACATCTTCCGCTCAGCACTTAAAGAAGTTCCACATACCCTAGCATAAAGTGCAAATACTGACTTCCTGCCACACAGAAAAAATGGGGGAGGCGTTACATCCTGCATTGTGATCAACAGTAACCACCAGTATTAGGTGCTCAAAGTAAAATACAGTGTTACCAAAACTACACCAAACGGATCACTGTAATACAAAAACCTATAAAAATAAGTCTGTGAAACTCACATCACAATTTATACATGTATTAATTACCAATGTGTGTGTGTCACTGAGCATGATAACTAAAAATGTGTAAAAATAGAGAAAACACCTAAAACTTCACACAGCTATATCTTGAAAAATTATTTATAAAACATTGTTGAACATTAAGAAAAATAAATAAAATGCAGTTTAAAGGCAAACGGAATGCAGTGCCAACAAACTAAATGCAAATTAATGGTGTGCGCGTCACCAAGCACAATGAGTTATACTGCAAGTATATGAGGTGAGCCCGTTTCCGAGCTCAACAAAACAGATGGTGGGTAATGGCAAATGCAGAGTTTCCCAAGAACTCAAAATGGCGTCTGTAGCGTGGTCACACAAACCTCCGGTTCTCTTTCTTAAGGGGGAAGGGCTTGTGATGATGCGGCGTCCAACCGGAAGAGAATGCGCCGAAAGGAAACACATCACACAGACTGAATGAAAAGACCCTCAAAACCTTGCCCGTAAGTTCCAAAGTTTGCTCGTGCCAAGTGTCTGCTTGTGCCACCTGATAGTGCACTGCTCACATGCACAATGTGATAATTCCCAAATTTCTCGATACCACCTGAGTCTGCATTGCCTGGTGAACTGCTTTGTAAAGCTTAGTGTTGCGCTACACTCACAAACCGATTTTACGAGTTGGGCTTGTGCTACCTGATAGTGCGCTGTTCACACACGCCTATGGACCACAGACTCCATTGCACTATCAGAGTCATAACCAACAGCATTGGAGCAAAAAGTGTGGGGTGACCATACAAAAAGGACACTTTCCTGCAGGCACATATGTTTATTTCTCCCAGTTGCAACCAGAAACTATTTCTTTATGCAACGCAGAACATGCCCATAAACGCTGTGATTGTGACAGATATTGAAAGGAGATTTGTACTCACACTGGGAGTAACTGTAGGTGTCTTCAGAGTGGGGTGATGCTGACTCTCCTGCTTGTTTGATGATGATCTTGGCTAAGATGCACAAATATATTTTATAGTCCAGTGATCCATTTATTCACCAGGCTTGCCTGCAGAATGCCACTGTAATCTAGTATTGCTGAAGTTACTTTGCGGACAATTGTGGCCAGGTGGGCAAAATTGATTGAATGTTTTTAGACAGCTTTTTATCAACATTGTTGTGGCAGATCTGTCAAAGTAGCAGCTTTACATCTGAAGTACTGGGTATTTTAGTCCCAGCGGTGCAGGGGCACACACCCTATGACTTCTGGGTTCACCCTGTTCCGGACCTACAGAAACACAGAGTCTTCTGGGTGAAGTCAAAGATTCGTTTATTGGCTGCAGACCAATGACAGGTATCCTAGAAGTACAACAGCGTGTATGTTCTCAGGAGACTGCTGAAAATCATGGAAACGGACTTCACTTTAAATAGGCCTTTTCTGGCCTCAAGCATACATCTCTAGGTTTTATGATACGGCCATATATGAGTGTACATTACAAAGAAAAGGCAGAGTCATGATGACCATCCCACATTCCAGTTCGGCCAGCCCACAATGATTTACACAGTAAGGTTCAGATCCCACATCGGATGTCAATAGACCCCCCAATAAACATGAGCATCTCCTGTTTTGGGAAACAAGTCATAAAGCAGGAACAAGCAGGTGTGGAAGAGATTAGCCGGAGGATTGTATAGAATGAAAGGGTTTTATGACGGGTCAAGCCCTGATGCTAATCACAGGTGGACGGAGGAAGGGGAGCTCGTGAGACCGGTTTGACCCGGGGCAGCAGAGCCAGCTGCCCAGGTCACAGAGAAGTCAGAGGGAAAGCCCATGTACTGTGAGGCCCGTATTTACTCCATTATAGCCTATGTGAGGGCAATGACAAGATGGTCACTGCTTCCAAAATGGAACCCGCGTAGTGAAGCTGAATAACGTGTACACAGTGCATTCATAGCTAGAACGATATATAAAGCACTCGTACATGCCGCATTTACCATTTGCGGTTCGCTAATACCAAGATAGAAAGGGATAGGGCCCCCGTCCCCTACGCGGTCCCGAATATTAAAGTACGACAGACCCTCCTTTTGCCCTTACATAGGCAATCACTATACTCATCTTAATCCGAGTCTAGGTCAAAGTTCACAAAGTCATGGAGATGTTGCTGTAGCATCATCCTATTACTTAGCTCGTCCCTCGATACAGGTTTCCTTACACATAAGGTAGCACAGAGGCCACATATCGCGGGAGCACACTGTATGCACAGACAGAACAGGAAAAGAATGGCTAAGATCATTCCAATGACCATCAGAACTTTCCAACCCCAGGCAGATATCAATTCCCAGAACCACCCCACCAGTGACCAATCTCCCTTATCCACGTGTATGGATTCAGATATTTTATGGAGTTTGGAGATGGCTTGATACACTGTTGGAGCATTATCTGGTATGAAAATGCAGCAACTGGATTGGATGACCTTGCATACCCCACCGCGGTCTGCAAGAATAACGTCTAGAACCATGCGGTTCTGCAGAGTCATAAGGCGATCCGCTTGGAGCTCAGCTGTCAGATTACTAAGGGCACCAGCCGTTACATTGACAGTGGATTCAACCACACGTGTCAGCTGTCTCAGGTTCTGGCTATTGACCATAGGTCCCCAAAACGGCAGGAAACCCAAGAAGAAGTCTCCCGCTTCCTGACCGGCAGTATCCTCCTTACTAATCACACCTCTCACAACTCTGGTCTTGTGATAGTCAGAGGCAGCAGTAAATGTCGGCGGTAGCAAGTTCGCAATATAACATGTGCCCGAGAAATCAGGGGGCAGCCATGTATATGCTCGGTCATGACAGATGAAATATGTGCCCTTGGCAGCCAAAAACGCGGGGGAAAACTGTGATGGGAAGGTGTACGTTTCAGTACAGTCACTTCTTCCCAGTTGAGCTCTAGGATTCTGACCATTACCCTGTAAGCAGAACCGACCCATGTGGGGTACGACCCAGATTGGAGATGAGATTTTTCGCTGTCTTTCACCCAGACTAATACTATACCCCGTCGCCTTCCATCCTACATAAGGTCTCAACTCTTCTTTGGGAATGGATGAGTATGCATCAATATCCCTACTCATATCGGCAACTCCTTTCATCAAAGCCTTATTATTGGTGATAGGTCTGATGGAACGCGGTTGGCGAGGGGAGTATGTATCTAGAGCATAGAGAAACATGGTTTGGAATGCCCATGACGATCCATTGTAACTATACGGCAGCACCAGGTAGGGAATACCCTTGTTAATGGTATGTGGCATTAACCCACACACCCAGCAATTGGTCGTATTCATTACCAGTTGGTGCTGGTGCAAGAGCTGGATAAACAAGTTATTTACAAACTCTGATCGTCTGGTCTGTTCGTGCTCAGGCAAAGGGTGAAAAGAGTGAGAGGAGGCAGTAGAAAGAGGTATAGGCTGTTCAGTGGGTTCAATGGGCTTTTGAGCGGAGAAAAACACAAATCCTACAATAAACATTATGATACTACACAGTGTAAAAAGGCACAAAAAGACAAAACATTTGCTTTTTACAATTCTACACATCCTTGCGTTAAAGTTCATTTCCTCAATCGGTCTCTCCATCTTAAAAAACTCCATCCTCTACTCGGGCCGCTCGCGGTGGATGAGTTTCTTCTGCTAAGGGGCACGCCTGTCAGTCCAGGGAAACGCCCTAGACCAACCAGAACCGTTGACCTAGCGTCTTCGGCCTGTACCCCAAAGTCTTGGCACCGCGACCCTGCGGCAGAACCCGGATGGTGGTTCGAAAAACAAAAAATCAAGAAAGTCCTTCAGATGGGAGAGCAAAAATTTTAAAAAGGAAATAGTGAGGAAATCTTTATTTGTCCATGGGCCTAGGTCTCAAATTATAGCGGAGACGGCCAGGTGCTGTTTGGTCTTGAAACAAAAGTTCAGGCTCAGTGGTGTCCAGTCGATTTGATGGTGGCACAGCTTCCTGCAGAATATTGTCACTCTCTTGGTCTGAAATTGTGCCTTTTATGCGTGCGTCACTGAATGGTACGGATCGAGGTACAGTGTCTGTCTCTGAGTCGGCGATACCCTCCTTGACCCACTGGTCATATGGCAGAGGCAAGGGGACTACTTTACAGTGGGTACCATGAATCCAGTGTTTCTTCCCTTTCACTCGCACTGCTGATCTTGTCGAAAGAAGAACAAGATGAGGGCCGATCCAGCGAGGCTCGTCGTTGCTCTTGCGCTGGAAATTTCGGACTAGCACCCACGTACCAGGGTTGATAGGGTGTCCAGGAGGTTCAGAGGCTTGGGGAAGAGTATCATGTACCTGTTGGTGCAAAACACGCAGTTTAACAGTCAAATCATACAGGTAATCGAGCAGTACTGGATGCTCTATTTCACTAAACTTCGTCGGTCTTGGCACGCCCCATACATTAGCCGGGCGGCCAAAGACGACCTCATAAGGGCTAAGCCCCACTCGTGAGTGTATGGTCATTCTGGTGGACAGGAGTGCTAGAGGCAGAGCGTCAGGCCATTTAAGACCGGTGCTCGTCTGGATTTTGGCCAACTTGAGCTTTAAGGCTCCATTGTAGCGTTCTACTAATCCAGCTGATTGGGGGTGATTTGCAGCATGGAACTTCTGCTTTATCCCTAGCCCTTCACACACATTCTTCATCACTTTACCCACAAACTCACTTCCGTTATCACACCACACCATTCTTGGCATCCCAAACCTAGGGAAGAACTCCTTCACAAGAGCTTTGGCTGTGGATAGGGCAGTGTTATCTTTCAGAGGATAAGCCTCTATCCATTTTGAGAAAGCACAAACAACCACCAGTACATATTTCAGGTTGTTGCATCTTTCCATGTGAATAAAGTCCAGCTGCAAAACTTCAAATGGACATGATGGGGGTGCAAAGTGACCAGCTGGAGTTGGGGTTCCCCTACCAGGGTTGTACTTCAAGCATACTATGCAATTCTTGACCACATTCTCTGCACACTTGGGAATCCCAGCATTCTGCCATACTGGAGCCAACAACTTGCATATACCTTTCGTACTGATATGTGCCATTCCATGTGCCATTGTAACCACTGGAAGCACATATGCATCAGGCAACAACCATCGCCTATGTTCTGTCAGATCAATCCAACAACCATTCTCATCCAACTTACCCATACTCTCTCTCCACTTGCTTAACTCTTCCTCTGTGGCTTCAGCTTGAAGCGACTTCACACTTTCTATTGTGTTCTCACACATTCCCACATCATTAACCCATCTTGCGGGGCCTGCAACATACATTCTAGTCTTCACATTCTGTGCTGTTTCTCTCGCGGTCTCATCAGCAAACGCATTTCCACGTCCAACATCATCTGTGACTTTCCTGTGCGCACTGCATTTCATGATCGCAACTTGCAACGGTAGGGTCAGTGACTCAAGGAGATCATTCACCAACTTGCCATTCTGAATTTTAGCTCCATGCGACGTCAGGAACCCACGCTCCTTCCACAGTCGCCCAAAATTATGAGCCACGCCAAAGGCGTACTGGCTATCTGTGTATATATTCACTCTCATTCCTTCGGACAACACACATGCTCTCGTGAGGGCGATTAATTCTGCTGCTTGGGCCGAATTATGTGGCACTCGTGCAGTTTCCACGACCGTGTGCAAAGTCGTGATAGCATATGCAGCAGTCGTGTCACCATTAGGGAGCTTAAAACATGACCCATCTACCCATAAAGTGCCATCACACTCAGTCAGGGGAGTATCTTTTAGATCTACTCTCCCTTTCGTCTCTTCTTCTGTTCTGAACAGACAGTCATGTTGCTCAATCTCATCTGAGTCTGCTGGAATTGGCAACAATGTAGCTGGATTCAGCGTATTGCATCTCTTTATGTGTATGTGATTAGCTAACAGTGTAAGTTCATAACCTGATAGCCGCGCACTAGTCAAGTGTTGTGTCTTGGTCCTATTTAATAATGTGTCTACAGCGTGTGGAACCATAACAATCAATGTGTTGTCCATTACCAAACCAGCAGATTGTCGGATAGACATCGCTGCAGCAGCTGTCGCTCTTAGACAGCTTGGCAATGCCCTCGCTACAGGGTCCAAGGTTGATGAAAAATATGCGCATGGGCGCGGTCTGTCACCAAAAGGCTGTGTTAACACTGATAACGCACATCCATCTTTCTTGTGAACATACAATGTAAAAGGCTTACTGTAGTCGGGGGTACCCAACACAGGTGCTGAACATAATGCATTACGCAATTCCACAAAACTTTTCTGGCACTCTTCAGACCATGGGATAGGATTCGGTGTGTCTTTGCATGTTAAGGCTAACAAAGGTTTTGCCAATAAAGAAAAACTAGGGATCCAATGCCTACAGTATGAAGTGATGCCCAAGAAAGCACGCACTTCTCTCTGTGTTTGTGGCACACTCAACTGTGCAATGGCTTGAATTCTTTCTGGGGTCAGTTTCCTTCCCTCCTTCGATAAGAGATGACCTAAGTAGGTCACCTCTTGTCGACAATATTGCAGCTTAGAGAGAGACACTTTGTGATGGAAAGCGGATAAATGGCGCAACAATGACAATGTGGCTTCTTTACAAATCTTCTCAGTATCCGCAGCGATCAGTAAATCGTCCACGTACTGAATCAGGATAGCGCCACTAGGTAAAACAAGTGCATCAAGCTGCGCTTTCAAAGCCTGACTGTATATGGATGGACTCTCACAGTAGCCCTGGGGAGTGCGTTTGAAGCGGAAACTTCGGCCTCCCAGACTAAAACCAAAAATGTCTCTGCTCTCTTCCGCAATTGGGATACTAAAGAAGGCATTCTTTAGATCGATCACTGAAAACCATGCAGCAGAGGCTGGAATCATCGTTAACAAGGCAGTTATATCGGGGACAACCGGAAACTGTGGCACAACAATCTTATTAACCTCTCTAAGATCGATCACAAATCTGTAAACAGGTGGCTGTGAAGGGTCCGTTCGTTTTAAGACAGGTAAAATCGGACTATTGCAAACGTTGCCTCTTGTCTCTTCAATCACACCCTTCTGAATCAAGTCGTTGACAATGTCTAACAATGCTTTCTGCCCTTCATTAGAGATCTTGTACTGGGGAATACGTGGCAGTCTGACATTAGCCTTTAGAGTCACCACATATGGCGGTATCTCCAAGAGGCCCACATCATTGGGACCAGTAGCCCAAAGGGCATCTGGAAGGGATGACAATTCAGGCGGCATTGTATTTTTGGACAAATACATTGGGGAAATCACTTTCTTGCCTAATGTAAGTTGCATTTCCGAAGGAGAACAATACAGTGTAGCATGCAATCTTTTCAACAAATCTAATCCCAGCAAATTCTCACCACAACCTGTTGTCAGAATCAGGGGTGCTTTCAGCTCGCAAGGTCCAACAGAAAGTGACATGGGACTAGAAATCGGGTTCCTAACAGGGGCGCCAGAAAAACCTACTGAAACATTTATATCGCCAGACAAAGGTGCGCCAGGGAGTTTGGAATGCATAATTGAACTCTTTGCAGCACCAGTGTCTAGCAGAAAAGGCTCCGTTACATTTGCTGTAGTCACCTCAACATACGGTCCGCTCTGATCCACTGGCACTGAAACAACTCCCTCTCTCTGTCTATGGCTGTCCTAGTAATCATTATTTTCTGCATCGCCATCCTCTGCATAATAATCATTATTATAATACTGGGCCGTATTACCAGTCGCGTTAGCTTGCTGATCAAAGCTATTAATGGTATTTTGAGGCGGCAGAGGACGCGCGTTCTGGGGAACACTTCCACGCCCTCTACCTCTAGGAGCTTGCTGACCACCTCTACCTCTTGCGCCATACATATTACCATTCCGCTGCATTAATTTAGGGCAACTATATTTAAAATGACCTTCCTCTTTGCAGTATGAACATTGGTTGGGACCTACAGGGACACGTGGTTGGTAATACCCGTTCATTTGCTGATTGTTCTGAAACTGTTGGGGTTGGTGATAGACACCTTGGGGTTGCCTATAATTATTCTGACCTCCACGTGGTGGATAGGCCTGCTGTAAAAGGACCTTTGTCTTCAATTCCTTCGTTTTCTTCTCTGTTCTATCTTTCTCGTCTTTATCTCTGTTTTCATAATACTGTGCAGTAGCCAGTATTTGTGCTGAAGAGGAAACAGCCCAAGAACTCTCTGAATCTTTTAACTTTTTACACAGGTCAGGAAGTAAATTCTGCACAAACTTATCCACAAACAGCCGTTGGCCACCCTCAGTACTCATATCCTGCCCACTGTGGTCAATAAATGTTTCTTCAAACCTAGTAAAGAAGTCTGACACTGTCTCATCTTTCTTCTGCTTGCATGCAGATAACTTGCCCCAATTTACGCGCATCGCAGGCATTATTGTCTTCATATACGTGATGATTCTACCAGGCAATTCAGCTACTAAAGGTTCTGGTTTCGCACCACCAGTTTGTCTAGCATCAGCAGCAACAATGTTAGCCCATGTATCCCCTAGTTCCGCATTGTGATCTACATTACGAATTGATCCCCATAGAGGCTGTGGAACAACATTACCAAACAACATGTCTATGTCGGCCAGATTCATAATACATGACCCTGCCGTCTGTGACAACTCTTTATAATAACCTGCTGGGTTTTTACGGGGATCAGGCAAGGACTGCTTAAGCGCTAACACCTCAGAGCGCTTCCATGGAACATGCACCCAAACACGCTGGAAATGCGCTGCCACAGCGGGGTTACCACCGGCAGCTGCAACCGCTTCCTTCCATACCGGGGGAACTTCTCTCATAGGGTATTGTCGCGCTTTCGCCCTTTTCCCCACAAGGACATCTTGTTCAAACAATGATTGTTGGCAATCATCATTCCTAAAGGACAATATAACCGCAACTGCTTTATCTACTTCGCGGTCCACAATTATACCAGTTCCAAAATCGAACCTCACTCTACACAACTCCTGCGGGTTCGGATTTTTACCACTATCTTCCAATTCTTCACAGAGAATTTCGCACATTTTCTCGAACACATATCTCTGTTTCGGGGCATCCCACTGATGGAAAACGTTGACAACTGATTCCACATTATACAGTGAAGGAAAAACGATCCATCTACGCGCCATGTTATCTATTACCTTTTTCTCATCGGGGTTAGGCAATTGGCTACGCAACTGCTTACGCTGTAAACCAGGAGTCGCACCAGATGACTCAAAGAGAGGAGACATTAATGTAGTAACCACATTAGCTAAGCGCTGTCGCGCTGAAGGAGAAGCTGAGGCGAGAACAGGGGGAAAAACAGAGGGAAGGAAAGAGGATGTAGAGACAGGTACTGGAGTGGTGGAAGGAAGAGTGTCAGGGGAGGCAGTTGCTGAATTAGGCAAAGTCGCAGGAAGTGCGGGGGCAGTTGGAAGCACAACTGGCGGTCCTTGAGAGGGCTGCGCTGCAGGGATAGGAACCGGCTGAAAAGCAACTGGCGGTTGCGGCAAGGCTTGCAGTATATGCACTGGAGGCGGCATATTTACAAGCTGGGGAGGTGCCGTGGCATTTTGAGCATACGGGGGTGGCGAACTCAACAAATGTGACATCAGGGGATCTTTCTCCTTTTCTTCTAACCCATCCTGCTTAGAATGTGGTAAAGCTGGGTAACATTTGTCAATCCCTAACTTATGCTGCCTGTGCAATTGCTCACTCATCTGCTCCTCTTCATTGTCTTTAAATTGTACAGCTGCTTGCATTACTGTCATACCTTTCTCTCTCTTATTCTTTTTCGCTAGCTTAATTTCCTTTTGTTTGGCTTCCTTTCGCCATAAGCGGAAAGAGTCAAACATCGCCGGCCGGGCTTTCTTCTTAAACAATTTAATTTCCAAATTATCTAAAATATCGGTATCAAAACTACCATTTTGGGGCCATTTTAAAACACCATCTTTCCTGGTGTAGTGGATCCACACTTCGTTATATGCAATGGGGCCTACGCCATGTTTTACATAGAGCTCATAAGTTGGAGTTCCAACCGGAGGAACCGGACATGATTCCTCTAGCTGGAAATCTTTTCCACAACCCAAACAGAATAATCTACCAAATAGTCCAGAACCAGGCATCTTTGCTCACTAGTCTAGATCCAAACGTCAAAGGATTATCGATTACGATATTCTCGTGAATACACGAGTCCTCTGGTTTTGGCGTTTGCAAACTCCAAAATACCAAATTACCAAATCAAACGATCCCGAAGGATACCAAAAACAAATGGGAGACGCTCCACTTATACTTAACTGAATATTGCTGATCGATGGCGTCACCAGAAGACTCTCTCGATTGTTTCGCTCTCTCAAATTCGTCAAGGGTCCAAAACAGGTCGATTAATCAGGGCAGCAGTCCTTCGTAGCCGTCGGGACGCGGAGAACCTCGCAGAAAAGACTTTCGGACCACGTCGACATGCAGGGGTCGATGAAGTGGCGGCCTTCCTCCGGAATTTCCACACGAAGCTCCTCACGAACCTCTGGCTTGGACTGGTACCGCTGAAATCGTCCCGAGTTGGGCGCCAAACTGAAGTACTGGGTATTTTAGTCCCAGCGGTGCAGGGGCACACACCCTATGACTTCTGGGTTCACCCTGTTCCGGACCTACAGAAACACAGAGTCTTCTGGGTGAAGTCAAAGATTCGTTTATTGGCTGCAGACCAATGACAGGTATCCTAGAAGTACAACAGCGTGTATGTTCTCAGGAGACTGCTGAAAATCATGGAAACGGACTTCACTT
Organism: Triturus cristatus; assembly: GCF_964204655.1. Classification (NCBI taxonomy): domain Eukaryota; kingdom Metazoa; phylum Chordata; class Amphibia; order Caudata; family Salamandridae; genus Triturus; species Triturus cristatus. The sequence continues at coordinate 241,007,670 of NC_140592.1, read as the reverse complement.
TAAATAGGCCTTTTCTGGCCTCAAGCATACATTTCTAGGTTTTATGATACGGCCATATATGAGTGTACATTACAAAGAAAAGGCAGAGTCATTATGACCATCCCACATTCCAGTTCGGCCAGCCCACAATGATTTACACAGTAAGGTTCAGATCCCACATCGGATGTCAATAGACCCCCCAATAAACATGAGCATCTCCTGTTTTGGGAAACAAGTCATAAAGCAGGAACAAGCAGGTGTGGAAGAGATTAGCCGGAGGATTGTATAGAATGAAAGGGTTTTATGACGGGTCAAGCCCTGATGCTAATCACAGGTGGACGGAGGAAGGGGAGCTCGTGAGACCGGTTTGACCCGGGGCAGCAGAGCCAGCTGCCCAGGTCACAGAGAAGTCAGAGGGAAAGCCCATGTACTGTGAGGCCCGTATTTACTCCATTATAGCCTATGTGAGGGCAATGACAAGATGGCCACTGCTTCCAAAATGGAACCCGCTTAGTGAAGCTGAATAACGTGTACACAGTGCATTCATAGCTAGAACGATATATAAAGCACTCGTACATGCCGCATTTACCATTTGCGGTTCGCTAATACCAAGATAGACAGGGGTAGGGCCCTGTCCCCTACGCGGTCCCGAATATTAAAGTACGACACATCGTTGGGTCATCCTCATTATTGGTAGAAGATAGATCTGGATCCTTCAAAAATGGGCTAACAAATGCAAGGTCAGAAGTAAAATAAGCAGAGCAGATAAGAGAATGCTTGAGAGGAGCCAAATTGGACTTTGTTTATAGCAGAAACTCTGCTTTGAAACAGCTGGACACTCTACTGCCAGAGGATTATACTATTCTGCACTCTTTCGGAGACTCAAGTTGACGGGAGGAGTTACAATCATATATAAACAAAACTGTAATTTTAAACTAACTGATACAGAGTATGGAGATGGAATATCTGAATTAAGTTCATTATAACCAACTTTATTGAGAGGTTTGCGGCAAGACACAGCGTAACACAGTTTAAGATTTGGTTGATGTACATGCATGGCATAACAGCAAGCTCAATCGTCAATAACATATAACAGTGCATTGTCAGATCGATAGACCATAGTAGCCACACCATTTCCCCCATATACGTTCATGCTTCTTAGGACAGCCACGGGCCTTAAAGATCTACTTTTTCTGATGAGTGCACCAGTCCACTCCTGCACGCCAGCTTCAAACAGTAGGCGGCTTTTGTTGTTTCCATTCATCGGCCACATCCTGCCTCGCAACCAAGAAAGCCATCCCCAAAAAAGCACTTTCAGCTCTAGGGCCCCCTACCTCCATTAACCCTAGTAATAAAGTACGAGACATTAACTCCAGGGAGCCGTTTAAGACAGCGGAAAGTATATGACCCACCTCCTCCCAAAAGGGCCTCAGCACCGGACACTCCCAGGCTACATGGAAAAAATCTGCTGTGGGAAGCGAGCATCACGCGCACACCACTTGTGCATCAGGGAGCAAATGTTGTAAGCGCCTCGGTGTGAGGTACGTCGCATGCAGGTAGTTAAATTGCATCATATGCAGTCACACCAAAAACGCCAGCTCCCTAAGCACCATGCAAACCTCCCTCCAATCGTCCTCATACAAGTCTCCCACTCAGGACACCCACCTTTGCCGGACATCCTCAAGACCGTATGTGGGCTGGCTCACTAGTGATGGATAAATCGCAGAAGGTGCCCCTTTACCTACCTGCCTAAGGAAAATCTTTGCCTCCAACAGACTGTATTCAGGCAATGAATCGTTTGGGAGTTCGTGGGCTAGCAAGGCGTGGCGCATTGGAGGTACCAAAAGAACTATGAGTTAGACAGAGAGTACCTAGCTTTTAACTCCTCAAATGACATAATACTACCCCCCTCATAAACATCTCCAAGGTACGAGATCCCAATGCGATCCCATGGCATAAAACCCTCCTGGGTCGAGAGCTGACCAAGCCATGTTCTCCACCACAGAGAGTTTATCCCGGTTAAGCAGTGATCCCAACCAGTGAGGTGAAGGGCAGCCCTCCAACAGATGAGGGACACCCAAGAGCAAGAAGGCAATGTACCCTATAGACGCACTCCATATAGGAGATCAAGCAGGCCATCTATACCCAGCGAATGTATTTCCAATCGATATGCTGAATCATCCCACCCCCTGTGAACCAGTCATTAACCAGCACCATGTGTGCTGCAAGATAGAATAAGTATATATCTGATAAACCCAGGCCTCCATCAAAAGGAGATTTGTGCAGTGTATGAAACTCCACCTTGGGCAAACCGCGAGCACACACAAAGTTAGTAATCTTAGCTGTCACAGAGTGAAACCATTTGCTGGGATGGGATAAGGATAGTTACCCAGCACCTACAAATAGTGTGGTAGGCACACCATTTTAAAAAAGGCCATGCGCCCTATGGGGTTCAATGACAGCATGGCCCAGCGGCCGAGATCGCTATCAGGCTGCAGATCCAGTGCCTGAAATTAAGGGCCCAGGCAGTGGTGCAACAAAATTTGAGGGGGGCCCCCCTGCAAGGTACATGGATGGGCCCCTGCTCCAGATTTAATCAGGAGCTCTTGGGCCGGAGTACTGTGCTGAGAGGGACCCCTGCAGCTAAGGGGCCCACCACACCGCGGGGGCTGAAGTGGCCTGTGTTACACCACTGGGCCTAGGCCAGATCCGACATAGGGGACACGTGCACCTTTAAATACTTAAAAGAATTATGCCAAGTAGGAATGTTTATATACCAAACCCTCCCTAGAGCATCACCCTTTACCTCCACTAAACAGGACTTGCCTTCATTAAACCTGAGCCCGGACGCCTCGCCGTACAGCCGAAGGAGTGTCAGACAACGGTGTCCAGAGCTCTGTGGATTTCTCAGGAACAGAAGCATATCATCTGCTTATAGAGCTATGTGGTCTTCAAGGTCAGTCCCCCACCCCCAGCCCCAAACCTGGCATCACAACGTATAAGCCATGCCAGAGGCTTTATCACCAATGCAAATAGCAGTAGGCACCCCTTGCTCGTGCCATGCTTGATGGGAAATGAAGGAGATAAGACACAATTCACCAGGACCTGAGACGTCGCAAGTGGTAGAGAAGCTGAACCAAACTACTGAATCCCTCCCCCAGGCCAACCCGATGAAGAACTCCCTCCATAAAGGCCCACAACACTGTATCCCATGCTTTAGTGAAATCAACTAGCAAGAAGGCCAGAGTCTGGCACCCGGGACAGCGCCACATGGACCCTCCTTATACAGTAGCACATGCTACAGCCCAACATAAATCCACACTGATCCGGGTGAATGAGGTGTGGAAGGGCCCAGACCAGCAGCGCGGCTAACACTTTTGCAGTGTTAATTAACAAAATCGGGCGATAGGTGGAACGCAGGTCCCTAGGGAGAACCTCCTTGGGCAGGACAACTATTGTAGCTTAGTCTAATTCTGATGGAAAGGACCCCTGTTGCAAACCAGCTGTATAAAAATTCAGAACATGGGGACGTAGGATCTCATTGAAGCTTTTGTAATATTCAATGGGATACCCTTGGAGCTGGCCGTTTTTCCAACTTCAACTCCGACACCACTGCACTCACTTTATCAAGCATCTGGGCTTGGTCCAGCTCCTGAGCCAGGACATTGGGTATAGTTGGCAGTGGTATACTGTCTAGCAGGGGGTTTGTGACTTTCGCTGGTGGTGGGAGACATCGCGAGTACAACTCCCAATAAAAGTCAGCAAAGTCTGAGCAAATGTGGGACGCTCCTCCTAGGGACGACCCAACGAGTCCCGACTCACCAGAACCACTCAGTTGGAGATGCCACGCATTGCCAGCTAATGCAATGATTTACCGGATTTATCAACCGAATCATATACCCTCCAACATTGTCTGGCTTCCTCCAAGGAAACCTGCAGCAGTACAATACGGGCTATGGCTAGTAGACGATGGGAATGCTCGGTGTCCCGGCGGCGAAGAACCGCTTCCACGTGTAGTGTCTGGGTTTCAAGCCGGTCAGGCACGCCGTTTGGAGTGCCTCAGCCTAACGAACATAGCTTTTAATACGGCCTCTCAAGGAAGGCTTACAAGCTGCCCATAGTGTCGCCGCCAAGGTTACTGAGCCCTCATTGAGCTAAAAAAAACTGACTTAATTCCTCCTCGACGAAGGCCTAACATTCAGAACTTTGCAAGTGCCATGCATTGAGCCTCCAGGCCGGGTGCAGGACAGTGGGTTGAGTTCCCCACAGCAACAACAGCGGGGCATAATCAGATATAACACGCAGGAGAATGCACACCGATTGAACCGAGAGAAGATCTGCTGCCGGCAGCCACATCAAGTCTATGAGGGATTCTGCTGCATGCATAGCAGATTGATGGGTGTAAGCCTGCTGGGTTGGATGCTATGGTGTCGCAGAGGCCCAGCAAATCTGCCCCAATGTCAAGCAGATCGACCAGGAATGGGGCAGAGGAGGCGTCCAGGACCAGATCTGTACGCCCTTTAAAATCTACTCCAATCACCGTAACGCCCTGAGGGAGAGTCAAGGCGAAGGATCTCAGCGATTGCAAGGAAGGCTGCAACAGGGGCTGCGGGGCATAACAGGATAAAAAATTATAATGCCTTGCTTCCAAACGGCCCTCAAAACCCACATAGCATCCCTGAGTGTCTGTGTGGTGTGCTGCAATGGCTAGGGGAAGAGATTTGTGCAGCAATAAAGCAACGCCTCTGCAGCCACATGTAAAACCTGAGTGATAAACCCTGTCATAGCTGCAAAACTGCTGGCCTGTGTCGCCTGATATTTCATAACACTGCCGAACGCTTAATGAGGACCAGGAGGCTGTTCACGGTCCAGGAGAGCACCATTATCTATGGGGAAGTCATGATGCAATAACAAAGATAGTATGCAGTTCCTAATATGCAAGCAGGCAATGTATATGCAGAGTGAGCTCTAGTGAATACTAGAGTGTAAGAGGGGAGAAGGAACTTCTCCTTGTTGGAAAAAGACCCTCACACACCCAGCCAGCTAGGTGTCATGCTTCATCATCGGGTCTGCTCCTTATCGGGGCGGCGCTGCAATCCCCGATCGGCACCCGATATGGAGCCTTCCTGGCGGAGATCTTTTTTCCAGAAGCCGATTGGTGAAGTGCAAGTGAGGGCCCTAAATTTGTGTAGGTGATAATGGTGTGTGAGTGGAAAATCTAAAATAGGGGAGGTGGTCCACTGAGAAAATTTTTAATGAACGTGGCCCCAACCCTAATAAAAAATAATAAGACAAACCAACGCTATAACCAACTACGAGGAAGCTGGTTAGTTGCGTCTGTCAAATGGTCAACATGTTTCTTGCCCTTGAGTCAATTAGACGGCAATTCATCAGGACCAGAATAAACTACCTACACTTAAGTGGTGGTGGTCTAAGGTAAAATATACAAATGACCACCCTTACAGCACCCAAAGAAAGTGTGGTACCTGTAACTCAAAAAACATAACCTGCAAGGTAAAAACAGATTGACAATATTATCAATACAAGTCAATATATTATTCAATAGTTCATGACAGGACATGCAACGTGAATTTGATGCAAAACTCATGCTTTTGAAGGTTCATGACATGCATGATGACGTGTCTGTCATACAGTGAATTGAAAACAATTAAAATGAATGCAGCAAGAGAAGCACACAAGGAAGTTCACTCACCCATTAGGGTCATGGCATTGGTGTTTCAGATCCGGCTAGTGGAGACACTAAGGTGTAGTGTCCTAATAATGTTGGGAAATGAAATGAAGAGAGACATGATTGATACATGTGGATTGTCAAAAGAGTCCGGCGCAAATCGCCCGGGGTCACAAAAGATACACAGCGACCCAGAGTGTCACATCAGAAAACTGAAGGTTCAAAGTAAACCATGATTGTGCCACGCCTCCAATGTAAGGCACACAGTGTAAGGTAACAATGTTCAGGAACACAGAGAGACGTCGCGTGGGGCCTCGGCAAGCATGAATTCCACCCACAGCCCCACCGCGGTGAGGTTAGGAGTGTAAACATAGCCCGCCATTGCCTCGCAAGAGGATGTCAAACCGCGTCTGCAACTTAAAAAACACCGTATGTTTACGATGAAAGGAACCAACGAATGTGAGCAGAGACTAGCGCAGTCACCAATGCAGTGGGGGTCATAATTTCTGGGCATTGCTGTTGTTAACCGTCGCAGAGTCAGTGCCGCAAAGTCGTGCAAACAGCGATCCTCTACAGTGTGGTAACAAGTATGTGGGAGGTCGCGGCACAACTAATCATCGAAAAAAGAAAAGTACTCACGGGTTCCAAAAACGGAGGTGGCGGTAGACCTACCCCACGTCGCCGGTCCGGGAATCACAAGTGTGTGCTATCATTGAGCGTGTAATATACCGGTGCAGGCGTACTATGGTAGAAGGACTTCCGGGTAACTCGCTGGAAAAAAGAGACTAGAATGCCATATTAGAGAAGGCGCCATATTGGAATGGGAAACCACTGTGTTTCCTCCACAACCGAACGAGCCCAAGCCCCGGACTCGCCGCACACCCCCAAGGATCCAGCCAAGTCGCTACAACATATACTCGGGTAGGTGGGGTTGAGTCAAAGAGGCGGATTTAAATGTTATGAATTTTGTAACATTAGACTCGTGATGCCTATGGTGTGCTGCTCGTAAGCACCCTGTAAAGTGAGTGAATTATCAACACCGTGGATGTTGCTAGAGTAGTGTGATAAAATTACAGAAAACCATGACAAGGTGTCAGAATGTATTATACCCCCCCTCTGTTATTATTGAGGGTAAATGCGTAGTAGGTTAAAAATCAACATAGAGCAGGGCGGCGCATGAAATAATTACAACGTCAGCCTCAACATGGACTAGAATCCCGGTGGTCATAGCAAGCAACTGTGGTGATACATAAGTAATTGTTCTTATGTACTATAGGTATCAAAAAGATGACAAAAGACACGGGTTAGGCCGTTTGGTAGTCTTCAATGTCAAATAGTCATTATTTGTTAGCATGAGAGGTTCATGTCAGATCAAAGCAACTTATGATAAGTTAACTAAATGATCACATCAAGAATGATTTAGGTCAGAAGGCTCCAAGGTATATTCTCATTTAACCCAGTTTTATCAGTGGCTAATCGTAGGACCCATCGTTGTTCAATGTGGAATAAAGTATGTTTTGTTATTCCAGGATGAGTTTCTAATACACCCATTCAAAAGAGTCTGGTGAATGTTGTGCGTCTTTGAAATGTGTGGTCATCTTGGTGTTACCCTTCAAGCATCTGAAATTACTCCTATGCTCCATTATGCGTGTTTTTACCTGTCTTGTGGTCATGCCGATGTAAAGTAAATCACATTTACATCGCAGCAAATAGATGCAATTGGAGGAATTACAGTTGGTATGTGCATTTATGGTCCATGAAACCCCATTGGGAAAATCCAGTTTTTTTGTCGCCTTGGTGAGGTGGCAGACGGAACATGAACCACAGGGATAGTGACCTGTGACCGGGGGAAGGCCCCATAAAGTGCTTTGGCGAATGGTAGTTTGTTTTTTTGGCCTAGTGTGGATGAGGATATCTTTGATGTTGTTTGTTCGCTTAAAAGCAAAACGAGGAATAGGTAAATTAAGTGTACCTATGTTCAAGATGTTCCAGTGTTTGCGAATAATTTTTCTTATTCGGTGTGAGTCAGGGGTAAATGTAGTGACACAAGTCATCGCTGGGTCTGGTACTTTGACCCTGTCTTCCAACAGGTTATCACGGTTGTTGAATAAAGCTCTTTTACGAGCAGTATCAACAATCTTCTTAGGATATTCACGCATTAAAAGGTCTTTCTTTAATGTGTGTGATTCATTCTTATAATCAGAAAGATTACTGCAGTTTCTTCGAATACGAAGGAACTGTCCGAAAGGTAAGTTCTGTCTCAGGGTCTTCGGATGGTGACTACTAAAAAGTAGGAGACTGTTCCTATCGGTTGGTTTGCGGTAGAGGGTTGTAGAGATGTTATCACCCTCTAATCTGATTGTGAGGTCAAGGAAGGGGATTGTTGAGGAGGAGATAGTATTGGTAAATCTCAGATAAGGGTTCAGGGTGTTGATCCATGAACAAAATTCAACGCATTTTGCTCTGTCCCCTTTCCAGAGAATGAAGATATCGTCAATGAATCTTTTCCACATGCCAATATTTTGCAGGTATGGGTTTCTAGTGTGAAAAATCTCCCTGTCTTCGAACGCCGACATGTACATACATGCCAGGCTCGGCGCAAATGTGCTGCCCATTGATGTACCTTGTGTTTGGTGGTAAAGTTGGGAATTGAACTCAAAGACGTTTTCTGCCAATGCTAGAGTAGCACACTCTAGTATAAAGGCTACTGGTGTCTGCGAACTCCATTCGCTGTTGGACAAGGCATCTTCAATCACATCAAGAGTGGCTCTCTGTGGGATATTAGTATATAATGCCTCAACATCCAGTGTGACCAGGAGGTCAATCGATTCTGGATGTTGGGTACCCTCCAGTAGACGGAGCATATCCGTGGTGTCCCTGATGAAGGATGGTGTTGCCCTGACCAGTGGTTGTATAAAGTGGTCTACAAACTTAGACAGTGGTTCCAACATTCCAAAAAGAATGGTCCCTAGTTGCATGGAAATGCACTAGGGACTGGCTGATTCTCATAATTAATACAGCTAAGAGAATCGCGGACGCCCTTTTGATTAGGATCCAAACAGCGGAAGGGGCGATTAAAGTCATTGTCCAGACGGCAGCATACAAGAGCAAGCTAGCCGAAATAAATGCGGAAATAGCAGACAATCGTGAATATTTAATGAAACAAAAAATTTCCAAACTCCAGAAGGATATTCAAAAATTTTCAACTGAGAAAGTCTATCCGTATTTGAAAGCAGATTACATCGCTACAGTCACTAGTTATTCCTCAGATGAAGGCTCAACCTCATCACGTAGGGGATCCTCTACCAACAGTGACTCCAGCACTGGGAGTTGGAGTAATAGACAACATAGACCCTTCCAAAATCAGGGATATGCACCCTATAATTTACCACCATATCAGGGACCTCCCTTCTGGCAATTTCCCTTATACCAACAAGGTCCCCCGCCCTTCTTCCAACCTGGGGTCGAACAACCACCTTTTTTAGGCAGAGGTTGGGGCAGAGGAAGAGGGCGCAGAAGAGGACAAAAAAGAGTCCAATGGCAAGACCAACCAACACGATCGGTGGAGACCAGGAGCCAGACAAGGGGGAAGAAAAACTGATAATCAACCTCTCAACAAGAACTTTAACCACAACAGAAGAAAGGGTCCTACAAAAAGGTCTAGGTTTTGTCCCGACCCCCAAGAGTGACAGATTTCGAGACCTATGTGAGATACAGGGCTTTTTCCGCAAAATTCGTTTACAAGCCTTTTTTCAAAACCAAATACCAGTATCTAACAATGACTCAGGTCTACATAGACCATCTACGTTCACACCCAATAACAGTATGGTTCCCAATGAAGTATTGACTTTTGAGAAAGCAGTACTCCAAGACCTCAACAACAGGACGCTCTCCATCCCGTTTCATAATCTAACTCGTGAAAGAGAAACAACCATCAAAATCTTGGCGAATGACACCAGTATCACCATTAAACAGGCTGACAAGGATGGGGCTACAGTCATCATGTCTACCTCTGACTACAATGTAGAATGTAATAGGCAATTAAGTGACAGGAAGTTCTACACTCCAATAGGAGAAGATCCCACTCCTAGGTTGAGCAGAATAATCTCCACAATGGTTTTCACTGCTGAAACACAAGGGTGGATTACCAAAAAAGAAGCTGAATTTCTTATAACCAAGGAACCTATTACTCCTTACTTTTATTGCCTACCAAAGATTCACAAAAACACGACCCCGGTCCCGGGACGCCCCATTGTCTCAGGGATCGGTTCCATTTTGGAACCACTGTCTAAGTTTGTAGACCACTTTATACAACCACTGGTCAGGGCAACACCATCCTTCATCAGGGACACCACGGATATGCTCCGTCTACTGGAGGGTACCCAACATCCAGAATCGATTGACATCCTGGTCACACTGGATGTTGAGGCATTATATACTAATATCCCACAGAGAGCCACTCTTGATGTGATTGAAGATGCCTTGTCCAACAGCGAATGGAGTTTGCAGACACCAGTAGCCTTTATACTAGAGTGTGCTACTCTAGCATTGACAGAAAACGTCTTTGAGTTCAATTCCCAACTTTACCACCAAACACAAGGTACATCAATGGGCAGCACATTTGCGCCGAGCCTGGCATGTATGTACATGTCGGCGTTCGAAGACAGGGAGATTTTTCACACTAGAAACCCATACCTGCAAAATATTGGCATGTGGAAAAGATTCATTGACGATATCTTCATTCTCTGGAAAGGGGACAGAGCAAAATGCGTTGAATTTTGTTCATGGATCAACACCCTGAACCCTTATCTGAGATTTACCAATACTATCTCCTCCTCAACAATCCCCTTCCTTGACCTCACAATCAGATTAGAGGGTGATAACATCTCTACAACCCTCTACCGCAAACCAACCGATAGGAACAGTCTCCTACTTTTTAGTAGTCACCATCCGAAGACCCTGAGACAGAACTTACCTTTCGGACAGTTCCTTCGTATTCGAAGAAACTGCAGTAATCTTTCTGATTATAAGAATGAATCACACACATTAAAGAAAGACCTTTTAATGCGTGAATATCCTAAGAAGATTGTTGATACTGCTCGTAAAAGAGCTTTATTCAACAACCGTGATAACCTGTTGGAAGACAGGGTCAAAGTACCAGACCCAGCGATGACTTGTGTCACTACATTTACCCCTGACTCACACCGAATAAGAAAAATTATTCGCAAACACTGGAACATTTTGAACATAGGTACACTTAATTTACCTATTCCTCGTTTTGCTTTTAAGCGAACAAACAACATCAAAGATATCCTCATCCACACTAGGCCAAAAAAACAAACTACCATTCGCCAAAGCACTTTATGGGGCCTTCCCCCGGTCACAGGTCACTATCCCTGTGGTTCATGTTCCGTCTGCCACCTCACCAAGGCGACAAAAAAACTGGATTTTCCCAATGGGGTTTCATGGACCATAAATGCACATACCAACTGTAATTCCTCCAATTGCATCTATTTGCTGCGATGTAAATGTGATTTACTCTACATCGGCATGACCACAAGACAGGTAAAAACACGCATAATGGAGCATAGGAGTAATTTCAGATGCTTGAAGAGTAACACCAAGATGACCACACATTTCAAAGACGCACAACATTCACCAGACTCTTTTGAATGGGGTGTATTAGAAACTCATCCTGGAATAACAAAACATGCTTTATTCCACATTGAACAACGATGGGTCCTACGATTAGCCACTGATAAAACTGGGTTAAATGAGAATATACCTTGGAGCCTTCTGACCTAAATCATTCTTGATGTGATCATTTAGTTAACTTATCATAAGTTGCTTTGATCTGACATGAACCTCTCATGCTAACAAATAATGACTATTTGACATTGAAGACTACCAGACGGCCTAACCCGTGTCTTTTGTCATCTTTTTGATACCTATAGTACATAAGAACAATTACTTATGTATCACCACAGTTGCTTGCTATGACCACCGGGATTCTAGTCCATGTTGAGGCTGACGTTGTAATTATTTCATGCGCCGCCCTGCTCTATGTTGATTTTTAACCTACTACGCATTTACCCTCAATAATAACAGAGGGGGGGTATAATACATTCTGACACCTTGTCATGGTTTTCTGTAATTTTATCACACTACTCTAGCAACATCCACGGTGTTGATAATTCACTCACTTTACATGGTGCTTACGAGCAGCACACCATAGGCATCACGAGTCTAATGTTACAAAATTCATAACATTTAAATCCGCCTCTTTGACTCAACCCCACCTACCCGAGTATATGTTGTAGCGACTTGGCTGGATCCTTGGGGGTGTGCGGCGAGTCCGGGGCTTGGGCTCGTTCGGTTGTGGAGGAAACACAGTGGTTTCCCATTCCAATATGGCGCCTTCTCTAATATGGCATTCTAGTCTCTTTTTTCCAGCGAGTTACCCGGAAGTCCTTCTACCATAGTACGCCTGCACCGGTATATTACACGCTCAATGATAGCACACACTTGTGATTCCCGGACCGGCGACGTGGGGTAGGTCTACCGCCACCTCCGTTTTTGGAACCCGTGAGTACTTTTCCTTTTTTCGATGTTTAGTTGTGCCGCGACCTCCCACATACTTGGTACCACACTGTAGAGGATCGCTGTTTGCACGACTTCGCGGCACTGACTCTGCGACGGTTAACAACAGCAATGCCCAGAAATTATGACCCCCACTGCATTGGTGACTGCGCTAGTCTCTGCTCACATTCGTTGGTTGCTTTCATCGTAAACATACGGTGTTTTTTAAGTTGCAGACGCGGTTTGACATCCTCGTGCGAGGCAATGGCGGGCTATGTTTACACTCCTAACCTCACCGCGGTGGGGCTGTGGGCGGAATTCATGCTTGCCGAGGCCCCACGCGACGTCTCTCTGTGTTCCTGAACATTGTTACCTTACACTGTGCGCCTTACATTGGAGGCGTGGCACAATCATGGTTTACTTTGAACCTTCAGTTTTCTGATGTGACACTCTGGGTCGCTGTGTATCTTTTGTGACCCCGGGCGATTTGCGCCGGACTCTTCGCACAATCCACATGTATCAATCATGTCTCTCTTCATTTCATTTCCCAACATTATTAGGACACTACACCTTAGTGTCTCCACTAGCCGGATCTGAAACACCAATGCCATGACCCTAATGGGTGAGTGAACTTCCTTGTGTGCTTCTCTTGCTGCATTCATTTTAATTGTTTTCAATTCACTGTATGACAGACACGTCATCATGCATGTCATGAACCTTCAGCAGCATGAGTTTTGCATCAAATTCACGTTGCATGTCCTGTCATGAACTATTGAATAATATATTGACTTGTATTGATAATATTGTCAATCTGTTTTTACCTTGCAGGTTATGTTTTTTGAGTTACAGGTACCACACTTTCTTTGGGTGCTGTAAGGGTGGTCATTTGTATATTGTACCTTAGACCACCACCACTTAAGTGTAGGTAGTTTATTCTGGTCCTGATGAATTGCCGTCTAATTGACTCAAGGGCAAGAAACATGTTGACCATTTGACAGACGCAACTAACCAGCATCCTCGTAGTTGGTTATAGCGTTGGTTTGTCTTATTATTTTTAATTAGGGTTGGGGCCACGTTCATTAAAAATTTTCTCAGTGGACCACCTCCCCTATTTTAGATTTTCCACTCACACACCATTATCACCTACACAAATTTAGGGCCCTCACTTGCACTTCACCAATCGGCTTCTGGAAAAAAGATCTCCGCCAGGAAGGCCCCATATCGGGTGCCGATCGGGGATTGCAGCGCCGCCCCGATAAGGAGCAGACCCGATGATGAAGCATGACACCTAGCTGGCTGGGTGTGTGAGGGTCTTTTTCCAACAAGGAGAAGTTCCTTCTCCCCTCTTACACTCTAGTATTCACTAGAGCTCACTCTGCATATACATTGCCTGCTTGCATATTAGGAACTGCATACTATCTTTGTTATAGGTCTATCCACGGACTTGTATGCTGGACCTGGTTAAACAATTGTCCGTTTGTCCCCTTTTTTGAAATAATGAAGTCATGATGCAGCCAGAAAAAACAGGAATAGTCCCCGACAGGATAAGACGTAAGACCCTGAGTGCCTGTAGTGCCATGCCATATCAAACTAACCGCTATTATCTGCATAGTTGCCGCTACCAACCTGGAAGGGAAAAACATTGTTAAAACAGAACAGTCAAAAAATAAACCAGGCTCGAAAGCCCAACTAGACTACCCTCCCCCCAACATTCCCCCACTCCACACTTCACCCCTGGAAGCATCTGTCACCCTAACTAATTCACCCAAAACCTCTAGCTAGGGGGAAATAAACCTCTGTGAACCATAGGTGCCAATGCAACAGGATCCAGCACCTGCCAATGAAGTACACCACATAATAATGAATTTGCCACTCGGTACCCAACAGAAGTAACAACCAGAATGAGAAGAAAGCAACGCGGGCTAGGGCCTTCATTGGAAGAGGGAGGGAGGGAGGCAAGCCTAACCATCTCCTTCGGCAGTCCTTCTTAACCCACCCCTTGCAACACAACTGTCATTGTAAGTGGAGAAGAGGCATCCAAGTCATGGCATTCCGGAAAGCTGAGACGAGGTACCCAAGTCCACCTGTGCAGAGCGAAAAACCAGTGGAGTATTTGAGATGTTCTCGACCTCCCTCCGTGAAGCCGGGTCCAAGGTAAGTTCCTCCCGGGCCGAGCCCGAGGTCTCCTCTTGCTGCGTCTAGAGCTCGGCTGCCCATTCCCACACCAGATCCAGTGTATCGAAGATGAGAGTGTGAGATTGGAAGAAGACCTTGAGGCTGGCGTGAAACAGAAGCATTTAGCGCAGGTCTAATTCACTGAACTTCAGCAAAGGAGCGCCGCCGCTGCTGCACCGCCTTTGTATGGTCAGGAAATAATTGAATCTTTGAGTTCTCAAACCGCAGACCAGGATGAGCGCAGGCCTCTTGTAATATCACGTCCTGGTCGTTACACTTTAGCAGCCTCAGGATCACAGGCCGTGGGGAGGTCCCAGGTAGAGACCTCGGCATCAAGGAGTGGCGCACCATTTTCGATGACAAAAAAGGGGGACAGTTTATTTTCAGAAACCCATGTTTTGAACCAGTCCTTCAGCACTCCAGCCAGGCCCTCTGCTCCAATGATATAGCTAGGCCGATATGTCTAAGGTTATTATGCTTAGACCTGTTTTCGACGTCCTCTGCTCTCTTCATCAAGGTGGACACCGAGGCACAGACGGCCTGGACATCTCGCTCTTAAGGGAGGAAATGTTGTCCTCGGCAGAGGAGACACGGTTCTCGACCTCTGTGGTCCTATCCACCACATTACACAGATCCTGACGCTGCAGGGAGAGATCCACTGGTAGGCCATCTACTTTAGACTCTACAGTGTGCCCCTGGAGTCCTGTATGGCCTTGAGGACCACCTCTAGATCCGCAGTCCCGTGCTGCACCGAGTCAGGCATCCAATCTGTTGAACCCTCTCCATCTTCGTTGGGGGCGGTCTTCGGGACTGTGTGTTGATCCATCTTCATTTGGGCCGGGGTTTGCAGCGGAACCTTCCCCGCCCCATCCTCCAATATCGGGAGCCCAATAATCGGGCAAGCAGAAAGCAAGAGCACTTCCAGGGCAGGGCACAGGGCGGCTCAGTGGGGGGCCACCAACCAACCGGGGCACCAGACAGCAAGTACCCAAAAAGCCAGGGAGGGGGGATAGAAATGTCTATGAGCAGTCTGTAGATGAGTGTGCTAGAAAGGAGAATTCCAGCTCAGGCCACCATACCCGGCCTTCACCCCCCAGAGCCCATCATTCCCCCCCCCCCCAATGCCCTGAAGTCAGCAGGTCCAGTGGCAGATCAAATCTTCTTCTGAGTGGCACACCCGGGGTCCCAATTCAGGTCGCAGGCAAAGGGCTATCCATCGCTGTCAGTAACTTCAGGCACCAGGTACCAGCAGGGAGCGCCACCATCACAGTGCTTGGGTAGAATCCAGTGGCACAGCGAGCAAGGGACCCACATCTGGGCATACCCATCCCACTTAAGACTAAAAGTGTTTTTTGCATTTGTCACCCCGGGGGGGACGGGTATGCCTAGACATGGGTCCCATGCCCTCCATGCCACTCGATTCAAGCTAGCGTAGATGATATGGGGTGAAACTCCAAAACCGGTCCCAGGATTCTTGTTCCTGGTCCAGGGAGGACCTGGCCTGGCAGTTCCGGCTCGACTGTTCCCAGGGAGAACAGGATCAAGACTGATTTGCATATGGCTGGGTTTAAACTATAATGGCATGGGGTGCAAAACAACAATGGATTTGGGCCCAGAGCTCTGTACTGGGGTGAATGTTTGACATTGTTCTGCATTCTTTCCATCAATTGTCCTTTTTGCATTTGTCATCCCGAGTGGGACGGGTATGCCCATATGTGGGTCTAATGCTCTCCATGCCACCGGAGTCAAGCTAGCTTGGTAGATGAGGGGTGAACCCCAGACACCGGTAGCAGGAGGCTTGTTTGCAGTCCAGGGAGGACCTTGCTTGGCAGTTCTGGTCAAGACTGATTTACATATGGCTCAGTCCAAACTGGAACGGCATGGGGAGCAAATAAAACAATGGATTTATCCCCAGATCTGTGTACTGGGGTGAATGTTTGACATTGTTCTGCATTCTGTCCATCAATGGTTCTTTTTGCATCAGTGAAAATAAAACATCAGATATTTATAGCTTCATCCTCTTGTAATTATATTAGTAAAGTATCCCAAATTAAAACAATTTCAGAGATGTCTTCCATATTCAATGTGGCCTAATAGTTTTGATCTCTACTTCCACTGACCTCTGCATTTCTGCCTTCAGAATCAAATATTTGGGGTAGGTTAGTAGTTTTTCAAGTCATTGTTATTTATCATTTAACCACCAACAGGGCACAACCTGTAAATGTGCACTCTGTTTTAGACTTTTTAGGTCTAGTCATACTATCACGTTTATAGGTTGGTGGACTGTATACAGTCGATCGTCTGTAACTCTGGGCAGTTTTTTTAAGTCTGCCCCCTCCATAGTGCATCTAGGGCATGTGACATGGTCGATTGAGAAGTTGTTACATATGTCTGATGCAAATATTTAAGCGGTATATACTTGAATCAGTAATTTCTGGATAATTGTACAGTTAATCCTGTAACCCTGCCCAGTCATCGTTCGTAATGATCCTTCCTATGTATGAATTCCAGAGCGTCCAATGCCCCTTCTCGCCAGTCACATGTTGGAGTGATGTGTAAATATGAATTACAGCCTTTTGTCCTCTGTCCAGTATGAAAGATTTGTGTTGCGTTTCATTAGTGAATGGTTCATCTATATTGCTCTGCTATGTTTTGCTATGTGCAAATGTTATTGTGTGACACAAATAAATATTATGTACCTATCTGAGGTTGTTAAATTTATTAAGCTTGCCAGCTTGAAATAAATTTACAATTTCTGATATTCACGCCCTTATCCCTATTTTCTGTCCCACTATTTCAAAACCAGAAAGTCATCTCAAAGGCAAATTTGATATATACATGGTTTTCAAATCTGAACTCTTCAAGTGGCACATCCAGCAATAGTGTGATGTGTCTACCAGATTTGATAGAATATGTTGTCTAGATATTGTCTAGTAGATGGCTTTTGCCACTGAAAACTGTGCCAGTTCCAAGGTTTGGGCCGTCTTAATAACACATCATGCAAAGTCATACAAGTATTGTCAATACTTGCCCCACAAAAAAGGCATTAAGCAAATGCATGGAAAATTGGGGTACATGGAAGAGTTGACATTAGTAGGGTGTAACTGGATAAAATGTTACTTAACGAAAGGCAAAGAAGGGCTCAAAGCACAGGCAGTCATAACACCATAATGCTCTTTCAGCAAGAAAAACATATTTCTGGCAAAATGAACCATTATAAAACTCGATAAAGTTGTGAAAATGCCTATTTAAGACATTAAAAGATCAGCAACAACCCATTACCACTGAGCACAGTCTCAAAATGTATACAACAATATTTCCTTTCATTCTGAACACAAAATTAAGAACAAAAGGAATCCCTGTGAATGCTGCACCTGACATTTCTTGTAATCTATTGTAAACAAGCCTGTTTCCCTTTTCCCCTGTAAAAAAAGATATCAGAACTACTTTGTGTACTCGGAAGAATATTGATGCCGTGTGCTGCTGTGCATCTGGATGTCTACTTTAAAACTTCAACAGGTTGTTTCACCCTGTTACTAAGTCCACAATAAACACATCTTTTGAATAAGGTAACTTCCACAAACAGTGTAAAAATGCAGTGGTCACACTCCTACTCCAAAAGCTAGACTTTGCAGATCCTAATAATTACTGTTGCATTGCTGGACTACTGAGTAATAATAAAATATGTAAAATACATGCTACTAGATATTTTCCGTCACATCTGGACATTCATAATTTATTAGATGCAATGGGGATGTGCTGGAATCACTTTTGCTGCATGTGACAGTTTACTACAAATTGTAGCTAAAAGAGGAATTAGAATCTTGCTACAGTTTGACCTCTCAGCGACCCTTGACATGGTGGACCAGTATTGAAAGGAATAGGTTAGACGTAGCTGCTAGATCAGTGCAACCCAATTTTTAGAAAGACAATCTTTACGACCCACCTATATATAATGGCCATAAGATGTGCAATTTTTTTTAAATGTAACTTAGGCATCTTGTGGTAGTGCACTGTCATTTACAAACATGACAATTTCCTTTGAAATGGCCACTAAATTTGCATTGACATACAGTTTTACTGATAAACTATATTTCACACAAATGATGATTTGTGGGAATCGTGCTTCATCAACTATTTACCATTTGTGCATCACCAAGTAAAGTATCTTGATTTATTTTGATCCTATTAAACTCTTTGTTTCTATCACATTTCAGAATGTAAGTTAGAGAATATAGCTCAGCTATTTCCATTATTCGTTGATTTACCCAGTACTTCAATATCTCGCTGCCTGTACTCTACCTCCCCCCATACAATATCAGAGCGCTCCGGACCAGGGCTATCTTGCACCATTCGCAGCTTCCTGTGTCAGGCCTCTCACAAGTATGGTCCCCTTGCCCGACTCTTGGAATGCTTTAAGTGTGTCCACCCGGGGTCATGACCTTCCAGTACCTGCTCACCAATCTGGACAGTTGGATGTAGGTTTCCTTCACCAGAACCCTCTCAACTGTGACTCGTCACCAGAGACACAGCGAAGGGCCTCTGTCTACCAGCCATCCCATTGATATATGTCTCCTGGCTAAAACCAATGTAAGGTGCAGGAATTTCCACTTTCCCGGCGTCTCGTAAATATGCCCAGCAGGCAGTGCCACGGGGAGTCCTCAAATGCAATCCCTGTTGCATCTCCCAGCTGCGCGGCCACTGAGGACCAGTATGCATATTCCCGTCGGCATGTCCATGCCAGATGTAGGAAGGAAGGACCTCCCACTCCACAGCACAGACATGTCACTGCTTTACCTGCGTACATTCTACTTAACTTAATCGGGGTCAGATAGGTGCAATGCACATAGTTGAAATTTGTCATCTTGAATCGGGCACTACATTATACCTATTTAACCACCTTGCCTGTTACGCTCCACTCTCTATCCGTCAATTGTTCCCCCAATTTGTCATTACATGCCTCTCTAGCTTCAGGGACCTTTCTAGTCCTATCTTCTTTTATTGCCTTATAGAATATCGATACAAGATGTCGGGCTACACTCAGTGTTACCAGCATGTGCAGGGTCTCCATTTGAGAGGGGTTTCTGGAAATACGGTCCATATTTCCCTGACTGTCCCTGCAAAGTTAGCGTACTATAACAACTGACCAGTCCCCACGAGAAGCATTGCAGGCCTCTGGGAATGGTATCAACCACTCCCAGGGATACAGATGTTCCACTGTTCTACATCCCCCCTCCCACCATCTGGTGACAGTCATGTCCATGCCAATATACTTGAACGGCTGCAGCATAGATAGGTCTAAGTCTCTCACAAAGGGGGGTCGCATAAAGACTCTAATAGCTGCCATCTCACACATGTCAGCCATCTGTCACATCAGATAAGGGAAATCCCTGATGACTCTCAAGCCCCTCATAAGTAATTCCATCAGGGGAGTACCCCAGTAAGTGCCACTGAGCAGTGTTTTTTCCCAATTGCCCCCACCGCCGCCCATTGCGCCACTTACTGTAGCTGCGCCTCATAATAGTACAGTTCTATGTCAGGTATGCCCCCACCCTCCTCCCGATCAAACTTAAGTGTTTCAAGTGCTGCTCTACTTCGCTTTCCTTACAAAACCTGAGAGGTCAATAGACTATTCAGGGTCTTGAAGGTGTCTCAAGTGATTGCGCTCAGCGAATTCTAGACTATATAACCATATCACAACTGTAATGATACTTATAATGGTTTTAGAAATAAAATATGTTTGCATGTCATTTAAATCATCATTTCACAATGCATTGTTGTTTTTTTGTTTTTGAAGTGGGAACAAGTTGCATGAGTAAACACTAATTATGTGGTGTGTAAAACAGGATTTTAATTTTCACAGTGCCACAAGAGGACAGGTGTACCATAGGCGCGGGCTACAGTGTTCAAGAGACGCTGATCATTTTCCCTCCCTCTGCCACTCCCACAACAAAATCAAATCTCTACCCACCAGCTGAGAACAAAGGAACACGAGTTGGCCACAATTACTCACTGGATATAACAACCAACTGGGGAAAGGCAGACCAACCCTCATATCCACCACTGCTCAAATCTTCTGCTTCCATGGGTTGTTGTCAGAGCTAAGTGGTGAGAGTAAACCCCTTCAACTCCACTTAGGATAGGCATCTTCAAGATATAAAGATTTGAAAACAAGGCCACATAGCACTTCAATGATCGCCCTTCTCACAAGGGAGATGTGTACTAAGGGCAGTAACACACACTCAATAGGCCAGTTGGGACAGGGTTCCTTCAGATATGCTGCTGGAACTGACAATGTCTCAGTCCTTTTCCTAGTTCCAATTTTCTCTATCTTGTTTTTCCCATGAACTTGACATCGCTCCCTCAGACATTTTGTTCCAGTGTTGCTCCGCTTCTGTTTCCACCACGCTCTGTGTCAGTCCCAATCTGAAGCCTAAAAAGGCCTGACTCGTCATCTTTGGGGGGAGAAGTGCCAACCCTTGTTTCTAAACTCAAGGTAATGAATAAAGGGAAGGTCTTTTCTGTTTTATGTTGTCTGCACTCAGCTTGCCGAATCATGCCGAAGGGAGGTCTTGAAAAATGGCACATTTAAAGCCTTGGAAGGGTAATGTAGTTTTGCTCTTGCCACCCTGAGAGCCTTCTCTTTCTTCTTGAATTTGAGGAGCTTTGTGACACAGCTCTCGTCCTCTGCTGTGAGCCTCCCACCATTGGTCCAACTGGATGGTACTCTTCAGTTGAATTTCTAGGGAGCCATATCCCAGCAGAGAGGACACACCAAAAACACTCCAATGTCTGAGCCCTCTGCACCCTCTGGTATGCCCCTCACTCTCAGGTTTTCTCCTCTAGAGCAGTTTTTAAAGCCTTTACTCTTGAGGATGGTAGCATGTGCTTGACATCGAAGGTCCTTCATTAAAGTGTCATGTGAGGTGCTTGTCTGTTCTAGACGGTCTGTTCTTCCTTCAGCTTCTAAAACTCTGGAGCCACGTCAGCAAGGTGAGTATTGATTTAGGACCCCATTTGCAATTTTAGATTCTGGATGCCATATGCTGTGCCAGATCTTATTTTGTCTTTGCACAGAAGCAGAAATCATTACTTAACATGATTTATGCAAAATATTTTATTCTGTTACAGACACACAAATCTGAAGAAAAATGCAAAACAAATACATAAAGTTTAATACTCCTGTCTCAAAAAAGATGTTCACAATTAAATTAAAAGCCTCAATATCATATGACCATGAATATTCTGTCCACCCTCCTTTACTGTTCAATATGACAAATTTTTCTCAGTTCGCAATAGCTGGTTCCAGTATATAATCACGGTTTGTTGTAAAAATATGCTGTTTCTGCATTGCACTGGCATTAAATCAGAAATCTTCCTGAGGAAGTATGACCATAAATATTAACCATAGTTATTCATGAAAACATTCTCAAATATTTCTTGGGGAGATAGTGATCATAATAGCATCAATAATAACAAAAACATACGGAACTTACTCCACAAATATGAATTAGTATTAGGAATCCCCTCTACAACTAAAACATAATTTACAGATATACCTTATTGATCAATAATTATGCAAATATACAGTTTATTCAGTACATATACTTAACATAATTATATAATTAATCAACACCTTAGAACTAGCTTATATGTTTTAATATGCTTACCACACCTAGGGGTATATTCACAAGAACATGTGATAAGTACCGCAAGAGTAGGGTAGCCCAACTTTCAATATCGTAGCCCAGCATGGTAAAATAACCTCGTGTCAACGTGGAATTCACAACAAGGCGGTACCATGCGATAGACACCAGGTAACGCGGACAATGTCCGCGATACAACTACCCCGACGGAGATAAAAACACAAACCACAACACCAGAAAACGTGCGATGAGCCCTTCCGCGATGAGGAAAGCAGGAATAAGCAGTGTGAGGACAGCAATACTCACGTTCAATGCGGGAACAAGCACAAGAACAACATCCGGAAAATGCCACTGAACACAATACAGCAACAGCGGAGTACCACGGATCCACCCTGGCCAACTGCAGAGGACAACATGCACACCACAGCATCCAAGCACCATGGAAGGACAGAACCCACAGGCACACCGCATGAAAGAGACCAGTGGCAGACAAATCGGAGCTGCTGGAGCGACACACCAGCGACACACCCACCGTACAGCATAAGCAGAAGTGCACCTCGCCATTGGCAACATCCCGGTACAAACAGCAACCCCTCCACAACTGAACACAGGACACAACTGGATCGGCAAATGTGCACAACCAGGCAAATGACATCTGTAACCCCAGGGACATGTAACATGACAATGCACAATTCCAACCTGTAACCTGCAAAAATGTTTAATTCACACATGCAGTGCAATTGGACATATACTACTGTCCCATGATTGCCACGGACCGACACAATGTGACGTGCTCATGAGAAGTAGGTGTCAATGATGTAGTTCCTACGGGCCATTCCTGCCGCAGCTGCAGTGGGATGTGGGCTACCAGCCCCATCACCATCATCATCGTCCGGTACCTCTGGAACTGGGATCCATGGGGCCCTGGTGCGAACACAGAGGTTGTGCAACACACAACATGCAACTATCATCTTGCACACGACGTCCGGGCTGTACAGGAGCTTCCCAACTGTGCCGTCCAGGCACCTGAAACGTGACTTCAACACGCCAAATGTGCATTCAACGATGCCCCTGGTGCGTATGTGGGCCTCATTGTACTGCCTCTGGGCGGGTGTGTTCGGGTCTCGGAGGGGTGTCATCATCCAAGGGCAGAGTGCATATCCTTGATCACCTGTGACAGGGAGAAAAGAGTCAATACTTGGTTCGGCAGGATGTGATGGCAGGCTCACTAATACAGTGACACCTGTGCTCAGGGAGTAGCCCTGGATGACTGGGCTAAAGAACGGTGATGGATCAAACCCAGATCTGTTGACTGGGTGTGAGTGTTTGATTGGTTCTAATGCTCCGTCCATCACCACCCCCTTTTGTACCGCTTTGTTCACCATAAGTTGGCAGGGTATGCTCAGACGTGAGTCCCTTGCTCACTTTGCCACTGGATTCAAGCAAGCCTGGCTGAAGACGGCTCAAATGCCAGAAACCGGTCCTAGGAAGCTTGTTTCCGGTCCAGGGAAGACATGGCTTGGCAGTTCGGGCTGGACTGTTCCTATGAGGCACAGGGTCAGACTGATTTGCATATGGCCATGTCTGACCTGGGGTGGCAGAGTGGGCAAAAGAAGGGTGATGGATCAAACCCAGATCTGTTGACTGGGTGTGAGTGTTTTATTGGTTCTAAGGCTCCGTCCATCACCACCCCCTTTTGTACCGCTTTGTTCGCCAAAAGTTGGCAGGGTATGCTCAGACGTGAGTCCCTTGCTCACTTTGCCACTGGATTCAAGCAAGCCTGGCTGAAGATGGCTGAAAGGCCAGAAACCAGTCCTAGCAAGCTTGTTTCCGGTCCAGGGAAGGCATGGCTTGGCAGTTCGGGCTGGACTGTTCCCATGAGGCACAGGGTCAGACTGATTTGCATATGGCCATGTCTGAACTGGGGTGGCAGAGTGGGCTAAAGAACGGTGATGGATCAAACCCAGATCTGTTGACTGGGTGTGAGTGTTTGATTGGTTCTAATGCTCCGTCCATCACCACCCCCTTTTGTACCGTCACAGAGGAACGGCACAGCTCCCGACTCCGCTGACGTCACCGGCTCCATAAGAAGACCTCGTCGGCGTGATGACGTCAGTTCCCTTTTTTCCGCGCCGTCAAAGCCAACGGATTTCGGGAATCGCTGTTGTTAGCGTCGTTGATACTTTGTGTATTCTCGTTATTTTTCCTGTTCTCTTTCGAGGATGTTGACAAAAGAGTCTGGATTTAAGCCTTGCCGGGAGTGTGGCAAGCACATGTCCATCACAGATCCTCATGAGGACTGTGTGTGGTGTTTATCGTCGGACCACGACGTGGATGGCTGTACCAGCTGCCGCAAGATGAGCACGAAGGCTCTTAAGGAACGGGAGGCAAAACTCTTCATTGCAAAAATGAAGAAGGAGAAGAGAGGGAGAAGAAGATCGAGAATGAGGTCGAGGTCTCGATCGAAGTCGAGGTCGGCGTCGAAGTCGACTTCGGGACATACTTCTCGAGCCAAGAAACATAAGAAAAAGAGAAGGCACTCGTCTCGACACCATTCGGATAAGAGCTCGGTGCCGAAGCCGAAGTCACCTACTCGTTGTCGGAAGGACTCTGTTTCTCCTTCTCCTGTGCCGGATTCGCCTGCTGGTCCTTCATCTCCAGTGGTCTCCTTGTCTCCGGCTTCACCGGTTCCAGCTCGGACTCCGACGCCGGTTCCATCTCCGGCGCCAGTTCCGTCTCCGGCCCCGGAAGATCTTCAAGCCCCGGGTGAGCCTGCGACGCCGCTGATTCCACCGTCGGCGCCGGTTGGCCCGAGTCCGGTGAGGCCTGACCAGTATCCTGCCTTCCCTGGACCAGGTCAGGACCCCTCGCATTACTTAAATGCGATGTATGGGGTGTTCGCTCGAGCCATGTACACCTCTGGTGCACCTGCGGGTCCGATGGGTCCAATGGCATTTAACTTGGGGGTGCCGCAAGTATATCCACAGGCCCCTTTCATACCGTTCTTTCCAACGACGCCGTCTTGGAATCCTCCGGCTCCGAGGACGTCGACGCCGCTTCCATCCTCGCCGGCTCCAGCTCGACCTCGTTCGACGCCGATGGCTCCGGCAGATCCACGCTCGACACCGGCGCCATCGGATTCGAATACGGCGCCGCCGATGATTCGGATTCGTTCCAGAAGGGAGACTCAGAGGATTATTGAAGAGCAGAGGTACCTTCAGAAGCAAGCGGAAGAGGGAGAATTGGTGGAGTCAGATGAAGTATTCGAAGAGCTTAAAGAAGCTAGTGGATTGGATCTGTCTCCTGAGTGGGAGATTACTCCACCGTCAGATGAGCCCTCTAAGGACGTTGCTCCCTACCATTCGGTTATCAGGAAGGCTGCGGAGCTGCTTGATCTCCAGTTACCAACTACGGAGTTTAAGTCGAACATTTTAACTGAGGTACTACATTCTCCCACGGCGGTTTCAGAGCCTTTGCTTCCCTTTAATGAGGCCATTGTGGAACCTGTGTTAGAGGTGTGGCGCAAGCCCTTTTCTGCTCCTGCGGTCTCTAAGACGATTGCTAGGAGATATGGAGCAGCCCCAGGGGACCCTGAATTTTTAACGTCACATCCTTCACCTGAGAGCCTGGTAATTCAGGCGGCTTGTTTGGGAAAGTCTAAGGGGGCTTTTCCTCAGGTTCCTGGGGACAGAGAGGCTAAAAGGCTAGACCAGTCAGCAAAGAAAGTATTTTCATCAGCCAGCATGGCCTTGAAATCAACAAACGCCACTTGTCTTTTGGGACGCTATGTGCACACGCTAATGGATTCGGCTAAGAAACTGGCACCAAAACTGCCTGAGGACGATAGGACTGGGTTTAATGACATCTTGGCTGATGCTCAGGCGGCAGCACGTCAGGTTATCCAAAGTGGGCTGGACACTGCATATTCTGTTGCAAGGATCATGGGGTCTTCTGTCGCAACCAGAAGGCGTGCTTGGTTAAGATCTTCAGAGTTCTCACAGGATGTGCAATCGACTCTATTGGATCTGCCGTTTGATGGGTCTGGCCTATTTGGTAAAAAGGCGGATGCTGCTCTAGAAAGATTCAAAGAGAGCAAGGCGACTGCTAAATCTCTGGGACTTCAATCTCAGTCGAGGGGGTCTTTTAAGAGGTACAGAGGATTTGGAAGGACCCTACAGACAGACCCAGCAGCAGCAAGGTTCCTCGTCCAGAGGTTTCAGGGGAAGAATCAGGGGTCGCACTCGTGGACGGCAACTCTCCTCCTCCTCTTCCTCTTCCTCAGCCCCTCCCACCACCGCAAAGCAGCCCTAGATTCGCCATTCCGGACCATGCTGATCCTGTGGGGGGTCGGCTTACCCATTTTCTACCAGATTGGGAATCTGTAACTACAGATCTCTGGGTTCTGGATCTTGTAGAAAATGGGTACGCCCTTCCCTTTCGGGAATTCCCTCCAAATTACCCTCCTTGTCAAGGGGCTTGCTCGGAGGACCACCGTCTTCTCCTGCAGGAGGAAGTCCTGAAGTTGTTTCAGAAAGGTGCGATAGAGGTGATTCCAGAACAGGAAAGGGGTCAGGGATGCTACTCCCGGTATTTCCTGATTCCGAAAAAGGATGGCAGATTGCGTCCGATATTGGACCTCAGAATCTTGAATCTTTTTCTAAAACAAGAAAAGTTCAAGATGCTCACCCTTGCTCAGGTTCTTCAAGCGCTGAATCAGGAGGACTGGATGGTGTCGATCGACTTGCAGGATGCGTATTTTCACATCCCAATCCTGAAGTCGCACAGAAAGTATCTCCGTTTCATGGTAGGGTCGCAACGGGGAACAACCTTTACAACGCAACTTTTACAACGCACTACACTTACAACGCATTTTTTACAACGCAAAATCCATTACAACGCATTCCATTACAACGCATGACACTACAACGCATTTTTAAAAACTACCTTTACAACGCATTCCATTACAACGCATACTACCTTTACAACGCATACCATTACAACGCATAATATTACACTACACTATCCAACACTTACCCTACTGTTGCACCCCCTGGAGTTAGAATAGTAATTTTGACCCCTATACTATCCAACACTTACCCTACTGTTGCACCCCCTGGAGTTAGAATAGTAATTTTTACCCCTATACTATCCAACACTTACCCTACTGTTGCACCCCCTGGAGTTAGAATAGTAATTTTTACCCCTATACTATCCAACACTTACCCTACTGTTGCACCCCCTGGAGTTAGAATAGTAATTTTTACCCCTATACTATCCAACACTTACCCTACTGTTGCACCCCCTGGAGTTAGAATAGTAATTTTTACCCCTATACTCTCCAACACTTACCCTACTGTTGCACCCCCTGGAGTTAGAATAGTAATTTTTACCCCTATACTATCCAACACTTACCCTACTGTTGCACCCCCTGGAGTTAGAATAGTAATTTTTACCCCTATACTATCCAACACTTACCCTACTGTTGCACCCCCTGGAGTTAGAATAGCAATTTTTACTCCTATACTATCCAACACTTACCCTACTGTTGCACCCCCTGGAGTTAGAATAGTAATTTTTACCCCTATACTATCCAACACTTACCCTACTGTTGCACCCCCTGGAGTTAGAATAGTAATTTTTACCCCTATACTATCCAACACTTTCCCTACTGTTGCACCCCCTGGAGTTAGAATAGTAATTTTTACCCCTATACCATCCAACACTCACCCTACTGTTGCACCCCCTGGAGTTAGAAAAGTAATTTTTACCCCTATACTATCTAATACTTACCTTAAATGCAATTTAATATTATGCGTTGTAATGGTATGCGTTGTAAAGGTAGTATGCGTTGTAATGAAATGCATTGTAAAGGTAGTTTTTAAAAATGCGTTGTAGTGTCATGCGTTGTAATGGAATGCGTTGTAATGGATTTTGCGTTGTAAAAAATGCGTTGTAAGTGCATGCGTTGTAAAAGTGTGCGTTGTAACGACATACATCCGGTCGCAACATTATCAGTGTGCGGGCCTACCGTTTGGTCTTACTTCTGCACCCCGAGTCTTCACAAAGGTGATGGCAGTGGTGGCAGCCCATCTCAGAAGGTCAGAGATATCAGTTTTTCCCTATCTGGACGACTGGCTGATAAAAGCAGAGTCGCCAGAGAAGGTGCTACATCATCTGCAGGATACAACTCAGCTGTTGTACAAATTGGGCTTTTCGATAAACGTGCCCAAATCTCACCTGGTGCCCTCTCAGCGCAACCTGTTCATAGGTGCGGTACTGGACACTACTGTGTGTCGAGCATTCCCTCCTCCACAAAGGATTCTCGACATACAGGAAATGATTCCTTTATTTTACAACGGAGCGGTCGTTCCCGTTCTGAAGGTCCTTCGCCTGCTCGGTCTGTTCGCTTCCTGCATCCTGTTGGTCAACCATGCACGCTGGCACATGAGGGCGCTCCAGTGGTGCCTCTGCAAGCAGTGGTATCAGCACAAAGGAGATCTCAGGGAGTCTGTGAGGATCTCCAGAGAAGCTGCAGCGGATCTGTCCTGGTGGAGCGTGGAGGGCAACCTGTCTCAAGGGAAGCTCTTTCATCTACCACCATCGGTGGCCACGGTGATAACGGATGCATCCACCTTAGGGTGGAGTGCTCATCTGGGGGATCTGGAGATCAAGGGTCTTTGGTCTCCAGAGGAAAGGTTGCTTCACATCAACCTTCTGGAGTTACGGGCAATTCGTTTGGCACTCAAGGCCTTCCTCCCTTCCCTTCGCGGTCAGTCTGTTCAAGTCCTGACGGACAACACGACCGCGATGTGGTATGTCAACAAGCAGGGAGGAGTAGGGTCTCTTTGTCTATGCAGAGAGGCCCTGCGTCTATGGTCCTGGGCTCAGGACCATCAGATTTGTCTGATGGCAAATCATCTGGCCGGGGTTCTGAACGTTCGTGCAGACAGTCTCAGTCGGCAGTTTCGCCAAGACCGGGCCCAAGTTATATTGATCGCCCCGGATTGGCCAAGAAGGGTGTGGTACAAAGTTCTTCTCCACCTCTCCTCGTGCCCTCCGCTCCGTCTCCCTCTGAGGGCAGACCTCCTCTCGCAGTCGGAGGGGCAGGTTCTACACCCCCACCTCCAGAGCTTACACCTTCATGCCTGGAGATTGAACGGGGCAACCTGAATTCTTTTTCTCTCCCGCCGGATGTGGTAGATGTCATTCTGTCTGCCAGACGTCACTCGACCAAATCCATATATTCCTATAGATGGTCTAAATTTGTACTCTGGTGTGGAGAGAGGTCAATTGATCCTTTGAAGGCTCGTCTGTCTAACATTCTGCAGTTTGCCCTTTCTCTTGCTCAGCAAGGCTTTGCTGTGGCTACAGTAAAAGGATATTTATCGGCTTTGTCGGCTTTCCTTTGTCTGCCAGATCAGCCGTCATTATTTAAATCACCTATTGTGCTTAGGTTTCTCAAGGGCCTCACCAACAAATATCCTCCTACTCCCTTTATTGTGCCTCAATGGGACTTAAACCTTGTATTGACTTATCTTATGGGTTCTCCCTTCGAGCCCTTACATAAGTGTCCCTTGAGACTGTTGTCTTTCAAGACGGTTTTCCTCATTGCGATCACCTCGGCAAGGAGGGTAAGTGAGCTTCAAGCTCTGAGTTCAAAACCCCCGTTCTTGACCATTCATGCTGAAAGAATGGTACTCAGGACCAGGGCTGCATTTTTGCCTAAGGTGGTAACTCCCTTCCATCTGGGGCAATCCATTACCCTCCCTACCTTTTATCCTCCCCCTCACCCTTCCAAGGAGGAGAGACTTCACCGCTTGGACCCTAAGAGGGCGGTGAGCTTTTACCTGGACAGAACAAAGGACATCAGAGTTGATGACCAGCTCTTCGTGGGCTTTGTTGGCTGCAGGAAAGGCAGAGCAATGCACAAGCGCACCCTTTCCAGGTGAATTGTCTTGTGCATCAAGATATGCTACTCCCTGGCTGGTAAGGAACCTCCAGAGGGTTTAAGGGCTGATTCCACTAGAGCAAAGTCTTCCACTTCTGTGGAGGACATTTTTAGGGCGTCAACTTGGGCCTCCCTCCACACCTTCGCAAAACATTATTGCTTGGACACCGAGGTGAGGAGGGACGGACACTTTGCTCGATCCGTCCTTCTGGTATAGAAGGGTGGACACCCTCCTCCGGGAGTGGGGACTGCTGTGGAATCTATTCACAAAGTGAGGAATCCACTGGCAGATGTATCCATTCGAAGAACAAGTTACTTACCTTCGGTAACGCTTTTTCTGGTGGATACAGTATCTGCCTGTGGATTCCTCACTGACCCACCCGCCTCCCCGTTGTCCATCCTTCTATACCTAAGGTTCTATTAATAATGTTTTAGTCTACTATTCTAATGATGGTATTTCAAAATGTATATGTTACTGTCAAAGGCATTGTGTCTTTCTTTTGCCTTTCTATTTATTCTCCACACTATGTGTGTTGATCTGCATATTGTGTACTGTGTATACTGTGTATATATTGCTGTCAGTCCGTCCGTGTGCCTCGAAGGCACGGTAAAAAGGGGCGGAACTGACGTCATCAGGCCGACGAGGTCTTCTTATGGAGCCGGTGACGTAAGCGGAGTCGAGAGCGGTGCTGTTCCTCTGTGACGTCGTCTTCGACCTCATCGGCGTGGACTGCTACAAAAGTTTCCGAATGTTGCTGGCGCAGGGATATTCACAAGGTGAGGAATCCACAGGCAGATACTGTATCCACCAGAAAAAGCGTTACCGAAGGTAAGTAACTTGTTCTTCTCGATTGCACACAAAAGTTCACCCCGAATTGACTACTTTCTTACGCATACAGCTAATATTGGCAATTTCCACAATCCCCATGCCCTCCCAAGGGGCATCTCTGATCACTCTCCAGTTAGTGTTGAATTTACACACTGGGAACAACAGCCATGGACCACGATCACCATAAATTCCTGGCTTTTAAAAATCCCTGATATTAAAAAAGAAATGTACACACAGACCATTAACTACTTTAAAGAAAATGTAGACTCTGTAGATTCGCCTGTGACCATATGGGAAGCATTCGAGGTGGTCCTGAAAGGGCAGGCCCGGTCACTCCAGGCAGGCTATATTAAGAATAAACACCAACAATTTGTCCAGAGTCATCACCGCTGGAAGATCGACTGCTTGATGGGCCTTTACATTCAAAAGCCATATCACTAACCTACAAAAAGCTCTGCAATAATTTACCTGACACATTCCACAAACTTAGAGAGCAATGGCAGGGAGACATGGGGCCCATTGACGATGAAGACTACCAAACGGCATTAATGTCCCCCAAAGAAGCAGCAATCACCCCTCGCTTCAGATTGATACAACTCCGAATTTTACATAGAACTTACATGACAGGAGTCACCTTGGTAAAGATAGGAGCCAGACTAGACACACTTTGCCTTAAGGGCTGCCAACAACCAGCTACCTTCTATCATATGATTTGGGAGTGCCCCGAGTTAAAGCCAATCTGGGAGGGGGCCACGACGCATATCCAGAGTGCCCTGGGGAAAGAAATACTTCTCACACCGCAATTAGGTCTCCTTAATATCTGGGCCCCGACTGACCTTACAGAGGTGGAACAACAAATGACCACACTAGGGTACACCCTACTTTATTTATTTTTTTGCAGAGTTTTATATAGCACGAACTTGACCCGAATCCAATCAGGTATCAGAGCGCTTTACATAGCACCCGTTACGTTACATGAGGACACACATTCATATTTTGTTAGGCACGGGGAGATTAAGTGATTTGCCCAGTGATTTGCCCAGAATCACGGGATGTTCAGCGTCATTACCGAGACTCAAACCCAGTTCCCCAGGTCCGAGGTCGAGCATCCTAGCCGTTAGGCCAACTCCTCCCACCCAACTACTTAAGCGAGAAATTGCAA
Organism: Triturus cristatus; assembly: GCF_964204655.1. NCBI lineage: Eukaryota > Metazoa > Chordata > Amphibia > Caudata > Salamandridae > Triturus > Triturus cristatus. The sequence goes on along the minus strand of NC_140592.1, from coordinate 240,975,663 downwards.
GAGGTTGGGGGGATGATGGAAGCACCTTCTCCCTAAATGTAGATGAAAGAATTTGATAAGTGCATGATTGCAGACGGAAGTCTTCAAGTCATGAGGGTGTCACAAAAAATGGGATAGGAAATGGGGTAAATGGAATACGTACCGTGGTAATCTATTTATTTCTCCATTGGTGGAATTGGAAATGCGTCATGATAAAGAGAGAGATACTGAAATATTGTGATTGTGATTATACTCTCCAATGTAGCCGGGATGATGTATTAGACCAGTATTTGGAAGATTATATGGAACATGTATGCGATTTTATTATTAAAACTAATAAAAAGAATTTAAAAAAAATATATGTATTCGTGGTTAGCATCAGTACTAGACAGCATATTCAGTAGGCTTCTTATTTCTCACAGTGGTACATACAGTGGAAAAAGTTTAGCATTTACCAAAATTGGTAGACCATAAGCCTAATACTAACTAGAAATCTGACGCTTTGGCAGAATCTCACTTTTTTAGACAAGCTTAGAAGTGAGGCACTAACCTGGAACTTGAGCGGGGTGGTTGAGGTGGCTTGGACTTTTTTTAGGTCTTGCCTAGGCAGCGCGCATGCGCTGCATAGGAAAGAGACCTTAAGTCATCGGCACAGCTTTGCGGGCAAAAACGTGCACGCGTTGCATTGCTTCCAATGGCAACGAGTGCATATCTGACAATTCCCTCAAGGGAGCGAGTGGCGCCATATGGTAGCAATTATCGCGCTCGCTCCAGCAAGGGAAACGCAGCCTGCTCTCGGCCGCACTCCCCCACCCCCTATTTGTGCGAGGCGCGCACACTTATCTATGTTTGGTAGGAGTTTCTTTGCAGGAAAGTTTATGGTAATCTGCTACTTTGCACTCCAAATGTGCAATACTGGTAATGCGGCTCTTAGTTGGTTGCTGCAAGGTTTTGCCCATATAGCATACAGGACGAGAGTCACCAAATGCAAATAGAACAACTCAGACCAGGGAGGAGTTAGTCATGGCTTGGTTCATACAGTAGCTCTAGGGAACTCTTGAGCCTTGCCCCACGCACAGCGGAGCCAAGAGTTTGACTGTGTGCCATCCATCAGTGGTAGAGCTGTTTATCTCATGGGCAGAGCTTTGTCGCTTATTACTCAACTCTTTACTTTAACCCGCTCTGTGCCTTGTTCGGGTGTTTGTGAGCCCTCCTAGTGTCACAGGGTAAAACATATTGTACGGATTTTCTCACAAGAACCGCCCATCCCTCCCAGCAGCGTCTGGCCAAGAAACGGTGCCTGCTGCTGAGCCGGAGGCGCTCACAAAAGCAAACAAGGCAAGGGTTATATTCTAGACTGGGAGAACACTGCATTCCTCGGTGGGGTAAAGGGCGAGGTGGGCATGTTCTATTAGTTTTGGAATTCTAGCACAAGTGCGTCTGGAACTGCCAGGAGCGTGCCTAGGATCAGTTATAGCAAGCATGAACTGTTTGGGGACTTTAACACAGCCATATTTTGTCTACTCTGTGTGTTTCTAATACCCTTGCCCCAGGCCAGCAATCTCACAGTCGCTGTGCTGCAACTGTGCATTCCTGCCCATGGGTGGACGCGGCGGCATTGTCCGCTCCATTGACGGCTGCAGCCTTGAGAGCACGAATGGTGGCATGAGGACGGAGGGCGCCAAGAAACGAGAGAGATGGCAGTCACCGCACTACCCTTCCAGGTGTTGTAGTTTTCTAGTGGTAGTTTCTGCAACCTTCCAGTACTCTCCTCCCCAAAAGTTAGCTATTAGCTTTCACTTAATTCGCACTGGGAGCTCACTGTCTTGTACTAGGTATTCACAACCCTTACAGCCCTTTATCGATGGATTGCAACACAAAAGGAAGTTAGGCATGGCTGTGACCCTCCCTGTTGCTTTTAATGAATCAGGGAAAAGTCAGCATAATGTCAATATATATTACTTTGTCATACAAAAGATAACCATGTTTGGGGCAACGGGCGGCCTTCACTATACACACCCCTGCTAATCTATAAACGACAAAACGGGTCTCCACAAATGATAAGGCAAACTAGGAAACATATCAATGGCATACATACACACAGTGATAACCCCGGAACCTCGCGGCCAGTAGGTCAACAATTACACCGATAAACAAGCATTGACAAAGCCAATAGGTCTCTCCTTTGAGAGCTGTTTGATTTAGCAATGTTTTGTAGCTATGCTGTATAGCAGCGCGGATGCTTTGCAGTGTGGCTTAAAGTAATTTAAACAAGCATTGGCATAGCCAATAGGTCTCGCCTCTGGGACCTTATAAGTGTTTTGTTATCCAGCACAATATCCTTGGTGCAACAAATTCAACTGTTGCATAGCTAAAAACTTATAAGGTCCCAAAGGCGAGACCTATTGGCAATGCCAATGCTTGTTCTACCTGTTGTGATAATTTAGGGATTGAGCACTCTGAAAATTTCTCCAGCTGCAGAGCCTTCCAATTGCTAAATGTAAGGCCTTCGGGTGTCATAAATTATTTAACCTCCCTGAGTCACAACAACATTTTTACTTTTCTAAGGAGAATTGGATCCTTAATTGATTGATGAGAGTGCACTAATTTTCACAAATATAAGAAATGTGCAGGTTTTTTTGCAATGTACATATTATATTATTTACCAGAAATCCTATGAAAAATCACCAGTATATATTGCATCCATATGGGAGATGTCAGATTAATCAGAGTATATGGGCCCATATATTATAAAGCACTATATCACACTAGATGACTATTTGGCCTATTTGTTTTTGAGAAATTAGTAAATATCTGTGTAAGGAAATTGCTTCAGAAATTTCACTCACTTAATCGGGGGTATTTCCAAATATTCCTTGGGTACACAAGGACTATTTCGAATGTTGTGTTTTTGCATATTTTATCATTTTAAGGAACTGAAAATCTATTCAATTGCCCAACTAAATACCTCACATGACAAAACTGAAATGGACTATGGGTTGTGAAATCATTTATAATACACATCAAGAGGTGAGCTGGTGAGTTTACTAGTGTATTGAGATTGTTTAAAGGTTGAATAATAACTACAAATTGAGTTAAATAGCGGAGGAAGCTGCAAAGAAACTTGTATGATCCCACTGATGATATTTGCAAAATATATGGTTCCCATTGAATTGAGATTCCCAAGTGCTTCAGGTCAGCCAGAAGCTAAAACTGTTATCGGAAGGCAATGGCACAAATTAGATATTAAGAGGTCTTGTAATCTCACCCAGGATAGTATTCCTAAGCATGACTCGAATATCAAGTCAGCTGTACAGAAGATGAACTCCTGGTTAGTATCTGGCTTTCATTACCTTATTCCTGTGCATACTGGTGAGCAGAAACAGAGGTCTTCTGCTTCCTGGTTTGACACAAAATTGACTGAGGAAAAAAGTGCTGTAAGGTGCTCAAGCGCACCTGGAGCAAATCTTACAGTGCCACGGCAAAAAAATGTATATGAGGGCCATTAAAGTTTATCATAAAATGGCTATGCTATAGTACAAAGCTTGCTTAAGCCTACAGGAAACACACTTTCTGTTTAAGTGTCCGACAAGAAATGTGACAGGCTTGCGGATTACTTTATGAAAAAAAAAAGTCAACATTAATGCACATTTTCCTGGTAACATCCTCTGATCTGATGCTGGTTGCCCTTTTCCAAAGACTGTTCAGGGGATGGGCTGTTGGGGGTTGAATTGCTGGACGCTATCTCTTCTAAATCCCTTATGTGCAAAGTAAAGTCTGGCTCCCCTGATGACTCTATCAAACCAGAATTGATGCTCAAAGTTCAGGAGAACCTCGTTCCTACATTTGTCTAGCTAGTCTCTCTTTGACCACTGCTCTGGTGCCCATTGCGTGGAAACATGCCAAAGTTAATCATCTTTTTTTTTTAAAACCTTGCTAAATCCAGCCCTGCCTAAAAACCATCGGCTCATCTCTCTCCTACCTGTTTTGTCTGAAGTGGTGTAAAAACATGTGAATAATCTTCTGGTGGACTTCTTAGAGAAGCTTCAGCTGTTCCACCCCTTGCAGAATGGGTTAGAGCAGCCCACAGAACTGAATCTGCTCTTCCTAAAGTGACTAACGCCCTGCAACAAACCACTGATGATGGAGGTTCAGCAGCGCTTATTCTATCAGACTTAAAAGCCACTTTTGATACGGTGTCCCATGAGGTGCTTCTATAGCAATTACACGAGATTGGAGGAGTACGGGGCGATGCATGGGTCTGGTTCTTCTTTTTATATGCGATCGATCCTTTCATATCTCCACCTTTTTCATCTACTAAGAGAACTTTGGGTAAGAAGGTCCCTTAGGGCTCTGCCCTAAGTCCCACCCTTTTTAACATTTATGTAAAGCTGCTGGCTGGCGTGGTGAAATGTTTTGGGATATCTTATGCAGATGAAACCCGGCTTATTGTATCAACGTCAGTTGAGTCTGCAGACGGTGCTGTGAATTTTCAGAATTGTATAACCGCCCTTGCTAATTGGATGCATTCTTACTGCCTGAAGTTGAATGTCAATAAAACAGAGATTCACTTGTTAGGCAAACATTGGCATGAATGGGAAAATCACTGGTGGCCTAGTGTGCTCGGGCCCCCTCCCTAGCCCAAATCTTCTGTAAAACATCTGGGTGTCTGGTTTTATGAAATGCTATTGTTAGAACCACAAGTTAATGTGTTGTCTGCTGTCTGTTTTGACAGCCTTAGTATGCTCATCCAGTCTTTAATCACCTCTCACCTCAACTATTGCAACATCCTGTATTTGGGTGCCACCAGGTATGTGAAAAACAGGCTGCAAATTGTTCAGAACGCCGCGGCAAGATTACTTTCCACCTGCCAAAATTCGGCTCAGGCTACTTTGTAAACTGCACTGGCTTCCGATAGAGAAATGCATTGAGTTCAAGGCTCTGTGTACAGCTCACCGGATTCTGAACAAGCAGAGTGTGTGTAATTTGTCGTCCTAGCTTCAGCCATGTCACCCTATCAGGTCTCTATGATCAGCAGACTTAAATCTGGCGGTGGTAGCTCGATAGCTCGTATCAATTTGGCTACGAAGTGAGGGCGCTTCTTTCGAGCGATAGGTTCGGTACTATGGAACAACCTGCCTATATATCTACAGGAAACTTCCAATCACTTCTGCCTTAGAAAGCCGTCAAAGACCTGGTTTGCAGCATAGGTCTGTTTCTGTTAAGGGTTATCTGTGTTGTAGCAGGCCAGTGCTGTGAAGCCCTTTAGGGGGGCAGCTATGCACTTTATAAAGTATAAAATAACATATGTGCATTTATTTATGTTCCTTTCTGTGCATGGCTAAGGATCACGAGCAGCTGATTTGAGTGGCGCCGGGCTGGTATCAGAAACTGGGGACAGGGCCTGACTGTAGGCCAGTCCTGCTTCCAGAGGCAACTAGGCATTGCTCAAGGCCATGCACAGCTGGTTTAGGTGGAACTTAAACTGAACACAAGGCCTTGCTGTGTGCAGGCCCTCCAGCCAGAGAACCATGCCTGAGGGTTTCTTTCTCACTTTTTGTATTGGACTAGAGAGTTTGCTGGACACAGTTGATAGCTCTGCACAGCTGGACTGCATAAAACAGGGTACCGGTGCTTAATTTGTGAAGAATTAAGTGCCGAGTCCCCTCTCGGAAGGCCACTGCAGCCTACACCATGCGTTGCCCCAGCCAGACTTGCCAATGACAGTACCAACATAATAGCTCACCATCGCACTCCTACAAGTGTGACAATTCAGACTATTTCAGGCCACACAAAGCTATAATAATGGTGTGAGAGGCTGGCATTATTCATTTTCAATGTCATTTGACTTAATATACACAGGGGCATATTATCAAGGAGATGCGATAATTATCAGAAATCGCACTTAGCGCGATTTACTTTTTCGCTGGATTACATCTCCGTGTTAGCGACGTATTATCAACGTTTTGCTAACAGGCAATGAAATTCCAGCGATAGAGGCCGAATATCAGGAATAGCGCGTGAAATCCAGCGATGATTTCACAGCGCTAAGGAGAAGCTTGCTGATAGGGGAGTGTGGACCTAACCTGGCAATCCACCTCCCATTATCAGTATGCCTAAGTCAATTTAAAAGCAGGCGTTACATTCCTGCGATAACCACGGGTAGCGCGGTTATGTTTATCGCTTCGCGGGTCTGCTGCATGGCTTGTAAATATCGCGAAGCAGTGTTAGCGAGTGTTCCCATGTTGTGCTCAGGAACGCCTACTTTGCATGTCATTAGCGATATTGATCGCTGACATGCAAAGTCGCAAGGAAACAAGCGCTAACGCCTGTAAGCGTGTCCTTGTGAATAGGGTGTAAAAAAAATCGCTATGTGCCGAAAAAGCGGCGATGTTTCCCTTGATAATATGCCCCACAGTATTTGTGCACATCTCAGACAGCGCCGCAATGAGGTGGACTGTCACTAGAGCCATTGCTGACAATTATGTGCCAGTGCCGAGCACTGGAAACCACCGCCTCAAATTAAGCACAGCAGGCCGGGTTGCTGGATCTCACTAGTATGTGGTTTGAAAGCATGGGTGGCAGACAATCACAAGCTAGCATCTATTTGATCAGCCTTTTCTGTGCCGCCTCCCTAATACATCTAATCACATTGAGCATCTTTGTGTTAGCATACTTGCATGTTTGACATCTTGAATGGAATGTTTTCTTTAAAATATAGCTATAAAACCTATCACGACTGTAATGATGCTTATAATGGTTTTAGAAACAAAATATGTTCGCTCGTCAGTCAAATCATCATTTCACAATACATTGTTCTTTTTTCTTTTTGAAGTGGGAACAAGTTATTTGGTTTTAAAACAAAGAAAACTGTATGAAAATACCGAACCTCCGCACAGCTTTATTAGTCTCAAAGACTTGAATCCATTATCTTCACCAGAAGAAACTCCCTATGGCAGAGTAACAGGTAGGAAAGTTTTTAAGCCGTGAGAAACATTATTCCAATGAAAAACTCTGTTGCACAATTTCTTATGTGAGAGGTGTATGTTGTCAATGTTGCTCGCAAGATTATCTCTGTTCAAAATGATCTTACTGCTAGCTACTTTCAGGTTCTTTACAATGGTCAAAACATCCATGGATCATAGTAGCACCGACTCTGTCTGATCTGCACCATCTAACTTAGATTCTGATGGTGTGATGTGCAAATGTGCCCCCCTGCCCCCAAATAACATGATTTGAAGTCAGGCCCCCCCCCTCCAAAACTTTATGGCAAGAATTGGAGGAGGGGCAGGGCTTAGCGCAGGGGCCGGGGCTTATGAGATCATTTCAGGGAGATGTTTTCTATGCCGTACAAACCACTATAAATGTGGGACTTGTAAAAAACCCAGATCTGTGATTGGGGGTGAATGTTTTGCCAATGTGCAACATTCCGTCCATCATCTTGTGTGTTTTACTTGTAAAATAGCACATTCATCAAACAAAAACATAAGGTAACCAAGAAGCTCTGCTCCCCATCATTTGGGTGTGGTGAGCCCGTCACAATCCTCGGCCCCAATGCCATTGTACCTGCTGTACTAAGGATAACCGTGGCCCTGAGTAGCAAGAAATCTCCTCCAATTACATTACACTAGGGTACATTTTTTTCGGTGCTCAGATTAAGTGACTTTACAAGAATCACAGGATGTTGAGCGAATGCTGGGACTTGATCCTGGAATGAAGAAATGGTCCGTGACTGCTCAAGGAAGAAATGAATTACAATAGTTCCTGCTTGTGTCCACAATTTTAGCCAGACACAAGTAATCAATACCATATAAAGTTGAAACTACATACCTAGAAACAGTATTTAAGAAACTTTAGGGCGTACAATTAATGTTAAAAAAGGAAAAAGAGCGCCAAAAGGTTATTTAAGTTTCAGTATATTTATTCCATATACTTGAATTGTAATCAAAATGTATTTGCCATTTTGAAAAGATGCAGAAGGTTGCTCGAAAAGATAGGGGGGGTTTAGAGGGATGGTTGTGCTCATGATGAAAAGGGATAGGTGAAAGTCCCTAGTTTAAGAGTACACACATTTTAAATGGTTATAACAACAACCTGGTAATAAGACCAGTATCAAGTGGCCTGTCCTAGAAAAGATATTTACATCATGTTTATACAGTTTCTTTATAAGTGCATAAATGCAACATCGCAAGAAGGGGAGAAATACGATACAGGCCCTCTGTGGGTGGGGAGCGTCGACGTTTCGACTCGACTGGTGTGTAGAGGGTAAGTTAAACCTCCGCTGCGAGTCTTCTTCAGGACGAGGGGGGGGCAACCTAGTCCTGGTGCCGCACCGGCATCACAGGCTCAACAACCATGAATGATGGGATTGGCCAGGTCGGTATAATCCCCTGGGATGAGGCTAAATTCCACTGTCAGAGGACCAGCCTTGTGAAGTCCTCTACGATATTAGAGACTGTGATTATATTAGGTGTGCACTCCAAATCCGCAGGACGACTTTCTCGAGGTGTGCGGCGCCCGCTTCTATCCAAGGGCCTTCCCTTCTGAACGAATCTTCAATGGAACCACAATGGAATAACATAATCACGGTCTCTAATACCGTAGAGGACTTCACAAGGGTGGTCCTCTGACAGTGGAATTCAGCCAGAATTTGTGGAAACTTTGGAGATTGTTTGTTTCTCTGTGAAAGCATGTTAGGAAATTGAAGTTGAACTCAGAGAAGTATTCTAAGGATTTAGGTCATGTTTAGAAAAGAATTTGAAATCTCTGAATTTGAATTAACTTGGAGGAATATAGAACTATGGGCCAGATGTAGGTAGCTTTGAGTTTGCGATTTCCTGATAACAAATTTTTGCGATTCGCTATTAGAAAATCGCAAGTAGCTATGCACACAGTGTGTTTTACGCTGTTTGGATTCCCAGTGGGTTGCATTGACCTTGGGGACCCCTTCCCATTTGCCAATGGGGAACCATCAACTCGTAGTTGGTGGTGAAATGTGAATGTTTTGCAACTGTATTTCGGTCGCAAAACATTCATACATACCACTGCGAGTTGCTATTTGGAAGGGACGCCTAAACAAACCCCTTCCTAATTTTGAATTGCCTACCCATTGGGTGATTCGCTAATAGGATGCCGAATCGCAATTTAGTTTTTGGTGTATAGTAAAAAGCTTTTTTCTAGTCGCAAACGGGCGGTTTGGGAGCTGAAAAAGCTCCTGATCCTGCTTCCTGATGCAGCTCCAGCACTGGTGACATCTGAAGCCTACATATAGTTTTAGCTCCTAGAGCTGACCCTGTGCAATTCTCAGCCTTGCCCTAGGTGGTGCTGGCCTAATTCCTCCACATTCCTTCTGTGCGCCCTTGGGCCCCTTGGAGCCACTGGTCTCCTCATTGGGCTTCTATTTGCATTTATTCCCTCTGATCGCATCAGCCCTTCTCTCCATTCCCCTTGCACCGTTCCAGTGCAGGTCTATACTATTCCACTAAAGGCCTCTCTGATGGTGCCTCCACTGGCAGCTGCCATGTCTTGAAGCTGCCAGTACCACCATCAGAGCCACTGCACTTAGCTGCAGATTTTCCCAAGACCTACCTGATGCGATTAAGAAACTAGGTACACTGGCTGGTGGAGGTATCTCAATATAGACCCCCTATCAAGGAAAAAGTACTTCCAGAAGTTGCACAAACAATTTGGCTCAGGCTCGGTCAGATCCAGATGCCTGACTTTGTGGGGCATGCAATGATGAGAGCAGCGAGGTGGGTAAAATTCTCAAGCACTGATGCTGCAGAATATATAGCCCTACAAAGTGCACGTGGACTGGATTCCTATCCGGAAGTTGACTTAGAGTGTCCTTCAGGGACTCTTTTCGAGTGGGTAGCATTATTTACTTCTGTCCTGTGAAAGGCTTCTGAAGTCCTGGAACTGCCCTTTCCCATGGAGAGAAACAAAGCAAACATCCTCCCTGAAATTCTGCAGCCATAATCTTCAGCCTCTGAGTCCTTGCTCCCTTTAAATGAGGCTTTGATGGAGCCCATTATAGTCACATGGAGCAGGCCAACTTTGGCCACGGCGGTGCTCTATCAGGTCAGATTTCCCATTGCCATCGCTACAGGAGAACAGAGACCCCTTTGGTGAAGGATAGCTGAACAGGATTTGCTGCTCCGGAGAAGAACGTGGCCAGAGCAGCTGTGAAGTTTGGTCGACCCATGATGCACCTTGGACGGATAGGCAAGCAGGTTGGTCCCGGTATTCCCTTGGTTCTCAGAGCAGTTTTTATCCAAAGTTGAGATTTGGCTATCTGGGCACTTTGAGCACCACCACCAAGGGTCCAGGACTGGAGGGCACCACTTGGGGGCTGGGACTCACTCAGACTGGGTCCAGGTGCAGGTTCAGTATGGTGGCAGCCTGTTATATCACTATGGCTCTAAACAGGAGGACAGCAAACTAGCACTTGCAGTTACTTTGGCAGTCCTAGGTTTAAGTGATAAAGCAGGGCAGGACTCTGAGGGTTCAAGGCAAGCTCCAGGCCAGGCATCAAATCAGTCCTTCCAGGTGCAGCAAAGTAGTTATATGGAGTCCACAACATTCCACAGAAGCAGGCAGTCCTCTGAGAGTCCTCCCGCAGATCCAGAAAGTGAACTGAAGAGTGGATCTGAGGGCCATATTTTAATATACCTGGTGGTAAGGAACAGTAAAGCCATTATAACGCTCCCTATGGTGAGGGGAGTATTATTTCTTTCTTTCCAGAAATTCAGATTCAGGGGTTTTTTTTCCAGAAAGAAAATAAGAATACTATGTGCTTCAGGACTGGGTCCTTCCAGTGCAGCCCTGTAGCAAACAATAAAAATGCATTGTCAGGAACCGCCGTGCTGCAAGTCATTTCTAAATTAGGTGGGGGGGCCACTCCACCAAGGCGATGGAGTAATTTACTCCGTCCCCATGGCTTTCCCATGGATCATCCACCCTGATACAAATCTGGGCCTAAATTCATATTCTTAGCTTGATTTGAAGCAGAATGATATTTATCAAGCAGAATAATGTATGGGTGATAGGCTGCCTCAAATTAAAAAATGGTATGCGCTGATAAAAAGAGAGCATGTATTTAGAGTAAAAAAGACAGAGTGATGTGCTAGAGCCAATTATATCGCTTTGTTGTTTACAAATAAAATGAATATTGAAAAGCTCCAAGTTTCCCATTAAGATAATAAAAGTAAAAAACATTTTTTGTTTCTTTATGAAGGATGTACATACTTGTCTGTATTTGGGCATATTTTTCTAAATCATAGAAAGTGTGTAGGCATGGGTCCCCAACATATGTGACATATATTTCAGTTAGCAGGGATAAATTAAATTAAAATATGAAAGAGAAGCTGAAAGACTGGAATGAGACTTACCAGTTGATGTTAATTTGTTTGTTTGTAGCCTTCAACTGAACATTTGTAACTCAACATTGAACACAAAGAAAATGCATCAATGTTTGAGAACTGTGTTTATTGCAGTGTACTCCTTCTTGATATTTCCTCCTTGCATCAGACAGGGTATATTATTTTAGACAAATGTATTTGAGAGTATAAGAAGCAAATGTGAATTTGTTTTATCTTCCAGCAGACCTCAAGCCTTCCTCAGCTGGAGCTGAAGTGTCAGAGAAACTTCCACCCATCGCCAGTGCACCTCCTTCTTCAACTGGTCACTCGAGGGCTGGTGACCGTGTTAGTGCACCTCCACCTTCAAGTGGTCACTCAAGGGCTGGTGACCGTGTTTCATTGAGGTAGACATTTTCTGTATATAAAAACCGGGAAACCACTGAAGCATGAGAGAGCACATTCACATTTAGTGGAGTAAAAGACAGCAAGCTTTCTCATTTTTATGCTTACTTTTTTAGGGATATTAACCTTTAACCGTTATGGATGTTCCTTTTCAGTCAGGAAACCACAAATAAAATAGTGCTTGCTACAGCTACATAGCTCAAAGTAATTAAGCAACTTAGTGCAAAGCATAAAGCTCTGATTCCAAATTTGGAGATAAATCCCAAACCGCAAATCAGGCGCTAAGATAAAGAAGAAAGTCAGACGATGAGAATGACATCTATCATGTGGCTCCACCTCAAGAAGAATTTACAGCAGTGTTTTGGCAGAAGAAGAAGAGTCATAAGTGTAATACGTCAATCGTAAAGATGTTTCTTGCTTGATTCCACTAAGGTTCCTCCAACCCTTGGATTATTCTTAGATATCTATGTTGCTTATAATGTGGATTGCCTTTGTGAAATGAGTCAGTTTGAGAAGGGTCTTATTTGTTCTAGGGAATTAGCCAAAACAAAATCTGCCTACATGCTATTTGATTTCAGAAATGATATCTAAGGCGCCAGATAATGTTCTGCTTCATCTTAGATTGTTTTCTGGTCATCCTATCATTGACTACTTCAGCTGTTACTGAGAAGGATGGTGAAAAAATAGGAAGGAAAGTTTCATCAACATGCCTCTAGATGATATAAGCGATGTAAAATGTAGTATTGCTAACCTCATTTGAAGGGGAGCAATAGGAGAAGCTACCAAGTTTTTTGCCAAATGACAACCAACAAAATGTCAAAAATATCCTACAAGAAGTCATATCGTGCTCTACGTGTTGTGTGAAAGCAGATGATGGATTATGGCAGATGACATTTTGGATGTGGTGTAGACTTGTTTGGCAAAACACGAGGGGAACCTGTTAGGATTCCACCAAGCAGCACAGCCATATACTTCAATGAATCAAATGAATTAAATTCATCTCGTTTACTCCTATATTTTTCCACATTTTCACACTTGCGTTTAATCCTTTTTAGTTTCAATTTTTTCAATCCATTTTACTCATTTCAGTTTTGTTACGAAGTTGTTCAAACAGACACAGGAGCGCCGTGAAGTTCCAAATGTCACAATTTATTAAAAGTAACCCAATGCATTTCGGGATCACAATCCCTTCGTCAGGGTTATCTAAAATATAAAAATAATAAATTTTACGAGATGCTAACAGTATTACTGTATCAATATTAAACTTCTAATTCACCTGTTAGTTCATTTTCTATCATTTTACTCTGCAATCTTTAAACCAACGAACCATCAGAAAGCAAAAAATACAGCATTACAAAATCTATTCAAAGAAGCTTAATACAAAGTATTAAGGAGCAACCCTTCAACCAAAGCAACCTAAACTTTGACGAATGTTTAAGTCTGAATCAATGGGATAAATCGACTTAACCTTCACCTTAATTAATCATTATGCTTACCATGACATGTGCTGTAATACATTCTTCATTTAAAAAAATAAAAATAAAAAAAACCTTTCGGGATACCCATTTCCTTAATTCATATATTTCATTTTGTTACGTGCTGAAGCACGCTGAACCCTTCCGATGGAAAAACTGCATCAGCTCTTCAATGCCTGTTCGCGGTTTTAAACCCTCCCTCTAGTGGCTAGTCACGTGTCTCTATACTAAAGCTATAAGGAACACTAGACTGCTGAACACTTCAAACAGCGAATTCAGTCACCTTCCACCCCAAGTTCATTAAGACAAAACTACATGTCCCAGAGTACATTGCCCTCCATCCCTCCACCAGCGTTACTTGCTCCATACCCAAATAATCCATATAATCAACTGTTGTAATTTGTATTTTAAAAGCTGCTTAAACAAAATGGACAAAAACCACACATTTAGTTCTCCATTGTCCGTATAATATTTCAGTCAACATTGGTATCCATAATTAACAGTTACATATTCCTTCCGAGCCATTTCAACAAACAGCTGATAGCATCTTTTTTCAATCCAAAACACGGACTCCTGTGTGGGTAATCGTAATAAACGCTCTCGTAGACTTGTTTGGTACAGATTGGCATGAAATCCTTAACATGGATATGGATTGGGTGAAGGTGATGGGATAAGTATTGATTAAAGAGCACTCAGTGTTCATGCCTTTCGAGGAAGGCTTAACTGGGGCACAGATATTCTATTATACTTTTGCAATGTCCCTACCTGCAGCAGACATACACCTAGTATCATCTGATTCCACTACATCCCCTCAACTGACAAGATGCATGGTAACATACCCTACGAATGAGGGACCATAAGCTACGGAAAGGATTTGACCACAGCTCCGATGAACTAAACCACCTCTATTTTACCAATCTCCGCAAAACCGAACCTTTCAAGAAATCAAATGTCTGAAGCCTCTCTTCAAGGTCGCAGGTGAACCTTGTTAGATGTTTTTTCCTTATCCTTATGGGCTCTAATGAGGCACAGATTCTTTTTTTCTCTTTTGCTTGCTGTTAGTTCATTGTATAACTTTAGAGCCCGAATCGTATCACAAAATGACAACCAGTGCTTTGCAAAACATCAAATATATAACAAACTTTTGAACCTATTTAGAAATGCATGAAGCACAGGATTTCCACTGGTGGAGATTCAGCTGGTTCTATCAATGAAAGCCCTTAGCCTGGCAGCCATCTTCCACAGACTCACCAGAGTACAGAGAAGAAGTATCTGCTCTATTTGGGATGGGGGTGGTGAGGGGGTGTAGAACCTGCTATTAGAGTTCTATGCCCTGGCTGCCCCACAAGGCATATCGTTCCAGGCATGAAAATCAAACTATGATCCTGACAAGAAGAAAACTCAATGCGCATCATTGCCATTACTTTTCTTTTGTTTATGAAAAACAAAACAAATTACGAACCAGGGCCACAACAATATCTCACTCGGTCAGCAAAGTGTTCTGTCTTCATTGCATTGATGAGACCGTTATTCCTCTGAAAGCAGTGAGTCATCGAAAATTAGATCCCCACCTGGTTGGCGAGAATCTCATATCAGGGCGGGAGGAGCAGACACTACAGCCTTCACCGACGTGACAGGCTGACAAGCCCTCCACTTTACTCTAAATGACTCTGAGAGCATTTACCATCAGCAGTGGACTATAAGACATACCCTTAGTGCATTGTTAAAGCTCCTAGCTTTTCGGTGTGTTAAGCTGTTAAAATTGTTTTTTGGGATTCATGAACAAGTTCAAGGAGTATCTCCTGAGGGAAAAGAGAGATGACTTTATGGGCTAAAGACTGATAATCTGGGGAAGTACAATGGATAATGCGGATCTACCTACTGAGGATATTTGTCACAGAGTTTCTATGAGATGTTTTTTATAGCTCAGGTTGTAGTCATTGACCCTAAAACATGAACAAATGGGTGAAGAGAGAGAGAGATTCAGGGTGCTGGCTCTTCACCAAATGCTCTCATATCTCCAGCTGGGTGATTGATTGGCTGTGCATTTTAGACTTGCAGGACACCTATGTTCATGTACCTATATGCAAAATTGGCAGAAATTCATAACATGTAAAGTTGACATGAATCTTAATCAGTACAAGGTACTGCCATTTCCTCTGAAGGTAGCACCCAGAACATTTTCATAGGCTGTGGTAGGAGGTCAGGCTTTCCTCTGCAGAAAAGGAGTGTTTGTTTACTTGTACTTGGACAATTGGTTGCTCAAGACATCCTAGGCTTGATCTTCAAGCTGTGTCTTGAACCGAATGAAAAGAAGTCATTGTGCATGTGTTGTCACATGCTCTTCCGTCCTTAAGATGGTGGTGCAAAAGGAAGAGCCTATGTCTGAGGTACCCCTTCTTCCTCTTCTGCACCCACAGCCTGTGATAACAGATGGCTGTCAGGAGGGATGGGATGCACCAATGGTCAGTCCCTCAAGGGTTATGTTTTCCAATGGAGGAACAGTATCATATCAACATGCTGAAGTTGAGGGTGGTTTACCTGGCAAGGAAGTCTTTTCTACTGATAAGCAAAATGGGACCTCCTCTGCATCAGACAGATAATATACCAATTATCTACTATCTGAACAAGCAAGAAGATACAAAATCCAGAGGGGCATATTTACAAGCTCCTATCTCCACAGGAACGTTACATTTAGGTGTTGTGGTGGGTGTTCCACCGCAACACCCATTGATTTTGAAGCTGCCCCATATGTACAAGGGCAGCATAAATATGGGGCAGTGCCAAAATCAAGACCATTGAAAACCTGGTCTTAAACAGGTGCAACGAGGAGAAATGTTTCATTTCTCCTTGTTTTTGCTGTTCCTATGTGTACTGCATTGTGCAGCATACATAGAAACAGCAAAAGGCCATTGATTGTTTATGTGCAGGAAGGTGTCCCTTCCTACACATAAACAATCAATTTTAAAAAATGACGTTTTGCAACTCTATGTGTACTGCATTAAGTAGCACACATAGAAGTTACACAACATGTAAAGATTGTTTATGTGCAGGAAGGTGCAGGAACAATCTTCCCCTACAACACAGGCACCTTTGCACTATGGTGCAAGGGTGTCTGGGTTTGGGGCTAGGCAGCTAAAATTAAGACCAGCGCAGGGGGAAATGCAGGGCTGCACTGTATCCTTGTAAATAAGATGCAGCCCTGTGTTTTGGAAGTAGTGGAGCGCGGCATTGAGCCAAGGACGCTAACGCCAGGCTCTGCCACTTCCTAGTAAATATGCAGCAGAGTGTTCTCTTAAGGAGATAAATGAAGTTCATTTTCAAACAGTTTTGTTTGTTTCTCAAACACAACTTAATGTCCAAAATACTTCTCAAAATAGGCACCACCATTCCACATAGCTTGAGAGATCAAGATTCATGAGAAATATAGTCTTGTTGCCAGCATAGTAATGTACTGAGTTCTCCACACATGCACTCCATGACCACTGCCATCATTTCCTTTCTTAAAATGAGCTTAGTGCAAGTGGATTTAGAGTATTGAGCCACAACCCAGTCAAATAGGGAATCCTTCTTTTCACATTATCCTCAAATGCCACTCTTATTTAACCCCGATGCATTTCAAGCCTCTGAGCCCTTCCTCAGAGAAAATTCATGTAAAACCAAAAATGATATAATCAAAATAAACATGCATATTCATCTGAATAGAAGAGAGATCTGGGAGACCACCTGTTTAGTGACCGGAATTCACAAGACTTTTTACACGTGTCCTAATACACAAAACCATCACCAATGTTTCCAAAAATATCTCCACACTACAACCTTCCAGTTGGTCACACCTTTATGCTAACCTACTCCCTGAAGTGAAACCTCATATAATCAAACTG
The DNA here is from genome assembly GCF_964204655.1 of Triturus cristatus. Classification (NCBI taxonomy): domain Eukaryota; kingdom Metazoa; phylum Chordata; class Amphibia; order Caudata; family Salamandridae; genus Triturus; species Triturus cristatus. The sequence goes on along the minus strand of NC_140592.1, from coordinate 240,958,563 downwards.
CAGCAAAAACATATGTCAAGCTGTAACTCAACATAGAGAACAATTTCCACATGTGCTCAGTGCCTTCACCCGGAAAATAAGCTGGTGTATCCCATTCATGACGAATCAGCATACTGAAACTATGCACACTATCCACAATCCACAACAACCCTATATGAATCAATTAACATGTTGCAACTTTACTCGTCACTACTAGAAATGAGAACATAAATTCCAACGTACTTACTTCTCTAGACCCCACCGACAGGGCCCTTTGAAACACTGTACTTGCCCAAACTGTGCACCTACGCTGACCCAACTCACCACAATTATAACTGTGGTAATGCGGCACGGTTTAAATTGTGGCTAGTTGGGTCCGCGTAGTTGCACAGATTGGGAAAGAACATAGGATTCCAGGCCCTTTTCCATCCACAGTTTCTTAGTCTTCCAGAAGGTGGAAAATATGAACAGAAAATATTTGTTCCCTGGCGTAATTTAACCCTGGTGTTCGTCAGATAGGTCATTTGGCTACTGAATCTGCTGTCATCTCTAGACAGGCTGTAATAGAGGGTCTAACCAGTAGTGAGAAGATCCTACATTGTAGGAAGTGCTGTCATTTCTGTGGTTTAGAAGGGAACCACCAGTGGCAGTAGTATTATATATAGAAACCTTGTGTTCTGAATCCGGTTGAGTTGACTAGTACGACACACTTCTGGTATCTTGGTGTATATTTTTGCTGTAATTGACATTCAGGATGGCTGAATCATGCCATGATCCAGGAATTGTTTTAAATATGCAGTTCAGTGTATGTTAGCATCACATTCAGCAGGATTTCCAGGCTGTTTTATACATTGAAGGACAGCCAGAGGTGCTTCTCAGTGCATTGTTTTGCAATCGATGGCCTCATCACAAAGTGGGAGCCATTGATGTATGAATTTCTCTGTGCTTGTCATATTGACCCCGATTTTATGGGATGGATAAGAGATGGATGGGTGAGATACCTTCGGAGTCTAGATGATACATAAGGATTTTGTAATTGTATCTGGGCAAGAGTCTGAGTTTTGAGTTCATTAGGATAAAATATCCCAATTAATGTAGATAGATCCGATGGTATTAGTCATATATTTGTGCTTTATTCGTCAGGTAAGAAAAAAAGGAAGGATGGCACAGCCAACACGTGTTTCGCCCTCTAACTGGCCATCAGGCCTAGGGCTTCCTCAGGGCTGCACATAGGCATTGTTGAGCAACAATTATTTACAAAGGGTTCGGTAAGTAATGTGTATAAATCACACAAGGTTGTGGGTGATAGAAAAAAGCGGGGGTTTAGGTCTAGAGAAGAGGAGAAGGAGGGGAGAAGATAAAAAAGGGGAACAGAGTTGAGGTGAAAAAGATTAACGAGATATTATTGCAGGAAGATAGTGTGATTAGTAAAGGAGAGTATATGGGTGGGGGGTTAGCGGAAGGTATAGTTGAGGTGAGAAGGCGTATGTTAGAACAGATGTGAAATCGAGTTAATTTACAGAACAAGGGACAGTGTGATTGATTCAAATATTAGTCGTAAAGATAATGATACCGGTTAAATTGCGTGGTATGTTAGTCAGAAGTATCAATAAATGGTGGGGAATAAATATGTAGAAGATAGTATAATAGAAAGGAGAAAAGAAGTTATATAAATTCAAGTAAAATTAATTAAAGAAGGTTGGCATTATAGAAAATCAAGTCATACGGTACAATGGTTGGAACAACACGACAAATTATGGGAGGGCATTTGTAAAACCAAGATAACATCAGCGAGGGAAAAAAGGCAATATGGTATAAGTTGTCAGAATGCCCCATTTGTGAGGAGACCGCGCGTTTGCAAGACAGGATGAATTAAAATTACTGGTGTGCAGGTACATATAACGAGTAACATGATCATAGACAGACATATTGGAGATATAAATTAAGCGGCAAGCAATTATTTAAGGAGAGAGAAACAATATATATACATGTCGTGTGAGAACAAAAACGTCAAGAGATCCAGCATAGTTGAGACAAGTTGATGCAGGTTCCCAAGTGGTTTCACGGTAAATGTGCAAACAATCAAACGTAAATTAACCCAGCCATATAAACATGAGTAAGGGCAGTTAGAAAAATTTCAATCCAGTGTAACGATTAAGCGATCAGTCAAGGACAGAAGTAGCGAATAAAAACAAAAGTAAGAAGCGAGCATATATTTACAGTGTAATTGTAATTTCAGCGTCAGGGGCAGCAGGGTCAGGTATGAGATGAAAGAAAGGATATCAGCATTAGTTACTTATTCCTATAGCTTTGGTAGAATTTGCGGATATAAAAGCGAGGGCGTGATGCCGAAATTCTAACGGTAGTGAAGCGGTGATTTCGGTGAACCGAAAGATGGGGCGTCAGCGAAACAATTAGAACCGTGATGTGGGAGTTGATTGAATGCAGTAACGTGCAATGGCTTGGATGAAGATAATAGTACAACAGATTACAATTTAGTAGGTGCGGTCTAGAACAAGGCAAAAGTGCATGAGGATTGAGGCGTGGAGCTAGCCCGGGATGTGAAGAGTGCTCATCGTGGCGTGACACACTCTAGTGCGTGAAGTATGACGTGAGCGCCAACCTTGGAGAGATGCGGACATTATCGGGAGGTGGATTTGTAGAGTAAAGTGAGGTAAACGTGCACTTAACTAAAAGATTTATGCAATGTCGTAGAGAGTGCAAAATACGATCAGAGTCCCTTACCGGGTAGTCACGTAAAAGGGTTTCTGTGAAAGGATTGGGTTTGTAAACCCTAGATTCTAAAATAAGGAGAAAACACAAAGAAAGAACGGTTTGTGATATTATATCATGTAGGCTACAGTCTGGCAGGGCACATGGGTGGTAGTGATGTGTCTCTTACCTCCGGTCTCGACTAATGCCAGATTTGATGGATTTCTACGGCTTCGGTCGTTAGGGTGAAGCCGAAGGGAGCTAGCATTTTTAAGGGAGTCGCGTGTGAGAACTTCCGGGTTGCAACCCGGAAGAGAGAAGGTTCAAACGTTGATTGTTCATATCCTCATTGTATGAGTCTTGATACAATTTCTTCTCCTTTTGTTTTGAAGACCTCGTCTTCACTGCAGTTTCTGCGTGTCCTTAAAAGTTTTCCTTTTGGAATGTTCTTTATATAATGTCGTGGGTGAAAGCTGTCAGCGCGTAGGATGGAGTTTGCTGCTGTTTCTTTCCGATATAGTTTACTTTGTAAGGTGTTGTCTTTAACATAGAGTGTTACGTCTAGGAAGTTGATCTCCTTTGGCGGCCAATAATTACGTTCCCGCCCACCCCCCGTCGTTCACTTTCCCTCGCTAATCACACCATCACAAAATGGCGCTGCGCGTTTGAACCTTCTCTCTTCCGGGTTGCAACCCGGAAGTTCTCACACGCGACTCCCTTAAAAATGCTAGCTCCCTTCGGCTTCACCCTAACGACCGAAGCCGTAGAAATCCATCAAATCTGGCATTAGCCGAGACCGGAGGTAAGAGACACATCACTACCACCCCTGTGCCCTGCCAGACTGTAGCCTACATGATATAATATCACAAACCGTTCTTTCTTTGTGTTTTCTCCTTATTTTAGAATCTAGGGTTTACAAACCCAATCCTTTCACAGAAACCCTTTTACGTGACTACCCGGTAAGGGACTCTGATCGTATTTTACACTCTCTACGACATTGCAGAAATCTTTTAGTTAAGTGCACGTTTACCTCACTTTACTCTACAAATCCACCCCCCGATAATGTCCGCATCTCTCCAAGGTTGGCGCTCACGGCATACTTCACGCACTAGAGTGTGTCACGCCACGATGAGCACTCTTCACATCCCGGGCTAGCTCCACACCTCAATCCTCATGCACTTTTGCCTTGTTCTAGACCGCACCTACTAAATTGTAATCTGTTGTACTATTATCTTCATCCAAGCCATTGCACGTTACTGCATTCAATCAACTCCCACATCACGGTTCTAATTGTTTCGCTGACGCCCCATCTTTCGGTTCACCGAAATCACCGCTTCACTACCGTTAGAATTTCGGCATCACGCCCTCGCTTTTATATCCGCAAATTCTACCAAAGCTATAGGAATAAGTAACTAATGCTGATATCCTTTCTTTCATCTCATACCTGACCCTGCTGCCCCTGACGCTGAAATTACAATTACACTGTAAATATATGCTCGCTTCTTACTTTTGTTTTTATTCGCTACTTCTGTCCTTGACTGATCGCTTAATCGTTACACTGGATTGAAATTTTTCTAACTGCCCTTACTCATGTTTATATGGCTGGGTTAATTTACGTTTGATTGTTTGCACATTTACCGTGAAACCACTTGGGAACCTGCATCAACTTGTCTCAACTATGCTGGATCTCTTGACGTTTTTGTTCTCACACGACATGTATATATATTGTTTCTCTCTCCTTAAATAATTGCTTGCCGCTTAATTTATATCTCCAATATGTCTGTCTATGATCATGTTACTCGTTATATGTACCTGCACACCAGTAATTTTAATTCATCCTGTCTTGTAAACGCGCGGTCTCCTCACAAATGGGGCATTCTGACAACTTATACCATATTGCCTTTTTTCCCTCGCTGATGTTATCTTGGTTTTACAAATGCCCTCCCATAATTTGTCGTGTTGTTCCAACCATTGTACCGTATGACTTGATTTTCTATAATGCCAACCTTCTTTAATTAATTTTACTTGAATTTATATAACTTCTTTTCTCCTTTCTATTATACTATCTTCTACATATTTATTCCCCACCATTTATTGATACTTCTGACTAACATACCACGCAATTTAACCGGTATCATTATCTTTACGACTAATATTTGAATCAATCACACTGTCCCTTGTTCTGTAAATTAACTCGATTTCACATCTGTTCTAACATACGCCTTCTCACCTCAACTATACCTTCCGCTAACCCCCCACCCATATAATCTCTTTTACTAATCACACTATCTTCCTGCAATAATATCTCGTTAATCTTTTTCACCTCAACTCTGTTCCCCTTTTTTATCTTCTCCCCTCCTTCTCCTCTTCTCTAACCTAAACCCCCGCTTTTTTCTATCGCCCACAACCGTGTGTGATTTATACACATTACTTACCGAACCCTTTGTAAATAATTGTTGCTCAACAATGCCTATGTGCAGCCCTGAGGAAGCCCTAGGCCTGACGTCCAGTTAGAGGGCGAAACACGTGTTGGCTGTGCCATCCTTCCTTTTTTTCTTACCTGACGAATAAAGCACAAATATATGACTAATACCATCGGATCTATCTACATTAATTGGGATATTTTATCCTAATGAACTCAAAACTCAGACTCTTGCCCAGATACAACTACAAAATCCTAATTCATACTAGGGGGATAGGGGCCTCTCCTCCTGTTTCTGGGCTAGAACCAGTACAAAAAGGATACATGCTTATTATATGACTAGTAAGGGATGAGGATCTTTTTCCCCTTATCTAGATGATACATAGTAGGAGAAGGCGATGTGGGTGCAGAAAGGACATGATATAGATGGGTTTCTGCCTGATCCAGCACAAACCGCTGCATAGAATATACTACATAGGAACACAACTGAAAGACTATGGATGCACTAGGTTCGACCAGTGCCTTGAGAGTGAGGACAAAGGTGACCTTCTACACATGAGATGAAACTGCCTGCAGATAAACGTACCTTGTGAAAAGAAATAAAGAACGCCTTGAGAGAGTATCTAATATAGAGAACAACATGGGTGCCATAATAATACTGTAGGTATAAGGCGAACGTCACCATACCCAAGAGTGAAAAGATTTTTGTTTAAAAAAAATATCTTTTATTGATTATACAATCAATCAATCAATCAATCAGGGGTTTGTTAAAGCACGACTATTCACCCTTAAGGGTCTCAAGGCGCTAGGGGTGGGTGCAGGTTCCATTCCATCAAGGAGGCGGTCTGTCGAACCGCCAGGTTTCGAGGTTTCTTGCAAAGATGGGGAGCGATGTTGTATGTCTGAGAAGTAGCGGCCTCCCGATCTGCTCTTTCTGGGGCAGGGGACCATGGCGTAGGAGAGCTGGGCTGATCGTAGGGTCCTTTGGGGTGTGGAATTGAGTCGGCTGTTCAGGTATTCTGGTCCGGTGCCGTGGAGGGCCTTGTGTGCATGGGTGAGTATCTTGAAGGTGATTCTCACCTCGACGGGGAGCCAGTGAAGTGTGCACAGGTGCTGGGAGATGTGGCAGTGTTTTGGCAGGTTGAGGACCAGTCTTGCAGCGGCGTTCTGGATGTTCTGGAGCTTGCGGGTGAGGTTTTTGTTTATTCTGGCGTAGAGTGCATTGCCGTAGTCGAGTCTGCTGGTGACCAGGGTGTGAGTGACGGTCTTTCGGTGTTTGAGGGGTTCCATTTGAAGGTCTTACGAAGGAGGCGGAGGGTGTGGAAGCAGGAATACGAGACAGAGTTGATCTGGCGTTCCATTTTGAGCTTGGAGTCCAGGATGATTGCCAGGGGGGTTCTGTGGTCTGTGGGGGTTGGCGGGATTCCGAGGGCAGGGGGCCACCAGGTGTTGCTCCAGGCATCGGGTTTGGGCCCATGATGAGTACTTCTGTTTTGTTGGTGTTTAGTTGTAGGCAGCTGTCTTTCATCCATTTGGTGACGGCTTCCATGCCTTCTCAAAAGTTGTCTCTGGCGGTGTTGGGCTCGTTGGATAGGGAGAGGATGAGTTGGGTGCTGTCTGCGTATGACACAATGTTGAGCCCGTAGGTTCTGCTGATGGGGGCGAGTGGAGCCATGTAGATGTTGAAGAGCGTCAGGCTGAGGGAGGAGCCCTGGGGGACTCTGCAGGTGGTAGGTGTGGGGTCCAAGAGGAAAGGGGGAGTCAGACCCGCTGCATCCTTCCAGAGAGGAAGGAACGGATCCAGTCGAGGGCCTTGTCCTAGATTCCTGCGTTGTAGAGTGTGCGTATTAGGGTGCAGTGGGAGACTGTGTCGAACGCCGCTGAGAGGTCGAGGAGGATGAGGGCTACTGTTTCTCCTTTGTTCAGTAGGGTGCGGATGTCGTCTGTTGCAGCGAGGCGGGAGGTTTCCATACAGTCGCCAGGGAGCGGTTGATGGTGTGGCAGAGAATGGGTGCGATGGTGTTGGTGGCTCTGTTGAAGATGTGGTGGGGCAGGAGTCCGTGGGGGCTCCTGAGTGGATTGACTTCATTGTCGTCAGTGTGTCTTAGGTGGTGAGGGCTGTCCAGTTGTCAATCGCTGGTTTCCGGGTGTCGGGGGTGGTTGGTGAGGGTTCAGTGTGTTGGTTGTCTTCGTCGAAGTTGCTGTAGATGCTCTTGACTTAATGGTGGAAAAAGGTGCTGAGTTTGTCGCAGAGGTCTTGTGAGGGAGGGATATCAGTAGACTGGTGGGTTGGGCGAAGTCCTTGATGATGCTGAAGAGTTCCTTGCTGTTGTGCGCGTGGGTGGAGATTCTGTCTTCAATCACTTTTTTCCTCATTTCTCTGATGAGTTGATGGTGGGAGTTGGTGGCGGCTCTGAAGTTGTTGTGAGCTTCTGTGGATTTGGTGTTCCTCCAGGCCTTTTCGAGGCGGCGGCAAGTGCGTCTGGACTCTCGAAGTTCGGTAGTAAGCCATCTGGCTTTCTTGGCCCGGGTATTGTTGTTTTTCTTGAGGGGGGCTATGGTGTTGGCGCTCTCTGAGATCCATCTATGCAGGTTTCGGGCTGCATTGTTGGGGCCGTCGTTTTCCGCAATGGTTGGGGTGGAATTGTTGAGTGAGGCGGTGAGCTGGTCGTCGGTGATTTTGGTCCAGTTCCTAGGTGGGAGCAGGTCTTGGTGTCTGTAGATAGTGGGTGTTCTGACGGTGAATTTGACTCAACGATGGTCGGTCCATGGAGGTTTGGTGGTGTGGCTGAAAGCGATGGAGTTTCCTGTAGTGAAGAGTAGGGGTGGGCGGAATTTGCGGAATTAACCTTCGCAAATTATCGCGAGAATGTTTAAAATTATCGCAAACAAGCAGAAATATCGCGAAGATGCGGAAGTTTTTTTCCGGCATGTTCGCGAGATTTTCTGCATGGTTGCGGGTCGCCAACTTACCCATGTGGTTGCTTGCGGGCGCGGCCATCTTGTTTTGAGTTGTTCTCGCGGTGCATGATCGCGAGAAGAAAGACGTGATCGCGCGACGCATGACGTCACTGCGGGCGCGAACTGTCGCGAGACAGCGCAAATGGCTAAAAACAATACAACATCTCATGGAGAACGCGACCGGATCAAGAAAACTTGTCGGCGAACGCAGGGATTCAGGTAAGGCGATCGCGCGCGCGCAAGAATGTATCATTTTACAGCGCGAGCAAGAAACAAATTATCGCCAAGCTGCGGAAACCGGAATTTTTGACATTTTCGCGCTCTCCGCGGAACGCAAAAATGTCAAATTATCGCAATTTCCGCGAACGGAACGAAATTTTTGCCCAGGCCTAGTGAAGAGGGGGTCGAGGGTGTGTCCTGCTGAGTGCGTGGGCTCGGTCACGAGTCCAATGTTGTGTAGGTTGTCCAGGAGGGATGTGGTGTTGGGGTCCAGTTGGTTGTCGAGGTGGAAGTTGAGGTCTCCCAGCAGGGTGTAGTTGGTGGATGCGATGGCCTTCGGGGAGATGATGTCCGTGATGGAGTTGGCGAAGGGTCCGTGCGGTCCAGGGGGTCGGTAGATGAGGATTCCTTGGAGGGTGGCGGTGGGGCTGGCCAGTATCTTGAAGTGAAGATGTTCCATAAGTTCTGTGGGCTCGTCGGAGAATGTGCTCAGGTGGAGGCTGGATTTGTGGACAATGGTGATTCCTCCTCCCGGGCGGGTGGGGTGGTCCTTCCTGGGGATCTTGTATCCTTGGGGGATACAGTGTTGTCAAGGATCTCTTTCAGCACAGCTTGAACATTAGGTTCACTGATAAATCATTAATAGTAGATACAAACTTGTTCCCTGTTTCTCCCACACCCCACGTGCAGCTTAGGCATGGTTACATACAGGATTTGTTGATTAACTACATATGCACATGTGAGAATTCAGCGTCCCACTATATATTGAACATTGTCCGCAGCATAATGGTCTAGGACCCGGGTATGAGATGATATATCCCACTATAAACCACATGGTCAATATATAGCTGTGTACATTCCCCTTTTTTTCCCATGAATCCCCATTTCCCACCTCTGATACAGTCTTATTCTCTAGCCGTTCATCTCCCCGGATAGTTTTCATTCGTACCTCTTCAGCCACTGCCTATTCAGACATGTCTCGCAGCCATTCTCTTTGCCTGGGTACATTCATCCTCTTGATGGCTATTAGTCTTTTAGCCAGTACCATCCCCAATGTTAGGAATCTGCGGCTGAGTTTTTTCTTTGCAGGGCGGGGAGTAGACCCAGTAGTATCTCCCGAGGCGCACCCTCTAATTCCCAACCAGTGGCCTGATTTAGATACTGTAGCACCTCCCTCCAGAAGGGTATAACCTCTGTACAGTTCCATACCATGTTTAAAAAGTCACGTCTGGTGTTCCACAACGCGGGCACCGGTCTGATCGTGCCCAAGAGTGCAAATGCGTGCAAATATCGAACTGGAGGTTGCTGAGTGGGGACAGGCACAGCAGGCAGGCTTCAAAGAATGATGCCACAGTGTGGGTTGGTGCACGGAAGATGACACTATGATACATCAAAGAAGAGGATGTCTGAAGAAATTCACAACCATTTTGGGGGCATTGGTGTGAGTTTCATAGACTATCATGAATCTACACATTGGGCAGGGAGGCCCTTCTAGGAATATGGTTTAGGAGGTTTCCAACCAAAATTGTAATGAGGCGGATGTGATGTAACTGTGCATGTCTGTTCTGCCACTTATGTCCTTTCTTTTTGTTTAAACTCACTCAAAAAGTGTTTAAAAGTACCCTCTGGTTATGTAATTATTTAAATTATGATGATGTTGTAAGCCGTGTATGGTGACACAAAAGTAAATCAGACACTCACAAAGTCACAAACATTTTGGGCATGAGAGTATCTTGATTTCAAATTTCTGGTTTGCTACATCCTACTTTTCATGTTTTTGCTTAGTATAGATGCAGTAGCATATCAATTGTTCTCACTACAAATATTGTTTTAAATGCAATATATTTGTAGACATACATCCTCTTTATATGTTTTAACAGATCTGCAGATCGCATTGGTAATTTACCAAGCTTGCCTTCTCCTTCAAGAGAGACAATGTTTTTTGATGACTGCGATTCGAAAAAAAAATCCGATAAAACACATTTGAAAGGATCTGCAAATAAGAAAAAGCCAATTATGACCAAAGCTGAAAATCGAAAAGTGCCTTCTCTGACACCACGTGGTACGTTTTTGAAACTAAGATTGTTAATGGTTTACAAATAAATACAGGCTCTTTTCCTCGTGTAAGTCGACAATCGTGTCTGATTACGCGAGGACCTTGTGCTGCTGATGAGCCATTTTTAGTGCATTATTTTATTATATTTGTATGACCATTAGGTAAAAGTAGCAGAAAATGGCAGTATTCTTTTAAGAAAATTATCTTTTGTTCTAGGAAGAGGAAAAAGCTCAGCTGTCAAGAGTAAAAGTCCTGCAAAAGTCGAGAAAAAGAATAAAAAGAGTGCACATGTACCTGAGCCTAAATACCACTTCACAATGCAACTGGATCTGGTCCATCTGCTTGCAGGTACTGATAGTCTTTAACATGGATCCGTGGAATAGTAATTGAAAGAATCATGAGCACCAAAAAATGAAAATTGTAATCGTTTATTACATCAGCTTAATAAGGGCATACTTTTTTGCATTCTCTTTCATTCAGAATTCCCACTTACGTGTTGCTCCAGAGTGGGCACAAAACATTCGTTCATAGCAATGAACTCCAGTGTTCACTGCGAATCTTCCTTTTTCACACTCATCTAGTTCTCTATACAAATATGTTCCTCTTTTACCCCCAGTTCCTTTTTTTCTGCTTTTGTAATTTAATCTGTGTTCTATTTTTGATGATATCTCAAGCGCAATACCCTAGGAGAATAACAATCTTTATTATTGTTCAGTTCTGCATATAAACAAACAAATACATGACAGTAATCCCCCACTTCCCATCCTTCCTGCTACGCATTCCATAAACATCAAAGCCAGATATGTTCCTTCCTTCACCACCTAACACATTACTCCTACAATCTCCCCCAGCACTCTATTAGAGTGCCTATTCTTTCAATTGTCTGTGGATGTACCAAGTCCCCCCATATACTGCCTTTCGTCTCACAGCAGCTGACTATCCCATTCCAGTACGAGTACCCTCAAGAACTAACCTTCAAGACCTGTGACTGCGTGCATGCCGGTTCCTCCCAAGACCCGCCCATTCAAATGCTCTCAATGTGTCCTCCCAAGCAGCTAAGTCCTTGGTTACCTTGCCATCTCTCCCGGACATCCTAATATGTGTCTCCTCTGCCAGCACTCATTTGGTCGTATTTCTAACCCAGAGGTCACCCCCGGGCCTCCCTTCCCCAACTACCCTATTGCTAAATGCCTTTTCCCTAAGACCAATGGCAAGTGGAGATATTTATATTGCATTTTCCTATTTTTTGGTTTTGCTGTTATGCTCAGCAGGCACAGTTGACTGGAGAGAGCCATGGCAATCCCTCTCGCTCCTCGCAGTCGAGTTGCCGCCTCCTGCCAATAGTCCAAAATCTTGGCACAGTACCACGCAAGGTGCACCAAAGTGGAACCTTCTAGCCCATATCGCTGGCAAGACGATGATCGACCTGAATACATTCTGCTCAATTAAATCAGGATGAGGTAAATATGATGCACTTAATTAAAATCTATTAGTTTAAATCTTGCGTTACGGGAGACCCTCTTATCAAGGCACGGGTCTTCTTCAAATAGCCACCGTGAGTTGTTCACCTATATCATCACCAAACTCTGACCGAGCAGTCAGCTCCTTCCTAACTCTATATGTCTTGAGGGCCTTATACAAGTAAGACACTAATTGCCTGCCTGCACCCACATTGAGAAACACCTGAGATGCTCCAATTAGGGAAGCGGCTCAAGAAACTCAGTCCAAATCTCCCCTGAGGCCTTTGCAATTTTGGCATACTGCAGGTATTGATTTTCCCCCACCAGAAAAGTCGCTTATACTTCCGGGGATGAAATAAACCGTTCCCTGGGCTATAAGTCACCTAGTAATTGATATCCACCGTTCTTTCACATTGCAATTGACATGCTTTTGAAAGGCAACAATATCCATAACTCCAGATCCCTTGAGAAAGGAGGGCACCTAATGACCCTGGTAACTGTTCTCTCCCAAATTCGAGTGGTATGTCTCATCAAATAGGGAAACTCTTCACCCACACTCAAAGCCCACATTAACAACTTCATCAGGGTTATATCAGCACATGTCCCTCTTGGCAGGCGCATCTCCCACTTATCAGTGTCCACAGCCCATTTAGCCGCATCCTGTATATGCGCTGCGTAGTACTACAGTTCTGCGTCCGATAACCCCGGGCACCCACCTCCTTGTCCACTTTAACCGTTTCAATGCTACACAGCTTCTTTTTCGAGTCCATACCAACAATACTAGAAGGCTGTTCATTGTTTGGAATGTTAACAGTGTTATAGGGCATGAAGAGTTCTGCACAGGGTCGAGGCATCTGGGGATGAAATCCATCATAACAATAACAACTCTACCCATTGTGGACAGTGACAACTTATTCCAAAACCAAATGGATGACTAAACCTCTCGAGCATCCTGCCCACAGTATATGTATCCTCTTCAAAGGTGATGCCACCACCATTATTCACAGATACCTACCCTTGTCTACCTCCCGTTTTAGTCCGAGAAGGGTCAGACAGTTCAGAGGACACCCTGCGAGAGTCCCATTGGATTCAACAAGGGTTTTATTTGATTAATTTTCAGCCCTGCTATGTTACCAAAGTCATCCAGATTGACCAACAGCCCTGGAGCAGAGTCCATCACCTGCATGAAGTAGAACAAAGCATTGGCTGCGTACATGGAGATCACATGCATGTTGTCTTCACTCCTACTCCCAGTTGCCAGAGATTAATCACTAATGATTTTAATGCCAAAGCGAAGAGCAGTGGTGAGAGTGGGCACCCCTGCCTGGTACCCCGCTCCATGCTCCAATCTCCAAATATGATCCCCGCTCTCCTGACCCTGGCCCTAAGATCTGTCCACAGCCATTTGAACCATTTGCAAAAGACCGCTCCAAAGCCCATCTGTTGGAAAACCACTCCCACACTAGAAGGGGTGGTGGTGGTCTTCCGGACACACTGTGGTAGCTTGGCTCGAGTGGTCAGGAATCAGGCTCCGTGCTAAGCATACAACATACCCAAACAATAACCATGCGTGCATCCGTTCCAAAAACGACTCTACACCGTAAAAATTATGAAAATAACTTTCTTTATCTGCTTTTTCTCTTAGTTGCTGATTGGAGAAAATAAATAACAATCACAATATACAAACTTTTTAGAAAGTGCAGGACAAATAAATACTGGCTTAATGATTCAATAAATAGGGGTGATCATAAATACTGAAGGCATAAATAAAAGTGCAATACAGACAGGCAATTAAATATTCTGAGGCAATAAATACTGTAACCAATAAATATTGTGCATCAATAAATACTGTGGACCAATAAATACAGTGGAACAATAAATAGGTTAAATACAATAAATACAGTGCCCCTAATAAATACTTAAAAGCTGACAGTTACACTCCTGGATTCAGATCACTTTTGAATTCCTAAGGGCTGATTTGGCCCAGGCACAGCTTGTGGGGATGTGGAAGGCTTGGGGGGGGTCTACTCCCTGGCTTGGTCAAGGCTGAGGCCTAAACTGAGGTAGATAAAGGGGGGAAATACCAGAGACCTGGCTCTCTCTCTCCACACAACTTCTCTAGATTAGTCCCAGTTCACCCCTGGCACAGTCAGGTTGGTTCCAGCACCTCCCTAGCCCCTTAGAGCAGTCTCTCAGGTCTCCACAGGGCCTTAGGCGCCCTCTACTCCACTTACTGCCCTTTTTCTGATGCTCCGACGCCGCTGGAGTCGGGTCGATGCCGTGAGGCGGTTCCAGCTCGATGTCGGCGGCCTCGGCACAATGTCAGTTCTTTGACGACGCCGGCGGCGGCTCCGGTCTCGACGTCAGCGGCCTCGGTTCGATCTCGGCCTCCGATTCGATGGTGTCGGGCAGTCTTACTCGATGTCGACTTCGGGCGGCTCCGGTCCGATGGCGACCTCGGCTTCGATGACGTCGGCCGGCCTTGCCTCGATGTCGACTTCCGGCGGCTCCGGAGTGCGATCCTCACTCCCGACCTCCGGTGCTCCTCACAGGGTTCCGGCGACTCCGGAGTGCGACCTCCACTCCCGACCTCCGGCACGATTCTCACAGGTTCCGGCGACTCCGGAGTGCGATCCTCACTCCCGACCTCCGTTACCCTTCACCTCGGTCTCCGACGACTCCGGAGGGCGGACTTCACTCCTCCGATGACGCCGCTCACTCGACCTCGGGTGACTTCCTCCTCGACCTCTGGTATTCCTCACGACCTCTGACGGCGCCCTCTCTCGACCTCTGGCGGCTCCGGGTACGACGTCTGCTTTTCCAGTCAGCGCCGCTTCTCCACCTCGGGCTCCAGGTCTTAGGCTACTCGACGTCGGACTTCAGGGAAACCAGCTTCCAGGTCAGGATCTTGCTGTTCTCTTGTTTCTAAGGCCTGTTCCTGCTGTCCAGGTCCTCAGGATGGTTTTTCTGACTTCTTCCCACACAGGGCTCTAGGCTGGGCTCCGTCAGTAGGGACTAGTATCAAGGGTGGGTTTATGGACCCCACTCCAGGCACAAGTTTCCACCCCTGCTGCTTCACTCCTTCCTCCTTCAAGTTGTTGCTGCTCACTCCTCACCAGTCAGGTGCCAACTGCCAGCTCCAACTGCCAACTCTCTCTCTTAGCTTCCCAACATTCTAAACCGCCTCCAACTGTCACAGGGTTCTGGAATGTTCTGGAAGGTGCTAGCAGGTTCCAGTGGATGCTGGTGATGTCACAGGTGGCCACCATTTTGTGCTCCAGGCCCTCAGACAGAAGTTTCAGGGGTAGATAAAATGGCTCCCTGAATCTGCAGCAACACTAAAAAGTCTGGTGGTTCCCAAAAAGGAAAAATTCAAACAGGGTTTGAGGCAAAAGTGGGACAAAATAAATAATGATGAGGAGGGACCACCCAAAGGGCTGACAGGTCTAACACGCGTCCCCCCCAGCTGAAAGTGGGGAGAGCTACCCAACCCCTTGGGAGTTCTCATCACTAAGGCGGAAATACCTTGAGAGACCGTCTGCATTGGCGTGGTCCACTCCAGGCCGATGTTCCACCTGAAAGTCCATCCCCTGTAGGGAAATAGACCACCTCAACAACTTGGGATTCTCCCCCTTCATTTGCATCAGCCAACGAAGGGGTCTGTGGTCGGTCTGAACTAGGAAGTGCGAGCCAAACAGGTATGGCCGCAACTTCTTCAGAGCCCATACCACTGCAAAGGCTTCACGCTCTATTGCACTCCACTTCTGTTCCCTGGGAAGTAGTCTCCGGGATAGGAAGACCACGGGTTGATCCAGACCCTCTTCGTTGAGTTGCGATAACACTGCCCCAATGCCATGTTCTGATGCATCTATCTGGACAATGAACTCCTTGGAAAAGTCTGGGGCCCTTAAGACCGGGGCCTCGCACATAGCTTTCTTCAATTTCTCAAAGGCTTGCTGACAAGCCTCCGTCCAGACTACCCATCGAGGTTGTTTCTTGGACGTGAGCTCCGTGAGGGGGGCTACGATGGTACCGTACCCCTTCACGAAGCGGCGGTAGTATCCCGTGAGGCCCAAAAATGCTCGGACCTCAGTCTGGGTCTTGGGGGGTTCCCAGGCCATGATGGCCTCGATCTTCGCCTGGAGGGGTTGCACCGCTCCCCTACCCACCAAGTGTCCAAGGTACACTACCGACCCCTGCCCGATCTGGCACTTGCTGGCCTTGATCGTCAATCCAGCTTGTCTCAGGGCCTGGAGAACAGCCTGCAGGTGACGCAAGTGATCCTCCCAGCTGTTACTGAAGACGGCTATGTCATCCAGATAAGCAGCAGAGAAACTCTCCATTCCGGTGAGGATCTGGTTTACCAGGCGCTGAAACGTGGCAGGTGCGTTCTTGAGCCCAAAGGGCATCACACAGAACTGGTAGTGGCCATTGGGCGTGGAGAAGGCTGACCTTTCCCTTGCTCCATCAGTCAAAGAGATCTGCCAGTACCCTGAAGTAAGGTCAAAGGTACTTAGATATTGGGCAGCTCCCAGCCGGTCAATCAATTCATCCGCCCTAGGGATCGGATGAGCATCAATTTTGGTCACTGAATTCAGTCCCCGATAGTCCATACAGAACCTCAGTTCTGGTTGGGCACCCGGTGGTGCAGCTTTTGGTACTAACACCACCGGACTGGACCAGGGGCTGCTAGAAGGTTCGATCACTCCTAGCTCCAGCATCTTAGTGACTTCACTATGAATGCTGGCCTTCACCTTGTCTGACATCCGGTAGATCTTGGACTTCACAGGTGGGCTGTCTCCTGTGTCCACGTCATGGACGCACAGGTGAGTCCTACCCGGGACAAGGGAGAACAACGAAGAGTACTGCCCCAGGACCTGGCGACAGTCCTCCTGCTGTTCAGGAGTTAGAGATGGGGAGAGAATCACTCCCTCCACCGACCCATCCTTCTCTTGAGACGCAAACAGATCAGGGAGAGGCTCGCTTTCCACGTCCTCTCCTCCGTCAGTCACCATCATCAAGATGACTTCGGGCCTCTCGTGGTGGGGTTTGAGGCGGTTGGCATGTAGCACCCGCAGGGGCTGACGAGGGGTCTTCAGGTCCACCAAGTAGGTAGCCTTACCCTTCTTCTCCAACACCTCAAAGGGTCCTGACCAGCGATCCTGGAGGGCACTAAGCTCTCCCGGTTCGATCACCCACACCTTCTGGCCAGGCTCCAACTCCACCGGGTGAGCATTGTGGTCATACCACGCCTTCATCACTGCTTGGCTGGCTTCCAAGTTGTCAGAAGCTTGCTTCCACAACTTAGCCATTTGGCTCCGGAAGGCCAGCATGTAGCTCACCACATCCTGGGGAAGCTTTCTGGGAGTTCTTTCCCATCCGTCTCTCACCAGGTTGAGAGGTCCACGTACAGGGTGCCCATACAGAAGCTCGAAGGGGCTGAAGCCCACTCCCTTCTGTGGCACTTCCCTGTAGGAAAAAAGTAAACAGGGTAGGAGGACGTCCCATTTACTCCGCAGGCTTTCAGGCAGACTTCTGATCATGCCCTTCAAGGTTTTGTTAAACCTCTCCACCAGACCATTGGTCTGGGGGTGGTAAGGAGTTGTGAACCGGTATGTCACTCCACACTCCTTCCACATTGCCCGCATATACGCTGACATGAAGTTGGTCCCCCTGTCGGACACAACTTCCTTGGGAAAACCCACTCGGGTAAAGATTCCCATCAGGGCCCTTGCCACAACAGGTGCTGTTATGGTCCTCAGAGGTATTGCCTCTGGGTACCGTGTGGCATGATCCACCAGAACCAGGATAAACCGGTGACCAGCTGTAGTTGGCGGATC
Organism: Triturus cristatus; assembly: GCF_964204655.1. Lineage (NCBI taxonomy): Eukaryota > Metazoa > Chordata > Amphibia > Caudata > Salamandridae > Triturus > Triturus cristatus. Next base: position 240,940,914 of record NC_140592.1, on the reverse strand, counting down.
TAATGGACCCACAATGTCGATGCCCACCCTTTCAAAGGGGGTGCTAACGACAGGAAGTGGTTCCAGGGGAGCTTTCAGCTTCACCCCTGTTTTCCCACTGGCTTGGCAAGACACACATGTCCGGCAGTAGGTATCGGACGACACTTTCATCTGAGGCCAATAAAAGTGTGGGACAAGACGGGCGAAGGTCTTGTCTTGCCCCAGGTGTCCTGCCAAGGGGATCTCGTGAGCCAACTCCAGAAGGAAGGCTCGATAACGTTGAGGAACTACCAAGGCTCGTGACGATCCGTGTAGGGGTGCCTTGGGTTCACTGTAGAGGAGGCCATCCTCCCAGTAAACACTGTAGTTCCCTTCAACGTTCCCTGCTGCCTGGGCTTCGGCCTGTCGCCTCAGCCCCTCAAGGGTAGGGCACTCCCTCTGGCCCTGGCAGAATTCCTCCCTGGACGGGCCTCCCTCCACGTGCCACTCGACCGGGATGGGTAGGTCCTCCAGGTTGGTAACGTCCCCCACCGCAGACTCCTGGTCCACCACCTCCGGTGGCCTATCCGTCCTACGGGGTGGGGACGCCGAGGCAGGCTCCTCCTGTCCTCGGTTCTTCCCTTGTCTGGCAGCTGGCTGGGCCTTTGTTCCAGGCTCCAGCCGAAATGAACTCCCTCTTCGGGTAGTCGTGGACCTTGTGCTAACACAGGCCCAGTCAGGTGTACCCAGCATCTCGGTGTGAGTCCGGTATTCCACCTCCTTCCAAGCGTTGTGCTCCATGTCATTCCCCAGCAGACAATCGACTGGCACGGCAGGGCTTACGGCAACTCGAAGTGAACCTGCAACCCCCCCCCATTCAAAGGGAACCTCGGCCACTGGATAGTGGCCGGTTCTGCCGTCAGCCATCGCGGCTGGGTGGAGTACATCGGGAATTACCTGCTCTGGAGACACCAGTTGGCTACGCACCATAGTCATACTGGCTCCTGTGTCTCTCAGAGCCTCCCCTCTTTGGCCGTTGATGGTGACCCACTGCCCATACTTTGCGGTATTTGCGGGCACCTGGATCTTGGGAACCATCTCCCGTTCTCCCAGGGACACTAAAGTGACACCCGCCCACTCCCTTCCCTTAGTTAAGGGCATCTCCTCCCCGAGCACTACACTAGCTACTCCGGGGGTCTTTCCTCCAATGGGAGGGGGTGGTCGTTTCAAGCACTTCGGATCTCCTTTATAGTGTCCAACGCCACCGCACTCATAGCAATGGACAACCCTTGGCTGCTGACTCTGGCCAGGATTAGGGTTTCTGGGTGGGTTAGCCCTAGGGGTGAATCCTGTTCCCTTCCCTTGGAAGTTATTTTGGGGGCCTTTGGAGAACTCCTTTTTCTTTTCCCCTCCCTCTTTCTTCTGGGGGGCGCCCTGTCCGGCCTTTTGAGTATCCCCTCCAGTCCCCCTTGTGGACACCCGGGTACTAGCCCAAATGTCCGCCTCCTCAGCAAGCTTCCGGGGACTGGTCAGCTTGCTATCCACCAGGTGTTGCCGCAGTTCAAGGAAACATTTCTCGAGCAGGTGTTCCTTCAGTACTAGGTCAAACAACCCCTCGTAGTTCCTCACTTCACTACCCTGAATCCAACCTTCCAGTGCCTTCTTTGCATAGTCCAGGAAGTCCACCCAATTCTGTGTGCCCAGTTTGTGACTACCCCTGAACTTCTGTCTGTACTTTTCAGGTGTTAGTCCAAACTTTCTGATGAGCGCCAGTTTCATGGTGGGGTAGTGGGTCTGCTCATCCTCCTCGAGGGCCAATAATGCATCCCTACCAGCTGGAGGCATGTACTTGTACAATCCCCCTCCCCAGTACTTCTCTGGAACCCCATGGGCCCTCAACGAGACCTCATAGGCCGCTAGCCACTTGGCGATATCGTCGCCCACTCCATAGCTAGCTACTATGTCCTTTGGCAGGTATGGTTTAGGTTCCCTGGTGATCTCTTGGGTTTGGCTGCCACCATTAGGAACAGGTTGTGCCCCGATTCTCAAGATCTGAAGATCTATTTCTTTCAGTCGTAATTCATGGGCCATCCTCTGCTCCTCCTTCTCCTTCTCCAGCCTTGCTAAGTCCCATGTGAGCTGTCTTTTCTCCCTCCGGTCTGTTAACTCCACCTCAGACAAGCCACCGCTAGAGGCACTGCTGCCCTTCCTAGAAATGGTTCTGGGCCCTGCTGACAGGTTCCCCACCTCAGGTTGGTACATCTCAGCCCCCTCGGTGTCAGGCTCTCCATCCCTGTCTTCCTCCTCAGCCTTGCTTTCTCGGCGTGCCTCCCCCCAAGCCCTTAAGCTGGTTTGGAGTGCACCCTTCTTTGCTCCTGGGGGACAGTACACCCCCTCCCGCTGGCAAAACTCCCTGAGTTGGGCCACAGTGTACGTTTCTAGATTTTCTAGTACAAACTCCATCTCGCCCACTCAGGTTAGAGGACAGGTTTTGTGCAGTAACTATGCAGGGGGGTACCTTTAATAATACCTCCTCCCACCACCAGAGTAAATTTGGAAAAAACAAAAACCCACAATTAGGAAGGCCGCTTTGAGAAAACTCCCGGTGTAGGCCTATGGACTACCCACAGTTATTGTTGAGTATGCGTAGGCACAGCTCTATCCCACCACTGAACACCAATTTATGTTGGAAAACCACTCCCACACTAGAAGGGGTGGTGGTGGTCTTCCGGACACACTGTGGTAGCTTGGCTCGAGTGGTCAGGAATCAGGCTCCGTGCTAAGCATACAACATACCCAAACAATAACCATGCGTGCATCCGTTCCAAAAACGACTCTACACCGTAAAAATTATGAAAATAACTTTCTTTATCTGCTTTTTCTCTTAGTTGCTGATTGGAGAAAATAAATAACAATCACAATATACAAACTTTTTAGAAAGTGCAGGACAAATAAATACTGGCTTAATGATTCAATAAATAGGGGTGATCATAAATACTGAAGGCATAAATAAAAGTGCAATACAGACAGGCAATTAAATATTCTGAGGCAATAAATACTGTAACCAATAAATATTGTGCATCAATAAATACTGTGGACCAATAAATACAGTGGAACAATAAATAGGTTAAATACAATAAATACAGTGCCCCTAATAAATACTTAAAAGCTGACAGTTACACTCCTGGATTCAGATCACTTTTGAATTCCTAAGGGCTGATTTGGCCCAGGCACAGCTTGTGGGGATGTGGAAGGCTTGGGGGGGGGTCTACTCCCTGGCTTGGTCAAGGCTGAGGCCTAAACTGAGGTAGATAAAGGGGGGAAATACCAGAGACCTGGCTCTCTCTCTCCACACAACTTCTCTAGATTAGTCCCAGTTCACCCCTGGCACAGTCAGGTTGGTTCCAACACCTCCCTAGCCCCTTAGAGCAGTCTCTCAGGTCTCCACTGGGCCTTAGGCGCCCTCTACTCCACTTACTGCCCTTTTTCTGATGCTCCGACGCCGCTGGAGTCGGGTCGATGCCGTGAGGCGGTTCCAGCTCGATGTCGGCGGCCTCGGCACAATGTCAGTTCTTTGACGACGCCGGCGGCGGCTCCGGTCTCGACGTCAGCGGCCTCGGTTCGATCTCGGCCTCCGATTCGATGGCGTCGGGCAGTCTTACTCGATGTCGACTTCGGGCGGCTCCGGTCCGATGGCGACCTCGGCTTCGATGACGTCGGCCGGCCTTGCCTCGATGTCGACTTCCGGCGGCTCCGGAATGCGATCCTCACTCCCGACCTCCGGTGACCTCACAGGGTTCCGGCGACTCCGGAGTGCGACCTCCACTCCCGACCTCCGGCACGATTCTCACAGGTTCCGGCGACTCCGGAGTGCGATCCTCACTCCCGACCTCCGTTACCCTTCACCTCGGTCTCCGACGACTCCGGAGGGCGGACTTCACTCCTCCGATGACGCCGCTCACTCGACCTCGGGTGACTTCCTCCTCGACCTCTGGTATTCCTCACGACCTCTGACGGCGCCCTCTCTCGACCTCTGGCGGCTCCGGGTACGACGTCTGCTTTTCCAGTCAGCGCCGCTTCTCCACCTCGGGCTCCAGGTCTTAGGCTACTCGACGTCGGACTTCAGGGAAACCAGCTTCCAGGTCAGGATCTTGCTGTTCTCTTGTTTCTAAGGCCTGTTCCTGCTGTCCAGGTCCTCAGGATGGTTTTTCTGACTTCTTCCCACACAGGGCTCTAGGCTGGGCTCCGTCAGTAGGGACTAGTATCAAGGGTGGGTTTATGGACCCCACTCCAGGCACAAGTTTCCACCCCTGCTGCTTCACTCCTTCCTCCTTCAAGTTGTTGCTGCTCACTCCTCACCAGTCAGGTGCCAACTGCCAGCTCCAACTGCCAACTCTCTCTCTTAGCTTCCCAACATTCTAAACCGCCTCCAACTGTCACAGGGTTCTGGAATGTTCTGGAAGGTGCTAGCAGGTTCCAGTGGATGCTGGTGATGTCACAGGTGGCCACCATTTTGTGCTCCAGGCCCTCAGACAGAAGTTTCAGGGGTAGATAAAATGGCTCCCTGAATCTGCAGCAACACTAAAAAGTCTGGTGGTTCCCAAAAAGGAAAAATTCAAACAGGGTTTGAGGCAAAAGTGGGACAAAATAAATAATGATGAGGAGGGACCACCCAAAGGGCTGACAGGTCTAACACCATCCATCTCAGAACCTCCAGCAGGTATGACCAACAAGATTGTTGACGGTCTTTGCGATGTCAACTGACACCAAGACAGTCTCTACACTCCAGTACTATACTGAGGGCAGCTCGTGGGACAATCCGCAGAAGTCCATGGCCCTACTACAGCCAGGTATAAAACCACATTAGTCCCTCTGCACCAATAACTTCACCTCTGATCTCAGTTGCATTGCTAGAATTTTACACAAAACCTTGGTGTCCGAATCGATCTTGGTCAACGGTTTATAGGAGAAGGAATCTGAGGGGTCCCTACACTGCTCTAGCATCATACGGATGATGCGCTCCTGCAATGTTTGGGAGCAGGGTGCTCTTTTGACATTCCTCCTCAAGACTTCTAGAAGTTTTTCAGACAGCTGAGGTGCGAATGTTTAGTAGAATTCCATCAGAAAACTATTGCTTCCGGGCATGGCGCATCTTATTCACCAACACCTCTCCTCTCTTAAGTCTTCCAGAGTTAAAATTGTGTCTAGTTCCTCACAGAACAACCCAGGCACCTGCTTGAGTTGTTTGTCTGCTGAAAAGATTACTATTATGCCGGTAATAGCATGACCTACGCTTCGATATAAGTCCCGTACATGCTCCTGAAATGTACTATTAATCATGACCCACGTCATTGGCAATGTACCACCAGGACACCACAAAAGCAACACGGTAGGCACATCCGTCTCTCTTTTTAAAATCGTAATTAATGAGTTATTGGGCTTAGCACCCTCCCTATGCAGTCACTGGCAGCATTCCCTCAGAATTAGTTTATCTACTCCTAAGGCCCTTCAAACTTGTACTAGCCCCTTCCCTATTCCCAGCTGTTCAGGCTCCCTTCTCAGTATAGCCTCTAACTTTTCCTCCTGCAGCAACAGATCCCTTTGCAATTCAGTCAGTCAGTCAAATAATCTTTAATTCGGTCATAGACCCCAAAAGATACATACTTACAGACAATATCATTACTAGTATTTACAACACTTAAAAATAGGAACACAGAACAGTTCCCTTTTGACCACATATGCCTTGCCCAGGCATATACCCCTCACCACCACCTTCAGAGCCTCCCACTCATTCCCTATGGAGGCCGTGGAACCCAAACTGGTCTCCATGTGGATGGACAACTTTTCACGTACATCCTTTCTGCACTCTGTGTTCAACAATATCACTGGGGATGATCACCAGGAGAAAGGCCCACCACTCTTCCTCCCCACCTCAAACTCCACCAGCAGCAGGGAAAAATCCAACAAAAACATAGCAAGATGCCTTGCCCCGTGGATCAGAGTGGGAAACACCCTAGGCCCTAATACTCAGTTTGCTCGACTAAAAGTATTGTGTGCCAGTGATTAGCATGTGTATTTCTTGCCTCCTGGGTGTAGTTCCATCCACACATTAATGCTCCCTGTATGGACCATATTGGGTTTAATGTGATGCTCTGGATGACCCTTGTCTAACTCTCCACATAGCATGCAACTAAAGTCTCCTGCTCACTCCACCGGGACCTCTATGCCCCCCAGCCAGCACAACCTGTATATTGAAGAAGAACTCCCTATCATCATTATGTGCGTAGAGGTTAAGAATTCAAATAGCCTTTCATACAGGAGGATGTACTGTCCCTCCAGATCTGCCTCAGAGTACGTGAGATGGAAAGGCACCCCGGAAGCCACCCATATGGACAAAACCATAAAATTAGCTGAGTAGATTGAAGAATATAACTGTCCCCAACACTTCTTTTCAGCTTCATCTCTTTGGACTCAGCCAGGTGGGTCTCCTGTGAGTAAGCAAAGCTCACCTTGTGGCACCTGAGGTTAGACAGGACCGTGCTCATTTTTGGCAAGGCCTCCCACAGACCATCCCCCAGGGTGGAGGCACCCATCCGGTATCTCATTAGGCTCCTCATCGGAGAGATGGGAAATCTGTGTGACACACCAACTCATAACATACACCAGAAAACTCCACCCTTAACCCCTCCCACCCCACACCAGGAAAAACACATCGTAAAGACAGTCTTGTCCACAACCTATGTTCAGAACTGTCCCCCCACAGTATAACTAACTATTTGCAATACTAATCTCACATTTGTGATACGCAGGTAGATGCCAAACCCAGCAGGCCTCTAAACCCAAACGGTCAGGGCACCACAGAGAAGCCTACTGCAGCAGCCCTAATGAACCCCATATTAAAAGTCCTACTTATGCAGTTCACCAATAAATATATTAAAACTGCACTGTCTGCACAGAGTTTGGAGCCAAAGAGACTCCTAATGTCCATTGTCGCCTGAGCGCATCAGCAGACCACCCCCGTTCCATTTAGGATACCAGACCATGCTCACCAGAATGGCCACCACATTCTCTCCCACACTCCACCCCCATCAGCAGCTGTGAACCAATCAACAGGCCACGGATAATGTGGAGGTCACCAAAGGTGCCCCTGTCAACTCCCACAGTTGTCTCTGACACCTCCTGTGGCCTAGAGCCAGGCTGATGGGTGATGCGCTGAGCGCATCACTGTGACATTGTGTATTGGGTGATTGTGTTGAACTGCAGGGCCTTGAGAACTTTGTCCTTTCCCATTGCTCAAATACCACTTACTGCACACAAAAGGAGTCACCTAGGGTGAACCACACCTTGCTTCCCTCTCACAAGCCCACACATGGGAGACCTTGCACAGACTTCCCAGAGTCACACAGTCTGCACCCACCACCTACCACTGATCTGCAACCTCTCACATACGCCCACTTCCGAGGGATGAGTCCATGCCAGTGATGTTGGATGCCAACCAGCAAGTATTCTGCCGTTATCTGGCAGCGACAAGAGGCAACTGGTAATCTCGGCTCAGCTCCTCTAGAACGACCTGGGGTCCAGATACCAGCCAGCTCCCCCAGTCCAGAGAAATCACTCAGATATTCCTCCAAAGAAGAAGCCAGTTCCCTACAAGGGCACACATGTGCATGCGCCCCACTCCACTGGAACTGGAAAGATCAGCACTATGACCGAGCCTGCCCACGATGGCCAGAAAGGAGACACTGCCTAAGTATAATGCTCATTCAAAGTAAACCAGGTGATGCGTATGATTGCAAATAATAATATTGACACAAATTTAACTACAGCTTATCAATCCATTATCTGAGGGTTAAGCATTTAACAGTGAGTTGGCTTGAGTCACACACCTTCGTATTGGGCCGTACATATAAAAGGTTTTTGCTGTCAAAAGTTTGGTATTCACAAAATCACAAGCTTTGAGATCGCAAAAGCATTATGCATCTCAAATGGACTATTTCACAGTGGCGGCTCCTCTGCAATGGCAAAGGAGGGTCACCCCACTGCCTTTCCAGGAAACGGAAAATAAAACGATGCTGTAGCATCATTTTATTTTTCGTGTGCCAGCTTGTGCATGGAGGGGCGGGGCATGGGAGGGTGGAGGAGGACTGCGTGTGCACTCCCTAAGTGCTCATGTGTGTTTGGCCTGCTGTCAAAGGGCGACCAAAACACACATGCGCACTTAGGTTTCTCCATCCTGGCTGCATTGAGCAATGAGACTCCCTGGTCTGAAGAGGACTTCTTTCCTGCCTGCTCAGACCAATCCCTGTGCTGCTCTGCAGCAAAGGGATTGGCTGGGAGTCTGTCCCAGGGGCTGCTGGGACCCAGGAAGAAGAGCCCAGCAGGAGTGACGCAGGAGGCGGCCGGCGGCATCAGGTACGTCTTTAAAATTGTTAATACCCGGTCGTCCCCCTTCCCCATCCTGTGCTCGCTCTCCCCGCCCCACTCCCGTGCTCCCACCAACTACCCCGGCATTGTTTGTTAGTGGCGGCCGCCACTGCTAGTACAACTTGCAGTAGTGGCAGAAACCAACGCGCACAAGCATGCTCCCAGTGTATAAACGTTTTTGAACGATATTTGTGGTCGGTGCCTGCACAGACAACACTCGTGCTGCAACAAAGTGTGAAAAATAGAAACTATGACAGTAATTACCAAATGTAATGTTTTATACTTGAATGGTGCATACCACTCAAAAAATCCGCCAAAAGTTGTTTGATTCCACACAATATGTCAAAATGTATTCAAATATCTTAGGACACAAAAAAATTGGAGAACATTAATAATGTTACATACATAAAACAAAACAAAAATCACAGATACATGTGCTGATCAAGAATACATGCCCATAGTCATGGCAATAATATGCCAAATTACACAATTTAGAGCAAGGATAGTTCAGTCCATGGAAGACGCAATAGGCTACAGTTGGTCGTTTCTAACATTATGTCTAATCAGAATATGCAGCCAACACGTGTTTTGTCTAAGAAGACTTCCTCAGGCTGTTAAGATACAAGAAAATGTATAATATATATGCGTACATATAAATAACCATGTAGTCACTGGAAACTTTCTAATATCCAGCAAAAAAAGTTGTGTGAGACAAGTGTCACCATCACAAAATCATCCAAAATAGAAGGAAAACAATACTTGCCAAAAAGAAAAACAAAAGGCAACCAGAGCACAATGTTGGAATGACAGAAACCACAACCAAAATAAAATAAAAAATAAACAAAAAACATTGATTATGTGCAATCACCAGTTCACTCACATGACACCAAAAAACCTTTAAAAAGAACAAGCTGATGTGACTGTTGGCATGTCACCTTAAAGTAGTAGTTTGTATGGAAATCGGCAGAAGCTGACAGAATAGCAACCAAAGTGCAACTAAATTACACACATCTGAAAAGGAAAATATATTTTGAGTTTCAGAATGGGAGGCATACCTGCCAAACATTGCTTGGATAGAAAGGAAGGCTATTTCGAAGTTTGTTAACTTACTAATATTAGTGTATATTTGATTCCTTATTTTGAAATAAAAATGTCCGAGAGAAGAACATCAAAAAACTCCATATTATGAATTGCATGTTTTGTCATAATATGGAGTTTTTTGTATGTTCTACTCTCTCTTGACATATCTTTGTACAGACATCTGTGAGACTGCACCTGTGGCTGGCGGTGCAGTAACCCCTAGATAGAAAGGATTTATGAATAATTCTCTTGGACATGCAGGAACAAACCCCTGAGCCATTTTCCTCTTTCTATGCGTGTGCTGGGAATGCGTCACAATCCATGACTTTACCATGGGAACGCCCACACACCACCGACGGAATGCCTCCCTGGGTCAGAGTAACGCAATGCAGTGATTTCTGCTGAATTGGATTGCACTGGATTTATCAAGTCACTCAAGGCCAAGTTGCGGGGTGCAAAAGCGACGCAACACCTTGATGTGGGCCAGTGCACGTTACTCACAGTTTTTGCACTTTTGATCTGAGAGGCACCCCCTTTTCCTATAATGGTCTGCCGACTTCCTGTCTGCTGACAATTTTACTAACTTCCTTAGTTTAACATACTCATTCTTTGAAACTCTTTTAATAGTTTTAAGTGAGTATATTATGAATTAATACACTACATGTTTTGCAGAGATCAGATTAAAGAATGGATGTAAAATGCTAAACGCGATTCAGTGGTCCTGTTGCTGATGAAGGCTGTTCGGCCAATGTCAGTCACTAAATTCCTCCACACAATTAGCTTGTGGGGAATGTAACCACAATTCAGGTCAGTACAGATAATTGCACTCGTGAATCACTGCAGTAAGAAAAGTAATTTATTAGTTTAATTTCTGCTTTACAAAGGACAAAGGCCCAGTAAAAAGAAAACCAGACCAATTCTTCAGTCCTGTTTGCTTGAACATGGTCAGCTTAGCCACAGTCAATCACCGCAGTCCTCATGCATTCACCTTGCAGGATGTAAAACCACAACATGGTTTGTGGTATACAGCTGCACTAAATAAATACTGGAGTAAGGAAAGCGCAGACTCAGCTTATCTACTGTTTTATAGAGGTCAAAGGGTAGATGAAAAATGCTGGATCTGATTTAAGGCTTTGGGTGGCTCTAATGAGATCAACTCACCTGAGGCATGGACCACAGCACAGGTCATTTTACTCCAACATCATGAACAAGAAATGGGTGGCTATCATTTCACTGAAACAATTCCCACCATAAGGCAATTCTCAATTTCAGATCATTGAAGCAATACATGAAAATTTCACTGGAGATAAAAATATACTCGACTACGTAGAGAGGGTTTATGAGTGAAAACCTAGATCTATTGCAACCATTTTTATTGAGACATTTAAACTCATGGAGGCCCAATGATTATTGTCTAGATCTGCAATAAACATAGAAGAACTGTATGAGACAGGAGTTTTCATGAAGGCATTATGTACTAAATAAACATGAAGATGCTGCTCTCTGTAGACCTGAAACCACAGTAGAGCACCAGTAGCAGCGAGGACTCATATTATTAAGTGCACATATATTTAAGGTTGTTTGTAGTGCCATTTAGTTATTGATTCAGGAGGCAATATTTTTCATTATGTATAATTTATTAGTTTATTTCAGCTTTTGATAATAACATAAAGGGTTATTGTGCTCACATACTTGAAGAAGAGGTTTGTAGTTGTCCGAAATGTATTGGTTTGATTCACTCTACTGGATTGGGAGATGATAAACTATACAGAACAGCATAATGGTGAGTCAATGAACATGAAGAATATTGAACATTGTCAACTTGAAAAATTATTCCAATTGAGACTTCAACTAGATTACTTCCGGAAAACATAACATTTATCATGTCAGTTAGCCCACATATAGCCAGGGCTCGTTGTGATACTTTGCGGACACTCACAGTGCAGTTTCAGTGATTATACTGAAGACACCGGTGGCATGTACCAGGTAGTGTACTTAATACTAAGAAAGCATTAACATCACCAAGACTTTTAATTTGGAGAGCTCATTGACAGGTGGAGAGTCATTACAGGTTCAGATTTACTCTATACACCTTCATAGGATGCGGTGGTCACCAGGAAAACTCATAATGGATTCTAAATTTGTATGTCGATGACCGAAATGTATCAGTCCAGCTTTGATTTCGCAGATACTGCATAATGTCCTTAGATCCATCGTGGAAGGTTATCCCAAGGTTCTTTACCTGGTGCTGTGCGGTCAGGCCTTCTCATATCTTGTAAATTTATGATAGAAGATCCAAAATAAAGGCTTGTTCAAACTCTTCCATAATCATTACAATTGTGAATCATTATTTATGTTTTTCCTGCTTTATATAATCTTGTTGATTAGTTTCTTATTTGTAAAAATAAGTGGATGCTGATGATGGTGATCAAGCTACCATAACAGCTTCATTTGTATCTCTGCACAGGAGATGAATCGGTGACCAGCTACTTAAAAGAACCATTCCAGAACATTCTATATGGCTATGTGACCATGGCGGTAGATACACCACTTTTTTCTAACGAACAAAAGCGGGAACTTAATCCTCTGGTTATAAGAATCAACTCTGCCACTTGCCTCCCAAACACTCCAATACCCATTGAGGTGCTAAAGGTAAGCCCTGTCAACAACCTCATTCCATGATACCATTAAGCGGGCTTCAATGCGTATGTTAAGGATGAGTCTATCACAGTCTATGGCTGCGATAAGGAGATGCGTCTGGGTAAACAGAACCTCTGAATAACAGTGGAAGGAAGAGAATGTATTTCACATCTAGCACTCCTGTGCTAGGACCCTCTTCAGTAAGATACATACATGATACATTTCAATTGTTCCCCCTTGATTAATCATCTTGATTTTCCCGTATAATGGAAAAGTTTGCAGGGGTGGTGGATAATGAGAAAACAAAGAATCGGGGTGTCATGCTGAATGAGCTCTACCTCTGTTGACATTATTTTAATTTAATTTCTCTTACGTGCCTACCTCAACCAAAGATATTAAACAACTGTGTGGTGGAATTGGTGGGACCAATGAATATATTATTAGAATAAATACTAAAATTGTCATTTTAAAACTTTAAGCCCTCATTACCACATGCCTATTCATTCTGTTCGAACCTATGTTTGCAAAGGTTTCAGACTAATGAGCAGTGCAGACCTTTTCAAAGTCCCCAAGATATGCACAGATACTTTCAGCACATACATGCACAGTTTTAGTGCCTGCAAAACCACACAAAAAATCAAATTCCATATTCACAAAAGATGCACTTGACGATTTTAGAGAGCCAGATATGAAGTTCTTGTGAGCATTGCTTGTCTCCAAAAAGGTGTGTGGCCCTGCTCCTGCATACATTTCTCCTATGCACCTTAAGGTGAAACAGTGAATGTCTCGCAGTGACAACAACCATGAAAACCTGTGAATGAGCCTTAAAGGGTATGAAACATTGCTCACCCTCAACCACACCAGAAATCTGTGCATCGCCCACCCATTTTATATTTATAACACAGGGCTATCTTTTTATGTGTATTGTTCTCCACCCCAACTGCAGAGTTTCTGCAGTTGTAAACTTGCTATTAACTCGTATTTTATGAAAACAAACAATAAGAAGAAACTTACACAAAAGTGTAGGATTACCTTTGAGAACCAGGCCCTACACCACCAAAAAATGTGTTTTTTACACTGGTGGAGCAGATGGGGAATTCAAACGCTGTTTCTGAAGAGAAATCCAACCAACATACAGTTTTTAGGTCCAAATAAAGTCCTTCATCATCTAGCAACCCACCAAACCCTGCTGTGCCCAGTCTTCAGCCTTGTGCAACAGGGATTTGCCGCACGGTGTCAAACTGTAGTTGGTTGCAAAGTGGGCAGCCAACCCCTACTACACACTTCCTGTAGCTGTACACAACAGGATTTTCCCTGTGTTTTTATGGGAACTCCCATATTTTGTGAAAAATGACAACTTTCACCACAAAATTGTGCCTTATTGATGCTAGTGGTAGCCGGAAGATCGAGATTGCCATTAAAATTACAATTTTATGCAGATAGCCCATTTTTTGTCTGTTTGTGTCCCCGGCTATTTCTCCATATGCCTAGTTCCCATCTGTTCTTCCCTGCTGTCAGGCAACTCTGAGGGTGCTCATCCATGGCTGTCAAATTTCTTTTCCACTGCATGCAAATCACGATTTTATTAAAAATGGCTATTTTGCAGATGCAAGAGTAGGATTCACGATTGGATGTGAATGTTAAATAGCAGATATACACAAGCTTCATGCCTACTTGGAAACCTTTTAATTGGCTATATCAGAAAAACTACTTAATCGATTTACAGTAACCTAATGAAAGTACACTTTCTGAGGAAGGTTCTACTTTCATGGCAAGTTTGGCACAAATCCATACAGCAGTGTTTGATATAGGCGCGAGCGAAATTCCCTTTGGGAGTAACAATGGGAACCAGTTTCCTTTGCATGGATCTCTTTGGCATGCTGGAACTTAGCTAACTACTCTGAGCACTTGTAACTTTTATCACAGATCCATCCATGGGGGCACAAGTTATAGACATATCAGAAAATGCCTTTTCTGTCGAAATTATGGATGATCCATAGCTGCACAGTAGCAGCTGACACTGTAATAGATATCTATATAATACATATTCACCTAAAAAACAGACAGTTAAAATTTGAGGTTTGGTTCTGGCTCAAACGTGTAAAACCACTGAAATACGACTGAAAAATGTATATACTTACCTCTGATATTATGCCCTAGGATATGTTTTGCTGGCACAATAGTTTTACCATGTTGTTCTTGTAAAATTATATTTAGGGCTCTGTGTTGTTTCCATGCCTGTATCATTTTGTATTGATGACACCACCTCATCCAGAGTAGTATTTGCCCCAGGCTTCTTGCCCTCCCTGCTGCTCATTGTCAAGCAGTGACCCTCATACACCTTCATCCCTACACTAAAACCTGGACCTATGCTTCACGGTGTAAAAAAGTGTAACAACACTTCTTTAAAATCCTCTGTTTTATGAAACAGTGCAGTGGAATTGCCAGGATCCTCAAGTCTGAAGAGTGTACTGCATTATCCAGTGTCTCCATTTCACCTTCCAGATGGGTTGATGCAGGAGTAGCACATGTTGAAAATGGGTTGCTGTTCAACGCCGAAACACAGTTTTTGCCTGGATTTCCAATTAAATCATTCACTTCTCCAGAACACACGGTTCCACCTCATGCTCTCCTACCTTTGCTTTCAGTTCTTCGTTCTCTGCAGTTTAGTCCTTTCTTGATGGATAAAATATGCAAGCATGGCCCTAACCATGTTGCAAAGGATTGATTTCCCCTTTGTTAGGTTGATTGTTTAAGGGTCCTCCAGTTAAAACCTATTCGGATAACTCCGGTGTAAAATTCTCATCTTTCGATGAAAAACTCCTTTTTGTCTGGGACCCCCTCAGTTTGACTTCCTTGGGTGGCATGGCATGAGTACTGCTGTCTTCCACACATCCACCAAGGACAACACAAGCAGGTATCTCACATTGCGAAAGAAGAGCTAGTGCCCTCAACCTGCAATTGATGTCAATGTGCAGAGAAGACTACTAGGGGTATCTAGGCCCGTCAAACCCCGCTCCATCTCAGCCTTTAACTTCCTAGTCACCTGCCAGTGCCAAACTGGTTGGAGAAGTTTGAGGCAAACACTCCCAAAGGTTGTTCCACTGGAATATCTGTACATTGATCATTAGATCTCTGCCCTCACAATCTGTATGTCTCTGCCCAACCTGCGAGCAGGTGGTCTAGTTTTTTTTCTTAAATGTGGTTGCTAACTTTAACTTTGATATTGCTTTTAATAATATCGTGAAAGTCTTTAGCCAACTGCTACAAAATCCCTCCCTGTTACTTGAGAGCATACCTTATCTTCCTGTTATTATTCCCTTGTATGAGACATGTAGATTCCCATCAACAGACAACTTATGTGAATTGAATTAGATTATTTGACTGATAAAAAAACTATATTCGTTTTTAAGGCGCTTTCCAAAAAATACATGTTCTGTTTATATTGGTGAGAGCTATGCTTTTTTTGAACTCTTATTATTTTTAAAAAGCTGCTAGATCCCATGTAAAATCTTAAACTGCATCCAGATCTGACCTATTTTTACTAAGCAATAAAGTAAGAGATGTCGGTTCCATTAGTTATAAGGCACTTGAGAAGGCAAGTGTATCAATTCTCAGCAGTTTAAACATAATGCTTTATATTGTATGATTTTACTTAATTGCCCTCTTTTGACCTTGCATTGTTGTTTTATTTTTCTTCTTGTTTTTTATAGGCAAAATGTCTTCCTGTATATTGTAGATACAGATTTCATGATCAGCCGTTACATCAGACACGTGGCCAGGAACATGGGACTCATGTATATTTTAAAGATGTCAATGTAATTCTAACAGAAACTATAAGTCCCGGCATGCTGCGTGAGTATCTTCAAGGACCTCCATTGGAAATTGAGGTTCATGATCGGGACAAAAAAATTGAAGATTTTGTGAAGATACCATCATTGTTTGGAAGTGAACCAGAAGATGAGAAATTGAGCAACGTGGGCCTTGTTGCTTCAAAACGAACTATTTACAATCCATTCATGGAAAAGGACCAAATGTGGAATCCTTATGGCATCGCAAAAGTCGATCTATCTGATTTACTCCTTGGTGAAAAGTACTTGAATATTACGGTGCCAATACATAGCTGCGTGGCTCCAGATCCTATTGGCTACCAGCGAGACAGCAAAAGTGGGAAAATAATGGGAGTACCAGGGTCTGTGGATGGTCCTCAGGGTTCCCCACTACGTATGGGCCATTATTTGGAGTCAAATTCAGTCCTTAAGTTAAGAGTAGGCATAGCTGTGCCACTGACTCCAACCTCAGAATACAATGATTGTCCATATGGTCGTTTAATCTACATTTTTGAAAACGATAACACAGCTTTGCTGCATGAGCTAATGAGATTGATTACGCAAATTAATGCAAAGGCTCTGAAGTTAGATGAGTACTGTTTAACTTTAATTCAAGAGTGCCTTCCCAAAATCAAACTCAAGCCTGAGGAAAAAGGAAATACTGCACTGGATGTCATTACTGGTTTCCATGTCCTGGATGGTCAGATTCACGTGTTTATTTTAGAAGGTCTAAAAGACAAAGCAATAAAAGAGCTATGGGAGCAAACACCAATCAGGTAAAGTATTGAAACATGTGATGTCTATGTGTGTGTCTTTATGTGCATGGGTCTTGAGTCATATTGAACTATGAACACAAAATTATATAGATGTTAAATTGCATTCATATTTTGGGTATGGTTTGAATGAAGAAAATACAGATTTTCACTGACATTCTTCCTTGAGAAGGAGAGTGTATAATTTAAGCTACTTTATGGGCCAATAGAACAGTCAATGACCTATGACCCTCACAACTGCAAGGCAGCAAGAGAAACCATGTTTATGAAATAGAGACTGAAGTAAACTCGGTTTGCTCCATTCCTTCTTACATAAGCAGCAAAAATACAGCAAAAGAACAGTTTCTGGATTTTTGCATTTTATTTCATCTTATTGCTTTAACAAATGCAAAGTAACTCTAAATTCACTTGCTTCATTAAGTGAGACGTGTTTTCCATTGCTGGTAGTAAACCACTGGGGTATATCTTTCTTTCTCATTCTAATCCTTCTGTTTCTGTGTCTCTGTGTTATTCACCCATTCCAGTCTTTATGCCATTTCAAAACTTTAAGGTAAAACAACTTCCTCAAACTTCTACAGACTACTCATTATCTTTATTCAATTACCATTTCACAAATTTCCCAAATTCCTGAATGAAGAGGGTATTGCTTTTTATATTCCCTTTTATATCTGCAAGAGAATCGTTCTAGCTGATCTTGCATTGAATCCTTCTGGAATACTGACTGTAGCCCTTTGCCTTGGACCTGGACCATCAATGTCGCGCTTAGGTTTCCTCACAGTAGGTTTTCCCAAGTAAAGGACTTGCATTCCAGAATTTTTTGATGACACATGTATTCCTTTTGCTAAGTCAATGCTTCACTCGATGTCATTTTCTTGTGGCTCTATAGCATGGTATTCTTTCTGATCTCCTCCTGCCTCGCTTCATTTGCACTTAGGAGCAGGCAGGGTCCTCTGAGATTCCAAGGGGCATATTCACAAGAAACTATCGCCGAACTAACGTCACTTTATCGCAGCTGAAGTTGTGATGAAAATACCTCCCCATTCACAAGCCTGTGTAAACAGCCCACAGCACCAGTTTACCCGCGATAGCAGCCGCAAAAAACATCGCCACAGAGGCCCATCGCAACTATCGCTAATGAGATGCAGAGTGGGCGTTCCCGTGCCAAAAGCCGCAACAACATCACACCTCAACATTCTCAACAACCAGACAGAACTGCGATAAAAACACAAAACAGGCGATAAGGTGCGTTAGCACCAGGAAATCTACACCTGCTCTGACCTGGTGTAAAGTCGGACGGCAGCCTGCACCACAAAAGGGAGACCAGCCCAGGGCCACATCGAAAGGGCAACAGATGCCATGGAGCCACCCATCATGCGGCCGGGACACCAAAGAGGGCCACAACACCCACCCACACCACCCCAGGACCACAACCCACACCTGGAACACCCCCCCCGGACCACCCCAGATGCAGCGCAGACAAAGACAGCAGACCCCCAGGAAGCGTACCAGCCTCACAGACCCAACCCCTGACAATGTCATCATCCACCACAGGCTGAAAGGGACAACCATTCCACGCATCCCGACCATCATCGCCCAACAGGCCTACAGCACCAACACAGCGGACAACCAACATCCCACCCCACACCAGGCTGCTGGCTTGGCTGCATGTGTTGGCCCCTTGCACCCCCCAACCAACACCGCCAGAGTTGGAGGAGTCTCACTGCCAGCCACATCCAAGTCTCTCACACCTGTCCTGGACATCTCCATCACCCTGGTACCCCAGTCCCCATACATCCAACACAATGCGCAGGTCACGCTGGAGACCAAGCAAGGATCATACGCCATAGCAGGATGCACGCACGTGTTGGGGGCAATCCACAGCACACATGTCCCACCTGTGCCCCCTGGTGACACAGCACACAATCACCGCAACAGAAAGCACACGTCCCACCCCATAGTGCAGGCAACAACAGAACACCATGGAATCTCCAACAATGTCGCCTTCAAATACACAGCCTGTGTGCATGATACCGTCATCCTCCGACCGTCCATCACCAACCAGCGTACCCAGGATGGCAACAAGGGAAATGCACAGCCCCTTGGCAAGTTCCAAATGAACACCCCACTCGCCTGAACTCCACAACCATGCAAATCACAACTCTGGCAATGCACACGTCACAAAATCACAACCAACATGCACAACAACATGCCCACCCACCAGACACAACAGAACAACTCACAATGGTTACCTGGCCAAGCCGTGAATATGAGCCGTCAACGGTATGGCACCTCAGCCACACAACAGCCTAATGTGGGGAGAGGTGGCAAACAGGCATGTGTGAAGGATGCAGTAGTACCATGATTGGAAAAGTACACAATGCCAAGAGTGGCGGAGATGTGCTGACAGACTGCAGTATGCAGCACACACCCATACCCATGGCGACGTACACCTCTGGTGTATGGAGTGTAGTAGACAGCGGACGCAACCATGTCACCACAGCCAGTGGGGACCTCGCAGAAATCTTGCCTGTTACGTCCTCCCCTAAGCGTGATCGGAGTGGGATGGCCCGGCGTACGCCACACCAGCGTAGTGGTGTGAAAAAGAAGCACGTAGCCCTGGGTGTGGTCCTCTTCCGGAAAGCCCAACATCTCTGCCAGGGCGGCACCTCTCACCCTGCCACGAGGCCGACGCCGTCCTCTAGAGCGGAGTTGCCTGCAATGCTGTGCGCCTGCCGGACCACGAACCCGTCAGGCCTGCCCCTGCGCAGCCAGGCCTCACTGATCACCTGCCGACACCGGCGTGTGTCAAGGAGGGCCCACCACGTTCCGGCGCAAGCTCCAGGCACGAGTCCCACGACCTTGGCGGCCTCCTCAGATCATTACGGCCTCCACAACACGGGCCCGCTTTAGTCCTTTTTCATTGACGTACTCTACTGCTGCCTCAGGCCTACTCCTTGGCCCAGTAGGTCCCATGTGTGAAATTGTGTCCTGAGTCATGCATGGCAGGACCCCAAATCCGGGCCACCGGCAACAGCACCAGACTCCCTTCGATCAGTGAGGCATACTTCCATATGGGCTTCTTGCGACACGTGGTGCCACTAACCCTGTTCAACGCCAGCCTGTGACACGTGGTGCCACTAACCCTGTTCAACGCCAGCCGGTGACATGTGGTGCCACTAACCCTGTTCAATGCCAGCCGGCGATATGTGGATGAGGGACCAGGACTACCCTGCAGACCAGTAGGTCCCACATCCAGCAGCTAGGCGCAAATCACGAATGGCAGAGTCCACACCAGTGGTCGCACGGAGAAGAGTAAGAGGAATATGCAGCTCAGTCAGGACGAAACTCAGGTCCCATACACGGAGGTGTCCGAACACGTGGTGCCACTGAACCTGAACTATGCAGGCCGGTGGGGCCATCCAACCTATGCCGGCGACACTCGGTGAATGGCCCGTGCTGACCCCTGCCTCAGGCCTACACCACGGTCAGGTAGGTCACACATTTGGAACTGAGTCTTGATTACACCATGGCAGTGAACACCATTTAAGGCATAGGACAAGTCACTATACCCCCTTCGATGTGGTGCCAACAAGTCTGTCCATGGCATCACAACCACACGTGTCTGTGGGCATATGCGGACTACTGCCCTCGTCCTACGCTGCGCACAAGTGGGTCACAGATTTGGAACTGAACATCGGTTATTCAGAAGGCAGAATACATGCCATCGCACGCATGGAGAGGCATAAGAGGATGACGCGTTGCAGTCCAGAGGGAACAAGATCATCGTTACGGAGGTGATCGAACACTACCGACAACTGCCCTTGTGTCACTAACTCTGTGCCTCGCCAGCCAACGACACGTGGCTGTGGGCCACTGCTGACCGCTGCCTCCTGCCTACACTGCGGTCCAGTAGTTCACAGACTCTTCATTTTGCAATGGCTGAGTTCATATCAGCGTACCGGCATCATCGCAGACAGCATCCCCTCTCAGCCCCGGTGCCACTAAGTCTGTTCCCCGACAATCATGGACACTCTCTTGTCAAACTTTAATGGCGTCTGAATCTATGGACTAGGGGGCAGTTTTCATCCTCGTAGCTGATACCTAATTGGTGGTGACAACGAGGCTGTCGCATTCCACTCCTCCATTTACTGCTTCTGGATAAAATCATAACTTTTGGTGTCATGCCCTGGGGGACACCTTCCACTGTCCCCCGATTCCCTCCGCAACATACACCTCGGACATTGATGGTGACCCGCTCAGGTCGCATGGCTCATCTGACTGCACCGCAAGTCACCGTACCTTGGCTGGGTGCCTGTGCCGGCCGCTGTGCATCCGAGGCCACTAACTCTGTGCTGGTCAGGTCCGGGACCCCTTCTTCTGAGATATTGGATGGCCCCTGAAGCGTTGGCCTTGGGGTCATCACTCAATGTGCCTGTTGCCCTGCGCTGTCCGCAGCCTCCGGCCTCAACTGCGGGCCACCAGGGCACACACATATATTCGGGTCCAGACCAGCCCAGACGTTGCATCACCGCAGGAGGCACACGCCACCACTGCAAGGACCACCTCCAAACGCCATCTGCCAGAGTTGATACGGTGGTCCTGACAGACCTACGGATTTGTTCAGACCTGTCGTGGATGCCATCATCGGCCTGATACCCTGCTCAGCACTCCAGGTGCCAGTGACTCAGTGCACCGCAAGCCATTGTCCGTTAGTGATTGAGTTTTGTGCTGTGTGGATGTTGCTCAGCTATGTCACCTCATGCAGTGTGGGAGGCCTGGGAATATGATGGGGAAGATGTGTCAAGTGTGCGTATGGGAGATGGCACAGACAATGGGAGGGCAGGAGGCAACACCCCCAAGGCAGGAATGCAGACTGGAGGTGGTAGTCGAACCACACACCCGGAACCATTACTGGGTATTGCGCTGTGGACTGCGGACGCAACAGTCACCTCAGGCAGTGTGGAAGACCTGGGACGTTGATGAGGAAGTTGATGCAGGTCTAACGCACCCCACTGCATCTGCAAAAGGACTAACCCGAAGGGACACAATCCTAGCAATTCCTTCACATTAGCGCGCTCATCTCTAGTGCCCCTACCTCAGTGCACTGCAACTCCCGGAACCTCCTGACTGAATATTGCGGGACCTCTATCCTTACTCCGGCTCCCACCATGTTGCTGTGCAGTTCACTCTGTTATGCATGTGTTTTCTGTTTCCGTTGCACTGGTGTCCAATGTTCAAGTTGTTGCCAGCACCAAGCATTCCGTGCAGACTGGCTCACCCCACAAATATCCGGCACAGGCGTCACTGTACATGTGGCCTTGCCAATAGATGGGCCGGGCGCACGTGCCCGAAGCCAGTTCGACATGATATCTACGTGTGTCCCTGTGGTCTTGTTGTATGCATGAGGCCCTGGGCCCTAGGACATTACGCTGTGCTATGTACATCGGATGCAGACATGTCACCGCAGGCAGCGGGTTGGAGCTTTGTTGTCACCCATTCAATTCCCCTAACTCTAATCCCAATTCCAATGTCGTTCCTAAACCTACACCAACTCTTACCTTATCTATGTTTCTGTTGCTTATCACTCAAACATTTCAAAACCCTCACACATTTTATAAGTTAGCAACAGTGAAAACATATTTGGCTTCCATTTTATGATTTTTTACTCAATATGGCATATTGGAACCTACAAATGAAATTTGGTGTAGAAAGGCACAATACATAATTTGTCTGTGTTTATATATGCATTTCTTTGAATGCAGAAAAGAGAGACTCTGCTCAGAGGACCCAAACAAAATGAGTCCAGTGATCCAACTGCTACTTCCCCAAAACATTGCCAGAAATAACCCCTCGGCTGTTTAGAAGGATAGTATTTCCCCACTACCAGGGGCCTCTAAAGAGGTAGCTCATTGGGGTAATGTGCTTACCGCAGAGATGTGTATGTGATCAGATGTTTCAACTTCTTGTGGGGCTGGCTCAGCCATCATCCTTCGATGTAGCATACTGGGGGGAAAAGAAATGAGTCGTACAAACTCGTAAAAAAATCTGATTAAACTGAAGTTGAAGATTATGGAAGAGGACATCCTGGTGAGTTTGTTGTTTCCTTAGGCATCATATGACTTAAAAACAGCACAGCTGAAGCAGAATTTCCAAATAATTAATAGCAGCCACCAGGAAAATTAAAACACCCACCACTGCTCTCCATGAGGCCAAGTAGTCATGGAGCCACTTCCCAACCCCGTACTGAGCAACATAGCCTTTCATAAATAAGCAGTGAATAAAAATAGAGTTGTGTGAACCAGCAAGTTAACATGTTGAGCCTAGACAAGAGTTGGCTCGGGCTCCAAGAGCCTGTGCACTAGCCAAGTCTTGAAAATATTTGGTATGTAAATCATGCAACAAATATCATGTTAAAATATGATACAGTGTCTTCAGAATTCAAAAAGTGCATTTCTTTACCATTCAGAAGCATGTCACCATAGTGCATCAGATTTGGGTAGTATTTTTAAAAGTGAGTTTTTAACCATGAACTGAAATACACTCCTGTCGTCGCCCTAATGTTAATGCTATCAGTGAATTAGGAGGCATTAGGAGGTCATGTGTACCCTACATCTGTCCTAGAATCTTATTATAGATGGAGCAACAAATAGGCTATCAAACAAAAGCGATGTTTTTGTACACCATACTTTCCGAACTCACGTATTTGAAGGTGCTTTCATATGTGGCAATGAACAAAAAGAAAGTTTGGTGAAATAAAGCATTTGCCTAGGATCGCACAATTCATTCACCCAAGGAATCTGGGATTGAGCCCAGATTTTCAAGATTCACACTGCAATTCCGCTACCAGATGGGTATCACTTTCTGACTTAAAAAGTTAATGCTTTGTTTTTAATGTTTTTAGACCAATAGGAGAGCAGGTGGGAGACAGAATTCACTCAAACTTTTTCACAGTGCGAACTTTGCCGTGGACCTAAGTGTACTTCACAACAAACACATACTACGTTTCACATTTTGATTTCTTTTTGCTCATGGAAATTTGCCACGATTCACAAGATGCTGTACCGGGAGGTCAGGATTCGAATCTGATTCTCCCATGTAACATGGTCAACAGCAGTAGCCAGTAGGCTACATAGACTCCGGGGAAAGCTCGACTTGTCTTGGGCTCAAGATGTCAAGAATACCAGTGGTGTATCAAAACTTGAGCCCCCTCCACCTGCAAAGTACATGGCGGGGGGTTCTCTCCCAGGCCCACCACCTACCACTTTTGCTGAGGGGGCCCCTTGAGCTGGTCCCCCCAACCCCCCAGCACCACGGGGCTGCGAGGGCTTATGCTAGGCCAGTGAAGAGTACCAAGAGGTGAGGTAGACATCACATTCGAGCCTCGCTCCTGTTTTCAGTGGCTCGCCCATCTCTAACTAAAATCGATTGTAGTGTCTAGAGCCCATGCATTTCACCCATCGCCTTGCTTGCACGACTGCCTTACCTTGTATTTTCTCAAAGGAGAAATTAATCACCTCTGACATTTTTTATTTCAGGTACCTGGGCTTTAGTGCTTGTCACCAGGCCCTTCTCTGCTCCTCAAAATGTCAATATAGTGTGCATGAGGTTTCCATAACTGTTCTGTGCATGGGCAGATTGCGTGCATGTCTTCTTTCTCGTCCCACTTTTTCGCCTGCCTACGATCCGAGGGCACTCAAAAAGAGCGGCTTTATCTCCACAACAAGACCTTCCAAAAGCTGCAGAATTAAAAACATGCACATGTGCTATTTTGTTAGTCTCTGTTCTGCCTCTCCCCTCGTGATGCCCTACAATGGTTCCCACCCACTCATACATTGTTTACACCGGCCTGTCCTGCCCCTGAGAATTTAAATTAATGGAGCTCCATTAACTTCACCCTGGGCCATAGAAAGAAACGCCCCAATTGAAACCCTGTCCCTGCCATTGTAATCTAACAAGTCCTCCGCTGTGATGTCACTGGAGTAGCTTGTGCCTTCTGGGCGAAGCAGCCCTTGCCTAGCTCAGCACATGCGCACTAAGCCCCAGTCAAAGTCCACCCCTTTTCCACCAGAAAAAAGCATGCATTCAGAGAAATGTATCACCCAGCTGCAAGTAGCTATTATTTCCCAGCTGCTTCTTGTTTCATCTCCTCTTTTTGCCTCTCTCCTTAGGATAGTAGGGCGACGCCTATCTCGCCAATTAATACCAGCCACCTCTGACCCTTCGTATATCCCTAGGGACAGATTTGACTCAGAAACCTCTTGCTAGGCTCTCTCACTCTGTGAAATTTAGTTTGGGGATTATAAATGTTTATAGGACAATATAAGAATCCTAATTCAGGTCTGGAAGTGCCCTACTTAGAGTAGGTCTCCACATCAACCCTTCGCAGACATCGGCCATAAATCTTCTAGTTGGTGTATATATAGTGTCCTTGTCCACTGATCTGGAAAGCGTGCCTGTGAACTCCACGCACCCCCTGTATTTCAGCACTCCTGCAGGATCAGACCCCCCAATCTGCTTCCATCATGGGATCTGAAATGCCTCCTGGACAACAAGTACCATTTTTTTCAAGTAGAGAAATAGAGGGGGAGTGCAGAGCAAGGCTGCCTAGTATAATGCGTGCCTCTCTATTTAACACCCACCCGCTGTCTGCATTTCAGCTCTCCTGGGGGAGTAGATTAGGTGTTACCACCACTTGCCCCTGTTGTAGGTCCTGAAAAGGTATCAAAATACCAAGGTAACTTTTTGTGGAAAAAAAATAGAAAGAGAATAAAAATCCAAGCCTCCTGTTACAAGTCCTGCATCTCTCTGATGTCTACTCCATCTGCATTTCAAATCACCCTGGGGAGCAGATCAAGGTTGTTACCCCCTAGTTTGCCACTTTAGGGGACCTGCAGTACCCCCGAAAACGTAGGATACTTTTTGTGAAGCAAATAAATAGAGTTGGGGGCTGGACTTCCTTGTACAAGGTGAAAAATTGAAATTGAGTTGGGAGCTACACTTCCTGGCCCCAGACGTGCCTCTTTCTGCCCTCTGCTCACTATCTGAATTTCAGCTCATCTGGGGAGGCCGATCGGAGACTTATTTCCCATCCTACACCATAGAAGAGCTGATACCCACTAACTACATTTAATTTATATAGCCGAGGGATGTGCACGAGAAGTACACTGAGGCTTACAACCTGCCTCTCGTTTGCCCACATAGATCACATTGTCAAAAATAGACCATAATTATATGGGTGGGCAGTGGAGATGAACAGACAAAAACTGAAACCATGTGTAGAGAATTTTAGATGCAGTTTGTCATTGATGTTTAAGCCATATGTCTGCTTGTGTACTTTAGCTAGGAACATATACTAACTCCACACACTTTTGAAAAGTAGGGCCTGTGTTGAAATTGCACAAACTTGCTTTGCTAATAGCTCTATCGAAATCTAAAATTGTTGAAACCTCTGTTTCCTCACCTTAAAGTAACTGTTGTCATTGGAATACAAAGACATCAGCACATTTGATATCAACCTGAATTCAGAAAGTCTCCCTAATAAAAACAGTATTTCACATGTTTGGGTCGGCCTGTCATTTGGGGAAGAAAAAGACCAGAAACGCAACCAGGCAAAGCCAGTGTAGAATTCACATGGAGATGGCTGCTGTATTCGGGTCCAGGGTCGATAGGCACGCAGAGAACCCTACTAACTGAACCCATTTAGGAAAGCTTGAGTCCTTGGACATCCAGGGTGCTGTGAGGTGCAATGATCCCACTTCATTTTTTACCTCAAATATTCTTCAACTGGATAGCTCCAGCATTCGATGAAATGGCAATAGGCAATTGGAAAACCCAACCTACCAAACACATTTCTGAAACCCAGAGACCCAAGGGAATGTGGCTTGCTTTGACCTTACCACCTTTTGTTACCCAGAATTATCTGGAAACATCAACCTATGGCTAAAATCGCAATGTCCTCCAATCTGTGCATTGGAAACAATATGGTTTACCATTTGTGATGTGAAAGGGACAAAATACCGCAACTAACTCTTATGAAATTTTTCTAGAACATATTCCCCTAAAAATTATTCTCGACTTCAAAAAAAGACAGTCAAGACGCCTGGTGGGTTTGCATTAAATGTATAGGACCCAGGGGTACTTCTGTTACTTGTTGCTTTACAGGGTGTTTGTTTAGTTCCTTCCTATTGGCAGTAAAGTCTGAAACAGTCATTGAGATAAAAAGAGGACCTTTCAGACTTTTGTTATGCATGTTGAAGGGTTGTCAGATCATATTTTGTTTGATAGATCATAGTTTCATGTGTAGAGCGGTCCAGACTGCCACCAGTGCCAACTATAATTTCAAGCGATTATGCAGAACAGCTGTGGTGTACTGTTTTGTAGGACAACATGACAGTCTTACAGGTAGTCGTCTCTTCCAGTGAGAGCCATCAAAGTTTTACAAGGATCTCAGTGTCGTTATTACCTGAGCATCACATGCAGTACTGGGGTAAGAGGATAGGTTTCGAATGGAGGAGCCCTGCTACTACTGGGTTCACATATTAGCTCAAGGACTTGGTCCACATTATAGAATTCTAATGCTAGGCTGTTATCCTTTTTCGAACCAGGTGCAGATCGAATTGGTCAAATTTGGCAGCCTTATTAGTGTGAGGCACAAGCATAATTTGGAGTCTAAAATGAATCTAAGTGGGACTGAGGGAACCAGAAGAGTTTTGATTCTATTTGCCCCCCTGAAATAATGTTATCATCCTGGGCAAGTCACTTTATTTCCCCATGCCTTCATTTTCTTGTCGAGGAAACTAGATCTTGTCTGAAAAAGAATAACCCCCAGTTATTTTACACCATGAGGCAGTTTGCGCATCTATGCCTATGAAAAAGTAGGTCATAGATGAATGTATGGTCCCATGATACACACTATCAGAAGGCAGAAACTACCTTAACTGACCAATGGGGCATTGTACCAGAGTTAAAGGGGAGAGGAGTTGGCCTAACGGTTAGGGCGCTCGACCTCGGACCTGGGTAGGGTGACCAGACGTCCCCGTTTTCCCAGGACGGTCCCCGTTTTTGGGGAAATGTCCCCGTGTCCCGACACTTTTCTCCAAGTGACTCAAATGTCCCTGTTTTCAAACAGTGTCCCCGTTAAACACAGAAATGTTCCTGTTTTTCATTGTTCCGGTTGAGCATGCGCGCGCGTGCTCTCTTTGCACTGTTTACGGCATGTGTCGTCGCTGAGGTGAGCGCTGTAGCAAGAAGGGAAATCCTTTGAAGAGAGACATTTTACACGCAGCGCCACCTATGTCATCGTGCCAGCCAAAGTTTCTTCTTTGGATAAAACAATATTTCTTCATCCTGTAGCTTGTATTCATAGTCATACAAACTTTTCAGTAGCCCTTATGCATACCGTGCAAGGATTAAGGCATTGCTCATTGCATGTTTCATTCATAACTAATTGATGCATGCTTTGTGTTCTCCATATCAAAGCTATGACTTGACCTTTTGACTGACCTTTCAGATCACGGCAAACTGTTTAGCTGGAAAGGACTTAAAGGAGCAGGGTTAACGCCTGTGGAAGAGGCGAGCAGCGCTGCTCGAGCTTTTTGCTCAGGTCTTCACACTATTGCACTATGAGATGATACCAAAGGCTAGAGTGCACTATACATACCCCAATAAGGTAACATTACATCCCAGCAGTGACCACGCAAATGTGGGAGGACAGTGTGGTCGGCCAACCTTTGCCACCCTTAAGACCCTAAGGCAGTAATACCTGGAGAGAAGTTTTTTTTTGTACATTGGTCCATGGCTGCCCTTTGGCAATTTAGCATTCCGCTGTTTACCTCCCATGCTTTTCTGTCATGAGCAACAAAGTAACATTGGTGAGTTGTACTTTACGTGGTGCTGACGCGCAGCTATAGAAACGAGCATTTATAAAGCTATTAAATCTGGCGTTTGCTAGCCTGTGATGTTTTATTGATTTTTGGCAAATATATGCTATAGTCCTTAAAAGTGTAAATGTAATAAAAAGTACTAATGCTGCTGTGTGAAGGAGAGGGTTGCCAATAAAAGACCGCGGATTTGTTGTCTGTAATGCTTCATCTCGGTCTGTGGAGGGAGCTGTAATTGTAGTCCTTTTTCTAGGTCTATGACAGCTGTCAAATAGTCCTACTTTTATGTCGATGGTTACTGCAAACCATAGTCCTACTTCTATGTCTATGACCTGTCCCCGTTTTTTGTTTTGAGAATCTGGTCACCCTAGACCTGGGGGAACTGGGTTCAAGTCTCCCTAACGATGCTAAACCTCCTGTGATTCTGGGCAAATCACTTAATCTCCCCGTGCCTAGCAAAAAAGAAAAAATGAATGTGTGTCCTCATGTAACATAACTGGGGCTATGTAAAGCGCTCTGATACCTGATTGGATTCGGGTCAAGTTCGCGCTGTATGAAACTCTGCTAAAAAAATAAAATAAAAAAAAGCCGCTACTGCGCCTTCATGAAAATGCCCTGCTTCCAGAAATGAGTAAGGGGCCACTTCCAAGTCGATTTATACATTTGCTAAACACTATTGTATTGATTCTGACTCCAAGACAGATTCCCTAGTAGGGCAGTTGCTCTCCATAAACTATTTGCTGGCCTTAATGTTTTTTCTTCCCATTTTATAATTTTGTGTCCTACCTCCTGGCGGGGATTTCTGTAGCTTAGTACTCCGTCCCACAGTTTTAAGCTATCAGAGAGATGCCATGTCATAGAAAGAAAAGTTGCTTACCTGTACTTCTATTTCCCTGCCATGTGTTCTCTGAATTCACAAGCAGTTTATCTGCCTCGCCGTGCTTCAAAACCATAGTTGAAAACATTACATTTGCCAAGAACCTTTCAGTTTTTCTACCTTTGGTAATAAATTGCCTGTCTCACCCTACAGACTATGGCTGCTTCAGGAATTCTTGAAGGTGCTATGTCAGTTTGATACTGAGGGCATATTTATCAACAAGTCGCGCAACAAGTCACCTTGCAGCGCTGCGTGACAGGGAAAGGGCAAGAATGCATCATATTTAACATTATATGGCGCATTCCTATCTTTTCCCAGCGCTGACGCACAATGTGCTGCCTAGCGCCAACGCAGGCACCCTTGCACCATGAATGCACCCACACACAGAACAGGACGTCGGTGGAGGGTTACTCATCGAGACTGATCTCTTGAACTCACTGTACCAAAGATCATCAAATGGGTGACAGTCGAAACTCAAAGCAGTGCGAGCCTCGGCTTGTGAACAGCCAACAGACCCTAGTATGAGTGAGGCTGTGTTTACTAAAAATGAATTTACATGAAAAAAATCAACAAAGATGCAGGGAATGGAAAACGGGCTCATGGCTAATAATCCAAGACTTATGGGAATCTCAAAATACTCTGGGAAAAGAACTGAAACATCAGATGCTTTTACTATAAAATTCACCAGTACATTTACACAGCTCTTCATACCTATATTTACTTATGAAGGACAGAGGCAAGCCTTGTGTTCCGGATAAAGCTTTGGCCAAAAGGCCCATTTCGTATATATGTCACAGCGCCGGAAATTAGTTTTTATGTAAACATTCTCTCCTAACAATTCTCATGAGAGCAATATTACAGGGCTCAATTTACCTTGTGTTTAAAGAGTTTATTGTGAATTAATTGTTTCACTCCATTTATTATATGCATATCCGACAGGGAAATGCGTCCCGAGATACATTACACTGTCTGGACCCCCCCCCCAAGTGATGAAAAGTGTTTTGCCACTTTAGACACAAATGGGTCAGCAAAAATATTGTTCAGTAATATTACAAATGGGAACTCTTTTCTGGCGTTACTTGTGACAATGTTTCAACGCAAAAGCATATATTAATGTAGTTTTAGCTTATTTATGTGTTTTTTACTCAAGCGAGTGTGCTATTATTTAAAAAAAAAAAAAAATGCTGTGTGATATCAAAGGCAGCTTTTGTATTGGCCCCTCTGGGCAGCTCTTGAACACTGAGATCTCCTAAAGTGCATGATCGCTTCATTCTCTCTTGCAGGAGTTTTCAGAACAAATGCGGAAAGTTGGAAATCCTATACAACTCAGACATGTCCTTCCATCAACGCCTGTATGAAGATCTGGATGCTATCCTGTATCACATTCAGCTCCATGAACCCCTTTCATCCATAGTGCAGCAGCCTCTCCTCTATGTCAGAGATATGGTTCCATCAGGCTGTTTCCAAGCCCTGTCCAGGTGAGACAGCCGCCTCATGTTTAATTCATACAGATAATTGACTAATCCATCAGTAATCCGTCACTTGGTGCATCTGGATCACAATGGAGCTGCAGTTCATCTTTCTCAGAAGTACACACTTGACTTGTGAGTTTTTCATAGAGCAAAATATTAGGTTATGTTTGTTCCATAGTCTAAATATACACAAACCTAAGCAATCTGAAATTAGACTTCACATTTACAACTTTATAGGTATTGTTTAAAGCCTTAGCTTGAAGTTAACATTTATGTATGAAGATTTCGTTCAAATTGGTAAAGGCGAAATGTGCTTCACGTTCAAATCCCCATTGGAATATATGATCAATTCTACAGCAAAAAGTACTATGGGTTTTTACCAGCCTTGGGCCAGAGGAGGGAAATTTCAATTTGCAACAGTGTGTATTATCACCGCATTCCCTATGTTCAAAACAGTTCTCAGTCTAGGGCGCACACACATCCAACTCCAGTCCCCAATCGACCGAATTGTCTGGAGCCACGCAGCAGCCCTATTCTGTAGACATAATCACAGTGGAAGGTGCAATTCAAGTCTCATAGTTGACAACTAAAATGACTCTATAGTCTCTTCACAGGATTATTTCATGTGAACTCATGTGATCCCACATAGTTTGTTTAATTAAAGCTACTTTATTTCTTTTTCTGTTCAAACAAATGATGACTTCTCAGCCAAGCCAATGCTTTTTTTTTCCATGAGGCAGATCGTCTTCAGTGCAAAATTTATGTTACAGTTTCGAAGTCCAAAACTGGAGTTGTCTTGGAATCATATCACCGTTATTGATTTAATGACAATGATGAACCCTGTATTCATTGTTTTAGTTCATTTCTTTAAATTGTTAATACTTTGTATCTAGAACTGCATAATCTATCATTCTGTGAACAATGCCATTGAAAACCTAAATAGTTTCTTATAGTTGCATCTGCCTTCAAGTCTAATTCACAACAGGACCCAGTAATCCCATATAGGGATAGTTATGCTTCAGATAAGATGGCGCATCATGGTTGTTGGCGATTCCCCAGAAGACAGCCCTTGATCCAGTTTAATGTCTTTTACAGTTTACACAAAAAACAAATAATAAACTTGATCAATGGCGCACCCTGTGTCCAGTGCTGGATGCAAATGGCCTCGGCCATTCCCATGGCTAGGGAGCGCAGGACCACTCTCCAGCCACTAGTTACAATGCAGATGGGTCTGGGTACAGAGTACCACTGAGGTTTGCACCCTGTGCTCAGAATCCTCTGGGCCTGCCACTCAACTATGTTATTGGTTATGGCCTATGTGATGCCAGCAGTGATGCAACTTCGTGTTTTAGGTCATGAGCAGTGTATTGAGGGGATCTGTTGTTGCCTAGTTAGCTGGGGAATTTCAGTTAGTTTTCAGCGGAGCCCATTGTGATTTTTTTTGCCCATTATTCTTTTGACTTTACACAGCTAAAGGAACAAATTGATGGACGGAATGCTGAACAATGCAAACATTCACCCCCAGTCACAAGGATTGGGGTTTAATCCATTGTTCTGTTACTCACCACGCCACCCCAGTTTGGACCCAGCCATATGCAAATCAGTCTTGCCCCTCCTCCTCATTGGAACAGTCCAGCCGAAGTGCTAAGCCAGGTCCTCCCTGGACCGGAAACAAGTATCCTGGGACCGGTTCATCAATAGTTCTTTTTGCATTAGCCACCCCAAGTGGGACGGATATGCGCAGACGTAGGTCCCGCCGTCTCCATGCCACTGGAGTCAAGCTAGCCTGACTGATGAGAGGAATACCCCAAAGCCAGTCCTAGGATGCTTTTCTCTGGTCCAGGGAGGACCTGGTCTGGCAGTTCGGGCTGGACTGTTCCCATTGGGAGCAGGGTCAAGACAGATTTGCATATGGCTGGGTTTAAATTGGAATGGCATAGGGAGCAAAAAACGATGGATTTAGGCCCAGAACTCTGTACATGGATGAATGTGTGACATCGTTAAACATTCTGTCCATCAATTGTCTTTTTTGCATTTATCACACCGAGTGGGACGGGTATGCCCAGACGTGGGTCCCGTGATCTCCATGCCACTGGAGTCAAGCTCGCCTGGCTGATGAGGGGTGATAGCACAAAACCGGTCCTTGTATGCTTGTTTCCGGTCCAGGGAGGACCTGGTCTGGCAGTTCAGGCTGGACTGTTTCCATGGGGAGCAGGGTCAAGACTGATTTTCATAAGACTGGGTTTAAACTGGAATAAAATGGGGAGCATAACAGTTATGGATTTAGGCCCAGATCTCTGTATTGGGGTGAATGTTTGACATTGTTCAACATTGTGCCCATCAATTGTTCTTCTTGCATTTACACAGCTGGCACTGGGTGGTGGAAGTGACATTCCTTGCACCCAGTTTCATAGCCCACTGTTAATTGTCTTCAGCTGAGGGTGTTTACTGTTTTTATCTTGTTTTAAAGTATGCTGGCTAGAATTTTACTTCTCCAGTATTGGGGTGTCTTTCATAGATTCACATGCTTGAATATTCCCCGTCGTCGAAGTGGGAGTCCCACGGTACATAATAAAGCAATGTAGTAATAACATAAGCCTATTAGGCATAAAAGAAAGTAAAAACCATAGAGTTTTCATGGATAGACAACTTGTCACCTCTATAACATATCACTGTCGTTATGTTCTAGGCCAAATCCAGCCAATCAGGTGCCCGCACCCTCTAGAACCCTCTCCCCAGAGACTCAGGCTCTCAGATTTTCTACCGCACGTCGTGTGAAGGGAGTCTCCCTGAGCTTGCTCAGTTTTTTCATCTCATATTTCACAGAAGATTGAGTCTATGATGTCTACAACCAAGAAATCCCTCTTCAGACCTTGTGGGAGTTGTGGTAAACTGAGACTTCATTCTGAAGATCCTCACAAAAAATGTATTTATTGTTTAAATCCTGAACATCAGGTAAAGGACTGTAAAATTTGTAGAACCTTCTCACAGAAAACTTTGAAGGATAGAGAAGGGCGTCTCCTTCTGTGGCTGCAGAAGTTGAAGACTTCAGAAAATCCTGTTTCAGATGTGGAGAGTGTGTCTTCCATCCAAACTGCTCCCTCTTTGAAAAGGTCCTGTGACTCTCAAAAAGTTTCTCCTAGAACTAACGTGGTGAAGAAACATAATGGAGACAAGATTACTACGCAACCTTCTATTTCAAGAGGGGTGATGTCCCCCCCCAGGAGTCTCTCTGTATCCTTGACGCCCCCGAGATCTGATTCTCAGGCGTCTAAGACTCCATCTGCGCAGTTTTTACCTCAGAAACTGCCTCTCTCGTCGACGAGCTCTTCAATGCTTCCTCCGTCGACGAGAGCTGCCGTCGTTGCATCTACATCGACGACCTCTTCATCTATGTCTATGAAGCCCACGATAATCATGTCGTCGGCGTCTTCACCGTCGACGCTGGTATCAGTTAAGGTGAGACCCATTTCATCAACGCTACCCTTAACTTCGTCGTCGACGGCTATCAAGCATAAGAAGAAGCGGACGTGCTGGATGATTATAATCGCCGTTTTCCACGGTCTGGGCATACCACTCCAACGCCGCAGACACCTCAACAACCTGTTTTTCCTAGGCGAAACGGTAGCCACACCTACATCAGTGACCAGAGAACAATCTCTTGGGGTTCTTCCAATCACACTTGACGATATTGTCGAGGAACAAGATGATGACGCTGACAAAGAGGAAGGTGAGCTGGATGATGCTTCCCTCCTTTCTGACTGGGACAACTATCAGATTCAAACACATTCTCCCGCTGATCCAGCTCCTTTGGATTCTCCCCCAGTTGGCATTGGTGATTTTCATTTGCTCATGGAAAGAGCAGCTAAAAGATTTCACCTCCCTATGACAACCAGAGAGGAGGATTGTTTCTTATATGACTTTAAGGACCAACCTCAAAAGCAGGTCCACTGCATTCCAATCATTGATTTTATATGGCAAGAGGGCCTTAAATTGATGCAAACTCCTAATTCGATTCCAGCCATCCTTCCAGGATAGACAAGAATTACAAGGCTCCTCCAAATTCTCCTGCCTGTTTAATTTCGCAAACAAAGCCGGATTCCATTATTACTCAGGCAGCCCAACGCAGATCTAGAAACCCTTCATCTCCTTTGTCAGCACCTCCTGATCGCGAAGGTCGACGGCTGGATGGTATAGGGAAAAAATGTTCCACTATTGCGGCAGCTGCGATACGAGCGGCCAATTCTTTGGCGATCTTAGGCCGCTAGGATCGCCAAATGTGGTCAGACATTTCATCTCTGATTAATCTTATTCCTGAATCATCCAGACCAGAGGCTTTGAAGATGCTCCAAGAGGGAGAAAGAATTTCTTCGGAGATTATAGATTGCGCCATTGATGTGTCTTCTTCTGGCTTCCGTCTTTTGGCTGGTGCTGCAGTCCTCCGGCGTGAGGGCGGGTTACGGGCTACATCCTTTCGTCAAGAGGTGCAAACAAAAATCCTGGACATGCCTTACGACACCGAGTCCCTTTTTGGCCAGCATATAGATGATGCCCTTCAGGCAATTAAGAAGGACACTGACACAGCTCGTGCTTTAGGGTCTTTACAATTCAAAAAACAACCTTTTCGAGGCGCAAGAGGCTGTGGTTCCTCTTCTTCCTTTCGAGGCAATTCAAACCAATACAGGCAAGGACAGAGACGCTATTCCTCTCAAAACCAGCAATCTTATCGGCAGCAAAATTCTTCCAATTACAGGCAATACAGCGGCAAATCTTCTTACAGAGGAAAGGATTCCTCAAAGAAACAATGACTCTCATTACCCTCAATCACGGACTCCTCCAAAACTTGGAGGTCGAATCTCCCGCTTCTACTCCAAATGGTCGGAAATAACCACCGATCAATGGGTTCTCGATATTGTGCGCAAGGGACACGCTTTGGAATTCATAAAGATTCCTCCAAATACTCCACCAAGAGGTCCCCCGCCTGCACACTTAAAAGAGCTTCTGAATCAGCTAAACATTCTATTGAAAAAGGGCGCGATCGAATGGTACCAAAACTACAGAATGGCAGGGGGTTCTATTCAAGGTTCTTCCTTATACAGAAAAAGTCGGGAGAATGGCGTCCCATTTTGGATCTACGAGCCCTGAACAAATATATAAAGACACAAACTTTTTGTATGTTGTCCCTACAAGAGGTATTTCCTTTTCTCTCTCAAGGAGAATTCATGACAACTCTAGATCTACAAGACGCCTATTTTCATCTTCCCATATTGTAAAGACACAGAAAATTCCTCAGATTCAGGGTGGCCGGACGAGATTTTCAATTCAAGGTCCTGCCATTCGGCCTTCATTCTGCTCCCAGAGTGCTCACAAAAGTCCTTGCACCGGTGGCAGCTTACCTTCGTCTTCAGGGAGTACAAATCTTTCCCTACTTAGACGACTGCCTTCTGAAGGCGAAATCTTTCGACCTAGCGTCCAAACAAACTCTGGTATGCAGATCCCTGTTCCAATATCTGGGCCTCACACTGAACTTAGAAAAATCTCAGTTGCGCCCGGCTCAAAACAGATTGTTCTTTGGAGCCATTCTGGATACCAGTCTAGGGAAAGCTTTTGTGTCGCACGAACGGCGACAACGTCTTCGCGATCTAGCGACCTCTATCCACCTAAAAGAGTTTGTTTCTGTCCGACAGTTGAAATCTTTCCTAGGGATGCTGTCGTCCTGCATTCTTTTAGTCCTTCACTGCCGCCTGAAGATGAGACCTGTCCAGGAAGAACTGGGCAAGCAATGGGCTCAGGTCTCAGGCACTTTCAACGACCTAGTCAGAGTCACCCTTTGCCCAAAAAGGGCTCTTTTATGGTGGACTCACAAAGAACATGTCTCCGCGGGGCGTCCTTTTCTGGCAGACACTCCACAATTCACCCTCACCACCGACGCATCTCTCGAGGGTTGGGGCGCCCACTTGCAGGGACTAACTGTGAAAGGCAAGTGGTCGGTGCATCAAAAGACAAGACACATCAACCTGTTGGAATTACTGGCCATTTTTCTGGCTCTCAAAGCTTTCCAAACCATCATTCATGGAAGCACGGTGTTGATCCGGACGGACAACACAACGTGCATGCACTATATCAACAAGCAAGGAGGCACGAGGTCCGTTCTGTTGTCCCTTCAGGCTTAAAAAATCTGGGATTGGGTGATTCAACATCACATCGCCCTCACAGCAGTGCATGTTCCGGGAGCGTCCAACATTCTTGCGGATTCCCTAAGCAGATCCTCCACGACCAATCACGAATGGGAATTGCACCAACCCATTCTGGATCATATATTCCAACTATGGGATTCCCCAAATCTGGATCTTTTCGCAACTTATCTGAACCGGAAATGCCAGTTCTACACAAGTTGGCTTCCCCAACCAAAGTCGTGCGGGAATGCCTTTTTGATGAACTGGTCCAAAATGTATGCTTACGCCTTTCCACCGATACCTCTAGTCCCCAAGGTTCTACGGAAAATGAGGAAAGAACCCTGTCGGCTCATCCTTATAGCCCCCCGATGGCCTCGACAAATATGGTTCACGGAACTGCTGCTCCTGTCTCAGTGCGAACCGATCATGCTTCGTCCTCTTCCGAATCTTTTGACCATAGAACACGGTCAAATTTGTCATCCCGATCCTGCATCTCTACACTTAGCGGCTTGGAACCTGAGTACTTTGAATTTGTGAATTTGGACATCCCTTTGGACTGCAGAGAAATCTTAGCAAAGGCTAGAGCTCCTTCTACTGTGAAAACATATAAACTCAAATGGAAACAATTTTGTTCATGGTGCAGTGATGCCAATATTCATCCTATGCATTCCAAGCCGGAACAACTTTTACCTTTCTTTTTGCACCTCGCAAAATCAGGTCTTTCATACGCTACCCTTAAAGTCTTTTTAGCAGCAATCTCACGATTCCGACAAGATGGCTCTAACTCCCTTTACTCATCAAGAGTAATACAACAATTCTTCAAAGGGCTTTTCCGAATGTTTCCTTCGATACGTCGGCCTCCTCCTCCTTGGCATCTCAACGTTGTATTGGCGCAGCTCATGAAATCGCCATTCGAGCCAATCCATAAGGTCAGCCTCAAATATGTCACGTGGAAGACTTCTCTCCTCCTGGCTCTTACATCCTCACGCCGGGTCAGTGACTTGCAAGCATTTACCATTAACCCACCTTTTCTTCAATTTACTAAAGATTCTGTCCTGCTTCGCACCAATCCGGCCTTTATACCTAAGGTACCATCTGATTTCCACCTCAATGAGCCGGTTGTTTTAAAAAAAAAAATTCCAAATCCTCAAACTTTTGCAGAAAAGTCACTTCATTCTTTGGATGTCAAACGATGCCTCAAATTTTATCTTCAGAGAACTGCTGCTATTCGTAAAAGTGACCAACTCTTTGTCGCCTACGGACGGATGCGACAAGGTCATCCTGTCACCAAACAATCTATAGCACGTTGGATATCTTCTACTATTGCCTTTTGTCATCGACAAGCAGGGAAACCTCTCGCTGCTACCGTTAAAGCGCACTCCACCAGGAATGTTTCTTCTTCTACTGCGTTTTTTGCTGGAGTTCCACTTCAATCCATCTGTAGAGCGGTGACATGGTCCAGCAGACACACCTTTACGAGACACTACTGTTTGGATGCTGCAGATAACACGGATACAGCCGTGGGACAAGCAGTCCTTTGTAATCTTTTTAAATAAGGTGAGCCTCTGATGCTTCCCTCCTCCTGAATACAAGGTACTTTAATTTATTTATTTATGTATAAGATGTATTTATATATCTATGTATATTTATATGCATATAGTCTTTCGCACTGTATATGCTATTGTTTTGATTCTTATGTACCTTGTATTATTCTGCTATCACTGCTCACTACTCTTATTCAAGCATGTGAATCTATGAAAGACACCCCAATACTGGAGAACCACAGTTTACAGGTAAGTAACTTTTGTTCATTTTCATATTACCACTATCTTGAATTATTAATCATTTGTTCCAAATGGCAACAGTTTGCAAATAGTTTGTGAACCACTACCATTTTTTATCATAATTAGTGTAGGCTTCACAACTGTTTTAGGGTCTTTACCGACTGTATTCATTGAAAGTGCATCTTGATATTTCTTAATGTTAGCCATTGCTCCATGGGTCTCAATTCAATGTCTGCCGGCCCTACAGAATAATTTTTTATATGTTTTTCCATATTTTTAGGGTGTTTTCTGATCACCATATGTGTAGGGTTGTCCACTCTTTGCCCCAAATTGGCAATATGGGATCCAAAGATGAAAACTGATGGTGAGAAATAAATCCTTTCCAAACATTTATTGATTGGAAACAGTTCTTTTATCAATCATACGTGGTATTTTTATATTATGTACATCATCACACCCACCTAGATTTGTCATCAATTTTTGCAGTCCACTAACCTGATGCAGATTTTCTATTTTGTAATCCACTAATCCGATTTGGATTTACTTATTTGCCCATTTTGTGTGAAATTTTTTGCATTTCTGTGATTTCTGCAAAACCGCCATGAACATTTGTTTTTTTCCAGTGACTTTCTGTTTTTATAGGTTGCAGGCCCTGCACCCAACCTCCCCATGGGCCTCCACATACCCCCGGTACTGCGACATTTACTCATAAAAAAAAAGAATTCAGGGTACTGCGGTACTCCTGCAGCACCAGCTTCACCTACATGGTACCACAGAACCATGTAAGCTTCACTTATTGAAGCTTGTGGCAACCTACAGTATACCTTGGTGGTGCCACTTGAGTCACACTGTGCCTTATGGGAAAGCCACATTGGGTTCAGCAGGAGCATTGCAGTACCCACAGTACAAAACTTTTTTTATTTTTAGCCCCTGGAGGTTCTATCTGGATTCCCCTTCCCACCCCAAGTGCCAGGCAGTCAGGTAATCCCTACCCTGCTCCCTTGTATCTAGTCCTTCACGGATGCAACATTTCTTTTCAAGTTTTCGCCAGTCAATTGCTTTCGTTGATGGGAGAAAAAACGCTTCCTAGGCCAGTCAGATCGCTCTGTGTGTTTAATTTGCTACAACGTGCGATTCCTGTGGTACCAACCATCCAGATATACCTATTCTTTTAATCCTTTCAAGCCCACCCGAGCACCTCTTTAAACATGAATTTCTCAAAAACGGCTGAAGATATTTACACCAAGACAGGAAAGGCACACACTGAGTAAAGTTCTAACTTTCTTCCAAATTTGGTGGAATTCCTTTCAGCTGTTTTTTCTGCATTACTTCCCAAAAGATTCAAGTTTTTCAGTCCCCGCTTGATGGATCACCCCAAAAGGGGATACCAGCAACTCACGGAACCCAATTTGCTTTCAATGGAGTTTAAAGAATTTAAAGTTGCAACATCATTTCTTTAACGTTGCTGAGTGCCACTGAGCCCAGTGACAGAAGTAGAGGTAGTTGACTCACCTTCTCTGCTGTCTTTAGCTTCTTCAGGAAAAGATGGGATATTCTCTGAGGTGGCGGGGTTGCCAAATAGCCCCCTGCAATCAGAGTGTGCTGTACACACCATTTGCTAGTTTCATTTTCTATGCTCTTTATACCACAAGATAGCGCAACCCTAGTCACTCACAAGTCAGAACAGAAATTGCTCCAAAGCAAACAATGTTTAACAAAAGGACTCAATCGAAATCACATGACAAGAAAGACTAACTTCAGCAGAAGAGTTCACTATAGTATAAAGAAACAGAGTTGTATTATTTTACTTTATATATCCACATTTTTCAACAGTAATAAGAAAGAAACCAAAGTGTATCAAATCTTAATGCAAGCAAAGTAAAAGGGATTCAAATATTACAGGCCTTCACATCTACAAAAGATCATGTCACATTGGACATCCGATCACACAATCCAGTTACATATAGTTTAAAATGAGACAGTCTAAGAAGAGTTGACTTTTTGGTCCACTTCTAACAGAGAAAAAAAGTAAGCGGTAACGACAAAGAAGATGAAGGATGATGGAAAGGTAAGAAATACAAGAGTAAGAAGAAAGAAAGGGGCAGAGAAATGGAAATACATCAATATAAAGAGACAATGTATGTAAATAAAAAGGATAAGTGAGAAATAAAAAGGATAGAAAGGAGAAAGAGAAAGATTAAAGAATAGGACCAAGAGAGACAGTGAGAGGGAAACAAAAAGGGAGAGAGCTGGCTATCCTGTGCAGGCAGGGTGGACAGGGACAAGGGTTGTCTTCTGGTGAATCACCAACAACCATAATGGGCCAGTTTAGAGGAGGTATGGGATGAGAAAGAGAGGTGCTAGAAGGAATGGGATAGTGAAAAACATGGAACTAAAAAGAGAGAGAAGTGGAACATTAAGAGGAACCCAAGTGATGCAGAAATGGAAGCTGGGAAAGATAAAAACCAGCGGAAAACAATAGAATATTAAAGTGGCAGCCTTAGAGAGGACATATAGAGAAAGAGAGAGTTAGAGAAGAGGTTAACCAAAGTGGCAATAGTCACAAAATAAGAGGTTAGGGCGGAGATAGGAAATTCAGAGGTTACATAAGTGAGATGACTACAAAGGTAGAGATTAGGTGAAAGTGGCATTGATTGATGATGCTGAGGAGATGAGAGGGAAAAAGCTTGAAGTAGGAGGAAAACTAAATCCATACTTGTGGTCAACATTAAGGATGACGGCAAAAGGGAAGGCTGATAGAGATTGGAGGATTAGAGATGTGCAGGTGAGAAGCATATGGGAAAGTGGAGATAGTTGATAGGGATTAGAGGATGTAACATGCAGGTGAGAGGCAAGTGGTAGAGATGAGAATGAGAGGTGGAGGTAGAAGGGAAACTGGGAGAGAAAGGTGAACGTGGTACATGTAGAGAAATGTGATTGAAGGAGAGTGTTAGGACTGGAAGTAAGAGGCAAGCAGGGAGAGATAGATTAAACTGTTGTTAACTACAAAGGTTCAAAGAAAGCAAGAAGGAAAATATGAAAGAGTATGACTGTCTGATACACAGATGATAGGACGATAGTCAGCTGTTTAGGGGGAAGTGAACAAGGTAGAATAAAAAAGTAAACAGAGAGCTGGAAAGTAGGAAACAGCAATATACAGATGAGAATGAGAGGAGACTCAAGGAAAGAGAGAAAGAGATAAGATAACAGAGCACTTTGCAGATTTGT
This sequence comes from Triturus cristatus, assembly GCF_964204655.1. Classification (NCBI taxonomy): domain Eukaryota; kingdom Metazoa; phylum Chordata; class Amphibia; order Caudata; family Salamandridae; genus Triturus; species Triturus cristatus. Next base: position 240,898,793 of record NC_140592.1, on the reverse strand, counting down.
AAACTAATACCAAATGCCAAAATGTAGATACATGGTGAACACACACACACACACACACACACACACAACCACACACACACACAACCACACCACACACACACACAACCACACACACACACACAACACATACACACATAACCACACACACAACACCACACACACACAACACCACACACAACCACACACACACAACCACACACACACACACACACACACCAATAGCCTTAAGCTTTGGGATTCCAGTGAAACATTTTTGGGATTTCTAGGTGAAGTCTAACACGTTCTGATGGCAATCCACCCGACTCTCCAGAATGTAGGACTGCCCAACCTAAGAGGAAGTTCCAGGCAGAACTAAATACAGAAGAGAAAGCGAACTGGGATGCAGAGACACAGAGAGAAACATAGAATAATACGCATAGGTTTTCTGCTGCACCATTATCTCTCTCTTCTCATGTGTGGTATCATATTAATGATAACAATTTCTGTACGAAAGGAAAGAGCATATAAGACTGCATTAGAACATTGGAATGTGGAGCACTCAATTGATTTCAATGAAGTGCTCCGTGCTTCTACGGGCCGGTAAAGGCCCGCAGAGCAACATTCCAATGTTGCTTTTGTTCACAGCTATTGCTGTGAACAAAGGCCTCTCGGAGCTCGAGGGGATTTAAACCCCCTCGGGCTCCGCGAGGCCTTTGTTTTATTTGTTAGAACATTCTGCCCTCTAGTTGCAGAATGTTCTAATACCCTTATAGCCCTTCGTAGCTGGGCTATACCAGCCATTAAAGTCCCGCTCCCTTGTTAAAACGCTGGAGCGGGCCTTTAATGGCCGGTATAGCCCGCTATGGTGGGCTATAAGGCTATAGTAACAATAGGTGATACATGGAACATGCTAAGATGTTAGACTACCTCAACCATTTTCCGGTTTTAAGATGGTAGACCATGGTGTACCTAAGCTGATCTGGAAGCAGCCATTAAGACAGCAGGTGAGCAAGCCAAGGAACCTGTGAAATGGTAAGGAAACAGATCAATTACCTCCTCGTCAGCCCTCCCCGTCCCAGTCCTAACTACACGAGCATAGCTCCTCCCACCAGAAACTCCCAAGCAACTTAAAACCCATCCCTTTCCTCCAGGCCACACCCATACCCTGAGGCAAATAACCCTGTGACCCGACAATCGACCTCCTGTTTGTTTTTTCTGCGGTATCACTTTCGGGGATGACTTCGTCGTGGGGGGTGCTGGAACTGGCCTCCTGTTGGGTAAGTGTGAGACGGGATGTTAAGCGCCCGTTTAAACCCCTTATGTGCCTGTTTGTAATTATGTGCATATGCTTTGAGTTCCTGCTTTAGCGGGACCATGGGGTTGAGGGGTCTGGACTACCTGGTGTGGGGTGGTGACTCCCTGCTGCCGCCTCCCCTCTTCCGGGTTCGTTCCCTGCTCTAGCGGGAACACCCGGGGAGGGAGGGGAGGAGTGTTGGGCGCGGCATGCCTCGCCGAGGGCGTGGCGGTTTGGCTTCTCCACGGATTACCTGTCACGGTGCTCGTGTTGAGCCCGTGTTTTCCCGTTTGGGGTAATTCCTGCTTTCCTTAGTGGAATCTTGGGTTTGGTTTCTTCAGTGAGGGCCCGATGTTTGTGGATTTCAATCCTGCTTCTACTGTTCTTATCTCCTGAATAATTCAAGCTGCTACGTTTATTTTGAGAAGAGCTCCCTCTACTGCCAGATCGGTATACAAATTGCCATTTTGAGTGGCTGGTGGAGAGTTGCTGGGGCTTGCTATCATGGTTAGGTGTTCTACTCCTGATGATTGAATGAAGCTGCTTTGAGGGCGGCCTGGGAGGGAGTTTTCCCTGTCCTCGAGTCTGTCTCTGCTGTCTGTGGGGGTCGTGTGGGGTTTTTGTGGCTCTAATCACCTGCAGATCTGCTGGGGCATTGGGGAGTTTCTTACCTCTGTGTTCGCTGGTTCCTGGGGTGGGGGCTTCTGGGTTCCTTCGTATCCTTACATTTGGGCCCTGTTCAGTCTTTTCCTTTTATAGGTTTGTAGTTGTCTCTGATTGGCCGGTTTAAGGGCCGGCCTTCGGTCCTGTTTGGGGATTGGCTGGGGGTCCGAGGGGCATTCCCTGGTTGGCCCTTGGGGATGTTTTTCTTTGTTGGTCTGGGTATTTCTTGGGGTCTGGTTCTCTGTTCTCCTGTTCACAACATGGAGGGTAGAGGTGCAGACGTACGTGAGCTCGGCTGTGTGGATGAGGTGATGGTCGCTGGGTCTTCCACTGCTCCTTCCTTGGTGGATATTCAAAAGATGATTGAGGCTGCTGTGGCGGCGGCCTTTGTGGCTCGTGATCCATAGGGGCCTAAGAAACGGAAATTGGATGCCTCGGCGGAGGTCGATCCAGACATTGACTCTGATGAGGAGGTGAAGGGTCGTTTTGTCCAGGGGTCAGACCTTCGCTGTGTTCTGCAGCATGTTCGAGACATTTATGGGTTCCCTGGTCCCTTGGAGGGTGGAGAGTCTGAAGACTTCTTCGCTAATTACCTGAAGAAAGAACCTGAAAGCCTCCCCATTCATTCATCTGTGTGGAGGGTGCTGGAGGGGGAGTGGAAGGATGTTGACAAACATGCCTTTCCCCGGTTTCTGGCTAGGAGGTATCCCTTACAGGGATTCACGGAGGAATTTCCTGCCGTGGTGAAGGTGGATTCCCTGCTTGCTGGTATGGCGTCTCAGAGCCTGGTGGTGTCTGAGGATGCGGTTCTTTCTGATCCTGGGGACAAGCGAGTTGAGGGGGCATTGAAGCGGTCCTTTGCTGCCTCTAATCTTGCAGTTAGGTCTGCAGCTTACACCAGCTATCTTGTTCAGTCGCTTCTTAAGGACTGTCAGGGTATTTCTGAGCAGCTCATGCAGGATGAGGATCCATCAGAGTCTTTGTCCATGTTGGAACAACAGTTGCGTTTCATGGCAGATTTGTCCTTCGACTCCCTTAGCGCTGCAGCGGCGGCTGCTGGTGCCTCTGTTGCTGCTAGGAGGCAGTTGTGGCTTAAGTCTTGGGAGGCGGAGGCTTCTCAGAAGGCGGCCGTGATGAAGATTCCCTTCACGGGCTCTAAGCTGTTTGGGGAGCCGTTGGAGGCTTTGATAAAGAAGACAGCTGAGGACAAGAAATTGTTGGCTCCGGTCCACTCTTCTCAGAAGGGGAAGTTTGCGGGTTATAAGCGGGCTTTTGAGCAGGCATTTCAGTCTAAGATGGCAGCCCAGCCCTCTCGTGGTAGGGGACGTGGCCGGGGTGTCCCTTCCTTCCACAAGTCCCGGGGTCAACAGGGTGCTTCTTCTTCTGCAGGTCCCTCCAAGTCATGACTATGTGGTGAGTTCCTTGAGGGTACCTGTTGGGGGTCGCCTCACTTCTTTTTTTCCAGTCTGGGAGGAGTTTGTTCGGGATCAGTGGGTCCTGCAGGTGGTCCGGCTGGGCTACAGGATAGAATTTGGAACTCCTCCGGTGGATGTGTTCCAGACTACCCCTGTTCCCAGGTCTCAGGCGAGATGTTGTGCTCTGTTGGACGGAGTTCGGGACTTGGTGTCCAAGGGGGCTGTGGTGAAGATGCCTGTGAGTCAACAGGGTCGAGGGGCTTACTCAATCCTATTTTATTTTTATTTTTTCTTAGTCCTCATCTCACCTTAAGCATCTGCAATAACAACAAAGAGCCCGTTTTGACCTAAAACACCTTTGGGCTTCTGTTTACTGCTTTAGCTTAGACCAGACCAGGCCAGCTACTTGATACATGGCTTGGTAAAATGGTGTAATCATTGGACCGGAGGGGAGCTTTAAACCAACCTCATTTCGGTACCCCAAGATAAAAGATATGACCAGATGTTTTGATCATGGTCATTCAGGCCACTCTGGCCCAAACAGGCCATACTAAATGCGGTTGCCAACCAATTCTCGTACAACGGGGGCATTGGGTCTTTCCAACATTTGCAGATCTCCCTCCGGGCAATTATGATGAGGCAGAGAAGTAGACCCTTTTATGTATTAGAGAGCACGCTTATTACACCAGTGTCTACCCCAAAGAATACTATTGCTAAATTTAGTTTAAACTCACATCTGAAAATGGCCACAAGAGTATTTTCAACATTATGCCAAAAACCGGATTGGGGGGGCACTCAAAGAACATGTGTAAATCATCTGCCTCAGCATACCCACATCTAGGACACTTCGGGGATGAACATAGGGCAAATCTCGCTATCTTCTTGGGGGTATAATAGAGCCTATTAATAACAAAGAAATGATTTTTTTTGAGGGAGGCTGGCCTGACATACCTATATAGAGTTTGAAGAGATGAGGGATAGAAGTTAATAGCTGTTTCAACCAGTATGGAATAATTCCAGATAGAGTATGATGGAGGGGTATCAACATCATCGGCATCCAATAGGCTCTTATACCACATTCCGACTTCTTTTTTTATTAACTTTGTGTTTTGTAGGCGGAGTTCAATTTTCCAATTACCTCTTATCATTTCTTTCTCAGCTGTATACCAAGAGCATAATTGTATGTATTTGAATTTAGAGAAAGAACTGCCTATTTTAGATCTAATGATCTCCCAGGGGAGAATACCATCTGATGATAGAAGGTTGGACCAGATCATTATTCCTGCCTTTTTAATTGATAATGCAAGACTGTCTTGCAGGCATAGTGGTAGGCCCGGGGAGTCCCAGATAGGGGCAAGATCCGAATAATATCCAATCCCCCATCTCTCTCTAACTCTATAGCATAGATTTAATGCCGTTTTTAAGCAACTCAATCCTATTTTTGATCCAGAAGCCAAATGGAGATTTCCGTCCTGTCCTGGATCTGAAGGCGGTGAACTTGTGTATCCCTCATCGGTCCTTCAAAATGGTGACTCTACAGTTGATTCTTCCCTTCCTGTCGGTGGGGGATTTCCTGGCTTCTCTCGATCTCTGGGGCGCCTATTTTCATGTGCCAGTGCATGTGGAATCGCAGAGGTTCCTGCGTTTCTGTGTAGGGGTGGATCATTACCAGTTCCAGGTATTATCATTTGTCCTGTCTGCCTCTCCGAGGGTGTTTACTAAAGTGTTGGCACCCTTGGTGGGTTTGTTGCATGCTTGGGGTATACAGGTGTTCCCTTACTTGGACGATTGGTTTATTTCTTCCTCTTCTTTCCTTCAGGCTCAGGCACATTCCCTGGAGGTTTGCAGTCTCCTTCAACAGTTCGGGTGGATTCTGAACTTGGAGAAGTCCCATCTTCACCCCACTCAGGAACTGCTGTTCATTGGGGGGGGTGTTCAACACCAGGTTGGGAAAGGTCTTCCTGTCGGAACCACTCAGACTGACTGAGGAAAGTGTTGGGGGCTCAGTCTTCCACGGCTCGCCAGTGGTTGCGTGTTCAGGGGCTAATGTCAGCTACTGTAATGATTGTTCCTTGGGCCCGTTTACAATGGTACCCCCTGGTGAATCATCTTCTGGGGCATTGGGATCCGGCCTCTCTGAATTACGAGCTGTTGATACCGGGAGGGGAGTGTCCATCGCCCAAGAGTTGTCCTGGTGGCTGGTGGATCGGAACCTCTTACAGGGCTCGCCCTTTGTGTCCCAGGAGAGGTTGGTCCTGACGACCGATGCCAGCGAACTGGGTTGGGGTGCGGTCTTGGGTCAGGAGACGGTGCAGGGTCTCTGGTCTGTGCCGGAGGCGGAAATGTCCTCGAATTGGAGGGAGTTGTAGGCGGTTCAGTTGGCGTTGACTCATTTTCTGCCTTGGGTCCTCCAAAGGGATGTGATGGTACGGTCAGACAACACGGTGGTGGTGTGTTATATCAACCGCCAGGGGAGCGCGAAGGTGGCTTCCCTCAATTTGTTGGCACAACGTATCGGCCTGTGGGCGGAGTCTCACTTGTTGTCTCTGAAGGCTTTACATCCACCGGGGATTTTGAACACGGAGGCGGATCGCCTGAGCAGGGTGTTTCCCTCCCTGTCAGACATGTGCCTGTCGCAGGATGTGTTTGGTTGCCTGATGGCCCGGTTCGGGGTCCCGGTGGTGGACCTGTTTGCAGCCCCAGGGAACGCATTGAGGGAGAGCTTTTGTTCTCTGGTTCGGTCTGCCGCGGTTTGGAGGGTGGATGCCCTGTCCTTCCGGAGGGAGGGGGGCCTGATGTATGCCTTTCCCCCTATTGCTCTGCTTCCGCGTGTTCTGCTGAAGGTCAAGCTAGATACGGCTTCGGTGATCCTGGTGGCTCCGGATTGGTCCAGGAGGCCTTGGTTCCCTCTGTTATTGAAGTTGGCAGTGGGGCCTTGCTGGAGGTTGCCGGTGGTCCCTTGTCCCTTGTCGTTTCCCCCTCTGTCTCAGGAGTGTCTGGTCCGCCTGCAACTAGCGGGTTGGCTGTTGAGAGGATGAACCTTGTGGCTTTAGGGTGTTCTCCTTCAGTGGTGGAATTTATTCAGCGGTCCAGGCGCCCTTCGACTCTCAAGTCCTATGCCAGGCATTGGGTTTCTTTTCAGTCTTGGTGTACGGCGCGTGGGTGGTCTGCGCTGGAGATGGATCCGGTGCATGTCTTGGAGTTTTTGAAGGACGGGTTTGACTTGGGTCTAGCTGTGTCCTCCCTGAGGGCTCAGTGGGCTGCTGTCCGGGCCTTTCGGGGTTCGGTCTGTGACCCGGTGGTTCCCCTGGTGTCCCGCTTGTTGCGGGGTTGTTTCCTTCAGAAGCCTGTCATTCGGTCCTATGCTCCTAGTTGGGATCTGCCTCTGGGTTTGGGGGCTTTGCAGGGGGCTCCCTTTGAGCCTCTGCATGAGGTGTCTTTGAGGTTTCTGACGATCAAGGTGCTGTTACTTGTGGCTATTACCTCGGCTCGGCGGATTGGGGAGTTGGGCTCCTTGCTTTGTTCGGTCCCTTTTTTACGTTTTTTTCCTGATTGGGTGGTTCTGCGACCTGATCCTTCCTTTGTTACCAATATCCCTTCCTCTTTTCACTGCTCTGCGGATCTGGTTTTGCCTGTTTTCTGTCCTGGTCCTCTTTCGGAGGTTGAGGTGCGGCTGCACTGTTTGGACGTTCGGAGGGCTCTGGAGATCTATTTGATGTGTACTGAGCCATTTCTTAAGGTGGAATCCCTTTTTGTGACCTTTTGGCTGGCTGGTCAAGGTCTGAAACCTTCTGGGGCTACCCTCAGTCATTGGCTGCGGTGCGCTGTGGGTGCTGCGTATGAGGCCTGTGGTGTGTTGGCTCCTGGATCGGTTCAGGGGAGATCGACTCGGGGGTGGCGGCTTCCTGGGTTTGTTTTCAAGGGGCTTCCATGGCCAAGATCTGCAGGGCTGCTACCTGGAGTTCTCCTCACACCTTTATGTCCCATTATCGTTTGGTGGTAGGGGGGACTGATTCTGCTGGATTTGGGGACACTGTGTTGCGTTCTGCTCCGGTGGTGTGACTTTTTCTGTGCTTTAATAAAGTCTGTTTTTGCTACTGAGTGAAGCCGATTCTTGCTTTGGTATCTGCTCATGTAGTTAGGACTGGGACGGGGAGGGCTGACGAGGAGGTAATGACCGGTTACTCACCGGTAATATTCATTACTCCGAGTCGTAGCCCAGTCCAGGTTCCCATCCCTCCCTCCCTGTTCGGCTTCTTGTGCTTGGTTGGTACAGGAGGTGGATTGGCGGGTCACAGGGTTATATGCCTCAGGGTATGGGTGTGGCCTGGAGGGAAGGGATGGGTTTTAAGTTGCTTGGGAGTTTCTGGCGGGAGGAGCTATGCTCATGTAGTTAGGACTGGGACGGGGAGGGCTACGACTCGGAGTAATGAACATTACCGGTGAGTAACCGGTCAATAGAACACATCAGTGCACAAAAGCCAAATCGAGTTGAAGAGCCAAAGTTGAGTAAACAGACATAGGTCAGAAAATAAAGAGTGAACCAAACAGGATCAAAATACCAAAGGTGAGAAATAAAGCAGTGAACAAACTCTGGCAAGCAGAGAGTCAGTGCAACACAGAACGCTGCCAGAAGCATCCATTTGCCTACCTATTGTTTAAATAATTCCATTGCCAGTCTCTATTTGGAAATCCTGCCCCTTAACTGTAGAGTCCTTGTAAATAACGGATCCCAGCCTCCAAAGGTGAATGCCTGCATGAGCTTCCTATCACAGGTCTCAAACTACCCATCCCCTGTTGATTCCCTGTGTATTCTGGGCAATGTGGTCCATTTTTGCAGTGCTATAGTTTTTGAAAAGGTTGAAAACTGTTAATATCGTCTAGTGTTTCATTTTCCTAGCCTCAGACACATGTATTTTGCTCCTCATGAGTTCTTCAGTGGACCGCAGTAGGTACTGAGTGCCACACCTGTTTACAGGACATTTAAAGATTAGTGCCTTCTTTACTGTTCATCAAACAACATATTATGCTGAGTCATCCCTCTGTAGTGTATAGCCCTAAAACCATTTAATGCAAATCATCTCTTCATGGTTATAGACTTACACCTAGCTTTATGCCTCGTGAGCACAACAAGTAATCTTTTCACATTACAGGCATACTGTTCTCTTGTTCTCCCACAAGATGACATAATGTACCTCAGTGAACCCATTTCTGTTTTTGTCTTTATACTCTGCTATAATAAAAATATGAAACAAAGTTTGAAATAAAAAAGTCTTTTTTAAGGCAGCTTAAAGGTAGACTCAGGAAGATGAAAGTAAGAAACTGATGACGTGGAAAGGACCTGACCCCAGGTGCTGGCGCATTGCAATGGCACTTTCAGCAGCACAAAGGAAGCACTGTTCTTTACGGCTACCTTTGATATGCTTATAGTCATGTATGTATGTATGTATATAAGGGTAATTGTAGAGTTCAAAACTACCTGCAAAGCAACAGAGCAATGACCAGGGGCATATGTCCTTGATATAATTCTTGTTCATTTACAAGGTGCCAGAATATTCTAGGTGGTGAATTCAATTCTCCTGGAGAGGTACGGTAAATCTTAAATTCCTTCATGAATCGTTGGAGAGAGTGGCAGTTCTCATGTAATGGCGATGTTGTGACAGATCATGGGTGCCTAGATGGAGATGGCCTGTCTCCAGATTTCTATTTGATGCAGTTCTTAGATTTCAGATTTTATTTTGGCTATGATCTGGCTACATGTGTGGGGACAGAGATAGTTCATTTCTCAGCCCGATATGAAGGAACATCGCTTCGTATAGCCTTCCAGCTAACGCCGCTGGTCTTGAAACCGGGTCTGGTGGCTTGGTGGACTTATGCGTCCACTGTAGGGGCCTGTGTTTGTACTCTTGGTCACACATTCAAATCCCGGTAGGTCCATTTAACCTTTCATCCTTCTGAGGTCAATAAAATGAGTACCATTGAGCTGGGTAACAACAAGCATCTGTTATTCAGCACCAAGATACCCTTCTGGGTGAACTTGTGCTTCATAAATACACATGATATGTTTGAAGATGTTGTGGGCTTGGAAAGCGTTGAAGTGATTTGGTTGAGCTTCTCAGGCCTTTGAAGAGACATGCAGAAGTGTGTAGAGTGAGTGAGTGACCTCAGTGCAGCTTTCGACACTGTAGCGCACTTCACCTTGCTACAGTGTCTTAATAAAGGAGGAATCACGGGCTCAGCGCTCAGGTGGATCCAATCCTTCCTCACTGACCGGGGCTTTCAGGTTAGACAGAGAAAACACTACTCTCGCATGGTCACGCTTGATCAAGGGGTTCCCCAGGGCTCTGCCCTGAGCCCCACCCTGTTCAACCTTTATGTTTCCCCTGTTGCTACTATTGTGGAAAGTTACGATCTTCAACTAGTATCATACGCCGATGATACACAGTTGGTCATCTCACTGTCACGAGCGCCTCATGTTGCGGCATCCAGCTTCAGTGCATGCATGCAGGAGCTTGCTTCCTGGATGTCTAACAACTGCCTGAAGCTGAATGGGTCCAAAACTGAGGTGCTCGTGGTGGGAGGTGGACCAAATGTGTGGTCATCGGCTTGGTGGCCAGCATGCCTGGGATCAACTCCAGTGCCTTGTCAGCAAGCAAAAAATCTGGGAGTGCTGTTTGATATCGATCTTTCTTTTACTCCTCAGATCAATCGGGTGGTTGGAATATGCTTTGGCATGCTTAAGAGCTTAAGGAAGATTCTCGACCTACTTCCAGTTAGTGCCAGGCAGACCCTTGTTCATACCTTGGTCACATCCAGACTTGACTATTCTAATCTCCTGTACCTGGGCGTTACAGCGAGAAGCCTTAATCGTCTCCAGGTTCTTCAAAATTCCACTGCCCGGTTGGTCTTGAGGCTTCCTAGAAGATCGCCCTCTAAAGCTGCCTTGAAGTCCCTTCACTGGCTGCCGGTCAGGGAGAGGATTATCTTCAAAGCACTATGCATGTGCCATCGCCTCATAACGAGCAGGGCACCGTCACCCCTTCACAATCTCATTACCCCCTATAGACCGGGGCGGATGCTTAGATCCTCGGGCACTGGACTAGTAGCCGTTCCCAAAATTCGAAAAGCTCGAATGGGGGGGGAGATCTTTTAGATTTCTTGCGGCTAAGAACTGGAACTTGCTCCCGACGGAGCTGCGCCTCGAACCTTCAGAGACTAAATTCCGCAAAGCATTAAAAACTCATCTCTTCCGCTCTGCTTTGATGTGACCTCCTTGCTCTTGCCGCCTCTCTTCTTCCTTTCAGCGTGGGGACACGCCGGGGTGCGTAACCATGCGCTTTACAAATTTCCATAATAATAATAAAGGAGGCAAGTGTGCTTTTGGATATGCTGTTAAGAAGTGTGTTGCTTCCATTGCAGTGAGGGAGGACTAAGGCAGAGACTGTTGTGCGGAAGCTGGTTTCAGGTAGAAAACATCTCCCATTTTTCAGGAGGGAGAAGTAGAGGCATGCTGCCTTTGTTTTCATGGACATCAGCAGCGGCTGGTGCAGGTAAGCATGGTGGGGCGGGCGCTGTGGGGGGATGTCGACAGATGACGGAATAGGAGTTATTTATGTATTTAATTTGCCCTAGTCTGTCGCCTGTCGACATCCCCTTGCCCACCTTACCGCACCTACCTGCACTGGCCGCTGCTGATGGTCATGTGTTCCTTGAATCCAAGTGACCCAGAGATTTGGCAGAGGGTGGAGGGGTATGGGTGGGCCCAGTGGGTGGTAGCTGTCCAGGTTAATTTTGGATGTCCAGTGTGGTTCTTTGGTTCTATTGGTAAATGGGAGGAAATATGTCCTCTGTGGGCTAAGATTTATGTAGATCCAGGTTTTAAATCTATAAACATGAGTCGTGGAGATTTTTATGCAGAGTTGTGAGTTGTCTGTATATTGGTGGATCTTGATGCTGCTGTCTTTGAGCAGGGCTTCAAGTGGACATAGGTGTTGAAGATGATGGGGGGCCACTGGCGGCCCAAGCCGGACAGCACCTGCAACTTGTTCAACACGGACCGCTGCAATTTCTAGGTCCTGGATGTGCTAGGAAAGAGGAGAGATAGGACGATAATTTTCCTTTTTTCCCGTCGTCATACAAGTTCAACTGCTGCTTTTCACAATGTTTGGGTAAACAATTTCTTTGGCCAGTTTGCCAAGGAGTGCTAGTTTTAATCTATTGGCAGTGAAGTGCTCCCCTTTTGCTTACAAATCAAAAAAAGGCAGAAGGAGGAATTACATTTTATTGTGCATTTGACAACTCTGAGCTTCGGCACTACAACATAGGACACCATTAACTATGTTTGTCTTTTCCCAGCCAAAGTGTGTTGCATTGTGGGAGTTGTAGTTCACCTTTTGACAGTTTGATTATGGGCTGAAAACCCCAAGCTGCAAAGTGCTGTTGGCTTAAATGGCAGAACTTGCTTTAAGTATTATCATGAAATAGAGTCACTTGTCAGCTATGTTTTAAAATCTTACAACCTCGCCAACTCCATTTAAAAACAGCTTGTTTCATGCCTACAGCCAAAAATAAATGGTGCTTACATATTTGGGGGCATATTTACAAGTCCCTTGCGAAGCTGATGCATCACTTTTTTGACGCACTGCAGCACAGTGTGGTGCTCCATATTTACAAGGCCACGTAAAGCCAACCTGCGTGACTTTTCATGGCCCCTTTTCACGCAGCACTTCGCGTGAAAGGGGCGTGCCATGGGTGTTGCTGTGGGTGTTCCCAAGCAATACCAATGGATTCTGCTGCATTCACAGATTTACAACATTTTATAAACCTGGGTATGTGTCAGAATCCTACACCATCCCAGGGGAGGCGTAAGGAGGTGCAACGAGAAGAAATACTTTTATTTCTCCTTGTTGTTTCCTCTTTCTATGCATGCTGCATACATTCTGCAACATACATAGAAAGAGGACAACACCTCTCATGATTGTTTTTGTGCAGGAATGTGTCACTTCCTGCACAAAAACAATCATCCCTGCAATGCAGGCACCCTTGCACCAACGGTTCAAGGGTGCCTGCGTTGACGCATGGCAGACAATTTTACCCCAGCTCAGGGGAGAGCACAGGGATCTGTCATTTTGTTGTAAATGTGATGCATCCTTGTGCTTTGAAAGTAATACAGTACAGCGCAGCCAAATGGATTGCGGCACCGCCCTGCATTACTTTCTTGTAAATAAAGTCCTGGGTGTTCACTCTTTCACACATGCACATCATTCATTAATAGAGACATTGGCAGCGTGGATAGATTTGTATTTTTGCAGTGGAAAGATTACACAATAAAGGTACAACATGGACAGCAAAGCAACCTTCCCTAACACAAAGAATAAGTAAAGGACAGGTGGCAGTTGCAGGAGGGACATCACATGATTCCCTCACATATGCAGGACAAGTAAAACTCAGGTTTCTAACATACTAAAGAGGGAGTGAGAGGAGGTAAAGGACAATTGCAAGCTGTCCATAAACAGATATAAGTATTCAAGAAGAACAAAACTGAAACCTCCTATGGAACTTCCATATATTTATGTACCCCCAAAGGATGATGAACCCACACCTTCCCAGTGTGGTATGCTTCATCAGTGTGTTCAACAACGAACACCCGGAAGCATCCGAGAGTACTATTCCTCACTGGTTGTACAGTCTCCTAGTTATGGGTTCCCTGATTTTCATGAGATTATGTCATTTATGTCAACATTTATGTTCTCCCTTTGTTATACTTAGACCTATATTAAAGTTGTATGTGGGTGAGCTTACTAGTCTCTTTCTGATGTGCTATTGGCAAGGCTGATGGCATGTTTCATATGGCAAGTCACTGCAATCATAGCCTGTGCTATGAAACAGGACATGCTCATCCTGCTAAGCCGCACTCTTGGCTAATTGGTGTGGCCAGTGGGAGTGCATATACCTTAAAACCACAAACCACATGACCAACACCAAAGCATCTGCTGGCTAGCTACCAGTGCCTAGGGCAGTGGTAGTAAGGCGGTGACGGCTGGGTCCCATTAGTCTCCATGGCCACGTCTGTGCTGCATTCCGTCTGGAAAAACAGAGCAGTGTAGGCTCAGGTGAATGGCTGTTAGCTCAGTCTGGACCTCCTGCACTATTGCAAATTATCTTGGCTTCCACTTTATTTATAGCTGAGATACATTTTACATAAAAAAGTGTATTTTAGATTGGTTCACATCAGGACCCTAGATTATTTCATTGTACTGAGTGACTTTTAAAAGAAGTAGTGAACTACACCCTTCTGTTGTGATAACTGTATTACTGACTCAAGTCACTTGTCTTGTTTCTTTTATGTAAACCTTTTTTTTTTTTATAGCTGAGGCAACATCAAGACCTATTAAACTACACACAAAAGAGAATGCTGTAAGGTGCACACCCTAATTGATCACAGGAAAGGAGGCAGAGTGAAGAAAATGAAATGACCTGGGTCACACAGTTTGGTCAAGCTGGAAAGCCGTGATTGAAACCCAAGACTCTGGGTCTGGCCCCAGCAACTAATTTTTGCCCTGAGTCTGCTGACTTGCCAGGCATGTTATGCAATTAAATTTATATTATGGGACAACAGCAGTTGAAACACCCCTCTTCATAAAACAGCTATCATTTATGTATTTCTGTTAGAGTTTTATGTAGTGCAAACTAGACCCGAGGCATCAGGTAGCTTTACATGAGCACCAGTTCTGTTACAGATGAACACATACATTTTTGTTAGGCTCGGGGAGATTAAGTGATTTGCTCAGAATCACAGGATGTGTGGCGTCGTTGCCGAGACTCGAACCTGGTTCCCCAGGTCTGAGGTCGACCCCTCTAGCCGTAAGGCTACACTCTCTCCCCACAGCTACATCTTGGGCAGAAACGGTCACATCTCCCTCCCTCAGAGGACCTGTATAGCAAAAGGTACCATCAGGACAAGCTTTTCCCATCACAGGACAAGATCAATTTTAGCAGCAACAGTGCAAGCTTTACTTTATCACAGAATCAAGACAGCATAGCATGACAATAGCAAAGTAAGCATTCCTCTCTCATAGAAGGCAACAGATGCACTCTTCCATTTCCAACTGAAAAAATCCAACAGGGCACACCAGTAGAAGTTTTTATCACTCACAGAACATACACAACATAGGCATGTAGAGTACAGACAGATCTCATGGAGCTTCACTTAATGATAAGAATATTTTGGAGTATGAATGAGTGAATATGCATGTTCTGACATCATTCTCACTTAGTTGATATTCCAAGTGAGCCTCTTGAAAGTACTACTGCTGTCACTAGGAATCTTGCCATTTGTTTTGCGTCTTTGGTATTTCATGTATTGTGAAGTAGCTGTTACCTAATAAGTCACAGCCTAAGTAACTGTGCTCTAGACAGGCGCACAGATGCCAACCTCTTTGAAAAGGTTGTGAATGTGCGTGCACCAGATGCTGTGCAATTCCAGCCTTGGTGCTGCACCTGTTCAAAATATTGAGGGCCACCAATGTGGGGTATATTATGAAGCCTTGGGATACCTCTCAGCCGACTGGGAAGAGAAATATGAAAGTGTTAACACTTTAAAGAGGGTTCAGCTTATTTTTCGAACACCAATATCTCAAAAACTACTGAACAAATGCACACTAAGGCAATAGACGTACACTTTCAAAATAAAGCTCTACTTTCATGCTAAGTCTGGTGCAAATCCATTCTGCCATTCAGTCTGCAAATGAGAGCAAAAGTTACTGCAGGAGCTAAAATGAGAAATTACTTAAACCCTAATTAAACGTTTTTCACCTGGATGGGTCTTCCCGAAACATAGCAGGTTAAGCTCTATTAGGCTGGGTTAGTAGGTTACCAAGTTTTGTATTAATGTGTCCCTGGGGTCAAATGTTATAGGCAAATCAGAAAATGCATTTTCAACTGAAAATGTGACTCAAACATTAATAATATTATACATAGTGTATGTGATTACACTTTGCAGTAAAAGGGTGCCCCGAGGAAGTCGTTTTGTTTTGATTGTAAAAAAAGTAACACCTGTGGATATCTGGTGTGCTACTGCAGGAGCAAAACTAGAGCCAAATTTCGGGGGGGGCTAAAACTTCCAGCAATGGTGAGCCAAATTTTTTTTGGGGGGGGGGGCTATTGCTTCCAGTAATGTAGAGACAAATTTCGGGGGGCTAATACTTCCAGCAATGTGTCCTTTTATAATGTAACATGCCCCTGCAAAGTGCCTCAATACCTTCTGGTGGAGTTTGAGCTGTTCAAAACTGCAAAAAAACAAAGCCTAAGGTTGCCTTTTCGGAAATGCATTCTCACACCGTGGCAGCAAAAGTAAGTTTCAACTTTAAAGAATAGGCAGAGTGGAGATGCAGGGGCTCTAGAACGGGTGAAAAAACAACAAAGCCTTGTTATCAAGTAAATGGTCTTTTAAAGACATGTGAAGTACTCGGGTGCTGCTGCGTAAGACACCAGACCAGCCAGCCCACAGCAGCTCAAGAACTGTCTGTGTGTGTGTGTGGGGAAGCTGTCTCAGACTGGGCTGACACCTGACATACACGATGGGGGGGCTGAAACCCCCTTGAACCCCATGGGCATTGTGCACCTGTGCTACTGGCGCATTATAAACGCTGGGCTGCAAACCTAACTATCCTATGCATTGTCTATAAAAGGCAAGATGCTTTTACATACTTCAGAGTGGCTGTTTTGCTCTACCGCAGATTAGTACAATGGAGTGCTGCTGTTATAGCATACATAATGATAGTTGCTGCACAGTGATTGGTAGATTTCAGTTTCCATTGAAAATCCACTATTGATTTGGATAAAACTGTCGCGATGTTTGATGAATTTTCTCAAAATTTGTCAGACAATAGTCTGCAAGGACTAAGTTTCAAAATGTCAAGTTTCACACAGCTCTGCGGCAAGCATAACTACGTCAACAATGAACTACTCAGTGTCAGGTTACACTATAAACTGGACAACATCACATATTTTCATACTTTCGGGTGATCCCCCAAGACTCCCGCGCAATTGTGACATACAAATAGCTCACGAAGGGTTTAAATACCTCGGTATTTATATAACATATCAAGACGCCCACTTTACTGCAGAAAATCTCATGAAACCTCTAGCACGTTTTCGCCAAGATGTAATCCACTGGCGATCCCTGCCACTCACATTATTGGGCAGATCAGCTCTATTTAAAATGATGGGACTCCCTAGATTTTTATACCTCCTACAAAATACGCCATTCCCGGTCCCCTCGACATACTTCAAGGCAATTAACAATGAAGTGAATAAACTATTATGGGATGGTAAAGCAACCCGTATTACTCTGCATAAGCTGATCAAAAGCTAGTACGATGGGGGCATAGCACTGCCCCTTATCAAAACATACTACTGGGCATCTCAACTAGCTGTAATAAATCAATGGCTTCACGCCGCTCAGGAGGAACCAGCTTACCGCATGGACAGACATCTACTGGGTATAGACGTATGATGGGAGAACTATACAATATGAAAAGAACGAAAACTCTAACGGGGCAGACAGCACACACAATTAAGATATGGCATGAGGCGCAAAGGGAGCTGGGTTGGGAGGATGTTGTGACGCGGACTACGCCGTTGTGGGACACAAAAAAATTAGGCACGTTACGCAATATTAAAGGTTTTAGACAATAGGACCTAATTGGCATCTCAAAAGTGGGAGACCTGTGGCAGAAAGGTGAAACCATCCCATTTACACAACTGCAACAGACTTAGGGCCTAACAGACTCGGAGGCTAATAGATATATACAAATTAGACATGCACTTGCGGCATTTCTCCCACAAGGCACGCAACTACCGGAGTCGTCAACGCTAGAAGACAGACTACTCACCGACCATATGACAAAAAAGGCCATCTCATTGACCTATAAGAAAATAATTAACAACCAACCGGACCCAACAGTAATCCAAAGAACTAGATGGGAGGCTGACCTGGGTGAACTAGACGAGGCAGACTGGCAGGAAGCACTAGCATCTCCCAGAGAGGTAGCAATCCCCTCCAGATTCAAATTAATACAACTGAAAGTCCTACATCGCACATATTATACAAGAACACTGCTGTATAAGGTACACAAAACAGACACACCACTTTGCCTTCGGCAATGTGGACAACAAGGCACATTCTGGCATACAATCTGGAAATGCGCAGAAATTACCATATACTGGAAAGCAATCATGCACACAGTTTCACAGGTAACAGGAATAGCGGTGAAACCAGAACCGAAAAGGTGCTTACTCAACATCTGGGAACCGACAGATCTCAACCACGCGGCACAAACCTGGGTGGCGCTAGGTACAGTTTTAGCGAAAAGGAACATAGCACAATTATGGGGAGCCAAACAGACCCCCACGCTGAGTAGATGGTGTCGAGATATGGTTGAATTAATGGTGTCTGAAAAACCAGTGTATATACATAGGAGATGCCCTAAAAAATGGGCCTGAATATGGGGTAAATGGAATTCATATCGGGGAAACATTTGCGATCCGCCACAGGAAGACTCTCTATCAGACGATACTGACTAACTATGATATCAGTAACAGATGTTTATACAATATATACAAAAGTAGGCATAGAAGAAGGTACAAAAGAAAAAGCCGAAATGTATGTGACCAAGCACTTGCAGTTCCTGGCTCCGATATTGTTCGTTGAAGTGATGTATGCAACAATGACACCGTGTTATATTTCAGCACTGTCAATAATTGAAAATGTTAATAAAAATATATATTTTTTAAAAACAATGAACTACTCTTGTCCTCAAACTTGATATCAAATATTACCTCTCAGATGACATCACTGCTGACATTTCATGTGAAATAATATACCACATCACTATTGACATCATTCCTAGTCCCGGTTGGGTGTTCCATCACCTCTCCCAGGGCAGGTGTGTGCATCCCAATCCACCACATGCTCCCTCCTTGTAATTCCTTTGCTCCTCTGGTTCACCAAATGAGATCTGCCATTCACTGTTCCCTCGCATTGTGTGATGGTGGCCAGAAAATAATTTTCAGGCTTAACCAGGCAATCACAATACTGATGTTTGTGAATTGATTCTGTGGTTCACAAATAGTAGATCAGCTAAGCCAATGAGATTTGAGTGTTTGGAGCTCAAAATGGCTAGGAAGCAAAATTGCATTTTCCACATTTTATTAAATGTTCTTGATTGGCTTGCTACTTTTATTTTTCACTTCATACCAAAACTAAACAACTAAAAACCTTTTTAATGTAGGTTGGATCACATGTGTCATGCGACAAAGCTTAGAGAGGTCATTCAAGGGGATCTGCTGCCATCAGTCGAGATGGTCAAGCTTTTGAGCCGGGAGTTTGGTATTCCTTTAACCAAAGAAACATTTGTTCAGAAAGATCCTTTGCTGTCGGATGACTTACCAGTCTCTGCAGGTGCTGAGAAAAAGTATTTTAAACCATCAACATTCCATATTCCACTGGATAACTACAACACCATGTATATGCAATGGAAAAAAGACCAACAAAGTTCATTGCAGGATTGCAAAGATCACATTCAGGTAATGTTAAACTGTATTTCACTTTTCAAATGACTTGCGAGGATCTGAATAAACATATGTATCACAATTTTAGGCCCCATTGTTCTGCAAACTTCCTTACTTAATCAATGAAAGGGGTATTAACAGGCAGAGGGCAACGCTTATCTGACTTGTATTAGAACACCAAGAGGGAGATTTACCAAATCTCCATGCAACGCAACGCAGCCTCCCGCGAGGCTGCGCTACATTGCTCGACAGGGAAGGAGCAGGAGAGCGCCATATTTTTAAAGATATGGCTCTCTCCTCCCCTTTCCCATGCTCTGGTGCTGATTACAGCTGCTGTGCGCCACGCAACACCTTAGCGCCATAGCGCTAGGGAGTGTGTGTGTGTGTGTGTGTGTGTGTGTGTGTGTGAGTCTAGCATAGGTTTTCTACAGGAAGGCTACCCTTCCTGTACAAAAAACTATGCCTAGACACGAGGGAAAGCTTTTCCCACTTTGTATGCATGCTGCACAGTGCAACACGCATGCAAAGTCGGAAAAGGAAGGAGAAATGTAAGCATTTCTCCTTCCTTCCGCCTAGTTTAAAAAGGCACAGTTTTCTCACGCTAAACCCATTCCACTGTATTTAGTCAATTGGGTTTAGCGTGACAAACCTTGGGTGGTTGCATGGGAACACCCATGCACGACCCTTGGCAGGCCCCCATGGCGCAAAGTAATGCGAAGCAGTGCTATGCGCTGCTTCACTTTACTTTTACGCTATTTCCAGCGCTAAACAAGTTTAGCGCTGGAAAGCAAATTAGGAAAAAATATTTTGTGCCACTTTTGTGACGCCAACACGGCACAAAATCTTAGTAAATCTCCCCCACAATGCTATACACTTGTCTCGTAATAGAGATGTTGACATTCTGATAAATTCCAGCTCAAAGGCCTGAGGTAGAGCAGTTCTAGACGTTCGATTAACAAATTGGTCAGACAATGGATTTGTTGTTTGAAAATTGAAACAACGCAGAGAAGGTTTGCTTTCTTTTATGTCTCACCTATTGTTCAGCTGCTTTTGTCAGCTCTCACCTGAGGTTCCTGCTGCTGTCATGTCCGACAGATTATCCAGGCTGCACAAAATCTATCCTGCCTGTAATGCAGGCACCCTTGCAGCATGGAGGAAGTGTGCTGACACTGGCACTAGACAGCCTCAAGTGCGTCAGGGCAGGGAGAGAGCTCAAGACCGCTATAGCTTTAAAATATGGTTCTGTTCAGCTCTCTCCCATTCACACAACGTAGTGATGCAGCTTGTCTTGCTGTAATGCTTTGTGTGAATTCTTAGTACATCTGCCCCTAAGGAGGGCAAATATGGTCATTTCCCTCCCCACCATTATTCTAATTTCAAGCATGTTTTAATGTTTAGAAATTGTATGGTAAACGAAAACAAATATATTATTTTCGATTTTATTTGTTTTCTAGTAACTCAAGAATGTAGGTTTCAGTAAAATGAATATACAATTATGCTTTACAGAACAACATTGATGCAGTATATCAAATGCAGAGGAAGTTTGGAAAACCCCAGGAAAAAACTATGTCGTTTGTTCCCACTGATGGCAAATTAGTCCACAACTACAGTTGCCAGAGTCTAAACTCCACTGAACTCGCTATAAAAAGATTAAGACAAGAGCTGGCTAAGGTAAGTGTAATTTAGAGGTGAACCTTTCAATAGTGTCATTTTTCCATCCAACGTTACTGTATTCTGCTTTTGACCATGACATTTATCATATTACCCTATCTTACTCACACCTTGGTTTCTCTCATAGGAATCCAATCAAATCTTCACCTATTCTCAGATCTACTCATCAGCTTCATTAGATCCTGTGGACAGAGAGGATGAGATAAAAGCTCTGAACACAAAGTCAAAAGATGCATGGCTTACGCCACATGGATTTATATTTTCAGGCTCTAAATCGAGTTTAGAGTGTAATCAGCACCCCAAGAAACCTGATGAAGCACGTCTGGCAGACTTGAGTAAGGTAAGCCCAGTGCCAAATTCACAGAAAAATGTGTACACAAACCCGAGTTTAAAATACAGTAGGGAGTAAATTTATGATTCAAAAGTTGGTCGCACTCTGCTCGTCACACCAGCAAGTTGCCCCAAGGAACTGTGGTAGATGTAGTGGCGACGGCGAGTACGCCTATGCCACGATGTATGTAGAAAAGTATGTGTATGCATTAGCCATCCCTGGACACGTGTTTCGAGGTAGTTGCCTCTCGTCAGCAGGGAGCAGGTCAGTGTAAAGGGGTGCCGCGTGGACTGCCAAAATGTAATTAAAACAGGTGAAGTACCTCTCATGGCGCGCAGGTGCAGGTCCAAGGCTCGTCAGCCCGTTGGCTCAAGGGAGCCGTAATATATGATTAAAAACAGGTACTTGACCTGTTTTTAATTACATTTTGGCAGTCCACACGGCACCCCCTTACACTGACCTGCTCCCTGCTGACGAGAGGCAACTACCTCGAAACACGTGTCCAGGGATGGCTAACGCAACACATACTGTTCTTTTTACACATCGTGGCATAGGCGTACCCGCCGTTGCCACTACATTTCCCACAGTCCTTTGGGGCAACTTGCTGGTGTGACGAGCAGTGTGCGACCTACTTTTGCACAATTTATTACGGCTCCCTTGAGCCAACGGGCTGACGAGCCTTGGATCTGCACCTGCGCGCCATGAGAGGTACTTGACCTGTTTTTAATTACATTTTGGCAGTCCACACGGCACCCCCTTACACTGACCTGCTCCCTGCTGACGAGAGGCAACTACCTCGAAACACGTGTCCAGGGATGGCTAACGCAACACATACTGTTCTTTTTACACATCGTGGCATAGGCGTACCCGCCGTCGCCACTACATTTCCCACAGTCCTTTGGGGCAACTTGCTGGTGTGACGAGCAGTGTGCGACCTACTTTTGCACAGGGAGTAAATTTATGTAAAACTTGTTTATCACTTCACACAGACACACATAATCACATATTATCCAGTATTGGGGTATCTTTCATAGATTCACATGCCTGAATCATTCCCCGTCGCCGAGGTGGGAATCCAATGGTAAATACAAAAGTAGTGCCAAGAGTAGTAGACTAAAAGAAAAAGCCTAAGGCCTAAGTCTTAGTAGCCTATCTACATCATTATAGTAAAAAGAACCAAAGATTGGTCCCAGCCAATCAACTGCTAGCACCCTCTAGAACCTTCCCAGCAGATGCAGTTCTCCTCAGATTTTCACCGCACGTCGTGTGTGAAGGGAGTCTCCCTGAGCTCCGCTCAGTTTCTTCAGCTATTACTTCTTTTTGGATCATCCAAGATCATACTTCATTTCTCTGACCCTATTAAGGCAGTAATATGGCAGAGTGGCAGAAAACAAGGTAAAGACTATGAAATATGTCTAACCTTTTCCTCAATAACTCTCACGTTCTGAGAGATGAGGCTATTATTGGGACTACAGAGACTTTAATCTGTCACACCTGATGAGGACAACGAGGATTCCTTCACCTCATAGGAGAGGTCAAAGGGAGAGGTCGCGCCAGGAGCCTCCAGAGGGCGCGCAAAAAAGCCATAAAGACTTACCTTGAGGCTTGATAAGGCACTTCTCACAGAGAGAGGCAATTGGAAAAAACTTCCCCAGAGGCTGATCCTACAATTCCCTTTTCAGCCCTGACACTACATCAGGGAAATCCTCTTAACCTGACATTAAGGAGTCTATAACAAAACACCATGTCTACTATTACTGCCTCACCAATATTGACCTCATCTACGATGGCCTCGTCTATGATGGCCTCCTATGACGGTCATCTACGATGGTAGTCTACGAAAGCCTCATCTATGACGGTCGTCGACGACTGCCTCATCTACGACGGTCGTCGACAGCGACCTCATCTACGACGGTCGTCGACAGCGACCTCATCTACGACGATCGTTGACGGCGGCCTCATCTACGATGGTCGTCGACGACGGCCTCATCTACGACAGTCGTCTGCGACAGCCTCATCTACGATGGTCGTCGACGACGGCCTCATCTACGACGGTCGTTGACGACGGCTTCATCTGCGACGGTCGTCGACGATGGCCTCATCTACGACGGTCGTCGACGATGGCCTCATCTACGACGGTCGTCGACGATGGCCTCATCTACGACGGTCGTCGACGACGGTCTCATCTACGACGGTCATCGACGATGGCCTCATCTACAATGTCCGTCTACGACTGCCTCGTCTATGATGGTCTCACCCACGAATGGCCTCATCTACAATGGCCTCATCTACAATGGCATTGCCTAGGACAGCCTCATCTCGAAGACAACCTCATCTACAATGGTCATCTACGACGGTCGTCTATGACGGCCTTATAAATAAGGCCTCATCTACATACGGCCTCATCTATGTTTGGCCTCATGTACGAATGGCCTCAACTACGAATGGCCTCATCCACAAATGGCCCCATCTACAAATGGCCTCATCCACTGATGGCCATCATACGATTGCCTCATCTATGATTGCCTCATCTACGGATGGCCTCACCTATGATTGCCTCATCTATGATGGTATTGTCTATGACGGTCGTCTACGACAGCCTCATCATGTACGAATGGCCTCATTTACGAATGGCCTCATCTACGAATGGCCTCATCTACGAATGGCCTCATCCACGAATGGCCCCATCCACGGATGGCCATCATAGGACTGCCTCATCTATGATTGCCTCATCTACGGATGGCCTCACCTATGATTGCCTCATCTATGATGGCATTGTCTATGACGGTTATCTACGACAGCCTCATCTATGATGGTTGTTCATGAGGGTCATCTATGACGACGGCCTCATCTGCAATTACCTCGCCTACATAACCATGTCTACGACAGCAAAGTCTACGATGAGATCGTCTACGATGGCCTCATCTATTACTGCATCCTGTACATAATTTAATGCAGCGGGCAGCAGCTAGATTTCAACTGCCAGTTAGTCGAACAGAAAGAATGTTTCTTTCATGATTTCAAAGAAGAGTACAGGAAGATCACAAGAGTGGTACCTATAATAGACTACATCTATTCCAGCAGTGCTTCCGCGCATAGAAAAGAAATACTGTGCACCTGCTAACAGCCCATCCTGTCTGATAGGTCACCCTCGGCCAGATTCAGTCATTTCACAGGCCGCCCAACGGCGATCTTAAAATCCCGCAAGGCCTATCACCACACCGCCTGACAAGGAAGGACGTCATCTGGACCTTATAGGCAAAAAACCATGGCAGCGGCCTCTATTAGAGCTGCCAATCCTCTAGCTATAATCGGCTGTTATGACCGTCAAATGTGGTCAGACATGGCGAGTCTCATTGACCTCATTCCTGAGGACAGAAGGCAGGAAGCAAGAAAGATTCTGTTGGGAGGGGAACGTGCCGCGTTGGAAACTATAGATTGTGCCTTGGACATCGTGAACACCAACTTCCGTCAGCTAGTAGGGGCTGCAGTGCTTAGATGCCAGGGATGGCTTAAAGACACTACTTTCAGACATGAGGGGCAAACAAAGATACTAGACATGGCCTATGATGGAGAGTTTTTGGTTTGGTAAACATATTGATGAGGCCCTCTTAGCTATAAAAACTAACACGGATACTGCACGATCATTAGGCACCCTTCAATACGGGCGCGGATCTTTCAGAGGAGCGAGAGGACGTGGTTTTTCATCAAGAGGAGGATACCAAAACCAACAGAATAGGCAGTATCAATCCCAGTACAGCCTTACAGCCAGACATCATACCGTCAATAGTCTACGACTAGTTTCTCCCATCAGGGTGGTCGAAAGAGATCACGGTATCAAGGCCGAGACACTAACAGGAAGCAGTGATCGACACAGGGTGCCAACCATTTTACCCTCCTTACCCGTGGGCCAGAAGATTTCAGCTTTTGTTCACACGTGGCAGGAAATTACATCAGACCAATGGGTTCTAGACCTAGTAACCAATGGCCACACCCTGGAATTCATCAAACAGCCACCTACTACTCCGCCCAGGGGTCCCCCTCCCCCTCGTCTTCACAAGATTTTGAGTTGTTTAAAAGTAGGAGATTTTATGGCTTCTCTGGATATAAAAGATGCGTATTTCCACATACCTATCCACACCAAACATCGCAAATATCTTGGCTTTCAAGTGGCTGGCGCCCATTATCAGTTCAAAGTGCTCCCGTTTGGGCTGAAATCGGCACCAAGAACCTTCACAAAGTGCTTGGTACCAGTGACAGCACCATTGAGATCTCGAGGAATACAAGTATTCCCTTATCTAGACGATCGGCTGCTCAAAGGTCCTTCAGAACACGAAACCAAGATTGCCACAGCAGAATGTATCCATCTCTTCTTTTCTCTGGGGCTGATTCTCAACGACAGCAAATCAGTTACATCCTGTCCAAGTCATGTTTTTTCCAGTGCAACGCATACTTGTCACACGGCCGCCAGTTGTGTCTTCAAAAATTGGCAAGGTTAATTTAAAAAAGAAGGCCAGTTTCAGTCCGAATGTTTGCTCCGCTCCTGAGGATGTGCTCTTCAATGATAGATCTCATTCCCTAGGCATGGCTCAAAATGAGACCTCTTCAGGAGGAACTGCAACTTCAATGGCAACAAGCCATGGGTTTGTTTGACGATACCATCAAGGTCACGCCACGCATGATAAATTCTCTACATTGGTAGTCGCAGACAGAGAATCTAACCCAGGGTCTCACGTTCCTACGGACATTCCAGATTTCGTTTTAACGACCGATGCCTCCATGGAAGGATGGGGAGGTCATCTGCAGGATTTGCAGATTCAAGGAAGATGGTCTCAAAGACAAAAACAACAGCAGATCAACAGGCTGGTGCTCCGCGACGTTTTTCTGTCTCTCCAAGCATTTCTCCCGAGGATTGCAGGTTCCTCTGTGCTAGTCCGGACCGACAATACCATCAGCATGTATTATATCAACAAACAAGGAGGAACAAAATCAGTTACACTCTCGCAAGAGGCTCAGGAATTTTGGGAATAGGTCACTTTCCACAAGATGCCCTGAGAGCCGAACACGTTAGGGGTCTCCTCAATACCCTAGCGGACACGCTGAGCACGTCTCAGTCAGACTGTCATGAGTGAAAGCTGGAAAACGAACAGGCGAACACAGTGTTCCAAGCTTGGGGCAAACCAGCACTGGATCTATTTGCAACGAGAGAGAACAAGGAATGCCAATATTATGCCAGCAGGTTCCCTCAACAGGGATCAAGAGGGAATGCCCTGTCCATGCGATGGTGAGGGATTTGTGCATACGCTTTTCCCCCAATACCATTGATTCCGAAGGTACTCCGCAAGATGAGCTGGAAGGTTGCTGTCTAATTCTGATTGCACCCCGTTGGCCAAGACAATATTGGTTCCAGGAACTTCTACTATTGTCTCAAGACAAGCCCATTTGCCTACTGCCGACGCCTATGATGTTGTCAAGGGACGGAGGCCAAGTGGTTCATCAGGACCCCCAGTCACTGCACTTGCACGCATGGCTCCTGATTTCTTAGAGTTCAAGGACCTCAACATTTCACAAGACTGTCGTGAAATATTGGCCAAATCTCATGCCCAAAGCCCAATCAAGACTTATCTCCTCAAATGGAAGCGATTTTCCTGTTGGTGTGAGGCGAATAATATTCACTCAATTCAAGCTCCTGCAGAACAAGTTCTCCATTATCTGCTTTCTCTAGCCAAGTCTGGGCTTACTTTTTCATCAGTCAAAGTACATCTTGCTGCTCTTTCTAGATTCAGGAAATGCTCAAAATTCCCTTTTCTCTGCTCTTCTTCACTTATCAAACAATTTATCAAAGGACTTTTCCAAACATTCCCTCCAGAGCGAGCACCCCTCCAGAGTGGGAACTCAACACCGTGCTAGCGCAGTTAATGAAGCATCCATTTGAACCTATCCATAAAGCTGATCTCAAATTCCTCACTTGAAAGGTTGCCCATTTACTGGCTCTTACCTCGGCAAGAATTGTTAGTGAGATCCAAGCTTTCACTATAAAGGAACCCTTTTTACATTTTGCTCGGGACTACGTAACCCTTCGAACATTCTTTCCGGATCCATCCACTCCAGCTGAAAGAGCATTACACTCGCTGGATGTTAAACGCTGTTTAAAATTCTACCTACAGCAAACTAAGGATATCAGACGATCCAACCAGCTGTTCGTGGCTTATGGTCAAGCAACTCTTGGAAATGCTGTAACAAAGGCAACAATAGCCAAATGGCTGGCATCTGCTATTCATTTCTGCCATGACAAGGCTAACAAACCTTTGCAGAGGAAAGTCAAAGCTCATTCGACAAGAACAGTATCGACGTCGACAGCTTTCTTTGCTGGAGTAACTCCGGAAAATATATGTTGTGCTGTGGCATGTAAAAATGTTCACACGTTCACGAAGCATTACTGTATTCAATCTTCGCATCAAGAAGATGCAGTGGTTGGACAAGCTGTTCTACGCCATCTCTTTCATTAAGATCAGACTCAGGTACTTTTGCACTTTTATGTATTATTACATTCTTTAATATTCATGCAAATGGACAGATTTATATGTCTGCAAGATAATAAATATTTATTTATATTTTTATATATATATATATATATATATATATATATATATATATATATATATTCACTCCAAACAATCTCACGTATCTTTGAGAAATACTCGAACTCCCAAGTTGAATGCAAAGGATTTATTTACAAGTGCAGAACGACGCGTTTCGCCATTACGGCTTGTTCACGCTCGAACTCGCAGTAAAACACATCAAATTTAAATTACATAAATTAGAAGATGGACAAGTCACAACAACGTGAAAATTTCATGTTACTCTCGCGGCCATCTTTGAACGGTGTATCGATCTCAACAACGATTGAGGTATTGACTCAAAAATAAGTCGTCATATATTACACACTGTAATACCATATAGAATGTATACATATATTGTTGTAATAAAGCAGAATATGCAATATACATTGTCATATATGTAAAAACTGCAAAACCTCATGTCGAATTGTGTTTGTGTGAAATTCAATAAAGTTACCGTCGGTAACTTTATTGAATTTCACACAAACACAATTCGACATGAGGTTTTGCAGTTTTTACATATATGACAATGTATATTGCATATTCTGCTTTATTACAACAATATATGTATACATTCTATATGGTATTACAGTGTGTAATATATGACGACTTATTTTTGAGTCAATACCTCATTCGTTGTTGAGATCGATACACCGTTCAAAGATGGCCGCGAGAGTAACATGAAATTTTCACGTTGTTGTGACTTGTCCATCTTCTAATTTATGTAATTTAAATTTGATGTGTTTTACTGCGAGTTCGAGCGTGAACAAGCCGTAATGGCGAAACGCGTCGTTCTGCACTTGTAAATAAATCCTTTGCATTCAACTTGGGAGTCCGAGTATTTCTCAAAGATACGTGAGATTGTTTGGAGTGAATAACTTTGGAAATCCGGTTTCCAAACTCGGACCGCCGGCGACAGACCGCTATCTTTTTACCGGAATTGGTGGATATTATATATATATATATATATATATATATATATATATATATATACATATATATATATATATATATACATACATACATATATATATTACCTACTGGCGGTCGCCAGTAGGTACATATAGTTAGGACCTATTTTCCATAGGAAATCCGCAACATTCTATTTGGAATAACGTTGGCGCCGATTGACGAATCTTCGCAAACTTTCCAAACTTTTGGCCAGCTCCGGTCCGCACCTATCCTGAAAATTTCACGGTGATTCGTCAAGCGGGAGCCGAGAAAAAAGGGGGGTCCCAAAACGCATTTTCCCCATGCATTTTCCCATAGGACCTGTTGACGCAGCTACAGCCCGAGCTGCTGAACGGAATTACACCAAATTTGACAAAGAGTTAGTCCTCAGTTCAGACTCGTGCCTTTTGCTTAAATGGTGTAAATCCGTTCAGTAGTTCCTGAGAAAATTAGAGTTAAAAAGATAGATAAATCTATGGCCTCGGAGGATCCGTGCACCCTCCCGGCACCCTCCCCGCCCCTCCCGAGCATGAGCTGAATGCTAATTGGCTGCCAACACTCTGAATCAGGAAGTGTTGGCAGCCATCTTGTGCCTTGGTACAACCGAGGTACAGGAAAAACCAAAAAAAAGGCGCAAAACGCGACAAGGGGGCAGAGTAGAAACACCCTGACCCCCTAGACCTGCTTAGACCTGCGGGATGCGCTTAGGCTCCGCACATCCCGCTGCCGAAAAAAAAAACAAGCCCGCACTTCGTTTTTTTATTATGGGGGGCCCAGAGGGGCCCCCCAGCCCCGGGGACCGCCACCCCCAGGGCTTTATTATACATGAGTGGGCGGGCTCAAAGGCCCCCTCAAGCCCCGGGGACCGTGACCCCCCAGGGCTTGTTTTTTTTTTTTAAACAAAAAAACCTGTGTGGGGGGCTCGAGCCCCCCCCACGCCCCGGGGACCGCCACCTCCTCAGGGCACCAATTATTTAACATAGGGGGTCCGTTAGGGCTTTAAATTAAGTGGGAGGGGGCCGCGCGCCCCCCCCCCTGGAGCCAATGATGGCCCTGGGGATCGCCACCCCCCAGGGCCGGCTCCAGCAGTGTCCCGGGGTGCCCTCCCCCAGCACACTGCTGTTTGCAATGGCAGGGCGGGAACCTGGCGGCTCCCACCCTGCCATTGCAAACTGCTTTGCTTCATTGAAGCGAGAACAGGGAACCCTGCTCTCTCTTCAATGAAGCAAAGCAGATTGCTTTTCCACGTGGGGAGCAGCATGTTAGCTGCTCCCCATGTGGAAAAGCAATGCCGGCTCCCGCAGGAGGTGGGGAGCTGGCCGGGCCGTGGGGGGAGGTGGCCAGGCCCTGGGGGATGGGTTCTCCGGGGCCAGTAGTGGCCTGAAAGGGGGGCCACTCGGCCCCCCTCCTAAAAATTACAAAAATAATATTTAAAAAACGGCCCCCGGGGGATGGGATCCCCGGGGCCAAAAGGGGCCACAGGAGGGGGGCAAGGCAGCCCCCCGCCAAAATATATTTTTTGTTTTAAAAAGGGCCATGCCCCGGGGGATGGGGTCCCCTGGGCAAATTATGGCCTGGGGAGTGGGGGCCACGCGGCCCCCTTCCCGATTTTTGTTTTTTTTATTTAAAAAAAATTGGGGGGCAGGCCCTGGGGGATGGGGTCCCCAGGGCCAAAAAATTAGAAAAAAAAGGGGGGCTACACAGCCCCCCTTCTTAAAAAAAAAAAAAAAAAAAAAGACCAGATCGGGCCGGAGGCCACGCCCCCTCCTTACACCACTCTGCAAACGCGCCCCCTGGCGCTTTTGCAGAGGGGGAATTAATTCCCCTTTAATACTGGGGGTCCCTGGGGGCCAACTAGCCTGCCAGGAACCTCCAGTATGCACCAGGGGGCTGTGTTGCAGAGAGGTGTAATGAGGTCATGTCCCTTTTTTACACCTCTCTGCAACGCAGCTCCGTGGCGCTTACTGGAGGTACCTGGTGGCCTAGTTGGCCGCTAGGGGACCTCAGGATTCAAAGGGACTTAATCCCCCAACTTAAAACGCGCCACGGGGCGCGTTTGCACAGTGGTGAAGGTAGGGGGCGGGGCCTGAGGTGATACTGTGCAAACACGCCCTGTGGCCCGTTTTAAGTTGGGGAATTCATTCCTCTTCAATCGAGAGGTCCCCTAGGGGCCAACTAGCCCACCAGGTACCTCCAGTAAGCGCCACGGAGCTGCATTGCACAGTGTTGTAAAAAGGGGTGTGGCCTCTGAACACCTCTCTGCAACGCAGCTCCCTGGCGCATACTGGAGGTACCTGGTGGGCAAGTTGGCCGCCAGGGGACCTCAGGATTCAAGGGGACGGGGCGTGTTTGCACAGTGGTGAAGGTAGGGGGCGGGGCCTGAGGTGATATGTGTGCAAACACGCCCTGTGGCGCGTTTTAAGTTGGGGAATTAATTCCTCTTCAATCCAAAGGTGCCCTAGGGGCCAACTAGCCCACCAGGTACCTCCAGGAAGCGCCACGGAGCTGCGTTGCAGAGTGTTGTAAAAAGGGGCGTGGCCTCTGAACAACGCTCTTCAACGCAGCTCCCTGACGCATACTGGAGGTACCTGGTGGGCTAGTTGGCCCCCTGGGGACTGCAGGATTGAAGAGGAATTAATTCCCCAACTTAAAACGCGCTACAGGGCGTGTTTGCAGACGTCACCTCAGGCCCCGCCCCCTTCCTTTACCATTGTACAAATATTCCTCTAAAATCAGCCGAACTACGAATTCCGATTTACTCACCTGTTATCAGGAGAGAACCCAGTGCTGCATCTTTTAGACCAGCACTGACCCTAAAAAGTAATTCTAAGTGTACTTACCAGTAACTTGTATTTCTTTCCATAGGAATCCATTGTGTGGTTTTCAGCAGAAAAGTTTCTAAGTGTCCATTTTTGAAACGTACAAATATTCCTCTAAAATCAGCCGAACTACGAATTCCGATTTACTCACCTGTTATCAGGAGAGAACCCAGTGCTGCATCTTTTAGACCAGCACTGACCCTGAAAAGTAATTCTAAGCATACTTACCAGTAACTTGTATTTCATTCCATAGGAATCCATTGTGTGGTTTTCCCCAGAAAAGTTTCTAAGTGTCCATTTTTGGAACGTGCAAATATTCCACTAAAATTAGCCGAACTACGAATTACGAATTACTCACCTGTTATCAGGAGAGAACCCAGGGCTGCATCTTTTAGCCCAGCAGTGACCCTGAAAAATAATTCTAAGCGTACTTACCTGTAACTTGTATTTCCTTCCATAAGAATCCATTGTGTGGTTTTCACCAGAAAAGTTTCTAAGTGTCCATTTTTGAAACGTACAAATATTCCTCTAAAATCAGCCAAACTACGAATTCCGATTTACTCCCCTGTTCTCAGGAGAGAACCCAGTGCTGCATCTTTTAGACCAGCACTGACCCTGAAAAGTAATTCTAAGCGTACTTTCCAGTAACTTGTATTTCTTTCCATAGGAATCCATTGTGTGGTTTTCAGCAGAAAAGTTTCTGTGTCCATTTTTGAAACGTACAAATATTCCTCTAAAATCAGCCGAACTACGAATTCCGATTTACTCACCTGTTATCAGGAGAGAACCCAGGGCTGCATCTTTTAGCCCAGCACTGACCCTGAAAAGTAATTGTAAGCATCCTTAACAGTAACTTGTATTTCCTTCCATAGGAATCCATTGTGTGCTTTTAAGTAGAAAGTTTCTAAGTGTCTATTTTCACAAACTAAAAATATTCCTAAAAAATCGTCTGTATGACTTAAACACATTCTTTCAACTGTTTACACTGTTCCTTTCATTGCTGGATCAGAAGCAAGAATATTAGTGCACGATGAATCATGTGGTTCGCCCGAAGAAAGAGGAAGTGCTGTTCCTGGACTCTGTTTATATGGGACTGCCTCCATGGTCATTTGTTTATGGAAAGACTCATGGGATTTGTAGTCTTTTCCTTGTTTACTGTTAAGGCTGCTGAGCAATAAAATTGCAGAGATAAGCATAATCCTCGCCTCCGCGTCATTAATAGAATTGAAACTTTCCTTTACAGTAGTTAGGAAATTTTTCATTCTGCTGTATTTCCCACATTTAAATACTAATGTATGTGAAGTTTCCTGGTTTAGTGCTTACATTCTATAAAATGCTTTGGCAGTAGTATTCCACCTTGTAAATTAAGTAATTTTCAGTGTTTAGACATTATTATGCAAAGAAACTGTGAAGTGCAGAAGTTTTCCAGTGGTTTTGGAATATTTTGTCGTGCACAACTGCTTTCTTCTGCATTGTTAAAGACTTAGGGCCTCATTTATGAGACCCCTAGCAGCACGTTTGCGCCACCAGAGCGTCACTTTTTTAATGTTTGGGTGGCGCAATGTGGCGCAGCATATTCACAAGGCCATGCAAATCCACTTTGCTTGGCTTTTCATGACCTTGTAAATATGTGCCCCTTTCACGCAGAATGTTGCTGTGGGTGTTCCCACACAAAACCCATGGAATCTGAAGCATTCCCAGATTTACGAGGAATCGTAAACCTGGGAATGTGTCAGATTCTAACGGGGGGGGCATTAGGGAGGCTCAACAAGGAGAAATATCCTTATTTCTCCTCGTTTTTTGCTCTTTCCATGTGTACTGCATTCTGCAGCACACATAGAAAGAAGTAAACACCTCTTGTGAAAACAAATCGCCCCTACAACGCAGACACCATTGCACCATGTCGCACTCACACATCCCATTCCTTACGTGACTGAGTAATGTGGCAATATTACAGCCACCTTCAAGCCTTTGCTAAAACTTTCTTTGCTTTGTATAACACCCAAAGGAGTTTACCAATAAAGCTCTTCTCCCACTTCCTGTTTTTTTATTGTGCACTCCCTATTTGGGCTTTCTGTAAATGCTGCTTGGGCGCTTTCCTTTAATAGGTGGGTGCATGTGCCTCCCTTTCAAAATCGACTTCTGAGGTAAGGAGTTGTCCTTCTCTTTTGTTTTTCATCGTTCAGAGAGTTGTTATACTTCATTAGCTGCAGTGAAGGTGGGCCTGCATGATTCCTGACAATGCATTGACCCATTTTTTACTTGTTAGGTCTCGCCTAGCTATTGCGATAGCAATCGCTATGCGAGACTATAGTAAGGGGCTCCAAAAAGTGCTCCCAAAAGCGGATTGCATGGCGAGCATGCGCACAATCACGTGCATCGTGCCGCCATGCAATCCACTTTTGGGGAAGCGCTTCAGCCCACTGGCGTGTGCACTGGCGACGGGCGTGCGGTTACGCGCACAATGACGAGCAGAGGCGCCATATGGCTTTCCTCTCTCGTCATGGTGCGCACACATCGCACACCACTCGCCAGCCAGCCTGCTTTCACCTTTGCGCCTGTCTTGTTTTTTTTCGCTCCCCCACCTCTCCTCTCTGACCATGCCTCCCTCCTCTCCTTCCGCCCCCGCAGCCTCTCGTCCTTTTCTCCTCACTCCTCCACTCTGTTTTCCTAAACCCTCCCTGTTCAGCTTTCTTCTCTCTTTCTTCCCGTCTCCCCTTCCTCTGCGCTGCCTCTCTCCGCACCCCCGTACTTTATTTTTGACCCTCCTTCTTCGTTCCTTCCTCTTTTTGGCTCTCCGTTCTCTATCTCGTACTTGCTCTCTTTATGACTTGCATTTCTTTCTTTTTGTCTCACCCTTTTTCTGCTTGACTTGCTTTAATACATACAGTACCCTCCTTCTCTTCCATATTCTTTTTCCTTCACTTCTTTTCTTTTCGAACAATGGGAGAGATGTGGGTGGTGGAGGGAATCGTCCAAGAACAGGGAGAAACGTGCTTGAGATTGAGTGAAGTTTTTTTGTTTTTTTTTGAGTTTGTGCTTGTTGTGGTTCTTTCAGAGCTTGAGTCGAGCACGACGAAGCACTTTCAGGTGGGTTGCGACGTGCGAAGAGAGGTAAACAATTTTGCACGGAAAGCAACATGTTGCCATTAGGGTTAGCCGTTTTTTCGGTGGAGTTATCGTAGAAGAGAGCGGGTACATGTAGAGTTAGAGCTCCATAAAAAATGCCTAAAAACACACTGCCATCTGTACTTAACTTTACTTGAATCAGGAGTTAAAGTATATTTTGAGATCTCATCCGCCTCTCCCTCAACAACTCGCCCTTTCAGTCAATCTACCACTCCACCCTCAACACGTCACTTTCGTTTTATTTTGTATATCTTTCACTTTTATTCTGAGCACTTAGTGCGTCTGTGATTCTGAACAGCCCTACAATGCACCCGTGCCCCTGGCATTACTTGGAATCCATTCCTCCAGTCCTGCGCCCTTCTCTCGGCTCTAGTGCTGCTGTCCTGTCTCTCATTTCATTCTGTTCACCCTTCCCTATGCCATGCTGTACCCACCCCTGATGTTCCCTTCCCTCTAATCTCGTGCTGTGCACCCCCCGTCACCCTCCTCTCATTTGGTACGTGCCCACCTTCCTAATCTGTGCCCCCTTCGCTAGGTCTGTTCACCTCTCCATCCTGTACACTCATCTCCTTTTCATACACAGAAACATATACAGACTGCATAGGTCATGATTTTTTTATTTTTATTTATTATTGTACAGTGTAATTTATTAAGAAGACTGCTGTTTATATATTTTGTGAATGATCTCCATTTTGATTGAAAAAAGAACTACTACTACAGTCTGCATCCATATACATCTGTATCTCACCCAGCCCTACGCCACCCCCTCCTTTGCGAACACATCCTTCTCGTTTTGTACTTCAACCATCACCGCTCCTGCACTTTCCCTTTCTGCCGCACTCTGCACTTCCCCTTCACGCTGTCTTGTTCCCAACAGCACCTACCCTCACTCCAACACCCCCATCCATTCTCTCAACTCCCTCCTTCCTCGACAGTCCCCCTCCCATATGCCAGCTCGGGACTCCCACGCTTGCTAACCCCTCAGGCTCACTGCGGCCCCCACCCAGCACCAGTGCTTAGGGACCCCCGGTTTCCCGGTCCTCCACAGCCTGCTCGCCACACTCACCTCTTGGCGCCGCCTCGGTTGTATACAGGTCACCTCTCTGTGCCCCCAGAGACGCGGCTGTAGCGGAAACATTCTAGACACATGGTTGAGCAGTGATATCACGCTGGAGACCAGGACTTACTAGAAAACATACTTGGTGTTAGACCTGTCAGCCCTTTGGGTGGTCCCTCCTCATCATTATTTATTTTGTCCCACTTTTGCCTCAAACCCTGTTTGAATTTTTCCTTTTTGGGAACCACCAGACTTTTTAGTGTTGCTGCAGATTCAGGGAGCCATTTTACCTACCCCTGAAACTTCTGTCTGAGGGCCTGGAGCACAAAATGGTGGCCACCTGTGACATCACCAGCATCCACTGGAACCTGCTAGCACCTTCCAGAACATTCCAGAACCCTGTGACAGTTGGAGGCGGTTTAGAATGTTGGGAAGCTAAGAGAGAGAGTTGGCAGTTGGAGCTGGCAGTTGGCACCTGACTGGTGAAGAGTGAGCAGCACAAACGTGAAGGAGGAAGGAGTGAAGCAGCAGGGGTGGAAACTTGTGCCTGGAGTGGGGTCCATAAACCCACCCTTGATACTAGTCCCTACTGACGGAGCCCAGCCTAGAGCCCTGTGTGGGAAGAAGTCAGAAAAACCATTCTGAGGACCTGGACAGCAGGAACAGGCCTTAGAAACAAGATAACAGCAAGATCCTGACCTGGAAGCTGGTTTCCCTGAAGTCCGACGTCGAGTAGCCTAAGACCTGGAGCCCGAGGTGGAGAAGCGGCGCTGACTGGAAAAGCAGACGTCGTACCCGGAGCCGCCAGAGGTCGAGAGAGGGCGCCGTCAGAGGTCGTGAGGAATACCAGAGGTCGAGGAGGAAGTCACCCGAGGTCGAGTGAGCGGCGTCATCGGAGGAGTGAAGTCCGCCCTCCGGAGTCGTCGGAGACCGAGGTGAAGGGTAACGGAGGTCGGGAGTGAGGATCGCACTCCGGAGTCGCCGGAACCTGTGAGAATCGTGCCGGAGGTCGGGAGTGGAGGTCGCACTCCGGAGTCGCCGGAAACCTGTGAGGAGCATCGGAGGTCGGGAGTGAGGATCGCACTCCGGAGCCGCCGGAAGTCGACATCGAGGCAAGGCCGGCCGACGTCATCGAATCCGAGGTCGCCATCGGACCGGAGCCGCCCGAAGTCGACATCGAGTAAAGACTGCCCGACGCCATCGAATCGGAGGTCGAGATCGAACCGAGGCCGCCGACATCGAGACCGGAGCCGCCTGCCGGCGTCGTCAAAGAACTGACATTGTGCCGAGGCCGCCGACATCGAGCTGGAACCGCCTCACGGCATCGACACGACTCCAGCGGCGTCGGAGCATCAGAAAAAGGGCAGTAAGTGGAGTAGAGGGCGCCTAAGGCCCTGTGGAGACCTGAGAGACTGCTCTAAGGGGCTAGGGAGGTGCTGGAACCAACCTGACTGTGCCAGGGGTGAACTGGGACTAATCTAGAGAAGTTGTGTGGAGAGAGAGAGCCAGGTCTCTGGTATTTTTCCCCTTTATCTACCTCAGTTTAGGCACCCCCAAGCCTTCCACATCCCCACAAGCTGTGCCTGGGCCAAATCAGCCCTTAGGAATCAAAAGTGATCTGATTCCATGAGTGTCACTGTCAGCTTTTAAGTATTTATTAGGGGCACTGTATTTATTGTATTTAACCTATTTATTGTTCCACTGTAATTATTGGTCCACAGTATTTATTGATGCACAATATTTATTGGTTACAGTATTTATTGCCTCAGAATATTTAATTGCCTGTCTGTATTGCACTTTTATTTATGCCTTCAGTATTTATGATCACCCCTATTTATTGAATCATTAAGCCAGTATTTATTTGTCCTGCACTTTCAAAAAGTTTGTATATTGTGATTGTTATTTATTTTCTCCAATCAGCAACTAAGAGAAAAGGCAGATAAAGATAGTTATTTTCATAATTTTTACGGTGTAGAGTCGTTTTTGGAACGGATGCACGCATGGTTATTGTTTGGGTATGTTGTATGCTTAGCACAGAGCCTGATTCCTGACCACTCGAGCCAAGCTACCACAGTGTGTCCGGAAGACCATCACCACCCTTTCAGAGTGGGAGTGTGGTTGTCCAACATAAATTGGTGTTCAGTGGTGGGATAGAGCTGTGCCTACGCATACTCAACAATAACTGTGGGTAGTCCATAGGCCTACACCGGGAGTTTTCTCAAGAGCGGCCTTCCTAATTGTGGGTTTTTGTTTTTTCCAAATTTACTCTGGTGGTGGGAGGAGGTATTATTAAAGGTACCCCCCTGCATAGTTACTGCACAAAAACCTGTCCTCTAACCTGAGTGGGCAAGATGGAGTTTGTACTAGAAAATCTAGAAACGTACACTGTGGCCCAACTCAGGGAGTTTTGCCAGCAGGAGGGGGTGTACTGTCCCCCAGGAGCAAAGAAGGGTGCACTCCAAACCAGCTTAAGGGCTTGGGGGGAGGCACGCCGAGAAAGCAAGGCTGAGGAGGAAGACAGGGATGGAGAGCCTGACCCCGAGGGGGCTGAGATGTACCAACCTGAGGTGGGGAACCTGTCAGCAGGGCCCAGAACCATTTCTAGGAAGGGCAGCAGTGCCTCTAGCGGTGGCTTGTCTGAGGTGGAGTTAACAGACCGGAGGGAGAAAAGACAGCTCACATGGGACTTAGCAAGGCTGGAAAAGGAGAAGGAGGAGCAGAGGATGGCCCATGAATTACGACTGAAAGAAATAGATCTTCAGATCTTGAGAATCGGGGCACAACCTGTTCCTAATGGTGGCAGCCAAACCCAAGAGATCACCAGGGAACCTAAACCATACCTGCCAAAGGACATAGTAGCTAGCTATGGAGTGGGCGACGATATCGCCAAGTGGCTAGCGGCCTATGAGGTCTCGTTGAGGGCCCATGGGGTTCCAGAGAAGTACTAGGGAGGGGGATTGTACAAGTACATGCCTCCAGCTGGTAGGGATGCTTTATTGGCCCTCGAGGAGGATGAGCAGACCCACTACCCCACCATGAAACTGGCGCTCATCAGAAAGTTTGGACTAACACCTGAAAAGTACAGACAGAAGTTCAGGGGTAGTCACAAACTGGGCACACAGAATTGGGTGGACTTCCTGGACTATGCAAAGAAGGCACTGGAAGGTTGGATTCAGGGCAGTGAAGTGAGGAACTACGAGGGGTTGTTTGACCTAGTACTGAAGGAACACCTACTCGAGAAATGTTTCCCTGAACTGCGGCAACACCTGGTGGATAGCAAGCTGACCAGTCCCCGGAAGCTTGCTGAGGAGGCGGACATTTGGGCTAGTACCCGGGTGTCCACAAGGGGGACTGGAGGGGATACTCAAAAGGCCGGACAGGGCGCCCCCCAGAAGAAAGAGGGAGGGGAAAAGAAAAAGGAGTTCTCCAAAGGCCCCCAAAATAACTTCCAAGGGAAGGGAACAGGATTCACCCCTAAGGCTAACCCGCCCAGAAACCCTAATCCTGGCCAGAGTCAGCAGCCAAGGGTTGTCCATTGCTATGAGTGCGGTGGCGTTGGACACTATAAAGGAGATCCGAAGTGCTTGAAACGACCACCCTCTCCCACTGGAGGAAAGACCCCCGGAGTAGCTAGTGTAGTGCTCGGGGAGGAGATGCCCTTAACTAAGGGAAGGGAGTGGGCGGGTGTCACTTTAGTGTCCCTGGGAGAACGGGAGATGGTTCCTAAGATCCAGGTGCCCGCAAATACCGCAAAGTATGGGCAATGGGTCACCATCAACGGCCAAAGAGGGGAGGCTCTGAGAGACACAGGAGCCAGTATGACTATG
Source organism: Triturus cristatus (assembly GCF_964204655.1). Taxonomy (NCBI): domain Eukaryota; kingdom Metazoa; phylum Chordata; class Amphibia; order Caudata; family Salamandridae; genus Triturus; species Triturus cristatus. The sequence goes on along the minus strand of NC_140592.1, from coordinate 240,859,464 downwards.
GTGCGTAGCCAACTGGTGTCTCCAGAGCAGGTAATTCCCGATGTACTCCACCCAGCCGCGATGGCTGACGGCAGAACAGGCCACTATCCAGTGGCCGAGGTTCCCTTTGAATGGGGGGGGGTTGCAGGTTCACTTCGAGTTGCCGTAAGCCCTGCCGTGCCAGTCGATTGTCTGCTGGGGAATGACATGGAGCACAACGCTTGGAAGGAGGTGGAATACCGGACTCACACCGAGATGCTGGGTACACCTGACTGGGCCTGTGTTAGCACAAGGTCCGCGACTACCCGAAGAGGGAGTTCATTTCGGCTGGAGCCTGGAACAAAGGCCCAGTCAGCTGCCAGTCAAGGGAAGAACCGAGGACAGGAGGAGCCTGCCTCGGCGTCCCCACCCCGTAGGACGGATAGGCCACCGGAGGTGGTGGACCAGGAGTCTGCGGTGGGGGACGTTACCAACCTGGAGGACCTACCCATCCCGGCCGAGTGGCACGTGGAGGGAGGCCCGTCCAGGGAGGAATTCTGCCAGGGCCAGTGGGAGTGCCCTACCCTTGAGGGGCTGAGGCGACAGGCCGAAGCCCAGGCAGCAGGGAACGTTGAAGGGAACTACAGTGTTTACTGGGAGGATGGCCTCCTCTACAGTGAACCCAAGGCACCCCTACACAGATCGTCACGAGCCTTGGTTGTCCCTCAACGTTATCGAGCCTTCCTTCTGGAGTTGGCTCACGAGATACCATTGGCAGGACACCTGGGGCAAGACAAGACCTTCGCCCGTCTTGTCCCACACTTTTATTGGCCTCAGATGAAAGTGTCGTCCGATACCTACTGCCGGACATGTGTGTCTTGCCAAGCCAGTGGGAAAACAGGGGTGAAGCTGAAAGCTCCCCTGGAACCACTTCCTGTCGTTAGCACCCCCTTTGAAAGGGTGGGCATCGACATTGTGGGTCCGTTAGATCCACCGACTACAGCTGGTCACAGGTTTATCCTGGTTCTGGTGGATCATGCCACACGGTACCCAGAGGCAATACCTCTGAGGACCATAACAGCACCTGTTGTGGCTAGGGCCCTGATGGGAATCTTTACCCGAGTGGGTTTTCCCAAGGAAGTTGTGTCCGACAGGGGGACCAACTTCATGTCAGCGTATATGCGGGCAATGTGGAAGGAGTGTGGAGTGACATACCGGTTCACCACTCCTTACCACCCCCAGACAAATGGTCTGGTGGAGAGGTTTAATAAAACCTTGAAGGGCATGATCAGAAGTCTGCCTGAAAGCCTGCGGAGGAAATGGGACGTCCTCCTACCCTGCTTACTTTTTCCTACAGGGAAGTGCCACAGAAGGGAGTGGGCTTCAGCCCCTTCGAGCTTCTGTATGGGCACCCTGTACGTGGACCTCTCAACCTGGTGAGAGACGGATGGGAAAGAACTCCCAGAAAGCTTCCCCAGGATGTGGTGAGCTACATGCTGGCCTTCCGGAGCCAAATGGCTAAGTTGTGGAAGCAAGCTTCTGACAACTTGGAAGCCAGCCAAGCAGTGATGAAGGCGTGGTATGACCACAATGCTCACCCGGTGGAGTTGGAGCCTGGCCAGAAGGTGTGGGTGATCGAACCCGGAGAGCTTAGTGCCCTCCAGGATCGCTGGTCAGGACCCTTTGAGGTGTTGGAGAAGAAGGGTAAGGCTACCTACTTGGTGGACCTGAAGACCCCTCGTCAGCCCCTGCGGGTGCTGCATGCCAACCGCCTCAAACCCCACCACGAGAGGCCCGAAGTCATCTTGATGATGGTGACTGACGGAGGAGAGGACGTGGAAAGCGAGCCTCTCCCTGATCTGTTTGCGTCTCAAGAGAAGGATGGGTCGGTGGAGGGAGTGATTCTCTCCCCATCTCTAACTCCTGAACAGCAGGGGGACTGTCACCAGGTCCTGGGGCAGTACTCCTCGTTGTTCTCCCTTGTCCCGGGTAGGACTCACCTGTGCGTCCATGACGTGGACACAGGAGACAGCCCACCTGTGAAGTCCAAGATCTACCGGATGTCAGACAAGGTGAAGGCCAGCATTCATAGTGAAGTCACTAAGATGCTGGAGCTAGGAGTGATCGAACCTTCTAGCAGCCCCTGGTCCAGTCCGGTGGTGTTAGTACCAAAAGCTGCACCACCGGGTGCCCAACCAGAACTGAGGTTCTGTGTGGACTATCGGGGACTGAATTCAGTGACCAAAACTGATGCTCATCCGATCCCTAGGGCGGATGAATTGATTGACCGGCTGGGAGCTGCCCAATATCTAAGTACCTTTGACCTTACTTCTGGGTACTGGCAGATCTCTTTGACTGATGGAGCAAGGGAAAGGTCAGCCTTCTCCACGCCCAATGGCCACTACCAGTTCTGTGTGATGCCCTTTGGGCTCAAGAACGCACCTGCCACGTTTCAGCGCCTGGTAAACCAGATCCTCACCGGAATGGAGAGTTTCTCTGCTGCTTATCTGGATGACATAGCCGTCTTCAGTAACAGCTGGGAGGATCACTTGCGTCACCTGCAAGCTGTTCTCCAGGCCCTGAGACAAGCTGGATTGACGATCAAGGCCAGCAAGTGCCAGATCGGGCAGGGGTCGGTAGTGTACCTTGGACACTTGGTGGGTAGGGGAGCGGTGCAACCCCTCCAGGCGAAGATCGAGGCCATCATGGCCTGGGAACCCCCCAAGACACAGACTGAGGTCCGAGCATTTTTGGGCCTCACGGGATACTACCGCCGCTTCGTGAAGGGGTACGGTACCATCGTAGCCCCCCTCACGGAGCTCACGTCCAAGAAACAACCTCGACGGGTAGTCTGGACGGAGGCTTGTCAGCAAGCCTTTGAGAGATTGAAGAAAGCCATGTGCGAGGCCCCGGTCTTAAGGGCCCCAGACTTTTCCAAGGAGTTCATTGTCCAGACAGATGCATCAGAACATGGCATTGGGGCAGTGTTATCGCAACTCAACGAAGAGGGTCTGGATCAACCCGTGGTCTTCCTATCCCGGAGACTACTTCCCAGGGAACAGAAGTGGAGTGCAATAGAGCGTGAAGCCTTTGCAGTGGTATGGGCTCTGAAGAAGTTGCGGCCATACCTGTTTGGCTCGCACTTCCTAGTTCAGACCGACCACAGACCCCTTCGTTGGCTGATGCAAATGAAGGGGGAGAATCCCAAGTTGTTGAGGTGGTCTATTTCCCTACAGGGGATGGACTTTCAGGTGGAACATCGGCCTGGAGTGGACCACGCCAATGCAGACGGTCTCTCAAGGTATTTCCGCCTTAGTGATGAGAACTCCCAAGGGGTTGGGTAGCTCTCCCCACTTTCAGCTGGGGGGGACGCGTGTTAGACCTGTCAGCCCTTTGGGTGGTCCCTCCTCATCATTATTTATTTTGTCCCACTTTTGCCTCAAACCCTGTTTGAATTTTTCCTTTTTGGGAACCACCAGACTTTTTAGTGTTGCTGCAGATTCAGGGAGCCATTTTACCTACCCCTGAAACTTCTGTCTGAGGGCCTGGAGCACAAAATGGTGGCCACCTGTGACATCACCAGCATCCACTGGAACCTGCTAGCACCTTCCAGAACATTCCAGAACCCTGTGACAGTTGGAGGCGGTTTAGAATGTTGGGAAGCTAAGAGAGAGAGTTGGCAGTTGGAGCTGGCAGTTGGCACCTGACTGGTGAAGAGTGAGCAGCACAAACGTGAAGGAGGAAGGAGTGAAGCAGCAGGGGTGGAAACTTGTGCCTGGAGTGGGGTCCATAAACCCACCCTTGATACTAGTCCCTACTGACGGAGCCCAGCCTAGAGCCCTGTGTGGGAAGAAGTCAGAAAAACCATTCTGAGGACCTGGACAGCAGGAACAGGCCTTAGAAACAAGATAACAGCAAGATCCTGACCTGGAAGCTGGTTTCCCTGAAGTCCGACGTCGAGTAGCCTAAGACCTGGAGCCCGAGGTGGAGAAGCGGCGCTGACTGGAAAAGCAGACGTCGTACCCGGAGCCGCCAGAGGTCGAGAGAGGGCGCCGTCAGAGGTCGTGAGGAATACCAGAGGTCGAGGAGGAAGTCACCCGAGGTCGAGTGAGCGGCGTCATCGGAGGAGTGAAGTCCGCCCTCCGGAGTCGTCGGAGACCGAGGTGAAGGGTAACGGAGGTCGGGAGTGAGGATCGCACTCCGGAGTCGCCGGAACCTGTGAGAATCGTGCCGGAGGTCGGGAGTGGAGGTCGCACTCCGGAGTCGCCGGAAACCTGTGAGGAGAATCGGAGGTCGGGAGTGAGGATCGCACTCCGGAGCCGCCGGAAGTCGACATCGAGGCAAGGCCGGCCGACGTCATCGAATCCGAGGTCGCCATCGGACCGGAGCCGCCCGAAGTCGACATCGAGTAAAGACTGCCCGACGCCATCGAATCGGAGGTCGAGATCGAACCGAGGCCGCCGACATCGAGACCGGAGCCGCCTGCCGGCGTCGTCAAAGAACTGACATTGTGCCGAGGCCGCCGACATCGAGCTGGAACCGCCTCACGGCATCGACACGACTCCAGCGGCGTCGGAGCATCAGAAAAAGGGCAGTAAGTGGAGTAGAGGGCGCCTAAGGCCCTGTGGAGACCTGAGAGACTGCTCTAAGGGGCTAGGGAGGTGCTGGAACCAACCTGACTGTGCCAGGGGTGAACTGGGACTAATCTAGAGAAGTTGTGTGGAGAGAGAGAGCCAGGTCTCTGGTATTTTTCCCCTTTATCTACCTCAGTTTAGGCCTCAGCCTTGACCAAGCCAGGGAGTAGACACCCCCAAGCCTTCCACATCCCCACAAGCTGTGCCTGGGCCAAATCAGCCCTTAGGAATCAAAAGTGATCTGATTCCATGAGTGTCACTGTCAGCTTTTAAGTATTTATTAGGGGCACTGTATTTATTGTATTTAACCTATTTATTGTTCCACTGTAATTATTGGTCCACAGTATTTATTGATGCACAATATTTATTGGTTACAGTATTTATTGCCTCAGAATATTTAATTGCCTGTCTGTATTGCACTTTTATTTATGCCTTCAGTATTTATGATCACCCCTATTTATTGAATCATTAAGCCAGTATTTATTTGTCCTGCACTTTCAAAAAGTTTGTATATTGTGATTGTTATTTATTTTCTCCAATCAGCAACTAAGAGAAAAAGCAGATAAAGATAGTTATTTTCATAATTTTTACGGTGTAGAGTCGTTTTTGGAACGGATGCACGCATGGTTATTGTTTGGGTATGTTGTATGCTTAGCACGGAGCCTGATTCCTGACCACTCGAGCCAAGCTACCACAGTGTGTCCGGAAGACCATCACCACCCTTTCAGAGTGGGAGTGTGGTTGTCCAACATTTGGATATCAGGTGATGAAATTAAAGTCCATCTCCAAATTTTTATCTCCTCCGTCTTTTATCTACAACTCTGTGAACTACGACACAACAGAAAAAGAGATATATAAAACTGTCCTAGCCCATTATAACAAGCATTGGTATAGCCAATAGGTCTCGCCTTTGGGGCCTTATAAGTATTTAATTATGCAGCACAATATCCTTGGTGCAACAACAACTGTTGCATGGCTAAACACTTATAAGGTCCCAAAGGCGAGACCTATTGGCTATGCCAATGCTTGTTTATGTGGTGCGGTGTGGTGTGGTACTTGCTGTGCCCGCATTTTCGATTGCCCCTCCTCTGCAACGGTGTTGAGTGGGGAGCAATAGGATCGGTGCTACAGATGGCAGTGCCGTGGACCACCTTCTGCCAGTGTTGCTAATTGGGACCGCATAGGGTGGCCCATTTGTTCCTGGGACGGTCTGGAGGCCATCCCCCCCCCTTACCTGTGACCTGACATGCTCTTCTGTATCTGACCCCTGATACTTTCAGGAGGTTGCATGGCTTTGGATCTCGCTGTTTTCATATGCTTTCTTGGATTGATTGCTTGCCTGAAAAAAAAAAAAGGTTAAGGAACCAGTAGTGGGGATAAACAGTGACTCTAAAGGCAATAAGTATTGGTTAAAGTTCAACCACAATGTGTTTTTAATTTATCCAATTCACAAAGTTATTCTTCTTTTTTTTATTGCTTTTAAATAAAAAAAAATGCCAGGCATTTTTCCTGGATGCCCTCTGTAAGGCCCCTTGCACTACGTAAGGTGGGGTCTAGGGGTCCAGGTTTGTGCTTATTGCTCACAAGTCTTTACAACCATGAGGAAACATTTGCATAAGGCTCATCACGTTTCTCCACCATCTCTCGGTGATATGTACCTACACAGAAAGGTTTCAAGAAGAACCAGAACAAAGTCTCCGGCGCTTTCATATATGGACCTACAAAGAATAGTGGAGTCCTTGTCTGATGCTTAAAACTGTCAGACGGTGGTGGCTTCTCCTGTTTAAAGTTCTTCCTTTGTATCTGGGAAGACCAGGTTTTCAATCTCCTCTCCTTCATCTGTCTCATCCTGAGAGTCACTGGATTATGAAGAAGACAAAGCAGTTTGTTTCTGCAGGTTCCTCTACACCAAGTGGATAACATATTCAAAGGGAGGGTATAAAGCCAATTATGACTTATTTATCCTCTAACCCATAGAGGAAGAACAACTTAGTACTATCAGTGGACAGTTTAGGCAACTTCACAGACCGTTCCTACCCAGGGTCCATATCATTCAAGCAGTCTTGAACCTTTTAAAAAGAGTGGAGAATATCTGATAGAGTATCAATACCTAGTTTCATGGGTAGAAGCTATCCTCAGAGGGAACACTGACCTCCCACAGGCCCTAGCCATTTACCCTCTTCTAACAAGTCTTACAGAGAAGCCCTCCCTGCTTTCGGAGGATGTGAGTTTGCCTGATCCAGTTGATAAGAAGGTAGATGGTGCTCTGAAGCAGTCTCAAGCAGGCCTTAGTCTTGCCTGGGGTCAAAGATATATACGGGCTACACCTCTCTGTCAGTAGTTAAAGTCTTTTAAGCACCTTCCTCTAATATACAGCAAAGCAAAGATTTATTGCAGTTGTTGGGAAAGATAGAAGTGCAGACGAGGTATTTGTCAGATCTGATGTAGGATAATTTAAGGGTATCTGCGTTGGCTTCTGCCAGAACGATAGCTGCTAGTCTTCATTTATATCTGAGCAGTTGGAAGGCTGATGCTGTCTAGAAGGGTTGTTTGCTAGGGATTCCCTATAGTGGAAATTTTTGTTTGAGAAGAGTTAGAAGAGATGCCTAGAAATGTATTTAAATTCTAGAAGCACACACAACCTTTTCGGTCAAAGCTAAAATCTTCTGATAATAAGAAACAAAGATTTGAGTGTTACAGAAAGAAGAGAACCAATTTTAGTCAAAACAGATCAAGATTTCAACCAAGTGCTGACCACTCTAATGCCCCTTCATCAAAACCAGGTGGTAGAGGAGGACAGAAGCAGGATCCCTAACTGGTCCGAAAATTTGGAGATGCTGGTTGGTGGCTGACTTTTTCATTTTCAGCAAATCTGGAGAAACTTTAGACAGTTTGGTCCTTTGTAACATTTCACAGGGTTAATCCATCAAGGTGTCGCCCCGGTTTCCAGATCCCCATTTTATGAACACACCATTGCCAGTGGATTCAGAGGTGAGACATTCTCTTTGGGAGAGCATTATCACCTTTATCGAGAAAAGGGACATTCTTTCTGTTCTCCCGCAGCGGAACGGAACAGGATGTTACTCTCATGTTTTCCTGGTAAGGAAACCCTCAGGACATTATCGAATAATTATCGATCTTCGCTTTCCCAATTGTTACATTCCCATAGTGCACTTCCAGATGATTTCCCTACAGAGGGTAATTCCATTTCTAAGAGTTCGAGATTTTCTAACCAAGATCTATCTCCAAGATACATACCTCCATGTTCCGATCACCCCATTCCACCAGAAGTATCCCTGACTTTCCATCAACAGTCAGTCTGGGTAGAGTGAGGAAGAATCAGAGTAATAAAGATTAACAGTAAGTAATCCAGCCCATTGCTTCACCCCATTGGGTCCTCCATTGAGCATTATGCCGATGAATGCCACTCATTCTGCCCAGATACGTTGATTTCATGTCAGCGTTGGATGGATTTATGCTTCTTGCACTGACTTCCTCTGGAAAACTCAAACTGCAGCCTTTGTGCTCACACTGGTTTTAGTCAGGGGCACGTGGTAACAATGTCCTGGGCCCATATTATTTGTAAGTCGCACTGTTCAGGTTTGCGTCTGTATAAAGGTGCGCCAGGCACAAAAATAAACAGTGTGCCAGATTACAAGGAACGCTTTGCCGTGGTGGGGCAGCGCATTCAGTGAAAAACAGTGCGGCTGCTTTAACCAGCTTCCCCTGGTGCGTTGCTGAAACCGCCTCAAGCTGAGTGGATTACCCCGCTAGAACATTGATGTCACGAGATGGCAGCTTGCTTGCCTGGGCTGTGACAGTTGAGCTCTCGTTTTGGTATTCGTGGGATGACAGTACAGGAAAATCATCCATTGTGTTATGTACAGCGTGTGCAGCAAAGTTGCAAAAGTTTAACGCCTTTTGACTGATTAGTTCCAGTTGACAATTCTTACCTTCCGTTGCGGTAGTTTTATTGGAACAGGGTGTACGATGTGTACAACATTAAATTGATTGTCCATATATCTCCTTAGCTCAGTATACATCAAAGTCTGTGCCGGGGTCGTAAAAGATCCCTCGTCACCAAATTGAATGAAAGCCACAAGTAAAAGAGTACTTTTCCAAGCTTTAATCATAATAACAATCTCGGCCCGTTGGCAACCTTTTCTCAACCAAGCTACCATCCAACAGTTCCTACATAACCCTTCAAAATAAACATTTTATGCAGATTACGGGTTTGCACTATTATATTAACATGGGAGTATGGTAATGACTGAATGAGGAATGCATACTGCACATAAAATACCTTTTTGTTTTAATAAAAATTTCTTGGCGCTTTGGACAGTATCAAGGCAGCAACGGATTATGCATGAGCCTGCTCAAACATCCATGTCATGAGCATTTTTCTAAACCCAGGGAGGTTGTTGCAAGATCGGATCACTAATGTTAGGGAGTTCCAGAATTTGGGGGCCAGATAGGAAAACATACGCCCTCCCTGGCGTTTGAGCTTGACGGTGGGGGTAGTTAACAGCTGGAGATGTGCTGACCGCACGTTACGGGGCGAAACATGCCTCGATGTCATGCAGCTGATAAATTTAGGGCTCCTACAATGAAGGGCCTTAAAGATTAGGCACCCGTCTTGAAAGCTGCACGTTGTGCAATTGGGAGCCAGTGAAGTTTTACTAGTAGAGGTCTGGCAGATTGCCATTTTGGTTGTTGTGGATTAGTCTTGCAGCTTGGTTTGCACCAGCTGGAGACGTTTAAGTAAGAACGTGATTGCTCTTGGTCCGGCGTGTCCCCCCGGCTTCCCTCCGCAGAGCTGTGTACACTGCCTGGCACCTTCAATCCTTCCTGCGGCCTCCTCCTATGGCCTTCCATAACATTGCTACAACGCCCCGGCCCCCTGGTGACTGCATTGGCCCTCGCTCCTCGGGTGCATCTTGCCCTGGGCCCGGGTCGACATTCATACCAGCCTGAGTACTGCTATCTCACGGCGCGATCTGAGCCTACCCGGTGCCGGCTGGTGTGCTGTCCGGCGTGGGTCCTTCGGCCTCTGGTCTGCTGGCCTAGTTCTTGGCGTCCTTCTGCTTACCACTCAACCAAGGCGATTTCCGACACCTCCGGGCCTATAGCTTTGTCCTCCCACAGCGACCATTGTCACTGTAGCGGCTTCTGCGGCGAGGCCCGAGGTGCATGCAGTGCACGGCGAGGCCCTCTGCGCCCTCCTCCTGCTCTAACGTCTCCTAAACCTCTACACCCGGTGGAGCTGAGGCACTGGTCCCACGCTGGGAGGCCGACGGTCCCTTTGGACGATCTGAGGCACCGTCACTGCAGCTGTGTCACCTGGCCGCGCGGGCGGCACCCTGAGGACTTTCCTTGTGGCCTCTCTGCGGTCAACTCGTAGTTACGAGACTTTCCTGAAGCTCTACTGTGGCTGCGTAGATCGCCCTGGGGAATCCACTGTTCTGTCAGCCTGATGTTTATACCTGGTGCCATGTCCTGCCATCACCTTGCTGTTCCCACGACCCTCAGTGATTGACTGCTCCTACTTACCTGTTTCGGAGGCCTTGCCATCATCCTCGAAGTTGTCTCGGCTGCTGTCAGTCTGTGGCTCACCTGTTGTGGTTTCTGGCTGCACCTTTTACCTGCTTCTGGCAGCCATGGGGATCGACGCGTCAGGACGGCGTGAGCTCGGATGGTGGTGACCCCGCTGCCATCATGGAGTCCCCTCCAGCATGTGAAGATGATCTGAAGGCAATTATGCTCGATGTCAAGTCCATGGTCACAGGTATTGCAGCCCAGCTTGATCAACTATCCGCCCGTCTGAACTCAGTCAAAGTTCGAGTTGATTCCCACGATACTCGCATTTCGCATGTCGAGTTCAGGGTCTCGGACGCCGAGGATGCCGCCACCCAGGATCGCCCAAAACTTTTACAGATGGACAAAATTCTCAACCTCATTCAGAACAAAAATGAAGATTTGGAGGCGCGCTCCCGGAGGAGCAATCTCCGCATCACGGGAGTGCCAGAATCAACCAACATCTCCCGAATGGAGGATTACGTGGAACAGCTCATCAGGTAACTCTTTGGCGATATCCTCTCCTCCATCTTCATTGTTGAGCGAGTGCACCGCTCCCTCGGCCCCCGTCCAGGTCCTGGCTTACCGGCTCGTCCCATCATCGCTAAAATCCTTAACTTCAGAGACCGCGACGCCATTCTCCGTGCAGCAAGAGAGCAGAGCGACATCCGTCATCAAGGCAACTCACTCTCGTTCTACCCTGACTATACCATCGCTGTTCAGGCGGCTCGCCGCAAATTCCTCCCAGCAAAGCAGATCCTCCAAAAACACAAAGTTTCTTACTCATTGGCTTACCCTGCAAAGCTGCGGGTCCGACAGGGCTCAAAAATGCTTGTCTTCCCAGATCCTAAAGATGCCCTCGCTTACGCCAAGAAACTCGACAAGTCACTCTGCTCTTCACCTGCTGACTCCCAGGTCCCCGCGGCCGATCATCTTAGTGACAATGATTCACTGGTTGCGTGCTAATAGTTGGTATCTCTTTGCAATTTCTGTGGCTCTTTTGTCTGCTTAATGCTGACTCTCCTAATTGATGCAGCCCCCTGGGTCCAGATGCCTCCGGCCCATGCTCTGGGGCTTTTGTTGCTCTTTCAATTGTTACTTTTTGACTGTTGTCTGACATGCTCGTAGCTTGGCCACCCAGCTTTTTCAGCAGGGTAGTACGCCAAGCAATGCCATGCCCCCACAGGATAATTCCCTTGCTCGACATTGTCTTTCCATTTCCTAGTTGTGGGTCCCTGGGGTGGTAATGGGTGGTATCTCAGCCTGATTGGGGGGTTGGAGTGGGTGCGGGGGTGGTGGGTTTACTTGAGCTGTTTCTGGGGGTGGGGGGGCTGAATGGTTGGGTTTGGGATTTTAGGGGATTGTTGCCTCTTATGGGGGCCTGGTTGTTCATTTTTGTGCTGCCTCATGCTATTAGCTCCTTTCCGACACACCATTTCCGTTGTGTATTTTTGCTTTCTGCACCTAATGGACTCATTGTTATGCTTTTCCCCTGCACTGTGTTTGTTCACTTCCTAGACGAGGGCACCGTGCAGCGATTACTGTTGCCCACCTGCAGGGCTCTCGTTGCAGTATGGGTCATGGCACCACCTCACGCCTTCACGCCTTCCACATTGACCTCACCATTACACCATTTGGGACTGCCATCCCTATCTTGCCACACACTGTTTTTCTCTCCTACTGACTCGCTTAACATTCTCCCCCTGATACAGCAGCATGACTGACACTGTCCTTTGGACTTGGAATGTCCGCGGGCTTAACGACCACAGTAAGGCACGTCTGGTCCACGCCCACCTCATCCGTCACAAAGTGGACGTCTGCTTCCTGCAGGAAACTCATCTCATGCCCGCCACATCCTCTCGGCTACTTTCCGGACACTGGGGGAAATCAACTCCTCTTATTATTCTAACTACTCTCGGGGGGTGTCCATCTTGTTACGTAAGGGGCTTCCCTGGCAAACCTCTCAAGTGATTGTCAACCCTGGGGGTCAATTCGTAATTCTCCACGCCACTCTGCACGCCCAGCCCCTGACACTTGCTGCCATGTACGGACCTAACTGTGATGACCCTGATTTCTTCTCACAAGTCTGGCACCACATTTCTGCTATCAGCCCTGCGGTGTTCCTCTGGTGTGGAGATTTCAATTTAACGCTCTCCTCTTCCCTTGATCGATCCGGCCCTCGCACCCTTCACCCGCGTGCCACCGCCCTTCTTAACTCCATTCTCGCCGACAACTCTCTGTATGACGCTTGATGACACACTCGCCCGAAGCGCGCGAGGGTACCCGTGTCACTGGCTCCCATGGATGCTGGTCCTGCTTGGACCTTTGGATTACTACTCCGGACGCCTTGGCTTGGCTCACCTCTGTAGATCACATGGCACGCACCCTCTCGGACCATGCTCCTGTTTGTTTAAGCCTCTGCCTTCCACATTCTCCCTGTCGGGCTTTCTCTTGGCGGCTCCCTCCTAATGCCCTCTGCGGCTCGGTATTTTGCGATGAAATTCAGACCGCAATCACAAATTTATCGAGCTAAATGAGGGTTCGATTGATTCACCGTCCACGCTATGGGAGAGTTTTACAGTCGTGATTCGTGGTGAGTGTATTTCTAAGCAGTCCGGTGTCCTATGTTCCATACGCAGCTCCCTTGACAAATTAGAAAGGGACATCAAGGATTTTGATTCTTCCCATGCTCGGGACCCCAACCCTGAGAAGCTTGCTCAGACCTGGGGGAAGCTGACAGAGAACTTGCCTTTCTCAGCAGGTAGGCTCGGGCACTCCGCTTTGGCAAGGGAGACCGCCCTGGTGAAACCCTGGCCAACCTTCTTCGCCCGCCTCGGCGGCTTCTTATATTAACGCCCTCCGTGACGGCTGTCCTGATCGAACAACCTCGCCTGAGGAAATTAAAGCGCACTTTATTTTATTCTATACACAACTTTACACGGCCGGCTCCGTCCCTTCGCACGAGGTCCTTGATAAATATTTCGACACCCTCCAACTGTAATGGCTAGGTAATCCCCACGCGAGTTCCTTGATGAGCCGTTCTCCAAAGAGGAGGTACTAGCCGCAATAAATGGCATGCCCGGAGATAAGGCCCCTGGCCTTGACGGCCTGCCGGCCTCCTTCTACAAGGTCTATGCCCCTTTTTTGGTTCCTCACCTTGCTGCCATGTATAACGAGTCCTTTGAAACTGGGCAATTCCCCCATCACTACGTGAGCCCCTACTTTATCTGCTCTTAAAGCCAGATAAACCACCTGAATCGCGGGACTATTATCACCCCCTGTCCCTCATAAACACAAATAACAAAAATGTTGCCAAACTGCTTGCTACGCGCCTTCTACCCCTCATGCCGCTCATTGCCTGCCCAGATCAGTCTGACTTCATCCCTGGCCGTGCCACCTCCCACTATCTTCAAACCATTTTGTCCGTCCTCCATCAAATAAACCCGACGCTCCCGGCAGTGGCGGCTTTGTTGGACGCTACTGAAGCTTTCGACACCTTAGAGTGGCCCTTCCTCTTCTATCTTTTTCCCCGCTTGGGCTTCAGTCCGATTTTTATATGTAAAGTATTACTTCTTTATACTCTTACCACCGCTCGACTCCGGCTCAACGACCAGATCTCTGATCCCATCCCCATCGAGCGTGGTACACGGCAGGGCTGTCCGCTGTCCTCAATGCTTTTCGCCATCGCAATGGAGCCTCTTGCGGCTCGGTTGCGTCAGCATCACTCCCAGAGAGGCATCCGCTTTGCGGCTCGTGCTTTACTTGTTTCAGTGTATGCAGACGATATCACCCTATACGTCCACCACCCCAGGGAGAACCTCAGCCCTCTGGTCCGTGAGGTGATTCGCTTTGGCGGCTACTCCGGCATCCAGGTTAACTGGAACAAGTCTGTGCTATTCCCTCTTACCGATGCCACTATGCCCTTTGATCCGAACTATCCCTTTGTGTGGGCGACTGAGCCCACTATGTATCTTGGGATCTGGCTGAGAAAGGACGTCGACGAGCTCTGCCAACTTCGGTTGTGTGGTGGACTGGCTGGAGTCCAAGATTCCTCTCTGGAGTCGTTTGCCACTTTCTCTAGCCTGGCGCATAGCCATTGCCAAGATAGTGGTGCTTCCGAAGTTTTTATATTTATTTGGTAATATTCCCATCCCCCTCACCGCTCATTTTTCCGTAGACTCCGCTCCTTGGTGATTGTTCTGATCTGGGCCAGCCAGCAACCCAGGATTGCATATCATATTTTAACTCTCCCTATGTCGCACGGTGGTCTTGGTGCCCCCGATCTCAAAATCTATGCCCTCAGCGCCCAGGCCAGCTTTCTCCACTGCTGGCTCCATCCTACTCCGTTCCAGCCCCATGTCGCGGTCGAGGCTGACCTCGGGGCCCCTTGGCCGCTTTCTACCGCTTTATTTGCCCTGGCGCGGCCCCCACGTGCTGAGATTGACACTGTCGAGACCCTGCGCTGGGCCTGGGAGGGGGTCCCGAAAAACTCTGGCCTGGACACGCTCTCTGTGGCTGCAATGCCCATTGCTCAACACCCGGTTTTTCCTCCTCTACAGTCTTCGGGAAAAGCGAAGCACGCCACTCATCTTGGGGTCTCCACTTTGTCCGATCTCTATCCTGAGAACACATTCTATACACTTGCTGCTGACTCTGGTCCTATGGACACCCTGCTTTATTATCAGCTTCGGGCGATCTGCAAGAAGCTCCATCCCTCCTTCCCCCAGCCTCCCCCTTCGATGGCCATTCTCAATCTCCTCTATACATCCCCCTCTCCACAGAAATTGGTGACCAAAATGTATGCTTCCGCGCTGGCGGCTTCTTCCATTTCTACTGACAGGGTGCGTGTGGCGTGGGAGACGGACCTAGGCATCGTAATCTTCCAGTCCGACTGGGTGTATTGCTGTACCCAGATTAAACGCCTCTACCCTAACTATCATCTGCGCCTTATCCATTTAAAATATCTCCACAGGCTCTACTGGACCCCCGCACAATTGCACAAAATGGGACTCATTACC
Source organism: Triturus cristatus (assembly GCF_964204655.1). NCBI lineage: Eukaryota > Metazoa > Chordata > Amphibia > Caudata > Salamandridae > Triturus > Triturus cristatus. The sequence goes on along the minus strand of NC_140592.1, from coordinate 240,844,280 downwards.
AGTGATAGATGCCTGCGCTGCTCTGCACCTGCAGCCGACTTCTCCCATCTTTCCTGACTATGCCCCAAGGTCTACGCTTATTGGCGGGAGGTATGCGCTGTTATTTCTGGGAACACTTCTTTTTCGCTTCAACCCGATCACCTGCTTTGCCTCCTAGGCTTTGTCAAATCTTGCCCAGATGCTTCCCGCACACTGATTGCTATGCTGCTCGTTCTTGTGCGGGGCAGGGTTTCCATGTGCTGGGGTCGCCGAACCGCACCTAAGGTGGCCCTTTGGTTGGAGGATGCTTCCCGATGTCAGACTCTCCTGTCCGAATTCTGGGACCTTATGCTGGCCAGATCCCGCCCACTTGATATCTGGGGCCCACTCGTTTCCTATCTCCTCAGTCACACTTCCCAGCACCCAGCGACCTCTCCCGCGCTCCCTGCCGGCGCCGGTGAAGGTCAATGAGTCTCCTCCTCTCTGCTCCCCCCCAACCCCGAGTTTTCCCCCTTCCATGTGTGGTGCCGTTCCTGATTATTTCTTCGCATTGCTGTTGGTGTCCTTCCGACCTATTTCATTGTCATTATTGATTGTGGTGCATGTAAGTGGCAGCCTTCATTCGTGTATGCCATATCGCAAAGCATATTATTTTGTCGTGGTGCAATTCTGTAATCTTGCTGTGTCTAAATCCTCAATAAAGGTTTTTGTAAACAAAAAAAAAATACCTTCTACAGTAGAGTCCTTCCAAACCATCTGCCCCTGCTAATAAGAGCCATTCAGGGGTAGAAGAGTCATGGAAGCCATAAACCACATGGCCTGGCAGTCCCTTCTGGTCCTTGTTACACATAGCATCCTGCCACTTTACAACACCCTCAGGTATATCTTCCCCACAAATGCAAAAACATGTATCCACCCTCTCTCGCTGTCCTCAGTCCACCCTACAAAATATATAAAAGTAATTATACCTGAACTCCTCCCAACCAATGCTCACCGCACTCCGTGCCTACCCCCTCCTGAAGTTGTGCTCTCTACACTCCATTGAAAGGCATTCTGAGACCCTGGTTAGATTAGCCTGGAATACCTTTATGACGTAACAACAGTGGAAAGCTATTTCTATTTCCGACAGTTGCATTTTTTGCAGTGACTAACTAGATTTAGATCTGGTATTAATGCTAGATGCTCCGATTGAGAGTCATACATAGTAAGTTTATTTAGGGTTGATGATATCACAGTCATTGCTTATGAGAGTAATAATTTAGGTAGGCCTGTATGCAGGCAAACCATTTCTGGGTCCATTTTTCTAGCAGTTAAACTATTACAAGCTTGCAGTCAAGGTTTCTCCTGCATGTTTCAGGATTCACTGAACTAGAGAAGTTGTTACTACCTCTCAATTGCTGAGCCGGACCCATGTGCACAAAATGTGTGAAGCAGCTACTTGCAGGAGTGGCTCCTCCACTAGGGCGGAGGAACTTTTTCCCACTGCTTTTTCGCAATGCGAGAAAGCCAAAACATAAAATGGTAGTAACTTTTGGTTATTACCATTTTATGTTTCTTTCTGCATTGTGGGTGGACAGGTGGGCAGAGCTGCCTGGACAGGAGCGTTTTGCCCACTCCTGAGTACGCATAACTGGTTTGGTCGGCCCTCTCTGGCCGCCCAAACCGGTCATGCGCACTCTGAACTTCTCCTTGCAGGCAGCATTGCAGCCTACATGGAGAACATGCAATCGCCTACAGCCCCTTGCTGGGCGGCATTCCGACCAATCACAACGCTCCACTGGAGCATTATGATTGGCATAGGGTAGGGGAGGGAGGCTGCCTGCTACCTGTTCCTGCCGGAGGCAGGAAGGCAGGAGCAGACCGGGCAATGAAGACGCGGGACCTGGGCTGGCAGAAAGGTAGTTTTTTTATTTTTATCATTGAACGTCCTCCCTCCCATCGCAACACCCCACTCCCCTCGCGACCCTTCGTGACCTATCCCTACCCTCATGACACCTCGTCCCCGCACGACCACCCTCTCCCCCCACCCGTGAGCCATGCCGGCTGCGACTGGCTACTTGGTCATGTGAGCATTCCTTGTAAATCATCATTGCTTGGACATGGAAAGAAGGGGTGCATCCCTTTTTGGAAGGTCTGTTCTGCAGTGGTTCTTGTGTGCCTTGGTGCCTGTACTTGACCCCGCTTCTGGAGGTATGCTTTGGTAATTGTTTATTTAAGGTATCTGTAAGAGCCTTGATCCATTAGATGGACAAGTTACTTTCCTTTGGTAAAGTTATTTTGATGGAGGATACAGCTGCCACAGATTCTTTACAGCCTTCGACCTCCATTCTGTCAGAAAGGCTGTGAATCTGTTAAATTCTTTTTATACTTTTCTCTGTTGTGTCCTTGCTGCAATTGGTGCAGAAATCAGATTGTATGTGGCCACTGGCACCAGTGCACTTAAAATCGTTTAGCCTGACGTCATAATAGAAGTCAACACAGCTTGGATGAGGACAGTGTCACGTAGTGTCTCCTAAAGTTACTTGGATGCAACGGGTTGAAAAACTTCCAGACTGAGGGCCTCATTTATGAGACCCTTTTGACACCTACGGCCCCATTGCACCATTGTTGTTAACGCTGCGGCAGCAGAAAAATGCACCACAATGCGCCTTATTTACAAAGTGATGCATCTAGGCAGATGCGTCGCTGTGTAAACCCCTGCGCTATATTATACCTGCGACAGGGATCATGTATGCAGGGTGGGTGTTACAACACATAAAAGCCTCGTAGAAGTGGCAGAGCGAAATCTATGGGATTTCACGGTTTCCACTTCTATGGCGTCACTGCATCAAATCCTTACCCCTGATTGAAGCAGGCGTAAGGGTGACGCAGGCTGGAGTTGCGACTGTTTCAAGACACACTCCAGCTATGCACCATTTTTGCGCAGACAGATATGTCGGGATTTCTGACGTATCTGTAAATCCTTGCAACATGGAGGGCGGTACAGAAATATGTTGCATCCATGGCGTCCCAAGGATGGTGTACTGAAAAGTGTTGCATCGCTGTTTCACCCCAGCGATGCAACACTTTTCATAAATAAGGCCCTCAGAGTGAGCATGAAAGGAAGATTGACGTAAAAAATCTACAGAAGATAGAGCGCTCACCGAACAAATGTTACAGAAGGTAAGTAACTTCTTCTTATGTATCAACCATTCTCTGGAGACAAAATAAACCAAAGAACAAATCATAAGCAACTTTATAAGACAAGGAAAGGCTTTATGCCCTATGTTTAATGCCCAGGGTCGGAGCTTCTGCAATGGGTTCCTGTATCCAGTACATGTCTGAGGGTTAGTTTCTATTACACCGAAGTGGGGACTTCAGCTCATTTGCCAAAGGTAACTGTATCCAGTGCCTTCCTGGGTACAGTCTGCAGTTTGGTTGTTACCTTACTTTACTGCATGTAACATTTATGACTGACACACTGTTTTCCAATTATTTTCTTTTTAGAAATGGAAGGAGAATGTTTTGCATGCAAATATCTTGAAACCTACCTTAAAGCGTGATAGATGGAATTGGATGCACCGCCACCTCGATTTTGACCTTTACAAGAAGGCGTCAGGTTTCTTTGATATAATACCTCCAATAGCAACTCATCTGCCTGGTAAGAAATCTTTCATGTGTAGGTGAAGATCACCAAGGTTTTTCGTCTCTCTGTTTAGCTCATAAAGTATTTATTCAAAATGTAAAAATACGGTTCTTACACACAAAAAGAATAAATATATCCCCAATGAAACACAATGAAAATATTTAATTGAAGAGTTGATTAAAATTGAGGGAGCATCAGCAACAATTGAAACAAGTGAATTTTAGTTCCCCAAATACAATTACGTCATAACTGCACTAGCAGCTGGAACCTTTTTTTTAATAACCACTAATTCTACAACTTAAAATAAACTCCCTGGGCTATAGAAACAAAGCACCTTGGGGATGGTGTATATTGTGATAGATATGACATTGACTAGATTTAAGGTTTGGCAGTTGGCTAGGGTGCAGAGGACAATAGTTCTCCCACTCTAAAGGATAATCGGCCACCAGATTTAGCAGGAGCGGCCCGTGCAGGTAAGTGCGGTGAGGCCGGTTTGGGGGGGGGGGGGGGTGGGGGGGGATTCTACAGACGACCAGAAGGGAGAATTAAAAAAATAATTAATTTTCCCTCATGGTTGTCTGCCGAAATCCCCCCACCCGGCCCCACCGCCCACTGCTCTTACCTGCACGGGCCGTGGCTGAAATGTAGTGATCACGTCAGTCCTGCAGGTATCGTTCTACCTTGATAGGAACTAACTTTATAGAAGTTTTGTCAGCCTTCCACCAGACTTGTAATTTTTTTTGTCTCTGCATTTTGTTACTGAAAAACAGAAAACTAATGGCCCTAACTCCCTGGGACTTTTACTCCTAGGTTGTGGGGGGGGGGATCATTATTTTTTTTATGCCCCAGATTTTTGCTGGCGGTGATGGACAGGAAACTGACAACCACTCTAAATAGAAAGGCAGCATGATGGGCTTTTTAAGACAGCCACTACCCCGTTGGACCATAGGAGGTAGCGTTCCATTGGTGGCCCAACTATCTGTTAATGAGAAGGCTGACCATCAGTTAGGCAGACTGGGAACTCCTTCGCATTTGTGACAGGGCACTCTGACTGCCAAGCTCTAAATCCACACCTTAATCTTTTTGTAAAGAGGGCACAGTTTGACAAGATGTATTGGCAAGTGCCTTAAAAACTACTTTTTAAATCCAGCATTTTTCCAAATGTATCACTTGTCTTCCCTCAAACGAGAGGGAAAACATCATATTGGCCTGTAATAAATTCCCATTGTGAATGAACAACCAGCATCTGAACCATATCCTCGTGTATAGAGGAAGAGAAGCACAAAAAAAACTCTTGATTGCTGATGTTATCCTGGTCCTCCCAAACGACAGGCATTCCTGGATGTCAGTCTGGATGTTTACAAATCAATATTGGTAAAAAACGTGAATGCAGAAACATCATTCTTGGGATTTTATTGTTGGTATAGCTGTACTCCGTGGAATCTTGCAGAGTTTTTATGCAACTCCGCGAACTCTGCCCACTCCTGGTTTTCTTAATCTTCGAAAAAGCACAACAACTGGTTCTTAGAATGCTATATTTTTCTTCTAATCTTTAATTTCCATTTGTTGTTTTAATTCCTTTAGGGGAAGCTTTTGAAGATGAAAAAATACAAGAACAACTGGAGCTCTCAAAATGTAAAGACAATGCTGGAGTCGATGACACCAAGATGAAAACGTACCGGTGCTCCACTGAAGCTGAACTAGTTGCAAAGGGACTTAAGGCCAGTGACCAGTTGAGTAAATTATCTGGACTTCTAAAAGACAAACCAGAAAAACTCTCTCTACGTCTACCTGACATGATCCTAAAGGTACAACAGAAACAAAAACTGTTTTAAATATTTTTAACCCAAGTACTACTATTTGGAAGCAGCAGTGAGTGAGATTTAGATAGAAGCAAGTACTTAGTACAGCCTCAGTGCAGAACAACAGAGACAAAGAAAAGGCAGAAAAAGCTATAAAGAGAGGACATAGGGGAGTTTAAGCAGTTACTGTAAAAGCTTAAAATAAGGGAAGGCTTTGAAAATGCGTTGGATGCGATGCTGTGGATTTATAAATGACACTGAGATGAGTGAGCCAAAGGGATGCAGAAGCAGAGAGAACAAGAGCAGTGTGACTTCTAAAATAGTAGATCATTCGAGATTATATTGGAGCAAGATGCAGTTTTAGGAATGAATTAGAAGGTATTGAAGAGAATTATAATTTAGAGTAGAAAGAGAAATTGGGAATAGAAAAAAGAGAACAACAGTGAACAAAGCAAGATGAAAACAGGAATAAAACAGAAGGAGAGTGCATAATGAGTGAAAATGAGACATTATGAATATGGATTTTATGGTCCATTGTACGTGGCTGAAAGATTGAGGATGACTTACTTGCCTTCATCCAGGACACCGAGAAGGTCCTTTCTCCGGTGTGCCAGAGTAGTTTCTGTCCACCTCATCAATCCGAAAATCTTCACTGCTTATCACGAAGAATGTGATTTTGCTCTAAATGTTCTTGTTATTGCCTATCTTTATAATATTTTCCTGGGATTTGCTAAGTTTTATATTGGCTAATGGAGTCAATGTCGTGTTTTATATATAAGTGGGTCACATCTTCATGGTTTCAAGGGCTTGGGACAAGTCTGTACGAGGGATGCCTTGATGAGATTTGTGACGTCAGCTGCTAGATTTGGTTAAAAATGACCTAATACAAGACAACATGCAATGTGGGCTCTATTTAAGGCATGATAGATTCGCAGGTTTGTATTATTTGATTAGAATAATATCAAACGATCATCAAGTATTTGCACACAGTGAATTCATAGAATCCTGTGATGTTTGTGGCAAGATGTACGAAATGGCATGTTTGCAATTTCCTAATAATGAATTTTAGGCATTTGCTATTAGGAAATCGCAAACTGCAATTTACAACAGTGTGTTAGACACTGTTAGCAATTTGCAGTGGATCGCAAATGGACCTGCCTCATCAATATTCATGAGGCAGGTTGCAATTTGCGACCTATTGTGCTTGGCTACAATCACAGGGATGGTGGGCTGTTTGGGTCAGCAGACCACCATATCTGTGATTGCTTTTTATTTAAAACAATATTTGTTTTTATATTGCAGCCCTTCGGGATACATTTCAAAAATAAAAATCAAAAGCTACCTTTTCATTTTTTAAGAGTAGGCAATAGTCCATGGGACCACTACCTGCTATTAAAAAATGTTGGCACCCACATTCACAAAGGGGAAGGGGTCCCTTGTGGACCTCTTCCCGTTTGCGAATGGGTTACCATCAGCTAGAAGTTGATGGTAACTGCAAATGTTTTCGACCGCATTCCCGGTCGCAAAACATTCTTGCATACCAGTGTGTTATAACCTGTTGTGTTGTGTGCATCTTCCTTATTACTATTCTGTCCCTTGCTGCTCAGCCATGATTGATGTCACTTAGAATGTTGGGTGTGAGGGACTGGTGGAGTTGGCAGTTGGAAGAGATGGGCTGAGCAGCAGGGAGGCTGCTCCTGGTGGGGTTTTCACAGAGGGCTTCACAGAGGGTTTTACCTGGGCTCTACTGATGATTTACTTGAGGCTTTACTTGAGATCTACCATCATATTTGATCCTGTAACCTGCCTAATAAATATACAACCTGTTCTACGTTACCTGGCTACCTGATTGATGCTTCATTATTACACAGTGCTATTCGGTGTTAGGAAGGGACGCACAAATTAGAGTCGCCTTTTGCCTTTTGTACATGGCAAAATGCATTTTTCCTTTCGAAAAAAGCCAGATGGGCCGTTTGCAACCAGTAAAGTGCTTCGTACCTTTGGCCCTCCATGCGAAAAAAAATAGAGATTATCACAGTGCTGTTGGCTTTTTTATGGTATTGTTTTAATTTCACTATGTGGTCTGGAGAGTACTTTGAAAATGTTAAACATGTTTAAGATTTCTGGGATATTTTTGCAACATTTTTGTACGTGTGTTTGCATGGTGCAATGTGAAGCAAATCATTATGTCCATTTACTTACCACTAAAAGCAGCATGGGTGCAGCAGAACATTGCACAGCATCACATGAATGCCTGTACAAACCTGAGTAAATCTAGGCCTTTCTTTATTTCATTTGTTTGTGTGTTTTGTTCAATTTGTTGGGTTTAGCACCGAAGGGTCACATTTATGTAGGTTTTACTTTGCGAGTTCCTAATAGCGAATTTTTGCGATTCGCAATTTGGAAATCGCAAGCCCTTATGCACGAATGTGTCCTTTACACATTTAGAGATTCCTAATGGGGTCACAATTGAACTTCATTGTTAATATTCATGAGGTAGGTCACAATTCACCACCCATTGGCAATCGCTAAAAACCCAGGGATGGTGGCCAGCTGGGGACAGCAAACTACCATGGCTGTTTTTGCTTTTAAATAAAGCAACTTTTTTTTTGTAATTGCTACCTGTTTTCCTTATAGGAAAACAGGATGCGTTTCAAAAACAAAATTAAACGTCTCAGTTTAATTTTTTTAAGAGCAGGCAGTGGTCTCAGTCATCCACCTTGTTTGTGGCACTTTTTTCTGTTCTACCAATACTGTATTATTCTTTCACCTGTTTTTTAAGTCTTAGAGAGCCCAATATAACCAATGAAGATGCTCTCTCAGTTCCATTGTTATGCACCTCCATTTCATCATAGACGCAGGGGCATATTCTCAAGGACTTATTGCCGAGTTATCGGCACTTTATCGCAGCCAAAGTCACGATAAATGTATCGCCCCATTCACAAGCTGGTGCAAACAGCAGATATCACCAGTTTGCCTGCGATAGCAGCTGCCAAAAACATCACCACTGATGAGCCCTGCAACTATCGCTAATGAGGTGCAAAGTAGACGTTCCCGAGCAAAAAGCCGCGACAACACCACTCCGCAACATTCTCAACGGCCAGCCTGATCAGCGATAAGATCTCAAAACATGCGATAAGGCGCATTAGCAGCAGGAATCTAACACCTGCTCTGACCTGGTGCAAAGTCGGACGACAACCTGCACCATCAAATGGAGCCCAGCCCAGAGCCACACCGGAAGAACAACAGATGCCATGGAGCCACTGACTATGCATCCCGGAACCCCAAGAGGGCAACAACACCCACCGCCACCAACCCCATAACCCCCCCCCCCCCTTGGGCCTCACTCCGGGCACCCCCCACCGACCCCCGGGCAAATATATGTCACATCAATGTTACGAAATCATGAACAAAACAATGTGCATGATGTCGCACAATTACCAACACCTAACATACATGTGTGGTCAGAAAAGTGAGAATCATACATTCATCTTAAATTTCCAAATATTTCGTCTCATTCAGAAGAAACACGAAACAACCACTTTGAAGAGTCATGGCGGGTCCTCCCAGGACAATCTGTAAGTCACAGCCTGCAAAACAAAATCCTAGATAAGAAGGTGTGTCATGCGCTCATTAAAGGACAGAGAGAGCGAGCGAAAGTGAGAGAAATAGAGATAGAGAGAGTAAGAGAAAGAGAGGGAAAGGGAGAGAGAAAGAGAGAGAGAAAGAGAGAAAAAGAGAGATAAAGAGAGTGAAAGAGAGAGATTGTACAAGGAGCGCAAGGCCAATCGGGTTCTTGGCTCATACATGCCAACTGTTGTGTGTGTATCCCTGGTGGTGCACACTAAGTCAAAGGCCTGGCATCAATTGCAACTCGAAGGCCACATCACATTTAAAAAATGTAAGCAGTAGTCAGACTAACATTAGGTATGAAAGGTCCTTTGTCTCAATACAAAAGGCGGAAGGACATCTGAGCCCCTGATCTTGGTCTTGAATGCGGCTGTGAGAGATACCATACCAGATCTTGACGACTCCCACACCACAAACTGCGCAAATGAAAGACTAATGTGTCCACACCCCACACACACTTGTCCCTGCTTGAGATACATCTGCATGGCATGCCCTTGACACATAAGTAAAAAACAACCCATACATCCAAATGTTGCACACAAATACAACGCATTGCTCCGAGAAGTGGCATATCATCCACATAACTGCCGCCTGTCAGAAGAGTGCCGGTGCTACGCGATCAACAAAGGCAGTGGCTGGCAATCCCAGGCACATGCACAACCGCTGTCACGTGGAACTGTACCGTGCACAAATGCTGCATCTGTTGGGATCACTGCCACTGGCAGTGTTGCGCATCAGTTACCGTGTGACTTTCCGTCTTGCGTACGTCACCTGAGTCCAGCCCTGGTTCCACTGTCGATCATGCACATTCGAGTGGCCCATGGATGTCTGCCTATCCAACACAACGGTAGCTGAACTGGATTATGAATTGTGTGTGCGCCCCCTGTTGGCCCACGAACAGGAGTGCAACTGTGATACTCGTGCATGGGATGCCCTGATCTTTGGCGTATGTGCAGGCAGTTGGGCATGGAAGATTGCACACCTCCTTGTGTGCAGTGACCCACAGCACAGGTCCCCACACCTTGTAGCATCTTGGAGGAATGGCCACAAATCCCACCACAACAGTGGACATGTCTGCCTTCGCCTGGACTCAGAATGCATGTGCGTGGACCTACGCGTGTGTACACACACCTGTTCAAGCTGATGCAGTCCCATGGACGGGGCTGCAGAGCATCGTTTGGCAATGTTCCAAAATCGGAGAAACTGCTGGGGGGAGAGTACACACATGGCAATGTAGTACGGCATGTGACCTTGTAGTACCCTTTCACCTGCTCACTGTCAGCAGAAAACACAGTCGGCGCAGTCCGGTGGTACAGCACTATGCAGACCCCATGGGCTGTGAGTCGTGTCCCCTGACACAGGGCAATGAACAGACGCCAAACATCACATGACTCGTCCAGCAAGGCAAGGTGGGCTGAGACCGTTGACATCCGTAATGATTTGTGTTAATTTTTGCCACCCCATTTCTTGCACCTCGACATGTCCCTAAGCTGCCTGTAAGTGTCTTAAGCATTGGTCTGCATGTTGTGGCCCTTGCTTTGCCACTCACATGATAACAAAGTCTACGCAACTTCACTAGTGTACAACTGTGATGAGTGTTGATTATGATAACGAATCGTGTGCCTCCATGAGCATTGTCCGTACACAGGGAGGGATTAACTGACGCTTGTAATTTGGGGGTGAGTCCCTATTGACAGCTCCACCTCTGTGAGCCAGACTTTGAGGTTGGGATAGTTGCTGGCAGACCTGTGCTCTTACGTGTCTCCAGCAATGGTGTCCAACTTCTTGCCATGTATATCAAGGTTATCCATCAAAACAGACAACACAGGTGTGTGTGAGTAGGTATGCAAAGAGACGTACTGTTGTCATGTGATGGGGAACACCACTTCAGGACTGCTACCGATTTAGACATTTCTACACACAGCCCTATTTAATACATGGACGTGGGGCTACGTTGGGGAGTAACAAGATTGTTGTTCATGTGTAATGAGGCCACAGCTAGTTCACACCTTCACAGTCATCTAATTGGCCATATGGGTCAAGGTCAAACATGCGCATTAATGACATTTAGCAGGGTGTACCTTTTTGTGCAATCAATGTCTCTACATTCATCCACACTTTTATACGTGAGTGAACATAGACATGACACATCTGTGTGATTTGGAATGTTTTATTCACATTCTGAGGAGTGTCGGAGCTAGAGCACTACATTGCCATTTCAAGCCCACATAACATGGATGTCCAGTGGTGGGCCAACCAAAGTCCTTGGGGGAATGCAAAGTTAATCTGAAGAGGAAGAGTTCAGTCCGCAGCTGGATTGCTGTGTCATTAGTACCAGAGCAGATATGGCAGGCCATTTCGGGGTCCAGGTGAATGTCGCAGAGTGTTTCGGGGGACAGTGGGAGGTGTTGTTCCAGGGCATGATGCATAGGGCTGAACCAGGCAGGGACAGGCCATGTGGCGGGGACGGATGCCACTACCTCCTTCCTCACACAGTCCTTACTCTACACATCATACTCCTCTGAGGCGTCTTCTGTGTCCGGTGTGTCAGGTATGTGTGGTGGTGTGATGGCTGCATCACTGTGTGCCACTGACACATCAGGGTGTGAAGGTGATAGGGCTGCATAACTGTGTGCCAATGACATGTCAAGGGGCAGAGATGTGTGTGTCGAGGTTCCTGCAGCACTCCTCTGGTACAGGCACAGTGGCAGCAATGGCAAGATGAGGATCTGCAAGGCATGTAAGATCCCAGCTACATCTCGCTGGTGTTCAGCCGTGGCAGCCATACTTCCAGGCTGCATCAGCTCCACGGTCTCCATTGTCCTCTCACATCTGTGCCAACTCTGTGCTGTCATCGCTGGAGCCTGTCTGACTAGACAGTTCTTGAATCCGAGTAATGGCCCCAGTGAGGTCAGCCAAGGATTGTTGGTGAGCATGGTGTAGACAGTGGGTGTCCGATAGGGACTGTAAGTGGTCCCTGACTCAGACACCCATGTATGGCATCGAGTTTGGCTGCCATGAGGTCGAACCCCACCCGCAGCTGATCAGCCATCTTCTTCTGGCACCCTAGCACACGGCGTTGGAATTCCATGTGTTGGTCGTGGGTGTCCTGGGAACCAGGCGTGGTGGTGTATGCTTCCTTCTGTGTGATCTGTGTAGGGTGTGGGGTCACCGCGATGCAGCTGGGCTGCCCTGCTCCTGGGGGTGGGGTGCGGAGGCTGTCCATTAGCCGTTGGAGGGTGTCTGAGCAAATGTGCAGGGCGTCCTCTTCATCATCACTGTAGAGATCTGTGGTCTGTTCTGCAGGAGGTGTTGATTGTCCCTCTGCAATGTAAAGGGGAGATGCAGGGTGTGTTCCATGTATGTTGACACATTGTAGATGTTCCCATTCAGACTGCATGATAATATACATTGTGTCATACAAAGCAGGTTTTTTTGGCCAGATTTTTCAACGCATGAGCGGCACCAGTTGTGTCCTCTGTCATGTGGTGTAAGGGTTGCACTTTGTCCCACATTGTCGTCAATGTTGATGTACTGTGATTGCTATGTGTGTGTGCTGCATTGTTGGCGAGTCGCCCCTGCAGCTCCGATTTGGCGGCCCCTTATCCATTTGAGTCGGTGTGTCTTTGATTTGTGTGCTTTTCGGGTGCTGGGATGTTTGCGATTTGGGTCTTTTGTGCTCTTGGACAAATTGTGTACTCTTGTGCATTGTTTGTCTGCAGAGGTGTTTTTGACGTCATGGGTTGTAGGTGCACGTGGATGTGTCAGAGTGTGACCTGCTCCTTTACGGATGTGGTCCACACTCAGCCACCTCAATGTCGTCTCGTGCACCATGTCATGTATTGTGACTGCAGCCATGCTATCTGTCATGCAGTGTCACTTGCATTGACAGTGTGGCTCACAGAGCCGCTGCTTTTCTGGATTCAGCACATTTGCATGGGTAGGTTGTGGCATTGGTGATATGGACGGGGGCCTACTTGTTGTTTCTATGTGTGCTGCAGTCTACCAAGGGTATCAGGGACAATTTCCACACTCATTGTGAGTGTGCTGCACATGATTGTGCATGTGTGACATTGTGCCCATCTCCCTCCGTCCCCCCAGTCCCTGGTCGTTACTCACCCTTTTGTTGTTGGGTCAGGTTATATCAAGCTGTGTCCAGACCACCAACTCCTTGCACCGTCTCCACAGTGATGACTGTGGCCACCATTTCCTCCAGCTCATCCAGCTCCTGTGGTGCAGGACTCCCACCTCCAGTCGCCTTTGCTGCCTTCCTGTTGGCAGCGAGTTTCTCCTTGGTTTAGCTGTGCACTTCATGCCAGCGCCTCTTGACCTCCTCCATTGACCTCCTCGACACTCCAACTGCATTCACGTTGGTGACGATGGACTGCCATTTTTCAGTTTGTGTTGCCAATGACGCAGTGGAGGTGACGAACAGTTGTTGGTAGTGTTCTATCACCTCCATGACGATTATCCGGTCTTCCTGCGGACTGAACCCCGTCTTCCAATTCTCCTTGCCCTTCCCCGAGCACGGGGTTCCTGTCTGGTCCTCCGTTGGGCTTGTGGGGTTCGGGTTGTCCTCTGCACTCGGTCCGGGTGCATCCATGGTGCTACTCAGTTTGATTTGGTTTCGGTGTTTTTTTTTTTGTGCTTTTATAGTGCATTTTCCCACATGACGCGTGGAAATTGCAGGCCTGTCGCCGGTTGTCGCTGATTTTTGTATCACGATTTAGGGCATCGCAGGTTTTTACGCGTTTGTGTTTCGCATTTTTTCTGCGTTGCGTTAATTTTTAGGCGGTCATTTGGCGCGTTATCCTGCTACTATCGCATGGTGCCGCCGGGTTGGGAATACTACGTTAACACGGTGTTATTTTGTCGCAATAGACTGCGACGTGTGGAGTTGCGTTAAGCTAATTTAGCGATGGTTATCACACGTTCTTGAGAATATGCCCCGCAGTTTCCAGTGTTGGACGTTTAAACAAAAAATTATTGCTTTCAGGGTGTGTTAGTGTAATTGTCTCAGTAGAAGCAAACTGAGACTATAGCACACAGAAGGCATTTAACAAGAATGCCCGGCACTGGTAATGGTGTCTGTAATGTCTTTGAGTATAGGGTCCACACTTTCAAGTACTGACATGGAAGAAAACTCATAAACTACAGGTACCAGAATGCATCTTTCCTTCTGAGGAAATTGTGGAAAAAGCTTTTAAGTATGCCCCCCCACCCCGTAGTGATGTGGCCAAATTATAGGGATCAAGTGTGACCTGCAACCTACATTTGTGTTAGACTGCTGTGCATCAGCCTGACCCCTCCATCGATCTGCTTTTACTCATGTAGTGCTTGATGGCCTCTGGGCCATTCTATGGACTCTGAATACAATCCTAGGCTTTTTCTGCTATGCCGCTCAGAGGACCCTTCTCTGCCCTCTGGCATGGTTCACCTTGATCAGTCTGGTTATGTGCTTTGAGGAGACAGTACACTCCTCTACTCATTCCCCTTAAAGCTTAGAGGAAACAAGAAGCAGCTTTTGATTCCCTCACCCAGAGGTGACTACACAAAATACTAGAACCTATGGGCTGTGGTCCCTGCATGAGATCTTGGATCAATGTCCTATATTACCACCCTGTTGGTTATGTTGATGCTGCCCTATTTCATCACCATGTCCAGAGGCATGAGTCGAAGTTGCCTCCTTTCTTCCACATTCTTCTCAATGGGAATGGAGACTGCTTTGGTTTTGTGTTGCCAGAGACATAACCAATGGGGCATTAGGAATCGCAATGTAGACTATCACTAAATAGCACTAAATGCGTATGACATGGGCAAGCAACTTTGTTTATCTGGCTGGAAGGCTACCTGGCAACTGCCCTTCATGCCTGAATGAGGAGGGCTCATTCTTTTCATTTAGTAATGAGTGGAGCTTGCGAGGTTCTAGGCAGATGTGTATCGAAAACAAAGGACGCTACCAAAAGGCAATTGAACTGCCCGTTACTGAATTTTGTTTTGATCTGGTGCATAAGGCTAGTACGAAGAATAGTGCATGGTAGTTCTTACAATTGGCTTTCTTATTGGCCAAACCGAAATAGTCCTATAAAGGATGTGTACTCTCTCCCCATCTGTGGCAACACCATCAATCAATCAGATGTAATTGTTGGTGGTCATATGACACACTTAGTGCCTGGAACAGATATCTTAAATCTTCCAAATGCCAAGATCTGGCGGTCCCAAGAAAGTTTAAATAAACTTAGTGGTGAAATTGTTTTGCATTTTTATAGTGAATCACTCTGGATGAGTGTTGTTGTTAAACCAATACAAAGAGTTGAAACAGAACCTGCAGAAGTTCGGTATGAAGTGCCGTATAACAAAAAAGTATTAGTATTATTATCATTCACCAGCTGGATAAGTGATGACATTCCTATCAAAAAGTCTGTTGACATTAGATTATAATGCAGTAGTATGGTATTTAGAGTGTGTTTCAACCAGGCTTCAAAAGTTTTGATTTGTTAGACTTTCAAATGATACTAAAGCATGGCATTGGAGTTTGCACAGATTTATAGATTTTGTGATATGACCAGATGTGAAAATCAGCCTCAGATTCCTGCACAATATACAAGCCTGAGAGAATGCAATTTGATTTTTTTTGTCATGCACAGGATGCAAGGCTACTTTCTTCACAAGCAGTGTTGGAAGCACTTCTGGAATACATGCAATAGAGGATATATCAATGCACAGAGACAACATGGGGCATATTCAACATAACTCTCAATTCTGAAGAAAGGCATCGATTTTTAAACCAATATTCATCTTGAGATCAATGAATATGTGGGTTAGAAATTCTGAGGGATACCCTTGCAGGACACCTAACACTTGCTTTAAGGCAGCGACTTCATTACAAATAATTTAAATCTCAGGGTCATGAAGTTTCACATACCAATGCATTGAATGCTTCTCAACACTGTTCAGAGAAGACATGACTATTATCTGTGTTAGCAGCACATCTCATGAGAGTTTTCTTGCATTCAATACATGGACCGCTGTTTGGTATGAGAGGTTATATTACAGAACATCAGCTAGCAGGTTTGAACGCAGTTAGGCACTAAACAGTCTGGGATTTATATGGACTATGATGTTATGCATACAAACACTTACAGGAAATAAAATTCTTAGTAATGGTCGGCCCATTTGTCTGTGCCTTTCCACCAGAACCTACAAAGCTGCAGGTGGTCCATAAGATAAAGAACGGAATGCATGCACATTTTTAACAAACAAAAATGAGCGACCATACCCTGTTCAACCACACTTTCCAAAAAATATTCCTCTTTTTCTTTAATTATTGCCCACCTGCTTGAGTCGGTTGCAAATAACCCAAAAATGCAATGAAAGGTGATCGGGAGAGGCAGCAATAGTCAATGTAAACACTGCCGTAAAGTTCATTTAAAGAGTCCAAAGGTTCTGCAAAGAAAAATCCAAATCTATGAAAGTTTTTTCTTTATTTCGCATCAAAATTCTTCTCAGTACAATATGTTAATAGCCAATGCATTTTGCTATTCTGGGCAAAAAATAATGGAACTTCTTGTAGACTCTTGTTGCTGGTACAGCAAACCCACCCATTACACTTATGGCATAACACACGTAATGTTTGTGTGACTGGCTGATATGTTACAGCTACATGTACGATGGTGACCAGAACCTGGACCATCACTGTATAGGCCCGTGTGGCTACACTTTGCCATACAATGATTTTTAACACTGAAGAAGCTCTTTTTGTTGTGGGAGCAAAATATGTTGGCTCTTATCATATTGTACTGTTAAGAATTTTGATATGAAGTAAAGAACAGTCCTTCATGGACTCATGCATTTGGATATTCTTTACAGGGCCTTTGTACTTTTTGAATGAATTTTACAATAGAGTGTTTATTTTGTTATGCCAATTGCATTTAGCTTCCATTTTAGTTTTCATGTTAACATAGCCTAATTCTCTGATGGTGCTTTGTAAATATTTCTCTATATAGTTTACGCCCGGTAGTCTGCACAGTTAGTTCCAGGGTTGCACAAATTCAGAACATGAGGCATGTTTTATAGTTTCTGGGCTCGCAAAGAAACGACTCTTCAGATTCAGTCTAATTAAAACACTGTCCTACACCTTTAACTCACTTTGATTAACCTGCTGTTTATTATTTAAACAGCAACCATTCAGAACTCTTTGAGATGTTCACTTATGCCCAAAGTCATCATGGAACTCTGCTGAGATGCAGGCCTACTGCCCCTGACCTTCATCCTGAAGAAAAAGATAGCTGTACCCTCGTAGGTGCATCTATGGATGCAGTAATCTTGGTTTCCTTACATACACTATCAAGGTATGGGGTTAGGTCATTCCAACAGACCGTGCAGATTGGACTCCCTTTTTGTTTATTTTTTTAAATCCATATAACAAAAAATTGTTTATCCATAAATACATCCATAAAATCTCATTAAATATGTAAAAAATGACACAGAATTGTAGAATAACACCGATTTGCTGGAAGGGAATAAATCCTAAAATCCATAAAGATAGACAATATAAACATTTAACCAGTATTAAAAAATAAAGTAAAAAATAAAAAATTAAGAAGCGTAATATCTCATTGATACAAGCTAAACAATTGATTAAACCTTAGATACTTTAAGCATAGACATAAAAATCAGCGAGTATGTGCAAAATACTAATTCATCCTATATTCAATGGTATAGCTAGGTTACAAGAAAATATCAAATGTCATAGAATAGAATAAAATATTGGTATTACAATGCATAGAAATAAAACATACTGGGAATACCTCTAAAAAGATAAGCTGAATTTTTAGATCTTAATCAAAATAGTCTGCCCAAACCCTCTCAAACTTCTTAAGTCCACCAATTCTCAATGCATAGGCCCGTTCACTTTATTTACTTGCTTCATTTTTCGGACCCATTCATATATAGATGGTATTAGATCTGATCACCATCTCTGAAGCAGAAGTGATCTGGCGACAGCCATTGCAATATATAATAATTTGATCAGTTTGTCTGAAAGAAGAAGGTCTGGGTCATAGCCAAGTACTATTAGCCAAGTATTCAAACCTATTGAAATACCACATTCGAGTTCCAGATAGTGAAAAATGTCATTCCAGAACCTCTGAATCAAAGGGCATTGTAATATGATATGTACCCAATTGGCTGAAGGATGGTTAAGGCAACGAAAGCACTGCGCTGATTGGTTAGAATAAATCTTAGATAGAAAAAGTGGAGTTCAATAAAGTAGCCATTTACAAAAAAACAACATCCTTCGCCAATTAGCTCCCCTTAATGTGCTAAAATTGATAATATTAACTGCCGACCACATACTCGCTGTAATTTCCACCTCCTCATATATAGCACATTTCGTTATGGCCTTCCCCTCCAGTTCGATACCCTTAATTGAGTCTAAACACTTTTTCCATTCCCCAGGTTTCTTAAATGCCATATCTTCTAATCGATCATATACTAAACGTTTCCGTTCGATGATCTGAACCAAATCAAGTTTACTCAAGAACTTACTAAAAATATTATATGACCCAAGGAGAAGGAAGTCATTTGGAATTAAATAAGACATTTCAACTATGTTCAGCCATTTATCATTCCTTAAAAAATCTGAAATTTTCCCAAATCCAGCCTTGGCCCATTTTTATGTAATTACTGATGATTCTCTAATCCCAGATACTAAAATAGGGCCAGATAACGGAGTTGAGGAGTTAATTGCAGGGATAGAATATATTTTATAAAAAGCCAGGCGTTTATGGAAAAAACACTGTATGCACTTATACCGTACCAATTTAGGAGATTTAACAATTGTTAATGGGCAGTGGATCTGTTTTTTCTTTACAAATTAAGTTAATAAACTAATTAATAAAAAGACCCGATTGCAATTCCGCCTTTAATCTAGACATATACTGTGCAAAATATGCAAAATAGTAATCCCTCAAATTTGGGAGAGCTAATCCGCCATTATTCAGCTCCTCATATAAAGTGCTAAGTGCAATTCGGGATACCTTCTTTCCCCACAGAAAAAATGGAAACATAGACTCTATTTTGGTAAAAAAAGAGGTCATTAAGACGCAGGGAATCGTAGAGAAAAGAAAATTAAATAGCAGAAGAACAGACATTTTAATCAATGTGGCCCTACCCAATATTGTTAATGGAAGAGAATTCCATCGAAGGAATAAATCCTGGACTTTTCGTAAAAATGGGGCGAAATTCAAATCATATAAATCAGTAATTTGTGCCGAAAAATGAACACCAAGGTATCTTTTCGATTTTGTATTTATACAAGAGATGACTCCCGATATGCTCTCTATAGCATAGAGGTCCGCAATAGATAGGAGTTACATCAGTACTACTAGTAACGCTGGTAATGTTATGAACAATTATCATTATTGAATAGTTTGTATTCTTCACTATTCTAATAATGCTTATTGCAATAATATGTCTCATATTTCTTACAATCGCAGTTCATGTTTTATTTGCAAAGATTAGAGCTTAGTGACAAACATAAGGGTTACATTTGTTTCCATGATTTCCTTGGGAATCTGAGAGTCATGTTCTAGGTTACTGACAACATCCATAACTCTGGAGGTTTAACAGTTTGGATGCGGTACTGTGAGCTAGACAGATAGACCAACATTTACTGATTATATTAGAAGACTCGGTCTATGTACTATGAAGTTGTGTTGTGTTGCTTTGAATACACAGTCCTACTAGATTAGTAGGAACCAAAAAACAATATGCACATTTTTAAGAAGGCCTAATGAAAGCAATTAGAATTTGTTTTGCAAGCAAGTGAAAATGATTTACTATATGGTCTTTACTAAAAGGGATATCACAACACCATGTGACATAAAAGAAAATTGTAATACAAACATTTTGCAGGCTAGCTATTATTAAATCCTTCCATTAAAATACAGAATTAACAGAAATATTTTAAAATCCCTGTAAATCACACAATAAAAAAATTATACCTAGATAGTGGCTAAGGTGGTGCTCATCAGGCAAATGAGCAATCTTCAAGTCTCTGTCTGAACAGGGAACTGAAAGATGAAAGTGGAAAATTGCCTTTTTTGGTTGAAATCATGTCTCTAAAGAGGCTCAATGAATTACAGGTGTTATCCATAGAAGAATTATTCTTGAAGTCGAGCGAGAATAATATTGTCATAAGAACCTTGGAAACAAAGCCTAAACGTTTGCTAGATTTCACTTCTTTCCAAGGGTCAATCTATGCTGTTGCCTATTTTTATCAATAACCCTCAATATCCTGCAGAAATGATTCTGCACACCGTAAATATGAGAGTTATGAGTCTTGCATTTAAATAAAATGCTGGAAATGTCATTTTGGGTGGTTTTACATAGATTGTTTTGGAATTCTCAAATAATTCTAGTAGTAGTCTGTGACTTTTAACATCCATAGATTTCTTTGAGTACTGATGCATAAATATTTGTGCAGACAGAATTTTAGCAGGTGTGCAGCTCAACATGTTTAAAATGTAGGCAACATTTCATTTGAGTGTATAACTTATTTTTCTTTACCACTGGGAAAACATTTTTTACCAAGAAGAAATCCCTTGCTGTACCCCCCAGTTCACACCAGAGGAAAGCACTCACCTTGTTCTTGCCAATAGTAAATTTGCATGCATTTTTAAACTAGAATCTATCTGCAAATTGTTGGTGAATGCCCGCAATTGAGGTGTAATGTCCGTATTGGTGTATCCCATTTGCAAGGGTAAAACACTTACATTCATGTTTATGTAACTCAGGTATATGAGTTTACCATGATAATTTGTTTAGAACTCCAAGTCGAAAGTTAGTGCACATATTCCTTTAAGAACCTGGCCCAAAAAGAGCATTGGTGTAATTTGTTGAAAAGACAGAAAATCAAAAGTGATCTTGTTGTGCTTGAACAGTCTCTGAAGAGCAAATCTATTTTAAGAGCAACAGTAGCTAAGAGGATTGTAAAACGTCTGAGCCTATGCAATCAGGTAGGAGTATAGTCTGACTTTAGTAGTTGTGAAACTTAGCACTCTATGCATAGCATACAGACCTGTCACACATTAACACTGGGAACAAAGAAAGCTACTCACATGTAACAATAGCTTTGCAGCTTTATATCCACTGTATAGTGGCATACAATATCTGCCCAACCTCCCCATTCTGGTTAAAAGGTTAATGTAACAGGTATTATTCTGCCGGCTCCGATTATTAAAAAATCTTACTGTAAAATATCAAGGTTTTATTTGCTGTGTCATAACATGCAGAAACATATTTTCAAACCTCACACTTTATATAACAGTTCTTGGTTTCTGCCCACCTCAATCTACACACATAGGGCCCGATTCACAAAGGTAAACTGAGACGAAAGCCTAACTTTCCAACTTTTGGTATTCACAAAGGGCATTTACAAGTAGTAAAGTTAGACTTTTGTCTCAGTTAAACTTAAGTTTTGGCCTTAAGTTTAACTAAGACCAAAACATAGACAAAAGTCTAACTTTACTACTCGTAAATGCCCTTTGTGAATAACAAAAGTCATTAAGTTAGACTCTCGCCTGTGTTTACCTTTGTGAATCGGGCCCATAGTGTTTATTTTATAGAGTACGTATGTCAAAACAAGAAAAAACTGAATCAAAGCGTTACTACTTATTTTTATTTATGCAATTTTTTTAACTTTACTTTTCTTTTTCAGCCCATTCCAGCTCTTGCAGTTTTGGGGGATACAGAAGAGCCCACTAATTGTGGATTTATTCCAGGCGCTCTGACCCACCACAGCTTGAAATGGAAAACAAATATGATCCCTCTGCATGACATGGAACATACTAAGTTTGATGAACTCAGAGGAAAAACCTTCAAGTAAGTTTCTACTTCTACAAGTGAAATCAATATTTTAATAAATACTGTTTCCTAGGTGGATTTTTTATCTATTGAAATGTTGCTATATGGGGAATGTCGTACTTTAATATTCGGGACCACGTAGGGAACAGGGCCCTACCCCTGTCTATCTTGGTATTAGCGAACCGCAAATGGTAAATGCGGCATGTACGAGTGCTTTACTTATCGTTCTAGCTATGAATGCACTGTGTACACGTTATTCTGCTGCACTACGCGGGTTCCATTTTGGAAGCAGTGGCCATCTTGTCATTGCCCTCACATAGGCTATAATGGAGCAAATACGGGCCTCACAGTACATGGGCTTCTTCTCTGACTTCTCTGTGACCTGGGCAGCTGGCTCTGCTGCCCCGGGTCAAACTGGTCTCACGAGCTCCCCTTCCTCTCTCCACCTGTGATTAGCATCAGGGCTTGACCCGTCATAAAACCCTTTCATTCTACACAAGCCCCTGGCTAATCTCTTTCGCACCTGGCTGTTCCTGCTTTATGACTTGGTTCCCAAAACAGGAGATGCTCATGTTTATTGGGGGGATCTGTTTACATGTAATGTGGGATCTGAACCTTGTTGTGTAAATCATTGTGGGCTGGCCGAACTGGAATGTGGGATGGTCATCATGACTCTGCCTTTTCTTTGTAATGTACACTTGCATATTGCCGTATCATAAAACCTAGGAATGTATGCTTGAGGCAGGAAAAAGGGTATTTAAGATGAAGTCCATTCCTATGATTTTCAGCAGTCTCCTGAGAACATACACGCTGTTGTACTTCTAGGATACCTGTCATTGGTCTGCAGCCAATAAACGATTCTTTGACTTCACCCAGAAGACTCTGTGTTTCTGTAGGTCCGGAACAGGGTGAACCCAGAAGTCATAGGGTGTGTGTCCCTGCACCGCTGGGTCTAAATTACCCAGTACTTCAGTTTGGCGCCCAACTCGGGACGATTTCAGCGGTACCAGTCCAAGCCAGAGGTTCGTGAGGAGCTTCGTGTGGAAATTCTGGAGGAAGGCCGCCACTTCATCGACCCCTGCATGTCGACGTGGTCCGAAAGTCTTTTCTGCGAGGTTCTCCGCGTCCCGACGGCTACGAAGGACTGCTGCCCTGATTAATCGACCTGTTTTGGACCCTTGACGAGTTTGAGAGAGCGAAACAATCGAGAGAGTCTTCTGGTGACGCCATCGATTAGCAATATTCAGTTAAGTATACGTGGAGCGTCTCCCATTTGTTTTGGTATCCTTCGGGATCGTTTGGTTTGATTTGGTAATAGGTGATTTGGTGTTTGCAAACCCCAAAGCCAGAGGACTCGTGTATTCACGAGAATATCGTAATCGATAATCCTTTGACGTTTGGATCTAGACTAGTGAGCGAAGATGCCTGGTTCTAGAATATTTGGTAGAATATTTTGTTTGGGTTGTGGAAGAGATTTCCAGCTGGAAGAATCATGCCCGGTTCCTCCGGTTGGAACTCCAACTTATGAGCTCTATGTAAAACATGGCGTAGGCCCCATTGCATATAACGAAGTATGGATCCACTACACCAGAAAAGACGGTGTTTTAAAATGGCCCCAAAATGGTAGTTTTGATACCGATATTTTAGATAATTTGGAAATTAAATTGTTTAAGAAGAAAGCCCGGCCGGCGATGTTTGACTCTTTCCGCTTATGGCGAAAGGAAGCCAAACAAAAGGAAATTAAGCTAGCGAAAAAGAATAAGAGAGAAAAAGGTATGACAGTAATGCAAGCAGCTGTACAATTTAAAGACAATGAGGAGGAGCAGATGAGCGAGCAATTACACAGGCAGCGCAAGTTAGGGATTGACAAATGTTACCCAGCTTTACCACATTCTAAGCAGAATGAGTTAGAAGAAAAGGAGAAAGATCCCTTGATGTCGCATTTGTTGAGTTCGCCACCCCCGTATGCGCAAAATGCCACGGCGCCTCCCCAGCTTGTGAATATGCCTCCTCCAGTCAATATGCCGCAAGCTTTGCCGCAACCGCCAGCTGCTTTGCAGCCGGCTCTTATCCCTGTAGCGCAACCCTCTCAAGGGTTGCCAGTTGTGTTTCCAACTGCCCCCGCACTTCCTGCGACTTTGCCTAATTCAGCAGCTGCCTCCCCTAACACTCTTCCTTGCACCACTCCAGTACCCGTTTCTACATCCTCTTTTCTTCCCTCTGTTTTTCCCCCTGTTTCCGCTTCAACTTCTCCTTCAGCGCGACAGCGTTTAGCTAATGTGGTTACTACATTAATGTCGCCTCTCTTTGAGTCGTCTGGTGCGACTCCTGGTTTACGGCGTAAGCAATTGCGTAGTCAATTGCCTAACCCTGATGAGAAAAAGGTAATAGACAGCATGGCGCGTAGATGGATTGTTTTCCCTTCATTGTATGATGTGGAATCAGTTGTCAGCGTTTTCCATCAATGGGATGCCCCAAAACAGAGATATGTGTTTGAGAAAATGTGCGAATTTCTCTCTGAAGAATTGGAGGATAGTGGTAAAAATCCGAGCCCGCAGGAATTGTGTAGAGTGAGGTTTGATTTTGGAACTGGTATAATCGTGGACCGCGATATAGATAAAGCAGTTGCAGTTGTATTGTCCTTCAGGAATGATGATTGTCAACAGTCATTGTTTGAACAAGATGTCCTTGTGGGGAAAAAGGTAAAAGCGCGACAATACCCCATGAGAGAAGTTCCCCCGGTATGGAAGGAAGCAGTCGCAGCTGCCGGTGGTAACCCCGCTGTGCCAGCGCATTTCCAACGTGTTTGGGTGCATGTTCCATGGAAGCGCTCTGAGGTGTTAGCGCTTAAGCAGACATTACCCGATCCCCGTAAAAACCCAGCAGGTTATTATAAAGAGTTGTCACAAACAGCAGGATCATGCGTTATGAATTTGGCAGACATAGACATGTTGTTTGGTAATGTTGTTCCACAGCCTCTATGGGGGTCAATACGTAATGCAGATCACGATGCAGAACTAGGGGATACATGGGCTAACATTATTGCTGCTGATACTAGACAAACTGGTGGCGCGAAACCTGAGCCTTTAGTAGCTGAACTGCCTGGTAGAATCATCACATATATGAAGACATTAATGCCTGCAATGCGCGTAAATTGGGACAAGTTATCTGCGTGTAAACAGAAGAAGGATGAGACAGTGTCAGACTTCTTTACTAGGTTTGAGGAAACGTTTATTGACCACAGTGGGCAGGATATGAGTACTGAGGGTGGCCAACGGTTATTTGTGGATAAGTTTGTGCAGAATTTACTTCCTGACCTGTGTAAAAAGTTGAAAGATTCAGAGAGTTCTTGGGCTGTTTCTTCCTCAGCGCAAATACTGGCTACTGCACAGTATTATGAAAATAGAGATAAAGACGAGAAAGATAGGACAGAGAAGAAAACAAAGGAATTAAAGACAAAGGTCCTTTTACAGCAGGCCTATCCACCACGTGGAGGTCAGAATAATTATAGGCAACCCCAAGGTGTTTATCACCAACCCCAACAATTTCAGAACAATCAGCAAATGAATGGGTATTATCAACCACGTGTCCCTGTGGGTCCCAACCAATGTTCATACTGCAAAGAGGAAGGTCATTATAAATATAGTTGCCCTAAATTAATGCAACGGAACGGTAATGTGTATGGCGCTAGAGGTAGGGGTGGTCAGCAAGCTCCTAGAGGCAGAGGGCGTGGAAGTGTTCCCCAGAACGCGCGTCCTCTTCCGCCCCAAAGCGCCATTAATAGCTTTGATCAGCAAGCTAACGCGACTAGTAATACGGCCCAGTATTACAATAATGATTATTATGTGGAGGACGGTGATGCAGAAAGTAGTGATTACTAGGACAGCCATAGACAGAGAGAGGGAGTTGTTTCAGTGCCAGTGGATCAGAGTGGACCGTATGTTGATGTGACTACAGCAAATGTAACGGAGCCTTTTCTGCTAGACACTGGTGCTGCAAAGAGTTCAATCATGCATTCAAAACTCCCTGGCGCACCTTTGTCTGGCGATATAAATGTTTCAGTAGGTTTTTCTGGCGCCCCGGTTAGGAACCCGATTTCTAGTCCCATGTCACTTTCTGTTGGGCCTTGCGAGCTGAAAGCACCCCTGATTCTGACAACAGGTTGTGGTGAGAATTTGCTGGGATTAGATTTGTTGAAAAGATTGCATGCTACACTGTACTGTTCTCCTTCAGGAGTACAACTTACATTAGGCAAGAAAGTGATTTCCCCAATGTACTTGTCTAAAAACACAATGCCACCTGAATTGTCATCCCTTCCGGATGCCCTTTGGGCTACTGGTCCCAATGACGTGGGCCTCTTGGAGATACCGCCATACGTGGTGACTTTAAAGACTAATGTCAGACTGCCACGTATTCCCCAGTACAAAATCTCTAATGAAGGCCAGAAAGCATTGTTAGACATTGTCGGCGACTTGATTAATAAGGGTGTGATTGAAGAGACAAGAGGCAACGTTTGCAATAGTCCGATTTTACCTGTCTTAAAACGAACGGACCCTTCACAGCCACCTGTTTACAGATTTGTGATTGATCTTAGAGAGGTTAATAAGATTGTTGTGCCACAGTTTCCGGTTGTCCCTGATATAACTGCCTTGTTAACGATGATTCCAGCCTCTGCTGCATGGTTTTCAGTGATTGATTTAAAAAATGCTTTCTTTAGTATCCCAATTGCAGAAGAGAGCAGAGACATTTTTGGTTTTAGTCTGGGAGGCCGAAGCTTCCGCTTCAAACGCGCTCCCCAGGGCTACTGCGAGAGTCCATCCATATACAGTCAAGCTTTGAAAGCGCAGCTTGATGCACTTGTCTTACCTAGTGGCGCTATCCTGATTCAGTACGTGGACGATCTACTAATCGCCGCGGATACTGAGAAGATCTGTAAAGAAGCCACATTGTCATTGTTGCGCCATTTATCCGCTTTTCATCACAAAGTGTCTCTCTCTAAGCTGCAATAGTGTCGACAAGAAGTGACCTACTTAGATCATCTCTTATCGAAGGAGGGAAGGAAACTGACCCCAGAAAGAATTCAAGCCATTGCACAGTTGAGTGTGCCAAAAACACAGAGAGAAGTGCGTGCTTTCTTGGGCATTACTTCATACTGTAGGCATTGGATTCCTAGTTTTTCTTTGTTGGCAAAACCTTTATTAGCATTAACATGCAAAGACACACCGAATCCTATCCCATGGTCTGAAGAGTGCCAGAAAAGTTTTGTGGAATTGCGCAATGCATTGTGTTCAGCACCTGTGTTGGGCACTCCTGACTATAGCAAGCCTTTTACATTGTATGTTCACGAGAAAGATGGATGTGCGTTGTCAGTGTTAACACAGCCTTTTGGCGACAGACCGCGCCCATGCGCGTATTTTTCATCCACCTTGGACCCTGTAGCGAGGGCATTGCCAAGCTGTCTGAGAGCGACAGCTGCTGCAGCAATGTCTATCCGACAATCTGCTGGTCTGGTAATGGACAACACATTGATCGTTATGGTCCCACACGCTGTAGACACATTATTAAATAGGACCAAGACACAACACTTGACTAGTGCGCGATTATCAGGGTATGAACTCACACTGTTAGCGAATCATATACACATAAAAAGATGTAATACGCTGAATCCAGCTACGTTATTGCCAATTCCAGCAGATTCAGATGAGATTGAGCAACATGATTGTCTGTTCAGAACAGAAGAAGAGACGAAAGGGAGAGTAGATTTAAAAGATACTCCCCTGACTGAGTGTGATGGTACTTTATGGGTGGATGGTTCATGCTTCAAACTCCCTAATGGTGACACGACTGCTGCATATGCTATCACGACTTTACACACGGTCGTGGAAACTGCACGAGTGCCACATAATTCGGCCCAAGCAGCAGAATTAATTGCCCTCACGAGAGCATGCGTGTTGTCTGAAGGAATGAGAGTTAATATATACACAGATAGCCAGTACGCATTTGGCGTGGCTCATAATTTTGGACGACTGTGGAAAGAGCGTGGGTTCCTGACGTCACATGGAGCTAAAATTCAGAATGGCAAGTTGGTGAATGATCTCCTTGAGTCACTGACCCTACCGTTGCAAGTTGCGATCATGAAATGCAGTGCGCACAGGAAAGTTACAGATGATGTTGGACGTGGGAATGCGTTTGCTGATGAGACCGCGAAAGAAACAGCACAGAATGTGAAGACTAGAATGTATGTTGCAGGCCCCGCAAGATGGGTTAATGATGTTGGAATGTGTGAGAACACAATAGAGAGTGTGAAGTCGCTTCAGGTTGAAGCCACAGAGGAAGAGTTAAGCAAGTGGAGAGAGAGTATGGGTAAGTTGGATGAGAATGGTTGTTGGATTGATCTGACAGAACATAAGCGATGGTTGTTGCCTGATGCATATGTGCTTCCAGTGGTTACTATGGCACATGGAATGGCACATATCAGTACGAAAGGTATCTGTAAGTTGTTGGCTCCAGTATGGCAGAATGCTGGGATTCCCAAGTGTGCAGAGAATGTGGTCAAGAATTGCATGGTATGCTTGAAATACAACCCTGGTAGGGGAACCCCAACTCCAGCCGGTCACTTTGCACCCCCATCATGTCCATTCGAAGTTTTGCAGCTGGACTTTATTCACATGGAAAGATGCAACAACCTGAAATATGTACTGGTGGTTGTTTGTGCTTTCTCAAAATGGATAGAGGCTTATCCTCTGAAAGATAACACTGCCCTATCCACAGCCAAAGCCCTTGTGAAAGAGTTTTTCCCTAGGTTTGGAATGCCAAGAATGGTGTGGTGTGATAATGGAAGTGAGTTTGTGGGTAAAGTGATGAAGAACGTATGTGAAGGTTTAGGCATAAGGCAGAAATTCCACGCTGCAAATCACCCCCAATCAGCTGGACTAGTAGAGCGCTACAATGGAGCCTTAAAGCTCAAGCTGGCCAAAATCCAGGCGAGCACCGGTCTTAAATGGCCTGACGCCCTGCCTTTAGCACTCCTGTCCACCAGAATGACCATACACTCACGAGTGGGACTTAGTCCCTATGAAGTAGTCTTTGGCCGCCCGGCCAACGTATGGGGTGTGCCAAGGCCTACGAAGTTCAGTGAGATTGAGCATCCAGTACTGCTCGATTACCTGTATGATTTGACTGTTAAACTGCGTGTTTTGCACCAACAGGTACATGATACTCTTCCCCAAGCTTCTGAACCTCCTGGACACCCTATCAACCCTGGTTCGTGGGTCCTGGTCCGGAATTTCCAGCGTAAGGGCAACGACGAGCCTCGCTGGATCGGCCCTCATCTTGTGCTCCTGTCGACGAGATCAGCGGTGCGAGTAAAAGGAAGGAAGCATTGGATACATGGTACCCACTGCAAAATAGTCCCCTTGCCTCTGCCATATGACCAGTGGGTCAAGGAGGGTATCGCTGACACTGAGACAGACACTGTACCTCGTTTTGTACCATTCAGTGACGCACGCCTAAAAGACACAGCTTCAGTCCAAGAGAGTGACAATATTCTGCAGGAAGCTGTGCCACCATCAAATCGACTGGACACCACTGAGCCTGAACTTTTGTTCCAAGACCAAACGGCACCTGGCCGTCTCCGCTATAATTTGAGACCCAGGCCCATGGACAAATAAAGATTTCCTTACTATTTCCTTTTTGGACACTTTTTGCTCTCCCATCTGAAGGACTTTCTTGATTTTTGTTTTTCGAACCACCATCCGGGTTCTGCCGCAGGGTCGCGGTGCCAAGACTTTGGGGTACAGGCCGAAGACGTTAGGTCAACGGTTCTGGTTGGTCTAGGGCGTTTCCCTGGACTGACAGGCGTACTCCTTAGCAGAAGAAACTCATCCGCCGCGAGCGGCCCGAGTAGAGGATGGAGTTTTTTAAGATGGAGAGACCGATTGAGGAAATGAACTTTAAAACCAGAATGTGTAGAATTGTAAAAAGTAAATGTTTTGTCTTTTTGTGCCTTTTTACACTGTGTAGTATTATGATGTTTATTGTAGGATTTGTGTTTTTCTCCACTCAAAAGCCCATCGCACCCACTGAACAGCCTATACCTCTTTCTACTGCCTCCTCTCACTCTTTTCACCCTTTGCCTGAACACGAACAGACCAGACGATCGGAGTTTGTAAATAACTCGTTTATCCAGCTCTTGCACCAGCACCAACTAGTAGTGAATACGACCAATTGCTGGGTGTGTGGGTTAATGCCACATACCATTAACAAGGGTATTCCTTATTTGGTGCTGCCATATAGTTATAATGGATCGTCATGGGCATTCCAGACCATGTTTCTCTACGCCCTAGAGACATACTCCCCTCGCCAACCGCGTTCCATCAGACCTGGTACAAATAATAAAGCCTTAGTGAGAGGAATTGCCGATATGAGTAGGGATATTGATGCATACTCATCCATTCCCAAAGAAGAGTTGAGACCTTATGTAGGATGGAACGCGACGGGGTATAGTATTAGTCTGGGTGAAAGACAGCGAAAAATCTCATCTCCAATCTGGGTCGTACCCCACATGGGTCGGTTCTGCTTACAGGGTAATGGTCAGAACCCTAGAGCTCAACTGGGAAGAAGTGACTGCACTGAAACGTACACGTTCCCGTCACAGTTTTCCCCTGCGTTTTTAACTGCCAAGGGTACATATTTCATCTGTAATGACCGAGCATATACATGGTTGCCCCCTGATTTCTCGGGCACATGTTATATTGCGAATCTGCTACCGCCTACATTTACTGCCGCCTCCGACTATCACAAGACCAGAGTTGTGAGAGGTGTGATTAGTAAGGAGGACACTGCCGGTCAGGAAGCGGGAGACTTCTTCTTGGGTTTCCTGCCGTTTTGGGGACCTATGGTCAATAGTAGGAACCTGAGACAGCTGACTCGTGTGGTTGAATCCACCGTTAATGTAACGGCTGGTGCCCTTGGTAATTTGACAGCTGAGCTCCAAGCGGATCGCCTTATGACTTTGCAGAACCGCATGGTTCTAGACGTTATTCTTGCAGACCGCGGTGGGGTATGCAGGGTTATCCAATCCAGTTGCTGCATTTTCATACCAGATAATGCTCCAACAGTGTATCAAGCCATCTCCAAACTCCATAAAATATCTGAATCCATACACGTGGATAAGGGAGATTGGTCACTGGTGGGGTGGTTCTGGGAACTGATATCTGCCTGGGGTTGGAAAGTTCTGATGGTCATTGGAATGATCTTAGCCATTCTTTTCCTGTTCTGTCTGTGTATACAGTGTGCTCCTGCGATATGTGGCCTCTGTGCTACCTTATGTGTAAGGAAACCTGTATCGAGGGACAAGCTAAGTAATAGGATGATGCTACAGCAACATCTCCATGACTTCGTGAACATTGACCTAGACTCGGATTAAGATGAGTATAGTGATTGCCTATGTAAGGGCAAAAGGAGGGTCTGACGTACTTTAATATTCGGGACCACGTAGGGAACAGGGCCCTACCCCTGTCTATCTTGGTATTAGCGAACCGCAAATGGTAAATGCGGCATGTACGAGTGCTTTACTTATCGTTCTAGCTATGAATGCACTGTGTACACGTTATTCTGCTGCACTACGCGGGTTCCATTTTGGAAGCAGTGGCCATCTTGTCATTGCCCTCACATAGGCTATAATGGAGCAAATACGGGCCTCACAGTACATGGGCTTCTTCTCTGACTTCTCTGTGACCTGGGCAGCTGGCTCTGCTGCCCCGGGTCAAACTGGTCTCACGAGCTCCCCTTCCTCTCTCCACCTGTGATTAGCATCAGGGCTTGACCCGTCATAAAACCCTTTCATTCTACACAAGCCCCTGGCTAATCTCTTTCGCACCTGGCTGTTCCTGCTTTATGACTTGGTTCCCAAAACAGGAGATGCTCATGTTTATTGGGGGGATCTGTTTACATGTAATGTGGGATCTGAACCTTGTTGTGTAAATCATTGTGGGCTGGCCGAACTGGAATGTGGGATGGTCATCATGACTCTGCCTTTTCTTTGTAATGTACACTTGCATATTGCCGTATCATAAAACCTAGGAATGTATGCTTGAGGCAGGAAAAAGGGTATTTAAGATGAAGTCCATTCCTATGATTTTCAGCAGTCTCCTGAGAACATACACGCTGTTGTACTTCTAGGATACCTGTCATTGGTCTGCAGCCAATAAACGATTCTTTGACTTCACCCAGAAGACTCTGTGTTTCTGTAGGTCCGGAACAGGGTGAACCCAGAAGTCATAGGGTGTGTGTCCCTGCACCGCTGGGTCTAAATTACCCAGTACTTCAGGAATCTGCATACAGTTTCCACACCCATATGTAGCTCTCTAGCGACTCAGAGAGGGGTGGCTGTCAATATAGGTATTTAAATGTGATAACATTCAATGCATGTTTAGCTTTAAATGCTTCACTGGTGAAGATCCGATGTGAAGTTTGTGTGTTATTTGTTTATTAATAGTCTAATATAACATTCGGACACTAAGAGGTATACATGTGCATTACATAGTAAGAATAACAGTGACACAATTGAGCCCGATTCACAAAGGTAAAGTGAGACGAAAGTCTAACTTTACGACTTTTGGTATTCACAAAGGGCATTTATATGTAGTAAAGTTAT
Organism: Triturus cristatus; assembly: GCF_964204655.1. Taxonomy (NCBI): domain Eukaryota; kingdom Metazoa; phylum Chordata; class Amphibia; order Caudata; family Salamandridae; genus Triturus; species Triturus cristatus. The sequence goes on along the minus strand of NC_140592.1, from coordinate 240,811,720 downwards.
ACTTTTCTCTCAATTTAACTTAAGTTTTGGTCTTAAGTTTAACTGAGACTAAAACTTAAGTACGCAGGGTTCTTCATTCCTCTTCTTTGAGAGCAGACTCTTCTTCCAGCACCCAGCTTTCAACCTCCCCCTTCCACCTACAATGAGGGGCATCCGTAGGGAATCTCCAGTGCATTGCTATCACTCTCCTAGCTAGGACCAAGGGCAGGTTTAGGAACTTTGGGCCGGATGTTTGAAATCGCGTGTTTTATCGATTTCCTAATAGCGAATTTTAGCAATTCACTATTAGGAAATTTGCAAAATGCGATGCACAACACCGTGTTTGACACTGTTAGCGATTCACAGTGGGTCGCAAATGGACCTGCCTCATCAATATTCATGAGACAGGTCGCAATTTGTGACTCATTGTGAATGGCTACAAACACAGGGATGGTGACCTGCTAGGGGCAGCAGCCCATCATGTCTGTGATTGCTTTTTAAATAAAGCAATATTTGTATTGTAATGCAGCCTGCTTTTCTTAAAGGAAAACGGGATGCATTTCAAAAAAAAAAATTAAAAACTATTTTTTCATTTTTTTAAGAGTAGGCAGTGGTCCCTGGGAACACTGCCAGCCAGTTGTGGCTGGCAATCTTTGAAAAGGGTAAGGCGTAATACCTGACCCGAATTTTATCAACATACTCCAGAGTGGTGTGGCAGCAGTTATCCCTCAGTAATTTTTCCTCTTTAAAAAAATGAGGCAAAATTATGCATTTACAAGTACAGTTATCATAGAAAAAGCTAAAAGGCCCAATAGGTTCTACAACAGCACATGAACTAGGGGCCAGCACATATTAATGCTAAACCAGAACGAGGGATATTGTCTTTAGTAGAAGTCCTTAGTGCAATAATAGTGATTTTAACTTTAAGCCTGCAAATGTATGTGACAGTCCTATCACTGTTCAGGCCATACTGCATGCATACTGATTGGCTGTGCCAGCCCATATACTCTTTAGTGCCAGCTCCTAAAAGATTTTGGTGCCCACATTCACAAAGGGGAAGGGGTCCTTTGTGGACCCCTTCCTGTTTGGGAATGGGTTACCACCAATTTGAAATTGGTAGTGACTGCAAATATTTTGTGACTGCAGTCCCGGTCGCAAAACATTCATACATACCAGTCCTATTTGTTATTAGGAAGGGACGCCCTAAACACGCCCCTTCCTAATACCGAATCTTAAAAGCAAAATTTGATTCGGTAACAAGTTACTGATTCACATTTGCCTTTTGTACATGGCAATACGCATTTTACCGGTTGCAAATGGCCCAATGGGCCGTTTGTGACCGGTAAAATGCTTCATACATCTGCCCCTTTATTGCCACTTTCGCCGATCGTGGGTTCGGGTATAAAGCTAATAAGCATATTTCCATCCTCAGGAGGTTAGTTTGGCTAAAGTGTAGTGAATGTAGCGAAATCTAGACCATCATTTATGGGGATTTGATGTAGGGAAGCGCAGCTAGTCACCTTGCTGTGCTGCCCTACGCCAAAGTGAAAGGTCAGGAAACTTCCACCTTTTCAGCAGCCTAGTGCCAATGAAGGCTCCCTTGCACCATGGTGCAAGGGTGCCTTTGTTGTTGGCTGGATTGGTTTTGTGCAGGAAGGGGTACCTTCCTACAGAAAACCAATCCTGAGAGGTGGTTTCCTCTTTCTATGTGTACTGCAGAATGCTGCACACATGGAAAGAGTAAAAAACGAGGAGAAATAAAGGTTTTTTTCCATGTTACGCCTCACCTCAGGAGGCGTAAGGTTTTGGCGCATCCCCAGGTTATATGGTTTTGTAAATCTGGTGAAGCATCAAATTCCCAAGGTGTTGCTTGGGAACATCCACCGCAACAGCCCATGGAACGCCTCCTGAGCGCAGAGTAAGGCAACACAGTGATTTGCGCTGCCTTGCTTTTCTTCATATCTAGGAGGCAATTCAAAGCCACACAAAGTGGCTTTGCGTGGCCTCATAGATTTGGTTTTGAGTTTGCCCTGCCGGAGCGTCAGAAAAAGTGATGCTCCGGCAGTGCAAGGAGGTCATAAATATGCCCCCTAGTGTTTCGAGAGGCTTTGTGTGTGTTCAAGAATTCTTGCCCAATCCTCGGCCCCCATCTCTGGGCCCATCCCATCCTCCATCTCTGCCTGAGTTGTGTTAAGTCTGCGTTGGTCATATGCTAGGCTGATATGTAAATCCAGGAAGCCTAATTGCCACTGTCTCTAAATGTAAGGAGGGCCTGAACTACTTCATGTGTAGGTGGTTCCTTAATGCCTGTATTCCGCAGTACTTGAATTGGGCATATCACTGCTGCATACACCAGGAATTGTCTGGAAGGCCCACCTTCATAGTCAGTGCCTCATGGATTCTCAGCTACCGCTCATCAAAATAATCAGGTCTGAGTTCGTCCATGCCAACAGACTGAATCATTAAGAAACTGCCTCTTGGGGTAGGGAGGTCAACCAGCAGTATCACCGGTGCATATAAGGGGAAAAGGTGCTTTCTCTTGATGAGTTGCCACCAGAAGCGCAAAGTCATGCCCAGCAATTTAAGCGAGGCTTCGAGAGAAAGATGAGTGCCCATCATGAGAGCCAATAGGGACGCTTATTGCCACCTCAGGCCATTGCTTCCCATTTCTTCTGTTTGGTGACCTGATATCTAATAAGCCAACCATTGTGGCTGGGATACTATATGATATTACTCAAAGTCTGTGACTCACTGAACAACCATCTCTGGTCGTGCATTGTATAATTCGTAAAGAAGCCCAGCGTCTACATCCATCTCATAATAGATCACACACTAGCGTGTACAAAGACTGACTCTGGCGATCACAATGGTAACACAATTATCTTTGTTAGCACTATTCTCACCATCATAGGGAGCTTCAGTGTACCCCAGAATGCAACATTGCAACTCCCCAGTAAAATGACCCTTTGTGGTTTCTCTGTTACCTTGGTAGGTTTTGACTGCCAAGGTATACCCTGTGCTCTGACTACTGGTTCGATTGTTTGCAGGGTGCCAGAGAAAGGTAAGACACATGTCTTCTCCCAGTTCGTGCACAAACCAGTCACTTCACCTAGCAGTTACATTTAAATTCTCCAAGTCACCCCCGTGCCTGTATCTCTCAGGAATAGGAGCATGTCATCCGCATAAAGGGAGATAGTATGTTCCCTGTCATGCAGCAGGATAATCCTCACTCTGCCTTCACTTCTGATAACATTTGCAAAAGGTTTGAATGCCAACCCAAACTTTAAGAGATGTATCTCAAAGGCATCCAATATGTTTTGTCCTACCTTCATTATAGAGCACGCTCCGGTGTACAGGAGCACTATCCATTTGTCCCACCCTGGTCCTAGGTTCATACAGTGCATTACTGCATGCATATATTGCATATAATGCAACTGAATCGTTTTGACAGCCATACAGACATCTACAAAGAGCACCACAGCTTACGGGAATCCTTCCCTCGGGGTCTCATCCAATATACAAACGAGACCTCTAATATTTAAGGATATGTTACGCTGCGGGATAGATTCATTTCGATCTGCATGGATCAGCTGTTGCAGATGAGGTTGTAGACCACTGGCTATTATCTTACTAAAGGGTCTATTATGATGTAGGGCGGATCGCCACCGCCCGCATGACGGTGGTGATCCGCCCTACATCATACCCCGCCTGCCTCCCATTTCCCCCGCCATATTATGATGGCGGGGGGACCCCAGCAGACGGAAAGACTGTCCGCCGCTTTTCCGCCCGGTCGACGGGTCGAGCGGGCTGAAAAGTGTTGCATATGGAGGCGCTGTCTGCTAGACACCGCCAGACATATTAGGATGCCAGCGGGAAGCAGCCTTATGCGGATTCCTGAGTTGGGGGCCCGTTGCGGGCCCCCTGGATGTTGGGAGATGGGGGGGGGCACATGGCATTTGCATGGACGATGTGGCAGGCACCGCGCGGTTCCTCCCACGTTGTGCATGCAAATGCACACAGTGCAGCCACAGCATTGTGGCGGGCGGTGCTGTGAGCACTGCCCGCCACAATGCTGGGAATTGAGGATACCACCGCCACAGTGGCGGTGGCATCCTAATTACCGGTGCGGGACCGCTGCACCACTGGCGGCCGGTCCCAGCACCGCTAGGGTGGCGGGCAGACATCCTAATTGGCTCCTAAGTATTTTATAGTCGAGGTTTAACGTCGACAGCAGGCGGTAAGAAGTTGTGCCTTCAGGGTGATTATGAGGCTTGGGGAGGGAAATCATTAAAGCCTCCCTACAAAATGGAGGCAGATTACCGTCTTCCCAGGCCACCTTTTACATTTCCGCCAACTGAGGGATTATAAGAGGAGTGTATGTTTGGTAGAACTCTGCAGGGAGGCTGTCTGGACCAGGCGTCTTCCCAGTCACGAGTTCCTTGATGACCCCCCCTTATTCCTTGCTATGTGATCGGTTGTCCCAGCATCTGTCAGACATCATTGGTGACTGTGGGCAGTGTCGCCCCTATCTAGGAACTTCTTTATACAATCCTTTGTGGTTTGGCAACTTTCTCTTATTGTTCTCTAGAATGATGCACAAATATTTCATGGCTGTCTATCTGCGAATGTTACAATACCCCTCTAGAAGCACCCGTACCTCACCTGTGTGCCATTCTGGTTTTGACCAACCAGGCCGAAAGCCTACCTGCTCTGCGTCCCTCAGTATGTGACCTAGCTATGTATTCCTTGTAAGAGAACAGTCCCAATCTTTCCACTACATCTGCATGTCGGATTTGTGCCTCCAATAAATGTGTGCGCTACACCAGCATGCGGCTCTCCAGATCTCTAAGTGTGCTGTAAAGTTGGGTGAGCTCCACCTCCAAGGTTTTACAGACTCCTGCTTGTTTACCCATGCTATGCCTCTGATCACTACCTTGAATGCCTCCCCCACCATGTGTGCGTGTGCAGTATGCTCATTGTGTTAGAAGTATTCCCTGATTGAGTGTCTAAACACTGGGAAACATATATATGAGCCGCTTTGCGTTGCTTTTGCACCATGCAACGTGGTGCAGGAGCGATGCAACTTAATGAGCTTTAGGAAGCCATGCACAGCCACCTTGCGTGGCCCTTAGTGGCTTCATAAATTTTGAGTAATGCAACAATACGCAAATCGCTGCATTGCATTACTTTGTGCCAGGGAGGCATTTCCATGTGTGTTGCTTGGGTGTTCCCATGCGAAATCCATGGATTTTCATGAATTTCAAGATCTAGCAGAAATGGTAGACCTGGGAATGCACCAAAAACCTACACCCTGGTGAGGCGTAACAGGGAGAAATACCTATATTTCTCCTAGTTTTTGCCTCTTTCTCTGTGTGCTGCATTCTGCAGCATGTATTGCAAGAGGAAAAAGCCTCAGGGCATCATTTTTGTGAGGAAGGTGCCCCTTCCTGCACAAAAACAATCCTCCTTATAACGCAGGTACCCTTGCAACATGGTGCAAGGGTTCTTGCGTTAATGCTAGGCAGCCAAAAGGACGCCAGCACAGGGGAAAAGGTAGGAATGCACAGTATCGACTTAAATACAGCACATTCCTGACCTTTCCCTGTCACACAGTGCAGCAAGGTGACTTGCTGCGCTACACTGCATTACTTGGCCTTAAATATGGCCCTGGGTCTTGGTACAAGTCAGAGCTTAGTTTCCAAGTAGGAATTGGGGGCAGTCTCTTTTCCTAAACAAGTGTCAGTAATAGTGGGTTATGGTCTGAAAATGTGTGGGTTAAGTATTCGTATGAGTGACCATTCCCTCCACCTGGGGAGATAGTGACAGCTTATCCAGGTGGGCATGAAAGTCTTGTACCAGGGAGTAGTATGTTAGTATTACCTCCCCAAACCATTTCTGTTTCTCCAGGAAGATCCCAGTTCTGTGCTCACTCCCAGAAACATGCTACCCTGTGGACGGGGTAATCCTTCAATGAAGGTGGGAGGGTGGATCGATCCAGCACAGTGTGTATCACATAGTTGAAGTCCCCTCGCCATATATGGGCCATCATGTCGGAGTCTCTCAACTGTGGTGCCAGGCATTCTAGGAAGTGCCTCTGATTCAAATTGGGTACATATAAGCTATCCAGTGCAAATGGGGCCCCATCAAGCACCCCGTGGATGATGGTGTATCTACCCTCTTTGTCCCTCACCTGAGAGGTGTACTCAAAATGGACCACTGCTCAGATCGATATCGATGTTCCCCATGCGTACTTGAAGTAGGACTTGCCCCCCATCATATCTGCAGTTTAGGGACCTTGTTTCCTACCAAGTGTGTCTCCTGTAGGAGGGCAAAGTCGGCACCTCTGCGCTTCACATACAAGTATACTTGGTGCCTTTTGGTGGTGGAATGCATACCCCAGACGTTCTATGTGACAATGGTATAACTAGCGGTCAAAGGAACCATTTATTAGCAAATTAAAACTCCAGGATTCTGTGCATCAATTTGTACTTACAATTTTAAATATGGGATGTCGATATTTTTGACATCAATATTTTTGACATTGATATTTGTGTATGGGGATATTTTGGGCATCGATATTCCATCAGTGATCTGACGAGTTGTATATCCTGAAGGGAATGAAATGGTGAGGTGATAATGTGTCCAAGATTATTTTGTAGCTCTTTAACTCAAAAAGTGTATATGTATTACCTACTGGTGGTCCACAGTAGGTAGTTATAGTTAGGACCTAGTTTCCAAAGCGTCTTTTGTTTTGCTTATAACTTTCGCGCTGTTTGACGAATCTTCACAAACTTTCAAAACTAGTTTGCCACCCACTTCAGCTGCTGTCCAGGAAGTTTCAAGGCGATTCGTCAAGTGGAGGCGGAGAAATAGGGGGATCCCAAAATGCTTTTTGCCCATGCAATTTCTTTTTTTTATAATACATTTTTATTGATTTCAATGCAAACAGTACAATACAGTCACATATGAACACCTTAGTATTTCAACCCACTGTATGGTTTGTTTGTGTCATTCATATCCTCTCCATCACAACATGACATAGCATTAGCAGTCTAAAGTCACCCTTCTTGAGTAACCGGACCCCACCTTTTACCCAGCACCCGGCCATACGTCTGCTCCGTGCTATAAATACCTGTTTCTCTTGGAGCGCACACCAGTCCAGGTCTCTGCGACATCGTGGGGGGAGTGGGCTGTTTCCATTTGGTATGGTGTCCCTTTTCACCACCGTGAGGGCTGTGCCTAAAAAAGCCTTATCTGCTTGTGATCCTCCTATGCCTTCCAACACCCCAGGAGACAGACCACAGGTGTGGGGGGAACCTCCCATCCCAGCACCTTAGTAAGTTCCGAACTATAGTGGTCCAGTACTTATCTATTACTGGGCATGCCCACACCATGTGGTAAAAGTCTGCAGGAGTCTGTGCACAATGAGGACAGTCCGGGTTCGATAAAAGGCCCACTTTGTACCTCCTGGCTGGAGTGGGATAAGCACAGTATAAGCAGTTTGTTTGGACCAGTCTCAGTCGGGAAGAAATGGTATTGACCCTGGAGTCCATGAGGGCATCCCTCCAGCCGTCATCCTCTAGTGGGCCCAACCAATGTTCCAATCGTGCCCTGAGGTAGTCAAACGGAGGTGAGGCATTGATAATGAGTGTGTGGTAAATTTGGGAAACACCCCTTTTCACCAATACCCCCCTTAGAATCTTGGCCTCCAGCGGACTAAATTCCGGAAGAGGAGTGTCCAAAGGAAGATGGGTGTTAAGCACGTGCCTGAGTTGCAAGTGTTTGTAAAATTGTATTACATTGATCCCATAAGTATCTTGCAACCCCTGAGCGCACATATATGGGCTCCTGACCATATATCACCCAGTTGTGAAATACCTATAAGGTCCCACTTCCAAAGTGGCCACTTCCCTTGGCCAGGTGCCATGCCAAAAAGGGGTCTGTACTGTCAGTTTTGCATCCCAGTGTGTCAATCGAATTGTGTATCTCCACGCGAGGAAAACCGCTCGGGTCACCGCTGGGATGGAGTGGGGGAGCAGGGATTGAGTGGGGGGAAGTGGGGGCCCGTACAATATTGCCTGGAGCTTGGAAACCCCCATGAGGACGAGCTCCAGCTGACACGCTGGGTCGGACCATCCTCCGGAGAGCCAATCATTAAGCACTAATAGTTGGGTGGCTAGGTAATGAAAATAAAGGTTGGACATCCCCAGGCCTCCATCATAGGGCCCTGACAATGAGAGAGAACCAGCCGGTGTCTAGAACCCCCCCCTCCACACACACACAGGAACAAGGTTTTCCAATTTATCCAGAGTTACGAACCAATGACGCAGTAGGCAGAGCGGGAGATTCGGCAAGACATAAAGGAAGCAATGGAGATTCATCATTTTATATAGGGCTATCCTGCCCATGGGATTTAACTGGGGCATCTTCCATGCCCTCGTAGTCACCGGTGTAAGGTTTAGTGCCCAGGTGAGTTCCGGGAGGAGCGCTACCCAGATCCCCAGGTATCGAAAGTTTAAGCAGCAAATTGGGACAGTGGACTGCCATGCGACACAGTCACGATAGTTAGCAAGGGGTACCAGCGTGGATTTAACAGGGTTAACCCACAATCCATACGCCTGCGAAAAAGATAGAGTAAATGAAGATAGCGCAGGCCTGTCGTCTCCGGGTCCATTATTGAGAGAAGAACGTCATCTGTGTATAGTGCAATTCGGTTCTCGCGGGCCACCCCCCAAGGCCAGTCACGGATTTCAGCATCACAGCGCATCATACGGGCCAAGGACTCAATTGACGATGAGGAGCAGGAACAGGGGGCAGCCCTGGCGAGTTCCCCTACGAATGAGAGGACTCCATTCACCTACCCTCGGGCTGTAGGGTTTGAATAAAGCACACGGACAAGTCCTCAGCACCAAGGACCCACACCCGCTCTCAAAAGCACCTCCTCCAAATATCCCCAATCCACAGTAGCAAATGCCTTTTCAAAGTCAACAAGGAGAAGGGCTAAGTTCGACGAGAGGAAGTGGCGATAGGCCAGGGCAACATAAAGGCAGCGGAAGCAATGTGTCGTATTTCTTTTAGGAATAAAGCCACACTGGTTGGGGTGAATGAGGGTACTTAGCATTGGTCTAAGTCGGGCTGCCAGTATGGTGGCATAGATTTTCATGTCGGTATTTATCAGAGAAATGGGATGAATATCCGAACAGTAGGTCGACGGTGGTTGTGTTTTGGGGATTACCACAACCATGGCCATTTCAATGTCTGTGTCAAAATGGCCCCTCTGCGCCGCCTTCTTATACAAGGCGTGGAGATGAGGCATCAAGACCTCATGAATAGCGGAATAATACTCTGCAGGGAACCCGTCCAGGTCAGGGGTCTTCCCATGGCTGCACTCACCTCCTCCATGGAAATAGGCTGATCCAGTAGCTGAGCAACAACGGAGGAATGTTGTGGAAGAGGTACCTCATGCAGGAGGTGTGGCCGACACTCAGGCACGGTCGGTGAGACTGCTGCATAAAGGGTGCGATAATACTCCATAAAATCATGCGAATTACCATGAAGGGAGCGCTGGGTGCATCCCTGATTGTCAGTGATCTCTGGTATGATCCGGTTGGTGAGGGGGCGGGATGCAAGCCAATGGAGAAGCTTATCATTCTTGTTCCCCCAACCGCAGACACTAGCTGTGGAGGCACTCTACATGTGCTTTGCTGTCTCTAGGGAGAGGTGTTGGATTTCTTCCCTTACTAGGTCAAGCTGACTGGGCACTTGTCCCCCAGCGTTTTTATTGGTCAATTCTCCCTCCAGGCGCAGTGGATGGATCTCTAATTTGGGAAGATGTTGGTCCTCGGCCTGACAATTCTTACAAAGGTATCCCTTGACATACTTCCTGATGGTGGCCTTCCCTGCCGCCCAAAGCATGACCAACATTTGAACCGTGCCGTTGTTAAGTTGAAAGTATGTCTGGATCTCCGCCCCCACTGCCTTTTTATACTTCTCGTTCTGGAGGAACCAGGCACTGTAGCCACAAGGGTCGCAGCACCCAGATGAAGAAGGAGAGGGGCATGTCCAAGATGCCGCAAGAAAGGATTTTAATGTTGTTGACTGCTTCACAGATCCTGGGTCGGAATACATATATAATCTATGTGGGCTTGACTATGATGGGCTGCCGACGAATGGGTGTATTGGCGCGGATGAGAGTGCCATATCCTACACACAACACACACGCCCAATGCAGTGGCCCAGTCCAAAAGTCATCGAGCACCCAGACAGCGCCCCATCAAAGGGGTCCCATTGACATCGTAGTGGAGTACCCTTTACTGCATTGAAGTCGCCCCAATATCCATCAGTCCCTCTGGAAGTCTAGAGATCGTATCAGAGAGGTTGCAGAGGAATGTATCTATGGTCGCTGGTCGTGCATAGGCTGAAACAAAATTCAGTATCCGTCCTCTCACAGTCCCGGTCAGAGCTAGGAAACGTCCCTGGGGCTCAGCTAGCGCCTTTGTAACCGTCAGTGGAAAAGAGCAGGGCAGCAGTAGTGCCACACCACGAGAAACCCGTGAGAAACCAGCGTGGAAGACCCTGTCATATCCTTGCCTCGCTAGAAAGGGACAATGGTTCCCCATCAGATGCATCTCCAGCAGCACCAGGACTGCCGGAAGTAACTGATGAGAGTATTTCAGAACTGCAGTATGCTTAGTACTGTCCAGTAGTCCATTGGCATTCCAGGAGAGCACCGTGTGGGGTTCCAGAGTACAAGGTCTTGAGGTCATAGGGCTAGGGTGCGAGGAGTGGGTAAGCCTGGGCGGGCTGCTCGGGGGCAGCAGCAGGTCATATAGAGAGCAGTATTGTGCTTTCAGAGTTGTGCTAAACTTGAGAGAAGAAAGCATCAGTAAGGATCTTGTCATGTGACAAGAACAAAAAGGAGGGAACAACTGTGATAGCACACATTCCCTAACTCCCTGCCCAACCAACCCCACCCCATACTTCGACGCTAGAAGCATCTGTCGACCTACAAATGAAGACAAAACTAGAACTCAGTCTAAACTCGGGAACGCAGTGGTGGACCCCTCCATTTTGCAGGATCACATTTGGCGTAACAGGACTCAGGATCTCCAAGCAGCTGTTGAAAGTCTCAGTTGACAGTACCGGCAATAACCCAGTTCATTAACCGATTACAGGGCTCCTGGACAGATCAGTGTCATCCGTCTGTATGGCCAGAGAGGTAGGAAAATGCTCTGATAGGCAATGCCGGTCCGAGTCAGCATCAAGCAGACCCAAGGACGAACGAGCCGGGGCCAGAGATGCAGTTCGATTGGTCCCTGCTGAAGAAGGCGACAATGAAAACCCTCTTTTGCCGTTACGCCCTCTCCATGAGTGCATTTAGCGCCTTCTTGGCTTAGGTAATGTGCTCAGTCCGGTCAATTGCGGAGCACCATGCGGGAATTTATGCAAGGCTCACAGTGGCCGCTCCTCAGTAAGCCAAGTCCAGGCTGCTTTAGGGGTGTCGAAGAAAAAGGATTTGTTGTCAAAGACCACTCTGCTGCGAGCCAGGAAGAGTAGTTGGTATGACAAATTCAAGGCTTGGTGCTTCTGCTTGACTGCCACATATGATTGACATCAAGATTGCACCTCCTTAGTGTAATTTGGAAACACCAGGACCTTGTGCCCTTGGTAGGAGAGGTTCCCTAAAGTTGAGAATTCAGGCTATCATGGGCCTGTGGGGGGCCCCAGCGGTGGCTTTGACGTCAAGGCATGATGTGCCAGCTCTATCACAAACCACAGGGACAGGCGCTCTGAGGGCATCTATGATCTGATCCAGCCTTCCAGAAAGGCTGTTGCCTGAAGCGGTTCCACTCCGTCCGAGATGGCAATAAAGCGCAGGTTATTACAACAAGATCGATTTTTGGCATCCCCCAGCCGGCGATGGAGTTCAGCTGTGTGTGAGAGCAGGCCGGATACCTGCACCTTCAGGGTGGTGACTCATCCTCCACCGTGGATATGCGGGACTCTGCCTCACTAATCCGTGCTATCCCATTCTGGAGGTCCTGCCATATAAGTGCCATGTCTACCTGCACCGCCCCAATTCTGGTTTCAACTGAGGCCTGAGAGGCATGTATGGCCTGAAGAATGGTGGCGAGATCGCCCTCAGGTGGCATGGGCTTGCTCGACAAGGTGCTGGCGTTCACATTTAGAAGATGGTCCACAACTCCAGACGGTCAAGCAGTTCAACAGTCCTGGGGCAAAGTGGCACGCATTCAAAGTCCGCCAAGATTGGCCCCAGGTGCGCCAGGTACACAACTCTGGGGATGCAACTCAGGTTCCAGTTCAAGTGGCTCATATAATACAGCTGGCCGTTCCCAAAGGAAGAACAAAGGAGTAAGCTTGGTCCCTGATTCCCTCTCTCTAGGCACTCTTCTAGGTCCCAAGGACCGGGGGACCAGAGGTATGGTGGACGACTGCAAACACAAGGAGAGGGAGGTGCTGCAATGCTGCTACTGCCCACAGGAGGGGCCAGACACGGATATCTGCCAGGCCCAGGGGAAGTTACCAGACCACAGGCTAACAGGTTGGTTGTTGCCCACTGCACGTAGGCTGTCCACTCTTTTCTGCACTGCACCTTGTCCAGGACCCCAGCAGTTACAGTCCTGAAGAAGCAGGGCCGGGGGGGCAGTCATGCTCAGTGTGCTGCCCTTTGGCCACAGCAGTAGAGGGTCCCCCCCACCACCTCCACCCATGTTGATCTCTCAACAGACTTTCCAAGAGCCCCCCTTGCCCAGCAGTATTGCCTCAAAGCAGCGGCTCCCAACTACTGCACTGCTAGGACCAGAAGAGGCAGGCTCACCTTGTCCACCACGATCAGGAAGGAGTCAGCAGGGCCCGGCTATCAGAGTCACCTGAAACAGGGCTGCCGACGACTCCAGGACTCCTGCCGCAAGGCTGCATCAAGGGCCTCTCATCACCACCACGGCTCCGGCATCTCGGCCGCAGCCGGTTCACTAAGAAAGATCAGGAGCATGGAGCCAATCCACCTCTGCTCCCGACCGTGCTGCAGCCAGACACTCCTCATGGTCCAGGATAGCAGAGACGTAATTTGCAGCTCCTTTACCCCACCAAGCTGTCCCAGGCCATCACGAAGTCTGCACAAGCTCACCTCCCTTAGTGGGGTTGGAGGGGGGGGCACCAAGCCTGCCTCCAGTCCCCATTGTTGCCCCAGGCACCGCCACCGTAGCTCTCTGTGTCTTCTCCAGTTTGGGAGACGTGCGGAGGACAATCAACAGCACCCCATGCACAGCCTCAATCACTCATCCACCTGTTCACACCGTCTCGCCACCCGAGCCCTCTGGGAGAGGCGAAGCTTGATCAGGACACCACCATCATGTCTGCGGCAGCACATTGGGTCTCTCTGCTGCTTCATGCGTACACCACCAACTCGAGACCTCTCCGTTACAGCCCCCTGATCAGGAGCATTATGGAAGCTCTGGGGAAGCTGCTTGTCAACTTCTCGAAGCCCCATCACCAGTCCAGCAGATGACGGAGGGGTCCGGAGCACTCCTAGAGTGCGACCGCCATCTTGGCACGTTTGGCCACACCCTCGCCCATGCAATTTCTTATAGGGATTTTAGACATGACTACAGCCCGAACTGCTGAACAGAAATAAATCAAGGCTCACAGTGGCCGCTCCTCAGTAAGCCAAGTCCAGGCTGCTTTAGGGGTGTCGAAGAAAAAGGATTTGTTGTCAAAGACCACTCTGCTGTGAGCCGGGAAGAGTAGTTGGTATGACAAAATCAAGGCTTGGTGCTTCTGCTTGACTGCCACATATGATTGACATCAAGATTGCACCTCCTTAGTGTAATTTGGAAATACCAGGACCATGTGCCCTTGGTAGGAGAGGTTCCCTAAAGTTGAGAATTCAGGCTATCATGGGCCTGTGGGGGGCCCCAGCGGTGGCTTTGACGTCAAGGCATGATGTGCCAGCTCTATCACAAACCACAGGGACAGGCGCTCTGAGGGCATCTATGATCTGATCCAGCCTTCCAGAAAGGCTGTTGCCTGAAGCGGTTCCACTCCGTCCGAGATGGCAATAAAGCGCAGGTTATTACAACAAGATCGATTTTTGGCATCCCCCAGCCGGCGATGGAGTTCAGCTGTGTGTGAGAGCAGGCCGGATACCTGCACCTTCAGGGTGGTGACTCATCCTCCACCGTGGATATGCGGGACTCTGCCTCACTAATCCGTGCTATCCCATTCTGGAGGTCCTGCCATATAAGTGCCATGTCTACCTGCACCTCCCCAATTCTGGTTTCAACTGAGGCCTGAGAGGCATGTATGGCCTGAAGAATGGTGGCGAGATCGCCCTCAGGTGGCATGGGCTTGCTCGACAAGGTGCTGGCGTTCACATTTAGAAGATGGTCCACAACTCCAGACGGTCAAGCAGTTCAACAGTCCTGGGGCAAAGTGGCACGCATTCACAGTCCGCCAAGATTGGCCCCAGGTGCGCCAGGTACACAACTCTGGGGATGCAACTCAGGTTCCAGTTCAAGTGGCTCATATAATACAGCTGGCCGTTCCCAAAGGAAGAACAAAGGAGTAAGCTTGGTCCCTGATTCCCTCTCTCTAGGCACTCTTCTAGGTCCCAAGGACCGGGGGACCAGAGGTATGGTGGACGACTACAAACACAAGGAGAGGGAGGTGCTGCAATGCTGCTACTGCCCACAGGAGGGGCCAGACACGGATATCTGCCAGGCCCAGGGGAAGTTACCAGACCACAGGCTAACAGGTTGGTTGTTGCCCACTGCACGTAGGCTGTCCACTCTTTTCTGCACTCCACCTTGTCCAGGACCCCAGCAGTTACAGTCCTGAAGAAGCAGGGCCGGGGGGGCAGTCATGCTCAGTGTGCTGCCCTTTGGCCACAGCAGTAGAGGGTCCCCCCCACCACCTCCACCCATGTTGATCTCTCAACAGACTTTCCAAGAGCCCCCCTTGCCCAGCAGTATTGCCTCAAAGCAGCGGCTCCCAACTACTGCACTGCTAGGACCAGAAGAGGCAGGCTCACCTTGTCCACCACGATCAGGAAGGAGTCAGCAGGGCCCGGCTATCAGAGTCACCTGAAACAGGGCTGCCGACGACTCCAGGACTCCTGCCGCAAGGCTGCATCAAGGGCCTCTCATCACCACCACGGCTCCGGCATCTCGGCCGCAGCCGGTTCACTAAGAAAGATCAGGAGCATGGAGCCAATCCACCTTTGCTCCCGACCGTGCTGCAGCCAGACACTCCTCATGGTCCAGGATAGCATAGACGTCATTTGCAGCTCCTTTACCCCACCAAGCTGTCCCAGGCCATCACGAAGTCTGCACAAGCTCACCTCCCTTAGTGGGGTTGGAGGGGGGGGCACCAAGCCTGCCTCCAGTCCCCATTGTTGCCGCAGGCACCGCCACCGTAGCTCTCTGTGTCTTCTCCAGTTTGGGAGACGTGCGGAGGACAATCAACAGCACCCCATGCACAGCCTCAATCACTCATCCACCTGTTCACACCGTCTCGCCACCCGAGCCCTCTGGGAGAGGCGAAGCTTGATCAGGACACCACCATCATGTCTGCGGCAGCACATTGGGTCTCTCTGCTGCTTCATGCGTACACCACCAACTCGAGACCTCTCCGTTACAGCCCCCTGATCAGGAGCATTATGGAAGCTCTGGGGAAGCTGCTTGTCAACTTCTCGAAGCCCCATCACCAGTCCAGCAGATGACGGAGGGGTCCGGAGCACTCCTAGAGTGCGACCGCCATCTTGGCACGTTTGGCCACACCCTCGCCCATGCAATTTCTTATAGGGATATTAGACATGACTACAGCCCGAACTGCTGAACAGAAATAAATCAAGGCTCACAGTGGCCGCTCCTCAGTAAGCCAAGTCCAGGCTGCTTTAGGGGTGTCGAAGAAAAAGGATTTGTTGTCAAAGACCACTCTGCTGTGAGCCGGGAAGAGTAGTTGGTATGACAAATTCAAGGCTTGGTGCTTCTGCTTGACTGCCACATATGATTGACATCAAGATTGCACCTCCTTAGTGTAATTTGGAAACACCAGGACCATGTGCCCTTGGTAGGAGAGGTTCCCTAAAGTTGAGAATTCAGGCTATCATGGGCCTGTGGGGGGCCCCAGCGGTGGCTTTGACGTCAAGGCATGATGTGCCAGCTCTATCACAAACCACAGGGACAGGCGCTCTGAGGGCATCTATGATCTGATCCAGCCTTCCAGAAAGGCTGTTGCCTGAAGCGGTTCCACTCCGTCCGAGATGGCAATAAAGCGCAGGTTATTACAACAAGATCGATTTTTGGCATCCCCCAGCCGGCGATGGAGTTCAGCTGTGTGTGAGAGCAGGCCGGATACCTGCACCTTCAGGGTGGTGACTCATCCTCCACCGTGGATATGCGGGACTCTGTCTCACTAATCCGTGCTATCCCATTCTGGAGGTCCTGCCATATAAGTGCCATGTCTACCTGCACCTCCCCAATTCTGGTTTCAACTGAGGCCTGAGAGGCATGTATGGCCTGAAGAATGGTGGCGAGATCGCCCTCAGGTGGCATGGGCTTGCTCGACAAGGTGCTGGCGTTCACATTTAGAAGATGGTCCACAACTCCAGACGGTCAAGCAGTTCAACAGTCCTGGGGCAAAGTGGCACGCATTCACAGTCCGCCAAGATTGGCCCCAGGTGCGCCAGGTACACAACTCTGGGGATGCAACTCAGGTTCCAGTTCAAGTGGCTCATATAATACAGCTGGCCGTTCCCAAAGGAAGAACAAAGGAGTAAGCTTGGTCCCTGATTCCCTCTCTCTAGGCACTCTTCTAGGTCCCAAGGACCGGGGGACCAGAGGTATGGTGGACGACTGCAAACACAAGGAGAGGGAGGTGCTGCAATGCTGCTACTGCCCACAGGAGGGGCCAGACACGGATATCTGCCAGGCCCAGGGGAAGTTACCAGACCACAGGCTAACAGGTTGGTTGTTGCCCACTGCACGTAGGCTGTCCACTCTTTTCTGCACTGCACCTTGTCCAGGACCCCAGCAGTTACAGTCCTGAAGAAGCAGGGCCGGGGGGGGGGGGGGGGCAGTCATGCTCAGTGTGCTGCCCTTTGGCCACAGCAGTAGAGGGTCCCCCCCACCACCTCCACCCATGTTGATCTCTCAACAGACTTTCCAAGAGCCCCCCTTGCCCAGCAGTATTGCCTCAAAGCAGCGGCTCCCAACTACTGCACTGCTAGGACCAGAAGAGGCAGGCTCACCTTGTCCACCACGATCAGGAAGGAGTCAGCAGGGCCCGGCTATCAGAGTCACCTGAAACAGGGCTGCCGACGACTCCAGGACTCCTGCCGCAAGGCTGCATCAAGGGCCTCTCATCACCACCACGGCGCCGGCATCTCGGCCGCAGCCGGTTCACTAAGAAAGATCAGGAGCATGGAGCCAATCCACCTCTGCTCCCGACCGTGCTGCAGCCAGACACTCCTCATGGTCCAGGATAGCACAGACATCACTTGCAGCTCCTTTACCCCACCAAGCTGTCCCAGGCCATCACGAAGTCTGCACAAGCTCACCTCCCTTAGTGGGGTTGGGGGGGGGGGCACCAAGCCTGCCTCCAGTCCCCATTGTTGCCGCAGGCACCGCCACCATAGCTCTCTGTGTCTTCTCCAGTTTGGGAGACGTGCGGAGGACAATCAACAGCACCCCATGCACAGCCTCAATCACTCATCCACCTGTTCACACCGTCTCGCCACCCGAGCCCTCTGGGAGAGGCGAAGCTTGATCAGGACACCACCATCATGTCTGCGGCAGCACATTGGGTCTCTCTGCTGCTTCATGCGTACACCACCAACTCGAGCCCTCTCCGTTACAGCCCACTGATCAGGAGCATTATGGAAGCTCTGGGGAAGCTGCTTGTCAACTTCTCGAAGCCCCATCACCAGTCCAGCAGATGACGGAGGGGTCCGGAGCACTCCTAGAGTGCGACCGCCATCTTGGCACTTTTGGCCACACCCTCGCCCATGCAATTTCTTATAGGGATTTTAGACATGACTACAGTCCGAACTGCTGAACAGAAATAAATCAAATTTGGCAGAAAACTAGATCTTGGTCGAGAAAGATCTCTTTTTGTAATTTGGTGTAAATATGATCAGCCGTTTTTGAGATATTAAAGAAAAAAGATGTATGTATACCTAGGGACGTAGAGGGTCCGCGGATCCAACAGATCTCATGGTGAGATCTTATTGGCTGCCACCACTTCAACCTGTAGGTTGTGGCAGCCATCTTGGGACTCAGGACCCAACCCAAGTCCCAAAAAAAGCACAAAAAAACCCAAGGGGATACGCAGCGGCGTCACGAAATTTGAGGGGCCCTCCTTGCAAAGTACACAGAGGGCCCCCCTCCGGACGTACTTAGGATCTCTCAGGCCAGGGCACAGTGCTGAGGGGCCCCCTGTAACATGGGGCCCCCACACCGCAGGGGCTACCGGGGCCTTTGTTACGCCACTGTGGACAGGGTAGGAATACCCTCAACCCCTAGGCCTGGTGGTGGGGTCCCTCGGGGACCTCGCCTGAGGCCAAAAATGTTTTTTTCTTTTACATTTTTCCACGAATTCGCAGTGAATCCATGGATCCACTGCAACATTTCGTTTTTCAAAACCTGTGCTGTCCCCTGCTCTTGGTTTTTTTATGCCCCCCGGGTGGGCCAAGTCAAGGGGGGATTATTACATATATTTCGGGGAAGGGGTGCACGTGGCCCCCATCCTAGGCCGATTTCAGCATAAACTAGTGAAAAAATATTACCTTTTTGGTAAGTTTTGTGGATATTCGTCAAACGGGCCAAAGTTATTAGCAACACAAAAAACACTTTTCCTTGCAGTAACAGACCTAACTTAAAAGTGGATATGCCATATCAAGGACACATTATTCCAACTAGGGGGCCGATTATGATGTCGTCCTGAAACTCTTCCCACTGAATCGGTTTTGGAATAGTTTCCGACAGAATCGGTTTCTGTGAGTCCGACCGACCGATTACAATGCTTCCGTATATCGTTTAGTGGGACTCCCATTGACTTCAACGGGAGCCTGTGTTCCGAACGAGAACACAGGCTCCCATAGAGAAAAGGGGTTGTTGGGGAAAATACCCACAGCCCCAACCGTAGGCCTCCGGGTGAAGGGGGGCCTTCTACAGTCCCCCAAAGTCAGATTCCGACAGCCGTTTCGTGTCGGGCAGACCAATTGGGAATGGCTGTCCGAATCGGTCATCGTAATCGCTAGTTCGGAAACCGTGTCCATAGAGCTGTACGATTCGGCTCCGAAAAACTCGGGTTGTCCGAATCCCATTCGGAACCGATTCAGACAGCCTGAACGGTTTCCTTGCATCGTAATCGGTTGTTCGGAAATCTGTCCGATTCGGTTGGAAACATGGGTTACGAATCGGATTCTCAGATTACGAATCCCATTTGAGCCTTTCTGGATGGCATCGTAATTGGACCCTAGGCCTTGAGGACCACTGGAGATATAAGAGGTGCTCATTATGGGCCTCATGTAGGTAGCTAAATACCGGTCGGTAACGGCCGAAATTCGGTAAATTTCCCGTTACCGACCGGTATTTAGGCATTTGCGATGTAGGAGGCATGATTTCAGGATTCGGTAATTTACCGATTCGGTAATGGATCGGTAAAATACTGATTCGGTAAAATACAGATTCGGTAAATTACCGAATCCTGAAATCATATGTAGGGAGCACTCAAAAGAGTGAATATTAGTATTAAGAATTCGGTATTTACCACCAAATACAGGTTGGTGATAAATAACGAATACCTTGCAAACAGCTATAGTTTGCTGATTTAAAAGTGCCATGTGGCAGACATACATGCTCTTAGGGCATGTATGTGCGCCACATGTGCACACATGCACGAATCAGGGGTGCAACAGGGTGTCAATGTGACACCCTGCCACCTATGATAATGCCTCCCCTATTACCGATTCGGTATTTACCGAATCGGTAATGGTAACTGGCTTCCCATTCATTCCTATGGGCCTCCAGGCCCATAGGAATGAATGGGAAGGGATGCATTATTACCGATTCATAAATACCGATATTTACCGAATCGGTAATAATTACCGATTAATTACCTACATACTATTTACCGATTCATAAATACCGAATCGGTAAAATTTGGTATTTATGAATCGGTAAATAGTATGTTACCTACATATGGCCCTATATCTTTCTCTCATGAAATTCAAAGTGGGTGTTCCTGCCCTGACATGACTGGAGAAATGTCGCTAAGCGACATTTCTCCTATCATCAAGCCCCACGCTAAGAAGCATAGCGGCAAGAAAAGTAGCGATAACCCCTGTTAACGCTACTTTCCTTACGCCTGCTTCAAGACTGACATAGCCATGATATCCTATGGAAGGTGGATATCATGGCTAAGTTTTGCCTTGCCCTATCATCAAGCCAATGCCAAACTTTGTGAGATTATCGCTGGATTTCCAGCGATAATCTCACGTTTGGCAGTTAGCGCTAGGATTTTTATCGCTTTTGAGATAAGCATTGCTAATAGCACGCTATCTCAGCGATAAAAATCCACATTAACCGGCGATAATTATCCTAGCGCTAAGTGCGCTTAGTGATAATTATCGCCGGTCCTTGATGATATGCCCCTTAGATCTTAAATCCTAAAGTGGATTTGAATGTTTCCTTGATTCTATTTTAACACCTGCTGCCAGACTTCTGTAGGTCAAGTTTCGGCATGGCACTTTACCACTCCAGTCCTTTTGTTTTAAATTGAAATGTAAAGTAGATGCAAGCACTGTCTGTCCAGTGTGCTTACATGTGGAAGAAACTCTATCACACTTCTTTTTCTTTTGCCCTAGCTATGAACACCTGAGGAAATGTTGGATTCCTCCGAGTTGTAGACCGCTTGGAGCTAGACAGTTATTTTGTGGTACTTAGGCTGCTACATTCCAAGACTAAATAATCTATTGTATGTGCTGTTGCTCAATATCTATACCGGAGCTGGAGTATTAGAGCTAAAGTGTTGGGGTAATTTGAGCTATACTGGGCAGTGTTTCTTATTTTACTCTCCTCGTCTGTGGCATTCCAGCAGTAGGCATTGTCTAATGATGCTCTACATTTAGGATTATTCTCCAAAAGTCCTGTGCACTTTAATTACATTGAGCCAAATTCTTCCGTTTGAACAAAAAGTTGCTCTTGCTCTGGTATGTGAGTTTTAGTTTATTAGAATAAATGAACATTCTGTATTTTTTGGACCAACCCATGTATTAAGATTTTAAATGTAAACTCTATTTAATTCATTCATGATATATTGTGAGTTATGGGCATATTGATTTTATAAATGCTGCTATGGTCCCATCTGTCCCCCCAAGATCTGCAAACATTTTTAACTTTACCCTATTTTGCTGCTAACTCGCTAGGATTTTATATCTTGATTTTATTTAGATGTGCAGTGGAAGTTTATGAAACTGTGAAATTTTTTCATAATGTTTTTTAACCTGATTGAACATTTTTTCTCATTGTAAATATATGTTTGTGTTTGTCTTGTGTACGTTTATGAACTTTGCAGCCAAGTTAAATATTTAACTGACTGACCTACCTAAGTATGACTACCTACATATACCGTGGTGGCAGTCTCCAGTAGTTAGTTATAGTTAGAACCTACTTCCATAGGAAAAGCGTTTTTTGTTTTGCCACTAACTTTGGCACCATTTGATGAATCTTCACAAAGTTTTAAAAATTAGTACACCCCTCACTTAAGCTGCTGTCTTGAAAGTTTCAGGGTAATTCATCAAGTGGGGCCGAGAAAAAGGGGGGAGGTGGGACAAAAAACATTTTCCCCATGCAACTTCCTATAGGGATTTTGAACTTGACTACAGCCCGAACTGCTTGACGGAACTACACCAAATTTAGCAGAAAGATAGCTCTTGGTCCAGAAAGTGTGCTTTTTGTAATTTGGTTTAAATCTGTTCAGTAGTTTTGAGTAATTAACCCATTGTGTGCTCATGACGAGCCCAGCCTGTGCGGGAGAATCAATCAGTGGGCAGAGTCGTGACGCGCTCAGCTTGTCACGAGCACAGCTCCACTGTGCCTCATGATGAGCTGGGCTCGTCACGTGCACAGCGCCGCCGCCCCCCCCCCGCGCCACGGGGGAATTACCCCCGCAGCAAAGGGGTTAAAGGAAAACTACATTTGGATTTCTATATATTCTGATAGCATCACAAAGTGTCAGATAAGTGGAGTGGGTAAACACAAGGCTTTAGAAGGAGATTGATATCACCCTCAAAAGGAACGCTGGGTGGCACGTGGTCCTAATCTTTCTTCGGATCTGGGGGAAGTGGAAACCTCCCCTTCATTGAACAGAATTTTTTGGGTGCTGGTCCAACGGCAGATAAAAGGGACAATGTGACAAAGCAGGTATATCAGGCACTCCTGTGGTGGCATGCTGCATATGTGGAATGGACAACAGTGTGTTGACTTCGTCATTAAGTACAAAAGGGGTCACTTGAGAAAGGTATTGGGTCCCTATTATGAACAGTCTAATTACCAGGTTATTTAGATCGTTACATTTGCTAATGGGCAAGGACAGTGCTAGTTAAGCAACATAATAACTAGGCAATTTGGTAAAGTAGACTATTGCTTGCGCATTGTTGTTAATGTGCTTCAACCTGGCAACTAGAGTGGTTTTCCTGTCCCAGACATGTAGGACAAGACGTCTTCTAAGACAAACCTGTTTATTTTGTAACACCTCCATTGACAAAGTGTTAACAGTGTCCTTAGACAACATCCTACCCCGTGACCCCGCTCGTTGCATCCTTAATGCAAGGGACAATAACAACAACAAAAAGAAAAAAACAATTGATGACCTTTAAGGGTCTGGCACTGGTTCTTGTAAAGCGTTGTTGTTATAACTTGCCACTTGGTAGGTTCCTTGTTGTCCCCCCCCTCCTCTTATCAGCATTTGGTACAGCCTAGAATGTTGGAGTGAAGGCAGCCTTGGAATGTTGACAGACTGCCTTCACAGATGTCATGACAGCCAGCTGCTTGGAGTGCCTGTTAATTTTGACTTAATAAAGTACTTTCTGAACTCATCTACCGGGTACTTACTTCATCTTGGCGACGAGGAGAACTGCGGCTGTGGCAGGGACAGCGTGGCACTCTTCCCTGCGAGAATTTCGGCATGCTGGCAATTTTGAAGAAGACATTCGTTTGAAGGCTGTGTAGCGGTGCGCTCACGGCGTCGGACGTACTGCGGACATCTCCGGAGGTGAGGCGATCGTTACTGGAGAATTTGAGCAGCCCGGATTAATGAGGAGATATGACATGTGAAAGGGCGTGAGACGCAGTCCGAAGCAGAAGGACAGCGGTAATATTGACCTGGATGTGGTGTCCGCCTGACGGTTGGGGTGTCTTATGCCCTGCGTGACCCGGTTGAGGCTGTCTGTCAGGTGCTGCCGGTGTGGTAGCGGTTGTGGAGGCGAGGTGAGAACCAGCTGGAGAGTGGCGTGACCTGCAGTGGCCGTTGCCGTGAAGGGGAGGTTCCAGCCTCGCGCGACGCTGGAGGTGCCCAGGAGATCAGCCGTGAGTCGCAGTGGTACACCGGCGTGAGGGGCGTCTCTGCAGTTTCTTCCACGGGCTGCGGCGTTTGATATCACGGCGAGGGAAGAAGTCTGTGAAGGAGAGGCACCTCAGGGGAGGTATTCCGCGCTGTTATCTTCTCCTCAGAGGCACACTCTGCTCTCGTCAAACGAAAGGCAGGAAGAGAAACGGGAGACTCACGAAGGGACTGCTGGGAGCCTACTGCTGAAATAGAAAGGGGACTGAACATTAGTTAGGTATTGATGGTCTAGCGAACTTACTGTGGGGTTTTGGAGGTGTGTCACCTTTGAGGAGGGTAGTAGGAGCCCACTGTCAAGTAGCCATACAAAACCCCTTAAATTTACCTGCCACTTACCTGTACATCAAAGAAAAATACTACATCCACCCCTGTTTAGTTTCTGAAATATCTTAGAGTTTTCACTGTGTAAGATAGTACCTGACAATGGCAGGGGCAGGAATGAGTCAACCCCCACCGTTCTTAAATGAATTAGGAGAACCTGACATCCCCTGGAAAAGGTGGGAAGGTATTTTTAAATCATACCTGATAGCCATAGGTGGAGGGAACTTCTCTAACATTAGGAAACAGCACATACTGTTACATAATTTAGGTATACAGGGAAGGAAAGTTTATGAGGACATAACAGGAAGATTGGTAGAGGACGAGGTTCAGGATGAGGATGAAGGGGTTGATGTTTATGAATACACATTGCGTAAGTTAGAAGCACATTTTAAAGTGAAAATAAATGTAGTTTTAGAAAGACACAAATTTTTCAAAAGGGTGCAAAGGAAAGAGGAGAAAGTGTCTTCTTACATAGCTGTGTTGAGGGGAATGGCAGCTACATGTGAGTTTGGGGCGCTTACTGATTCATTAATCCGAGACCAATTAGTAAGGTGCACCAATGAAGAGAAGGTGCAGGAGGAGTTACTCACAAGGAATCCGGATCTGGAGGAAGCCATAAGCATAGCGAAAGGTCTGGAACATACAGCAATATGTATGAGAGAGATGAAAGTATCAGAAGAAAGGAAAGAAAAGTCTATGTCTAAAGAGGCATCGGAGGGGGAAACTGTGTGCAAATTGGAGAACAAGTTCAGAGAAGGGGTGAGCAACAAGACGGAAGGTCTTAAATGTTTCAGGTGCGGGAACCACAATCACTTGGCCAACAATTGGCGATGCCCGGCAAGGAACGTCACTTGCAGAAGATGTAACAGGAAGGGTCATTTTGCCAAAGCGTGCAATGTAGGCAGCTCAAAGGTACACATGGTAGATCACTCAGAAGAAGTAGTGGGGGAGGAGAAAAATTTTATATGTCAGATAGAAGACGAAAGTAAGGAGGAAAGTACACAGTACCCTACTTGTGAGATAAAACTGGATGGAGAGAAATTTAAGGTGTTTGCAGACTCATGCTCTCCGTTTACTTTAATAGACAAGCAAGTGTTCAGCGAAAAATTTGCAAAACATAACATCACTTTTGAGTCAGCGGACATAGCCCCCTCAGGGTACAACAGGGTACCTATCCAGTTGGAAGGGATGGTGAGAATGAGAATATCCTTCAAAGACAGGCATACTGTGGGGAAGGTATATGTTACCAGAGAAGGATCAAGTCTATTAGGGTGGAAACATCAGAAAGAATTAGGAATTAGGCTTGATCCGAACAACCAGGAGCAGGTACTTCTCATAGAATCCCCGGGGGTGGGGTCAAATCTAGTGAAAGAATTTCCAGAGGTGTTTAATGAAAAATTGGGGGTACTGAAAAACTACATGCATAGGATTGAGCTCAAGGAAGGAGCAACACCTACAGTACACAAAACACGCTCCATTCCCCTGCTTATGAGAGAGCCTTTAAGAATGGAATTGGAGAAGTTGATTAAACAAGGGGTCATACAAGAGATAGAATGCTCTGCATGGTTGGCGCCCATTGTTATTACAAGCAAGGAAGGTGGGAAAAGCATTAGGTTATGCGTGGACTTGAGGGCGTTGAACGCTAACATTGTAGTGGACAGGCATCCCCTCCCAAGGATACATGAAATGTTGAGTACTTTACAGGGAGCCAAGTTCTTTAGTGTGCTCGACCTCTCATCGGCCTACCACCAAATCCGGTTGCACCCCGAATCTCAACCATTGACCGCTTTCACCACACCATTTGGCAATTTTAAATTTTTGAGAATGCCTTTTGGGTTGGCGTCGGCGGCAGCGGCGTTTCAAAGAGCTATGCAGCACGTGTTGAGGGATTGTCCTAAGTCCATGTGTTTTCAGGACGATATATTGATTTATGGGGCGAGTGACACGGAACATGATGAAAATGTGAAAAGGGTACTCAGATGTTTAAGAGAAGTAGGATTCACCACCAAGGAGAGCAAATGCAAAATGGGAGTAACCACAGTGGATTACTTAGGGCACACCATCTCGGAGGAGGGGATAAAGCCCAAAATAGACTTGGTGGAGGCAGTAAGAAAAGCACCCATGCCATCTTGCAAGGAAGAAGTACTTTCTTTTCTGGGGTTAGCCGAGTACATGGCTAGGTTCATAAAAAATTTTGCCATGATAGCCCATCCCCTCAGAGAAATTTTTAAAAAAAACACACCATTCAAGTGGGAGAAGGAACAGGAGCTGGCCTTTGAGAACATTAAAGAGGCTATAGTGTCAGCACCTTACATTGGAAACTTTGATGTAAACAGGGACACCGTAATCACTACTGATGCAAGTGGAAAAGGCGTGGGAGCCATGCTTTCACAGAGAGTGGATGATGCAGTGAAAGTAGTGGCATTTGCATCAAGGTCCCTGTCTGGGGCGGAATCCAACTATTCTACCATCGAGAAGGAGGCTCTGGCAGTGTACTGGGCAATTAAACATTTCAGTTTTTATGTCTGGGGCTTACCATTCGTAGTATGCACCGACCATAAGCCTTTGGTCAACCTGTTCGGCAACAAAGTGTTGGAGAATATCACTCCCCGCATTGCAAAGTGGGTGTTGGGGTTACAAGGCTACAATTTCAAAACTACGTATGTTCCTGGCCAACAGAATAAAGTGGCAGACTTTTTATCCAGAGCTCCAGTGGAAGGACAGGAAGAGGAAATCGTTGACAGTGAGAAGGTCCTGGAAATAAAAATCCCGGCCATGACCAGAGAGCAGTGGGATGGTCACATGGAACAGGACAATATCCTTCGAGAAGTGAAAACATGGGTAGTCAGAGGATGGCCTAACAAATGTGGAGGCTTGCCGGAGAACATACGACCCTATTGGAATGTACGCAACGAACTGTCAATTGAAGGAGAGTACCTTCTCAAAGCAGGCAGACTAGTTCCCCCGGAGGGGTTAAGGAAGCAAATTATTGACCTAACCCATGAAGGTCACCTGGGAAGGAGTCTGTGCAAGGCAAGATTAAGATCAGATTATTGGTTCCCAGGCATGGATTCAAGCATGGAAGAGAGAGTGAAAGAATGTTACGCGTGCGAAGTTAGCGACAAGTCAAAAAACACCAGGAGATCTCCACTTAGTCCGGTGGAGGTTCCAAAGTCCCCGTGGGACAAGTTGGGATTTGACATCACGGGCCCCATCAGGGCAAAGGGTCCGCAGCAATGGTACATTTTAGTGATCGTTGACTATTATTCTAACTGGGTCTCCCACAAATTTGTGACCAACATCAACACCAAGGCAATAGTTGAATTTCTGAGTGACACATTCTCAAAGGAAGGCATACCCTCAACATTGATCACAGACAACGGAGTTCAACTGGTGTCGGAGGAGATGAGAGAGTTCCTCAGGGACTTGTCCATAAAGCATATACGTACACCATTGTACTGCCCGAGAGCTAACGGCAAAGTAGAGAGAGCCAACCGTATGCTGAAGGAAAGTATCCAACTAGCAGTCAAGTCTGGGGGGAACATAGAAGCAGCATTGAGAGACATGCTCTGGTCATACCACACGACGCCTAGTCTATCCACGGGACACACACCCTTCGAACTGTTGAGAGGAAGGAGAGCGGGATCCAAACTGTCACCTAATTGGTTGAAGACCAAAGATCCGGTGGTGGTCGATCCAGAAGAGTTTAGTAGGAAGGTGGAAGCTAGGCAAAAGATGTACAAAGATTCCTATGACAACAAATGGGGCGCCAAAGAAAGAACATTTAGCAGAGGACAGAGAGTGTATATTCGCAAACCTGTGGCAACGGGAAGTAAGGAGGACAAGTTCTATGCTCCAGAAAAAATAAGGGAGGTCAAGAGAAACATTGTCATCATGGATGATGGGCGGAAGTGGAGCATGGATCGGGTGGCCACAGGACAGAGGGAGTCTGTCCAAGAGGGGCGCAGTGGGAATCTGGGAACGGGACCCAGAGCAAGGGGAACCCAAGAGGGAAGGGGGTGCAGACAACGTAATCCCCCCAGTTGGCACAAGGATTTCAGAAGGGTGTGATCTTTGTAGCAACTCAGCCCCATATTCCCACAGGGTCTGGTTTTTGGTTATCTTTTTGCTATTCATTTGTAACTGTCTATATTAAAGGGGGAAGATGTGTTATAACTTGCCACTTGGTAGGTTCCTTGTTGTCCCCCCCCTCCTCTTATCAGCATTTGGTACAGCCTAGAATGTTGGAGTGAAGGCAGCCTTGGAATGTTGACAGACTGCCTTCACAGATGTCATGACAGCCAGCTGCTTGGAGTGCCTGTTAATTTTGACTTAATAAAGTACTTTCTGAACTCATCTACCGGGTACTTACCTCAGTTGTATTGTCATTTCCTGGAAAGCAGTGACTGCCCTCTCAATTACAGCATGGCAGATCGATGTGGTTTGTCGGGCCTCAGCGGAACTCTGGATACGGGCTGACGCACGAGCCAGGAACAGGAGGTGTACCTCATTGCGCAGTGGGATGACTATCTGACTAAGTTGAAGTACCTGCTGGTCCTAGCTAAGTGACACCCAGAAAGTGATTGAGTCCCTGTTGAATACCACATTATGGCCCTCATTTATGGGGCCCCTTGCGCCGCCAGATCGTCACTTTTTGTGAGGTTCCCTTGTGCAGAAGACTGCGTGATATTTATCAGGCAGCACTAAGCTACGTTTTTTTGGCTTATTGCTGCCTGATAAATATCGTTCCCTTTAACACAGTTTTCTGTTTTAAAGGGGCGTGCAATGGGTGTTGCTGGGTGCGTTCCCAGCAACGTCCATGGCTTTTTGACACTGCCCCAGATTAACGAGAAATCGTAAATCTGAGGCAGCGCCAAAATCTTACACCTCCCCAGGGGAGGCTAAGGGAGGCACAACGAGGAGAAATATCTTTATTTCTCCTCGTTTTTCCTTTCTGCATTCTGCTTTCTGCAGCACACATAGAAAGAGGGAAAAGCCCTGTGTGATTATTTTTGTACAGGAAGGTTTCCCTTCCTGTACAAAAATAATCATCCCCGCAACGCAGGCACCCTTGCACCATCATACAAAGGTGCTTGCATTGGTGCACAGCATCCCATTGTGTGCCAGCGCAAGGGAAAGGGACAGGAATGCGCAGTATCTGATAGATACGACGCATTCCTGCCCTTTTCTTTTGCCGCAAGGCAGCCCAGCAGGAAGGCCTGCGGTGCTGCCCTACGGCATAACCTCATAAACGAGGCCCTATATATCCATATAAGGGCGGGGAGGAGGGATGACGTGCAGTGGGATGTAATGTTGGGCCTGGTTCTTTTGAATAGGTTGATTTACTGCCTGGCTACACTTGTTCCCCATTCATTTTATTCCCCTAGGCATGGGAGGAATCACTGTTACATAATATTGTACATGTTTGTTTCTTTGTATTCAGATTCTTGATCTTGCCGCTTGGCACTGATATATTAAATACTAAATTCAACTCTGCCTGCTGATTGTTGGAGCTGTATCTCGCTGTGCAGTCTTTTTCAATACAAATACTTTAAAAAAAAAGAATTGTCCTTAGACAAAATGCATCAATGAAAATAAGATTTATGTACCCACAAATATACTGTTCTAGCAGTTTTCTGTCGCTAGACCTAACATATTTTGTTTTCTTACAGTGCATATTGTTCCAGTCATCAATTTCTTTACAAGCGAAAAATTAATGAACTTTGTGATGAGGAGAAAAAATCACTCATTTGGCAACAAAGTTTTAAAGAACAACCCATCAGAAGTTGCAACGTGAAAATTAAGAAATCGGGAAACATGGTAGAAACTAATGCAATCAACAAAGTACTTCTCCATGTTGAATAAGTCTTGTGATGTCAAAGTCTCAGTTATAACTGATCAGGAAATGTTATTGGGGGCACAATCCCATCCCTGTTTTTTGTTCTGACTGAAAACCTCTGTACAGACATTGCAATAATGTTCATAGACGTTGCAAAATATTTGATGACTACAGTGGAAAACAAAGAAGTGCTCTGTTTTTGGGACACTCAGGTGCTTGAAATGTCAGACTCCAGGATGAACATATTGGTGCTTTTGTGATCTTTAGATCAATGCTACTATTCCAGTTATGCCTGGAAAGCCAGGGGATTTACTGTAATCA
This sequence comes from Triturus cristatus, assembly GCF_964204655.1. Taxonomy (NCBI): domain Eukaryota; kingdom Metazoa; phylum Chordata; class Amphibia; order Caudata; family Salamandridae; genus Triturus; species Triturus cristatus. The sequence goes on along the minus strand of NC_140592.1, from coordinate 240,781,614 downwards.
TGGGTTGGTTACTTATCTGCTAAACTGAAAAGGCATTGCTTCATCCATTGGTGATTGTATTTAAGGGGATGTTTAGGTATGGCTTTTGGGCAATGCATACATTATTATCAGAGTACCATAAAAAATCTTCATTTGATAGGTTTACCGATCATTTAAAGTATGTTTAAAAGGGGTGTAGCCCACACCCTTTATAATCTCCTGCAAGGGATTGCCCCCACCATCAGCTCAGTAAAGAACAACATGTCTTCTGCATCACCAGCCCTGACACCCACTATAAGACTCCCAGGTTGAAATGGTGCCATAACTTTATAGGTGTGGTGCAAAAATTTACTTTTTGAAACTCACACAACAAAATCTATAAAGGGAAATGCTTAATCCTTCGAGGTTTAAGTGGTGAAAGTGATACAGTTATCACTTAGATGATCACTTGTGTGATGGTCAACACAGTTCCAGGGTGTCAGAGCGCATTGGCCAGTGGGAAATATGCGTAATAGAATCCAGCCACCTGCCATGACCAATTCTAAAATCGATTAAATGTGTATTTAAAAGTTGAATTTCAGTCAACCCAAAATAAAATATTTGCATTGTAAACAACAAAATGCGAATATATATTTCAACTCTTCTGAATAAAATGTGGGTTAAATTGGTAGGTATTCAATGAATTGCCCATGCCCTTGTAGGTTGGTATCTTTCTAAGTGTGAAATGTGCTATAATTAGTTTCTCTAAATGTTATCCTCCACTTTATTTGCATTGGCATACTATGCATCAGTATTCCTTGAGAAGGAAGGGCTAGCCAATGTTTGCCAAGGAAGGGGTCATGCTGTGCCATTAGGAAGGGTCTGTTCATCCACAACAGATAATAAACTGTGAATTTAAAATGTGATTTTGAAAACTGTCATTAATGAAGTCACAGTGTATGTGTTAATGTCTTCATAAAATGTACAGCAGCGAGCCTTAAATATGCTCATTTATATGTTACTGTTATTTTAAATAGGGGTCCTCTAGGCATTATGTGATCCCATTTAAAATGTATAGATTATTTCTAGTGTGTGATTTGCCAAAGGAGATCAAAATGGGAAGAGTGTACGAGATAATCTTGTGGTTTCACATTGAAGAGTTTCCAGCATTTGGTTATGTTTGTATTAACAAACATTTAACCACCCACAAATAGTGTGCTGTTCTCCATGAAAGAGGAAAAGCGAGAGAGAAGAGGAAGCTGTCAGTGGAAAGGGGTCTGATCAATAGGATCGGGGGATCCGATTGATAAGAAGCAATGGCCCTCTGACACCCGGAGGGTGTCATGGTGAGCGGCTATTTGAGGGGAAGGCCAACTCCTCCCTGGGGTGCTTCAACAACAGAAGAACTACGACTGACTCCCTGACCTTAGACTATAAAGTGATTCAGTTCCACTAAAAATATAGGACATTTCAAGGCTATTCCTGGGCCCAACAATCCAGGTAACACCAACATTTGCAGCTGATCCAGGTATCCCCAAAAGAGGAACTGTTCTCTCAGAGCAGGGAGGGATCTTGAGGTTGCCATCATCACCAACAGCAGCAGAGATCCAGACCCTTCCATCTTTTTCTGCCGCTGTTCCCGTATAAACACTACTCTAGCCTACCCCTTAAGACACTACCTTCCTAGCACTGTCATTTCCTCTGGCACAGGCCTGCATTTTGGAGGTGAAGGTACTGCTGAACAAAGGGGTCATAGAGGATGTGCACAAGATTTTATTCTTGGCACCAAAGAATGACCCATCCTCAGCTTCTGCCATTTGAACCTCTTCGTTTGGCAGGACAAGTTCAAGATCTTGTCATTGAGCCAAGCACTCAATGCAGGGTTTGACTGGTGTCTCAGGACTTCCCGGGCGCCTTCTTTCATATTCCAATCCTTCCAACCCAGAGACATTACCTGAGGTTTACAATGGGATCCCACCACTATCAATTGACTCGTGTTTGTTCAGTTTACTGCCCCATCGTGTTTTCATGAAAGTTATGGAGGCCTCACTACAGATGTCCGCTGGGAACATCTTCAGTGCACAGTGACCCTCCCAACATGACTTGGGTTTTATATTAACACACAGCAATCTCCTCTTACTCCCACACATAGGCTTATCTTCACAAAGGTTATGCCTAACATAACCTGGAGGAAGCCCTTTCCTCCTCCTTCCCAGAGACAGTGGATATTCAAGAAATAATTTCAACATTTCTGATTCAAATACGGATCTTGGTTCTCCATGTACTTTGCCTGCTAGTTCTAACAACCTCATGCATCCTGTTAGTGCGACACGCTGATGATGGATGAGAGCCCTTCATTGGTGCCTGAGGAAGTAGTGTCTCCAATAACGGAGCCTCTCAGTTTGGGTGCAGTCAGTCCATCTGGATCTGCCCTGATAATTGTGTTCCTTCTACATTCTGGTGGGTTGTTCCTTCAGCCCTCTGTAGGACCAGGCAGCTGTGGTCACGGATGCCTCTTCGCCGGGCTGGGGTATCCATCAGGGCAACACAGCGGCATGGGTCATTTGATACATTTCGGAGCAGTGTCTGCGCATAAACACGTTGGCGCTTCAGCTGGTTTACCTTTCTCCCTTCCATTACAGGGAGCACAATTCACAATCTGTATGACAACACAGATACAACCCAATATATCAACGAACATGTATGCATATGGTATTTCTATAACTCAAACCTAGCCAAAAGGCAGCAGAGCGCTGTACATGGTTTAAGCCAATCATAAAGTCAACAACGGCAGAGCAAGCTGGGTTGTGAATGGTTAATGCATTGCAAAGCAGTGTTCTTTGGGTGAGTCTTCAGCTTCAATCCTGTGGTCTAGCATTTGAAGTCAAAGTCAAAGACCTAATCATAGAGGCCAGAAAACCCACAACAAAATCCATTTGTAGGGGGAACCGGAACACATTTGTTCAAAGGTGAGAGTCTGAACTCTTTTTTTATTACTGTCATACCTTTTTGCATACACAAATAACTGGAACATCAAAGCAAGGCATAGGTCTATCACATACCGCTTTAGAATTACCCATGCCAGGATTCCCAGAGTCGGTTCACAATACAGCTCTTTCATTCCCATGCTTTTCTAAACCCAACCTTATCTGGACCATTATATATTGTGAAAGCATACAGGAGGCAAGCCCACGAGGCTGTACGTTGTAACTCCTGCCTCCCAGTTTCTCCCTTCCTATGTTTTCAGGGACTGCTCTCCATCAGTGACTCAGAGTGACCCAGTATTTCCTGTGTCTTATTGTTTTTCACTTCACTCCAGCTCTAATTATTTAATCACAGTCCCAAGAATATTTTTTAATGTAAGTGAACAGCCTCTATTTTTTTAGACTAATCTTTTGGCCCTCGTGTATAGGTCCATTCCCATTTACCATGTATCATTAGTTGGGCAATCAGGATTGCCCCATTCACGTGCCTTCCCCCTCTTGGCCAACATCAAGCGAAGGACGCAAAGGATCAGCTTCTCTTTGGGTATGCCAGCATCCTTTCAGCTACCACGGGCTTATTTACAAGGTACAGAGGGATTGTAAATAAGCCCCCTAGTTTAGATTAGTGTGGCGCCATTAGCATTTCCATTTCCATTTCTCCTGGACCATTGAGAGTTTTACCAATGTCTCCCCGCTATGCCTGCATTGTGTTGCATCTCCATTTAGTGTGTATGATGATGATATCAATCTTTCTTCTACATTTCACAGTGAGATTGCATGGTGCTAATCCCATTTTGTAGCGCCTACTCATTATATATAGCAGGTTAGTTGTAGGAAGCTTTTATCACCACTTATCTTGGGTGCACCAAGGCCACCTTCCAGTCACTATCTTCCGCCTGGCCCAGGTTTGCTTCCCACCTGTGCCACAGGTCACTTAGCTTGCCAGTGGTAGTAGGTAGTAATGTTTTGTGGATGCACAATATGGCCTGCTTACAAAGCTGCCCTGTCAAATGTCTCCTTTAACGGGGGGCGGCCTCAGGCAGGGTCACCCTGTCGATGATATTTGAGGTAAGGACATGTTTAAGCGGGATGTATTTGTATGCCTGTGTTTTGACATTTTGTGTTCTTCCTGCATATGTGCAAATGTGTTCATGTCCTCAACACCCACCACGTCACTCCATTTAGAGATAGCAATAGGTCCCACTGCTGTGAACCACTTAATTGCACTATTTCTTTTAACAGTGTCCCTTTCTATGTGTTAAAATATTTGGACACCCAATGATATCTGTGGCTCTCCTCCATGTCTTTGACGCCCTCTAGTGGACGGTGACAGAGCTGCCTTGTCCCTCTCTATAAACAACGTGCAAGTCATTTTTTTCTCCTATTTTGCTCTTCTCTAATTTGATGGAAGTACAGCTATTAGTTAATATCCTCAATTATTTAAGGCCTGACGTTGGGTGCTCTAGTAACAGTGTTGGATGTTAGGGAGCCCCAACACCCCTTTCCTCCCAACAACAGCTGTAGTTACTAGATGTTTTTCTTAGGTGTGATTGAATTGCTTGAAGTCTTCAAAAAATGCTGCAGTACCTCAAGTCATTACTAAATGTTCCCCATGAGTCAAATAGAACAGCCTGAAAAGTATTTTACAAAGCTGCAGTATTTCAGGTGTTTACTTGATGTCCCTCGTGAGTCAGATCCAACCGCATAAACATTCTTCACAGAGCTGCAGTACCTTATGTTGTTACTAGAGGTCCCTCTCGAGTCAGATGCAGTTGCTCGAAATATCCTTCTCAGCACTGATGGGGTATTGCTTCAACACATAAATCTGCATATACACTTTTGCTACTTTAATGATTTGTGCCTGTTTCACGAAGGATAATAAATATGCCAAAACCAGTTTAGGATGATTAGTTAATTCGACAGAGTTTGCCATGAATGTTATTGACAGCTGTGATGGCATCCTAATTTACATAGGTATTATCAGTCGGTGGTAAATTTAAGTTCCTTCAAAGTTCTAACCATGGGGATCTAGTTTTTAGGTGAATCTCTACATGTATAGCATCATAATGCAGTCACTCAAACTGAAGGCAGCTAGTTCAGAAGTGGGCTGACCCTCTGTCCCATGCTGTGGTGGGAGAGAGTATATTTTGAGTGCCATTTGTAAAGACTAACAGACAAAGGGTTTAAATAAAAGCTCTGCGGTAGGCATGCATTTTTGCAATTATTGCAAAACGGGAGGCTGGTAAAACAGCAACAGCTGTCTTTAGACCAGACCTAAAAATGTTGCTCGATTCAAATGGCTTTGGATTCCATAGCACCCCTGAAAGAATATATTCACCTCGGTTTTCTCTGATACTTTGAATGAACCCAGTGGACTAAAGTTGGAAAAGAAACAAGACAATAGGACTTTCTAAAAGAAACCGACAGATTAATTGAAAGGACCTGCGTAGGCTACACATTTTCTTTTCTTTATCTTTTAAACAGGGGAGGCTCGGCTCCTCCATGTGGGTGGAGGAGCGTGGCCCCACTGCTTTCGCACACTGCGAGAAGCAGAAACATAAAATGGTATAAATACCATTTTATGTTTCTGCTTCTCGCACTGCGAGTAGGCAGAAGTCTTTGGTTGGGGGTGGGCGGCCCTGCTCCAGGGCAGGAGGAGTGGCTTGTCCACTGTTGGGGGAGCTAACTGTTTGGTCAGCCCCAGGGCCGACCAAACCAGTCATACACACTCTCCGTTTTCTCCATGTATGTAGGCTGCATGCAGCCTACATGGATAAAATGGCCTCCCCATAGACATCTGTGTGGTCGTCGTCCCAGGGAATCACAACGCTGCAGTGGCAGCGTTTTGATTGGCTTAGGGGAAGGGAGGGAGACTGCTTGCTTCCTGGAACTCAGAGCAGAGACAACGTGACAAGGGACCTTGCGCAGATAAGTTTTTAATTTTACCCCCCCCAGTGTGACCCTGTGAGAACCCCCCCATCCCACCCGCCTGCCAGTCATGCCGGCAGCGTCTGCTTTTAAACAGCTTGCTACACACATTTTGCGTTGTTTTGAAAAATTGAATGACTACTTAGTGAATAACATTGACTTCTCCTGTAAATTAGGATACAGACTCATGAAGAATGAAACATTCTATTCAAAACATTCAACGTCGACACATCAGAGACCTTGTTAAAAAGCAATACAAACAAATGAACAAACTAGCATTGTAGATGCAAAACATTAGCTATCAAGTCACTCATTGAAAGGTCCAAATATGAGATCCACATCTCACATCTAGCTACACTTACCTTTAGATACTGGGGTTTGCTAGTATTTATGGATATTGTATGAAAATCTACAACCTAAGAGGTGTTGCCACAATCCCAGGAGAAATCAATAGTGGTTTCAGATCTGTAACTATTGGTTCGAAAATCAAGCCCTTGAATGATATTCGCAAAAACGAGTAAATATTCCAGCCATTTCCTGCTGCAAAGCCAGTGTCCCCTATGCAAATACTGTTAATATAACATACTGGCCGCACAATGTATGTCCAGGTGCCATGCAGCCAGGGATCACTTTCATCCAAGACCACAAGAACTGCCTATAGGATCCTGCAGAAAATTGGCAAAGAAGTGAAGAGGAATTGAAAAACCCTTCGAAAACTTTGAAAGAGCTGGAATGAAGCTTCTGACAGTCAATGTTTTGTCACTACAACCAGAAATCACTTATTTCGGTGAATGTGAGTGAGCGATTGCTGAGCTCTGACAAGGTGAAGAATTGGCGTAAATTATTTCCTGGTGCCAGTCCCGTATTAATGCATATGCTGGTAATGGTTAAGCGACAAGCGGCTCTCTTTCTTAACAAGTGGTAGGGCGGGGGGAAGGTGTGAGGGTAGGGGGAATATAATAAATAAATAAATAACACTTACCTGATGCTGGCCGCCGTCTCGGGATTCTTCTGCTGGGGGTCCTAGCATAGTCCGCAGGCTCCTAGATGCCAATCAAGACGCTGCTCTCATATGAGCAGCACCGTGATTGGCCGGAGCCGGCTTGTTTAACGCTCGCTCAGGTCCTAGGAGCCTGTGCCTCTACTTCACCCAGCTGTACTACACAGCACGGTTGGAGAGAGAGCAAAGTGTGCATGGCGGTTTGGACGGCCTTCGACAGCCGGCCAAACCGTCACGTGCACTTTACAGTGTGCACTACTCCTAACCCTGCACTCCTCATGGCCCCGCCCAGACTTGGCTGCCTGCAGAAGAAAGAAAAATAAAGTGATAATGAACGTTTTTATTATCATTTAATTTTTCTCATTTCTGTCTGCTGCCTGGCACTCAGCGGGGGGTGGGGGGGGCAATGCTTCTCCGCCATAGTGGAGGAGCCGCCGCTGGCTTAAGCATTGGTTGAACAAGAGTTGTAACCAAGAGTCTAGGTGTGAATGAAAGAGCTCCATTTGACCTAAAGCGTACAGTATATTGGAACAATAGTTGAGGAACCATCCAGTTATGGGCATCTAGAAAGCGTCTTGATGTCCAGTGCAGCACACTGTTGCTGTCGCCTGAAAAATAATGAGCCTGTATCAATAGTATCTCATTTAAGCAGAAAATCCAGAACTTGTGGCCACATCTGTTACACTATAGAGCAATTTTAAGAACTTGCAAGAATGGCCACATAATATGTATTATAAGTATCTTTTTAATTAGAGGAGACACTGTTACATCATTGTGGTGTAATTAAGGCATGAAAGACAGCTGAGCAGGTTCCTCTTGCTTGCCACTTTACCAGCAAGATAAATATGTGCCTTCCATGTCTTAAACCTCATTAAATGTTATGCCTAAGTTGGATTTTGTTTGTATTGCCCTTAATTTTTTCTTGATACTATTTTGTAAAATGTCAATTATAATTGCTTTTGAAGCTGCGGTTGTCCCTGGGGTACAGGGCCCTGCAATATATGTGCCACTTGACAATAAAAATGTATTTAAATAAAAAAGAAATGTTATGCCTAATACTTATTCCCTTTTGCTGAAGTAACATAATTTAGCTATATTGCATCACCCCAGCCTGTCTGCTGCCTATACAGCCTTTCTCCTCATTTCCATTCAGTAGCACACCCCCATCTTTGGGAGTTTTACTTCACCACCATTGGGCTTTTACCCAGCCTCCTGAAAAATTCCTTTGTGCTTTATGTTCTCTTGACTCCTTTACTGACTTCATACTTACTTCTTTATAGCATCATAGTCTGTGACTAACCTGCGTACCCTGCACTTATCCCCGTTTCATCACCCATTCTTTTCGCTTCATGTCATGCCTCCTTTGTGTCATGACAGAGATATATGCACTGACCTACCTTGTTTGCCATCTTGGCTTGGGATCAAATATCACCATTACCCAAGCCAAGACATTTTCAATTGGGCTAGGGTTGGTGAGGCCTTTAACCGCAGTGCTGCTTCTTTTCATTTTATGTTCAAAATATTTTATTCATTTTCAAAGTGATGAACACAATGCAAAAAAAAAATACTGAAAAGGTACATAATACAAGAAGGTAGCAAAAAACGAAATATTCATATATAAATATACCTGTAAAAAATAAGTAATCACATAGTTATCACATAAAGAACTGAAAAGTAAGGAAACAAGAGCTACCCGCAGGCTTCCACCTGCGCCTCATCCCTGGTGGCCAGTGGTGGCCTTGGTTTGTATCCGCTCTACTGTGCCTTTCTCTGCCTGTCCGCTCCTCTTCTGTGCCCCCCTGCCCCCCGCTCGCCGTTCTGTTCTGTGCCACTTTTGATTCTGTACCCCATTTCATCCGCTGCTGCCCCCTTGTTTGATTCTGTGCCCCGTTTACTTCTACTGCTGCCCCCTTTTGATTCTGTGCCCCGTTTTCATCTGCTGCGGCCCCCTTTTTAGGTCTCGCCTGACCCAGCGCATGCGCTGGTCTGGCGAGACTTTTTGAGAGGGCTCCAAAAAAATGCTAGCAGGCCAGCCTAGAGGTACAGGGCACGTGCGCGGGCGCGCGCGCCGCGCTTGACTGCCAATAATTTCACTTTCACGGCCGCTTTGATGTTTGATCGCGCTCGCGATCACTTTCACGGCCGCTTGTTTTTTTCTGTTCCCTGTGTTGTTTTAATTTTGCCCAACATCGCGCATCTTGTCAACCAGCACTATTACCACCATGTTTTAGTGTGTAAATCTACAATTATAAGTAACCTTGTTTTATTAGTTTGCACATCTCCCTGGATTCATTGACTGCTTGGCCTGGGGTGCCTATATTGCGGTTAGTGTAGCTGGCGGTTTCTCCAGTGCTAGTATTCACTGTTTCCTGAAAGGCGCATTGCTTGATATTGCTCCGGAGGAATCGAATGATATATTTTCTAAAACTCCCAAAGTAGATTTTTGTTGCTATTCTGTGACCTTTTAAAGCGCAGTTCGTAACAAAGTCACAGTTCTGGTTTTCCTTGTGTGTTCTCGCAGTCCTTTGGCGGATGGCAACTCCTCCCTTGCTTTCCACCAGAGCATTTGTAAATAAACACTGCCCGTTTCTATTTGATCTGTGAAACTATAAACAGTGCATGAAATAAGTGCTGCTGATTAAGCTTTGCAGGGAGCTGGGGATGTCCCCGCACAAGAAACAAGCCTATTCCTCGCATATCTGCAGAAGTATGCAGAGCTTTGTGATCTTGTGCTCCGCTGTGCACACTGCATAGTGATAACATCCTCCCGCCCCCGTTCAGGACTCAGGTTTTCCCTCACACTCGGCTGGGAAGAACCTCGCCCCCCCCCCAACCAACGAAGGCACCTGTCATTCTTCGCACATTACTGGGGGATTACCTAAACTCACGGGTGCCTAGAGACTCCGCGCTCTGGGAGCTATTTATATTACCCTATGTCTCTGGGGCTGCTGCAATTTAATGTATCAAACAAAGCTGGGCAGGTGGCCTATACACATTTTGAGGGAAGACCACCTGTTCACGAAAGCCCCGCCCTTCAACCTCACTTTTTTTTGTTGCAAAGGACAGGCCTTGCAGAGCACTCGTGGTTTACACCTATTGTGAGATTTCCACTTTGCAGTTCTTCAGTAATAAATCCAATTAAAAGATATAATATCCTCAGGGAAACCATGCCCGCCAAACCTAAAATGGAACTGAACTGGTAAACACACTACTTAAAAAAACAACAAGATTTTGCAATGCAATAGGTCTAACATTTATGAGAATTTGATCTATTGGTATTGTAAATGACAATGCCTTTTATTTATGTGTTTTGAAAGCCTGCAAGTGGTGTGTAAACACACACTTTGTACTTATAGTGGTTGCTTACGAGAAGCGAGGCTGGCAGGAACTGCTCCTCTTTTACTGCCAGCCTCGCTTCTCGTAAGCAACCACTATAAGTACAAAGTGTGTGTTTACGCACCACTTGTTATTTATGTGTTTTGAAAACATGCAAGCAGTGTTTATAGTCCTTGCTTACAAGAAGCAAGGCTGGCAGTAAATGCGCTTCTTTTACTGCCATCCTTGCTTCTATTAGTACAAAGTGCGTATTTACACAACGTTTGCAAGTTTTCAAAACACATAAATAAAAGAAGTTGTCATTAACAATGCCAATAGCTCAAACTCTCGCAAATGCGAGACCTGTTGCATTGCAAATGCTTGTTGATTCTGTGCCCCGTTTTCTTGTACTGCTGCCCCCTTTGATTCTGTGCCCCATTTTCATCTGCCGCTGCCCCCTTGTTTGATTCTGTGCCCCGTTTTTCTTCTGGTGTTGCCCCGTTTGATTCTGTGCCCCTCTCGCTGACTCGCGACCCTTGACCTCTACCCCTGCCTTTCTCCTCCCCGCGGTCGCTCCGCTCCGCTCCCCGCCGCTGCTTCCCCTGCGGCCCGCCCCCTCCGCGCCCATTCGCTGCCCCTGCAACACACCTCCCGCCTCCCAGCTGCTCCTCCCTCCCCACCTCCCCATATATGGCGGCCGCTGCGCGGTGAGGAGAGCGACCCTTGACCTTCCTGGTAGGTCGCTCCCCCCCCGCTGCAGCTCCGCCTGCACCCCTGCTGAAGTGTCCTGATCGCCGCCGAAGTCGAGGCCCTCCACCACCCGCAGGCTTCCACCGACGCCTCATCCCTGGTGGCCAGTGGTGGCTTTGGTTTGTATCCGCTCTACTGTGCCTTTCTCTGCCTGTCCGCTCCTCTTCTGTGCCCCCCGCTCGCCATTCTGTTCTGTGCCCCTTTTGATTCTGTGCCATGTTTCATCTGCTGCTGCCCCCTTGTTTGATTGTGTGCCCTGTTTTCTTCTACTGCTGCCCCCTTTTGATTCTGTACCCCGTTTTCTTGTACTGCTGCCCCCTTTGATTCTGTTCTCCGTTTTCATCTGCCGCTGCCCCCTTGTTTGATTCTGTGCCCCGTTTTTCTTCTGCTGTTGCCCCGTTTCATTCTGTGTCCCTCTCGCTGACTCGCAACCCTTGACCTCTACCCCTGCCTTTCTCCTCCCCGCGGTCGCTCCGCTCCCCGGCCCCCATCCCCGCCGCTGCTTCCCCTGCGGCCCCTCCACGCCCATTCGCTGCCCCTGCAACACACCTCCCGCCTCCCAGCTGCTCCTCCCTCCCCACCTCCCCATATATGGCGGCCGCTGCGCTGTGAGGCGAGCGACCCTTGACGTTCCTGGTAGGTCGTTCCCCCCCCCGCTGCAGCTCCGCCTGCACCCCCGCTGAAGTGTCCTGATCTCCGCCGAAGTCGAAGCCCTCCACCACCCGTAGGCAAGCCCGTCTGCGCCCGTCCACGCCTGGACCGCGCCCAGCGCCAGAACCCCTGCTCCCCGCACCAGCCAGGAAATCCACCTCCGCTACGACGCCAACACCCTCGTCACTCTCAAACTCAGGAAGGACCCACACCTGCTGCAAGGCCGCCCCGAAGTGCACCCATGGTCCCTTCAACTGCAGCTTCTCATGCATCGAAGGAACCATGACGGAACCCAACCAGCTCAGATGCATCCTGATCAACACTCGCTCCGCACGCAAACACGCCGTCGAGCTCTGGGACCTACTCGACACCGTATCACCGGACGTCGCCTTCCTGACCGAGACGTGGATGAACAAAGCCTCCTCACCAGACATCGCCATAGCCATCCCCGATGGCTACAAGATCACCCGCAGAGACAGCACCAACGGGGCCGGAGGAGGAATCGCCATCGTCCACAAAAACACCATCAGGGTCTCAACAAACACCAACGACACCCTCAGCACCGCCGAACACATGCACTTCCAAATCCACACAGACCCCAAAACCACCCTAAGAGGCACCCTCGTCTACAGACCGCCAGGACCCCGGCCTCAATTCTGAGACTCCATCGCCGACCTCATCAGCACACACGCGCTGACCTCCACCGACTACATCCTCCTCGGAGACTTGAACTATCATCTGGAGAAAAACAATGACAACAACTCCTCCACCCTGATCGACAACCTCGGACTGAAACAGCTCGTCACGATGCCGACCCACATCGCCGGTCACACACTTGATGCCATCTTCTCCTCAAGCCCTCACGTCACCTTCAGCCATGCCTCCGAACTCACCTGGACCGACCACCACTGCATCCACTTCTCCTTCTGAAAACCCCCCACACACCACCGCACCCTACAGATCCCCCGCCGCTGCTGGGGCAAAGTCACCGAAGAACAACTACAGACAAGCCTCGCACTCAACCCTCCGACCAAACCCACCAACCCCGATGATGGTGCATTCACCCTCGAACGCTGGATGAACGACTGCGCCAACATCGTAGCCCTGCTGAAAAAAAACATCAACAGAGACACCAGCAAAAGAGCCAGCTGGTTCACTCCGGAACTCCTCGCCTCAAAGCGCACCTGCCGGAAATTGGAGAACATATGGCATAGCGACAAGACGCCGGACAGCCGCGCTGCCCACAAAGACGCCATCCGCAACCACCACCACCTCATCAGAACCGCCAAAAGGACCTCCTTCACAGACCGCCTTGACAACAACGCTCACAACAGCAAGGAGCTCTTCAACATCGTGAAGGAACTCTCCAACCCCAGCTCCTGCACCAACGACATCCCGCCATCGCAAGCCCTATGCCACTCCCTCGCCACCTTCTTTCACCCAAAAATCACCGGCATCCATGACAGTTTCAAACCCCGGACAACCCCTGTGGGCCTCGTCGCACCGGACTCACCGCACCCCATCGTCCACGACTCCCTGACAACCTGGGCCAACGTGAGCATCGAGGACACAATCAAGACCATGGGCACAATCTACTCCGGATCCCCGTCTGACCCTCTCCCACACCACATCTTCAACAAAGCCGGCAATTCCATCGCACCACACCTGCGCAACATCATCAACCTCTCCTTCGAGACCGCTACCTTCCCTGAGAACTGGAAGCATGCAGAGATCAACGCCCTACTGAAGAAACCCAAGACAGATCCGAGCGACCTCAAGAACTTCCGGCCCATCTTCCTGCTTCCTTTCCCAGCAAAGGTCATCAAGAAGATAGTTACCGTCCAGCTCACTCGTCACTCGAAGACAACAACATCCTGGACCCCTCCCAATCAGGATTCCGCAGCAACCACAGCACCGAAACCGCCCTCATCGCTGCCACAAACGACATCAGGATCCTTCTAGACAACGGCGAAACAGCGGCCCTCATCCTCCTGGATCTCTCCGCCGCCTTCGACACCGTCTGCCACCACACACTACGCATGCGCCTCCAAGACGCAGGGATCCGGGAGAAGGACCTGGACTGGACCACCTCCTTCCTCTCCGGCAGAACTCAGAGAGTCCGCCTCCACCCGTTCCGATCCGAGGCCTCCAAGATCATCTGCGGCGTCCCTCAGGGATCCTCCCTCAGCCCGACGCTATTCAACGTCTACATGGCACCACTAGCACGCACCGCCCGACAGCACGACCTCAACATAATCTCCTACGCCGACGACACGCAGCTGATCCTCTCCCTCACCAAGGACCCTCTCACCGCCAAATCCAACCTCCACCAGGGAATGATGGCAGTCGCAGACTGATTGAAGGAAAGCCGACTGAAGCTGAACTCAGACAAGACAGAGATCCTCATCCTCGAGTCCAACCCCTCAGCATGGGACGACTCCTGGTGGCCCACATCACTGGGGACCCCCCCGGCCCCGCACGCAACCTGGGAGTCATCCTCGACTCGAAACTCACCATGACCAAACAAGTCAACGCAGTCTCCTCCACCTGCTTCAACACACTCCGCATGCTCCGCAAGATCTACAGATGGATCCCGACAAACACGAGGAAAACAGTCACCCAGGCCCTAGTCAGCAGCAGACTTGACTACGGAAACGCCCTCTACGCTGGAGCCTCGTCCAAGCTCATCAACAGACTACAAAGAATCCAGAACGCCTCTGCACGCCTGATCCTCGATGCCCCGCGCCGCGACCACATCACCCTCCACCTGAGGAACCTGCACTGGCTCCCCGTCGACAGAAGGATCTCCTTCAAGCTCCTGATCCACGCACACAAGGCACTCCACAAAACTGGCACAGCCTACCTCAACAGCCGACTCTCCTTATACGTACCCAACAGGATACTCCGCTCCGCTGACCACGCCCTGGCCACGGCCCGCGCATCCATATAACCACTTCCGGGGGTAGATCCTTCTCCCACCGCGCCGCCAAGACCTGGAACACCCTCCCCCTCTACCTATGACAAACCGAAGACCTACTGACCTTCAGGCGACAACTCAAGACCTGGCTTTTCGACCAGTAGCAGCAGCACACCCCCCCCAGCGCCTTGAAACCCTTACGGGTAAGTAGCGCGCTTTACAAATTAACTGATTAATTGATTGATTGACTTCATGTATAAGGAACCATTTAAGATAAATGAACAACCCTTATATAACATCATTAACATTGACTATACAATGAAATCTAATCATCAACTGGTTTCTAAAACAATCGAAGAAAGGAGGTATTACTAGAAGAATCAGTAAAGAATAAATGGGCACCTACTATAGTAAAGGCGATCCAAGACCACCAGTTAGAAATGATAATAGAGATGTATTTTCCCAATTTTATGTAATTGATTTTGTAGCGGAGAATATCAGGAAGTCAAATAGTTGCAGTAAATAATGAATAGTAGGTCATTTATGAAACAAGTTAAGGGATTTACAGGTACTCAATTTTTTGTAATAATATTCCAAACATCCTTCAGGAAATCTGAAATAACACTACATTCAAATAATACATGGTTTAAAGAGCCATCAACTATTTTGCAATGCCAACATAATAGAGTATCTGAACGTCTGGCTTTAAATAATTTACATAGAGTCCATAAACAGTTGATTAAAATGTAAGTATTTGGTTGATATAAAGCTACAGGGAGCCAGCCACAAATGTTTGATAACCAGATAACCAGATTTATAAATAAAAAGTTTTAGGAAGTTTTTATTCTAAAAGATGCTAAGAAGAAGTAAATTATCTTCTCCAGTTTAGGTAATTTTTTGTAAAATTTAGAAATTGCATGTGAAGAGGCCTTAAAACCAGTTGAACACATTTCCGAATCAGAGATTGGAGCCTTAGTAAGAGTCACTGGAAAACAATTAAGTATGAAATTACATAAAAGTTCATATTTGTACATATCTGCCGATGATAAAAAAACATATGCTGTAATTCTGAAAAAGGTAAAAATACATCATTGTCACAAATATCATTTAAATAAAAAATACCTGTTCATGTTTTCCATAATTTAATGCTAGAGTCAAATTCTTTAAACCGTATCTGCTGATATTGTGCCAGAAAATCTCCCAAGTAGTAAACAAGTGGATCCATGGGGACCACAGGCGTGCCAGATGGAGTGATCGGTCTTCTGAAAATGTTATACATAGCATTCAGAAAACGTGACGGAATGTAGCCCGGAGTCGTAAACACCAGATACTCCTGCTCCTGCCTAGAAGGCATAGGCTGCAGTGGAGCTGGTGGTGGGAGAACTGGATCCGGTTCCGACTCTGAATCAAGACATCCAGGTGGAGTCGAGGCCCTTGGATTTGAGGGCGACGCCGGAGCAACATCTGAAGATGGAGTCAGAGACACATCACCTCGGCCTTCAAGAGTCTTCGGACCCGGGGACACTGACCTCGATGAGTCATCCCTCGAAGATCGACACCGGGAACCATGACACCGCTTCTTGTATTTTATTCTAAGTGGGGAGATTGAGACTTCGACCTCTGACGAGACCTGAGGCATCTTCTCTTCTCCTTTCTAGCCTCAGCCATAAAGAGCTTCACCTCCCTCTACTTCAACGCCATGGGATTCATCTTCTAACAAGAAGAACAGGAGTCAATGTTGTGGTCCGAACATAAACACCAAAGATAGTTGTCATGAGAATCTGTGATATACATCGGACCCTCATATTCCCTGCAAGGCTTGAATCCAGACTTCCTCGGCGGTGACATTCTTCCCTCGCAACAACATTGCTATTTCCTGGAAAAAATGTCGCAAGACTCCTAGTACTATGGAGAGCCTAGAAAAAATCTGTTACATGTTGAAGGCGCAGAAAAAAGGGTACTGACATCAGCACGCCAACGAGGGCTTCTTATGGTTCCGATAATGTCACTTGGATTCGCTTGCAGAGCCGTGGCATTATGACGTCCTCGTCGACATGGGAGAGCTGTAAAGAAAAGTTTCTGTGGAAAACTGGAGCATTGAGATATACAAAAGGTGAGGAATCCACAAGTAGATGTATCCATCTGAAATTATATTTTGTGACTTAGAGGGTGCTGTCGCTGCAAATCCATAGGCAAGCATGAAATACTACCAGGAAAATGTTGCTCTGGAACAGGAATAGTGGTGACAATCTAGCTCATTCAGTAACCCGAACTAGGACATTTCTTAAACTCATTTTATATATATATACATATATATATTTCCAAAATAAACTGATATTATATAGCTTTAATTATATAAAACATTTTTCACAGTGGACGCCAAGGTTCAGTGACGTAGGTTGAATGAGAAGCAGCTTGATCTGAAAGCTACTGCTCTCTGCGTTGGCTTAGAATAAAAGAAAACCATTGGATCAAACTCCTTCATTAAAGTGGCTTTAGACAATACCTTTTGTTTCCCCAAAAATTATGTAAAAAGTATATATGTAAATATACATACACAGAGAGGCTTTCAGTCAGCCCTCTTCAACCAATAATCTGTTACAATGTGATTCACATTTTGCTTCCATGCACCATAGCATACAAGATTTTGGAATGGGTCAACCCAATTCACTGATTAGTGATTAGGCACTGAGAGGCAGATTGACTTGTTTCTCAAGCAGCGCAGTGCAGGAGTCGCAAATGCTGCGCTGTGCCAGAAGGCGAGAGCAGGAGAGCACCGTATTTACAGAAAGATGTCACTCTCCTCCCCTCTCCCTAGTGCCAGACCTTTGCTCCTGTACAATGGTGTTCCCATGAGGCTAGCATAATTGTTGTACTGGAAGGGAACCCTACCAGTACAAAACACCATGCTTGGACTAACTTGAAACCTTTTTCCACTTTGTATGTGTGCTGTACAGTGCAGCACACATATTAAGTCGGAAGGGAAAGGAGCAATAAAAGCATTTCTCCTTGAGATTTGAAATGGGCGCTGTTTTCTCACACTAAACCTGGTCTACATTTTGAACTAATAGGAGGGGGTGGGCGCACACTGCCTCACACTCCAGCACTCAGTTTGTCCTGATGCATCATAATAAATGCAGTGCATGGTAACACTTTCTTCGGTGTCAGGCTTTAGTAAATAGGGTTAAGCATCAAAAACCTTGGGGGGTTACATAGGAACGCCCATGAACCACCCATGGTATGCCCCCTTGGTGCTAAGTAATGCAAAGGAGAGCTATGTGCTGCTTTGCGCTACTTTTCAGTGCTTTCCAGCGCTAAACAAGTTTAGCACTGGAAAGTAAGATGGTAAAAAAAAATGTAGTGTCGTTTTGCACCACTTTTGTGACTCAAATATCGGCGTTAAATCTTAGTAAATAGACCCTGTGAGTTGGGGTATTTTGCACAAGTGCACAGCAGCAAAAAAGGAGTCAATTTCAGTGCAAAGCTGGTGGGCCATTGTCTTCCTTAATTCGTTTATGTAAACTATTTTCTTTTTTTAAATGTATTTACTTTTACAGGGGCCGATAGCTCATCAGGCACTTCTGCTGGCCGGCTCTCACTGTTGCTTGTAGTGTACTGCATCCCAAGCAGGCACTCTTAGCAGCAGCCATCTTGGGATTGGCCTTGCAATACCCTTCTAAAATCTCTGTCTGTGCAGTGCAGGGTGGGCGTCCTATAATGGCTCGTGTTATATTTTCTGACAAAAAGCATTAAAGGATGGCTGCCCCTGCACTTGATATTTCAATACATGTTCGGCTATCTTAGGTTGGCTTTTGAAAATGTATAGATCGCCACCATTCTGTCTGTTCATACTCGAATAAACTGACTGCTATTTGAACAAAGTTTCTTATACTTTAGAAGAAACATGGAAAGAAAACAAGCACTGGCAAAGCTAATAGCGAGGCTGCCAAAGCCAGACCTATTGCCTTTGCCAATGCTTATTTTACTTTTCAATCAAAAATGTATATTTTAGTGTTCCAACACTCGTTACCTGCTCCTGCAAACATCCCCATCTTGAAGGAGCAGCCACCATCCTAGTCTCTGCAGGCTGAAATGGTTGAAGGTCAAGTTAAACCCAGCATTTCCTATATATTGCCTTAGTGTAGGTAGCAAAGGACATCAACGGCATCCAAGGCATGCCATCAGGCCTTGCAGGTCTTCCAGCTCAATGCTTCAGTTCTTAAGGGAAGGGTAACGAGTGTAGAGAAAAGAACTTGTGATATAGACGAACACATCGCAGGAAACTGGAGTCTACAATGAATTGAAGGAAGGGCTCAGGAAATTTCATAATAAAAATAGGATTTTGGGATTAATAAATCAGACGATGTTTCGAGGGAATGAAAAATAGGAAGAGAGATGTTGACTTCTATTACATTTTGAGCCCCTGAGCGGAGCCTTGAGGGATTCAAAGGTGATGACAGACCTTGACTCTGCCTATACTGTGGTAAAACAAGACAGAAAATAGTTTGTCAGGAAGTACGTAAAGGAAGAAGTATTGGCTTCCTATCCATACAGAGTTTTCCAAAGGAATGGTGAAGACGAGGAGACTGTGCTGGCCCAAGAGACTTGCTGAGGGACTTGACAGAAGCTATTGTAAGGATATTTGAACTACCTTTCCCCGACGCCCTGGGAAGCCCACAAGGTTCACTATATACTGTACATCCCTTCATATGGGCAAGTGATTATAGGAGCAGTGGGAAACATTTGAAAAATGTTCTGCCTCCTCCCTTCCTTCATCATTCGTATATTGGTATTGTAGCGCGCCAAAAGAGCGCGGTTAGCAGAACTAGTGGGATGGTTTTGTTTTCAATTCATTTTGTGGGAATTAGTGTAACACTTATGAAATATATTGTGTGGTTCAGTTTATTTCTGCAGCCTCTTTAACTACTTTCAGTTGTCTTTAGTGTTTGTGTATCTTATCATGGCCTCAGAATGGCCTTCTCATGTGTATGGCCAGAGGCCTCGGGGTGCTGTGGAGAGGTGGGCACTTTCAAGGGCCAGTAGTTGTCGCGGCTTGTGTTTGTGTGTATGAGGCCTCTAGTGGTCCTTGGCAGACTCCTTACAAGTATTAAGTAATCTGGCAGGTGTGGTCAATAAAGTTTGTGGCACAGTACATTCAGTGAACGGTTGCGTGCTGAAGAATAAAGACGTGCAAACCAGACCTCCGTGCGTGGCGTGGCCTGTTACATGCTCCCGGGCTGGGGAGGACGCTACAGTAGCGAGAGCTCAGTCACTGTACGAGTGCCGGAAGCTTTCTACCCTACGTTGCAGGTTCCGCGCAAGGTTCTCTTTTGAACTGATACTTCTTTTCAGACAAAGATCCATGCGCAACAAAATGCTAAAAATACAACAGAGGAATAACCTATACAGAACGCTCTTTCATTTCTCTGCTTAACACCTCCTGTAAAACACCTATCATTGACACAAGTATTGGTGGCAGCTCAACACCGTGTAGACACTACAAGAACTCACACCAAACTGCCCAAAAAAACTGGATAGGATTTTTGTTTCTCAGTTTAACCAGGACTTAGGAGAAATTGCCATGATGAAAAGGTGAGAATCACCACGAAGTACGTGTTGGCTGTTTGTGTCACCTCAAGATGATACCTACAGTCTTTTAAGTGAAAGAAAATCAGATTTGCTAGTTGATTTGTTACAGCATAACGTACTCCCTATGACTAAAGGATAAAAAAAACTGTTTAGAAAAAATTGAGATTGGAATCCTTTTGATAATAATGATGTTATATAGGTGTTTTCTCGCTTTTAATTGAATTGTTGGCATAATTAAATGGACCAAGCATTGGCAAAGCCAATATGTTTCACCTTTGCGAGACCTATTGGCATTGTCAATGTTTTTTCAAAACGTTGCACAGCAGTGCTGACTGCTCTGCAGCATGGCTCATAGCAAATAAAAACAAAACGATATGGCACAGCCAGCGTTGGCCAAATCATAGCACTTTGTTTGTTTGCTTTAAGTTCTGTTGCATAGTATCCCGTGCTGCTGTGCAACATCTTTAACCCCTTCGCCGCGGCAGGAATTCCACCGCGGCGCTGGGGGGGGTTTGGGGGCAGCGCGGTGGCGCTGTGCTCGTGACGGAACCGCTCCGTCACGAGCCACGGTTGAGCTGTGCTCATGACAGAGTGGTTCCGTCACGACTCCGCCCACTGCGCTAATCGCCCGCACAAGCGGGGAATTAGCGCCGCGTGGGCGGAGCGCCCGCCATCGGCCGTAGCATGACGGAACCACTCCGTCATGAGCACAGCGCAACCATGGCTCATGACGGAGTGGTTCCGTCATGAGCGGGGAAGGGGTTAAAAACATTAACAAAGACAAACAACTCTGCAGGAAGTATTTGGCTTTGTTAATCTATTTTAAAGATGTTGCATAGCAGTTCTGGCTGCTCTGCAATATGACTCACAGAAAATAAAAACAAAGCACTATGGCACAGCCAGCCTTGCCCGCACCATAACACTCTGACATGTTGCACAGCAGCCCGTGCCTCTGTGCAGTATGCCTTAAAACAGCACTGGGGGTTGGTGGGTGGCAAGCATCCCTCTCCTATGGAGAGAGGATGAGGCATTATGGTCAGAGCTGCCGACTGTGAAACCTGGGAACCAGGTTTGGTATAGGCATCAGATCAACATCCTGTGATTCTGGGCAAATCACAATCTCCCAGTGCCTGAAAAAGCAAAAACGAATGTGTCCTTGTGTAATAAAACAAAAAACAAATGTGCCCTTGCGTGATGTAACTGGCGCTCCGGCAAAGTGCTCCAATAACTTCAGGTCAAGTTCGCGTTATATAATCCTTGGGGGGGAAAAAAAGCAACAAGGAGGAGGGTGGGAAACAAAGGCGGCAGCGTGAGTAGGTTAAAGACAAGGACAGTGGGACGGGAGGAGATGGTGGCAAAAAGTAATAACAAATAATAACCTGAAGGAGCCTGTGGCCAGTGAAAGGACACTGGTTACAGGAAGCAGTACTTGGTTCATGCGCCACGGCAGGGAAGACGACTGTAGCCCAGGACAAAGCTGTGGGTGAGGTGGAGAGCCAACCAATGGGAAACAAGATTGATGTGGGAGCAAAGCAATTGTAAGTAAAGATAAGTGATAGGCATGCTCTAAACCCCTTTTAAGCATTTTTTAAAATCAATTTAGCGTACGCTGACCGTGCCTGCGTGCAATAAGCGAAAACTAAAAATCATGCAAAATGACATAGTAATGTGTTTTTTGACTACAAGGCTCTTCATAAAACATAATAAATGAGGGTACAATAGTATGACATACGCAATAGAGTAGGCTGGTTTTTCTAGGTATATCCGACCAGATGGGTTAGCAATCTTTGCAGGGCCACGAGTGTATACCTAATGGTAGTACTTAGTATTTTCCCACAAAAAACATATTGTGTATTTATATGCTTCTTTCAGACACTTCTAATGCCATTCCTGTCTCAACTCTGGTACCACCTGATGCCATTTTCACTCTTTCAGAACTACATGCATCCATAATCTTATCTGCCGGTCTACTGTCTCTCTCTACTACACTCCCTCGTTTTGTCTGTTCTCTGGAGCACTCTCTTGCAGCACTAAGTTGACCCTTGCACTCTAAGGGATCTATTTTGGGCTGAGATTTACATTTTGTTTAAATGAAATTGATTCTTCCCCATTAGTGTGCTACCGCCGCTGCCCTCACTACCACACCTAGGTCTGTAGGCCCTGGTCTAAATTAATTCTGCCGGGTGCTGCATTAGTCAACATCCATTTGTTTTCTTCTCCTACTAATTTTATTTAACCTTCTTATTATTTGACAGATACCCTCCCGATCACTTCCATCATTCTTTGGCAATCTGGACCCCCTGCTCAGAACTCTGCTTCCCATCTAATCTTCTTTACCTCTCCTTGGCATTTTAACTAAGGGTGTTCAAACCAACATGTTACTTAACAGCTGAAAATCCTGTCTGTTGGATATTCTAACTGCAGATTCCTCACCTTAGACTATCTCTCAAGCGCCAGACTGGATTTGGAAAAAGTTTGTAGCCGTGCTCCCGCAACCCTTTGGTGGTCATGCGGCTCCACACTGTCTCCATACTGTCTCCATACTGCCCCAGAAGTGAGGCGGAACAGCAGCATATAAGTGCCAACCCTGCACCCTGGTGGCGGTTTCTTGCCCTCCACTTCTCCACACTCCCAGACATGGAGCCTGAACAATTATTGGTAAAAGTGTGCCGATCAGGAACTGGGACCTTTTTAGATGTTAAAGAGAGGTCACTCCACAGAACGAGGAGGGAAGTGGGGAATGTATATTTTGAGCATCCACAGAAAGAGAATGTGAAGGTAAGCACCATGATACTTACAACCACAGATTCCTCACCATAGTATGTACTAAAGCAATACCTCACCCTCATGGGGGTCTGTGGAGTGGATTCAGACCAAAAAGTCTTGCCGAACAAAGCGAGCAAAATGTCCATCACAAACCTGGCAGTTAAGTAAGTAGTGCTCCATGACTATGTGCACTGATGCCTAGGTTGCTGCCTGGCAGATGTCAAAGACCGGCACTCCTCTGCCCCCGACAACACTATTGTAGCAGCAGTGACCCTTTTGGAATGAGTTCTCAGGCATTCTAGGGACTGCTCTGTGGCAAGTGCACAGCAGATCTTAATTTAGAGGACTTTCTACCTCCGCAAGGTCTTCTGCACAACCTTCACTTTCTTTGCTCCAGAGAACCCTACAAAAAGTTGACTGTCTAGTTGCTGGTCCTTAGTACAATCTATGAATAACCTCAAACCCTCTAGGGGTTTACCTGATGGAGCCTCTTCCTCCACTATTGAGGGGTGAGGAAGAGCAAAGAACGCCGGTAGAGTTATGGGTTGCCCAATAAGGAAAAGAGTCTTGAACAATTTATCAAGAAACAACATAGTTTAAGGAGGTGCCATTAACAGTGCCTGCAGTTCACTCACACAATGACCCCATGTAGCCGCAAAGAGGAAAATAGTCTTCAGGGTGAGGAGAAACAGTGGGCAACTGGTCACATCCAATCAAGGAGGGAAACAGCAAGTTGAACCTTTAATGAACTATATCACAATGAGTGATATAAGCAAAGGCAGTTGGTCAAGCATACATTGAAAGGCCAAAAGGGCAAACAAGTACCTTTTTACAATGCAAGACTTTGTTGGGCTAAAGACAAACAAAAGGAAGCCCAACAGCATTTCATATAGGGGGTCACTGTCCTGGACAACTCACAAGTATACAAACTTGTCTTGATGCCCAGCATAGACTGATTTTGTGGCGGGGAATCTGGTGATGAAGATGACATCTACCATTTCATGCAGAAGATCGAAAGCAGTTAACTGTCACTGCTCAACAACCACCCAAAGAGGTGTATGTTGCGCAGATTCAGGTAAGGACTCTGCCCGGCTACTGGGACAGGAGGTCCTCTCGAAGTAGTAGCCTGATCGCAGGACAGATTTTCATGTTCAGGAGCTCGAGGTACCACACTCTCCAGGCCCAATCCGAAGCCACCATGATGGCTTGGGCCAGTCATTTTTTATCCTCTTCAAAAGCTGTTGCAGGAGATTTAGCGCCAGGAATACATACAGGAGTCCTTTGTTCCAATCCAGCCAGGGTGGTTCTCATAATGAATGTTCTGGCTGAAACTCCAACACACAAAATCGTTGACCGTGCATGTTCTGATCAGTTTGTGCTCTCTTGAATTCAGGGACCATTCCAGGGACACAGCCATGTTTTTGAAGACCAGAAAGATGCCCTGGTTCTCTAGCCACTTCCATAGGCCCAAAGCCTCCTGGCACTGGACCACAACTCCTTCCTGCTTGTTGCTTTAGCGCATGGCGATGGGGTTGTCCTTAGGAATTTGTTCCAGCTTCCCCCTCATTGCAAGCAAGAAGGCCTTCATGGGCAGGCAAATGGCCTGTAGCTCCAGTAGGTTGAAGTGGAGCCAGCCCTTCACTGGAGAACAGAGCTCTATGATCTCAACCTCCCCCAAGTAACACCCAACCCAGCAGCAATGCATCCATCACCACTGCCACTTCTGGGCAGGTACTACAGAGAAGCCTGCAACAGGAAACAGTGTGGCCTGTCAGCCACCACTGCAGATCCAAAGCAATTTCCTCTGAGACCTTGGTGTTGGAAAGGTGTTCCCAATGCTGGGCCCACTGGGATTTCAGGTTCCACTGTGTCACGCGGTGCGTATGACAAGAAGGATAAACAAACCTAAAAGGCCAAGAATCCTCAGAGCTACCCTTATCTGGATCCAGGACCGAGCCTGAAATATCAGGATTATAGCCTGAATGTCTTGGACTCTCTGCTGTGGGAATAGGCCCTGAATCACACTATTGGCAAGATCATAGCAGTGCGCACTCTAGGGCCACCACTCTCACACTCATATCTGGTTCACTGCTGGTCTGGCAGACTTCGTACCTTGGGAAAAAGTGCACAGTCAAAGGAGAAATGAACAATTGTGGTTATAATATCAAAATGTATAGTTATGAAGTCTGTTGAAGCCGGGTCTGGTGGCTCAGTGGACTAATGCATCCACTGTAGGGGACTGTGTTCAACCTCATGGTCACAGGTTGAAATCCCAGCAGGTCCACTCAGCCTTTCATCCATCTGAGGTCGATAAAATGAGTACCGTTGGGTAACAATAAACATCTGTTATTCAGCACCAAGATACCCCGTTAGGGGTGAACGTGAACTTTACAAATACTTATGTTGTGTTTACAAATACTTATTTTATGTATCTGAGGCCCTGTGTTAATTTTAGAAATGCGAAGAATTTTTTCATTGTGATATAAATTCTTTTTAACCCATCTTTATTAGTTTTCTCAGTGATTGGTAAGATCAATCTCCAGGTTTCTTGACGGATGATTCATCGGGCAGGACACAATTCCCAGGCTACCCGGTGCTCCTCCCACTGTGCTGATTCACCAGGCAAGGTTGAGAAAAAAAGCGAGCCTCACCCGAGCATACCTGCTCATTATTCAGGAAGTCTGGAGCAGAAGGGAGTCTTTCGGCCTTGTGCTTTTCAGTGACTTGGTCTGGCGTGTTTCCAAGGCACTTCTACTCCAGGAGATTTTTGTTATTGGCTTCTTGTCAAGACTACAGTGGCATCCATTTGGATTTCTCATGTCTCAGGTGGTAAAGGACTAGATGTCCATTTGATTTGCTATCAAAAGAAAGTCTAAAATGTAAATGCTTGACAAAACCAGGACGAAACTTTACTAAACTGTGTGGTAAAGGCGTAAATTAAACAGGCTAATAATTTATGCTATAATCAATTAGTAACAGATAGGTGGGGGCTTGAGAGATGTAGGGGGATGTTCTCAAGAACGTGTGTAACTACCGCAAAAGTAGTTTAACACAACTCTTCACAGTCTATCGCGGGAAATTAACATCGTGTTAACGTGGTATTCTCAACACGGCGGCACCATGCGATAGACCCACCACATCGCGTCAAATGAACGCGTTAATGCGACGCCGCAAAAATGCAAAACACCAACTCTAAAAAAGCGTCGATGACGCAAATCGCGATACAAAAATCAGCAAAAACCAGCCACAGGCCTGCAATCCCCACGCGACATGTGGGAAAAGGCACTACAAAAGTTGGGAAAAAAAACACATACAAAATCCAGACAACAGCGAAGCACAATGGAGTCAGCCGGAGCAAGTGCAGAGGACAACCAGAACCCCACAAGCCCCCCAGAGGACCAGCCTGGGACCTCGGGGTCAGGGAAGGGCAAGGACAAGAAGAGTAGGAAGAAAAGGTTCAGTCCGCAGGAAAACAGCATCCTGATAACGGAGGTGATAGAACACCATCAACTAGCGTTCGTCACCTCCACTGTGTCACTGTGAACTAAAAATGGAATATGGCAGACCATCATGGACAAGGTGAATTAAGTCGGAGTGCTGAAGAGGACAATGGAAGAGGTCAAGAGGCGCTGGAATGATGTAAAGCGCAAAACCAAGCAGAAACTCGCAAACAACCGGAAGGCAGCAATGCAGACTGGAGGTGGGAGCTCTGCGCCACAGGAGGAGCTGGACAACATGGAGGAAATGGTGTCCACAGTCATCAGTGGGGAGACGGTGGCAGGAGTTGGGGGACCGGACACTGCTCAACATGACCGGACACAACAGCAACAGGGTGAGTAACGACCAAGGACTGGGGAACGGGGGGAGATGGGCACAATGGCACACATGCACAAGTAAGCATAGCACATCTGCGGACAAACCATGCCCCAGACCCCCAACTCCCACCAAGAGACCAATGCACCCAACTATGCAACATCACAGCACGGTATAAGCACAGAAGTCAGAGGCACACTGCATGTAAGGGATAAGGGGCAGCCAAATCAGAGCTGCAGAGGCGACTCCCCCAAAATTGGGCACACACATATCACATGCAGAGCACATCAACATTGACAACGATGTGGCTCAATCCGCAACACGTCCACAACAGAACAGAGGACACAACTGGTGCCACTTGTGAGCCGGAACTGGCCAATCACATGTGGCATCGCAGGGAAAAGTGAGTTGACAATGTACAAGTACAAACACACATCCGTGATGTTGTCAAAATGTCCACTGTCCCGCATCAAATAGGCCGCTCCCCACAAACAGTCACAATGTACACTGTCATGCAGTCTGAAAGTAAACATGTACAATGTGTCAACATACATGTCAACACAATGTTAAACTGCATCTCCCCTTCACATTGCAGAGGGAGAAACAACACCTCCTGCAGAGCCGTCCCAACCTCTCTTCTTTGAAGACGAAGAGGACCACCACACCTTCGACTCCGATGACCTCCAACAGCTCGTGGACAGCCTCCGCAGCCCACTTCCATTAGCAGGGCAGCACAGCTGCTACGAGGAGAAGCCACCCCCTGCACAGGACACACAGCATGCAGCACCCACCACCACGGCTGCCTCCCAGGATCCCAACGACGCACACATGGCCTTCCAACTCCGTGTGTTGGGGTGCCAAGAGAAGCTGGCTGAACAGGTGCAGGTGGGGTTCGACCGCATGGCAGCCAAACTAGACGCCATACATGGGTGTCTAAGTCCCATCAGGGACCACTCACAGTCCCTAACGGACACCGACAGTCCGCTCCATGCCCTCCAACGAACCATGGCTGACATCGCCAGAGTCCTGACTCAGAGACCAGAACGACTGTCCAGTCAGAGTGGCTCCAGCGAGCTCGCCCGGGAGTTGAGACTCATGCAGAGGCTCATGGAGGACAGGGAGCGGACGCAGGCGGAAAGGGCGGCTGCCACGACTGCACACCAGCGACAGGTAGCTGGGTCCCTCAATGCCCTAAAGACCATCCTCGTGGCATTGCTGCCACGAGGCCTGGCGCTGATGCATGCTGCTGCTACCACTCCATCCAAGTCTCCGGACCCTGATATGTCAGTGCCACACAGTGCGGGAGACAGAACAACACCACCCACATGTGAGGCACCTGAAACAGCAGAGGACGAAGATGCGGATGAATCTGCCCTCGTGGTCAGAAGGAAGCGGTAGCATTCATCTCCACCATATGGCCTGTTTCTGCTTGGTTCTGCCCTCTGCATCATCACCTTCCACTGTCCCCCGATGCACTCTGTGACACTCACCTTGGACCTCGACATGCACTGCCATATTCTGTTTGGTCACCAATGACACAGCTATCAGACTGTGGACTGACCTCCTCCTCTTCTGATGTACTTGTCCTTCCCTGAAGGACTCTGGCTGGCCCTCCACTGGCTATCAATGTAAGTGGGGTTTGCATGGCCCTGTGCTGCACCAGCTACGACACTCCATTGAATGTGCATTAAACATTCATTGTCACACCGATATGTCATGTCTATGATCTTGCAAGTGAGGATGTATGGATGAATGTAGGGTTAGTGATTCCCCCTTATGTCCATGTTGCTCATGTTGTGGGACCTGGGTCACAGGGTTACACATTGCCGATTGCGTTCCGGGTGGCGCCAACACTAGAACGGAGACACGCGCATTAGTCACTTCCTTATCCAGCCCAGAACGGAAGCATGCCTAGTGCCCCAGGGTCATTGTTCACACCCTTACGGTGGACTGGCATATGCCAGGCTAGCCCACTCGGCTTACGCTCACAGGGGGGGACAACGCTACATGTCCCAGGTCTTCCCTGTAGGGATCTGCTGCTCACAGGTCTAGTTGTCAGCATGCCACAGCCACTCCCTCACGGCTGGTTCACATCCACACCACACCCATTCAGCACCGGCGTCACAGGACATGTGACCCTGCCAATAAAAAGGGCCTGGCGCAGGTGCTGGACTCCATTTCCACTCTGTAACTGGGTTTCTCCATGTGGCTATTATTTCTGCCTGAGGGCCTAGGGCCCGGGCTCATCACATTACCCGGTGCCGGGGGTGACATGATGGCGTCCGCACCACAGGACTCAATCATAAAGGGTCCATGGCTTGCGGTGCACAGACTTGGTGGCACCGGATACACTGCGGCAGGCACAGGCACACAGCCATGGGACGGTGTCTTTGGGTGCGCTGAGGTAGGGGCACCTAAAGTGCTGAGCAGGTGTGCAGCCTGCGATGATGCGCCGTCCAGGCGATCCGGAATGGTGGCATTAGTGGACCGCAGTGTAGGCCTGAGCCAGTGGGCAGTGTGGGCCTACTGACACGTGGCGTCGCCTCGCAGTTCACAGAGTTAGTGGCACCTCTAGTCTAGTGCTGGGCAGGTGTGCAGCCTTCGATGAGGCCGGGTGCACTGATATGTTCTCTGTCATAGCGAAATCAAGACCCAGAATCAAGTGTGTGACCTGGTGGCCCATGGTGCGGGGCTGCATGATGTGGAGGGTGCCATGGTTGCGGGCCCCGGGCTTGGGGCTCCCAGCGGCACGTGGTGGGCTCTCTTGGAGACACGCAGGTGGCGTAAGGTGAGCAGGGAGGCCTGGTTGCGCAGGGGCGGACAATCTCGACTGGGCGGTGGGAGGGGCTGGGGTACAGCAGCCTGTGTGCGCAGGGGTGGGCAAGCGTGGATGGCGTGTGCTACTGTATGGACTCTGCTAATCATGCCTCTGGCAACTGTTTCAGATGAGGGACCTGGGGGACTGCAGTGTGTTGGCATGTGGTTGGAGACACACCGGTGGCTGCAGGTGAGAAGTGAGGCCTGGGTCTGAAGTGTCAGCACTCTCTCTCACTCTCTTTCTCTCTCTTTCTCTCTCTCCCTCTCTTTCTCTCTCCCCCTCTTCCCCTCTCTCTCTCTTTCGCTCTCTTAGTCTGTACTTTGATGGGCGCATGACACACCTTCTTATCTGTATTTCTATCTTGCAGGTTATGACTTACAGAATGCCCAGAGAAGACCCGCCGTGCCTCTTCAAGATTGTTGTTTGTTTCTTAATCTGTAATAAAGTTTTTATTTGAATTATATAATTTGAATGTATGATTTCCATTTTTCTGGCCGCACCTTTATGTTCGGTGTTGTGATTGTGCGACTTCAGGTGATTTGTTTGGTTCATGGTTTCGTGGTGTTGATGTGCATTCTCTTTGTCCAAAGGGAGGGGGGTGGCAGGTGGTGGGGGCCTGGGGGTGGTGGCGGTGGGTGTTGTTGCCCTATTGGGGCTCCGGGTTGCATGTTCAGTTGCTCGGGGGCAACTGTTGTTCTTCATGTTTGGCTATGGGCTGTGCTCCCTTGACTGCTGCCGGTTGTTGTCCAACTTTACACTAGGTCAGAGCAGGTGTTAGTTTCCTGCTGCTAATGCGCCTTATCGCCTGTTTTGGGATCTTTTCGCTGATCTGGCTGGTCATTGAGAATGTTGCGGAGCGGTGTTGTCGCGGCTTTTTGCTCAGGAACGCCTACTCTGCATCTCATTAGCGATAGTTGCCGGGGTCATCCGTGGCGATGTTTTTTGAGGATGCTATCGCTGGAAAACTGGTGATATCGGCTGTTAGCACCAGCTTGTGAATGGGCCGATAAATTTATTGTGAATTTGGCTGCGCTAAAGTGCTGATAACTGGGCGATAGTTCCTTGAGAATATGCCCCGTAGTTTTAAAAATAAATCCTTGTTTTAATTCAGATATTCCCCACTGTTCCTTCCCCCAACAACCCTTTCCCTCACCTAGCCATTCCAACATTCTGTGTTAAAAAGACAGTCCGAGTTGGTGGGGCCTGGAGGCGAACCCCAAAGATCTTCATGCAATCTCCAAGGAAAGGACATTGCTGACAACTATATCCAGGATCACTTCAATGAACGGAAGCCTCTGAGATGCAGTCAGCTAGGACACCAGCAAGTTTAGGGTGAAACCCAACAACCTTAAAAATTCTGCCATTTTCCAGCCAATGATATGGGTACAAAAATACAGAAACTCCTAATTTTTTAACATGGGCAGTGACCACCACCATCACTTTCGTAAAAAGACCCATAGAGTGCTGGTGAGACAGAAGGATGCAAAAAGAACAATTGATGGACAGAATGCTACATAATGTGAAACATTCCATGGACTGGAATCCAGCATCCTGGTACCAGTTTCGGGGCATCACTCCACATCAGCTAGGCTAGCTTGACTGCAGTGGCATGGAGAGCACGGGACCCACATCTGGGCATACCCATCTCACTCGGGATGACAATTGCAAAAAGAGCAATTGATGGACAGAATGCTGCACAAGGTAAAACATTCACCCCAGTACAGAGATCAGGACCTAAATCCACCGTTTTGTTTCTCTACCCATGCCATTCAGTTCAGACCCAGCCATATGCAAATCAGTCTTGCCCCTGTTACCCATGGGAACAGTCCTGACCAAACTGCAAGGCCATGTCCTCTCTGGACTGGAATCAAGCATCCTGGGACCGGTTTCGGGGCAGAGATCTCATCTGCGAAAATATAATTCCCATTATATCCTATGGAATTTATATTTCGCCCCAGTTGTGACAGTGTAACCTGTAGGCCAAAATCTAAATTAAACCCTCAGACTTAGCAGAGGACTTTCAGCAGGAAGTGGAATTGTCACGGGAACAGACCAGTGTCCGGGGCCAGGTTTTGGAATAGAATCTATGTGAACCCCGGTACTTCTTCTTGTGTTCAGCGACGTACAGCTTTGCCTAACCATCTCAAATCGCCTTCGGATGCATTCTGGTGACCTGGTCACTTCACTCTGACTCATGTTATGAGCCCAGGCTCCAAAGGCACACCTCGTGCAGGTTCACTTGCACATCTGCTTCCTGCAGTTGCAGCACAGCTCGAATCCTGTCATCTTCGATGGGGACACTGTTCCCTAGCCCACTTTGGAAAATT
Organism: Triturus cristatus; assembly: GCF_964204655.1. NCBI lineage: Eukaryota > Metazoa > Chordata > Amphibia > Caudata > Salamandridae > Triturus > Triturus cristatus. Next base: position 240,749,798 of record NC_140592.1, on the reverse strand, counting down.
TTGGAGTCATCTGAAAACTGACAATGCAGGAGCGGAGCTCCTGAACTGCATCGGAAGGACCAGAAAGAGAGGAACTGGTGTTAGTGCTCAGGAGTGGCATTTATATGCAGCACCGTTCCATCACTTCCAGGGTAGTAAGGAGTCAGCGCAGAACCACACAATGACACCTGACGTCATGCAGGAGCACGGCTTCGAAAAATCGCTTAATACAGTCTGGTACCTGGAAGATATTCTAAGGTGAGAAATCCGTGGTTAAAAGTATTTATCAGAATGCATATTTTTTCCTGAAATTTTGTGTAATTTAATGAAATTTTCACAAAACTACACTATTATTTCATGTAACTTTTTTCACAAAACCATATACCTTGTGTATAAAATTCATTTGAGATACTGACAGGAGACTGGTTTGAGAAAAAATACCCCTTGGCAAGACGTTTTCTACGAGAACGAGCCTCCTGCTGACATAATTTACTTGCACAGTTCAGCATTCTGCGTAACATATTTTAAATTTCGCACAGGCTGAAAAGCCTTTAACTTATATTTTCAGGGCACCTACACCACTTTTCCCTTTCAATCCCATTTACATTCTTGCAGCACCTCCCTGCCACACTTCTGATTCATATTTCAACCTATAAAAGAAAACACAAACACTCTGGGTAGCAAATAGAAGAGGTTTAACATTCGTTTAATGCCAAAATAGCCAGCAAATATTCAAAATAAACACAGCAATCAGTGTTTCAATGGACCAGGGCCTCACCCTCAATCAGGTGGAGCATGTAATGCTAAAATCCACACATTTTGGTGCTACATATATACAGTTTTATCTCAGTGAAGGCGAATGGGAGCAAAAACACATGATAAAAACAAAACCTGCAGGTAGGCACTAATGAGCAGGCGCCAGGCTCTTCTCGTAAGAAGAATGCAAGAGGGTGATTGGCAGAATGCTGATAGTGGGTATGACGTACCCAAAGTAACAGACCTCATCCCATTCTTGAGAAATCAAGAAATAGGCTTTCATCCCACACATGAAATGATCATATCCCTCTTGATATCAACACTTGTCAAGCACCATGCCAGTGGGAAGAATGCATTCCTAGGGAGTGATTGATAAAGTTTAGTCTCTAAAACAATATAACATTCACTGTGGCCCACAAAGATACTCTGGTTGCCTGTTTTGTGATGGTCACAAACCAACCCCCGTTCTGACAAGGCAAGATGAGTCACATCATGTTTGTAAAGACCTTGGGGATATTCCAGCACAATCAGGCAGCCGGTGTCCATGAGAGGACAGATAAAGTCAAGGTTTGTTTTTGCTGAGGGAGACTCCGATCAAAGGCACACTTCCCCCAAAATCAACGGGCTAGTGAGTGTAGACCTTGCAGGAATGTTTGGTGATATCTCTCAAGCAACAGAACGTAGGAGTTTTTTCGTTCAAAGAGCTATAGGCTACGCTCAGGAACATGTTCAGTAGAGTTAGGTTTCTTGATAACTCTCTACTTTTTGCAATGATGTAGCCCACCAAAAGTCAGAGATTGAGGGCAGTGACAAAGCATGCCAGACCCACACAGCGATCCAGTATCCGGGAGATAGCTGTTTGTTTCAGGCAGAGGTGATAACGGTGATGGGACTGCATCCCGCGGCTCTGGAGATGCAGACGAGGCAGGGGGGTACTTGAGAACCCACCCACCGGCAGGTGGCAAGGCAGCAATAGCAACAGCTCCAGCAGAGGGCCCTGGCCTGGGGCGTGATGCAGATCCAGAAGCAGGAGATGATGTGCAGTCGTCTTGAGGAGGTGAAGCTTCTTGATGGCTGGGTTGGTGATGAGCAGAACAGGGTAAGGGCTCTGCCAGACAGGCAGCAGAGGGGTCTCCTTCCTCTGATGAATGCATGTGGAGATCCTATCACTAGGCTGAATGGAATGGCAGACTTCGGTCGGGCACTAAGTTAGGGCAACTTGAACCTGAAGGCAGAAACTGTACAGATAGTCTATTCGCTTTCTGCAATTTTGTAGGGCTGCATCATTGTTAATTTTTAAGTTTAGATTGGCAGCAGAGAGGGGAGGATTTGAGGGTAACATCATGGGGCGTTCCATAACTATCATGGACGAGGTTCACTTGGTTTTCTATGTTAGTAAAGCCTAAAGCAAGGGGCAAGGCATCAGACCAGTTTAACGCTTATTTTTGAAGATACCGTCGTTCTTCTCTACCTTGCCTACTGATTCGGGATTCCTTGATCGCTAGAGAGGCAACTTGGCATGTGAAAACATAGAATAAAGTCCCTTTGTATGCATTTTGCAACTATAATATCAACTGCCTTTGCGCAGGGGTACGTTTCCACCCACTCATAAAACATGAAAACTATCACTAACACATCAGAGTATGAAGCTTAGGCATCTGTAAAAAGTCCAATGTGAAGGAATAGACTGCACTGCGGTGGGCGACCAGGCCAGCATGGTGGTATTGATCCCTTTCCCAGCATTATAAGAATGGCAGGCGACGCAGGATTGGCCATGATCTTTGGCCACAGAAGGAAGGATGGGTGCATACAACGGGGTTGCAGCGGTAAGTAATGTGATCCTTACCAACATGGGTAACTCTGTGTAAAGGTGGGAACTAGAAATGTGAGTGCAACCACATGACCTGAGCTGTCTCTCCATAGTCCCTCAGGAAACCTTGTGCACTTCTGCTTGATCCAATACTGTTTCTCACTCTCAGAGGCTCGTCCCCGAAGAGACAAATCTCCTAGGAAAGGTTCGGGAAACAAATCAGTCTATACAACATATATAGCCGCATCAGCTGTGTGCGAGTGGGCAGCCTTTCTTGTAGCCAAATCAGTGAGGGCATTTCCCTGGGACACTTCTTGCGCTTATTGGTGCACATAATGACTTCAATTTGTTGGGGCAACATCAAAACAAAAAGCTACCCTGCTTCTTGTTTTAGGCCTCTAATGTTTTTACCAGCCCCCTTCTTTTGCAGCTTCCCTCTTGATATCTTTTGTGTCCATTTCTCAGTTCTATCTTTCACTCTGCCTTCGGAAAGCCAATGTTTTGGCTGCCCTCATCACACTCTTCTACTCCATCCATCATCTTTACATGTTTGCTATGTTCGTCCTCAGTGGCCAAGGGTGTGCCCAGACGTGGGTTCCTTGCTCGCTGTGCCACTGGATTCAAGTTAGCCTGGCTGATGAGGGGCGATACCCTGAAACAGGTCCTAGGATGCTTGTTTTCGGGCCAGGAAGGACCTGGCTTGGTAGTTTGGCCTGGACTGTTCCCATAAAGAGCAGGATCAAGAATGATTTGCAAATGTCTTGGTCCAAACTGGGGTGGCATAGTGAGCAAAAGAACGATGGATTCAACCCAGATTTCCTGACTGGGGGACACTGTAGTGAAAGAAAGACGCAAAGTCCCTAAAATAGGGTGCAGTAACCAACTTTGTATTATAGATTTCCCTCACTATGGATCAAGTATTGAACAACAAACAGAGAACAGCGATTGAGCATGTCAGTGTACAGTGGGTCTTAATAAAACAATGATTGACATAGGTATCTTCGATCAATTTATTTTAACAGATAAAAAACAAGATATATCTCAATTAAAAATCTCCACACTGGAGATGTGCATGCTCTTAATTATACTTTAACATAAATAAACATGAAAACTTGAAAAACAGTCAACACGGTTTTTCGGTGAAAACGTAACTTCTTCACCTTCTTCAGGACGAAGTTTTCAGCAAGTCTATTAAAATTATGTGGATATCAGGGCTTTTTCTTGAATTTATGCCACTTGATGTGGAAGGCAGAAGCTCAACCAAAAGTAAAACAGGATAACCTTTTTAAATAAATGTGTAAGAGTTTCAGTTCATTCGTTAGGGCCACCAAATGTGTAGATTAAACATTGCTCTGAAGATTGAGTCATCCTCAAATAGGCAGAAAGACAGAGCATGTGATTCCGCTGTACTTATAGGATGCTTGTTTTCGGTCCAGGGAGGACCTGGCTTGGTAGTTTGGCCTGGACTGTTCCCATAAAGAGCAGGATCAAGAATGATTTGCATATGGCTTGGTCCAAACTGGGGTGGCATAGTGAGCAAAAGAACGATGGATTCAACCCAGATTTCGTGACTGGGGGACACTAATTTGATCTCACTATGCTATCTAATTGCAAACCTAGCCCTCTTTTTCTGCTTCTCTCTTCTGAGCTTGACCACAGCTCTCCTCTTCAGCCTGGATTTCGCCCACTCAACTCTTCTCAAACAACTCATCTTTCTGTTGTGAATTCTCTTACATCTGCCAGCCATGTCGAATGTTGTTCTCTCTGCATTGCCCTTGGATTTTTCTGCCGCTTTCAACAGAGTGGAACACACTGTATGTCTCTCCTCCTCTCTATTGGGGTTTGTGATATCTAAGTACCTACGAAAAAGCTCTCAATTATCTGATGTATGTCTCACGTTTGTTCTGACATGGATGTCATCTGAATGAACCCTTGTAAATCTCAAAACCTTTTGTTTTCTGTTCCTCTACTTTCCTCCTTGCCATCCTATACTTTCCTCATTTGACTTTTGGTGAGCCCCCTCTGCCAAAACCTCATTTGTGAACCCTTGTATGGCCACCTACAAATTCAAACATAGTGGACTTGGGCTAAAAGGCATAAGGAGACATCCTAGGTCCCCTTTGTCACACTTGTAACCAATACGAATGCGCCTATTTCAATTCCAGGAACAGGAATGAGATTTTGGATAAAAGCCCTTGAGCTTTTGGAGCTGTGCTGGTGCAAGAGGATGAGTATGAGAGGGCAATACTGAGATATCCTGTAGTTTCCTCTCTATGGTATTGGACTTTATGTATTAATGTGTTCTTGTATGCTCTATCATTAGAACTGTATTAGAATGTGTATATGTCATAGTACATTCGCATAAGAGTTGTTTCTTGAAACTGGGTGTCAGTTGAAGCTGTACATCTCTGTTGCTGGATGAGATCTTCATTATGGAATAAACCTGCAGTTTCCTGATATATGGTGCCTGGTCCTCATTTCCTAAAATTCCACACTGGTGTAGTCGGCAGTTCCTTGAAGATCTCAACGCAATCACAATCTTCTCTCAAGATTCTGGTGAGAGATAACCTGTTTATTGACTTTACTTTAATACTTGCGTGCCACGCTTAACTTACAGCACTTGCTGCTCCGTTATATTACAACGTTTTAAAGAAAAGTGACTGTGGTCCTGTTTTTACATCCTTGGGCATAACGAGCGTATGATTTCTGGCCTTGCCAGTTTGGAAATAGCGATGTGTGACATTTATTATCTTGCTTACAAATCATGGATTCTGAAATAATTTCTTACTGAAACGCTGCGTTTTTAACAATTTTGCTGGTTTGACTTTGTACTGTGAAACAGCCTGCTCGTGCTCGCGCCGTTCTGAGGCTCGAGCTGAAGCACGTGTGCGCTTGAGTTAGTGTCGGCGAACCGTGCATTCAATTCGACACTGCTCTGTTGGATTCCTCGTTTATTTTCACTAGTTGAATTCTCCGTATGTAGACGGCATTCAAAAAAGTAAATAGATGACAACTTTACCTGTCAGCTGCTCTTCATTTTATCTTCATTGAAGAAATCCACAGTATTTGCTTTCCTCCTGCTTGCTGGTATTCCCAGCTCCGATGCTGTGTGCTTCCTGCTACCCTCCCATTGGTCGTGATATTGAGGTGGCGTGTCTTGGTGAAAGAGGAAGACGCTGACGTCAGGTGCCTTTGCTGATAGGCACAGCTTGATTTTGAAGTTAAGAGTCCCTTTGCAGCGCTGATGCGCACAGCTTGTAAATGTCATTGTTCGTGAGTGCCTTCGCTGATGGGCACAGCTTCATCCATTTTTCTGAGGTGCCTTCTCTGATTGGCACAGTTTTATTTCAACCTGAGGTTTGTTTATTGCAATGCGCTGATGCGCACAGCTTTTAAAGGCAGAAACTGACATCTTCAATTTTACTTCATTGCGCTGATGCGCACAGTTTTTATTGTGTTTGTGGAGGGAGATTTATTAAGGGGCAGAGGGCTGAGCACAGGGCTCAGGGAACCTTCACCATATGGGAGTGAGTTAGGGACAAAAGGGTCACCTTAATTTGCCTTAATTTGAGCCGGGGTGTCTGGGAATGCTCGCTCTAAAAATGAAGGAAACAGACATGTGAGCCATGGAAACTGATACTGAGAGTTTTAACAGTTTAATTAAGAAGGTGCAACTTCAAAAAACTGCAAGACAAAGGCATGAAAATACAAAATACAAATATAGTGACCTCGCATGAATCAGAAGGCATTGAACTCGTTTGAAGAGAGACACTTCAGAAAACCTCAAAGACACATTTATAAATGCATTATGAAAAACATAAGTTAAATCAAGGAAAATGTTCTCAGAATGCAAAACACACTTGATCTAAAATACTGAGAATACTCACGTACCTACCTAAAACCTAAAAGAAAGCAGCCTTGCAAATGTAATATAAGTATGAAATGCTCAATAAGAAAACACCAATTTAGGGACAAAATAGCATAGCAAAATAGCATACATAGCATTTACAGCAAATATATTGGCTAGTTAAATTGTATCTTAAAAACAAAAAACAATAGCTCTTGGGGAGCACCCACACCCGCCTGCCATCTACTAACAGACGGGTGGGGTAGTCCGCCGAGGACTGTGTGAGCTCCCTTTTTATACATTTTAAGGCTATGAGAAGTGCCTACAGTAACGTCATCTCACGCCACTTCTACCCACGTCACTAAGTGCATGGTTTGCACATTTTATCGGACGTGTCGTGTCTATCCTACTAAATGCGAAACGTAGACTAGGTGAAAGGTTATATTCTCAGGTGAAGCGCTTGTCGTAAATTGCATAGGGCAAGCAGAAAATATGTAATGTAAAGGAATAAAATATACATATATGGATATGTGTCTGGGTTATTCATCACACCAGCTTGACGCGGCTGAGGTGGGAACTTCTGTATTTCTCATGTACAGACCCAGGATGCGATGTGCCATATGTCGACAGAATAGAGTAATGGTGAACTCTGTGCTAGTGAACTTCGCACACAGGTAGGGTGGGGGCTCTTTAGTTTGGAGCAGGATGCCTCGCTGAGAGAGGCTAGCAGGGATTTTGGTCAGACAAGCCTAGGGCCTGCTGTTCAGTAAAAATCGGTGCAGAACTCTGGTCAGCTTAACAAAAGGTGTACAGATCAGGCTGGCAGGGCCTACGTAGGGGTTCATGCTTTGCTGAGTGACAAGGATGGCTCAGGGTATTGGTTATATAGTAACACAGGACCCTCCGGTCAATTTAACACGGCCTACAAATTAGGCTGGCAGGGCAAGGACAAGAGTCTCATACCTCAGGTGTGGACAGAACGGGCCTGGGGTACCCTCTGATCAAAATTAGACCCTCTCTCATTCCCTCCTCTTGTTCATTCTTGAACAAAATCCTTTCAGCATACCTTTCAGGTCTTTGAGGTATTTGGTAATGGTAGCAGGCTGCATTTAGTGTAGTCCTATTGTTGTTACTTCTACAAATTCTATAAGTGCTAAGTTATTCACATTCCCTGTTCTATCCTTGCTCTCCCTTTGCTAATTATGCTTTTCTCAGGAGGTGCAATCGCTACGTACTCGGTGTGTTTACTGAAGAGCATATTGTACATTAGGACACAGCCCACGTATTTAGAGACAGGTATGACATTGTAAAACATGCTGTTTTCTGTGTCGGTAGGCCGGTGTGTACAAACATAACATCCTGCTCTGTCAACTGTCCCCCTGTCCCGTCTTTATCAATGGCAATTTATTCAATGTGGTACAAAAGTCATTATAATAGCAGCAATGGGGGTCAATGTTGCTAGTGGCACCCATGATCATTTTCTCTAATTGTTCTGAAAGTCTTGAGCCATTGTTCCAATCGTTGGTACTTGTGGCTAGTGTGACTAGTTGGAAGAATGTCTTATCTTCTGCTGAACTTTTACTCCATAAAAAAAGTCTGCTGAGTAATAATGTAGAGCCTCAGAGATGATACCTATAAACAGAAAAAGTAACCGTTGGTGCCTGTCTTCAAGTAATTTGAGAGGTTTGCAAGCACTTCTATTACTTAGGCAGATTCGATATGAAGAAAACAAAGTGAAGAAAAGGTAAAGATGTCTCGTTGTCACAAGTTGTAGACTGAGGGGTTGGGGCGTCGATGTTTCCAGACGTTCTTTAGGTGATGTATCCTTGGGGCCCGCTTACACACTTGTCCTTTCTCTTCTGTGTAGCACGTGCAACCCTTCAGGATGAGCTTGGGATACCATTCCCACTTGGTAGTTTCCGTGGAACACATGCAGTTTCTGTGTGGCTCCTTGCCCCTTGCACAACACCTCAATCACATGTGAGATGCACGCCGGTCCATTTTCAGAACCCAAAAGCATAGGTATTATAAAGTGCGGTATGAACTCTTTCAGGAGGCATTTGGCAATAGTTTGTGCATTGCTGTTCTTGAATAGGCATGCCTTAGTCCATTTGCTGATCATGCACACAATAACCAACACGTACTTGTAGTTTTAGTAGGGGGGGTATGTTGATGAAGTCCATTTAATGTGGGAAAATGAAGTGGCCTGAGGCAGTGGAAATACAGCTTTAGGAAAACAGTCTGATCTTCCTATCACGTCGTACAAGTGATGAACCATGAAAAAGACGGGCCATGGGAGCAAGCATTATCGTTGGTAAACATTTCTTTCCATTTGGGCCTATTCATATCACTTTTCTGGTTGCATACATCCTCCCCTGTTCCCTTCTTCCTTTTCTTTCCACCCAGCCCTTTTTCTAAAATACTTAGTGTCATATGCTATTCTTTTTTGTACATCAGCATCAATAAATTATGTACAAATTGATACACAGTCCTTGGGAGAGGCGTGTGCAGCACATTCTACATATTTATTACTTTGATAGTAACAGGCCTTGCAATAGTTGAGCTATTAATGGTGCAAAAGAGGAATTAAAACATTGTACTATAGCTTCACCCAACAGCAAACACAGATGAAAATCTCTGTCACAGTAACACCTTTAGTAATCAAAAACACTCATAGTTTGTCTAACTGTGCCCAGGGATGTGGAATTCCGGTAGCCCCACGCCCAGGACATATGTTTTTTTCATATTTTTTTTTTTTCATTTTTTTATTTTTTTTTAGGTCAAGGGCAACAAGTTTCCATGCATATTTCGTCCTTGGGACAAGTAGGCCCAACCCCTACAGCACAAACCCTTTGTCTGCCAGTTTACAGTACCACATTATGGATCAGGGAAAGGCATTGTCTGCAATAAAGGTAATATTTGTGTCCATGTGTTTATGCTGTTCAAACTTGTATTTATTGTTCATTAATGCAAAGGCTTTATTATTAGGGTGAGCACTCTAAGTAAATGTTGTAAGCTCAGACTGCACTACTGACAGTGGTTAGAGTATGAAAATGTGTACACACTTTTTCAATATTCAGCAATGTGAGGCTATGTATACTGCTCTCAGAATGCTCTTTAATTAGATGCAAATATTTGCAGAAGCTTGAAAGTAAGACTGATAATTCTTTGCCTTCAAAATCAAAATGTTATCACAAAAAAAAAATGCTAAAACATTTCGCTAAACTACTGGAATAAGGTAGGTACCATTTCTTTGCAATATAAAAATAAACAAGCATTGGCAAAGCCAATGAAATTGTTGGTCAGCCTTTTGACTTTGTCAATGCATAACTTGTTTTGGCAATATTTTTGTGAAACCTCATTGGTGTGGGAGCTGCTGGGTCCTCGCCATTATAACAAACATTGGCAAAAGAAGAAATTGTTGTGGTCTCAAAAATCACACATTGCACAGTAGTTCCTGGCACTGGATAAAACAACTGTGTGTCGATATGCTCCTTGTGAAAGAACAGAATGAAGTCACTCACAGTGAAGCTAGCCAAGAGAGGGAGGGAGAGACAACATTTTACTAAACATAAGAGGTCACTGTTAACGCCAGACCTAATTAGGGGCCAAATCATGAAAAAAGTGCACCCATGTCCTTGTATTAAGTGCAGATATACAACTGTTGTAAATTCACAAGACTACAGAAGTAGGCCAAGAAATAGTACTCCTAGAAAATATTTGTGAACTGTATTTAAGCATGAGCATATATGCAGGTGTACTATATTGCGCAAGCAAAAATCTGAGCTATTGCAAGTTCACTTTTCCTTCAGCCACTTTTTTTTTTTGTGTGTGAGCCAGAACTGTTGCTTACTATTACCTTCAGCCCCAGTATGTAGATCTGCGGAAACGTGGCAACATAAGGGAATTGTTAGTATTCAAAGCCTACTATGGAAGGAGTCCTAACATAATCAGAGAGGCTATTTCAGAGCTCTTATATAATGACATTGCTGCCATAATTTTGTCGCTGCATTACATGGCACAAAAGGGACAAGTGGATTTTGTTACAGGACAAGTATATTTAAGAAGCAACCTGCCCCATGAACAAGTAGATATTTCATTAAATTCCACACCCCTTTGTGCCAATCCCTACACCTTGAAACCTATTTTCAAACACCCTGAAATATTGCACCTATATATTAAAACACATATTAAATCTGTACACATTGTATCCTTGAAACATTATAATACGAAAGACAGTTATTCAATGCACACTATCCTTCTGTATTGGGATATACTCATTACTAATGATCAATACATAAACATAATATAAACACAACATAACTACTTTTCCTATTACTCCTATCCTTTGTAGTCCCTGGCGAATGCACTGCATTTAGAATGCATTCTAGCACATTCCACCTTACACTGTAATTTATTACTCCAATATTCTCTCCAACTAAAGAACATCTGCTTGTGAAAATGGCGGTGTTCCTGTTGTGGCTGATCACCTGTCCTCTTCTTCTTTGGACTCAGGGATGATGGGGTGGGCCCTTCTGCCTGAATACCTGAGTAGAAAGAAACTTTGCAGCGGGTGTTTCATTTATACAAATATATGCCTTCTTACATAATTTCAATGCCACTGTGATGTCTAGTTGATGTGACCTATACATATATTAATTGATCAGGGAGAAGTAAATGGGGCGTTAAGTTGTTGTCAGAACATTGTAATATTTGTGTGTGAAAACAGAGTGATCCATGGACAATAAACTATCTTTGCTTTCTCTCAATTTATTTATTTATTTCCCTCAATTGTCGCGCCTATTTTGCCTGTTTTACATTTAAGCAGTCCGTTCAGGCATTGCTGAAAGCTGTTGCTGCTTTAATATCATAATAGACACATGGTCCAGCTGTCATCAAAACCTGAGGGAAAATGTGGTAGGCCTGAGCCTGCGGTATGATACATTTTTCCTATTTGTATTTTATTTCTAACCAGACACGAGGTGATGAAAACAATAACATTGAGCCTATGTAAGCAAACATCCCGAAGACAGGAAATCCAATACACTTCTTGGAGACGCAGGGAAGAATCTAATAATAATAATGTTGCCAAAACCTCTAATCATTTATTAACTAAGAAAGCGAAAGAAAAACCCAAACAGAAGATAGAAACTTTTAAGGGAGATAAAAACTCATAGTGGTCGAACTGCAAAATATATGCAACCACCTCTATAGTCTGCAACTCTACTTTTAGAAGGCCTTTTTAAATTCACTCCTATTATTCTGGCAATACTGCGATACTGAGCATTGCTTACTCTATGCATACCGTCCTTTAACATTGAGATCTACTTTATATCTGCACGTATTATTTATTCTTTATTCTTTTGTGTTTTCCTAGTACTGGGGCATGTGGTGTCTACCTGTGGTAATCTTATTCCTACGAATCTCTGGTTGTCTCATATTTCAGCTGTGCATATCCGAAAACGTATTCCTTACCTCCTCTTACCCATCTGCACATAAACACATACATATTCCTTCACTAAACTGCACAACGTGAAACCTGAAACAGTGTATTCAATCTCGGCTTCCCCCGTTACCAAATTGTGTGATTCTAGGCAACTTATTTCTCTTGTTCGCTTCCACAGACACAAATATATTTCTACACATACATTTTCTTTCTACTAAATCTTATGTTTGCTACCAACCACAGGAAGCCCCTTTCCTGCCCGGCTCAATGCCCAGAATCTGTGGTCGGCCAGGAATGCTACTTCTAACGGCAGCCTCAAAAATCTGTTAACCCTTCAACACCATGTAATATCCAGACACGTGTTGTCTTCAATTGTACGTAAAATATAGATATTTTAAAATAATAAGGCTTTTTTTGTAAAGCGCGCGTTTGGTATTGTGGCGCAAAATAGCAAATCTTTATTGTTCCCCTAACTCAATGGTACTCATTTTATCCAACTTGGAAAGATGAAAGGCTGAGGAGACCTAGCAGCATTTGACGTGTGACCATGAAGTCAAACCATGGGTATATCTAGCGTGCATTCCACTCCATCACTTTATCTCCCCTCTTCTGTGCACAAGAATTGGAAGGGAACAGTCTTCAGTCTTAACTTGCTTATTTCAATCCTGTCTAATGTTCACCATCTGCTCCGACATTAACGTTGCTCTAAGTCTAGTGTCAGTAACTTTCTTGGCCATGAGACACAATTTCAAAAATGTCCCTATTAACTAATCCCAACTGTGTGCTCTTTGTGGCAGCACTTACTGGATCTGCCCTAGCATTCGGGCTACTGCTTGTGCCTGCTTCAGTTGCTGCTGAATTTGTATGCAGGTAGGAATAAATTATTCTGTACTTGGTTGCTCAGTACTACAGCATTTGGTGTAATCTTCAGTGTGAATTATAATTGGCCATCCAAATAGAGAGATATTCATTTGCATTTGAAACTGAAAGTATCTCCTTTCCTGCCAGGAAACTATATTACTTATATTGATGGTATTTTTAGTCTTTTTAATATTGTGGGCCATGATCCAAAAATATCAAAAGGAACAGCTCCATTTTACCTGGTATTACATCTTCTATCATTGTGCTCTGGGCGGTAAGGGACGGCAGTCCTTCACCTCACCTTATTATGTCACTCTTTCTTTTGTGTGGCTGGTCTATCATTTGACGCTGGGCCAAGTCTAGGGCATAATAGCAACCAGAAAACCCAAAAAGGTGCTGAGTGTTGTGGCGAGAAATGCATGCAAAAGCCTTCCTTCCTCCTCTTCCTACCACTTTACTGAATATTCAAGTGGGAGGATCCTTTACTATGGGTGCAAGCACGCCAGAAAGGTGAGATGAGAAGTGTGAGGTGTGACTGTCAAGTAACAGAATGTACTTAATTCAGTGTGTAATTAATTAAAATAGGGGAGCCTATTTAAAACCGTGCTCAAAAAGACGTAATTAAGAGACGTGAAGGCAGCTACTTGGAAGCTACACACAGTAATCACTGGATGCAAAGCGCACCAGTTGCGTGGTCTCTAGTTGAACCTGTCTCAGTTAAAGTGGGTGTGCTTGGCATGTACCCCGATGTTCCTGCTTATCACTTCTCACTGCAGTGCACAAGAGACGTACACCTATATATAACATCTCCTGTGGTACCACTGTGAGAGAAAGAGATGAGGAGGGCCCATAAGCAAAATAAGAGATGAATGGTATTTCCCTTCTGAAAAACAAAGGTCTTACGTTGAAGTGGCACTTCTATTCATCAAATCATTAACACAGCAGAGAATATATTCATCAATTTGTTAGCTCCAGAAAGACTATTCAAAACTACAATTGTAATCAGCCAGAAATAGTACCACAAGAATAGATGTTTATGACGCTCAAATATCTAGAAAGCAAACCCTTAAATGAGAAAATGAATCATGTAAGAATTTACAATTTCAAAGTACATTTAAAGGCAATGAAAGGGTGAAATTTCATGGTCCTGGGGCAGCTTAATCTGAGGGGGTGCTTCTGCAAAATTATGACAAAATAGACATGTAAACGATAGGGAGAAATAGCTTTCTTATTTATATGAAGGAAGAACCCCTTCTTTTTAAAATTCAATATATAGCCTGGGAGTCTTAGCAAAGTTTTGTCATTTAAAGACACAATTCTGGAGTGAAGAACAAACTCATTTAATGCAAATATATTTTAAATCAATGGAAATACTTTCAAAATGCAACATACACTTTACTGCAATGCTAGGAATGCACATGTTAAGATAGGAGGGACAACCATTAGTGCTTTGCAATAATGTTTTAGAATAAGGGCAGTGCAGAGGAGAGAGAAAAAGACCATTTCAAAGTACAATAAGAAATTAGAGCTTCAGCCAAAGATGCTTAGATAGAGGGATGAAGGAGACCACACAGGCGTCAGTGACCCAAGGGGTCACTGCAGCGGGGTAGTCCGTCGAATGGACTAATGAGAAGATTTTTATACTCTTTTAATGATGAACTATGGACAACAAAAGGACAACATTATCAGGTGCCTCTGACCTATAGGACATGACGCATTGTGGTCACTTCTGGGAAATATTTAAGAAACTAGAAGTGCCACCCACGCTACAAACATTTTCTCAAAGGTCACAGGATTCTTGACCATGAATCATAATGAAATTGAGCACCTATTGAACAGGATTTGTGTCACTTCAGGGAGAAAGGCCTATAAGCCAGGTAAGAGAGGGAGAGACGCTAAATTGCAAATCGAGAGAAGGTGACAGACATATCAAAGTACACCACATGTAGCTGAAAAAGGAGAAGAACAGAGGACACCCATTACAATATGGAGAGAGAAGTCGAAAGGCGCTGGCTACTCCCAGGCCTAAGATAGGAAACCACAATGCGATGTGATGAAGGAAAGTAGCTCCCCTTTTGGAAGCACGCAGTTGAAAAAAGACACTGTTAAACTCAATGCGAAAAGATGCCTCCCATTCCCTGCAGAAATAAAGTTCAAACAATACAATTTACACCAAATAAGTAATCAAAATTCAAAACAAATGTGAGCTGCCAGACGCAGTCCCATAAACATGTATTTGTGGAACAAAGTGAGAGATGCCAGACGCAAACTCCTGTGACCAAGTACATACTTCAAAATATAAATGTGAGGAAATATTTAAACAATTCGGGGTATATTGTTGTGCACTACGTGGTCAGTTATCTGAAAGTGACCTGTGCTAATTAAATGTGGTGCTGTGCCACATGGGTCAGACAGGGGCAGGGGGGGCAAGGGGTAACTATATAATACTACCTATACACAAAAAAGGCAACAGCTTTGATATAAAAAACAGTAACAATCCTAGTTATTATTGGTCTTACTAAATACATGAAAGGTTGGTGCGCCAGGCACAGATGCTTAAAAAAGACAACCACAATGCATGCTAAAAAGGCCACAATAAAAAGATATTTGACCCTAAAATATTCGCACTTCAATTATACAAAATGTGAAGCATATTATGTACACGTCTATCTATATAAATGCACAGAGCTATTTGCGCATTCTCCTCTTCTGGCCTAAATGCGTACAGAAGGGTGTCTTAAAATAACATAGCAAAAAAATAAAAATAAACGTCTTTACATTTCATTTTAACACAGGGAGAGAACAGAAAACCACATTGGAATGTGTTCTGTTCACAAACCATAATCACACAATACTCCTGTTGACCGTCTTTGGAAATAAAAATATATACTGACAGTCCCTCGCAAAAGCCGAGGAAGTCTGATAACTGTTTATCATAACTCCTCATGTGCCAGTCACAAGACGTATAGTGGCACATCTTATCTGGGACTCGGAACCGCTCCTGAGCCCGCAAAAAGCTGAGATTTGCATCATGCAAACTCCTTGCCTTCCTGCACAGGCTTAAACTCTATCTCCGTTGCACAAAATATATCTATATAATAGTAAAAAAAACATGTAAGCCCTAAAAAAAGACAATGCTTAAGCTAGTGAAAATATAATATCTAATAAATCATCCCGTGGAAACCACTTGTAATCCACTCTAAACAGGAGATATCCATAAGCCCGTTAGCTAGGCGGGTCCGGTAATCAACCTCTTCCCTATTAGTATTGAAATAGGGGCCCCCTCTGAATTTTCAGAGAAGCACCGAAAAAACACGTAGATAATCACTGAAAGATGCCAAACGCAGCCTTTCCTTCCCTGTCAGGTCCTTGTGATTTAGACAGAGGTCCTCCCTTAGCTATATGTAGAGAGGCACGGTAACAACTTATAATAATGAAAGACGCTAAACGCAATCTTCCCTTCCCTGTCACGTCCTTGTGACTTGGACAGAGGCCTTCCCCTTGCTATATGTAGAGAGGCAGGGTAACACGTTATAACAATAATAAAGCCAAAATGAGCACTGAAAGATGCCAGACGCAGTCTTCCCTCTGGCTCTACGAAAGGCACAGTAATAACGTACGTCTATTTATAGCAAGAAAAGCACATAAATCACATAACTTCCTAACTTCACTCTCTGGCTCAGAATTCCATTTCGCAAACAAGCTTCCTCAGCTTTAGAATGTCCTTTAGCGAGACCATCCAGACAGGGAAGAAAACTGAAAGAGAGAAGGAACGCAGATATTTATTTATTTTATTTATTTATGAGATTTTTTGTGCGCAACTAATACCCTAAGGTGTCTAGGCGCAGCGAGATACTCTAGATTACAGCACAGATCAGAGCGCGTTCTCATTGATTAAAAAGCCAGGTCTTCAGTAATTTGCGGAAGTTAATAAGGGTGGGAGCGGTTTTTATGTGCAAAGGAAGTGAATTCCAGAGCTCAGGCGTTGTTACCAAGAATCGCCTGTCACCCCAGGTGGCCGTTCTTGAGCGGGGGACAGTCAAAAGATAGCTAGCTGCTGATCTTAGATTCTTTTTGGGGATGTACACCTGAAAAGCCTCTTTTAGAAACTTTGGTCCTGTCTGGTGGATGGCCTTATAGGCTATACAAAGAGCCTTACATTTGATCCTGCTCTCAACCCTTAACCAATGAAGATGGCGTATGGCTGCAGAAGTGGATTGACGCCTAGGGATGTTAAGCAGGATCCGTGCTGCCATGTTTTGGACGGACTGAAGCTTGTTTAAGATGTATTTGTGTGTACCAAGAAAGAGAGCATTTCCATAATCTAATTTTGAAAATACTAGTGTGGTAACTAGCGTTTTTCCTGCAGATACTGGTAAATACGGCAAGAGTTTTTTTATTTTCTTCAGTACAAAGAAAGTAGCCGAAACCACCTTGTTAACGTGGCATCCGAAAGATAACTTATTATCAAAAATCACTCCCAGATTCCTGACTTTGGTGGCTGGCACCGGAGGCGGGCCCATCTGACTAGGCCACCATGTGTGAGACCATTCTGGAGAAATTGTGCCGAAGTCAGTCTTCTCCGCATTAAGTTTCAGGCAGTTACTGTGCATCCATGATTGTACATCCAGTAAACCCTCCTGAAACTTAGCTGCTACCACGGGGCCATTCTTATACACCGCCAACACGAGCTGGGTATCATCGGCGTAGGTGGTTAAACGCATCCCATGGGATTTAATGACCCTCGCCAAGTCCGAAACATAAATGTTGAAAAGTGTAGGACTTAGCGAGGATCCTTGAGGGACCCCACAAGGCAATTCAGTAGTGGGCGAATAATAATTGCCCAGCTTTACTGCCTGTCTACGGTTGGCTAAAAAGGAGGCTATAAGATCTTTGGCCAGATGATTGATCCCAAGGGTTGCGACACGGTCGACCAAGATGGTGTGGTCGACCGTGTCAAAGGCCGCCGACAGGTCCAATAGAATAAGAACTGCAACTCCTCCTGAGTCCATAATCTCTCTAATTTCGTCTGAGGCTTTTATTAGTGCTGTCTCAGTTCCGTGTTCCCTCCGGAACCCGAACTGAGTGTCGTCTAAGAGTTTATGATGTTCAATAAACTCTGAGAGCTGTTTATTCATAGTTGCCTCTATAATTTTGGACGTGAAGGGGAGGCAGGCAATAGGCCTGTAGTTGGACAAAATAGTGGGGTCTAAGGAAGGTTTTTTAATTAAAGGTTTAACAATGGCCTTCTTCCAGCTTGCTGGGTAGACACCAGATTTAAATATGGAATTACATATTTCAGTTAGCGGCTGTGTGATAACGTTCTGTAGTTTATTCATTGTTGTAGGTGGGCAAGTGTCAAGTGGGGAACCTGATTTGATCTTACAGATCAGCGCACTGATCTGATCTTCAGTAGCTGGCTGAAACTGATCAAAAGAGGAGTTATTGGGTATTGGATAAATGATGGGTGTAGCATCAGTTTTTCCTGCCTGTTCATTAGAAAAAGTGGAATAGATGTCCATCACCTTGGTTTTGAAGAAAGTGGCTAATGAATCACATAGTTCCTGCGAGTTCTCAATTATATATCTCACAAGCGCTTCCCCCAAACTGTTACCAAAAAAAGACACAAGCACTTCAGATAGTCACATAACTTACCCGAGCGTTGTTATCTGTGGTTCAGCCAGAAAGGAGTCACGAGTGTTTCGTCTGCGTCCTCTCGGTCCCAGCTGTCTCCCGTCTGCTGGTACTGCCAATCCGAGTAACGGCACCAAATGTTGGAGGGAGATTTATTAAGGGTCAAGAGGGCAGGGGGCTGAGCACAGGGCTCAGGGAACCTTCACTGTATGATCGGGGGAGTGAGTTAAGGACAAAAGGGGCACCTTAATTTGAGCTGGGGTGTCTGGGAATGCTCGCTCTAAAAATGAAGGAAACAGACATGTGAGCCATGGAAACTGATACTGAGAGTTTTAACAGTTTACACTGCAAGACAAAGGCATGAAAATACAAATATAGTGACCTCGCATGTATCAGAAGGCATTGAACTCGTTTGAAGAGAGACACTTCAGAAAACCTCAAAGACACATTTATAAATGCATTATGAAAAACATAAGTTAAATCAAGGAAAATGTTCTCAGAATGCAAAACACACTTGATCTAAAATACTGAGAATACTCACGTACCTACATAAAACCTAAAAGAAAGCAGCCTTGCAAATGTAATATAAGTATTAAATGTTCATTAAGAAAACTCCAATTTAGGGACAAAATAGCATAGCAAAATAGCATACATAGCATATACAGCAAATATATTGGCTAGTTAAATTGTATCTTAAAAACGAAAAACAAGAGCTCTTGGGGAGCACCCACACCCGCCTGCCATCTACTAACAGACGGGTGGGGTAGTCCGCCGAGGACTGTGTGAGCTCCCTTTTATACATTTTAAGGCTATGAGAAGTGCCTACAGTAACGTCATCTCACGCCACTTCTATCCACGTCACTAAGTGCATGGTTTGCACATTTTATCAGACGTGTCGTGTCTATCCTACTAAATGCGGAACGTAGACTAAGTGAAATGTTATATTCTCAGTCCAAGCGCTTGTCGTAAATTGCATAGGGCAAGCAGAAAATATGTAATGCAAAGGAATAAAATATACATATATGGATATGTGTCTGGGTTATTCATCACCCCAGCTTGACGCGGCTGCAGTGGGACCTTCTGTATTTCTCATGTACAGACCCAGGATGTGATGTGCCATATGACGACAGAATAGAGAAACTGTGAACTCTGCGCTAGTGAACTTCGCACACGGGTAGGGTGGGGGCTCTTTCGTTTGGAGCTGGAGGCCTCGCTGATAGAGGCTGGCCGGGATTTTGGTCAGACAAGCCTAGGGCCTGCTGTTCAGTAACAATGGGTGCAGAACTCTGGTCAACCTAAAAAAAGGCCTAAAGATCAGGCTGGCATGGCCTAAGTAGGGGTTCATGCTTTGCTGAGTGACAAGGATGGCTCAGGGTATTTGTTATATAGTAACATAGGACCCTCCGGTCAAATTAACACAGCCTACAAATTAGGCTGGCAGGGCAAGGACAAGGGTCTCATACCTCAGGTGTGGACAGAACGGGCCTGGGGTACCCTCTGATTAAAAATAGACCCTCTCTCACTGATTGGCACAGCTTTTAAGAGCATTCAGAGTTTTATTATACACGCTGATAGGCACAACTGAGTGTCTTTGGTGTTAGTATTTCTAACAGTTGTGATGTTGTAAATGGACGAATTACTTCCATTTGAAATTTGTTAAGTTTGGTTTGTTGAATATTAAGGCATATAGTATTTGCTGTACACATTATTCTAAACAGCAGTTGTTTTAAGGGTCTTTAAATGACAAAACACTGTTCTCTAGCATAAATAATTTAGGATTTTGCAAATTTAACATTGCTTTTATTCTAGCTTGTCTTATATTGTTTGATTTTCATTAATTTTACATTTGGTGCAATGCAAAACGTAACTGCTGCTCCTTTCTTCCTTGACAATCCTGGTGAGCCACCTATAAAATGGAAGAAATGGAAAAAGGTAATTGAGAGATATGCAAAAGTGTGCGGAGCTTCTCTTAGTGCAGAAATAAAATCATCTTTGCTCCTTCATTGTTTAGGCTCGGAAGGGCAAGATGTCTTTAATCATCTTCCCGATTTATCACCTTCTGAAGCTGAAGAGTTAAATGATAATGAGATTTGCATAAAAAAATTAGATAATCATCATCTTCCAAAAATAAGTACTATTTTGGAAAGATACCATTTCGCAAAAAGAACCCAGAGAGATGAAGAATCTGTTGAAGGATATGTAACGGAATTAAGGAACCTTGCTTCGTCTTGTAAATTTGACAATTTAACTGACGAGCATATCTGAGATCAGTTTATGTTTGGGTGCAACATGGAGAAGGTGAGGGAAAAACTTTGGTTACGTGATGAACCAACTTTGGATGTTGCCAAAATAATTGAAGATTCCTTAAAATGTGTTGCTGTCATTAAAAAAGAAAATGAGAAAGTCACTAGAGTTCAAGTGGTTAAAGACAGAAACCAAAGTAGGAAGGTAAATGAGAAAGGAAGATCCTATGTGGATAATAAGTATAAAAAAAAATGGTGGACATTAGATGTTATAGATGTGCCAGGATACCCTTGGGGTGACAGCTGCGCTATACAAGTGTACCTACATTACATTACATTACAGAGTTGGTCACTTAGCTAACGACAGAAAATGTCCAGCTTTAGGACATACTTGTACGAAATGCAAGAAGAAAGGGCACTTTTCGACAGTATGTAAAAGGAAACCTGATCCCAGACTTAAAAGAGTTGAGGTTTATGAAGATCATAATTCTGAAACTGGTTCTGAGAACTTTGAATGTGGTCAAATTGTGGTTCAAGTCAAAACCTCAAATGGTAAGACGTCTTGTCCCTTTGATACCATCTTAGTTGATGGTGAATCTACTCGGGTTTTATTTGATTCTGGTGCGAAAATCAACATTGTATCTAATGATTTTTATGTTAACAAATTCAAAAATACAATTGACCTCTTGAAGCCTGATATCACACCTTTGGCCTATGGTGGGGAGCCGATAAAATTACATGGATATTTCATCGGACTCATTGAATACAAGGATAGGATGGTATCTGGGAAGATATATGTTTCCAAGAAACAGGATAGCATCATTAGTTGGATTCATCAGGGTGATTTGGGTGTATTCCTTGACCCTAATTCTGATCCTCCTATTTTGTTGAAAGATAGTTTGTACAGTAGAAAAAGATGGTGAGAAAGATTTTGTTCACAATCTTAAAATAGAATTTCCAGAAGTATTCAGACAAGTTTTAGATTGTTTGAGAGGCTATCAACATAAAATCAAACTGAAAGATTGTTCTGTACCTGTTTCTTGTAAGGTCAGGAATGTACCGATTTCTGTAAGAGATGATATGCAAAAAGAAATTTGTAAGCTCAAAAGTGGTGGAATAATAGAAGAAGTAGAAGGTATGGAGTGGTTGGCCCCAGTGGTCGCTGCTCGCAAGCCTAATGGGGATTTACGTTTGTTCTTCGACTTAAGACAATTGAACAAAAATGTAATTGTGGATAGATATCCTCTTCCGAATATAACAGAATTGCTGGTGTTATTAGGTGGAGCAAAAGTGTTTAGTACAATTGATCTTACCTCCGCTTATCATCAGATAGAACTGGAGGAGTGATGCAGAGATTTCACTGCTTTTATTACACCTTTTGGCACGTTTAGATTCATTAGGATGCCTTTGGCTAAGTTTCGGCATCATCAGTGTTTCAACGTGCCATGGAAAATGTATTAAAAGATCTTGCAGGTGTGTGCATATACCAAGATGATATCCTTCTATTTGGAAATAATGAGGAAGAACATGATGTTTGACTAAAATTAGTCCTTAGGAAGTTGTGTGAGTGTAATCTGACCATAAAAGTGGAGAAGTGCAAATTCAGGTCAGATTCTATAGATTATTTGGGTCACAATATAACTGGTGATGGAGTTAAACCCAAAATTTATTTTGTAACTACCATTCAGAAAATTAGCTCTCCGAAAAATAAGGAAGAATTGATGAAATTTTTAGGCATGGTCGAGTATTATGCTAAATTTGTCAAGAATTTTGCTGATTTAACGATGAACATGCATTCTCTATTACGAAAAGGTGTAAGTTTTAAGTGGTCTAATGTGTGTGAACAGGAGTTTACCTATGTGAAAGAAAAGTTAAGTGCGGCTCCTTCACTTCGGAGTTTTGACACAGGACTTAAATCCATCCTTACCACTGATGCCAGTGAAAAAGGTTTGGGAGATGTTCTGCAACAAAATGGTCCCACTGGATTACAAACCATAATGTTTTTATCTCGTAGTTTAAGGGATGCGAAAACTCGTTATTCTGTTGTGGAGAGGGAGTCTCTTGCTGTCTTCTGGGCCATAAAGAAATTGAAGAAATTGTTGTGGGGTGTGGATTTCGAAGTTAAAACAGATCATAAACCCTTGGTGGAGATCTTCAACAAAAAAAGATTAGACTTAATCTCTAGGCGAATTACCAAACGGGTCATTGGACTTCAAAAGTACTGTTTCTCACTTAAGTACATCCCGGGCATTGAAAATGGTGTGGCAGATGTGTTGCCGCGCCTTGTTGATGTGGGGTGTTCAGAAGGTGATGGGTTAGATGCAAACAATGAGTTGGTGTGTGTGTGTTGGATTATAGTTTCATATCAGAAGATAGATGGCGTGAAGAAACTGAAGTAGATTCCACTCTCAAGGAAGTGATGATGTTGGTGCAAAATGGTTGGTCATGTGTAAAATCTGGGTCCGAATTGACAAGACCCTATTGGCACTTAGGAAATGAATTGTCTGTAGATAATGATCTATTGTTCCGTGGAACAAGATTGGTTCCACCCAGCAATCTTAGGAAAGAGCTGGTGGATTTAGCTCATACTACTCATTCTGGTGTTACAAAAACTAAAGAAAGGTTGCGTATGTCATACTGGTGGCCTGAAATGGCCAATCTTGTTGAAAGGATGATATGCGATTGTCTTCCTTGTACTTTATGTGATAAATCTAAATGTCCTAGAGTGCAACCTATGGTCCTGAGGAGACATCCTTCAAGCCCTTGGCAAGACATTGCCTTGGATATTCTAGGACCTGTACATAGTAATGGGTCACAACTTTTTCTCTTGGTCATCATGGACATGTATTCTCGCTGGCCTGAAGTGTTTTTCTTGTTAATTATTGATTCTGGACATGTCATTAAATGTTTGAAGGAATTATTCGCTAGGGAAGGAGTTCCAGGATCAATTTTAACTGACAATGGTGTTTAATTTGTCTCGAAAGAAATGGAAGATTTTCTTTCTCAGTGTGGCATAACTCATAAGACTTTTTCTCTTTATCATCTTGAAGCTAACAGAATGACTGAGAGGCTTAATAGGTTACTTAAAGAGACCATTGCTTTGGCCAAGTCCTCATTCTTAGAGTGGAAAGGTGAGGTTCTGAAGAAATTAGAGGAGTATACAATGACTTCTCATGTTAACTCCCTTCTTGCTTTTTCGTGGAAGAGTGCCAAACACACTCCTCGAACCATCTTGGGTAAATTGATATGGTTTATCCAAGGGTAAGGAAAGTGTTTGTGATGCCAAAGATGTATTGTTGAGGGAACAAAGGAAGGCTATAGATAGAAAAAAATATTTTGATTCCAAAACATCTGTTTAAAAAAATCGAAGTAAAGGTAGGAGATTGGGTGCAAGTTAGACGTCCTGGCCTTATGGTTGGATCTTCTTCCAAGTATCTAAAACCAACGTTGGTTATTAAGGTTTTTAGAAATGCAATTAGAACTCACGATCATACCATTTGGAACCTTAACAGAGTTGTGGTGTTGAAAGGAAAAGTTAATGATGATTGCAATGCTAATGAAAAGTATGACAGTAATGGAACACATGATATGTGTTCTTCCAGTAATCCTTCTCTTTTAGGACATGGTATGGACATTAACCGACGGTCATCTAGGTTGACTAAACGTCCTAGTTTTCTCAAAGATTATGTATAAATGTTGTTTATCATTTCTGTATCCTATGTACATAGTTGTTTAAGGAAGGGAGTGTGTGATATCCTGTAGTTTCTTCTCTATGGTATTGTACTTTCTGTATCAACTTGTTCTTGTATGCTTTATCATTAGAACTGTATTAGAATGTGTATATGTCATAGTGCAACTGTAAAAGAGTTGTTTCTTGAAACTGGGTGTCAGTTGAAGCTGTACATCTCTGTTGCTGGATGAGATCTTCCTTGTGGAATAAACCTGCAGTTTCCTAATATATGCTGCCTGGTCCTTACTTCCTAAAATTTCACAAATACTTTTGGCGCTTGTGAGCACATCGTCAATTTCCATGTGGTGCTGATAATCCACTGGGTTGCTTATTTCAACAGTTTTGGATGAGCCACCGTGGTGGAACAGGAGTAGGAATTGAAATAATAATGAGACTGTATATTCCGCTGGCTATGACAAAGGTGGAATAGAGGTTTGCGGCATAACTGATGATGGCTGCCTGCATCTCTATTATGCTCAGAGGAACGACAAATAAAAATGGAACAACATTCAAGAAACAGTTGTTTCTCAAGAAGCATCCATATAAAAAGGCTCCCACACAACGTCAAACTACTTGCAATCAGAATTTTACAACTATCCCATGTTGGGCATAAAGTTATTGCCAGGATAGCATTGAGGGCATGAGAAAAAGTAAAAGGGGTAGGAGTTGATGCTCTGAAAGAAAAGGGCATAGTCAGGTGCTTGGTGCGACAAGTGGCTGAACAGAAGAACTGTGCAGCACAGTCAATGGACTTAAACTACTGACGGCAAATTATGCATTTTCGAGATGTTCTCAGATGGATATGGTACACACTACCTGAGACAGAGCCATTATATTGAAATTAGATTAGTCTGTCCACCCAAGAAATTCTCCATGAAATAAACCCGGACAAAGCACCCCTCATGTCATTTAAAAAAAAAAAAAAGATAGACACTAGATGGTACTTGGTATCTGACATCGTCATTTCACACCACGGTGATTACAGGTGGTCGCCCAAGCCTATAGATGCACAGGAATATTTCTGATGGAGCTCTCTATATCTGGCTTGCCAATTGAATAAAGAACCACACTTCACACCTCCATAAGAAGCTCACAGATCCCCCATAGCTCAGGACTGTCTAACAGCTGGTGCCTTATCTTGTAAAGAGTAGCAGCCACCACCAAAACAACTGATGGAGGAAACAAGAGAGGGGCATTACAAACAAAAATGCAAGCCAGAACAAAGGTTACTTGTACCATAGCTTTAAATGTTAGCAATCTTGTACCTGTGAAGGAACAACAACGTGAATAGTGAGGGAGTTCATCATGCTATTTAAAATGCACCATGGCACCTAGAGTACTATGTGACACAATGGTCACCTGTAGTATTTTAGCATTCAAAACTTTCAGTGCAGGAGACATCTGAGGCCAAAGACATGACAAGTCACCAAACGTATTTGAGGAAGACTGGGTGCTGAAGCGCACAGCATTATAACATAATTACCTCAAAGTAGCATGAGGCAGGGACATGAACTATTCTACCTTAACAGGCCACCATAACAGGGACACAGAAAAATAAGCATTGACAAAACCAATAGGTTTCACCTTGCAATACCTATTTGCATTGTCTGTGCATTTTTCGAGATGTTGCAGAGCAGCAGAGACTGCTGTGCAACATGGCTTAACATAAATAAAAACAAAGCGCTATGGCGTGGCCTGCATTGACCGGGTCATGGTGTTTTTTTGTTTTACTTTTAAGACATGTTGTACAGCAGCCTGCGCTACTGTGCATCAGGTCAAAAAAACATTGATAGAAATAAAACAAAAAAAGACAACTAGAACAGAGGGAACAAAAAAGGAACAGGAAAATGAAAAGGAACATGCCCCCATAACGGACCACTAAGGGTAAACAGACAGAATATCGAGTTGTTAATGCCGACCTACCATAATATCGAGTTGTAAATATCGTGGTCATATCGTTAGTAAAAATGTGGTTGTTTATAATATCGATGTTTATATTAGTGTTATGTATTTTAGTATGTACTATAAAAGTATGAGATTTTATTTATTGTATAAGTATTGTTTTTTTTATGTATGTGTGACATTTTTTTATGTCAATTAAATTATGCGGTTTAGTTCCGTAGCGGGTTGTGGGTTAATAGGGGAATAGGGTGGGAAGTAATTTAATTGTTAATTATTAGTATTTATAAATAATTATTACATTAATTAATTATTAATTGGTTATTAATTTTTATTAATTAATTAATAATTATGTTAATTGTTTTGTATTTTTTTAGCGGGTTGTGGGTTTATAGGGGAGTAGGGTGGGAAGTAATTTGATTTTAATAAGGTAATTATTTATTAGTATTTATAAATATTTTTTTATTAATGAACGAATTGGTTATTCATTATTATTAATTAATTAATAATTATGTTAATTGTGTTATGTTTTTGGGGGGGTTGTGGGGTTATAGGGGAATAGGGTGGGAAGTAATTTATTATTAATATGTTTTATTAATCAATATTTATGTATTTAATATGTTATCTTAATTGTGGTAAATGATTTATTAATAATGAGTTATTAATAGTTTATTAATTTATTGTAAATTGTGTTAATTGTGTTATTTTTTTAGCAGTGGGTTGTGGGTTGATAGGGGAGTAGGGTGGGAAGTAATTTAATTTTAATAAATGTTTAAATATTTTTATAAAATATTTATTTAATGTTGTTTTATGGTGTTAACTTTGTGAATTAATTTATTAATAATTGTTTATAAATTGCTTGTTAATTGTTATTAAGTAATTAATTGTTAATTAATGATGTTAATTGTGTCATGTTTTACGACATGGGGTGTCATTTATAGGGGAATATGGTGTGAGGTAAACTAGTTTTAATCAATTAATAGTTTGTTAATGCTAATTAATTTGCTGGAGTGGGAATAGTAAATTATTCTCTTCCGCTATCCAACACTTTCCCTACTGTTGCACTTGCTGGAGTGGGAACAGTAATTTGTACCCCTCTGCTGTCCAAAACTTTCCCTACTGTTGCACTCTCTGGACTGGGAATAGTAAATTATTCCCACCCGCTATCGAACACTTTCCCTACTGTTGCACTTGCTGGAGTGGGAATAGTAATGTTTACCCCTCCGCTATCCAACACTTTCCCTGCTGTTGCACTTGCTGGAGTGGGAATAGTAAATTATTCCCCTCCGCTATCCAGCACTTTCCCTACTGTTACACTTGCTTGAGTGGGAATAGTAATTTTTACCCCTACGCTATCCAACACTTTCCCTACTGTTGCACTCTCTGGAGTGTGAATAGTAATTTTTACCCCTACGCTATCCAACACTTTCCCTACTGTTGCACTCTCTGGAATGGAAATAGTAGTAATTTTTACCCCTCCGCTATCCAACATTTTCTTTACTGTTTTAGTTAATGTAGTTTAAACTGTATTTTAAAAAGATTACAATTATTTTATTATATATATATATTTTATTTTTGTTACTGTGTATGTGTATATATGGATTTACAATTTTTAATATGTTTCTAACAATTTATTAAAATAATTTTTTATCAATATTATTAGGTAAATGTGCCTGGATTACTTTCCGAGTGTGTGTCTTTCTTGAGAGAACTTTGTGTGGATTAATAATTGGCCAGTAGACCTTTCTGGCATGACGCACCACCTGTCTACGGGCCACGACTACAGCAACAAAGGTCGTTCTGTGGAGTAATATTATATTTTATATATATATGTATGTTTAATTTATTTTTACATTATGGTGCCGATTCCGATCGGGTAAAAAAAATTCCCGTACGACTCGTATCCGTATATTTTTACGTACGAATCGTACAAGTCCCGTCCCACCGGTGAAGTACGATTCGTACGTGAAAAATACATACGAGTCGTATCGGGAAAAGGCCTACGAGACGTACCCGGACAGTTTTACGTACAAATCGTAAAACTGAAGTCCGAGCGCACAAGTACGATCCGTACCGCCCTTCCGAATACACAAGCGTATGTAAAACATCCAGTACGTAGCGAACTCTGTACCACTCGTATCCCGGGTACATTTGTGCCCAGGATACGAGTTGTACAGCCCCCCCTCGCCCCCGTGTATGTCTGCACGTACCCCCGTATGTCAGCACCGTACTCCCCGTATGTCGGCACCGTACCCCCCTTGTACGCACCGTACCCCAGCCCCGTACTTGTACGCACTGTACCCCAGCACCGTACCCCAGCCCCGTACTTGGACGCACCGTACCCTAGAACCTTACCCCAGCCCCATACTTGTACGCACCGTACCCCAGCCCCGTAATTGGACACACCGTACCCCAGCCCCGTACTTGGACGCACCGTACCCCAGCCCCGTCCCCCAGCATCGCGTATGTACGGACCTTACAACGACATTGCGTATGCGAGCACGGTACAACAACATCGCGTATGTACGCACCTTACATACGCGAAAACGACTCGTACTGAACCAGGACACTGTAAAACAGCACAAGGAGGGTCAATTCGACTCGCACAACACCACAAAACACGTCTACAGCAGAAAAAACATCAAAATGACTGACCTGGCACATCCAAACAGGCAAACAGAGGCCCAAACTCACAACCACCTCATATAACACACCCACCAAAATGTCAAACTCAGGCACACCCACAAATGGACCAATAAAAAGGGCCCACACACACAAACCATGAGCCTTTGCAACAGACTCACTGCAGCTACAGAGCACACCCCAACAACTGCACCCATCCACCTTAACATATACACCTTCACACAAACTCCTTCACACATACCCCCTCTTCACATTCCCACACACACCTTCACATTCACACCCACACACCCACAACCATCCACACCCTCACCCCACACCATGCCCACAGACAAGATTCCAAAGTTCACAAGGGAGGAGCTGGACATCCTTGTCAACAAAGTCATCAGAGTCGAGCCACAGCTCTTTGGAACATTGGTCAGACAGACCAGCATAGCCGAAAAATCACGCCTGTGGCAGAGGATCGTCGATAGGGTGAATGCTGTTGCACCCATCAGAAGGACCAGGAATTAATTCCAAGCCAGGTGGTACGATCTGCGGAGGGCAGTCAAGCAGAAAATTAACGAGGACTACGCCCAGAGCAACATCACTAGAGGTGGGCTGCCCCGCAGACCGGTACATTACCATCCCTGGGAGAACAAGGTGATGGCCCTGCTTCCGCCGGTGGGAGTACACGGACTTCAAGGACTTCCAGAGCCTGGTGAGTACACAAACAACTCATGGAACATGGGGGGAATGGCATCCACACCCCAACTACACAAAATGCACGCAACTACCCCCAAGCCCTCACCGGACACAACCACACTCAAAAACAACGCTCATGCCAGTAACATGTGTATGCCCCATTCACAAAGCAAGGCCATGCCGTGTCCCAGGCTACATGAAGCACTAACCCAAGACTGGATGTCCGGGATGCTGGAGGGTGGGGCTCATCAAAACGCATTGTTCAACTCTGAATCAGACACCATTGCCCTCAGCCCATATGTCCCAGGTACATACCCATGCACCATGCTCAATGCACAGGGACTGGCAAAGTACTGACAAGGTAGCTGACACTTGGCCCTGCTGTGGCAGCACAAGGCCCTCCTGTGACCACTGCAAACTCAAACACCAACACAACAGGCTCAGATATCTAGGACAGGAACTCACACTCACTGTCATGGCAGCATGCTCCATGGGGGGACAGATACATCACCTGGGAGACCCACTGCCAAATCACACTACACCCACCAGCAGGCCCTGTCACACACACCCCTTACACAAGCACACACCCCCGGGGCAGGCAATGGATTTACCCACTCTCACAATCGACATGTGACACAACAAGATCAATCCATAGCCAAAGAAGCATCCAAGCCAAAAATCTACATGTCAAACACTCAGGAGAACATATCAATCTGTCCCCTGCAACATACCCATCCACAAGTGAACATTGAGGAGAATGCTAGGCACATACAACTACCTGGAGGAACTGTGCCAACTTGAATATGTATGAAACATGGGTGTCGCATGAAACAGCATTAACATTGTCTCTCTCTCACACACAGGGCAACCTGATGGATCTCCCCCCAACAATGGGGGTGAAGAATCACAGTCCCAGGCTAGGGAGGAACCTGAGCCCAGCGACGCCTCTCAACACTCCGCGGATGACCCCAACCCACCTGGACCCTCTGGTGTCCAAGCCCCTGCAGCACCTGCTTCAGGAACATCTGTGCCAACCACCACCCCCATTCCTGCCACATCCCAGAAGACACTCAGGAGCCCTGCCCGCACTGAACAACTGAGCCAGTCTGACCTGGAGGGACAAGGTTCACCGGGCACCCAGGAGGAGGCAGACAACCCCGCAACTGCCATCCCTCAGGGGTCCCGTAGACCCGATGTGCCCACAACGGCAGGCCAGGCTCGTGTGGGCAGGGGTGGTGGGAGTGGAGGCAGGCGGAGGCGAGAACCTGACCAGCCAGCTGAAGGGACCGGTATGTCACACATACGCAACATCATGGACGCATACCGGCGTGACACCAGGGCCATGAGCCAGGTAGTGGAGACCCTCACAGAGATTAAGAACCAGCAGGCCGAGCAACACGCCAGTCAACAAGAACACCAATGACGGATGGAGGCAAGACTGGCTGAGCTCCTGGCGGTGCAAACGGACATAAGCCGTTCACTCTGTCAGATCGCCGACAACATGGGCAACCCTCCCTGTGCCACCAGGCGAAGACCACCACCAGCCACAGGGAGGGAGGAGGAGGAGGATTCGTCTGACGGAGCGTCCCAAGCATCGTCAAAGCCTGCATCTGAGGGTCCCACGAGGAAGGTCGGTCGTCCACGGAAAAGACCGTGAGAGGCAGCGGCCCATCCACATCTCCCAGGTCACCTGGCCTGGCACCTGGCCTTCATGCGCAACAGCATCACCTCATTCACTGACATTCTCTGCCACATGGACTTGCTGGTCACAGTCTGACCAATGATGACGAACACTGTGTTCTGGACTCTGATGACTTCAAATGCCAAGGATCCCATCTCCCCCGGTGAACTTTGGATTCTAGGCACACTGTATAGCACCTATTTTTTCCCACAAAACACGCCCCCCACCGAGAATAAAACTAAATTTCTTTAATTAGATGTTGCAGTCATTTTGCATGAGTCCACAACATACGTGTGGGGAAATGTCAAACTATGCCTGAGTGTTGAACTAACTCCAGCCATCCATACCCTGGGATCTGAGTCTGGTACAGGACACACATGGGTCACAATGTATCATCCAATACAGACATGGAGGCCAATACTCACCCGTGATGGCCTCAAGCTGCTGAGGGGGGGCTTGCAATACTGTGCGGACAGACCTATTTGGAAGAGTATCATTAAGGCGTAGAGGTCATGGCTCATGTGGAGGTTCCCGGGGAGGGAGTACCAGGTATGTTTGGCCAGGTGGGAGAACTATCTCCTGCATGCTGGAGTTCGGTGGATGTGAAGAATGGTTGCCAAGGCAAGGTTGGATGCACGGAGTTGGCCCAACGGGGTCTTGGATGACAGACGTCCAAGGTTGGTTTGGGGCCTGGGGTTGTGGACTGCCTCCTGAGTGTGGGTGAGGAGTATGAAGGTCATCCTGCAGCAGACAGTGATCCATTGCAGCTATCTCAGGTGGACGGTGATGTGACTGGGGCGCAGGATGTTGAAGCTGAGGTGTGCAGATGCACCCTGGATGTGGACAAGTTCTCCAGGAGTTTGGCTGTTCTTGCTCCGTAGAGGGCGGGGCTGTAGTTGACACGGCTGGTGTCGTGGACCTGGGGGACGGTCTGTCTTGCCTTGGAGTGGATCTATCTGTGGATCATGTGCATCATGCGGAGGGTGTTGCAGCATGAGGTACAGATGCTGGTGAGTTGCAGGGCAATTGTGAGCGACGAGTCCATGATGTACACCATCTTGCGTGCGTGGCCACTGGGTTCTGGTGCAGTGCCCTGGCGGGTGGGACACAAGGAGTTGACCCAGCTGTAAGGGGACAATCCTCAGATGATTACCTTAGTCCTGGCCAAGTCCAGCCTCAGGTGGCTGATGTTCAGCCATTCATCAACGGACCTCATGCCTTCTTGAAGGTTGGAACTGGCAATGGCTGGGTCTTTGGTGAGGGTGAGGAGCAGCTGGCTGTCAATGGCATACGAGATGATGATGAGTTTGTGTGTGCATGTGATGGTGGAGAGGGGGGTCATGGACACATTGAAGATTGACACGCTGAGAGATGAGCCCTGGGCCATGTGCCAGATGACGCCACTGTACTACATGCTTAAGGCTTGAGTCCCACTCCCATGGCCTTGCTGGTGAGCTACTTGGTGATTTCATCCTGGTCCATCCTCTGGATACCAGTGTTGGAGATGTGTGAGCTGACAGTGTGTGAGCACATCGTGTATAATGCTGTGGAGAGGTCAAGGGGGGTGGCCTCACCATTGTTGAGCAGGGCAAAGTTGTCGGTGTTGGTGGCAATAATGACGGTTGAAGTGGGGTGATTACTGTGGAAGATGGTCTTGTGCAGGTTGCCTGGAGCTCTTTGCGTGGAGGAAGTTTGTCAGTTGCTCGTTGACTGTCTTCCCGATGACATTTGCTGGCTAGGGAAGCACAGTGATGTTCCTTGAGAGCCTGCGTTCCTGCCGTCCGTTGTCTAAGAAGGGCCTGGGTCACTGCATGCCTCTATCTACCATGGAATGTGGCTAATTCCAATGATACATACATGACATGCTGGACGGGCCTACAAGGATGGGGAATTATGTGGTTGAGATGTTGTGTGGGAAGGGGCCTGATGGAGATCCCCAGGGGATGTTCCACATTAGCCGGGTGTTGTATTTCCTGATGATGGAAGTCCAAAACCTGAGGGGGGTTGGTCCCGTGTATAATAGTGCTGTCTGCCTCTGTGTGCCAAGGCTGGCGTGTATGTCCATGAGCTTGCAGTGGTAGAAAGTTGCAAGGGATTGGCTCAACCTTGCAAGGGTGGGGTGTCTTTTGGATGGAGAGCTGATGTCAGTGCACTCACAATGCTGATGAGCTCCTTGATGTCGTGCGTTTTTTTGCCTCGGCCCCATCTGAAGGATCTCCAATTGTCCTTGCTGATGATATAGTGATGGCTGTGTGTGCCGTTTTCCAGGGTTGTAAGGCCACTGATGGTTATTTGTGTTGCAAGCTGTGCACAAGAGTCCTGCTAGACGTGTATGAGTCCAATAGGTCTGCCTTGTCCCAGGTGGCTTAATTGTTGTTGTGCGTCACAGGAAAGTCTGTCAATGTGGCTAGATTGTTGGATCAGTTGCTGATCCAGTGTGTGAGGTTGCAGGGTGTGGCAGTGGTGTTGGTTCCAGTGTCCCACGCAGCATGTCTGTGTTGACTTACATCAAGCATCTTTGGGGGATTGGTAGCGGGGTGTGTGGCAGTGTGTTACTTGTCGGAGACGTGGATGCTAATGTGGATGGACCTATGATGGATGCTGGTGTGGTTCTCATCCAGCCAGAAGTTCCTGGCCCACAGCCACATGTATCCTGTGGATGTGAGGGCGTGCGTGAAGATGGACGTGTAGATGGCTTTGCGGAATTGTGGATGTAGGCCTGGAGATCTGTACATGAGTGTTACTCTGAGGGTTTGCAGGGGGTTTGTGCCAAACCGGATTTGTGACCCTGAGTGCGTACTTGTGAATAGATATCAATTCATCCTCCGGGATTGTTAGTGCCGTCCCTGCGGGTGCTCTTGTATCCGTCTGAGATGGCAATGAAGAAGTTGTGTGCTGAGGATGCTTTTATCCAGGTCACTGTCATGAAGGTGATGTGTGGGCCTGTTGTGTTGAGGAGGTAACAGAGTCCAATGGCGTGCTGTTGGACGGACCGGTGTGGAGTAAGAGGGACATGACCGTGGACAGGACCTGGAAGGCGGGGCAGCGCTGTGTAGGCAGTTGGAGTTGCACACTCAGCATGCGAAGGTGTCGTGTGTGCGCTTAGGGTATGCCTGAGAGCAGGCGGTTGATTTTCGTTTGGACATTGCTTGGAGGGTGGCTGCAACATGAGACAGTTGTGTGATGTGGGTCATGCAAGGACATGAGGGACGTGCAATGTGCACGTTGCGTGCGCTGACGGTCCTGCCTTTGGCACGGCGTGGCCGCAACAGTGGCACAGACAAGCTGATGACAGCCTAATGAATGGGTGGAGGGAGGAAGGGAGGAGCATCTTGGAGGCGTGTGGGTTGCAGAATCCAGGAACTTGGTGGGCCCTTGCCGCAGGGGCCGCAGCAGCAGGCGGCATGTATTGGAAACTAGGCCGAAAGTAGAACACAAAGACAAGGAGGTCAGAAAGGACAACTGCAACAGGCGTACGGAAAGGAAGGAGTGTCAGGTTACTCCTGGCTCACCCAGAGAAAATGGATGAACAATCACCAAAGATGACTGACACAGGATCAGGAAACAGAAGGCCGAGCTGCGCACAGGAGACACACCCTCAGCAGGCGTTGACGGCCCGTTGGGGGGAGCAACCTGCCCAAATACATACACAACCATGGACTTCATGCACAATAGAGATTATTAGCCATGAAGAACTGCATGCATGTTGCCGAACTACACATACACTCATATGCACAATCTTTGACAACTATGCCAGAGATGACGCATGCAAAGTGGCAAGAGACCTGCATTGACAGAGATGAGGCACTTTGGAGGGTGAGGAACACCTTTATTACTCAAACTCACACTAAGGGAAATGCATCAATATGAACAGACTCACAGGTCATTTGACTGAACATGTGGGACCTACGCTGGACACCCCCTTCACAACACGGATATTGTAAATCCAAATGAACTGGCACACAAGTTAAGGGGATGAGCCAAACACCTCCTGCTGCACACGGAGAGGCTGCAATTCCCCATTGAGCCTGTAATGGGGATGTCCCACACTATGTCCACCCGTCGCATCCGTATGTTTCATAGGGAATTTTTACACACATTGATGCCTTCATCAGAATCCAAAATCCATTACAGATGACTGTCACGAAGGGTGACTATCAATTCATGGGAGTCATGCTACATGTTAGGTGCCCCATGGTGAGTAGACATGTATGCATGGTAACACAACATGCACAGATGCAGTCCCCACACATTCCAAACACGTACCACCCCCAAAATGCCTTGCTGCAATTCTTACCCAAAATGACATTTCCCCATGTCCGTGCATGGAATGCTGATTCAGCACACGTTGCAATACTCATGAGGAATAGCAGGAGGACAACGATGACATGAGCAGACAGCATGCGCAAGAACCTGGGACTGACAGACACACAAGAAGTCAGCTAAAAGATTTTTCTCCGCATACATGGTCATTTACTAAACATGAATAATGTTGTCCCCATGCAAATTTAAAAGAAAGTGTCTCTGCAAAAATGTGTGGAATGACATCATCACTTGAGTGACACATCAGAACACACATCTAAGTCACTTTGCATACAGTCAGCTGGACACACACATTGCAACACATGCCACCCATGGCTACAAGCGTGCACACTCAGACCCAGTGACTCACCATTATGAGAAGAATTTGCGTATGAGCTGACTCCGGATATCCTCCTCCTCCTCCTCACTTGCCTCGTGACCAAGCCCTTCATCCTCCACGGGTGGATGTTCCTGCTCATCCTGCTCCAGGATGAGTGGCACTGCCTTCTCCACTGCCATGTTGTGCAGCATGCAGCACAATAGGAAGATTTTGCAGACCTTCTCCGGTGCATATGGGAGGGACCCGCCTGTCTTGTGAAGGCACCGGAATCGGCTCTTCAGGAGGCCAAACGTCCTCTCAATCACTCGCCTGGTCTGCCCGTGTGCATTGTTGTACCGGTGATCTGCAGCTGATCTTGGGTTGCGGAGAGGTGTCATCAGCCATGGCATGTTGGGATATCCAGAGTCCCCTACATGGAAACATCATGTAAATAAGTGGGTCTGGAGATGCCGTAAGAGCCAAAGATACCGCAACACACAGAACAAACAGCGTATACCCACCAACAAGACATGCTCGTTCGTTGTGCAGCCGCAGCATCATTTGTGGCACCCTGCTACGCCTTGTGATGTAGGCATCGTGTGCTGACCCTGGAAAACGTGCACAGACATGGGAAATCAGCATGTTAGCAAGACACTCCACAAGGGCATTTATAGAGTGGTAATGTTTTCGGTTGCGATAGGCTACCTCCTGTGCCTGTGGAGGTACCAAAGCCACATGTGTCCCATCAATGGACACAATGACATGAGGCATCCCTCCCAGGGCATAGAAATCACCCTTGACACCTGTCAACTCCTCAGGAGTAGGAAAATGGATGAATTCATCAAGGTGCTCCAACATGGCTGACAAAACATCACGCAGGACACGGCTGAACATTGTCTGTGACATGCCACCAACATCAGCTATGGTGAATTGAAACGTACCTGTGGCAAAAAAAATGTAGGGCTGACATCACCTTCATCTTGGGGGTCAGCGCAGTAGGATACCTGTGTCGCGGTTGGAGGTGTGGTGCCAGCTTGTCGGTCAAGTCCTCAATCAACTGTTGAGTGAATCTGTAACGTCGTATGCAGGCACGTTCCCTCATGGCAGCCAAGTCTGGCATTGGTTGAGGGACAGGCGGTGCTGTGCAGAAAATTGTATTGAATAACGAAGATTGAGAGCCTACCAACATCAATGTCAATGAACAGAGCACATGCTGAACTGCTACAACACATCAGCCTAAGTACAGTCTGGTCTGTGCAATACATCCAGGACACGTATGCCAGGTTGGTGATACTCCTACGAAAAGCCAGATACACCCGTTGATTGGCAAGTCTACATGACATGCCCTGAAATGAGCTGAGGGCCAGTCTAAGTGAACAGCCAGAGACATCACAGGAGTGACATACATCCACATAGCGGCATTTAAAGGATGTCATCTCATACAGACAGCTGACGGCAAGCTAGACGCACAGGTCACATGGAATGTCAAATGTACCGATCAAACACATTCGATGAAGAGGTACAAGTGAAAACAGAAAACACAGACATTGAGACGACGCAGATATGCCCTCATGTGAAAATATGATGTCCGATGCATACAGACCCTGCTTACGTGGGAATCCACATGTGTCATGGTGTGCGTAGATGTGTGCCATGCCCATCTCCACACAGACACATGTTGGATGCAGCAACAGCAGATGTAGTTGACGGAACTCTAACAGCAAGCTCATGGGAACACATGACACACACATTACATAGTCACATAGGGGCACGCTAATCGTGAAATGTTAGTTGTTAGTGTCCCTGTCCCTGGCATCAGGGGACAGTTGCGGGTGGTGGTGACTGTGCCATACCAGTGATGCTGTGCTTGACACGTTTGTACTACAGGCACACATGTGCAAAGTGTGAAGGGGAAGTGTGCCACATAGTGCCCCATCATACAAGAGATGTGTACACAGGTCATCACACCTCAATTGTGCAACTACATGAGAAGACATGTGCAATATCACTGCCTGACACACCTAGGCCCTGCACATGAAAGTCTGCAATGACAATGACTTGATGTACAGCCTTGTGCGAGTCGGAGACCTCCATTCCTTTCGTGTGCGCCTCCTATCACCAGTGTAAGCGTGTGAAACACCCCATACACATGCTCTGAGAGCGTGTGTACGGCCCGTATCACTATAGTAGTGGTGCCATAGGAGTATGCGTGGTACGGACCGTACCCACGCTCTGAGAGCGTTTGTACGTTCCATACCACGCGTATCCTTACGGCACCACTACAATAGTGATACGCACCGTACTCACACATCCATAGCGTGGGTACGGTCCGTATCACTATTGTAGTGGGGCCGTAGGAGTATGCGTGGTACGGACCGTACACACGCTCTGAGAGCGTGTGTACGGCCCGTATCACTATAGTACTGGTGCTGTAGGAGTACGCGTGGTACGGACCGTACACATGCTCTGAGAGCGTGTGTACAGACCGTACCATGCGTACCCCTATGGGTACTTACAGGTCTCTGAGTGTGGGGACACCTTTAGTATTGAGGTCTGTTAGTTTGCCTTGGGTGCACCACTACTGTTTCTTTCAGGGTAAACAAGAGGTGGCATGACTTCATTGTATGGCTGTGCTCTCCTGTTCCCAGACACTAGCTTCTCAGTGTATTTCTCATTCAAATTTTGGGCTGGTGTGTCCTATTTTTCCTTGTGTCCAAGTGGCATGGTGGGTCTACCAACTGGGGAGTACAGGGCTTACATATGTGCGGAGTAATCTAGCTGTTACGCATGATGCATTGCCTGATATGCACTGTGACCTATTGGTTTTGTACTCATGTGTCAGATGTATACAGGTGACTGATGTTTTTCTGTATCTTCACCTTATCCACAGCATCATCATTGGAAACCGAGGGAGACACCTGCACGGACCTGGAGGAGGGACCCAGCACCAGTGCCACCAGTGCTGGCGAGTCTGCGGGAGGCAGTGGCACGGAGGGCGAGGGGAGTCAGTCGGAGGACCTGTCTGGTGGCGAGCCCAACTACGACGCAGACGAATCCGAGGCTGACCTCATCGAGGGGGTGGAAGCTGCTACAACACCTGGCAGCAGCCCAACATCTGTCCTCGCCTCCTCCATTCCCATCACCGCCCTCCCAGTAGCTCCGGTCCCTTCTGTCCGTGCAGAGCACCACCATGTCTCCTTCGGGACAGGCACCGCACCCCCTGCCCCTGTCACCCCTGCTGCCCTCAGTGAAGAGTCTGTGGACATACAGCGGCAGTTGCAGGTTGGGCAGGCATCGGTGCTGAATGTCCTCCATGGCCACACCACACTGCTGACATAGATGGTGTCGTTCATGGAGGGCATGTCAGCAACGATGTCTGACCAACGCAGGTTTCTGCGGTCCATGGACTCTTCCCTGATGGCAGCAGTGACTTTCCTGCAGCGCTTCGTCCCCCCCCTACCACAGCCCCATCCACACTTCCAGACACAGGCAGCACACCACCAAGTAAGGGCAAGCGCACACCTCCAGGCACGCACACTCAGGGGGATGTAGGCACACCCACTGGGTCTGGGGCAAAAAGACATACACACAGCCACAGTCTGAGTCCACAGGCCTCACAACCCAGTCCCTCCAAAAGCGCTCCCCTTGGCTCCCCTGCCAAACTGTCACCCAAAGAGGTCTACATGGCTGAGCTGGCCCTCACCCCCACTGTGACACCACCCCGCAAGCGGGCGAGGAAGTCCCCGGGCAGGGGAGTTGCGCTCCCCCCATGTCCACCCCCTCCCCCAAGAGTGCTGCACCCCATCCCTCGGCCACTCCGCCCTCCGCTGGCCCTGGGGTTTCTTCCGGCGCAGGGGTTCCTCTGGACGCCCCGACAGCAGTGTGCAGCGCCGAGCTCACCTCCACCTTTGGCGCTGCCCCACCCCATGTGGTGGAGACGTCCACCCCTGCACCCACCACACCTACCCTTCCCCCTCCTGTCCCTGCGGTGCCTGGTCCTGCCACACATGAAGCCCCCCCCAATCGACGAACCCCATGTGTCCCCCCAAGGACTTCTATTTTGGACTGGCCATTGGGCTTTGTATACAGTGTGATTTCATAATTTGTTTTTTATGCTGAATAAAGCATTTTTTTTTTTTTTTAAAAACCTTTATTCGTATAAATCAGATACACAGCTATTCAGCCGACATCCCGGAGGTTCGGCAGCTAACCAGTCAAAACATGAAGTCCTCCATAGCTCTAATGCAGGATAAAGACAAAGGTTTCATTTTTGAAAACTACCTACAATAAACACGAACAAGCAAGGCAGTATACACCACAAATTCGTGCCAGTTCCCAGCGGGGGCGCGGCCCCATTTCCAACATCAAATCAAAGCCACCGATCGGGAGGATGAGGGAAAAGCAGATGCACTAACATTCTAACGGAGGTGCATCAGAAAGACCCAAGTCGGAAGTGAGGCTAGGGGGAAAGTTGCTCCTCTGGCGGTTCAATGGCAGGAGGCAGACATATGCCCCCCCTATATTGGTTCCAACTTCCCCATACCTTATGCCATTTCTTAGGCCTCCCCCGTGCACTATACACCGTTTTCTCCCGAAACATGCTCCAGTCCATGTTGTCCTTCCATGCATCCAGGGTGGGCGGGCTATGAGAGCCCCACATTCGTGCTATATCTCGCTTGG
This sequence comes from Triturus cristatus, assembly GCF_964204655.1. Lineage (NCBI taxonomy): Eukaryota > Metazoa > Chordata > Amphibia > Caudata > Salamandridae > Triturus > Triturus cristatus. The sequence continues at coordinate 240,709,287 of NC_140592.1, read as the reverse complement.
CCACCATATTGCCTAGGGTCGCCCATGGAGTCTGCGCTGCGTCATAATCTGTAGGACCCCACACATTCAAAAGACAGCGCCGCGCCTCTGGGTGCAGTACAATACCCGTGACCTCCTGCATCACAACGTGAATCCGCTTCCAAAAGTCCGCAATCACACCACACTCCCATATGATATGTAGAAAGGTGCCCACCATCCCGCAGCCCCTCTTACATAGCCCATCCTCGGAAAAACCCATATGGACCAGCCGGGGCCCAGTGACATAGACTCTGTGCAGTATCTTCAGCTGGACCAGCCGTAGTCTGGCGGGGATCGCGACCTCCTTAGGCGAGGAGACGGCGTATTGCCAATCCTCATCGTCCAGCTCAAGGCCGTCCCTAGTCCACTGATCCCGCACCCCCAGGAGGAGGTCGGTCCGGACGTTCACAAGCTTTTTGTAGATTAGGGAGATTGTGCTCTCCGGCATATGGCCGTCCAGGATCCGGTCCTCCAAGGGAGAGGACTCAGGCACCTTTTCCCCCTCAACGAGTACCGACCGCAGCGCATGGCGCACCTGCGCATACCGGAAATATTCCGTGCCCTCCAGCGCATATTCCGTCCGTAGTTCGTCAAACGACTTAATCCGCCCCTTGGCCAGCAGGTCACCCACCCTGGAGATGCCAATCAGATCCCATTTCTCGAATCCCTTAGAGTGCCAAAGTTTCCCCAGCATATCGGAGTCATACAACGGAGTGGCGAGGGTGAGCCTATCTTTCCAGCCCAACGAGTTCGTAACTGTCTTCCACACATTCACCGCCACCCCGGTCGGCCCCGTGAGGGACCCAGCCGGGGGCCTCGAGTAGAGTGCTCTATAGTAGCCACCCCCACACAGCAACCACCGGTCCATAGCAAAGCCAGGGCTAAGCGCCGGGCCGTAGACTCCATGATTGATCGCACTCAGTTGGGAGGCCCAATAGTATCTTCTGATGTCGGGAAGCGCGATACCCCCATCGTACCAAGGAAGAGTTAGTTTTGCTATCGCTATACGCGGACGGCCGTCCCACAGCAGCGAGCGCTGGAGACTCTCAACCTCCCGAAAGTAGCTGGCCGGAACCAGCTCCTGGGTGTTCTGCAGGGCATAGAGAAAACGGGGAAGAGACATCATTTTGAATAGCACAGCACGGCCAAGGAGGGAAAGCGGCAGCCGCCGCCAGCCCGCTACATCCCGCCGCAAGCGCGCCAGCGGAGGGACCAGGTTCCTCTCATACCGTACCGTTGGGTCGGTAGAGATATAAATCCCAAGATACGTGAAACCCTCCCGGGCGATCTGGATCGGGCAATTCCGCGGGGGAGCCGGGACGTCTCCACACAGGGCATACAGATATGACTTCCCCCAGTTAATGGTGAGTCCCGAATTCCTCCCGAAGGAAGTCAAAATGTCGCAGACAACTATGAGGGACTTCCGGGGTGAAGCGAGATAAAGCAGGATATCATCGGCATAAAGGGAGATGCGGTCCTCGTGGTCAGGTGACCAGCGAATCCCCCTCACATCCGGGTGCCATCGTATCCAGGCCGCCAGCGGCTCGAGAGCAAGAGCAAACAACAACGGCGACAGAGGACAGCCCTGCCTGGTACCTCTCCCCAGCCCAAAGGGACGGGACGCCCTACCGTTGACCGCGACTTTAGCGAGAGGTCCTTCATATAATAGTCACACCCAGCCCACAAATCCGGGTCTGAAGCCGAATTTCGCAAGCGCAGCCCACAGGTATTCCCACTCTACCGTATCGAAAGCCATCGTTGCGTCGAGCGCTGCCACAATGGCCGGCTCCCGCATCGTCCCCACCCTTGCGATCACTCCGTGGCTGCGCCTAAGGTTCAACGCGGTGTTACGATGCGGGATGAATCCGGATTGGTCAGGGTGGATCAGATCACCGATCACCCTGACCAAACGGTTAGCGAGGATTTTAGCGAGGATCTTCGGCTCGGCATTAAGGAGCGAGATCGGCCTATATGAGCTGCACCTGTTCCTGGGCTTACCATCTTTATGTATGACCACGATTGTTGCCAGGCGCTGGTCGCGTGGGAGGCATCCCGTCTCCCGCGCCTCCACGAACATAGCTCGCAAATGCGGAGCGATCTTATCTGGCCGGAGTTTGTAGAACTCAATGGGCAGGCCATTCGGGCCCGAGGCCTTGCCCGAACGTAACGAACGGATAGCCCCCGCGATTTCGTCGACTGTGATATCGCCATCAAGATCGTCCCTGTCTATGTCGGAAAGGCAAGGCAAAGCAAGATCACGCAGGAGTTCACACGAATCCCCCACTGGCCTGTCCGACACAGAGGTATAGACCGTGTGGAAGTGATCCGCAAAGCACTGGACTATGCCATCCGGCTCCGCGACAACGACGCCATCCTCCGTCACGAGGTCTGGCACAACACGATTGACCCGCTCCTTTTTATCCAGCCACGCGATTAGTTTCCCGGCCTTGTCCCCGACGTCATACAGACGGTCCCGCTGTTCCCTACTCAAGGCTTTGGCCGCGTCCGTCACAAGGGCCTTGTACTCCGACTGTTTAAGGGTCAAATTGTGCAGCGCCGCCGCCGTAACCTCCCCCTCCAATGCCAGCTCCAGATCCGCGATCTCTGCCTCAATCTGGGCGACCTCCGCGTCTCGACGACGCTTGGCCGCTGCTATCAAGGAGAGGGCCTCTCCCCTAAGCACTGTTTTGAACGCTTCCTACAAAGACACAGCCGACGTGACCGAGCCGAGATTTTCCTGGAAATAACGATCGACCGCCTTCAGCACCGCACTACGAGTCATAGGGTCCCTGAGATACCACGGGTTAATTGGGGCCACCCTACCCCCCACTCCTCTACCAACATCCATACAGATCCACACCGGCGAATGGTCAGAAATACCCCGTGCCATGTGTCTGGCCTCAGAGACAAAGGAGGCGTGTGCAGCTAGGGTAAGCACATAATCAATTCTGGAGAGACTGCCATGCGCCCCGGAGTGGAAAGTGTATTGCCGCTGTGTGGGATGCAGTAGTCTCCAACAATCAACCAGACCAAGGGTATCTACGAAATCCGGAAGCCATTTCTGAGCCCCCCCCCGAGCTCCTTGGCGGGTGTCTGTCAAGCAATCCGGAGCCAACCGCATTGAAGTCGCCCCCCACCACCAACATTCCCTCTGGGAGATCAAACAAAGTCCTCTCTAAGTCCGCAAGTGTGGAAGGTTGCAGTGCAGGAGGGACATAAACCGACACCAGAACCAGCGTCCTGCCCTCCCACCTCCCCGCTACGGCCGCAAAGCGTCCCCTATCATCAACAGTAGTGGAGTCGACCTCGAAGGGCAGGGAGGACCTGACAAGTATTCCAGCCCCTCTGGACCCCGAGGAAAACCCGGAGTGTGCGACAAATTTGTAGCCTTTCCTATTGAGTGCATAGCACGTGTTACCAATCAAGTGCGTCTCTTGCAATAAGACAATATCAGGGGTACATCGCTTCAGGAACTGCAGGACAATCCCACGCTTAATACGATCCCCCAAGCCATTTACATTCCAACTGAGTATTTTTAAGCCCCTACCCCCCATCCCAACATGTAAAGAGACCACCCCCCCCCGCATGGAACCGCACTAGAGTCACAGAAGCTTGCATCCTTACGCCTTGCATAACCAAAAACAACAACAACCCCAACAACAACCCCAATCCACCCCCCACCCTGCACCCCTGCGTAAGCTCTAAAATGCCCCCCAACTTGCAGTGTGCCTGTCGCCCCATACAAAGACTAATCTACAAAAAGAACCCCAGAGGAGGAAAAGCTCCCATACTGCCCCCGCCACCCCCCGGACTGTCACCCTCCCGGGGGAACCGGAGATCTGGTACTTAAGTCCTGGCTCATTATTCATCACCGCCACCGTCTGCTCCACCGGAGCGTTCCACGCTAGTCCGTCCTTGGGGCAATGTGTCCAGCCAATCTCCGACCATGTCCGGTGATTCAAAAAAGAAAGTCCGCTCTTCGAACACTACACGCAACCTGGCCGGGAAGAGCATGGCGTATTTCAGTCCCATCTCTCGTAGCCTTCTCTTGACCGCCAGGAAGCCTTGTCGTTGCTTCTGTACCATCTGGGTAAAGTCCGGATAGAAACTTACAGTGGTGTTCTGGAATAGCGTCGGGCCGGACACCCGTGATGCTTGCAGAATGGCATCCCGGTCCCTGAAGTTAAAGATCCTGGCGACAATCGGCCTCGGAGGGGCCCCCACCTTGGGCCTCCCGCCAGGAACTCTGTGGGCCCTTTCAACAGTAAAAAACTTACTAAGGCCTTTGGGCGCCAGATGGTTCACCACCAGGTCCTCCACAAACAGGTCCACCGACTGTTCCTCCGAATTTTCCGGGACCCCAATAATGCGCACGTTATTGCGCCTTGCGCGGCCTTCGAACTCTTCCAACCGTCGGGCAAAGTGATCATTTGCAGTCCGCAAGGTACGGACTTCCAGCTGAAGGCCGGAGACGTCGCCCAGGAGGCCTGCAGTCTTGAGGTCCAAGGACTGAACCCGCTCATTAGTTTTCCCCAGGTCTGCCCGAATCAGATTGACGTCGATCGATATGGCGTCCACTTTATGCGCAAGGGTCTCAAATTGTTGCCCGATAGAGGACTTCATCCCCTCGATGGCCCCCATGATATCTTGCAGGGTTGGTTCCGCGGAGGGGGGCGACACGTCCTTCAAGGCCTCCAGTGTCTGTCCCGATCCGCCCGGTGACCACTTCTGGTGGGCATAGCGGTCCATGTTGTTAGTCTGGGTGTAGCCTCCCCGCCTGGTACTTTTGGGCTTCTGTTTTTCGGCGTCCGATTTGCTCGACATCGCAATCTGCCGCGGGGACAATCTCTTTGCCCATACAGAGTAGACAACCATGCAACCAGTGACTGGCGCTACCCACGTCCAGGCCGGGCGCGGTGGAGACAGGAAAGCGAAAGCGAAAGTGAAAGTGAGGACACCTTCCTTCCGACGACTCGCCCCTCTCGTGGCCGCTGTTGTTCAATTAGTGCACGGGCACTGTGCCAACGCAAGTCCCGGGCACCTTCCGGGGAGTAGGCCACAAACTTCCAGGCATTACAACTTCGGTCTCCGGTGGGCGATTTCGATCCGGACAACGGCTCTCGCCTCAGCAACGGCTCCCCTCCAATATTCCGGGAGTCAAAAGCAGGATAATAGACAGGATATCTGCCGGAGGGAGCGAGGGTCTCGGGAGCTCTAGGCTCACGCGGCCATCTTGATCACGCGCTAAGCTCCTCCCTGAAGCATTTTATTTTTACTTTGAACACTATTGCATTTAAGGTATTGATGTTGGTGCTGAGGCTCCAGGAGTTGGTGTTGTGGTAATGTGTTATGGTTCTGAGAAATGTTCTAGTCTGATGGTCATGAGGTGGACCATGGTATCTGCGTGCCATCACAAGGTCTCTGCAAAGAATCATTGGTAGTGTGTGTTATTTTGATTTTGAGACATTGTCCCAAGGAGTGTTCCTTCCTCTGTGGAACCGGACATCTTCCCTGCAAAGAGTTGCACAATTGTTGTGCTGACCTGTGTCTACATTTCCTTTGTTGGTGACGGATCCCTTCAACTATGGCCATGCCTGCTCAGTAATGTCTCCGGCTGCATCGTCTGTGCCATCCTTGCTAGTCACTGTACTTGTGTATTGAGTATGTTGAAATGCCTTCATGGAGAAATTCTCCCTTTTCAGCACTATGCATGTGTGTAATCCCGGCCTAGCACATATATGGTACTTGTTCTGCAGGGTATTTGGGCACCTGACTCACAATTGTGGGCATTGTATCTGTGGGAACTCCACCCTATTCCTTCCATGAGAGACAACATCTTGGTGGCTGGCCCAGCACCTGTACATTCCTATCAGTCCTGGGATGTGCGTGACAGTGTGTGTTCCCTTTGTCTCTCTTAGTTTAGTCGGCAGTGACATGACTATACAGTCTTGTGCCATGATCTCAGTGTGTGTATTGTTCTGCATCCGCCAGCGGTGGGTATGCATGTGTTATTTGTCCTCACACCCACATGTGGTGTGTCATGCAGTGGGGGAAAGACATCCATCCTCCTGGGAGTGGGACACTGCTGTCAGTGATGTGTTGTTATGGCACTATCATCATAGTCCAAAGTTAGGGATGCGTACATACACCCATGGAGTTGTGGTCATCTGATAATGATGTACACCCCCCCCATGTCTCTGTCCACTGCTGGGAGTCCTCTTCAGCCACCCCTCATATTGCAGGCCACTGCTGGTAGTCATATACACCCACCCCTCACATGTCGGTCCACTGCTGGTAGTGATATGCACCCACCCCCATGTCTCTGGCCACTGCTGGGAGTGATATGCACCCACCCCCATGTGTCTGGCCACTGCTGGGAGTCCTCTGCACCCACCCCTCATATTGCAGGCCACTGCTGGGAGTCATATACACCCACCCCTCACATGTCTGTCCACTGCTGGTTGTGATATGCACCCACCACCAAGTCTCTATCCACTGCTGGTATTCCTCTGCACCCACCCACATATGTCTGTCCACTGCTGGGAGTGATATGCACCCACCCCCATGTCTCTGTCCACTGCTGGTAGTGATATGCACCCACCCCCATGTCTCTGTCCACTGCTGGGAGTCCTCTGCACCCACCCATCACATGTCTGTCCACTGGTGGTAGTGATATGCACCCACCCCCATGTCTCTGTCCACTGCTGGGAGTCCTCTGCACCCACCCCTCACATGTCTGTTCACTGCTGGGAGTCCTCTGCACCCACCCATATATGTCTGTCCACTGCTGTGAGTCCTCTGCACCCACCCCTCATATTGCAGGCCACTGCTGGGAGTCCTTTGCACCCACCCCTCACATGTCTGTCCACTGGTGGTAGTGATATGCACCCACCCCCATGTCTCTGTCCACTGCTGGGAGTCCTCTGCACCCACCCCTCACATGTCTGTCCACTGCTGGGAGTCCTCTGCACCCACCCATATATGTCTGTCCACTGCTGGGAGTCCTCTGCACCCACCCCTCATATTGCAGGCCACTGCTGGGAGTCATATACACCCACCCCTCACATGTCTGTCCACTGCTGGTAGTGATATGCACCCACCACCATGTCTCTGTCCACTGCTGGTATTCCTCTGCACCCACCCACATATGTCAGTCCACTGCTGGGAGTGATATGCACCCACCCCCACGTCTCTGTCCACTGCTGGGAGTCCTCTGCACCCACCCCTCAACATGTCTGTCCACTGCCGGGAGTCCTCTGCTCCCACCCCTCATATTGCAGGCCACTGCTGGGAGTCCTCTGCACCCACCCCTCACATGTCTGTCCACTGGTGGTAGTGATATGCACCCACTCCCATGTCTCTGTCCACTGCTGGGAGTCCTCTGCACCCACCCCTCACATGTCTGTCCACTGCTGGGAGTCCTCTGCACCCACCCATATATGTCTGTCCACTGCTGGGAGTCCTCTGCACCCACCCACATATGTCTGTCCACTGCTGGGAGTCATCTGCACCCACCCCTCATATTGCAGGCCACTGCTGGGAGTCATATACACCCACCCCTCACATGTCTGTCCACTGCTGGTAGTGATATGCACCCACCACCATGTCTCTGTCCACTGCTGGTATTCCTCTGCACCCACCCACATATGTCTGTCCACTGCTGGGAGTGATATGCACCCACCCCCACGTCTCTGTCCACTGCTGGGAGTCCTCTGCACCCACCCCTCAACATGTCTGTCCACTGCCGGGAGTCCTCTGCACCCACCCCTCAACATGTCTGTCCACTGCCGGGAGTCCTCTGCACCCACCCCTCACATGTCTGTCCATTGGTGGTAGTGATATGCACCCACCCCCATGTCTCTGTCCACTGCTGGGAGTGATATGCACCCACCCACATGTCTCTGTCCACTGCTGGTAGTGATATGCACCCACCCCCATGTCTCTGTCCACTGCTGGGAGTCCTCTGCGCCCACCCCTCACATGTCTGTCCACTGCTGGGAGTCCTCTGCACCCACCCCTCACATGTCTGTCCACTGGTGGTAGTGATATGCACCCACCCCCATGTCTCTGTCCACTGCTGGGAGTGTTATGCACCCACCCACATGTCTCTGTCCACTGCTGGTAGTGATATGCACCCACCCCCATGTCTCTGTCCACTGCTGGGAGTCCTCTGCACCCACCCCTCACATGTCTGTCCACTGCTGAGAGTGATATGCACCCACCCCCATGTCTCTGTCCACTGCTGGTAGTGATATGCACCCACCACCATGTCTCTGTCCACTGCTGGTAGTCCTCTGCACCCACCCCTCACATGTCTGTCCACTGCTGGGAGTGATATGCACCCACCCCTCATGTTGCAGGCCACTGCTGGGAGTCCTCTGCACCCACCCCTCACATGTCTGTCCACTGCTGGGAGTCCTCTGCACCCACCCCTCATATTGCAGGCCACTGCTGGTAGTCATTTACACCCACCCCTCACATGTCTGTCCACTGCTGGTAGTGATATGCACCCACCCATATATGTCTGTCCACTGCTGGGAGTCCTCTGCACCCACCCCTCACATGTCTGTCCACTGGTGGTAGTGATATGCACCCACCCCCATGTCTCTGGCCACTGCTACGAGTGATGTGCACCCACCTCCATGTCTCTGTCCACTGCTGGGAGTCCTCTGCACCCACCCCTCATATTGCAGGCCACTGCTGGGAGTCATATACACCCACCCCTCACATGTCTGTCCACTGCTGGTAGTGATATGCACCCACCCCCATGTCTCTGTCCACTGCTGGTATTCCTCTGCACCCACCCCTCACATGTCTGTCCACTGCTGGGAGTCCTCTGCACCCACCCTTCACATGTCTGTCCACTGGTGGTAGTGATATGCACCCACCCCCATGTCTCTGGCCACTGCTACGAGTGAAATGCACCCACCTCCATGTCTCTGTCCACTGCTGGGAGTCCTCTGCACCCACCCCTCATATTGCAGGCCACTGCTGGGAGTCATATACACCCACCCCTCACATGTCTGTCCACTGCTGGTAGTGATATGCACCCACCCCCATGTCTCTGTCCACTGCTGGTATTCCTCTGCACCCACCCCTCACATGTCTGTCCACTGCTGGGAGTCCTCTGCAGCCACCACTCACATGTCTGTCCACTGCTGGGAGTGATATGCACCCACACCCATGTCTCTGGCCACTGCTGGTAGTCATATACACCCACCCCTCACATGTCTGTCCACTGCTGGGAGTCCTCTGCACCCACTCACATATGTCTGTCCACTGCTGGGAGTCCTCTGCACCCACCCCTCACATGTCTGTCCACTGCTGGAATCCTATGCAGCCACACACTCACCCACCCACCCCCTTGGTGCAGTACACTGCTTTCCTGGGCCTACACACACCAATATAAAGGTAATATGCTGCACCAGGCCGTAAGCCAACATTCGTGGCATGTGTACGCCTTGTATCCCAAATGTGTTGGTGCCGTAGGGGTACGTGTGATACGGACCGTACCCCCACATTCATAGGGTGTGTACAGTCCATACCACGCCACGCGTACCCCTACGGCCCCAATCCAATAGTGATACGGCCCGTACCCACGCTATGAATGTGTGGGTACAGTCCGTATCACTATAGTAGTGGTGCCGTAGGAGTACGCGTGGTACGGCCCGTACACACGCTCTGAGAGCGTGTGTACGGTCCGTACCACGCGTACCCCTACGGCACCACTACAATAGTGATACGGACCGTACACACACTCTGAGAGCGTGTGTACGGTCCGTACCACGCGTACTCCTACGGCACCACTACAATAGTGATACGGACCGTACCCACGCTATGGATGTGTGAGTACAGTGCGTATCACTATTGTAGTGTTGCCGTAGGGGTACGCGTACGCGTACACGTCCACTTCCGTTGGTGCAGGACGCAGGAATTGGTGGACACGCCCCCCCGAAGTGACCAGACCCTGGAGGCAATGTATGTCCTCAATATTGTAGGTTTTAATTTGGGTAGGGGGTATGTTTCCTGCCCCTCACCCCCCCTTGGCCCCTGGGTGTTGTTCTCACCTTCTGCGGCGTGTGCGTCGGGTTCGGTGCACCAGGTCATAGGCTAAGAGGGCAGGGATGACACGTAGGATGGGGTCCATGGCTGTCCGTCGCGTACCGGGGCTCCGTTTTCGCATCGGACTCAGTTTTCCGGGAGTTTTTGGCTGCCGTAAAAAAATAGCTGTGCAGAGTGACGTAGGGACGATTCGTACTTGCTGGTCCGTAAAACGCTGCCTGACTCCGTATGGACGTCGCGTACGTGCAGTTCAGGATCTGACTCATAGGTATTTTTTAGCCATACGGTGTTTTGTACGTTTCGTACGGAAATGGTATTTCTGTACGAATCGTACTTGCTGGATTGTACGGTGGATTTCCCGGATACGAGTCGTACGGAGAATACTCTCCGCACGACGATTCGTGCCCGGGTTTGCAGGATTGGAATCGGCACCTATATGTATTACTTATAATTTTAAACATTTTCTAATAATTCTAACTATGTTTTTTTAAATTTTATGTATTATTTCCTTTATTTTACCTTGTTTATTAAACTTTTTTTTTTTTAAAGATATTTTTAACAACGATATTTTTGTACTTACCATTATGTAGATATTCTGGACAACGATATTTTTGTGTCGATATTTTTATACCTCAATTTTTTGCAGTCGATATTCTGTCAGTGCATCACTGTTCTGGGATGCATTTTTTATTCCTCATTGCTTCCCATTCCCAAAGCCTCCTCGGATTGGCAAGCACTGTTAAACAGCCTACTGCTGCATTTTTGTGCTATAGGAGCAACAAATAAAAGCAATTAACATGTGTATTGCAATATTAAGAGTTGGGACACCTAGTCATATTGCTCAGACTGCAGTCAGTGTCTGCCAGTCAAGAGTCTATCCCCATCAATCACAACAGAATAGTGAATTTTCAGGAGGAACGAGAGAAGGAGGTGAGAAATATTTTGGTAACAAAATTGTAAGTATTCTCTATACCTCCTTAAGCACCCTCTGAATTGGTGAGCATCCATTGGTCAGCCGAGGGCCAATAACTAGCATAATTGAATGACTTTCTGCTCAGCAATTTTAAATTGCCTCTCTTGTCAAACTTGTCAATCTGAGGCCCGCCAAACCACGTTATAGACTACTTTTCAGTAAGATTTTCTCATTTCCCCTTACTGAGTTCCCTTGTTCTGGATTCCTCTAGTATACCGCCTAATGGAATGAACGGTGGTGCCACGGAAAAGAAAGCCCAGTTATCTTCGCAAAAAATGCAAACCAGATTTATTATAAGTTCATAAAAGCCAGGTGCGTGTCTTACACGGGAGTGCCTTGCAGTTATTGCTTGAGCTGGTACAGATATCAAATTAATAAAATAGGCAAGGATTATTATTTTCTTTTTTACAGTTTTATATAGCACAAACTCGAAGCGAAAACATTGCAGCAAAAATGTAATTACACAAGTACACATTTATTTTTTGTTTATAGGCATGTGGAAATTAAGGGGGTGATTAAGTTGGCGGGCAGACTTAAGTCCGCCCACCACCCTAGCGTTAACAGGACCGCCCGCCTGCCATGCGGCAGTCCCGCCACCCCAACTATGATGCGACCGCCACCGCAACAGTTGCATCAGGCATTTTAACATTGCGGCAGTTGCTGCTGGCTGCAGCACCCGCCGCAATGGTAAAATGCCATGTTGTGCATTGCCACGCACAACGTGGCAGGCACCGTGTGCATAGCAATGTAGGGGGGTACCATGGATTCCCCCCCCTCCACCCCAAGTGCAGCCTCCCACTCCCCCGGGGCCCGGCAACAGGCCCCCAAAGCAAATACCAGCCAGCCTTTCCATGGTGGCATCGCCGCCATGGAAAGGCCTAAAATGCCACACATCATAATATGGATGGCAGTGCCTGCTAGGCACCGCCACCATATATGTGCCCCAGCTCCGCCCGGCCGGCAATTGTAACGATTGCCGACCGGTCGAAAAGCGGCAGACCGACTTTCCGTCTGCGCATTACCCACCGCCATTGTAATCTGGAGGTGGGTAAATCAGGCGGACCGCCCACCATCGTAGTCAGCCCCTAAGTGATTTGCCTACAAACATGTTGAGATGATGAAGAGACTTGAACTGGGTCCATCAGTTCTAAAGTCAGCATCTCTGCCCATTACGCCACATTGTCTCCTCTCAATGAAGAACGCCATTCCTCTCAGGACCATAGTTTGTCAAGACAATGAGCATGGAGTGTAAAGCGGAAAACCATATCTCTGACGGTTTTCATTTATTCTGAAGTTTGTTTCCAGCATCAAGTGTGTTAAAAAAGAAAAACATTCTGTCTGCGCAAATATGTTTGACAACTGCGTGTTGCCTTTCCTGTAAATATGGTCATTTAGAAGCTGGAAAGCAAGGTGAGGTAGGAGTGTGGCGGTTGGGAAACAATGGACAGGGGGGGGCAGGGGAGTGGAGGGGGGGGGACAGACAGCAGACCCAAGTGAAAGGGGATGCCACCTAATCATATGAACGGTGGTGCGGCTGAAAAGAAAGCCCAGTTATGTTCACTAAAAATTGAGTAAAGTGCAAAAAATATTTTTTTAATACATAAAAGCTACATGAGTGTCTTGAACAGGAGTGCCTTACAGTCACTGCTTGAATTGGCACATATATCAAACTAATAAAAGAGACCAGGATTATTATTTTCTTTTTTGCAGTTTTATATTGTGCCCAACATGAACCAAAGGCATTAGAGCACTTTATATGAGAAAAAATTACACAACACATTCATTTTTTTTTTTATAGCAATGGGGAAATTAAGTGATTTGGCGAGAATCACAGGATGTTGAGATGACGCAGAGACTGCAACCGGGTCCCCCAGATCTAAAGTCAGCGAAGCCACATCTCTGACGGTTTCATTTATATTGTGCGGTTCGTTTCCTGCATCAGGTTGTGGTAAATAATTTTCCTTTACCTGGACTTAATTTGATACAGAAACATAATTAAATAGCTCAGTAAAATGAGAGGCAGAATCCGTGGTATTAGAGGTTCGGAATGGGCTTTATTCCAATGATCGATTATAATCGGTTGCTCCAAGTTCCATCACCACGGAGGTTCAGGAAGTGAAGTACATACTTTATTGACAAGAAGTAACCTTTATAGTACATACATTACAATGAAGCGAATGCAATAGGCGTAACAATTGATAAGGAAAATGACGATTTATCTGCGTAACCAAAAAATGGGTGTAATAAGGAGTAAAAAGGAACATAATTGGTTATGATGTCACATATAGGTGGATCTATAAGATAATACTTGGCATAGATGCGCGCGCAGCAGTATGACGTGTGATTGACGTGCAACTAGGGGGTGAAGGGGACTTGACATTTAGCTCTACATGTGGAGACAAAAAGTCTGGGAGGTCAAGTCAACCTAATCCCAAATCATATCTAACATCCTATGTTTAAAGAACTATGTTATCCACAAAAGAAGGACTCTCGGACAGAATCTATTCTATACTGACTGTGCGTGCGTGTACAAGCGTCTAAGTGTCTACACTGAAAGCGAGGGGGTAGGAATATTCCATGGTAACAGGGCTATGAATTACTTGCATGAGGACAGAGAAGTCGAGCCTTTTGCTCGGTAGCTGGAAGGATGTTTACTTAAACTACTAGACAGGAATGCATCGGCTGAGGGGGAAGCAGATAACTCGAAGGCGAAATACAGTTCTTGGCAGAGAATAGGCTGATGTCAGGCTTCGTGAGCCGCGCAGAGAATGAGACAAAGTTCATGGTCACAGATGCAGGCTCGAACTGGAGTTTTCAAAGGCAGAAAGCAAGAGGAGTTTGATGACAGAATCAGGGCCTACTTGCCTGGACTGTAAAATGGCATAAGTGAACCATATAAAGCCGGTGGCCTTTCATATTTAGGAATGGAATATCCGGCCTAGTCATGGCGGATCTGACAGAGGGCATGTTGACGGTGGACGCACATGTATTTGCGTCTTCATAACTGGAACTGGAGGGAACATACATGTACTTGTGACATGCACATAGAACCGTTGGGGTCCAAGATAGGGGACATAACTGATCGGGAAAATCCATATTTCCACATTCCCTCCTTGTCCCCTACTTGCCCGTTAAGAGATATCAATCTTCATCAATCCATTGATCTGTTCATATAACATCATTTGTTCTTCTTTCTTCTTCCGGGACGAACGAAATCTTGGTGGTGGAATACACGATGTGGTACACAGACCACAAATCGCTGGTCCACATTGCAGACATAGACAGCAACTGAATAGTATGAGAAGGCCAATACCTAGGAAGGATAAAACTCTCCATCCCCAGGCTGATATCACACTCCAAAACCAACTGGACCAAGTCCAAGTGCCTGGGTTCTGGTGTATCTGGTTTACAATCTTATGAAGGCGAGTGATGGCTTTATATACAGATGGCGAATTTTCTGGTATGAATACGCAGCAGCTTGATCCGATGACCCTACAAGCTCCGCCCCTATCAGCCAGGATGACGTCAAGAACAAGACGATTTTGAAGCACAACAATCCGCATAGCAGACTGCTCTTCCGTTAAATTGCCTAAGGCGGAAATAGTCTCATTCACTACTGCTTCAAGGGTTCTAGTTAATCTACGTATCAGTTTACTATTAGTAACAGTACCTATATAAGGAAAGATGCCTTTATTGAAATCTGTGTATTTTTCCCATGCTGTTTCAGTGTAATCGACAATTGGGAGATCTCTCCGCTCTCTGTTGTGTACTAAATGAATATTTCTGTAATAATCAGGAGGAGCTAGGAAAACAGGTGGCAAAAGGAATGCAATGTAGCAGGTACCATCCCAGTCTAGAGGTAGACGCATATATGCAGTCTGACCACATATAAAGTAGGAGTGGCGATAAGCTCTAAATGAAGATTTGCCTCGATCACTGAATTCTACTATAGTAGTGCATTTACTACGGCCCATATGTATGGAACCGACCTTTCTTACACATAATTCACCCTTCGCTGGGAATACTGACATGGTGGGCAAGACTAGTTCAACTTCGGATACGACATTTAGAATCATGAGATTAGGTGTAAAATTACCTAATCCATATACTTCATTTTCTAGATCAGTTCCTGTTCTCTTGGGGCGACCCTCCTTGTCAGGGTAGCAGACCTTGAGTAAAACTAGGTTCAGATTTCCCCATACCCAATGATCTTGGTAAACTGCTGTGTCTGAGTCTATGGAATTGATTAAACTAAACCATGCTCCACAGGATCCATTATGTGTAAACGGATGTGGAAAGAAAGGCAGGACTCCTTCATAATTCTGATAGGGAGGGAGTCGGCCACACACCCAACAATTAGTGGCATTACTAGTCTGATGGGAATGATGTAACATACTAATGAAAGTGTTATTGCGCAGCGCAAGTCTATAAGACAATTCATGCGGAGGTAAGTCACTAAAAGAATGTTCAGCAGTAACATTATAAACATGTCTAGAAATAGGGTAATATATGTGCAACAATATGCTTGCAGTAATTATTAAAAGACTCAAGAAAAACAAGATTATTAATGTCACTATGCAATGGCTACGCAGTGATTTACAATACGCCTGTCGTTTCATCATTTTTCGCGACTGTCCATGATTCAGGTCTAGAGGATACATGTCAGAGACAGATTCAACCGCTTCACCTAGGAGAGGACTTAAACAATCAAATCGTCTGACGTTCTAGGCCTTAATTTAACTTTATAGAGTTCGGTTTCAGTCTTTTCAACCAAAGGAAGTTTTGAATCAGTCTGTGAGGGAGTGCAGGGCACAATGTCTATATCCGAGGATTGTCCATGAAATTTCTTGATATGACTTGAATGAATCCAGCCCTTGCGGCCCTCGATCTTCACGGATGTTCTTGTGGTCAGCAGAACCAACTTGGGTGTCTTCCACCTTGGCTCCAGCTGAGTCTTTCGGTCGAAATTTTTCACAAACACGAAATCACCCGGAACTACGTCATGGGGTTTCACCTCAGTGTTGTCGGGAAATGCTGCAGCAACCTGTGAACGACAAGATTGTAGTGCAGACATCAAGGAAGCCAAGTAATCTGTCAGCATATTACAGTCAATATCAGTTATTTTGCGTGGTATGGGCGTCCCCCACATATTTGGTGGTCTGCCGAAGATCACCTCATACGGGGATAGCCCTGTTCGAGAGTGTGCTACCATTCTCATGTAAAAGAGTGCAACTGGTAATGCTACTATCCAGTCGACACCTTTCTCTCTGCATATTTTGGACAGTCTGATTTTCAGTATCTGATTATGTCTTTCTACGAGACCTGCTGCCTCGGGGTGTCGAACACAGTGGAATTTCCACTGATATCCTAGCAGAAGTGAAACATGTTTCATTAATTCGGATGAGAACGGCTGGCCGTTATCTGAGTAGACAACACGTGGTAAACCGTATCGTGGGAAGAATTCTCGAACCAACTGTTTGGCAGTAGTCGGGGCAGTGTAATCTGAAACCGGGTATGCCTCCGTCCAACGGGACAGAGCGCAGACAACTACGAGAACATATTTGAATCCTCGACATCGTTCCATCTGGATATAATCCATCTGGAGGACTTCAAAAGGGTGGTCAGGAGGATGAAATCCACCCTGTTCTACGGGAACGCTTTTTCCTGGGTTGAACTGGCAACAGATCATACAGGTACGGACCTTTTGTTTGGCTGCTGCTCGTAAATGTTTATTGAACCAAATGTGTTGAATGCTGTCTAGCATAGCTTTTTCTCCTAGATGCGCTGGACTATGTATAGTGTTAATTATAACTTGGACCATTGAATCAGGAAGGAACCATACAGACTTTTCCTTCATCATCCATCCTTGGTCCGTTTGGATCCCTCCTAATTCAGTCCATTTCTTTATTTCGTCTGGTGTAGCATGTGTCTGTATGTCAATTACGTCAAGGGTAGGATCTTTAACTGTCATACAATGTGTCGGTGTCGGGACTATTGTCTTTGTCATGTCGGGGGTTTGAGTTTGAGCAGTCTGTTTAGCTGTTCTGTCGGCTAGATCATTGCCTTGGGAAATGATATCAGTAACCTTCGTATGAGCCTTACATTTCATAATTGATATTGCAGTGGGTAGATGTATTGCATCTAATAAGGCATGAATGAGGGGTCCGTGCTGAATGTGGGCACCGTGGGAAGTTAAATAACCTCTCTCTCGCCACAGCACGCCGAAGTCATGTACAACTCCGAATGCATAACGTGAATCAGTGTATATGTTGACTTTTTTATTTGTGGCTTGAATACAGGCTTGTGTCAGAGCGATGAGCTCTGCGGCTTGAGCTGACAAAGTATTTATACGATTAGTTTCAATGACTTCAGTATCTGTGGTGACTGCGTAAGCAGCCACTAACTCTCCTGTACTTGTTCTCATACATGAACCATCTACATACAACGTCAGGTCTGGATCTGACAATGGGACATCTGTCAAGTCTTGTCTGGGTTTTGTCGTTATAGTAATAACTTCAATACAGTCATGAGCTAGTGGGTCTGTTCCGGTTACTGGCAAAAGTGTGGCAGGATTCAATGTGTTACAGCGTCTGATTTCTATATGTGGCTGAAACAATGTAAGTTCATACCCTGTAAGTCGCGCTATAGTCAAGTGTTGTGTTTGCGTTCTATTTACAAGGACCTCTACTGTGTGTGGTACTTGAACTGTCAATGGATGTCCTAACACTATGGCATCGCTTTGTCTGATTGCTAAAGCTGTCGCTGCTACTGATTTCAGGCATGCAGGCAAAGCCTGAGCTACTGGATCTAATGTACTAGAAAAATAAGCACATGGTTTGTGTGCTCCTGCTTGTTCCTGTGTGAGTACTGACAAGGCAGTACCTTCGCGTTCTGTAACAAAAAGTGTAAACTGTTTTCTGTAACATGGTGTTGCTAAAACAGGTGCTTGACATAAAGCTTTCTTTAGGCTTTCAAAAGCTTGTGTATGTTCTTGAGTCCAAGGGAGAACAGTCGATGTGGCTGCCTCCTGTGTTGTCAACTGAATGAGTGGTTTTGCTAGAAATGCATACTGAGGGATCCACTGCCTACAATATGAAGTGAGGCCTATGAAAGCCCGTACCTCCTTTTGTGTCTTGGGTATTGGCATGTTAGCTATTAACTGAATGCGGTCGGGTGTAAGCTGCCTTCCCTCCTTGGACAGCGAGTGTCCAAGATAAACAACTCGCTGGACACAGAATTGCAGCTTAGAAGGGGACACCTTGTGCCCCTTTTCGGCTAGAAATTGTAAAACTGTCAGTGATGCTTTTTCACATTCCGGTTCGCTTCTCGCGGTGATCAGCAGATCATCGACATATTGAAGCAGAGCAGTGTTAACTGGCATGTGGATACTATCGAGTTCTCGTTTCAGTGCTTGGCTATAGATGCTGGGGCTTTCTGTAAATCCTTGAGGTGCGCGTGAGAATTTAAAGCTACGTCCATTTAAACTAAATCCGAACAAATATTGGCTTTCCGGATCTATTGGGACGCTGAAAAAGGCATTCTTGAGATCAATTACAGTAAAGAATGTTGCTTCGGAATCAATAGCTGTCAGTAATGACGAGATATCTGGGACCACAGGAAATTGTGGCACAATGCATTTGTTTAACTCGCGCAGATCAATAACCAATCGAAATACTGGCGGGGCCTTAGGATCTGTTCGTTTAAGAATCGGAATTATCGGTGAATTACATACATTGGAGTCTGTTTCTACAACTACTCCTTGGGCAATAAGCTCGTCAATGATTTGTAGTAAAGCCACTACAGCATCTGGTGGTAACTTGTATTGTCGCATTCGTGGTAGCACCACTCCTGCCTTTAATGTGACTCTATATGGTGTAATATTCATGCAACCAACATCAGTAGGGCCTTGTGCCCATAGACGTGTAGGTAAAGTCTGCAGTCGGGGATCCATGTCTCTAGACACATAGTGACCTTTAAAATCACGTAAAAACAACCTTACTCCTTCCGGAGAACAACATATTATGGCTCCTAGAGCTTTCAATGTTTTTATTCCTAGCAAGTTTTCTGGACATGATTTAGTAAGCAATAAATCTGTAGTTCGGGTCAGAGGTCCTATCGTAAGTGGCAGAGGTTGTGACACTTCATTAACAATAGGTTTTCCTGAAAAACCAAGGGAAATATTCTGTGAGCCTGAGAGGGGTGCCCCTGGAACTTCACTACGTTTTATAGTTGTTCGACTTGCCCCTGTATCGAGTAAAAATTTCCTATCTTGGCCTAATAATTCACTATGTACATAAGGTCCTTCTTGATCTACAGGAATCTCGATAAGGGGTAAATCAACTTCCCTCTCTAGGCTAGTTCATGCGTAACGCTGATACTCAGGATATTCATACTGTGCGGTCTGATACATTTGTCGTGTTGTTGTCTGTGTGGCAGCAACAGGCAACGGTGGTGCAGCTGGCACAAACTGTATTGGCTGTTGTGCGGCTGGCATGGCCTGGGCATGCGGCAGAGCTCCTTGCTCATTCTGCTCTTGTCTAAATGGCCGTGGTCTTTCTTGTGTTTTACCTATGGCGATATTATGTTTTAAAACTGGACAATCGTGTACATAATGACCTGGCTTTTTACAATAATTGCATGTCCCTTTTACAGGTCCTGCTGAATCGGAATGTGTCATACCCTTTTTATGTCCTTCAGCTGGAACTGTCTGGGAAACTAACATTTTCATTTTCGTGTCTTTCATGCGTCTGTGTTCATGTTCTTGTTCCTCTCTAATTCTATTATGATGGTACTGTAACATTTGTAACATTTGTGATGGAGTGTTACCTTGCCAGGTACTCTCGAATTTTAATACTCTATTCTTTACTGGTGGCAGGGCATTTTCTACTAATTTTGTTACAAACAGATGTGGGTATGATTCGCTACTTGCTTTTATGCCACTATTTATACCAAAACATTTTTCAAATCGGGCATAGTAATCACTAGTGTCTTCATCTTGCTTCTGTTTACAGGCTGAAATTGTACCCCAATCTTCCTTTTTCGTAGTTAATAAACGTGGCAGTACCTGTACTAATAAACCTGGCAGTGCTTTAGTTTTATCCCCAAGTCCTGCTCCTGCAGTTCGGGCCTTTTCTTCCGCTTCTAACACTGACCATTCTATCTTTTGGTCTCCTACCTCCCACTCTTTTTCCTTGAGTTTCTCATAAATACCAGCAGGCATCAATACCTTTAATATTGTCATAATGTCGGGATAGGTATACTCTCCCATGAGTAACAAGTCTTTAATTTCTCGGTGAAAACCCGCTGGATCTTTGTCATGACTGGGTACCACTTTCTTCATTTGTAACAATTCTATTTTCGATATGGGCGTATATACAAATACGCGCTTGAACTCGTTGTCCTCGCCTTTTATTGGGTGCACTTCTCGTAAGGGATTCTGTCTATCCATGTGATACGTGGTTCTTTCCTTGACGGGCAATGAGACATGCTCTGCGCATACAAAAAGAATATACTGCTTTCTTGATTCTAGAATTTCTTTAATTAATTTAGTACCTGCACCTCTCCATTTATTCATAAGCAATTCAGTCAGTATGTCAGGTAAGGGACCAGGGTCCGAATGCTGACTTCGATATAGTATAATGAGTTGTTGAATCATATAAATCCCAGCTAACCTCTGTTCATCTGGGGTAAGATTAAAAAATGTGCGTACTACTGTATCATCACTATATTTTCCGGGACTGTCCACCCAATGGACAGCTGCCCTGGCTAAATCTTGTTCATCCATAGAATCGAGAAAATGATAACCCCTTCGTTCTCGGAGTAGTTTGTCGGCGGTTTGGAACGAATGCTCGTTAGACCTTATATTAATTATAGGTATTTGGAAATTCCTGTTATTATCTGGACATATCGGACGTATTGAGTCAGTAAGACGTCTATTATTATTACAAGATCTTCCTCTACCTACATAGGCTATGGTGTCTGACTGTCCTGTGGGCAGTCCTGACCCTTCTTCCTCGCTTTGTTTGAACTCGTCTACCTCTAATCTCTCTTCGTGTAGGCGTTCTATTTCTTTACGGATCTTTCGGCACATGGCTATTATACAATTTTGTTTATCATGTCTCCCTTCTGATATATTCTGGCTCCATCTTGTAAGAATTTGCATTGCTTCCGGGTCTACCCCCGGTCGGTCTTGATTTCTGATCACACAGTTTATGAGGAAACGTAACAGTTCCCCCTGTATCTCTACTTTCTGGTATTCCATAGCTCTGTTAATACATTCTGGATCTCGCCCTGTTTGGACAAAATGATATATTTTATCTAGATGCGCAGTCATTCCTGGTAACTTTCCTAAATACACTGCGGCTCGTCTGATACGCAATGATGCCAGGGTCATTTCGTCCTCTTTACCGGGCACAGGGTCATATCTGCAATCTATAAGAAGTTCCTTCAGAGTACGGGCACTTATGAGTTTGGGTGTACGTGAATGTGCTGACTCTTGAAAAGTAAGTTTATTTATTCTGGGTGGCGTAGAAAAGATATTGGTAGCACCTCCCGTGGCCCCATCTGGGGTGTCGGGTGTGAAAGGATTCGTCGAACGTGACACAGCAACTACAGGTGTGGACACAGCTATAGAAGTAGCTGTAGGAGCGGATGCAGAAACAGATGTGCTTGCCAGAACTTGTGACTCGATTTGTTGCTGTAGGGATACGGGTGCTGGATCTTGGCATTGGACCTCCCTGGTATGCGGTCTATGCGGGGCGGAATTAGCATATTCGGGAGCTGCGTCATCTAAATATGAGGAAAGAAAAACATCTTCTGCGGTTCTAGGATGCCCCTTAGGATGTACCTTTATTGGGAACAATGGGGGTGGCAAGTCTTTCGGTATTTCTGGAGTAGCCTTAGGTAATCCTTCGGCCAGAAGGGGATACATACCATTCATAAGGGCGTTTCTTTGTCTGTCTACTTGTTCTGATTTCACTCGGATACCTTCCTCAATTAATAGATTTTCTCGAACTTTATTTGAACTTTCTTTATTCTTTTCTTCCTGTCTACGTGCTTTTTCTGTGCGTCTATGAGATTCTTTACGCCATAACTCAACGGCGTCTTTCTGTGACTGTCTGACTTTCCTTTTCCATAACTCTTCCTCGACTTTCATGATGCACTCTGCATCCCAGGTTCCCGCTGTGGGCCACCTCTGACTTTCTGGTAATCCCTTGGTGTAGTCTACCCATAAATCAAGAAATAATATAGCGTCTAAGCCATGTTTGTGATACATGAAGTGCCCTGGAGTGTCCCTAGGAGGAATAGGGACGGCTTCTTCGAGAACCCCTTTTCTAGTAGTGATCTGTCTTAATTTCGAAAAGAGCGGCATATTGACAACTGATCCGATACTTAATCTTGAACACACTTAATACAAAAGCACAATAATGAACAACCATTCATACCACAATATGCAGGACGTTTAACACATTAAACATTAAACATTAAAACATTTTTAACCTTTAAAATAACCAACAATGATGATCGTCTGCATAACTAATCACCAAGCTTAATTCTTGACAATAACTAGATACTTCGGAATACTTGATATACTGCTAAACAGTACAGATACACTGCTAAAACAGTGCAGACCGGATTTGTGTACCCAAACCCGTCTTGACCGGCACAACCTATGTGCACGTCAGAAATGCCTCCCCAGCAATGGTACTCACCGGGTAGCTTCGGAAACGGAAGGCCTCGGTAACTTGAACTTGAACCGGACTGGACTCGACTCGACTCGTCGGACACTGGGCTTGACTTCGAACTGGTGGGTCTCTGTATACCTCGGATCTTGCTCTCTCAGCTAGGCTCTGGTCGGGATACTTCGCACTTCTCACCGCCTCGTCTGGGTGTTGATCGCAGTCTCAGTCGCCCCCGCTTGACCGGAGGGAGATACAGGAAATCCTGCTGGTACGCGTTATTGTCCGTCCAGCTGTGGCAGGAGACCGGGCCTGCAACGCACCGCCGGCGCGTGAGATGAGAAAGTGTCCCTGTTCGGGCGCCATTCATGTGGTAAATAATTTTCCTTTACCTGGACTTAATTTGATACAGAAACATAATTAAATAGCTCAGTAAAATGAGAGGCAGAATCCGTGGTATTAGAGGTTCGGAATGGGCTTTATTCCAATGATCGATTATAATCGGTTGCTCCAAGTTCCATCACCACGGAGGTTCAGGAAGTGAAGTACATACTTTATTGACAAGAAGTAACCTTTATAGTACATACATTACAATGAAGCGAATGCAATAGGCGTAACAATTGATAAGGAAAATGACGATTTATCTGCGTAACCAAAAAATGGGTGTAATAAGGAGTAAAAAGGAACATAATTGGTTATGATGTCACATATAGGTGGATCTATAAGATAATACTTGGCATAGATGCGCGCGCAGCAGTATGACGTGTGATTGACGTGCAACTAGGGGGTGAAGGGGACTTGACATTTAGCTCTACATGTGGAGACAAAAAGTCTGGGAGGTCAAGTCAACCTAATCCCAAATCATATCTAACATCCTATGTTTAAAGAACTATGTTATCCACAAAAGAAGGACTCTCGGACAGAATCTATTCTATACTGACTGTGCGTGCGTGTACAAGCGTCTAAGTGTCTACACTGAAAGCGAGGGGGTAGGAATATTCCATGGTAACAGGGCTATGAATTACTTGCATGAGGACAGAGAAGTCGAGCCTTTTGCTCGGTAGCTGGAAGGATGTTTACTTAAACTACTAGACAGGAATGCATCGGCTGAGGGGGAAGCAGATAACTCGAAGGCGAAATACAGTTCTTGGCAGAGAATAGGCTGATGTCAGGCTTCGTGAGCCGCGCAGAGAATGAGACAAAGTTCATGGTCACAGATGCAGGCTCGAACTGGAGTTTTCAGAGGCAGAAAGCAAGAGGAGTTTGATGACAGAATCAGGGCCTACTTGCCTGGACTGTAAAATGGCATAAGTGAACCATATAAAGCCGGTGGCCTTTCATATTTAGGAATGGAATATCCGGCCTAGTCATGGCGGATCTGACAGAGGGCATGTTGACGGTGGACGCACATGTATTTGCGTCTTCATAACTGGAACTGGAGGGAACATACATGTACTTGTGACATGCACATAGAACCGTTGGGGTCCAAGATAGGGGACATAACTGATCGGGAAAATCCATATTTCCACAAGGTGTAAAAAGGAAAAAAACATTCTGTCTGCACAAAAATCGTTTCTGACACCATAGTGCTGATGCGGCATGATTTTAAAAATCATAATACACAACATCTTATATACAAAAGACACGAAAGGTTGAAAGTACACATTGCACACATTATACACAGTGACACATGATACAGAGACAAGTGTAGTAGAAGCACTGTAAAAGTGGGCATTAAAGCATGAGATAAAGAAAACACATTTATAAGACAACACTAATACATAAAAACGAGTTGCGAAAAGAACAAGTTACTTACCTTCGGTAACGATGTATCTGTAAGAAACATTAGTTAGTTAGATTCCTCACCTTAGAATTTCCCCAGGCGTCAGGCTGGATCCAGAAAGATTTTTCGTCAGCAATACCCCTTGCGCGTCGCTAGGCGTCGTCTGCGGCTCTGCGTCCGTCGTCGGCGTCGCGCGCCGGGATGACGTCGTCGGAGTACTTAGACGCTGCCTTCGCGCGCTGACGTCAGTTCTTGTACATAGCTTTCCGTGCCAGGAACGCAGAGCCATGCACGAAACCGACACTGGTGCCAAAAAGTCTAGGGCCCTGAAAAGGATAACATTAACCCTAGATGTCGGTTCGCAGAGCGGGGAGGATGGGTGGGTCGATGAGGAATCTAACTAACTAATGTTTCTTACAGATACAACGTTACCGAAGGTAAGTATCTTGTTCATCTGAAAGAAACACGTTAGTTAGATTCCTCACCTTAGAATAGATACCCCAGCAATACCAACCCCGGTGGTGGGTCTGTGAACCAAGACCACACCAGAAAGTCCTGGAGAACAGAACAGCCAAAGAAGCCATCTCTCCGGACTTGGCTGTCCAGGCAATAATGTTTGGCAAACGTGTGCAGCGAGGCCCACGTTACTGCCTGACAGATGTCCTGCAAGGGGACTCCCCGTCCCAGGGCAGTAGTTGCCGCTGTGGCCCGAGTGGAATGGGCCTTCAGCCCTACAGGAGGATCCTTTTTCGCCAAGGAGTAACAAGCTTTTATACACAATACGACCCACCGCGAGATGGTCCGCTTGTGTACAGCCCTCCCCTTCTTAGCACCCACGTATCCAACAAAAAGTTGATCATCCACCCAGAACTGTTTTGTGCGGTCCAGGTAAAAGGACAGCACCCGTTTTGAGTCCAGACGGTGGAGCCTCTCTTCCTCTTTCGAAGGATGCGGAGGCGGAAAGAAGGTGGGCAACATGACAGTTTGCCCGATGTGAAAGGGAGTCACCACTTTCGGAAGAAAGGAAGGACGAGTCCGGAGGACAACCTTGTCTGGATGAACAGAAAGAAAAGGGGGCTTAGACGATAGAGCCTGGAGCTCACTTACCCGTCTAGCCGAGGTGATGGCTACCAGGAAGGCAGTATCAAGAGTCAGAAGACGAATGGGACAATTGTTAAGAGGCTCAAAAGGAGCACACATCAGAAAAGTCAAGACCAGATTCAAATCCCACTGAGGCATGACGAAGGTGACAGGAGGAAACATGTGAGTAATGCCCTTGAAGAAACGAGAGACAACAGGGGATTTGAAAAGAGAAGGCTGATCAGGAACCTTTTAGGGTGCCCAGAGCAGAGCCCTGCTGGGCCATGGAAAGAAGGAAGAGGAGAACCTCAGAAAGAGGGGCGGAAAGGGGATCCACAGCCTTTGCTGTGCACCATGCCACAAATTTGTTCCACCGGCAGGCGTATACCGTTTTTTTGGAGGGGCGCCTGGCTGCCAGAATCACATCGCAGACTTCAGGAGGCAAGTCAAATGGCATCAATAGGCTATTTGGTTTTAGGTTTAAACCTATAATAACTGATAAAACCCCACTGAAAGGAAAATACCCATCACTGGTGTAATCATATAAACACTGAAAAAACGCCTTTGCAACCACAAACTAAGTGCCATTCAAAGGAAGGAAAAGATGAGTGAAAGAGTCATTTTTATTTTGTCTTTAAGGGGCCAGTACAATGTAACTTTGTTATACGAGGTAGTATCAAGAGAGACTGGGCTAACATTATTCTGTTTGAGTTTTGTTGTTTAGGGATGTCACTGAAACATTGTCTCTTCTTCCTTCTGGTCAAAAGATGCAATGTTTAGATGCATTTGTAGGTCTTATTTAGTTATTTTATAAACTGTAGAGAATAGGGAAATATCCAAATCATATATGAAATTTTGGCTACATTGGACTTCACTGATAGGTAAAATTGCTGGTTTAATTAGAATCTTTCCTAATATGTAGCATCACATTTACCCACAGACAGAGAATGGGTGAAATCCTTTGATACATCTGCCCCCCTTTCTAGTGAGTCAGCATTGATTGTAAGTGAATTGCCAAACACCCCAGTTTTCAAACATTCAATGCAAGATGTAGTGACAGGTATGTGTGAAAAGAATGTTGTCACCAAGCATCTGAGATAGTGGTGAAAACATGACACCAGGTGTTTGGTAAACATGGAACACAATCTCACTTGGAATGCTGCTGAAAAAAGTTCCTACCAAGTTCAATTAAGATTGGAGTGATATTATTTGTATTTGCTGTAATTCAGCTATGTAAATGAACATGTTATATGATGGCCTGTCAAAATCAATACCTGAGCTGAAGCGCTTCCATGTAAGAGATCCTTGTCACTTGCTAGATGGTATGCTGAAAGCATCTTTACAATCTTCAGAGTTAATGAAGAATGCTATTGACTTAGTAGTCAATTCTGGTGCAGTAAAAATGTATTTGGTCCTCATATACCCTGTGCACACACTACCTATACACATGCACTATTAGTGCAGAAAGCAAGCAATAATTACAATTAAATTAAAATTCCATAAACACCGGAAAAACACTGTTTCTGTTGGTTTTAATGGCGCAAATAAGTGTAACCACTGATAACCACTGTTTTTTAAGGTATTGAAAAAACTGAATAAACCCCACCAGAATTTACCAAAAATAGAAACTGAAAACAGGAAAGCCTAGGAATCAACTGTCGCCGCTCAATCTCCATGCATGGAGGTGGAGACTGGACAGGTTCGGGTGGAGGATCGTCCCCTGCTGCTGCAACAGAAGGTCCTCCTGAAGAGGCAGTCGTATCGGGGGATCGATTGACAGACTGAGTAGCTCGGGATACCAGTACCTTCGTGCCCAATCCGGAGCCACCAAGATGACTTGGGCCCGGTCGCGCTTGATCTTCTTCAGCACTCTGGGCAGAAGTGGTATAGGCGGAAAGGCGTACAACAGACCGCAATCCCACTCGCGATGAAAGGTGTCCCCGAGCGAGTGCCGCCTTGGAAACTCCAACGCGGACAACTGCTGACATTGCGCGTTCTCTTCGGTGGCGAATAGATCTAACCAAGGCTCTCCCCACTGCAGAAAGAGGCCTTGCGCCACGTCCGAGTTTAGACGTCATTCGTGATCCATCATGCACCGACGGCTGAGTTCGTCTGCTCTGGCGTTCAGAGAGCCCGCCAGATGTTGAACCACCAGGGTGATGCCCTGATGTTCCAGCCATGTCCAGAGGTGCAGAGCCTCCTGACAAAGGGTCCACGACCCCACCCCGCCCTGTTTGTTGCAATACCACATGGCGGTGGTGTTGTCCGTGAACACCTGCACCACACTTCACCGGACAACGGGAAGGAATGCCTTCAGTGCAAGCCGGATCGCTCTCAGCTCCAAAAGGTTGATATGGAGCTGAGACTCCGCCGGAGACCAGAGTCCTCTGATCTCCGCCTCCCCCATGTGGCCCCCCCCATCCCAGGAGGGACGCATCCGTCACTACTACGTGCTCCGGTTGGGGTAGGGAGAGGGATCTGCCGCTGACCCAATCGCGGTTCGTGAGCCACCACTGCAACTGCTTTGCAGTGCCCTCCGAGATCAAGACATGGTCGGACAGGTTGCCCCAATGCTGGGCCCACTGAAACGTCAGGTCCCACTGCAGAGACTGCATTCGCCACCTGGCGTAATGCACTAACAGGATGCAGGAGGCCATCAGACCCAGAAGCCGCAGCACCAACCTGACCGA
This sequence comes from Triturus cristatus, assembly GCF_964204655.1. Taxonomy (NCBI): domain Eukaryota; kingdom Metazoa; phylum Chordata; class Amphibia; order Caudata; family Salamandridae; genus Triturus; species Triturus cristatus. Next base: position 240,681,003 of record NC_140592.1, on the reverse strand, counting down.
AACCCGGGATAGAGGCTGAAAGAAGGGAATCAGAGCTGAATATCCCAGACCCGCTGTTCCAGCGCAGAGGCCCGGAACTGCGCCAAGTCCAGAACCGCTCCGATGAAGTGGAGCTTCTGGGAGGGACTCAGATGCGACTTCGGCACATTGATGGAGAACCCCAGCAAATGCAGGAGGTCGGCCGTAGTCTGGAGGTGGGAGACGACTTGCTGGGGCGAGCCTGCCTTCAACAGCCAGTCGTCGAGATAGGGGAAGACTGGAACCCCTGATCTGCGCAGATGAGCTGCGACCACCGCCATCACTTTCGTGAACATCCGAGGGGCACTGGTGAGGCCGAAGGGGAGCACAGTGAATTGAAAATGCTCCTGACCCACCGTGAACCGCAGGTAACGCCGGTGGGCCGACAGGACGGGGATGTGAAAATATGCGTCCTGCAAGTCCAACGCTACCATGCAGTCTCCTGGTTCAGGGCAGCCAGAACCTGAGCTAGGGTAAGCATCTTGAACCTCACCTTCCGGAGGAAGGCGTTGACGCTCCCGAGGTCCAAGATAGGGCGTAGGCCCCCATTGCCCTTCTTGGGAAACAGAAAGTAGTGGGAATAGCAACCACGACCTACTTCTGGACCAGGAACGCGCTCGACGGCCCCTTTGGCCAAGAGGACCGTAACTTCCTCCCACAGAAGATTCAAGTGATCCCCCGACATACGGTGGTACTGCTGTGGCATGGCTGGAGGGGTCGTCTCGAAGGGGAGGGAGTAGCCCCTTCGGACGATTTGCAGCACCCACCTGTCCGACGTGATGGAACGCCAGTGGAGCAGATGATGGCGAACTCTGCTGCCCACTGGCGTGGAATGGGCCTGAAAGCATGGAATAGGAGGGCTTTGAGGCGGATGCTGCCAGGGTGGATGTGGACTGACTGGAACGTTGTCCCCCGGTACCGCCTCGGCGGAATCCATGTCCGCGACCGTGTGCAGGTTGGTTCTGTGGCCGGTGGCTAGGCGGACGTGAGGGGGCGCCCCTTCCTTGGCCACGAAAGGCGGAAGTTTGCGGTCGCGGGCTGAGAGACCCAAGGACTTGGCCGTAGCCCGGGAGTCCGTGAAGCGCGCCAGCGCACTATCCGCCTTCTCGCCAAAAAGGCGAGTGCCATCAAAGGGCATATCCATGAGGGTACTCTGGACATCCCCCGAGAAAGACGTGGACCGCAGCCAGGCGTGGCGGCGGAGCGCCACCGTGGTTGACATCGCCCTACCCAGCAAGTCCGTAGTGTCTAGTCCACATCGTATAGCATGTCGTGCTGCATCCCGCCCGTCGGCAAGAGCTTGGGTGAGCCGTGCCCGGGCGTCCTCCGGACACAGGGGCAGCACGTCCTCCACCGTATCCCACAGAGAGTGGGAGTAACGGTCCAAGAGGCAAGCGGTATTCAAGGACCGCAGTCCCAAACTAAGGGAAGAGAACAGCTTCTTTCCGAACTGTTCCAGCCTCTTGAATTCCCGATCCGGAGGAGCGGATGGGAAGGAGGATTGGGAAGTAGAGGCCTGGATAACCAGACTCTCAGGCGTGGGGTGTTGGGACAGAAAACTGGGGTCGCCTGGAGCAGGGCGGTGGCCCCGGGCCACGTTCCGATCCACAGGAGGTACTGTGGAGGGCTTGGACCAGGTGCCCTGCAGAACGTTCACTAGTGCCTCATTGGACTGCAGCAGAGGCTCCGAGGAGCTTGCTGATTGTTGAAGCACTTCAGTGAGGAGGTTAGTCCTCACGGCCACAGCAGGCAACTCCAGCCCAAGGGCTTCGGCCGCCTTGCGCAGCACCACGGAAAAAGCAGCACCTTCCTCCGAAGCCACAGTCGGAGGAGAGATGAAACCAGTGTCCGGGGAGGTGTCCAGACCACTGGCATCCCCCAGCTCGTCTGCCCAGTCCTGTGATAAATTGGCCTGTATGGCCATAGGGTCCTCAGACCCCTCCCAGTCGCCCCCGTCATCCGATTCCTGATAAACAAGGGGAATATCCGGAGCCGGGCGGTAGATGAAATGGTCACCCATCGGCGTCGGATGCGGCATCGGACGGCGCCGGTGTAGTCCGGAGACGACGCCGGAGGTGGAACCGGTGTCGGCGCCGGCAGAGGAGGCGTCGTGAGGTCGACCGGCGCCGGCAGCGATCCAGGCCTGGATCCCTCGGGGACCTGCGGCGTCGGGACCGGAGCCGCCGGCTCGCGAGGTCGCCCAGTCGAGCCCGCGGGGCCCGAAGGCACGCCGGCAGGCGTCGACAGCGGAGCCAGCCCCTCATGGCCGAGAGGAAGGCACTGATCTCCGCCGGAGTCGCGTCAGTCCCAGGGACCGGCGGGTATGGGGACGGACGCGGCTCCTGCGGCTCCGATGGAGCCGCGGGGGTGAGTCCACCCTGACCCTCGACCGAGTCGCGCAAGGGGAGTCTGAAGAGCGGTGTTGCCTCTTGGACTTCTTAGCGTGCTTCGACTTACCCGAAGACTTCGAACCCTACGAGCAGTGATGGTGGCTGTGGCTCCGCGACCGATCCTTCGACCTCCTCCTGGACCGGGACCGTGAACGGCGCGGAGCTGAGTGTCAAAGCTCGAGAATGGGACCGCTCCCGCCTAGCCTTCAAGGTCAAGGCCTGACAGTCGAGGCACGACTCCGCATTGTGGTCGGCCCCAAGGCAGTAAAGGCACCAGCGATAGTGGTCCGTTACTGTCATCAGTCGGTGGCAGGAGTCACAGGCTTTAAACCCAGGCATCCTACCGGCACCAGAGTCGAGTCGACAAGTAGACCAAAAAGAGTCAAAAAAGGTTTTAGTCAAAAAATGACTACGGGGTAAGCTCTTCCCGGATCGGCGCTGTCTGGCGCGGAAAAAAGAAGAACTGATGTCAGCGCGCGAGGGTGGCGTCTAAGTACTCCGACGACGTCATCCCGGCGCACGACGCCGACGACGGACGCGGAGCCGCAGACGACGCCTAGCGACGCGCAAGGGGTATTGCTGACGAAAAATCTTTCCGGATCCAGCCTGACGCCTGGGGATATACTAAGGTGAGGAATCTAACTAACGTGTTTCTTTCAGATTGGAATTTTAATGCATTTATTGCTTAGTTACGTAAATTGATGAATATTGTGATGCTAAGTCAAGGGTCAAAGTGTTTTTCATGCTCTTCGCTACTAAAGCACTAGTTAGAAAGGTCGGTGCTAAAATGTGTAGCAAAGAAGCACAAGAATGATATTTTGTAATATTATATTAGAGACTATAGTTTATGAAATATTAAAAACAAATTTTGTAGGATAAAATTAAAAGAACTTTCATTTATATGAATATAATGAGAAATTGTGGAAGTAGGGCATTTCTAACGTTAACTATTTTTATGTAATATTGTGTGATCGTTCTTTATACACATATACATTCTTTAATTAAATCGACTGAATTCCATTATACGGCCTTTTCTCTAGTGCTGACCTTTCCCCTGATTTAATACAATGGACCGTTCTTTACAAGTGAAATGTTACTTATTTGTCCCATACACGTCTACACCCTGGCATTCCTGAAGGTTTCTTCAATGTGCACCATGAAATATTCTTGTGGGAATAGGTTTTCAGCTACCTCTATGGACAGACTACTTTGTATCTTTTTATTTTGATACTAGGCTTGGGTGGACTCACAATTTTCCGTTTCTCATGACCAGCATGAGAAACCATCTCGTTGTTTCAACTATCTTAGGTGGCAGTATGTAAACATGCACATGTGCTAGCCTTTCCATGGTGGTGTAATGCCATGCCACTGCTAAAAAAAAAAAAAAAAAAAAAAAAATCTATAAAAGAAGAAACCCAAAAGGAGGGGCAACAAGTCCCATTCTGGTTTTTTAGGTCTCGCCTGACCCAGCGCATGCGCTGGTCTGGCGAGTCTTATTGAGAGGGCTCCAAAAAGTGCTACCAGGCCAGCCTAGAGCTACAGTGCATGTGCGCGGGCGCGCGCGCGCGCTTTACCGCGATTACTTTCAGTTTTGCGGCCGCACAATGATGTTCGATCGTGATCGCGTTTGCGTCCGCACTGCATAGCCAATAGGTCTCGGTTTTGAGACCTTATAAGTATTTAGTTATGCATCTGTTGCATGGCTAAACACTTATAAGGTCCCAAAGGCAAGACCTATTGGCTATGCCAATGCTTGTCCTACTTGAGACCCGGATGCTATGCTGATCAATCTTTTACTTTGGACTGTTTGTCGATGCTACATTCGGTAGCTGATGGACTGAGACCTTCTTTGCCGAACCATTTCTATCTTTCCATTTTTCATTATATCTTTAGCTCCAAGCTAATAGACTCACCCCTAATGGACTTTAAGTCTGAACTTTTCCCCTTTTTTCCATAGGAATTTAACTGTTTGGAAATATCTTTCTGCCTTAAAGGGTAGTGGAACGCTGCATCTGGAATTTTATAACCAAGCGATAAAGATTTGCTAAATGTTTGGTGATATTCTTGACCGAAGTCCTTAAGAAATTGCTTATTTTAATGAATTTTGATTCTTTAATACAATAACCAAATTAATCTAAATTAATCTAAACCTGTCTGAGTCTATTATTGAGTCCTGTTGGTTTTTCCATTATAACTGTGCTACTTTACTGATGTTTTAAATGTATTGTAGGGAGAATCAGCTAGCTCTATCAGACCATCAGATTTTACATCTTTTATTCTGTGTTGAGATTGCAGAGCTTTTGGTTTGCATAATGCTCACTCAACTGAACTACTTTAGGAGGTTAGGTCTTCCAGTTTCTCTACTTTTACAGCGTGGTTTTGAGAGTGGTATACCTAAATTTGATTTCTAACTTGTGAGTTGGTTGTCAATTAATGGTCCTCATTGCACAGCTAACGTGGAGTTTGGTCACCTTAATATCCACCCCTTCTATTGGCGGGGAAAGATTCTTCAGAGAATCATTGCCTCTATGGAAATGGAAACGCTTCAGACTGTCTAACCGTAAAAGGTCTGGTACAGTTAGAGTGGTAAGGAGAGTAAACGGATGAATATATTTTTTTATGCATCCTTCACGCTGCAGCAGTGCCATAAAAGGAGGAAAAGTTCAAAGGAAGCAGCATATATCTCATGCAACCACCAAACATGCTTGCTAACAAAGAAAAAGTAGGTCGGAAAAAAACGTATAAAAAGGACTTGGGCCAAACTCCACTGATGAGAAAAATACATGAATAAAAACAAGAAATAGCATTCTACAATGAACAGAAACCGGGGAAAAGAAAGTGGCAAACAAACGAACAAATGAAAAGTAAGTGTGGGCTATAAGCCCATTTTAGCATGCATTTTGATTACAAGAGATTTTGCATGCGATGTGCAGGCGAATCCTAAAAACTGGAATAGCTACAGATGTTTTTAAGGAATCTCAGAGAACCCGAGAGACTCCAAATGAGCTTAAATCTCAGACATAGCTACCTATGTCTGAAAGACTATGAAATTATTCTTTATCTCATGCAAAGGACGTGTGTGCGGTGAGGTCACTGGAGGAGCATGGAACACAATGACATCAGTAGAACGTATGGTGTGTGTGTGTGTGTGTGTTCCATGCCTCCCAAATAAATACCAGTTAAACTCTTAAGAAGCGGGTGGACGCATCATTATAGGACTGCAACTTAAAGATGTGACACCCTATAACTATGATCTCTTGATAAATCTGTATAAAACGAGATAAAAAAATTCTGTGGTGAACAAACATGTTCACAGGAACAATCTGTGTTAATTTTTCAAATAAGACAAAAGCTAATAGTTATCAAAAAACTATAAGGGTATCGAACCATAACAGTGTGACCATTAGGTACACTGCATGCATAGTACAAAACGTGTGCAATACCAGACTAACAAAAATAATACAATGGACTCATTCAGACGTCTGCTGTTGGTCCAAGCTAGTAAAGTACTTATGGTTCTCCCGTTTTTTTCTAGAGTAAAACAAAGGGAATGTTGTAGCCTCTGAATCCAAGCCCGCAGTAATCCGTTCATGGTCTCCCATGTGTTCACTGCTGCTTCTTAAAGAAGATATATGTGATAGGTCACTTGAGCATTGGCCTACCCCTGTGTACACACAGAGGGAATCGCTAGCGACTACACAGAACGGTAGGTTTGATGGATCAAAAGGGATCTGACTGTCCTCAGGCACTGGTGTGTGGGTAGGCTCAAGGAGCTTTGTGGCTAACTTGGAGATCTTGTAGAATTTTACGAGGTCTTGCAAGTTCCAAGTCTTTGCGTCCATTTTGGAGGGCCTGGTATTTCAACTGTGCTGATTCCTGACTCCTGTGGGAGTCACACTCCAAAACAAAATACTGATCACTTGTGCAAAAAGGGAAGATATAAGAAAAGAAAACTTAATTACAGAAAGGAAAAACAAGATCAGTTATCTAATCTGTTTGCAAAATAAACATTTAAAGAAACAAGATTCTGGAAAAGAAAAATCTGTCGACTGTCGAGGCGCACCTACATCACAGGAATAGGATGATAACAGGTTGCAGATTGCAGTATCTCAGTGATTTAAAAGGCTAAATAATCTTGCCTCGACAACAGGCAAAGTGCAATAGTAAATAATTATCAACCAGCAGTACAAATCGAGAGACAAATTAAGGGAGTAATTGTTCTAAAAATCCATATTCTTTACCTCACATATACAGCCAGACAAGTGCTTGAAACGGATTGCTTGTACACAAGCGTAATATGAAAGAGAAATTCTACAGGTATGGCGTAAACCGAAATAGGCAAACTGTTCATGAAGAACAAATTACTTACCTTTGGTAACGTCTTTTCTGATAGAGATTATCTAACTGCAGATTCCTTACCTTAGAATATTCCCCAGGTGTCAGACTGGATCCTGAAATCTTGAGCAGTATCTTGTACACCAATAGATGCTGCGGAAGGCTTTGTGTCGACATCGTCTGCATGGTCTATGATGTGTGCAGTGTCTATATAGATGCCACCTCGGTGTACTGACATCGGTTTCTCTGACATATTCTATGTCCCCAGATTGAGGGCTAAGTCAGAATGATTGTGACCACAACATGAGCTGCAATCTTTTCAGAAAGAGTCACAACAGGTGACTTAAACAGGGAAGGCTGATCGGGGAACCTTAAGAAGCTGACATAGCCACTAAAGAACAAGTTATTTACATTTGATAATGCCTTAACTGGTAGAGATTCTACCTAGATGCAGATTCCTTTCCTTACAATAAGGTGTCAGACTAGATCAGGACATTTTTGAGCAGTACCCCTGCGCACTGGTAGGTGGAGTCGTTCAGCTCCACCTTGGCGTCATCCACACCAGAAGTGACGTGCGCAGGATCTACATAAACGCTACCCTGACGTATTAATGTCAGTTACTTTTGCGACTTTCCAAACAAGGAGCGCGGAACCACAATGAGAACTGTCCACTGGTGTGAAAAACTAAGGCCCTGAGGAGGGTGCTTGTTACACTAAATTTAGCTTGCTAAATAGGGAGGATCGGTAAAGAATCGGCGACCAGCTAGGATCAATACCAGATAAGGTGTTACGGGAGGTAAATAACTTGTTCATCTGAAAAAGACTTCAAGCCGCATATTCATTACCTTAGAATAGATACCCAAGCAATGATACAGCGGTGGTGGGTGTGCAAAGCCAGTTTTGAATCAAAAAGTCCTACAGGACAGGCGAAGTGCCCATCACAACAAACCAAACTGTCTAGACACTAGTGTTTTGTGGAAATATGGATTTTCCCGATCAGTTATGTCCCCTATCTTGGACCCCAACGGTTCTATGTGCATGTCACAAGTACATGTATGTTCCCTCCAGTTCCAGTTATGAAGACGCAAATACATGTGCGTCCACCGTCAACATGCCCTCTGTCAGATCCGCCATGACTAGGCCGGATATTCCATTCCTAAATATGAAAGGCCACCGGCTTTATATGGTTCACTTATGCCATTTTACAGTCCAGGCAAGTAGGCCCTGATTCTGTCATCAAACTCCTCTTGCTTTCTGCCTCTGAAAACTCCAGTTCGAGCCTGCATCTGTGACCATGAACTTTGTCTCATTCTCTGCGCGGCTCACGAAGCCTGACATCAGCCTATTCTCTGCCAAGAACTGTATTTCGCCTTCGAGTTATCTGCTTCCCCCTCAGCCGATGCATTCCTGTCTAGTAGTTTAAGTAAACATCCTTCCAGTTACCGAGCAAAAGGCTCGACTTCTCTGCCCTCATACAAGTAATTCATAGCCCTGTTACCATGGAATATTCCTACCCCCTCGCTTTCCGTGTAGACACTTAGACGCTTGTACACGCACGCACAGTCAGTATAGAATAGATTCTGTTCGAGAGTCCTTCTTTATGGATAACATAGTTCTTTAAACATAGGATGTTAGATATGATTTGGGATTAGGTTGACTTGACCCCCCAGACTTCTTGTCTCCACATGTAGAGCTAAATGTCAAGTCCCCTTCACCCCCTAGTTGCACGTCAATCACACGTCATACTGCTGCGCACGCATCTATGCCAAGTATTATCTTATAGATCCACCTATATATGACATCATAACCAATTATGTTCCTTTTTACTCCTTATTACACCCATTTTTTGGTTACGCAGATAGATCGTCATTTTCCTTATCAATTGTTACGCCCATTGCATTCGCCTCATTGTAATGTATGATCTATAAAAGTCATTTCATGTCAATAATGTATGTACTTCACTTCCTGAACCTCCGTGGTGATGGAACCTGGAGCAACCGATTATAATCGTTCATTGGAATAAAGCCCATTCCGAACCTCTAATACCACGGATTCTGCCTCTCATTTTACTGAGCTGTTTTATTATGTTTCTGTATCAAATTCAGTCCCGGTAAAGGAAAATTATTTACCACATGAATGGCGCCCGAACAGGGACACTTTCTCATCTCACGCGCCGGCGGTGAGTTGCAGGCCCGGTCTCCTGCCACAGCTGGACGGACAATAACGCGTACCAGCAGGATTTCCTGTATCTCCCTCCGGTCAAGCGGGGGCGACTGAGACTGCGATCAACACCCAGACGAGGCGGTGAGAAGTGTGAAGTATCCCGACCAGAGCCTAGCTGAGAGAGCAAGATCCGAGGTATACAGAGACCCACCAGTTCAAAGTCAAGCCCAGTGTCCGACGAGTCGAGTCGAGTCCAGTCCGTTTCAAGTTCAAGTTACCGAGGCCTTCCGTTTCCGAAGCTACCCGGTGAGTACCATTGCTGGGGAGGCATTTCTGACGTGCACATAGGTTGTGCCGGTCAAGACGGGTTTGGGTACACAAATCCGGTCTGCACTGTTTTAGCAGTGTATCTGTACTGTTTAGCAGTATATCAAGTATTCCGAAGTATCTAGTTATTGTCAAGAATTAAGCTTGGTGATTAGTTATGCAGACGATCATCATTGTTGGTTATTTTAAAGGTTAAAAATGTTTTAATGTTTAATGTTCAATGTGTTAAACGTCCTGCATATTGTGGTATGAATGGTTGTTCATTACTGTGCTTTTGTATCAAGTGTGTTCAAGATTAAGTATCGGATCAGTTGTCAATATGCCGCTCTTTTCGAAATTAAGACAGATCACTACTAGAAAAGGGGTTCTCGAAGAAGCCGTCCCTATTCCTCCTAGGGAAACTCCAGGGCACTTCATGTACCACAAACATGGCTTAGACGCTATATTATTTCTTGATTTATGGGTAGACTACACCAAGGGATTACCAGAAAGTCAGAGGTGGCCCGCAGCGGGAACCTGGGATGCAGAGTGCATCATGAAAGTCGAGGAAGAGTTATGGAAAAGGAAAGTCAGACAGTCACAGAAAGACGCCGTTGAGTTATGGCGTAAAGAATCTCATAGACGCACAGAAAAAGCACGTAGACAGGAAGAAAAGAATAAAGAAAGTTCAAATAAAGTTCGAGAAAATCTATTAATTAAGGAAGGTATCCGAGTGAAATCAGAACAAGTAGACAGACAAAGAAACGCCCTTATGAATGGTATGTATCCCCTTCTGGCCGAAGGATTACCTAAGGCTACTCCAGAGATACCGAAAGACTTGCCACCCCCATTGTTCCCAATAAAGGTACATCCTAAGGGGCATCCTAGAACCGCAGAAGATGTTTTTCTTTCCTCATATTTAGATGACGCCGCTCCCGAATATGCTAATTCCGCCCCGCATAGACCGCATACCAGGGAGGTCCAACGCCAAGATCCAGCACCCGTATCCCTACAGCAACAAATCGAGTCACAAGTTCTGGCAAGCACATCTGTTTCTGCATCCGCTCCTACAGCTACTTCTATAGCTGTGTCCACACCTGTAGTTGCTGTGTCACGTTCGACGAATCCTTTCACACCCGACACCCCAGATGGGGCCACGGGAGGTGCTACCAATATCTTTTCTACGCCGCCCAGAACAAATAAACTTACTTTTCAAGAGTCAGCACATTCACGTACACCCAAACTCATAAGTGCCCGTACGCTGAAGGAACTTCTTATAGATTGCAGATATGACCCTGTGCCCGGTAAAGAGGACGAAATGACCCTGGCATCATTGCGTATCAGACGAGCCGCAGTGTATTTGGGGAAGTTACCAGGAATGACTGCGCATCTAGATGAAATATATCATTTTGTCCAAACAGGGCGAGATCCAGAATGTATTAACAGAGCTATGGAATACCAGAAAGTAGAGATACTGGGGGAACTGTTACGTTTCCTCATAAACTGTGTGATCAGAAATCAAGACCGACCGGGGGTAGACCCGGAAGCAATGCAAATTCTTACAAGATGGAGCCAGAATATATCAGAAGGGAGACATGATAAACAAAATTGTATAATAGCCATGTGCCGTAAGATCCGTAAAGAAATAGAGCGCCTACACGAAGAGAGATTAGAGGTAGACGAGTTCGAACAAAGCGAGGAAGAAGGGTCAGGACTGCCCACAGGACAGTCAGACACCATAGCCTATGTAGGTAGAAGAAGATCTTGTAATAATAATAGACATCTTACTGACTCAATACGTCCGATATGTCCAGATAATAACAGGAATTTCCAAATACCTATAATTAATATAAGGTCTAACGAGCATTCGTTCCAAACTGCCGACAAACTACTCCGAGAACGAAGGGGTTATCATTTTCTCGATTCTATGGATGAACAAGATTTAGCCAGGGCAGCTGTCCATTGGGTGGACAGTCCCGGAAAATATAGTGATGATACAGTAGTACGCACATTCTTGAATCTTACCCCAGATGAACAGAGGTTAGCTGGGATTTATATGATTCAACAACTCATTATACTATATCGAAGTCAGCATTCGGACCCTGGTCCCTTACCTGACATACTGACTGAATTGCTTATGAATAAATGGAGAGGTGCAGGTACTAAATTAATTAAAGAAATTCTAGAATCAAGAAAGCAGTATATTCTTTTTGTATGCGCAGAGCATGTCTCATTGCCCGTCAAAGAAAGAACAACGTATCACATGGATAGACAGAATCCCTTACGAGAAGTGCACCCAATAAAAGGCGAGGACAACGAGTTCAAGCGCGTATTTGTATATACGCCCATATCGAAAATAGAATTGTTACAAATGAAGAAAGTGGTACCCAGTCATGACAAAGATCCAGCGGGTTTTCACCGAGAAATTAAAGACATGTTACTCATGGGAGAGTATACCTACCCCGACATTATGACAATATTAAAGGTATTGATGCCTGCTGGCATTTATGAGAAACTCAAGGAAAAGGAGTGGGAGGTAGGAGACCAAAAGATAGAATGGTCAGTGTTAGAAGCGGAAGAAAAGGCCCGAACTGCAGGAGCAGGACTTGGGGATAAAACTAAAGCACTGCCAGGTTTATTAGTGCAGGTACTGCCACGTTTATTAACTACGAAAAAGGAAGATTGGGGTACAATTTCAGCCTGTAAACAGAAGCAAGATGAAGACACTAGTGATTACTATGCCCGATTTGAAAAATGTTTTGGTATAAATAGTGGCATAAAAGCAAGTAGCGAATCATACCCACATCTGTTTGTAACAAAATTAGTAGAAAATGCCCTGCCACCAGTAAAGAATAGAGTATTAAAATTCGAGAGTACCTGGCAAGGTAACACTCCATCACAAATGTTACAAATGTTACAGTACCATCATAATAGAATTAGAGAGGAACAAGAACATGAACACAGACGCATGAAAGACACGAAAATGAAAATGTTAGTTTCCCAGACAGTTCCAGCTGAAGGACATAAAAAGGGTATGACACATTCCGATTCAGCAGGACCTGTAAAAGGGACATGCAATTATTGTAAAAAGCCAGGTCATTATGTACACGATTGTCCAGTTTTAAAACATAATATCACCATAGGTAAAACTCAAGAAAGACCACGACCATTTAGACAAGAGCAGAATGAACAAGGAGCTTTGCAGCATGCCCAGGCCATGCCAGCCGCACAACAGCCAATACAGTTTGTGCCAGCTGCACCACCGTTGCCTGTTGCTGCCACACAGACAACAACACGACAAATGTATCAGACCGCACAGTATGAATATCCTGAGTATCAGCGTTACGCATGAACTAGCCTAGAGAGGGAAGTTGACTTACCCCTTATCGAGATACCTGTAGATCAAGAAGGACCTTATGTACACAGTGAATTATTAGGCCAAGATAGAAAATTTTTACTCGATACAGGGGCAAGTCGAACAACTATAAAACGTAGTGAAGTTCCAGGGGCACCCCTCTCAGGCTCTCAAAATATTTCCCTTGGTTTTTCAGGAAAACCTATTGTTAATGAAGTATCACAACCTCTGCCACTTACGATAGGACCTCTGACCCGAACTACAGATTTATTGCTTACTAAATCATGTCCAGAAAACCTGTTAGGAATAAAAACATTAAAAGCTCTAGGAGCCATAATATGTTGTTCTCCGGAAGGAGTAAGATTGTTTTTACGTGATTTTAAAGGTCACTATGTATCTAGAGACATGGATCCCCGACTGCAGACTTTACCTACACGTCTATGGGCACAAGGCCCTACTGATGTTGGTTGCATGAATATTACACCATATAGAGTCACATTAAAGGCAGGAGTGGTGCTACCACGAATGCGACAATACAAGTTACCACCAGATGCTGTAGTGGCTTTACTACAAATCATTGACGAGCTTATTGCCCAAGGAGTAGTTGTAGAAACAGACTCCAATGTATGTAATTCACCGATAATTCCGATTCTTAAACGAACAGATCCAAAGGCCCCGCCAGTATATCGATTGGTTATTGATCTGCGCGAGTTAAACAAGTGCATTGTGCCACAATTTCCTGTGGTCCCAGATATCTCGTCATTACTGACAGCTATTGATTCCGAAGCAACGTTCTTTACTGTAATTGATCTCAAGAATGCCTTTTTCAGCGTCCCAATAGATCCGGAAAGCCAATATTTGTTCGGATTTAGTTTAAATGGACGTAGCTTTAAATTCTCACGCGCACCTCAAGGATTTACAGAAAGCCCCAGCATCTATAGCCAAGCACTGAAACGAGAACTTGACAGTATCCACATGCCAGTTAACACTGCCCTGCTTCAATATGTCGATGATCTGCTGATCACCGCAAGAAGCGAACCGGAATGTGAAAAAGCATCACTGACAGTTTTACAATTTCTAGCCGAAAAGGGGCACAAGGTGTCCCCTTCTAAGCTGCAATTCTGTGTCCAGCGAGTTATTTATCTTGGACACTCGCTGTCCAAGGAGGGAAGGCAGCTTACACCCGACCGCATTCAATTAATAGCTAACATGCCAATACCCAAGACACAAAAGGAGGTACGGGCTTTCATAGGCCTCACTTCATATTGTAGGCAGTGGATCCCTCAGTATGCATTTCTAGCAAAACCACTCATTCAGTTGACAACACAGGAGGCAGCCACATCGACTGTTCTCCCTTGGACTCAAGAACATACACAAGCTTTTGAAAGCCTAAAGAAAGCTTTATGTCAAGCACCTGTTTTAGCAACACCATGTTACAGAAAACAGTTTACACTCTTTGTTACAGAACGCGAAGGTACTGCTTTGTCAGTACTCACACAGGAACAAGCAGGAGCACACAAACCATGTGCTTATTTTTCTAGTACATTAGATCCAGTAGCTCAGGCTTTGCCTGCATGCCTGAAATCAGTAGCAGCGACAGCTTTAGCAATCAGACAAAGCGATGCCATAGTGTTAGGACATCCATTGACAGTTCAAGTACCACACACAGTAGAGGTCCTTGTAAATAGAACGCAAACACAACACTTGACTATAGCGCGACTTACAGGGTATGAACTTACATTGTTTCAGCCACATATAGAAATCAGACGCTGTAACACATTGAATCCTGCCACACTTTTGCCAGTAACCGGAACAGACCCACTAGCTCATGACTGTATTGAAGTTATTACTATAACGACAAAACCCAGACAAGACTTGACAGATGTCCCATTGTCAGATCCAGACCTGACGTTGTATGTAGATGGTTCATGTATGAGAACAAGTACAGGAGAGTTAGTGGCTGCTTACGCAGTCACCACAGATACTGAAGTCATTGAAACTAATCGTATAAATACTTTGTCAGCCCAAGCCGCAGAGCTCATCGCTCTGACACAAGCCTGTATTCAAGCCACGAATAAAAAAGTCAACATATACACTGATTCACGTTATGCATTCGGAGTTGTACATGACTTCGGCGTGCTGTGGCGAGAGAGAGGTTATTTAACTTCCCACGGTACCCACATTCAGCACGGACCCCTCATTCATGCCTTATTAGATGCAATACATCTACCCACTGCAATATCAATTATGAAATGTAAGGCTCATACGAAGGTTACTGATATCATTTCCCAAGGCAATGATCTAGCCGACAGAACAGCTAAACAGACTGCTCAAACTCAAACCCCCGACATGACAAAGACAATAGTCCCGACACCGACACATTGTATGACAGTTAAAGATCCTACTCTTGACGTAATTGACATACAGACACATGCTACACCAGACGAAATAAAGAAATGGACTGAATTAGGAGGGATCCAAACGGACCAAGGATGGATGATGAAGGAAAAGTCTGTATGGTTCCTTCCTGACTCAATGGTCCAAGTTATAATTAACACTATACATAGTCCAGCGCATCTAGGAGAAAAAGCTATGCTAGACAGCATTCAACACATTTGGTTCAATAAACATTTACGAGCAGCAGCCAAACAAAAGGTCCGTACCTGTATGATCTGTTGCCAGTTCAACCCAGGAAAAAGCGTTCCCGTAGAACAGGGTGGATTTCATCCTCCTGACCACCCTTTTGAAGTCCTCCAGATGGATTATATCCAGATGGAACGATGTCGAGGATTCAAATATGTTCTCGTAGTTGTCTGCGCTCTGTCCCGTTGGACGGAGGCATACCCGGTTTCAGATTACACTGCCCCGACTACTGCCAAACAGTTAGTTCGAGAATTCTTCCCACGATACGGTTTACCACGTGTTGTCTACTCAGATAACGGCCAGCCGTTCTCATCCGAATTAATGAAACATGTTTCACTTCTGCTAGGATATCAGTGGAAATTCCACTGTGTTCGACACCCCGAGGCAGCAGGTCTCGTAGAAAGACATAATCAGATACTGAAAATCAGACTGTCCAAAATATGCAGAGAGAAAGGTGTCGACTGGATAGTAGCATTACCAGTTGCACTCTTTTACATGAGAATGGTAGCACACTCTCGAACAGGGCTATCCCCGTATGAGGTGATCTTCGGCAGACCACCAAATATGTGGGGGACGCCCATACCACGAAAAATAACTGATATTGACTGTAATATGCTGACAGATTACTTGGCTTCCTTGATGTCTGCACTACAATCTTGTCGTTCACAGGTTGCTGCAGCATTTCCCGACAACACTGAGGTGAAACCCCATGACGTAGTTCCGGGTGATTTCGTGTTTGTGAAAAATTTCGACCGAAAGACTCAGCTGGAGCCCAGGTGGAAGACACCCAAGTTGGTCCTGCTGACCACAAGAACAGCCGTGAAGATCGAGGGCCGCAAGGGCTGGATTCATTCAAGTCATATCAAGAAATTTCATGGACAATCCTCGGATATAGACATTGTGCCCTGCACTCCCTCACAGACTGATTCAAAACTTCCTTTGGTTGAAAAGACTGAAACCGAACTCTACAAAGTTAAATTGAGGCCTAGAACGTCAGACGATTTGATTGTTTAAGTCCTCTCCTAGGTGAAGCGGTTGAATCTGTCTCTGACATGTATCCTCTAGACCTGAATCATGGACAGTCGCGAAAAATGATGAAACGACAGGCGTATTGTAAATCACTGCGTAGCCATTGCATAGTGACATTAATAATCTTGTTTTTCTTGAGTCTTTTAATAATTACTGCAAGCATATTGTTGCACATATATTACCCTGTTTCTAGACATGTTTATAATGTTACTGCTGAACATTCTTTTAGTGACTTACCTCCGCATGAATTGTCTTATAGACTTGCGCTGCGCAATAACACTTTCATTAGTATGTTACATCATTCCCATCAGACTAGTAATGCCACTAATTGTTGGGTGTGTGGCCGACTCCCTCCCTATCAGAATTATGAAGGAGTCCTGCCTTTCTTTCCACATCCGTTTACACATAATGGATCCTGTGGAGCATGGTTTAGTTTAATCAATTCCATAGACTCAGACACAGCAGTTTACCAAGATCATTGGGTATGGGGAAATCTGAACCTAGTTTTACTCAAGGTCTGCTACCCTGACAAGGAGGGTCGCCCCAAGAGAACAGGAACTGATCTAGAAAATGAAGTATATGGATTAGGTAATTTTACACCTAATCTCATGATTCTAAAAGTCGTATCCGAAGTTGAACTAGTCTTGCCCACCATGTCAGTATTCCCAGCGAAGGGTGAATTATGTGTAAGAAAGGTTGGTTCCATACATATGGGCCATAGTAAATGCACTACTATAGTAGAATTCAGTGATCAAGGCAAATCTTCATTTAGAGCTTATCGCCACTCCTACTTTATATGTGGCCAGACTGCATATATGCGTCTACCTCTCGACTGGGATGGTACCTGCTACATTGCATTCCTTTTGCCACCTGTTTTCCTAGCTCCTCCTGATTATTACAGAAATATTCATTTAGTACACAACAGAGAGCGGAGAGATCTCCCAATTGTCGATTACACTGAAACAGCATGGGAAAAATACACAGATTTCAATAAAGGTATCTTTCCTTATATAGGTACTGTTACTAATAGTAAACTGATACGTAGATTAACTAGAACCCTTGAAGCAGTAGTGAATGAGACTATTTCCGCCTTAGGCAATTTAACGGAAGAGCAGTCTGCTATGCGGATTGTTGTGCTTCAAAATCGTCTTGTTCTTGACGTCATCCTGGCTGATAGGGGCGGAGCTTGTAGGGTCATCGGATCAAGCTGCTGCGTATTCATACCAGAAAATTCGCCATCTGTATATAAAGCCATCACTCGCCTTCATAAGATTGTAAACCAGATACACCAGAACCCAGGCACTTGGACTTGGTCCAGTTGGTTTTGGAGTGTGATATCGGCCTGGGGATGGAGAGTTTTATCCTTCCTAGGTATTGGCCTTCTCATACTATTCAGTTGCTGTCTATGTCTGCAATGTGGACCAGCGATTTGTGGTCTGTGTACCACATCGTGTATTCCACCACCAAGATTTTGTTCGTCCCGGAAGAAGAAAGAAGAACAAATGATGTTATATTAACAGATCAATGGATTGATGAAGATTGATATCTCTTAACGGGCAAGTAGGGGACAAGGAGGGAATGTGGAAATATGGATTTTCCCGATCAGTTATGTCCCCTATCTTGGACCCCAACGGTTCTATGTGCATGTCACAAGTACATGTATGTTCCCTCCAGTTCCAGTTATGAAGACGCAAATACATGTGCGTCCACCGTCAACATGCCCTCTGTCAGATCCGCCATGACTAGGCCGGATATTCCATTCCTAAATATGAAAGGCCACCGGCTTTATATGGTTCACTTATGCCATTTTACAGTCCAGGCAAGTAGGCCCTGATTCTGTCATCAAACTCCTCTTGCTTTCTGCCTCTGAAAACTCCAGTTCGAGCCTGCATCTGTGACCATGAACTTTGTCTCATTCTCTGCGCGGCTCACGAAGCCTGACATCAGCCTATTCTCTGCCAAGAACTGTATTTCGCCTTCGAGTTATCTGCTTCCCCCTCAGCCGATGCATTCCTGTCTAGTAGTTTAAGTAAACATCCTTCCAGTTACCGAGCAAAAGGCTCGACTTCTCTGCCCTCATACAAGTAATTCATAGCCCTGTTACCATGGAATATTCCTACCCCCTCGCTTTCCGTGTAGACACTTAGACGCTTGTACACGCACGCACAGTCAGTATAGAATAGATTCTGTTCGAGAGTCCTTCTTTATGGATAACATAGTTCTTTAAACATAGGATGTTAGATATGATTTGGGATTAGGTTGACTTGACCCCCCAGACTTCTTGTCTCCACATGTAGAGCTAAATGTCAAGTCCCCTTCACCCCCTAGTTGCACGTCAATCACACGTCATACTGCTGCGCACGCATCTATGCCAAGTATTATCTTATAGATCCACCTATATATGACATCATAACCAATTATGTTCCTTTTTACTCCTTATTACACCCATTTTTTGGTTACGCAGATAGATCGTCATTTTTCTTATCAATTGTTACGCCCATTGCATTCGCCTCATTGTAATGTATGATCTATAAAAGTCATTTCATGTCAATAATGTATGTACTTCACTTCCTGAACCTCCGTGGTGATGGAACCTGGAGCAACCGATTATAATCGTTCATTGGAATAAAGCCCATTCCGAACCTCTAATACCACGGATTCTGCCTCTCATTTTACTGAGCTGTTTTATTATGTTTCTGTATCAAATTCAGTCCCGGTAAAGGAAAATTATTTACCACAGTTTGGTAAACGTGTGCAAAGATGCCCACATTGCTGCCTGACAGATGTCCAGGACAGGGACTGTGTGAGCGAACACAGTGGTCGCAGCCTTAGCTCTGGAGAAATGAGCACACAAAACCTCAAGGGGTTGCTTCTTGGCCAATCCTCAGCAGATCTTGATGCAGACCATTATCCATCTTGAGATGGTCCGTTTCTGCACTGCCTTCCCTTTACTGGCTCTTTTTGGGTCATGATGGTGGAGTCTCTACTCTTCTTTGGAGGGGTGAGGCGGAATAAAAAAGGAAGGCAGGGTGATATTCTGGTCTACATGGAAGGGGGTCACAACCTTTGGAAGGAAGAGGGCACGTGTCCAGAGGACCAGCTTTCCCAGATAGAAAGTGCTGTAGGGAGAGTGCACCGAGAGTGCCTGGAATTCGCTGACCATCCTGGCCAATGTTATGGCCGCTAGAAGGTAGTTTTGATTGTCAATAGCCTAACAGGGCAATTGTGCAGGGGCTCAAAGGGAGCACACATCAAGAAGGTGAGAACAAGATTAAGATCCCACTGGGGCATGATGTTTAGCCTAGGGGAAATGTGCTCCATGTCTCGAAGAAACATAGCCACAACAGGGGACTTAAACAAAGAAGGCTGGTCTGGTAGCCGCAAAAACGTCCTAATGGCTGATAAATAACCTTTAACTGTGCCCAGAGCAGAGCCCTGCTGGGATAAAGATAGGGAAAATAGAAGAACCTTAGAAAGAGGTTCACAAGGAGGGTTGGTGTGCGAATCACACCATGTCGCAAACCCTTCCCAACGGCAGGTGTATACCGACTTGGTGAAGGGACACCTGGCTGCCAAAATAACATCACAGACTTTGGGAAAAGGGTGAAATGTATCAACTGTCCCCGCTCAATCTCCATGCATAAAGGTGAAGGGTGTGTAGCGTCAGGTGCAGAACCCCCCCTGTTGCTGAAACAGAAGATCCTCTCGAAGAGGCAGCCTGATAAAAGGACCAGTGGTCATGCTCACAAGCTCAGGATACCAGACTCTCCGTACCCAATGCTGAGGCGCAAATAAAAATTGGGCCCTTTGTTCTTGATCTTCTTGAGAAGTCCCGGCATTCGTAGTATTGGTAGAAAGGCATAAAGCTGGCCTGATCTCCATTCAAGATAAAAAGCGTCTCCAAGCGAGAGTCGCCTTGTAAACTCATGCGCGCAGAACAGCTTACATCACACTTTCTCTGCGTTGGTAAATAGATCTAACCAATGCTCTCCCCACTCTTGAAAGAGGCCTTGCCACACCTCCGGATAAAGATGCCATTTGTGATGCACTAGGTATCAGCGGCCGAGACGTCTGCCCTGGCACTCAGAGCACCTGCGAGGTGTGGAACCACCAGGGGACTGCCCTGGTGTTCAGTCATGTCTAGAGAGACAGCCCCTCATGACAAAGGGTCCACGACCCCACCCTGCCCTGCTTGTTGCAGTCCCACATGGTGGTGGTTTTGTCTGCACTAGACCTTCCCTTGATAGAGGGTGAAAAGGCCTTCAATGCCAAGTGAATCACCCGAAGCTCCATTTATGTTGGGTCGGACTCTGCCGGAGACCAGAGTCCTCTGATCTCCACCCCCGCAGATGGACACCCCAGCCCAGGAGTGACGCATCTCTCACTACAGTCAATTCTGGGTGAACGGAGGGGGATCTGCTGCTGACCCAATCATGGTTCATCAGCCACAACTGCAGGTCTTTTGCAGTTCCATCTGAGATCTGGACAATGTCGGAGAGATTGCCTGATGCTAGGCCCACTGGAGCTTTAGTCACCACTGCAGAGCCTGCATATGCCAATGGGCATGTGTTGCCAGCAGGATGCAAAAGGCTATGACGCCTAGCAGCCTCAGCGTCTGTCTCACCGAAACCCAGGATAGAGGCAGAAACATTGCTATCATAGCCTAAATATCCTGGACTCACCACTCAGGAAGATTGGCCTGAAACTGCACTGTCCGGAATGGCTTCAATGAAAGGGAGCGTCTGAGAGGGAGTCTGTGTGACTTCAGCACATTGATAGTAAACCCCAGCAAGTGCAAAAGGGTTGCCGTAGACTGGAGGTGGGAGACAACTGCCTGGGGCCAATCATCAAGACAGGGAAAGACTGGATCCCACGACCTCCTCAGATGAGCTGCAACCACCACCATAATTTTCGTGAACACCGAGTGGCGCTGGTAAGGCAGAAGGAGAGTACCGCAAACTGAAAGTGCCCTTACCCACCGTGAACTGCCGTTAACGTCTGTGGGCAGGCAGGATGGGGATGTGGAAATATGCACCCTGCAAGGCCAATGCTAGCATCCAGTCTCCCAGCTTCAGGGTAGACAGATCTTCAGCAAATGTTAGCATCTTGAATTTCTCTCTTTCCAGGAAGAGATTTAGAAGACGCGGGTATACTTTAGGACTAAGGCCTCTAACCTTCTTGGGTACCTGAAAGTAGAGGGAATAGGAACCACAACCGACTTCTGCCTGCATCCTCTCTATGGCTCCCTTGTCCAAGAGAGCAAGCACTTCCTGGTGGAGCAAGGACAGGTGGTCCTCTGTGAGCCAGTTGTAAGTTGGTGGCATGGTTGGTGGGGTAGTCACAAATGGACAGTAGTAGTCCCTTTGGATGTTCTTCAAAACCAAATGGTACTAAGTTACTGACTGCCACTAGTGCAGGTGATGGTGTATCCTGTCGCTCACTGGATGCCATGATGGTCAGAGGGAAAACGAAAAGGGTTTTGGAGGCTTCGGCTGCTGGAGTGTGGTGGACTGGCCCAACCTCTTACCACCTATTCCACATGGTCTACAGATGTGAAGTCTGTTGGATATGGTGGGTGGGAGGGTATGGGCGCGGTTGGGGACCCCTTATGCAGCCACAAAGGGGCAGAAAGCAGACTGGGGATGACGAGGTGCCATGGAGAAGCCTAAGGACCTGGCCGTAGCTCTGCTGTCCTTAAAACGCTCAAGCGCTGAGTCCGCCTACTCTCTAAAAAGACGAGAGGCATCAAAGGGCATGTCCATAAGTGAGGTTTTGACAGTCTCTGAAAAAGCCAGTGGTTCTCAGCCATGCATAGCGCCACAAGGCCATAGACAATTCATTCACTCTATCCAAGACATTCCCGGTTTTTCACCAGCTGTCTCAGAAGATTCTGACAATTTTGGCACATGATTCACTTTCAGGAACTTGGAAGGGCACAGAGAAGTTGCACAACACTTTGACTTCTTTTCGGACTTACCTGATGATGTCTCGGACTTCGAGGAAGACCCTTCGGGGAATTGGCTCTGGGAAGGGACCTATGATCTTTTGAGGGAACAAGACCATCCTTGGGAACAGGAAAAATGTGGAGACTTTTGGTACCGCGCCACGAGGAGATTCATCGCACTCTCCTAAATTGCCTTTGGGTGCATCGAGAGTCAGTCTGAGCAGGCTTTGGAGTCCAGGCCCGACCACAGGCACCACAGACAGACCAAGTGGAGATCAGTCACTGACATTTCTCGGTCTCATTTCCCGCAAAGTTTGAAACCTGCAGGATTCTGAGGGGACATATCCCCTCACACTGGAAACAGTGAAGACATATTTCGATAAACATCAAGAGTTGTTAACAAAATGACAGCGGTAGCTCTCTGAATCTACAGCTGAAGGTGCAGAAAGAAAGGAACTTATGTCAGCGCGCTGGGGCGGCACCTATGTAGGCACCACGCATGTCAAATCCAGTGCAGACAACATCAACGCAGAGCTGTTGGTGCCATCTACCAGTGTGCAGAGTTACTGCTCAGGATTTTACAGATCCAGTTGATGCCTGGAAAACATTTAAGGTAAGGAATCTGAGGCTAGACATATTTTCCAGAGAGAATACTACTTAAGCTTACTCTCCAAGACATAATTGTTTCCCCTGCCTTACATATTCCTGACAACCAAGAGAGTCCTCTGACTGAGATGAGAGAGGACGTCTGAGTGCGAGTGTAGCATGAAGTGCCAACATTCGAATAGCACCAGTGCTTTCTCTCATTCCTATTTTCTCTTTCCCACTCAAGTGCCACAGGAAACATAGTTAACTTCCAGTGAAGTGGTCAAGGTTAGTGCATTTACTAAAACCTGACAGGACTTCCCAATAATGACAATTTGTGAAGAGATTCGCAATACTTCTACATTAGAGAACCAGTGGGTAGAAATGTTGTCATTTTAATTTAGAAAGCAGAGGGGAAACCTGGCCTTTTGTGGCTGTAGACTAAGCTCCATTTCTGGCCCTTGTGAAGTGGGTGGTTAGAGAATGCATACTATTTAAAGAGTCATCTTCAGATGTATCAGAGTATAATCAGGGTATAATCAGGGTACTGGTGGAGATACATTTAATTCAACTAATAGATGAACCAGATATTCAATGTATTTGTTAATAAGTAAAGCAGCAATAATTGAGCCCTATTGAACATTAGCAGGAGCTGAAGTAGGATTCACTAGACCGTTTTCAATCCTTACATATTGTAATCTGTTTCTTAGGTATGATTTGAACCATTCAAGTACAGTGTTGTCAATCACTGCTGACAACACTAGAAAGCAGGATTTTCCTTAATTGCAAAGACAGAGCGTGTCATACACGATCCTCAGGAGTTGGTTCAGTGCTATGACCAATTAGGAAACCAGTTCGATATTCTCTTAGAGGATTGTTTGTGGAGGCGAACTCATTTTTGTGGCCTGCTTTGCACATTTCAGGGATCTATGCTGGGAAAATGAAGCCTGTCATGGGTCAGTAGTTTTCAATTAGTCCTCAAGGGGGTCCTGGACAAAGCCTTCTTCCAAGGAGACATCCTTAAATCTGAGGTGTGTTTGTTAAGTATCATGATACGAGTTAAAAGGGACAAGTCACGCTATTGTTAGCAACGCTAATGATTGCCATGAAATGGAAGTTAGGCCAAGCTCCAAGGTACTTGAAATGGAAGACAGATTTGCTCAAATGGGCAACAGATGAAAATAAGTTGATCACAATCCTCAGTAGAAGGGCTGTGAAAGGTACCACAAACAGTACACAGAACATGATCCTGTTACAACTCAAACTGAAATCATACGACTGCTCATCCTAGTTCTTCTACAATCCTTCTATGGCTGATCTGCCTAATGTGTTATTGCCACCATAGATTCCATGACCCATTTTTGCCACTGCACTAGCCGAAGGATCTCAGCCATTAATAATTGGGTTGCCTGGTAAGAATGAATGGAAGAATCCTCGAATATCACTGTAGCCTGCTACTCAGATTATGCACATTATCACAGCTTTTCAGATGGTCACAGGGGGACAGGATTGGTTGTGCCGCTAATGAGGGTCACAACTCGGCAGTAAAGCGGCAACAACAATCCTGGGTCTCCGACTCTTGTCATAGCAGCACAGACATCTTGTGTGGAAATGCTCTGAGCAAAGGATGGAAGTGGCAGGCAATAATAACCAGGGCCATAAATGACTAGGAGCAGGGGAGAACACCTGTGTAAAGCTACAACCACCAGGTCCGGATGTTGATGCTGACAGAACTGTTGTGCCTTGGAATAGCCTCAAAGGTTTTGATACTGTTGGTAGGATTGAATTGCCAGGAAGGCCAGGCCAAGCGAGCACACTGTGGCGCAATGTTCCAGCAAGGAGGCAGGCTTCTCTCTGAAGAGTTAAACCATCAAAGACCATGTTCATGAGAGTGGCTTGACCATCTCCAGAGGAGCCAGAAAATGCATCTAAGTGTTGGAGCAGAGCGACAGTCTAGTCCACAGATCCAAACAAGTTGCCAGCAGAATCCAGGTCATACTTTAAAATATGTTTGGATGCATTCAATATGTCAATGACTAAGTCTGAAAAGGATTATGTTACTTACCCAGTAAGCATCTGTTCTTCGCATGTAGTGCTTTTCGTACTCCTGCCAACTAGTGTTGGGTCTGGATGTTTGCAAGTTGTTTTTCTTCGAAGAAGTCTTTCCAATCATGAGATAAGGTGACTCCTCCTTTTGGTGATAGTGCGCATGGGCATCGACTCCATTGTTTGATTGCTTTTCCGCAAGAGGGTGAGACTGGAGTAAGTGTAGTATAGAGATGTCCATCCGTATGAATGTATAATTAAGAACGGCAACAACTATAGGTGCAGGTGGGCGCATGTGAATCTACAGCTCTGAAAGAAGGGTTCTTCCTAGGTAAATTCCTGTAGCTCGCCAACTCTTCTTAATGAAGTGATAGCAATGAGGAAAGCGACTTTCCATGAAAGAAACTGAAAGGGGTTATTGTGTAATGGTACTAAAGGTGGACCCATAAGCCTTGTAAGGACAATGTTAAGATTCCATACTGGTGCAGGGGGAGTTCTTGGTGGTATTACCCTTTTCAAACCTTCCATGAAGGCTTTGATTTCTGTAACTTTGAATAGTGACAAATGCTGCCTGTTTTGCAGATACGCAGCTACTGCTGCAAGGTGCAAACAAATATATGTATAAGCCAGTCAAGTTTGCTGTAAGTCTAACAGGTAACATATAATATTTTGTATAGAAGTATCTAGCAGATTGATTTTGTTGTTATTATAATATACAACAAACATTTCCCACTTTGCTGCATAACAAGCTCTGGTAGTAGTCTATCTTGCTTCTTTTAGAATAGTCGTACAGTCTGGTGGCAGATTTAAATAACCAAACTCTATGACTTTAGGAGCCAAATCGCTAAGTTTAGTTCTTTGGGATTTGGAGCTCTGATTTCTCCATGGTTCTGCGCGAGGAGCCTGGAGGGTAGATGCAGATTTTGATGTGGAACTTCTGACAGCTCTAACAGGGTGGTGCACCATGGTTCACCGGTTCATGTGGGAGCTACTAGAATTAGAGTGAGGGATTTTTACCTGAGCTTCCGAACCAGACACAGAATGAGTGAGAGAGGCGGAAAAGCATAGGCAAATATCCCTGACCAGTTCATCCACAGGGCATTGCCTTTTGAGAGTGGGTGTGAGAACCTGCAGCCAAAGTTTCAGGATTTTGCATTGACGACTGTGGCGAACAAGTCTATTTGTGGGAATCCCCTTTGCTGGAAGTATGAAAGGAGAACTTGGGGATGAAGTTCCCAGTCGTGAATATGCTGCCTCTCTCCGCTGAAGAGGCCGGCAATCTGATTGCTTACCCCTGGAAGGTGTTCTGCCACAAGATAAATCCTGTGATGTATTGCCCAATTCCAAATGGCTTGAGATAGGATTGACAGTTGGAAAGAGTGTCCCCCCCGTTTTTGTACATAGTACATTGCTGTCATGTTATTCGTGCGCACTAGGACAACTTTGCCTATTAGGTGAGTTTGAAAACCTTTGAGCGCTAGAAAGACTGCTAGAAGCTCTAGACAGTTGATGTGGAGGCTTTTGTGCTAGTTGCTCCACAGGCCTTGTATCGTGTAATCTTGGAGATGGGCACCCCAACCTGTCAGAGATGCGTCTGTTGTGAGCGCGATCTGTGGAATAGGGTCGATGAAAGGCCGTCCTTCTGATAAATTTTGTGGGTTACACCACTGCAGAGAGCGATGGGTGCGGCCGTCTACCAACACTAGATCGGTTCATCGACCCTGCGACTGATTCCACTGACGTGCTTAGCACTCTTGTAGGGGACACATGTGGGGTCTTGCATGGTGTACAAGTGAGATGCATGACAGCATCATTCCCAGCAGTTGCATGATCACTCTTGCTGGTAATGATTAGTTGGATTGAAACTGTAGTATTATAGACTGAATGCTGTGAATTCTGGCTACATTGGGAGAGGCTAGAGCTTTGATAGTGTCTAGACAGGCCCCTAGGTAAGTTTGCATCTGTAAAGGATGCAGGTGAGATTTCTGTGCATTGACCGTAAAGCCCAGTTGATGAAGTAGGTCTATTGTGGTTTGAGTGTGTCTTTGACAGTTTTGGTAAGTGAGCCAGTCGTCTAGTTAAGGGAATACATGAATATGTTGTCTTCTGATGTGTGCTGCATTTGGTAAATATTCTGGGAGCAGTAGTCACTCCAAACGGGAGTACTTTGAATTGGTAATATTTGCCTGCTACCACAAATCTGAGGTATTTGCGATGAGCTGGATGAATTGGAACATGAAAATATGCATCTTTTAAGTCTAGAGTAGACATAAAATGTCCCTTCTGTAAAAGTGGAAGTACCTGTTGAAAGGTTACCATGTGAAAGTGCTCTGACAGTATATATTGATTTAACTCTCTGAGATCCAAAATAGGTCTTAAGCAGCCATCCTTTTTGGGGATCAAAAAATAGAAAGTAAACCCCTGAACCTTGATACTGCAATGCTGGTTCTATGGCTCCCTTTAATAAGAGAGATTGCACTTTCTGTTCAAGCAACTGCAAGTGGTCTGGGGACAATTTGTGAGAGCGTGGCAGAATGTTTGGAGGATTGGTCACCCCTTCAGTCGGGCCTGAGCAAAATCAAATTACCTCAAACTCAATGGTGAGAAAACCGAGGTTTTGATACCCTGGGAAAAATAAGGATCTCTGGGGCCCTCAACATTGGCCCTGTGAGATGGACGCACTTCCTTTACCTTCCTGCCAAGTTCGCAACTTGGGCGTCATCGTTGATGGCTCGCTCAGTATGCATCATCAAGCTGTCAATGTAGCTGCCACATGTTTTACCATCCGGAAGTGGCTAAAAAAAGATCTGGATGCTGCCAGAGTCCACTCAGAGAACGATAGTCCAGGCATTGATCACCTCAAGGCTGGACTACGGAAATGTTCTCTACCTTGGTTCAAATAAGGAGGTGACTCGTAGGCTGCAGATGGTCCAGAACTCCGCTGCAAGGTTACTTTGCCGGGTTCCTAGAGCCACTTCTATCTCTGGCCATCTACGAGATTTGCATTGGCTCAGGGTGGAGAACCGAATCAAGTTCAAAGCCCTGAGCTACATATTTAAAATCAAAATAGGGGTTGACCCTCAGTACTTGCAATCTCTGGTCCGGCTTTATGTCCCTCCTCGAAATCTCCGCTCATCCACTCTGGGGAAGTTCTTCGATCCTAAAATTAGACTATCTCGGATGGGCGGAAGGTCATTTGCATATCTTGGTCCCTCACTTTGGAATGCCCTGCCCATAGCTCTTCGAAATGAAACAGAGTACGTCCAATTTCGCAAATCATTGAAGACTTGGCTCTTTAACCAATAACCTGTAAGCCGTTTCATCATAGTCTCTAATCTGCCATGGCGCCGGGAAACCCTTTTTGGGTAGCTGTTGTGCCTTATAAATTAAATAAAATAAATAAATAAATAAATAAATAAATTGGTGGTAAGCTCCAGGCAATAAACATGTTGGATAATTCTGATCACCCATTTGTTGGTTGCTATATATTGCCAAATGGGGAGAAACAGTTGAAGTCTTCCCCCCGACAGGTGTGGTATGGTCAGAGGGAAGCGTGGGGAAGTCACTGCTTATTAGGGGAAGGGGAGTTACAGGGTGTAGTGCCCCTAACCCTGCCTTTAGAGTTGTTTCCTCTATATCGTCCTCTAAAAAAGTCTCTTGTGGAAGAGGACTGGTTATTACCCTTGTAAGAGAAGGTATTCTGGTCTGAAGGTGTGGTTTTGGACCCTGCTCTGTAAAAGGAGAGACGAAAAGAGCCTCTGTTTGAAGGAGACTGAAGCGCTCCCATGGACTTAGCCACTTCAGTGTTCTTTTTCTCAAGCGCCTGATCGACCTCAGCACCAAAGAGGTGTTTTTTGTCAAATGGTGTATTTAAAATAAATTGTTTGACTTCGGGCTTAAATTCGGAAATCGTTAACCAAGCATGTCTCCTGAGTAAGATGCTAGTGTTGACCTCCCTAGCTGCGGTATCATCCGCATCTAGAGCACATCTTATTGAAGAAGTGGAAATGAGTTTTCCTTCATGTACTAAATCTGAGCTTTTGCCTTGTGCTCATCTGGGAGATATTGGAGCAATTGCTCCATCTCATCTCAGTGTGCTCTGTTATATCTGGCTAAAAGGCCCTGTGTGTTCGCAATGCGCAAGTGATTGGCAGCTTGAGCAGCTATGTGTTTGCCAGAAGCGTCTATTAGCTTGGATTCCTTGTCTGGGGTAGGAGCGTCACCTGAGGTTTGGGAATTAGCTTGTTTGCTAGCATTAGACACTACTAGTGAGTCTAGTGGCAACTGGTCCTTAATAAGTACAGGCTGTTGGGGAGGCTTTATATTTTTTGTCGACTCTAGGAGTTAAGATGCATGCACGCACTAGATCTTTAAAAGTTTCGGCAGCGTGTCTCATCATACCTTTAAGCATAGGTAGTGTTTGTGTCGATCCGTGTCGATCCGTGTCTCAAACAAAAAATCCTCTAAGGATTCTTTGTGTAGTACCACCCCAGGGTATTCTGCAGCCCTGGCAATGAGTCCCTGATAAGATACATTGTCATCAGGTGGAGATGGCTTGGCAGGAAAAAGGCCTAGATCATTGTCTAATGGAGGGTCAATTGTATGATTTCTCCATGGATATATTGGTAAATGCGTGTCCCCCCTCATCAATATCGTCCCCGTCATGCTGAGATTGTGGAGAATCCTGAGGTGTGATGTGTAGAGGATTTAAAGTTGAAGAAGCGGGTGGTTGAGGGGATGTTGGTGATGGATGAAAAGGGGTGGTACCAACAGACTTCTTTTTTAAAGGAATCTTGTAATGACTGTCCTCATCAGGAAGCTTGTGTTTCTGAGGCAGCTTGGTATGAATATGACCAGTTTCTGGGTTGATATAAAGTATCTTCTGTTTGGGATCCATTTTCGGTGGAACAATGTCTATATTTGGATCCGAAGTGACAACTTTCGGTTTCGGCGCCATCGTTTTTGGTGCCGACATAGACTTGCCTTTGGGTGCGGAAGATTTTGGTTCCGAAGGCGGTTTATTTTTCTGCACGGAGGATTTCGGCTCCGAGCCGATTTCGACTTGGAACCGGAGAGCTTCGGATCTGAAGAGGGTTAGTGTTGACTCGGCCCCAACTGGAAGGCTTGACTGGGTGTTTCGGAGCAGAGCCAGATGACGGGGCGTCGGAAACGTCTCGGTGCCAACCTTGGCCAGAAGGCAGAGGTGGTGCCGAAGCCTTAGATTTTTTGTGAGTGGGATGATGGGGCAAGGGATCTTCTGTACTCATATCACCTTGTCCCTGCGGAAGTTGTTCGGCGTTGAGGTCTATCTCGAGCTCCGAATCAGACTCCAGCATGGAGAAGGCCTCTTCCTCCGCCGCTGCCACCTAAATATCTTCTTGGCCGGACTCTTCACCGGAGATATCCAGCGTCTTCAGTGGTTTGACGCTGCTTCTCTCGACGTCGAGCACGACAATCGCGAAGGCTTTACTTCGACTGAAATGATCTGCAAGCGTCACAATCTTCTTTGTGCTCCAGAGACAAGCACAAGTTACACACCTGGTGTGACTCAGTGCGCGGATACTTTGCGTGGCACTGAGGACAGAATTTGAACGGTGTCCGATTAATCGAAGGAAAGCTGGACCGACGCGGGTAGGCACGAAGGCCGTCCATGAAGCTTTCAGATCGAAAAGTAAATTCCGTTGACCGAAACTATACGCGGAGAGGTGGGAAACGCGTACAAAACAATACTGTCGAGGGTATAGAGTATTGCGCACCGAGGGGGATCCCAAAGAACGGTTTCGAACCGGAGCACAGCAACACACGTCCGAACCCGATGGCGTAAAAAAACAATCTAACAATGGAGTCGATGCCCATGAGCGCTATCACCAAAAGGAGGCGTCACCTTACCTCGTGACTGGAAAGACTTCTTCGAAGAAAAACAACTTGAAAACATCCGGACCTAACACTAGATGACAGGAGTGTGTATCTACAGCACACATACCTCGAACTGGCCTTTTGATGTGATCTAGCAATCTGGCCACCAAGTTATCAGCCCAGGGGACAGGAGTATTTGGCATTGCAGTGTACCAGGCTACCAGAAACAAATACCTTACAGCTCATAGTGGCATGTTTTCTATCAGAAGGTGCTTTGGGGAAGGTCCTACCTGAACAGCAGACTCAGCTTCTACACCCCCACCCGCCAGCTCCGCTCCGCCAGCCTCGCCCTCGCAGCCGGCCCCCGCATCCAACGAACAACCTACGGCGGCAGATCCTTCTCCTTCCTCGCCGCCAAGACCTGGAACACCCTCCCTACCCACCTGCGACAGACCCAAGACCTGCTCACCTTCAGAAGACTCCTCAAGACCTGGCTCTTCGAGCAGTAGCAGCACCCCCCTCCCCTCAGCGCCTTGAGACCCTCACGGGTAAGTAGTGCGCTTTACAAGTGACTGATTGATTGATTGATTGCTTAGAGGATAAAAGTAACTATAGCAAGTGCCCTAAGGTAACTATACTCTTGCACCACCACCATACACAGTTTTCTCATTAATAATTTCACTGCAAATGTTGCAGTGACATTATCAATGATGTCACAGAAGATGTCATGAATAATGTAATACGTGGGATAATTAGTAGTCCATGGCGAAGGAATGATTTATAGTTACCTTAGGGCACGAGTTTATAGTTACTTGAGATAACTATAACTGGCAAATGTCTGTGACATTTAGAGTTGAATTGTGTTTTTGCTGAACATTTCACCTAACTATGTTACTTTAACCTTTGTTTTTTCAGTGAATCGCTTTTTTTTTGTACTGTAATATTTAATTACCATAAATAAATACAATCCCCTATTATGGGCTTGGTGACTTCACCTCCCAGAGCCATATATAATTTAAAGGGGGCAGGGGCAGCGTGCCCCCCCCTTTAGAAGCCTCATTAGGTCCTGGGGAACCCACTACCCAGGAGTGTTTTTAGGTCTCGCCTGAGACAGCGCTTTAGCGCTGTTCTGGCGAGACTTATAGTAAGCACTTTTGGAAGTGCAAACGAGTGCTTTCAGGCCACCAACTACTGTGCATGTGTGCCGGGCGCGCGCACCATTTGGCAGCCTGAAAGCACTCGTCTTTCACTTTCGCCTGTCACACAGCCGCGCTTTGAAGTGTGATCGCGATTGCGATCATTTACATTTCGCGGGCGCTTTGATGTTTTCAGTGAGCCGCGCGGCCACTGAAAACTTTGTAGCTACGTCTGTGTACGAGGCACCTCTTGATCTCTAGTTTTGTATTACGAATAACAAGCCTTGCACTTTAAGTTGTAGGGCTGTCCGTGTTTTGCGTTTCATTCTACTGCTTTCTTTGTTGTGTGTGATAAAATGTCTTTGGAAAAATGTAATTAAGACGGAAAGACAGTAGTGTCCAGGAACTCTATTTTCTAATGAACTGACAAGAACAAAAGTGCGATTTTCATTAAATGGACTGTGAAATAAAAGCACATTGATACCTTTTGTGAATAGTGAGGGTTCTATAAAGTGTTGGCTTTAGATTGCGGTAGCGGAAGCACTTTTAGACGGTCGTTAGCACCGGGCAGATCGGACTGCTAAAGCTTCACAAGCTTCTTGTTCTACTTTGCCACAGAGACACTGGTCCGCTGATAAACCTTTCTTCGTCGTAGTAAGGGGTAGAATCTCGGATAACCCACTGCTGGTCTACCCAGAGAGGACCATTGATAGCCAACTCCAAAGCACAGTTTCAAAGTAAGAACATTTCAATTTCGTTTTCGGTGGTTTTGTTTTATTTGGGACAATCGTTTTTTTCGAGCTAACATGATCAACCAGCGAGATCAAATTTTATGGAGTCAATTAGTACTATGTTTCTGCCACCATTCATTAATAAAAGTTACATTTAAATTCACACTTTTCATAAATCTGTGTTATATGTATCCGGAATTGATGGTCTTAAGAATGCATAGGGGTCTGCTGGAACCCTTAAAAGCCCCCCCCCCCATTCTAATGAGAGCCCAGAATGTATTTTTATGCCCTCAAAGTAATATAGCCCTCTCAGTTGGTTCGCAGTGACCTCAAACTTGTAATCACCCATCACGTAAGCTTCTTGGCAGGTTCCAAACAAGCAGATGATATAGAAGTGGTAACATGTTACCACCTTCGAAAAACCAATGTTTCAGACAAATTTAATAGAACTTTCATCAGGTGTGCCAAGTTGGATCGTCCTGTGCCCACAATAAATGGTGCTTCTGTGACCCGGGTTGTTATAAATATGTGTTTGTTTCATAGTTTGGGGCAATTAGCATAATGCATTTGCACCAATAGAACGTGTGATATCTAATTGTTACGGAAGATTGACTGGGATTAACCTAGTGCCTAGATAGACCACATTTTAAAGTATATGCCATGTAAGTATAAGGGTTTCTGTCACTGCTTAGCCATGGCCCCTTGCTCACTTTGCCACTGCATTCAAGATAGCCTGGCTGACGAGGGTTATGAACCTGAAACCGGTCCCAGGATGCTTGTTTCCGGTTCCAGGGAAGACATGGCTTGGCAGTCCGGCTGGACTGTACCCATGAGGCACAGGGTCAGACTGATTTGCATATGGCCATGTCTGAACTGGGGTGGCAGAGTGAACTAAAGAATGATGGATTAAACCCAGATCAGTTGACTGGGGGTGACTGCTTGCAATGTTCAACACTCCGTCCATCACCCCCTTTGGTTTTGCTATGATCCAGGACATCAAAGCGCCCGTGAACACCATTTGCCACCCCCACCTCTTCAGCCAACTTACTCGCCATGTCTGCTCTGGATTCTTGTGCCTCTTTTTGAAACTCATGAGCAGTAACATTGTCGTGGTGTCACTAGTTTTTTAAAGCACCTCCACCACTAATGATAAAGCGCCCAAACAAATGGTGGCCCAAACGCTCCCATATTTTCAGAGGGAGGGATTTCTCCACACAGAAAAAAAAAAATTCCACATCGAGGGAATAAAATAATTTAGATCGAAACATCCGGCACTTTAAGGTCAAGTACCCGCACTATGGATTTCATGGATTTCCCAGATTTTCATGGCCAACCGAAGGGGCTTTTACTTTTACAGTCCTTAAATCGCTTCCGTAAGCTTCTGACAACAAAAGTTACTCATTTTAGTTTTGTGAGCTCAAACTGTACACACTAAAATGTCCATTCGCAGCAAAGAAACGAGGCAAAAATACTGTTCAGAGTTTTCTTTAACCCCTTCCATGCGGGGCGGATTCCCCCGCTGTGCTGAGCGCTGCTTGCGCGGGCGTGGTCATGACGGAACGGTTCCGTCATGAGCACAGCTCAACCGACGCTCATGACGGAACCGTTCCGTCATGAGCGCCGAAGGGGTTAATTACAAATTCAGATGGTGTTTTTACCGTGAAATCGAGATTTGTGTTGACACCGCGACCATTGACCTTTACACGGAAAGACAGAGTCTTTAGAGCGGCCCTGCATGTTTAAACAAGGTCACGACAAGCTTGTAGGGACAGATGTGTTAATATTTGCAACTTTTGTCCAATACGAGCGGGTCCCTCGCCGCTTGCTGACCTGGGGCCCTGTGGCTGCTGATAAGGCTCGTCCACTGCAAGCAGACACTGCCCTCTTGTGGTAAAGACAGGGATCTGTGACAGCCCCGACAGGAGTTAAACGCGATTCGTGGACTGGCAAGAAGCTAACAGGTGGTAGTAGACTTTTGTCTTGTAGCTTCTGTTCATACTCAAATAGTTTATAAATGAGAAAATTGCCGGCTCTAGAACTAATTTAGGTCAGCTGTTTGAGGCCCTCTGGGGGTCCACCACTGTTTAGAAAATTAAATGATACTAGCAGATTAATAAAGTACATACACGTGACTAGGCGCTGAAGCTTGCGTTCCCTGCAGTATGCACACGGCCCGGCACCCCAGGCTGGATGTCCCTTCAAAGGCCAGTGACAATGCCTCCCTGCATATATTTTGTGCCAGTAGTTAAAAGCAATATCAGCAAAAACAACGGAATGGAATGATGTTCAGAGTGGTTAGCAAATCAAGCATTTCTATGAGTCTATTTTTTTTCTCCTGGAAATTACCGACTTCAATGTCACTGCAAGTTATCAATTATAGAAGTAACAGGGACGCAATTAACTATGATGACATAAAAAGCTGATCGCCTACTAATACTGGTGAAACGTGTGGAACACAAGAGATGCAGTTTACTTTACTCCATCTACACGACAGCTTCCTAAAATCAGCTAAATGTTGGGAGATGTTGGGATGAGTTGGGCAATCCTGTTGTAAAGGTACCCCACTCTTTGCTCAACAGGTCTTAATACTGCGGTTCAGTGACTGAGGTTGACTTACTGAAGGGGTGATCCACGCCACACACTGCTGCACACTGCTGCATTACTCACTGCTGCATGCTGCACGACACTGCTGCACGCCACACACTGCTGCACGCCACACACTGCTGCACGCCGCACACTGCTGCACGCCGCACACTGCTGCACTCCACACACTGCTGCACTCCACACACTGCTGCACTCCACACACTGCTGCACTCCACACACTGCTTTTATGCGAGTTAATGCTACTGACATTGTAAATGACAATGCCTTTTATTTGTTTTAAAACCAAAACCTAAATAAAAGGCATTGTAATT
Source organism: Triturus cristatus (assembly GCF_964204655.1). Lineage (NCBI taxonomy): Eukaryota > Metazoa > Chordata > Amphibia > Caudata > Salamandridae > Triturus > Triturus cristatus. The sequence goes on along the minus strand of NC_140592.1, from coordinate 240,645,551 downwards.
TTACAATGCCAATAGCTCAAACTCTTATAAATGCGAGACCTATTGCATTGCAAATGCTTGTTTTAATTAAAGGCCCCAGTGATCCCACATGGCCGTATTTTTTTTTTTAAATAATGGGGAGGGAGGCTGCGTGCCCCCCCTCCCCGAGCCTTGTTAGGCCCTGGGGATCCCAGGGCGATTACTAAAAATTAAGGGGAGCGGGGGCCGTCCTGCCCCCTCCCCTTCCAAGCTGTTATCAGCCCCGGGGACCCCATCCATCAGGGCCCACCTCTCTTAAAAGTGGGTGCCCTAGTACCCACCATAAACTTGTTGGAGGCCGTAGGGGGGAGCCCCAGCCAGCTCCCCGCATGCAGCTGGAGCTGGCATTGCCCCTGCCCGGAGGGAGCAGCTACTAATGCTGCTTACTCCGAGTCGGTGCAATATTTTGACCGGTTTCCCTGCCCGCATCACTGCAGACAGGGAAACACATCAAAAGTAATCTCCCAACGTGCAGGAGCATTTTCAAAGTTCTCACCGGCTGGGAGCATTTTTTAAAGCTCCTGCGACTTGTATTTGCTCCAGTGTGGCTGGATGTTTAAAGATGATCCTGCCAAGCGGGAGTAAACACAGGTTTCCCTGCCCATGCCGGTGCGAAAGTGAAACCCCCTTGTCCCGGGTGTGGGCTCCCTGGGACTTAGCTAGCATGCCGGACCCAGGGGATGGAGTTGTGGGGCCATTAGAGGCCCAGGGAGGGGGCCGCGTGCCCCCCTTTCCCCAAACGAGACGCTGGGCCCCAAGGTATGGGGTCCCCAGTGCAGAATTCAGCCCAGTAAGGGGAGGCGCGTGAACCTCCCCCTAAATAAAACATCAGGTCTTGGTGTCCCGTGGGTCATATCCCTGGGCCATATTCAGCCAGGGGAAGGGAGTTGCGTGCCCCCCTCCCATCTAAAAAGGATGCCAGGCCATCAATGTGGGCACGGATCAGACCAAAAGTCTGCTACAAGCCGGCAGGAGCATTTTTAAACCTTGACGGGAGATTAAAATATGCTTCTGTCAAGTGGGAGCAAACACAAGTTTCTCTGCCCGTGCCGGGATGGGCAGGGAAACCACTATGTCCTGGGGGTGGCCTCCCCGGGACACAGAATGAGCCAGCCCTGGGGTGGCCCCCCGGGGCCATAGAAGGCTCAGGGAGCCCCCTTCCCCATTTATAGTATTTTGGCCCTGGCCTGGACTCCCTGGGGCCTTTGGAGACACGGGGGTGGGGGGTCACGTCCCTCCTATAATTTTAATGAATTTTGGCCCCAGGGAGAATTCCTCGGGCTTTTAGAGTCTCAGGTAGGGGGCACGCAGCCCTTCTCCCCATTTTGAGAAATTGTGGTACCAGAGGTGGGCTCCTTGGGGTCTCTGATGGCTCAGGGAGGCAGCCCGCAGCAATGATTTGTTTAAACCCCAGAGTGCTCCGTGTTCCTTGGGAAACTTGGTGGTGGTGATTATATCGTGCAGTTGCTAGTACGTATGGATGCACCCGCTCTGAAAAGTATTCAGCTGCATTTTAGTGACATTTGGTGAAATATACGCAGCGAGACCGCATATGCCGAGAAGAAGAGGCAAAGGAGCCAATATCAATCGTCATTTATGAAAATGAAGAGCCCAAGTCACTGACCGAGTGTCTGCGAGCGTGCCTTTCCTAATGAGACAATTATGGCTGAGCGAGGGGAACAGAATACTAATTGTTGAGTGGCATCGTTCCCTATTTAATCAAGTTCTGACAAAAATCTGGATGTACTTTACCCAGTGAAGTGCACTGTGGGACTTGTGCACAATGCAGTTGTAACACACCTACTGCAGGACAATCAACAAATGGGTGTGACAGTTGGATATATAAAATCTGACAATGGCAATCCACTCACCTGTAATTTGCTTGAAAAAGACTTGATGTCGAAACGCGGCTGACTGTGAATGGTAATAAACTGGATTTGTGTAAACCTGAGAGTGGTCTGTGTTCCTTGGGAACCTTGGTGGTGGAGATTATAATGTGCAGTCACTAGTAAGTATGGATGCACTCACTCAGAAATGTGTTCAGCTGCATTTTAGTGTCTTTTGTACATTACCTTTGGTTAGCATGGAACAGCAGGTTGAATAGTGGTGAATTCTTGTGTAAAAGCGGGGTCACATTAGAAGGCAGATACTATGGATTTACTTTGCAACCTGAACAGTAATTAATAGAGATAATCCTTCTTTTGTTTTTTAGATGAAACCGAGTGAGGACAAAGGGTTTTTAAAAAATTACTTTAATTCAAAAAGACGTGATGTTTTAACATCTGTATTATTGTTGTAAGATTTTTTTTGTCTCTAATCTTTGTGGTTTGTAAAAACTTAAAGCTGAATTCACAAATCTTATTCAATTGAAAATATGACTATGGGAGACTTTTTTGACAAGCTTACTCTAGAAAAGCGATCATTTTCAAATTCAAGTAAGTCTATGTCTAAACAAACATGCATTAAATGATTCATATTGGAACTCGAAACAGACTTCTAGCAACATTGCTGCATTAAAAATGGTAAGAAGAAAAGGTAAGGCTCTCACCTTAAGTAACAGTAAAACAGGAGAAGGTAAAATTTAGACAAAGAACAGTCCACAGTTTGACAATCTATAGCGAATAGGAAGATTGTTAATATCTTAATGATATAAGCCAAAATAGCTGATCTAATTCCACAGAAGATCTTTTGATGACTGACTGGTTCCTATTCAAAAGTCTAGAAAAGTATTCATTTTGTCTAATTCTTAGCTGGAGTATGAGTTCTTGCAGCATTTATAAATCATTCATGCTATTAGGAACCATACAAACATTTTTGACTGTCAATAAAATATTCTTAGCTGCCACATCCAACCATCTGCACACCAAAAATTTAAAGTATGCCAGTCTACTATAACCTTCTTTACAATACATTTGTGCATTACACTTGCCAGTTAAAAGTCAATATTTTGACATCTATTAGGTGTTAATGTAAAAACTGGCCAACTATGCCAATGTGACCGGTATGCATGTATCAAGCTTACAACAGATTTTATAAGTATTTCCCTACAAGTGAGAACCAATAACACAAAATTAGTATAATGACATGATGAATCCAAGACAAAACTCTTTTGTAAAATGAACACTTAACAGAAGAGAGAAATTATTTTTATTTTCAAAAAAATCTGTTTTGCAGCAATCCGGTTTATACACTTCATAGAAAAATGTTAACACTAACAATATAAATATTGATAAAATAAGTTATTAATCAGTGTTACGGTTTTTGATTGGCAGTTCTGGGTGCAAACAGGAGGATAGACTTTGCCATTGCTAGAAATCATTTAATTTAAGAATGTTTATCAGATGCCAGTATGTTTTTTTCTGCATGTACAGAAATTGTTTAGCAAAGGATTGTCTTGTCAAGTATCTTCTCATTAGAATGTCCTATCTAGAGGATGGGAACATGTGTAGGATCTGTTCTCCAGGATCAGCTTAGCAATTTTTTTGACACTGTCGTCCGTGTTTTCAGGGGAATCTAAAATTAAAAACAATATATTTATAGAAATATATTAATAGATCCAGGATTACATCAGACTTCCGTTTAAAGAAATAATATAGGCATACCGTGCAACTGCTAGATTAAGATAATATCACATGCACAATATTCTCAGTGAGATAAAACTAATACAAGAGACTAAAAAAGATTTGGGATGAAACAAGACCTCAAAAAGTAGCATCAACTGCATGCATTTACTTTATCTCAGTTATCTGGTAAGGCACAAGTGCTGCACACCATATAGAGGGCATACTAGGGAACAGCAAAACAGCCTAGCCTAACATCATACCAATATCCTACTTACATCACAACAGTATCATGAAGAGAAAACACACAAATAATCCTCCAGGAGAAACACAATACCAGAATATTCTAGAGCTTCGAGCCTTACAACCACAATTCAGTCAAATATACCTGTAAAACAATTATGTTACTTACCCTGTAAACATCTGTTCCTTGCATGGAGTGATGTAGATTCACATGTTTTGCATACTCCTGCTATCTAGTTTTGGGTCCGGATATGGGCAAGTTGTCTTTCTTCGAAGAAGTCTTTCGAGTCACAAGTTTGAGTGATTCCTCCTCCTTGTGATAATGTGCATGGGCATCAACTCCATTGTGAAGGTTTTCCCGCAGGCGGGTGAGAATGGAGAGTAAAGTAAGCGAAAGTAAACAACTGTCCATGCATATGAAAAGGTAAAGATAAAATGCAATGGCCACAGATGTCAAGGGAGGGAGCATGTGAATCTACAGCACTAAATGCCACAAACAGATGTTATAGGGTAAGTAAGAATCCGTTCGAGGCATGTGTGGCTGTAAATACACGATTTGCATAGACTGTAAAGCAGTGCCCTCAGAAGTGGTGGCTAACCTGTGGGTGTTGAAGTTGTTTAAAAGAGTGTAGCCTGATCTACATTAGCTTGTTGGCGTGCTAGAACATCCACACAATAATGTTTAGCGAAGGTGTGTGGTGTAGACCATGTAGCTGCTTTGCATACGTTAGCTGTTGGGATGTAGCCTAAGAAAGCCATATAAGCCCCTATCTTTGGAGTAGAGTGTGCCCTAGAGGCCATCTGTAAAATTCTCTTGGCTTTCACATAACATGTTTGAATGCACTCCACTATCCATCTGGCAATCCCTGATTTGGATATAGGATTTCTTTTATTTTCAAAAAGTTGTAATTCGATCACTGTAGCACATAAGGGCGCTTTTGAAATCTAATGTATCAAGAGGCCTTTCCGCAACAGAGTCTGGTTGAGGGGGAAAAAACTGGCAACTCGATTGATTGAGGTTGGAGACATCCTTTGGAAGGAATTTGGGGTTGCTGCAAAGAACTAACTTGTCCTAACACGTTGAAGTGAGGTAATTAAAAATGCAATTTTCCCAGAAAATGACAAGTATGTAGGGGTTCAAATGGAGGACCCATCAGTTGTGTGAGAACAATGTTAACATTTCAGGAAGGTGCCAGAGGAACCCCGGGTGGAATCACTCTTTTAAGTCCTTCTATGAAGGATTTAATGACTGGTATTTTGAACAAAGAGAGATGTTGTCTATTCTGCAGATAGGCAGCTATTGTAGCAAGATGCAATCTTATGAAAGTGACGTGAATGCGAGCCTAGAGAGTTGTAAATGAAGCAGGTAACAATGTTTTGTATTGTGGCATTGAATGGATTATTTTGTTTAGTATGACAATACAAAGAAATCCTTTTCATTTAGCTGTGCAGCATACTCTAGTGGTAGGCCTACGGGCTTCTTTGAGAATGGTCATAAATTCAGGCAGGAGATTGCGGTAACCAAATTCTATGACCTCAGAAGGCGGATTGCTAGGATAAGTGCCTTGGCATCTGGGCGCATGATTTCTCCATGGTTCCGAGTGAGAAGGTGCAGCCTGCTGGGAAACTTCTTGAGAGGTCTAGTAGTGTTGTGAACCAGGGCTGATGGGCCGATGTGGGAGCCACTAGTAGGAGTGTGAAAGATGTTTGCCTAAAATTACGAACCTTAAATGGAAGGAGATGGAGAGGCGAAAAGCGGTGGCAAACAGCCTTGACCAGTTCGTCAATAGAGCACTGCGCTTGGATAGTGGGTGAGGGAACCCGGAGGCGAAATCTAGGCATTTAGCGTTGGCTGTGGCTGCAAACAGATCTATTTGAGGGAATCCCCACCTGTGGAAGTACAGGAGGAGGGCTTGTGGGTGGAGTTCACATTCGTGGACTTGTTGTCGCATCCACTGAAGCGGCCGGCAAAATAGTCTGTTCCTGGGAGGCGTTCCACTAATAGATGAACGTTGTGATGTAGAGCCCAGCGCCAAAAGATCTTACATAGGCGGGCTAACTGCGGAGAATGTGTCGCCCCCCCGCCACCGGATTTTGTAGATAGTACATGGCTGTCATATTGTCCGTCCGGACTAGGACAACCTTGCCGATCAGGTGAGGTATGAATGATTTCAATGCTAGATGAACAGCTTGAAGCTCTAGGTATTTGATGTAGAGTTTCTGGTGATTGGCGTCCCCAAAGACCCTGTACTGTGAGATCCTGCAAGTGTGCACCCAAGCCTGTGAGTGGTGCGTCCATTATCGAAGTGATGTGGGGAACAGGGTCCAGGAAAGGCCACCCTTGTAACACGTTGTTGGTTTCCACCAATGAAGAGAAGGATGAGTGCGGTGGTCTATCAACACTAGATCGTCTAATTGACCCTGCGCTAGGCATTCCTGTAACAGAAGTATGTGTAGTAATGCATACGGTACTATGGCAATGCAGGAAGCCATCATACCTTGGAGCCGCATGACTGTTCTCACAGTAAGCGTTGATTGGTCTGGAAGTGGGATATCAACGTCTGGACATTTTGGATTCGTGCAAACTTGGGATAGGCTAATTCTACTTGTGTGTTTAGAGTAGATCCTATACAAGTTTGAACCTGCAGAGGTTGAAGGTGAGATTTGGCGACACAAACGGTGAAACCTAAGCAATGGATCTGATCTATGGGAGCTTGAGTATGTTGCCATCACTGATGACAGGGGCTGGCATAGATAAGCCAATTGTCCAGATATGGGAACACATGGAAGTTTTGTCTGTGTAGATGGGCTGCTACCACTGCTAGGCACTAGGTGAATACCCTGAAAGGGAGGACTTTGAACTGATAACGTTTGCCGGCTATCACAAATGTTTGGGATCTGTGATGTACTGGGTGTATTGGTATGTGAAAATAGGCATCCTTTAGATCTAATGCTGCTAGAAAGTCGCCTTGTTGGAGAAGTAGGAATCATGTCTTGGAGAGTGACCATATGGAACTGCTCTGACAGGATGTACTGGTCTAGGGGCCTGAGTGTTTGAAATGAAAATGTCCAACACTCACTGGTCTGATGAAATTGATGGCAATGTGGGTAGAAAATCCTGAAAACCACCCGACAGGTGTTTTCTGTGGTGGAGAGGGCAGTCATTGTTTGGCAGTGGGTGTTGCACAGTATGAGGAAGCACCTTTGCCTCTACCCTTGGCATGGTTTCTCCTGAAGTAACCGCTTGGAGAGGCATGTCGACTTAGATTACGATGGTAAGAGGTGGAGGTGTTCGAAGAGGGGGTTTTGGAACCTCCACGATAGTGGAGTGGCGAAAGGAGCCACAGGGAGTAGGTATTTGAACGGCCCCATTGCTTTCGCCATCTGTGTCTTTTTCAATTTTCTTTAAGGTCTGGTAAACCTCGAGACCAAATAGATGTTCTTTGTCAAAGGGTACATTAAGGAGATTCTGCTGCACCTCTGGTTTAAAACCAGAAATACCAAGCCATGCACGGCGTTGAAGCAAAATGCTGGTATTGATGGCTCTGGCTGCATTGTCAGCAGAGTCTAGGGCACAGCATATGGAGGTATTGGATATTAGCTTTCCTTCTGAGACAAGTTCTTGCCGTATCTTTCCATGCTCTTCTGGGAGATATTGGAGCAGGTCCTCAATCTCAATCCAGTGAGCACATTTATAGTGAGCCAGCAAGCCCATTCAGTTGGCAATAACCAATGATTGGCAGATTGTGACGCAACCCTTTTCCCTGCCGTATCAATGCACTTGTTCTCTTTGTTAGGCGTCAGCTCCGCTAGCTTAGGAGTTAGCCCACTTGCGATCAGTGGTAATCACTAGCGAGTCTGGTGGTACCTGGCCCTTAATGTATATGGGATCAGATGGGGAGGCCTTATATTTTTTATCTACTCTGGGTGCTATAACCCTTGCACTAATATGGTCTTAAAAAATGTCCCCACTGTGTCGTCGGAATACTGAGTAGCCCTATAGGTAGATGAAAGGGTCAAAAAGAGGAAATCCTCTTCTAAGGGTTCCTTGAGGAGCTGTACATCATGAAAGGCAGGAGCTCTACTGATTAACTCCTGATATGCTGTTGAGTTGTCAAGAGGGGCGGGATACAAGTCTGGGTCTGTGTCTCCTGGAGGGTCAATATCATAGGTGTCCCGGGGTCCGGTGTCCCAAGGGAATTGTGTCCTCCACTGTGCCCACCGGTATCATACTGTGCAGATCCCTGAGGTGAAATGTCTAGCGTGTCACCAACAGAGTGTGGTGTAGAAGGGGAGTCTAGTGGTGGTGGAGAAGGAGGCAAAGGGCTAGTGGCTTTGTCTGATTTTTTCCCTGTCTTTGTTGGTACCGGTGAGTCAAGAGCCTCAGATACAGCCGGTTTGAGACTGGATGTGAATTTGTTTTTGTCTAGCATCCAGCTTTTCCTAGAGTCTATGAAGAATGGGGTCCACTGGCTTGCCGGAATCAGGTTCTGAAGCGAACTTCAAAACTTTTGGATCCGACCCACGTTTAAGTTTCAGCACCAAAGTTTACTCTGTGTCCAAGCGGTAGCCACTTATGGTCGGTTCGGCACTGAGATGTTCCATGCCAAAGGCTTCAGCTTTAGTTGGTGATTCGGCATCAAGCCGGAGGTCAGAGCGATCGAACCAGTTGCTCAGTGCTGACCATGACCAGAAGTCAGAGGCGGCCTCTTGATCAAGACGGTCCGAGTGCCTCTTGGAGTGTTCAACAGTGCTGAGGGACAGGGCGTACAATACTCATGGGTTGTTGAGCCGGTGTGACTTCCTCCATCTCCAGGTCGACCCTGAGGTTGGAGTCAGAACAGCCCTCAACGGAGAACACATCTTCCGCAACCGATGGTTGAGGGTGTTTGTGTTCCTGGATGTCTTTATAGCTGAAGATGTGTGAATGTCCTTGATGCTTCTCTCCTGCATCTTAAACCGACGTGCTCAAATGTCTTTCAGGGTTTTCTTGGAGAGGAAGGAGCAACAGGTTTCACAATTCGCCTCTCTGTGTCCTAGTGACAAACACAGAGTACAGACCCGATGTAAGTTGGTCCTGGGATATTTCAAGTAGCAGCAAGGGCAGTAACGGAAGAGCTTCCTTTCCATCACTGGCAGGGGAATATCTGGAGAACCTGACCGGCGAGGCTCTGTAGGGGCCGCGGTCGAAGCACATCGACTCGACAATCGATGTAGCTATACCTCAACACGCAGAATGGGAAACCCGAGCAAAACAATACCAATGTAGGTGAGAGGTTTGCACAAACCTAAAAAAGCGCACCGTAACTGCCTCGAACCGGAGCACAGGCACACACGTCCGAAACCGACAGCTGAAATAAAATCTAAAAATTGAGTTGATGCCCATGCACATTATCACAAGGAGGACTCACTCAAACTCGGTACTCGAAAGAACTCTGTCAAAGAAAAATAACTTGCACACATCCGGACCCAACAATAGATGGCAAGAGTATGCAAAGCATGTGTATCTACAGCCACACATGCCTCAAATAAAGATACCACCAAACCCTGGCCCTTTCTAGACTTGGGGACTGACTTAGAGTTTGGTAGACAGGTTACTCCCTCACAAATGTGATGGATATTCCGCCTTCTTATTACAACTGTATCGTACCCTATGGCACTGGTAATAAGGCGAACAGGATATCGGTCACGTTTGTGAAGGAGTGCTCATCTGCCAAACTCTAAACCGGGCCATTAATTACTCATGATCACTGTTGAGTCCCACCATCTCATCTTGAACATTACTTGCCACAGTAAACAACTGTGAAAAATCACAAAACGTTGCACTGTTTATGACTTATAAAGATATAATTTCTTGCCCTAGTAATTCTTGTTCATGTCTTTTCAATTGAGGTAACCATAAAACCTGCAGACATCGGGGTATTTGACCTTTTGAGAAAAATAACATATATTGACCGACTGCGAGCTGAGCATGGTGACATCTTTTTGAACAAGGTGACAAACCATCTACAGGAGAGAATCAAAAATGTCCACAAACTGTTTGTAGAACTTATTACAAAAACTATCCTCGTACATCAGCTTTCCTATAACAGGCTCATGGGTTTCTGCCAATGGTATTTTAAAGACACCCATGAATATCAGTTGGTATTTTGGAAAATAAAATAATTTCCATTTATTTTGTAATCTGATCAATGACCGAAGGAAAACAATCCTCCTATAGTTTGGGGAAAACCCTGACAAAATGTCTGCATCTCTTTCTTATGTTTGAGTCTTTAGTTTTATTTTTTTATGCAAATTTAGCCATCTTCAGTTCAATGTTAGCAGTCTTATTATTTCTGAGTGCAAATTCTGTTACATCAATGGTAAAGAGGCTTTGTTTTAACTGAACTTTTTGTATACTTTGTTTAAAAAAAAAAGATTTTATATGACCATTTATAATAACATCTGCTCTGTGCAATTCAAACAAGTCTTTCAATTCACCTTGTATGGGCTTGATAGCTGCTTTCAGTTTGCACACCTAAAACGAAGTGGAATCTCTGATTTCAACCTGGAAAACCCTAAGCACAGATTTGTTGATTAAGGTTGGCTTGTGGTTTTAGAATTTCCTGATTTTCTCCAATATCTGCTGATTAAACTGGGCTTAAGTCATCCACATCTACTTCAATGTTAAGATGGATTAACATTCATACACTAGGCTCAGTCCCAGAGTGCTCAAGCAGTCTTAGGAGTGGCTTGAGGGGGGCGAGAAGTCACGCGTGGAGATTAATTTAATGAAAAATAACATTTTAAAACTTGCCTTCGCCTCTAGTACCGGACTCCCACGTCACGTCTCCTGCTCTCTCTCTGCTCACAGGAAGCAGAAGCAGGCAGCCTCCCTCTTCTCCCCTAAGCCAATCACAACGCTGCAATGGCAGCGTTGTGATTAGCTACGACGCCGTCCATACAGACATCTATAGGGAGGCAGTTTTCTCCATGCAGGCTGCATGCACCCTACATAGAGAAAACGGGAGAGCGCTCATGACTGGTTTGGTCGGCCCGGGAGCCGACCAAACAGTCACTGCCCATAACATTGGGCTAGCCACTCCTCCCCGACCCGTCCCCAACCAAGCATACCCTTCTTCTGCTTTCTCGCACTGCAAGAAGCAGAAACGTAAAGTGGTATTTATACCATTTTATGTTTCTGCTTCTCGCACTGCGAGAAAGCAGTGAGACGACGATCCGACGCCCACATGGAGGAGCCGCCCCTGGTATCATATCTCTGGAATACTGTACCATCTACAATGAGGAAGCCAGAGGGTGGTTACCAATTGAGTAACAATCTTAAAATCGTATTAAAAATTACTAGACGCATTCTCTCTCCTTCTGCTGAATTCCCACTCGAGCCCCACTTAAATAAAAGTCATACTCTGTCTTCAATCTGTGTATACAGCCTAACGATCTGCTTCTCTGTACCTTCTCTAATCTTTGTGCCACCCAACTTGCTTTTTCTTACTTGCATAGTGCTCTGAGGGGGCAGTTTGGCGACATATAGACACTTCATAAAACTCCTTCAGTAAATAACTAAATTAAAAATCTTACTTTTGTCTAACTGAGCCATGAGGTAGTTATTCTTGAAAAACGTCTCGGTACAGAACATATTTGTAAGCAGCACCTGAGAAAACAACAAAGTTGACATTAGAAGGTACAGTCAAATGTATATTTACACCTAACCCACACAGGCAGTTTTAGAATACGTGAAAAAAACCAGAATACATTCGTTGGTTTCCGAGAAACAGAATACATTCAGTGGTTTCCAATACCCAAGAGTACAATAACAATAAAAAAACACCAAGACCTAAATTATATACGCCACTGTTACCTCTTTATAAAGACTTCCCAGTTTTTAGGGGAAAATACAAAACTGAATCGAGTTAGGGCAGCATGTATAAAAATTCACTTTCTGCTCTGAAATCCTAACGCCTGGGGATATCCTTCACATCATACTCGCAGCGTTCTTATTTTCGTGCTTACTCTTGCATGCTTCATTTTTGGTTGATAAATGGGTTTTTTAAAATACACAACCATTGTAGTAAGATGTTATTTTCCAATACATTAAAGCCTTTCTGTTCAGAGCAAACTTTTTTGTGGGTTCTAACCGATTTCACTAGCATAATGTAGTGTGGTCGACTGGGATGTTGGGTTCTGCGCACTTAAAATTGATAACATATCTGAGCTAGCTGGGCTACATGCACATACATCCCCTAAGATGCCCACATCATACATTAATGCAAGAAGAAAGATAGTCGAGAAATCTAGGTAACGGGACATCAGATGGACAAAATACCTCGGAAACAGCTAACAATGAAAGAAAGTTATCTCCATTTGTTTAAGGATCATTTAACACATCCTACCTAGTTGAATCCATTTTGGTACCATCATCGTAGTTTTTTTATTTTTATTGTTCGGATATATTTTAATTAAACATAATCAAACACTAACAAAATACGTCAAAGACTAACTTTCTATCCACTGGTCATATAAACCTCTGGTCACTGAAGCTAGTTACTGCACAGTAGCCCAGGCCCTGGTTTTGTCCTGGACCGATTCTTTCTATTTTGTCTCTCAAAATCCCTACTGACACACTTTGCACACCTTCAGGTTTTTATAACTTGCGCACCTCTGTACACAGTGTATTTAACTCAGTAGCAACACTACATAAACCATACCTCGCGCTTTCTCCATGCACTGCTTAGACCTTTTCTATTATATCACTTTTACCATTTAAAAGAATAGTATTTATAATAATAGTTATGGCATCGAAATCACTTCTTCTGTGAGAACAACAGTGCTTGATAGAATGGTGAGTTTTAGTTAATGTAGTGTGGTTACGAAGTTGAATACACTGTGTATGGAGGTACACAAGTTATAATTATTTTAAAGTAAATTATAAATTATGAAGTTATACATTTTCAAAATTACATTTATGTGTAGTTGACATTTGGTTTGTAGTTAACTAATAAATAAAGCTATATAAATTTAAAGGAGGTGCGTAATTTATATATTTAAGGTATAACTATACCTTTAGATGGTATAGGAAGTATACATAAAGCTTTCCTAAGTATAAAAAGGGTTTAACCTTTGGTTTTCTCATTGAATTTCAATGGCTTATTTTATTTTGTAATAAAAATGTGTTGTAAATTGAAGAGTTTACTGTCATTGAGTGGTGTGTCATTAAGTGGAGTGTGGTACGGAAGAGTGGAGGAGAGTGTCGTACATTGTACTGTCATAAGAAGCTAGTGGGGTGGAGTACATTCGTGCACCCCCCCCCCTAACCCCCCCCCCCCCAACCGCACTGGCTTCTGAAACACTCATTGATTTCTTGTTGACGGAGTCATGTATTCTTACAATAGAGGTATATTAGATGTGATACTTACTTCATGGTCATGATTGCGAAGCCCAATACTGATGGACCGACTTGCCCTGGACAAGACTGCGGTCATTGCATATAGATTAATAACAATATCTGCCACTCTCTTCAAAGCCAACTGTTCGTCCACTATCGTCTGCAGAGTTAAGCACAAAATTAAACCTTATTTATCACCACATTATCACTGGGGTTTGTCTTAGAAGATATCAGAGTTTAAAAAGGTGGTGCCATACCATGAACCACAGTAACATATTAGCTAGAGCCTAGAAAGGTTCTGGAGAAATACTGTGAATAAAGGCACACCCAAGGAAACTGTGGCTATCGTCGCTGCTCACAGAAGGCTAAGCTGTCTGACAACAGTTGGAGAAAGTTACTAAACTCACCTGTAAATTGTACATTATTTAAACACACTGATGAGACTGGGTTGCATGCGCCACAACTTCCTAAGGGAAACATTTTGCCAAGCAATTAAAGTGCATTTTTGACTGACCAGGAAAACAGAACACAGCAAAAAGATAGACAAAACCTATTTAAACTTACGCAAATAAATCTTTCACTACTGTTCCATGCAAAAGACGTGCAATCAATTTTATGTTTGGATTTGTATGACCCATATAGTAGACGACGTAGACGCTTTCTGGATTAAGAAGGTTAGGACTGGTTAAGCGACAGACATTTCTTGTGTATAGGGTTCATTTTCAGGAAAGCAAAGTGATAGGTGAAGTGCAACAAGGAATGCTCTATGGTAAAACATGCCGGTTTGTAAGTGACACCACATCCACCAGAGCGCGACACACCAGCAGGAGCAGAACATTAAGCATGGTTTTGAAAAAATTGAAAAGTGGGATTACGAGGATGTACATTTAGTTCACTACAGTAAAGTACAAGTTACTTTGGCACTGCACTTTCTGGTGGATACTCTAGCTAACCAACCTCGCTGCACTCCATCTGTTTAGATTCAGAAAGGTGCCTCTTTGCAGGCCACCATATCAGAACCCAAGGAAAACTGAACAAAAGGATGAGCTTGGCTTAGTTAAAAAGTGGATGGCATCAATCACTCTTTCCTATAGCCATACACTGTAAACTGAGAAGAGGAACCAAAACTTGCTCATGTTACAAACAATGCTCAAGTGCTCAGCAGAGAACTTTAAGGACCCAGTGAAAGTTAGGGTTGTTACACCATGGCTGGAGAAAAAAAAATTCAAACCTGAACTGAAACAAATAGTTTATTCAAGGCTGCGTGCTCCAAGACTCTCTAGTGGTAAGCACAGCCCAAACAAGGGCCCGCATGTAAAACATAGGAAAGACACTGGCCGCTGACTAAAGAATAAAGATCAACCAAAAAGAAAAGGTAGTACGCTGGGTGAGACAATGCAGTGGCATATTGTTGATTCCTTGTCCTTTATGGCACAAAAGGCAAGAGCTGGAAGAATTGTTGCAACATCTCCCTGATTCGCACAGGAAGATAGTAAAGGAGATCTTTTAGGTGGGAAAAATCATCTCGAATGGCTTCCCAAAGTGGGTCTCAGAACAGCTCCCAGGCAAATCAACATATGTATCCCACTGCACTGTCATGCTTGGCTCAGGATCTCTGGCTTTCAGCCAAAGACTTAGCAACATCTCATGGGTTTACCCTTTGATGACCAGCCCCTAATCAGACCTCACGTTGGTGAGATGTTAGAAAAAATACAATAGGAAGTAGCCAAAGCCATATGTGTTCTCCAACATCAACAGAAAAAAAAGGCTTTTCAGCAGATACAAACCCACCCACACTTAACAATGAGCCAGCATATCAAGACAACCGTTCAGGAAAGCCAGCAGCAGTTCAACTACGGACAATATTCCAGAAGAGCCTTGCACAGCAAGGCTGGCCCAAAGCCAGAGATGTTCAAGAAAGAGGCATCTCTGCCACCAATTATCTTCCACACATCCTTGTCAAATATTCACCACCTGTCGGGTGAAGAATGTGATTGTACCTCCTCCAATGGGAGGATATAAGCTCGGATCAGTGAGTGCTATCCACAACTGCCTACAATTAATTTCCAGAATTTCACATCAACCCTCCAAATTGCACACCCCCACAAAATCAAAACTGACCACCAAAAGCTCTTGTTAGAAGAGGTGCGAGCTCAGGGGCATCAAAAGAATTAGTGCCATTACACCAACAGGGATAAATGGTGTATTCCTTGGACTCTCAAATTGCCAAAAAGAATGAAACAATGCACCCTCTCCTGGATCTACAAGAGCTCAACTACTACATCACATCCAACCACTTCTAAGTGACAGCCTATCAGGGCATCACTCGGATTCTGAAAATCATGGACACATAGTGATGCTTGATCAAACATCAACATAAGTCAACATACCCTGGCATTTCTGTGAACCACAGTCAAGGCAGTGACAGGGAAAGCTCATCACTGCAATGTTAGATTGATGGCATTTCAAAGGCGGCTTTCTCTTTACTAGCCTAAGTGTCCTCTGACAATGCAAAGATGGACTACTTTAGTGGAGCAGGCAATCTGAAGTATTTATCTGTGCCAAAGCTTTCGATCAAATCTGATATATTGATGTGCTGTCCTAAACCAAATGCGTGGTCAGTAAAAGAAAATTAGCTTTGGGACTCAACTCTGGGTCGATTCTACCAAACAGCGCCAGACACAGGTAGATAAGTTGTTAAACACCAATTTCTGGGAAGCGTTTAAAGAGACCTTCCTGTCAAGTAAGTAGTAAGCCTTTTCCTGCTGGCCATTAGTTATTCGCTCAACAAAATCTGATTCCCATTTGTCATAGAATGAAATGTCACACTGCAAGCCAAGCATGCAGCAACAGAATGTTTAGGTTAGTAATCGTCTTGCATGCTCTCCCAGCTGTAGAACACAATTGTGTGACCTCCTTGGGGAACACAGACTATCTCGGCAAGTCCAGTTGTCACTGGAGCATAATACCCAAATAACTCCTCCACCGGTTTGAGGGAGATGCAAGTGCCATCAGAGAGTTTCTGGGACATTAAAGTCAAGCTTTCTGCAGCAAACCTGTTCTGATGGATACTTCTAACTGCAGATTCCTCACTTTATAATTATTCCTAGGCGCTAGAGTAGGTCCAGAAAAAAGTCATAAAGTGCTTTGGCGCATCAGTAGGTGGAGCAGTGCGACTCCACATCAATGCTGTTCTGCTCCGAGAGTAACGAGCTGAGCCACATATAAGCATCACTAATGCATGCTGACATCAGTTCCTTTCAGGGAATTCTGTCAGGTAGGCGAGACCTAAAAATGTGACCCCTAACCAGCGCTAAAAGGTTATGACTCTTGCATTTAAAATTAAATGGGGATTAATTACTTTATACAGCCACAAGTTCTTTGTTATGTGCGTATAATGACTTGTTCAGTAAAGCAGCACAGCAATAAACTGTTTCCAAATCTTTTGAGATCAACAGCTGCCGAGAATGGCTACTAGCAGCTCAAAAATGGTGGTGCTCCAAAATATTTGCATACATGTACTATGCGAGCAGTATATTATATAGTTATGTGGCTCTTTCTTTCACCACCCACAGAAGGTTTAAAAATGAAAATGTAGTGACACTTGCTTTCTCTCCTTTTATGTTGTCCATGTCTGGTGTATACGCCAAGGAAACAAGTATGTACTGCAAATAATTTTGGGGCCATTTATGTATTACTAAAATATAAATTATGAAATATTAAAATAAGTTCCATTGTACATATTTGCCAAATTGGCAAATCTGGAGTTAATTCCATTCAGGTAAGCACCCCACACCAATGTGGGCCAAATTACTCTGGTTATTTCTCCTCCACAATACAACACATTCCGCAGAAACCGAAGGAAAAAACAGGAGGAAGTTTGTGTCCTGAGTTTGTGAGGGTTAGGACAAATGTGGCGTGTGTGTTTGTCCTAAAGAACAAGTTACTTACCATCAGTAATGCGTTTTCTTGTAGAAATTTGTAAGGAAATGCTTCTTTTAGTATGGCCACTCAAGTTTTTGAACTGATGCTGCTGGTTTTCGACTCGAGTGTACGGAGGCCTGCTAACCGGACCTCAGTGCCTGTGCCTTTACCGTTAAACTGATACGTCGAACTGTTGGGGACACGAGTAAAACGTGACTCCCAGCTTGCCATTTGCTGGCTGGCAGAGCAGTTGAACTGCTGGCCCGACTTTGCCATTTAACGCAATGGCAAAGCCAGACTTCCACCTGGTATACGTGTACTCGAGGACGCTAAGAGGAAGACTGATGCGACCACGCCACTACGAATTAAGGCTACAGACCATCACTCTGGATCGGTTTCCTTGTGGGACTCATCGCAACGGTTCGTCCACCTGCATTTCGTGTGGGTTGGAATTATCACCACACTTTAATAATTTATCAACTCAGAAATCAGGAGCCTTGAAAAGGTCGCGGGGCCAATCCCCATGTTGACGACGAAACACGTGTTGGCTTGGCTTGTTAACCTGTATATAAAGACAGGACAAAATGATCTACCTAAAAAAGAGGAATAAAAGAACAAAAGAAACGTGTTCTAAACACTTGTGGCAATGTTTTGACTTACTGAAGCTACAGCTGTCATATCCTTATACGTATTGTATGCTGGGGCTGTTGTTTTGTATCACAGGTGTGGCACAGGCTGCACTAATTAGGGGAGGCTGGTGGTTCTCTCCACCTTACAGCACCTTTAAACGAATACTTATATACACATTGATAGTGGATGACATCACCTTTGTAGCGCCGTTTCCCTAAAAATTTACCACTGCTCAATCATTTTTTCACGCCTAGTTGGAGAGTACAGAGTTACACTCTGACCCATCAGCTATGCTAACTATGGATTGGTGCGACCAAAGTGGGTCATCCAAGGTATCAAACAACTAGTTACATTAAGCCCAACTTGATTCTCAGGTCAAAATGAATGTAACAGGTAGCAGTGGGCAACGTTAGCAAAGTTTGCCACGTTGTTGCCCTTAGACCCGTGTGCCCTTGCTGGTTGCACACAGGGCCCTGTAGCCGAGACAGCTTTCTTTCCTCCTGGGAAGACGTGCCAACGACTCCTAGGAAAGAATACAATAAGGGGCCTCCTGTGGAATGAGGTGCCATCTCCCTCCTGCAGGAAGCCATACGGACATGGACCAAAAGGGGAGCTTCAAAGGAGAAGCCTCCTTTGAAAATTAACTGGGTAACATTTGGGAGAGAGGCTCCTCCACTGTTCACAGACAGGCTGGCACTTGGGACAGGAGAGGGGAAACCAGTCACCAAACTGGTTTTCTATGGGTGTGCAGCCCCCTTAGTAGCCACACCTCTAAGTTGGGCTAGGAAGCTCCACACGCCAGGAGAGGGGTCCTACCATACTGGAAGTGGCCAGAATGGATGGTGCATCCTGGGATGCTCAGATGCCACACTTTGCAGGAAGTGGTCATTAGGTGAGAGGGAACATGATAGCTCATTGGCACTCAACCACATCATACCTTGAGGGCACTTTGAGCATAAATAGGGCACCCCTGACACCACGAACTCAGATCTCAACTGGACAGATGACCAAAGATGGATTAGGCTAAAAGTGCATAAACAGGAGGAGGAGCAAAGCTTAATATTATGCAAGAAACTGCATTGTGCGAAGGATTGGTGTGTTCAGAAGAAAGGCAGCAAAGCAGATAAGTCTGAGGTACTCTAATTAGTAGCCCTGCCATACCATTTATCACCTTGACACCCTGCCAGGAACAAAGAGGGTCCCTTAAACTAAAGTGAATATGTACCAAGAGCAGAGGGAGCAAGAGTTTCATATAGTGCAAAAAGCGGATTCTCTCAAACATTAGCACCTTAGTGTGGCCATGAAAAACTGCAGAATGGCAGGGTCTAAAGAGCCTTTGCCAGACCCCCGTCCCCTGGCAATTAGAGAGACAAAGTGCTTCATACAGTGCAGAAAGATGTTCCATGCAAAGGCTGACACCTAAGCGTGACCACAGTAAAGTAGCAAGAGTGCAAGGTCTAAAGGGTGCAAAATTCCCCGACCTGTAAAAAGGAGTGTCAATTAATGCAAAGCACACAAGGTGAAAATGGATAGTTAAAGCCAAAAATAACAAAAGATTATCCAAAAGAGATATACTATCATTGGAGCGAGAAGGGGTGGAGGGGAACATCAATATGATGAGGTAATAAGACTTATTTTACACAGCGGAGTACTCAAGCAGTAGACATACCAATGCTTACCCCTCTCCCACATGCGTTCCCACAGTTAGTCCGAGGGCTCCTTGGCCGGACCATTGTCATGATTCAGGATTCCTGCGGAAATTAAATTTACTTTAAATTGGGATTTATATAGCGCATGGCTACCCAGAGGCTTCCCCGTGCTGACGATAAGAGCTGTGGTGAGAGACAGAGCTCCTTAGTGGCTAAGCAGGAAAAGCCAGGTCTTCAACTTTTTCCTAAATATCAGTTTATTTTGCGGTCCTCTAAGGGGGAGCTCATTCCACAATTTTGGGATCAGGTGAGAGAAGGATATGCCTAACCATCTCGATTTTTTAATACTAGTGGTACTGAGGAGGTGTGAGTGAGAGGACCTTAATGATCTCGTGGGGGCATATACCGAGATCAGATGTCTGAGTTTTTGTGGGCCTCTGTTATTTACTGCCCTGTGAGCGATACAAAGGGCTTTGAATTTTACCCTAGATGCGATTGGAAGCCAGTGAAGTAGTTTCAGGGATTCTCTTACTGGCGAGTGTCTATAGAGCTTGAGCAGGAGCCTAGCTGCCGCGTTCTGCACCGTCTGGAGCCTCTTGATCACATACTTGGGGGAACCTTAGTAAAGAGAGTTCCCATAGTCCAGACGGGAGACTATCAAAGACTGCAGGACGGTTTTGCTAGGTTGCTCCAGGATAAGTTCCAATATCTTTCTGAGCATCCTCAGACGTCTGAAGCAAATACCCTACAATTTGTTTGCCTGTTCGTTCATAGAGAGTGCACTATCAAGCCTAGGTTTTTTACCACTAGTTTAGGGACTAGAGAGTCACCCATGCAAGGAGGCCAGCTGTTTAGTGGCCTGGGGATGGCCTTGCTGCCTAAGATCATGAGTTCGGTCTTTTCGCCGTTCAGTTTTAGATAGCTGTTTGACATCCAATGAGCCAGTTTATTAAGGCAGGGACCCAATAGACAGTTTCCCTGATTGTGATCTTGGGGCAGGGCGACGATCTGCTGTGTGTCATCAGCATACAATATGCCTAGGATGCCAGATTCATGTGCGATGGTGGCAAGCTGTCTAACATATATATTAAATAAGGTAGAGCTAAGGGAAGAGCCCTGCAGCACTCCAGATTTCAAAGGCAGGCTGTCCGAAAGGCAGTCCTGACCCATGACTTGGAGCGACCGGTCATCTAGGAAGGAGCATAGCCACTCCATGGCTTTGCCCTGGATACCTGCTTCCTTCATTCTGTTTTTTAGTATGGCGTGGTTGACGGTATCAAACGGCGCGCTAAGATCAAGCAATATGATTGCATCTGACCCTCCGTTGTCTAGTAAAGCTTTAAGTTCCTCGGTGTCTACCAGGAGTGCTGCTTCAGTGCTGTGAAGGGCGTGGAAACCCATCTGCGTGGGGTGGAGAAACACGTTCTCCTCTAGGTATTTAACTAAGGTTTGGTTGACGTGCCTTTCCAGGAGTTTGCCAAGGAGAGGCAGAAGGGCGATGGGTCGCAGGTTGCCCAGTATGCCAGGGACCAGCTGTTTTTTTTTTTACGATAGGTTTTATTATGGCATGTTTCCAGGCCAGGGGACCGATCCTGACCCAAGTGACTTATTGAGGATTTTCACTAGAGGGGGGAGGATGGGCTCCGTCATCTTGAGAATAGCGTGCGAAGGTGCAGAGTCCCGCGGGGAGCCTGATTTGACAGATTTGAGCAACTTGAGAGTGGCTTCCTCATCAAGGCAAGGGAATTGTGTTAAGACTGGGGGCAGAGGCTGGGACACTGACCATGTGGGACTCTACTTGGGCAGGCGGATAGCGGTCTAAAACAGATCATAGATGTCGGTCACTTTCTTGTGAAAGAATGACGCTATTTGGTTGCATCTTTCTATCGAGGCCTTAGCAGAGCCAGTCATTTCTTGAGGGGTGGTCAGATTTTGGACTACTCTGAAGAGCTCCTTAGGGGAGTTAAGAGCCTGGTTGATTTTCTTCTCCTAAAATTGAGCTTGTGCCAGTTTTAGTTCTTTATGGTAGCATCTGATTGAGGCTTTATAATTATTTTTTTTTTTATCAGGTTCGAAGTCTTTTCTCCAGTCCCTTTCTGATCTCTTACAGTGCTTCTTCAATAAAAGCAAATGATTATTGAACCATGGAGCTTTCCTGGTCTGGTGTGGTTGTTTGGGCGTTTTTTCAGTGGGGCACAGGTCTCTAGAGACTGGCAGATCCAGTTTTCCCATTGTTTGAAGTCATCTTCTGGACCAAGGTCCAGATTGGGCAAAGAGTTTCAGGGCATTTGACCGGAGATCTGGGTCGATCTGTGACCAATTCCTAGTTATGGTGGACTTGACCTTGCCTTTAATCTGTCTAGCCGGTTTGGAAAGCCCAAATCGGATGAGACAGTGGTCGGACCATGGAACGGGAATGACATCTGACACCGTGACTAGGGGATCATTTGAGAAAATAAGGTCCAGGCTATGTTCTTTTTTGTGAGTAGGTGCAGAAACCAGTTGGGTAAATTGAAGGGCCTCCAAGTCATCTCGAAGTCTTTTAACAAAAGGGGCATTCAGTAATTCAAAGTGAAGATTGAAATCGCCTAGCAGAGTAATGGAGTTTTTTGCTAGTGATAAGGAAGCTAAAATGTCAGGCAGAGCCTCTAGGAACGTAGAGCAGAGGCCTGGCGGTCTATAGACAATAATGCCAGAGTAGGTACAGGAGGGCAAGAGATTGATGTGAAACTGCACACTTTCACAGTCTGGCAGAGCGAGTGGGGATGAGGAGTAGCTGAAGGTGGTTTTTAGAATAATGGCAATTCCACCCCCCCGGTTTTTTATCTCAATCTAATCTACGGATGTGGTATCCTGGGGGAGTGCCAGGTTAATAAACGGTCCAGAGCTACCCTTGAGCAAAGTTTCGGTAATAAATAATACATCAGATGAGTCTTCTTCTAACAGGTTCCTGATATCAATGGCATGTCTAGGGATTGATCGGGCGTTGATCAGTCCGAGACGCCAAACGGAATCTTGGTAATTGAAGGGCCTTGAATGCTTATCCTTAAAAGAGAGTGTCTTGAATCCACATTGCTGACAGTCTCCACTGGGCCCAGGAAGCTTTGTGGGATTAAACCACAGTTCACATGGAGGGAGTATTGAGGGCCTGATCCCTAGGAGTTGAGTAGTTGTACCTGCCTGCCGTTGAAGGATCAGGGTTCCTGGCCCCGTTCGGGATCGGAGGGGAAGTAGTCCGTTATCAGCTTTTGAGTAGATATGATGAGAATCAGTATATTGGGGTCAAAGCTGATCCCTGAGTTCCTTGACAAATTTCCCACACCTTCATAAGGCTCTTATACAGTTTGGATTAAACATAACGAAGAAGCCTCCAGGCAGGTGCGAACTGCCTGATTCAGGTCTCTTGGTTTCAACACAGACCTCCTGAAGGCGTCCAGCTTGGGGCAACAATGCAGCCATGATTTCCGCATACATTTGCATACCCTGCACGCCCTCTCTCCCTGGTAGGCCCAAGCCAGGTTGAAATCAGCCACTAGTAGCCCTAACAGGTGCATTTACAGAATGTCCCTGCGTGACTTTCCATTGATGGTCTCTGATAAGTATGGTTGTGGCTTCCCTACCAAATCTGAGTTATTCAAGGGAAGCGAAATAACAGAGAACCGTATGAAGATATATCCTGTTGATTTGAAGGTAATTTTAATTGCCTATTGATTATCCCTTTCCAGGCCATGTAAGAGACGACGTCTGATTTTAACGCAGACTCTTCAATTTGGAAGGAGGTAATGGCTTTTTGTGCTTGCTGGTGCCAAGGATTGCCTGGGCTCTCGAATATCCCTTTAAGGCAGGCTTTGGTTGGTGCTTTCAGGACCAGACTGTAATATTTCACTATATCTGACTTACAGACTAAAGTTTGTCTCAGCAGCCAAATTTCAGTCAGAGTTTTGTCCAGCAGATGTGACGAGGCAGTTGGGCTATTTTCTTATAGCAAGTGACTGTGCTTGCTCTTGACTAGAAGCACAGGCCCTGGAGAAGGTCTGGTGACTATTCTGAAGTGCAGGGAGAAGGGTCACATTTGCAACTAAAGTATAGGGGCTGCTGAGGCACTTTTTAGTTTCGTATTCAGACAATTGAGACGGTAGGTAATAGCTGTGCCTCTCTTTTTCAGGGAGGCTATGTGGGTAGCTGGTTTGGAACTCTCTGTAAACCAAACGCCCAGGTAGTTAAACTTTCTTGCTGATTTGATGATCTTGCTCCCCATGCAAGATGCTTCTTGTTTCTGCAGTAGCCGCAGATCAGGACCTTGGTCTTGTCTTGGTTTATTGTGAGATTTATTTACCATTGTATATGTAGAGGCTGCTCAGGGCTCGTTGTTTGTCGACTTGGGTATTACCACTATATCATCTGCATATGGCAGGATATGTAGTTTGGATTGGCCTACTCTCGGAGGAACCTGACAGCCACTCTCCAAGGCTTTTCTCAGATCTGCTGTACATAGATTAAAGAGGAGGGGTGCACAAATGTAGACCTGATTCAGCCCGTCCCGAGTGGCAAATTTAGGAGTAGCAGTATGAGGACCCGTTCTTACTCGTACCCACGTGTGGGAGTACAGGACAGTAGTAGTTTCGAAGACACCCCACACACATGTAGTTTTCTCCTTAGCATGGGGTGATCTACCTTGCCAAACGTGGCACTATAGTCAATAAAGCAGAAGAAGGGTGGTAGCTATTTTTCTGGACTGCTTAATGGCTCAGGGCTGCAAGTGCGGTGATACTATCCATTGTTGATGCAGCGGCTCAAAACCCAGTCTGGAAAAAAGGCAGAGCATCGTTTTCCGCGACCGAGGCCACTAGCTGTTTGAGGAGTATTCTAGAAAACCACATGGTGTCCTGTTGCTCCAGCCAGATCCAGAGGTGCAGGGCCTCCTGGCACAGAGTCCACAAACCCACTCCACCCAGTTTGTTGCAATACCACATGGAGGTAGTTTTGTCTGTCAACACCTGAACCAGCCTTCCCTTGGTTTTTACCATTGTATATGTCAAGGAGTAAGGCTTTCCATACCAAGTGAATTGCCCTCTGCACCAGATTGATCTGGGGCTGGGACTCCGTCGGAGACAAGAGTCCTCTGATCTCCACCTCTCCCAGGTGGCCACTCCAACCCAGAATCAAAGCGGGGGTCATCTCTGTTAGCTCAGAGTGGGGTAAGGATCTGTAGCTGGTCAAACTGAGGTTCGATTGCCAGCACTACGATCTTTTGCAGTCCCCTTTGAAATCTGGACCAGGTTGAAGAGATTCCTCTGATGCTGTGCCCACTGGGCCTTCAGGTCCCACTGCAGAGCCCTCATGTACCATCAGACGTGCTTCACAAGCAGGGTTCAGGAGGACATCAGACCCCACTGCCTAACAGTCAGTCTCAAGGACAGAGGATGAAACATTGGTATCACAGCCTGAATGTCATGGACACTCAGCTACAGAGGAAAGGTGTGAAATCCACTGTGTCCAGAATAGTACTGATGAAGGGGAGCACCTGAGGAGGCAGGTGGGACTTCAGCATGTAGCGAATTGAGGACGTTCATCATAATCTGGAGGTTGCCTGGGGCGAACTGCCTTCAGCAGCCAGTCGCTGAGGTAGGCAGAAGACTGGGACTTCTGCAGAGTTGCAACCAGCACACTACTTTCAAGATCAACCAGGGGCAATGGTGAGGCCAATGGGGACCACAGTGAAGTGGAAATGCGTCCTGAAAGTTCAACGCTACCATCTGGCATCAAGGGTGCAGCGATGGCAAACCATGCGCCAAAGTGAGCATCTTAAATGTCTCTTTCTTCAGCAAGGCAATGAGGTGACACAGCTTTACCGTGGGGCAGAGGCGTTTGTCTTTTTTTGGTACCAGAAAGTAGAGGGAATAGCAACCATGTCCTACTTCTGGCACCCTCTTGATGGCTTCTTTAGGCAAAAGAGCCTGCACTTTGTGATGGAGCAAGAATGGAAAGTCCTCTATCAGCAGTTCTGGAGATGGTGACAAAGGCAGAAGGGTTTCCACTGAACAATTTGAAGCACCCACTTGTTTGATAGTATACCTTGCCATTGGGGCAAATGGTGCTTGATTCTGTCACAAACAGCATGGCTGTGATGTGTGGAGGTTATTCTACTGAGTCCGGAGGGTATTCTACTGAGTGTTAGAGGCAGAGGTGGATCCAGAGGGCCCAACTGCTGTTGGGAGAAAGCTCGCTGGCAGTACCACTGCTGGGGCACCTCTCTGCTCCGTGGTGTCAGGATTGCAGAAAACGGACTCAGGAGTGCCGAGAACGGATCCAACATGGCGGCACGCTATCGTGCATGCGCGAAGAAGTCAGGCAAGTAGAAAAGCCTGACTTCCTGTAACCTCGAGGCTTCGCGTTCTTGTGTTGCCCCGCAGGTGGATTATTAACTTCCTGTTTCTAACTCGGACTTCTGAAAGTCTTCTACCCACGGATTTGCGACCCTGTCCTCCGTTTCCTGATCTTTTTTGCCTTTAGCTGTGAACCAAAGGATCAGCTATTTTCCAGAGCTCTGGCTACTCGGGTATTCCCCTTTCCTTTTTTTTGGTTATTTCTCTACGCGCTTGGAGTATCTGCATAGCATCCGGCTCCGTTTGTTCGGAGGTTACGCGGGATGTTGTTTGCTCCGCCCGCCTTTCCGGATGTTTTCCCGTGGACCGGCCGGGTTTAACAACTCCTGTTTCTAGTCCTTGGACTCTCTGACAGACTGGTAAAGCACTCTGCTCTCTACAAGTGTCCCTCCTTCGTTGCTACCCTTCTCGTCTTGTGTTGCTTTCCCTGGAACAAGTCATCACCATTGAATCGTATGCTGTGTGGACTTGGTGTGAAGCTTCTCTTCGGAACTTGTTGGGACTCTGATTCATCGCTGGACTCCTTCCATTTGTGTTACGGTAACTGCGTAGTGGGTATAAGGGGTAATATAGCCTAACTCTGTTACAGTGCTTATCTCATTGTTGTCTCTATTATAGGAACATTGTTGCTTATTGAAGATGTGACATGTTTCATGGTATCTGTGACCTTCCCGGCTTTGTTAACCCTGTGCCTTTCCTGTCTAAAAACTCCGGATGACTCTACACCATTTTTTGCCCCTTTGAGATAGACACAGTTCAGGTGCTAGGTATTTACACATTTTAGATTATCCACTTTCTATCCAGTTTGGTCTATTTATACCTACTCACTCTGTCTTTGTCCTTTTCCAGAAACCAAAGTCCCCCACACACGCTGATGAAGTGAAGACTGCAGCTCCAGGGATTGTTACCCCTCTCTTGTTCCTTGTTGTGTTTCCCTTGTTTCCCCTATTACCAGTGGGCTCTAGGGTTCAATAGAGACACTAGGTGGTGGTGGAAGGTTGGGACCTTTACGATAGTATCCTGAAACTCCGTGGCGCTCCTGC
Organism: Triturus cristatus; assembly: GCF_964204655.1. Taxonomy (NCBI): domain Eukaryota; kingdom Metazoa; phylum Chordata; class Amphibia; order Caudata; family Salamandridae; genus Triturus; species Triturus cristatus. The sequence goes on along the minus strand of NC_140592.1, from coordinate 240,618,716 downwards.
AGGATTTTCTACCGTTAAGGTTGTTACACATGGGGCCTGAAGGAGAGCCAGAGGAAGCAGGGGCCCAAAAATGGAGTGCAGGGCCACATAAAACTCCTTAAGTTAGGCAGGGGTCGCTCCTGTGAGTCAGGGAGGTGTGGAATGGCCCTGGCCTCGCGCTCTGCCAAAGGAGTGCAGGATCAGAGCCTAGAACCACAAGATCGATAAGGAAATTGCAAAGTGCTCCAACTTCTTCTTGTGTTTCTTTGACTTACCCGACTTTGAGGATGACCAATCGAGAGACCGACTACGTGTCCAGGCCTTGGATCTTCATTGTGAGCAATGTGGTACCTTCTTGTGCTGCACCTCTAGGAGATTTATGGCTCGATCCCAGCATAACATTGACAGTCTGTACAGGCCCTGGAGTTGTGGTCCGACCCTTGACGCCACAGGCAGACCACGTGGGGGATCAGAAATAGACATCTGTCTGTGACATTTTCCACAAGGCATAAAACTAATTGGATTGTTAGAGGAAATGTCCCAGCACACTCAGACCAAAGCTCAGATTCCCCCCCCCCCCCCCCCCCCCAAAAAAACCAGACAAAAAAGGCTAAAAAAGGTGCCTAAAAATGACCAAGGTACCTCTTCACATCTATGCTGTTGGCATGGAAAGGAAGGAAAAGATGTCAGCACGTCGGCGTGGTGCCTATACAGGCACCTCACATGTCACTTCTGACGCACATATCGTGGAGCAGATTGATGCCACCTACTGGCACACAGAGAAAGGTACTGCTTCAGATTTAACTGATCCAGTTTGACACATGAGGAATATTCTAAAGTGAGGAATCTGCAGTTAAATCGCTATCAGAATGTCAGTTCTACCAAGAACATATATACGTACAAACAAAAATGTTTTCGTAGTACCTTGCCAAACCTAAACAGCAAACTTTCGACAGCAGTCCCAAAATTATAAACATTCTGTTCCAGCATCTTGGCACTCTCCTGTCAATGGGAAAAAACAGAAAAAGGTTTCATTAATATGACACACCTGCAAACATTAACATAACATGCATTACGCAAAGAGCATTCAAAACAATGTTTCAGCATACCTTACAGGCAGTAAAGTACAATTATCATCGCCATCAGTTTTTTGTTAACCACAACAGGCAGCATGGGACAAAGACTAATCATCCTGACATACACTAATCACCCATAACTGATAGGAGTGTACGGTAATCACCACAAAGGAACTAGCCACACAGAAGCGGCAGTACTGCTGTCCAGTGTTTCACAGCAATAAGACTCTAGTCACCTAATACAGTATGTAGCATTGTGCAACAATCATCCATTCACCCCGAAATCTCTGGTCAACCTAACAAAAAACTCTGTAATACTCACAATGAGAATCAGCCTCCCTCATCTGGCACCTCATTCATGACTGTGGCGGAAACAATATTCACCACCCAGATTCACCCACTCCCACGATTCCCGCTATGACCCTTTCCTTGCCATGGACCTTATCCAGATTTGGGAAACTCATACACAGAGTAGACAATCAAACCTGTATTTAAATATTTAATCTCCTCTGAAGGGAAAGGCATTGAATGGCTCCTCTGTCGATAGACCTCCTGACAGTACAGCCTCTCTTTGGGAGCATGAAACCTACCACTGTGACAAATAGGAGTGCCTAATGCCACCCAGCAAGGTAGGTATTTTTTGGAGTGGTGGTATTTAATTGCTGGAGCCTGAGGTTTCTGTCGGCAGACATCTTGCATTTACGAACAGAGCATACAAACACCACTGGCTACTTTGTTTCATGCATATCTTGCCATCTGGTGTTGCAAGATAAAAGTTGCCAAAATGGTCCCTGAACCTCTCCGGTCCATCCTCTACACCCCATGCAACAACCTCACTCAAAGATGCCGACCACATGAGCATCCAACAGTGCTGACCAGGAAGAGGATTGAACAGCTCCAGGATCCTATGAGGACCCCGTAATGCAAAACAAGGGAATTACAATTCCCTCTGGTGTTGATCAAACAGCTGAAAGCAAGCCGTGGAAATTAGAGAGGTGCAAGACCATATAATAAAAAGAACCAAAATTACAGGTGGGTGTGTTATTGTTGATCATCCATAAAAATAACAGGCCATATTCATATAGAAGCCATTGGCTTTGCTAATGCTTGCTTGTACGCAGAGGACCGGCAGCAGGATGTGAAGGATCCACCGGGCATGCTGAAGAGCAGCAGTGGATCCTTTTCATTCTGCCACTGGGCTCTGTAAACAGCATCAGAAGCCTGGCAGCAGGATGAAAAGCAGCTGACAGGCATATGGGGAAAACAGCAGAGGAACTATGTTGGAGATTAAATGCCCTGCCCCCTGGATTCATGCTGAACGTCTCTCAAGACTTTGACTTCTGTTGCTGATCTAGAGTGACTTTGGCCATCTTAAACTCAGGCTGTGCTCTTCTGAAAAGTGATTTGCACTTGGTGGTCATCTTCAGGCCAGACTCTTACTCAAGCATTGGCAAAAGCATTGGAACAATGTCTGGGAGTGAAAACACGGAAACATGATTGCTTGTAGTGTGAAATATTGGTGTGTAATACCTGATTTAATGTGAGAAAAGTATGGTCATTGCGAGTACTTTGATGATGCAAAATCGTCCTCCTTTCATTCCAATGCAGCGCTAGAGGAGGAAGCATACATCAACACAGCTAATAGCATGCCAGTGAGGCTAAACTACTCCTCTGGGATAAGACTCAATGCGATGGACAATGTATCAAGACAACAACTGAGGGGCTGAAACAGGCCAATGATTTAAAGTGGGATGAGGCATATCCCAGTCTGTGTACACTGAACACAGTAAGTGTTATGATAGGTTCACCACCTCTGGCAAAGCCAATAGGACTGGTGTGCATTTTCAGTTATAAGCAGACCGTTCGGCACTGCAAAAGCTACCAGGCGCTCTGTCTGCATTTTAGCAGAGGCTGGCAGCAGGAGCAGTGGAGAGGCAAGGTGTGCTGAATCTCAACAGTGGCCAGCAGCTGAGCCCGACTGCTGGGCAGTATCATTCCTTAGAGAGACCATTAGAGGAAAAATGATTATGCACCCCCAGTAATTCATTTGCTTTGCAGTAAAGTGAACGACAGCTTAGAACATAGTTTCCATCATAAAACAAAAATGTACACTATTGATCTGTCCTAAAAAATATGAGTTCAATGATTCTACTTCACACAACCTTGTATGCCTCATTTCCCATGGTGCTATGGAAAAGACAAAGGGACCCAAATATAGTCGGTCAGGGACCGTGGGTAAGTTAACTGTTTCTAAAGACAATGGTCCCTAGACAATAATCAGAACCGAGTTAACAAATATAGACTCGGTCAGTACTATATTCCTCTGTCCAGCCGGACAGTAATTTAATTTGTAATCAAAGTAAGTTGTAAGTAATACAGAGAAATCAACCTAAGTGGGACACAAGCCTGCATCCAACTTAGCGAGAAAGGACGTACAACATAAAGTAAAGGGTTCAGGCAAAAAGAATTTGTTTGTGTATAGCACATTTCAAATGGAACAAACAGAATATAAATGAGACACCATTACATATTAGACTTGACAACTTGGAAAATGTATATGGTGTACAAAGTGTCGACGGCGTTTCCATCCCTTAAATAAATGCTGGAATCATCTTCAGGACATTTTAATTAGCATGCCTGTATACAATAGCCTGTAATTGCAAGGACCATGCGGGAAAAAATAAAGGAAGAAAGCAGACAACAGTGCTGTACGTTTTGTCACAAAGAACGAGTTGTACAATGGACAAGACAGCATGGCTCCTTCGAGATGGACGGGGTGAGCAGTGCTGCAGTCCTTTAAAACGAAGTGGAATGTATGAGACATTCTTGCTGGCTACGAGGCATGGATTCCTCCAAATGTTGAGTTCAAATAAATGTGTAGAGCTTCTGACCTACATGAGAGGAACATAACCCTACTGGGTACCTAGCAGCTGCAGAACTTGTGGGATGTTGGATTCCTGACCCCAGCACTTGATATGCTCATAGTGAAATTGGGGTGGAATGTGTTACTTTAAGATCGCTGAATACTTTAAGCCTCTGAGAAGTTATTTGGTAGGTGGAGGGGAGAGAACATATCAGTAGTAGGTAAAGATAGCACCTGGTTGGAGTCGTGCAGTAGTGGACAGGGATTAAAGAGTGGCTATTTGGTCAAGTACCCTGGTAGGTTATCTCCATGTATCAATAAAACCTACCATCGAATATTAACAGGCTGTCCTGAGTTGCTTGCACCATTAGCTTTCCACTATGGTAGAGGTTGCTGCAACAGGACAATAGGGAGTCCTGTCAGTGCAGATAACAGAAGTATATTCCCACTGGAAATGATATGGGATTGACCTACAAAACATACCAGAAATCTGTTTCACAAATTGGCAGGTCACGCACACAGAAAAAGAGGCCTGTTTTTATTGCGCAGAATTTTATATTGTGGGATAGATCTACAATTAGTGTTTCACAGTCCAGCCTCACTAACTCCTCTTAGCATTTTTACCTCTCACTGGAATAGGAGAGTTCAAAGCCTACACATCCCATCTTCATGGAATTTGTATCTGGTGTAAAAGCGTGGATCATTTGAGAGGGATATGTGCAAACCAATGTGGCGACTATTGGGAAAGGGCTGGACTTTAAGGACAATCAAGGTTATAGCCACAAGTTGCAAGCTGAGTTGTTCCAAAAGTATGCGAGATGTGCATTTTGAGCTGATGTTATGCACGGGGGGAGGTAGACCTCTAGTTAAGGAACAGAACTCGATTTTATGATGCAGAAATTAATGAGTTTCTGAATTGTATATCGAAAAAGTCACTCACTCCAGTTATCTAGTCTTCAGTCATTATCTCTAATGAACGCACTTGAAGCATCAAAAGCATGGCATTTACACTGGCACTAGAATAACAGGATGGGTCACACCTGCTACTAAATTTAGTGACTTGACCGTTTTATTCCCTACACTCCCAAGTGGCTTTATTTACATCAGGGGGACAAAGCTCTACATCTGCTCATGGTCCTTCACTGGCTACAGAGTTACGCGTCGTTCAACATTGACCACTGAACTCATATCTTTTGTTCTTGTGTGGCTATGGGTACCTTAATCAAAGGTACCCAGATTAGGAAAGCCCTTGAGAATATGGGTGTTATGCAGTATGTCCACTGTCTTACCAGCTCCAGGAGTACCCAGGTTGACTAGATCTTCGCTAAGTATCCTATGTCCTGCTCTTAATGTCAAAATTAGTAAGTACAGTCCGATGAACATATAAATGGGAGTCACAAAGTGGCTAAATGGACAAAGGTTGATTCTCATATTTTCAGGAGTAAATGGAAGAGAAGACATACAATAGGAATGGTGGGGGGGGGCCAGAAGAGGAAAACCTAAACTATTAATCTTAAACCTTTGAAGACATTTTTGAAGCACCCGCTCCTTCCAGAAATAAAGGCTGCTTCGTCGGAACATCAAAAGTGTTTTTCTACAACTGAGTGAATAAATAAATGTATGCACACTCGGTGTAGTAACAGACAATTAGAAAATGAGAATACATTCATGGTGGAGCGACTAACTTCTTGAAGGAAGTCTTGACCGCATGTATTCCCAAACTAGATCTCTGTGCTCATGGGTGGTCCATTGTTAGGCCCTCTATTCAAATAGCCTCCTTCTCCAGAAAGACAAACTCTGGAACCCTCTTGAATAAAGAGTATTAATAATCACCTCCTATTCCTGAAAGTATTAAAGGCACCAATTGTCTCCTGATTGTAACTAAAACGTGCAGGCTGTGATGAATAGAAACTAGTAAGTACTTACGCGTGACTTCACCTACTCTCATAACCTCGACCATCATATCGCGAGAACTGTGCTGCAGAACACACTGCACTATGTTTGGGCAGTCTTTTTTAACAGTGTTGTTTAAGCATCGTCCACATCAGACAAGCTATACCCTTCACCCTTTCAACCACACAGTTTTGAGCAGTGTCCACGACCCAATGAAAACCAGGAAGGCTTCACAAGCTCGTCACAGGCATCAAGCACTATTCAAATGCTCCAACATTATACACTATAAGACACTTCCAAAATCTCTGTGTGTCATTAGAGGCAAAAATTCATCATTTGAAGAACTGTCACTCAACAATAATGAAGGACAGCTGAATGCTTGAAATGTAAGCCCAAATTGGAGTGTTTATTTACATCTACACTGAAATCCATGCTGCTGTGGTAAGCTTGGCAGTGTTTTCTCACCAAGGGTAACAAAATAGCAACTCTGGTTGTATCTGCAAAATCCTTATGTTTCGTTTAGTATCACACTATATTTTGATAAGTCAGAAAACAAAGCTCAGACTGCTCAATACCAGATGACTTTACTGAAATCAAGGGAATCAGTTTTTGCTGTTGTCGATGTGTTGGTGCTCGCTCGAATGGAAGGCAGTGTAGAGGGTTAGGCCAGCTAGGTCTCAACTGATCACGTAAAGAATGTGACACGCACACTGCGTGCTGGTTCTGGGGAGAAGCCATGAGCGACCTCACCCTGTTTATTTAGCCCGGCCCCAAGGGTTGCAGTGGATACATTTGGGCGTATAGAACGGATGGCTCTGTACAGGAAGGAATGCGGCTTTGATTGGCCTCCTTAATCAACCCGATGGTCCTTGAACAGTGTCATCTACTAGGCAGTCTGTCCTGTAGCTGGGACAAGAACAAAATGTCCAAATCACCCTATATTCTACAGTCTCTGCTCTGATTGCCTATTACGTACCATCTACAATTTAAAATGGGATGTTTTTTGGTCAATCATTTATTGTGCCACTATTGTATTAATAAAAATTGGTAAAATATACAGTATACAAAATACGCCATATAAACTCACAAAAATAAATGGCGACCAAGTACTTTTAAAAGCGTCTAATAATAAAAGATAAAACCTTGATTTTTATAACTGAATAGCACAAAGTTTATGAATGGTCCCCCTTTTGCACTGAGAAGACTTATTTATGGCAATGTGCAAAATGTTTATAACTGTACCAATCCGTGGGAGATCTATCGTACTGTGAGTGGTTAAACATTAGGCTCAAGCTTCCCTACACATAGAGATACCAGAGATTAAAACATTGGTCTCCCTACAATGCGATGTGTAGTTAAAAATGCTGGACAACATAAACAGCGCATTGATTCTCACCTACAGCCACAGAACATGCAGCTCTGTCTGCAGTCCAGATTTGCCAGGTTGGCCCTATATTCTAGACTCAAGACGGTCATTAATCTGGGACATAAACGTCTAGTTGCTCTGTTTAGGGACTGGTTTAGATAGGGCTGCGTCTTGGTTATTTCGTAACTGTTTGCAATTAAGTTTGCATAAGGAGCATCCGGGATGGTCTCTATTTATTTTTTGAGAAGTGGTCAGTACCTGTTTTTTCAGAATTGATTTTATTGCCAGGGCGGTAGGATTGCGGTCTCTGAGCTGCAGTGGCTACAGATGCTGTCCAGGGATTATTTCAGGGCTTATATACGTCCAGTAATACCTGGTGTAAGCTTCCAGGGTCAGGAGTGGCGAGTGAATAATAATATTTGATGAAATACACCATGCATTCTAGGCCTGGTCTTGTCAGTTCAAACTTGTAACAGTGACTGCCTAGTATACTTTGGTAGGTTGAAAACAAGCCTATAGGCGGTACACTGTACCTAGTCAAGTGCAACCGACAGTCTCCCTGGATAAGTTTGGTGCCTGTATGAAACTGTGGTTAGTAATTTTGCTCAGATAACTCTTATTATTGTATCAACAAATGGACTGCGTAAGTGTGTGTATAATTTGCACAGCCCGAATAAGACTGCGGATGATTTCTTTTTTCTATAAGATACTGAAGATGGGTATTAACCTTGCTGTTCTCTGTGAACCAGACTCCCTGATAATGGTATTTTGAGGTGTTATTAATCTTCAGTTTGCCTAGTCTCCAGATCTGTTTAGATTTGTGTTTGTATTTACCAAATACCACAACCTCTGTATTCCCGACATTAACAGTAAGCTTGTTACAAGCGTTGTATAGATTCAGCTGATCAAGTGATCGCTGCATTCCAATTCGTGTGGTCAGGGATGAACAGATCGCCTGCGTAGTGAAGTATGCTATTGATCCATGGGGGTACTGTTTTAGCATTGGGTATATCTTGGCCCAAGTCAGCTGTGTAGAGATCGAACAAAATAGGTGCTATTATGGAGCTCTGCTGCACACCACGGTTTGTGGGTATTTTTCAGATGTTGCTATGTTCCCACTGCCAACATTAATACATACCCATGTAATGGATTACTAGAAAATAATTGCCTTCAAAAGACTAGTGGGAATCCCTCGTTGGGCCAGTTCGAAACATAGTGTATTCCTTTCCACAAAGTCAAATGCAGCTGAATAGTCTATGAAGAAGGGGGAAGATGGTTGGTAAAAGGCTGCGTGGTACGATGGACCAAGTCTGATAAGGTGACCATGTCCTTCTCCCAACAGGATCACTGTCTTCCAACCCTTTTGGGAGTAGTCTTTAGACAAAGGAGGGTCGGTGTTGTCTTTGGGGGCTTCATTCATTATTGGTGAGTTGGAGATCGAGGTGGAATTAATTCCTCCTATTTTCCCAAGGAGAGTGGCCGTAGGCAGTTCTTTCCATTCTGACAAATGTTCCTTGATAATTTTTGAGTCAATGTTAGATATTGTGTTAGCCAGAGACAGGATAGGTCAACTTGTAGTTCGAGTTTGTGTGATTGCCATGTAAGCGCATTAGTTGCCGCTAGCAAGGTTTAGTTCATTGACATGAGGCTATTATAAGTTGACTGTCATATTCTCTGTGTGTTCTCTTAGTGTTTGGTCCTGGACTTTGGTCTGCAATGGATTGTTCAATTATTTCCAACATTTTGGCGCCCAATAGGAAGCTAGTTGGCCCCTTCGTGAGGGACTCTTTGTAGCCCGTGGGGTGGAAGCTTTCCCGTTTGCAAAGCATACATCTGGTTTTTCTGGGTCATTTTATTAGTGCACGTGTGCCACAGTTTCAGTAGATTTGTCATACTGTTGTAGATACATAAAGCTATTGAAGGGCGATGTAATGATTACTTGGGGTGGAGAGAGATCAATTGTTGAGGACAGTTCTGTCTGGCTCGCTCCTCTCTGAATAGTCAAGATTATTTTCCGCCACAGCGGAGGATACTCCTGTTAGTACTTCTTGGAGGATACTAGGTGTGATGGGAATTTCCGGAGGCACACTGGCTGGCTTATATCACCCCGATTTCAACTGAATATCCATGCCAAATTTATGTTTTAAAAAGAACTACTCAATCCAGGAGTCATTAGTCTGAGCTTCTATATTTTTGTCGCTAAGCCATGCAAGACGATTTTCCAGGGACTTCTGTGCCTGTTTTTTAATAATAGTGCCTGTGGTGTTCGGAATACCCTGTGTGATTGAACCCGTTTTAGATGCTCTGCATCTCTTAATTGGCTCCGATTGTTTACAACACACTATGGAGATTTTGTATGCGAAATTCCAACTTTGAAAAAGAGCTCAAGAGAGCCATGCCACAGTCACTTCTCTTTGCGCCAATAGGTTTAGCAGTTGTGATCTTTGGCACCACACCCTGAAATGGGCAAGTGGTACAGGTTCATTATTGTTCCACTTATTTGCTTTTCTGAGTTGTATGGTGTTGCCACCTTCCCTGTGGGTAATCTGCTGACTGGTATGCACGGCGCACCTGGATATGGTTTGTAGTAACAGATACAAGTGGAACGAGCCCAACACCCTGCAGAACAAGCTCTTCCTCCTCAGTCCTTGCAGCTCACATCTTAGGGCTGCATGCAAAGCTGTGCTTTTAGAGGGGGTACTTGTTAATGCTTCCTGGAGGCCCATATAGCGGAGTGCTGTGTCTGTATGGAGACAGGAGGAGTGGGGCCGAAAAAGGGTTCATCGCGGAGGAGGATGCCAGGCCAATAGTTGGGCATGTGACGGGAGGGCGGCGGGCATGCAGGCAGTTTGAGAGAGGGAGCCTGTGAACAGGCAGCTGCCTCCAAACAAACAAGCTGCACCAACTGTTGTGATGGGGATGGAAACATCCCACTAAGTAATTTAGGCGAGTGGAGCATGAGGAGTAACCCTGTCATGCATGACCAAAATGGTATGGGCCATGACGTGTATGGGAAAGAGAATAAAAGACCTGGACCTCGTGATTATAAAACGAAAGTACAGTGTTGGCTCAATTATTTATGCATGCACTATATCCACGGACAACGTTTTCTACATCATATTCTCCCTGCACACTTGGGGGCCTGGTTTGGCCAGGAGTTGCTTCAGTACTAGCCCTTAGGCCTTTTGTGGTGGAGGCCCCCCCATCTGCACAGGCAGCATGGTGGAAAGACTAGGTGAAGAGACTGAAAAACTATTTTGCAGCAGTGGCCTTAGAAAATGAAACACGTCGCCCAATGCTCTTACATTTAGGGGGTGCCCCCATTCATAAGCTGGGGAAGTCTGGGGTGCAGCCTGGCCCACTGTTTACATACGCTACCCAGGAACAAGCCCTCACCATGCATTTTGAGCCACTTGTGAATCCTGACTATGAGCGGATCCTCCTAAGCCAGCTTTCTTTGGATACTGTTTTTTTTAAATGGGTCATTCCTGATCCTGCAAAAATTCTGTACAATCAGCCCCGGTGTCAACCAGTGTTACTGGCATCCGCAACTTTTGAGGATGGTCACGTACTGTGGCCGATTTATTAAAAACTTGACCACTCATAGCCCCACTTCGGGATCTGACCAAAGCAAATGCAGTTTGGAGATGGGGGCCCGCCCTAGAGGAAGCTTTTCAAGCAACAAAGCAAACTTTTTCAGTATAAACCACGTCCGCTTATTTTGACCCTCGCCGTGAATTGGAGTGCTTTGTGGACACCAGTCCTACCGGCCTGGGGGCAGTGCTCTCTCAAAAACAGGATGATGGCAAATGGGCTCCGGTGGCATATACTAGTCACGCTCAGATACTGAGCAGTGATATTCTCATATCGAGAAAGGCTATCGCAGCCCATTGGGGGTGTTGCCATTTTTCCCTTTATCTTTATGGCCAACGCTTCACAGTTTGCACGGACCACAAACCTTTGATACCTTTGTTCACAGGGTCCTAGTCAACACCACCTTCTAGGATCGAGAAATGGATCCTTCAGTAACAAGAATACAGTTTCACAGTTGTGTACCGTCCAGGGTCTCAAAATCTAGTTGATTACCTCTCCAGGCATGCAAGACCCACCACGGTTGGTGAAGAATCAGACGCCGAAGATGTGGAGGACATTATAGATGCTATCCGATCGGATGACTGTCTTCAATTAGCAATATCAGCGGCGAAGTCTGAGAATTGGCACACCCTCACCCACAGTGCCTATCATCAGACTGATGATGCACGGTTGACACTGTCGTCTTTACATAATGTCTGGCATGTACTTGCTGCTTCTCCTGAAGGGTGCTTACTGAGAGGTCCTCACCTGGTAATTCCTGCTTCTTTGCAACAACATGTGGTTGATTTTGCTCACTCGACCCATCAAGGAGTATTAAAAACTAAATCCAGGCTCGGATGTTAGAGCCCTGGTATGGATGATCGGGTGGGACACATTGTGAGACAATGTTCAATGTGTCAAGCGGCTGGCCGGGCTGAGCCTCCTGCACCCATGGTTACTGAATCTATTCCACCTGTTCCGTGGTACAGAGCGAGTGCTGATTTTGGAAGCCTACTAGATGGCCAACATATGCTGGTGATAACAGACAATTTTTCAATGTACCCGGAAGTTGGGATTCTGAAATCCATGACTGCTGGCCAGACCATACCTCAGCTAGAGTGTGATAGCAACTCATGGTTTCCTGAATGAACTGAGGACCGACCCAGGACCGACAACGGTCCTCCATTTTCGAGTCAAGAGTTTGCGGAATACCTCGCCTCACGAGGCCTTCACCATTGGAAGACTGGAGGTATTTTATGGTTCATGCATGCCTGAGAGACATTTTGTTGTTAACACTAACACAATCTTTAGGCTTCTCTTGTGCACAACTATACTATGACTCCCACTTTTTAAAATGCCCTTATGTGCTGCTTTGTGATTTTACTGGAGTGCAATAATCAACAAACCTTGACTCCTTTAACAGAGACGTATTTTAACAGTTACAAAGGAATAGTCTTTTAAGCAGTCTGCAAGACTTCAGCAGACTTGCAGGACATGTAGAGAATGTTACCCAACTGGCTTGCATGATTATTGAATACAATGTTATACGTTATAGGAATTAACATTCATCAAGGGGTTTAAGATTAACATTAATGACTGAGACTCATAATTTTTTTATTTTTACTCCTCCATACTTTCCCTGAGATATTCCGACACAGTATCCATATAATTCGTTGAAATGCTTTCAGTGAATTACTCTGGCATGTCTGACTAGCAATAAAGATTACACCATGACATGTTGACTACGACTGTGCTGGTGTGGACCACCAGATCCTTTTAAATAAGTGACCTTCCAGGGATTAATAATAAAAATATATATGTTTTTTCAAATACCAATTGAATTTCCAATCAATATTATTCTTTCTGTAAACTTATGATATCCCTACGCAGAGGGCAGGATCTAAGAAGATCCCTACCCTTTCAGCCCAGTTTTAAGAAATTTGCTATATTTGTCCCCCAAAATAAGGGTTTCTTCTCAACATGTAGGCTTGATGTCCTTAAACAATGCACCGAAAACCCTGAGCGAATTACTGGTATGTGGCTGTTTATTGTAAGTGTAATACCAGTTGCTCAATTCTCATTTTTGGGCCTCCCACATATTTTAAGGAACAATGCGTCATTCGTTTTATAATCCTATAACAAAGGATAGTGCCTCTTGCAATACAAAGTAAAATATTTATAAAATATTGCAGATGATGACAATGCAAGCTAAGTACCTCCAGGCTGGGATGAACCACCCCATCTTGACCAGTCAATCCAAAATTTACTTTTGTACCAATGCTATCACGAAGCTTCTTGGCCGCCATTCCTAATACAACTCCAATATTGCCTTTCTTCATTTCTCTGCGGGATTACAAAGGTATCACACATTAATAACAAAGAAGGCACCATTCTATGGAGATACACATAGTATTTAAAGTGTGCTTTCAATTATTACTATTTCTTACGCATATACACGGTAGTTTGGATGCCATAAATATATGACTATCAATAATAAACAGGCAACTATGCTGCCGCAAAAAGGATGGCAGCACTCATCAATCCTTACTAATCAATAGAATGTGTCCTGAAAAGTCTAGCTTAAAGTTAGAAAGCAAAACGCACTGTGCAAAGGCCTGGAAGAAATTTTGGCTTTTCCTAAGCACCTACATCCTAGAGAGTCTGAGTTTAATGCTTGTTCAACAAACAGACAGAAAGCTTTGTTTTGAAGGCTTTTTGTAGCCATGATTTTGGACAAAAGCATACAGCAATGACTTTAGGTGTCTTTGAACAACAGAGGTAACATACAAAGCCCTGCAGCACTCCAAATATTGGCGGTCGAAGAAGAAACACATACAACACAGTGTCAACACATAAGAAATATGCCTGGATGTTCCAGCCATCTCTTAAGGTGCAGGGCCTTTTGACACAGGCCTAAGAAAAGCATGAAAAGGGAAACAAGGAGGAAAAGAAACACTGAAAAACAGTGGCAAAGGGTAAAGCTGGGAGGAGAAAGTACCTACCAGGGTGAGGTAAAGAGGCAGGGAGTGTCTAGTAGTGAATTAAAGATTCATGAGGTGGAATCAAGACTATGCAGTACTGATATGCGGATCCAAATGTCCGATAGAGCCAGCTGTCACCTTCTGAACAAAACTTTGGGCCTCAACACTACTTTTACAATTTAGACGCTGCAAACAGGTGATGGCAGGCAGGCTTACCTTCAAAGAAGTTTATGATGACACATTAGAGAGAGATGGAGAGGAACCAAATACCAAGTTTGCCTTACCCATTAGGTGCCATAACAACTGCCTAAATTGGAGCATTTTATCCTTTGCATCTCGGAGGAGGAAAATGGCAGAAACGCTTTCAAAATTAAGACAAAGTCCTAACTTATCAGGTGTCCGCTACATCCTATGAATGCTTGGTAAAAACCAATGGGGCAGGCTTTCAGCGGATCCTTGTTTATTGTAAAGAGTGTTCACAAGTATTTTCAAAAGGAGAATGTGAAAATAAGAATGAGGTCCAGTGCAGTAGCTCTAAAAGACCCAGAGAGCGAGACAGCTCATTTTGAGAGAGGCAGTATCTCTTGTCCTTTGCATACTAATTAAGATCCATCAATGGAGTGAGCCCTATGATTTGTTGCTCTTTCTTGTCTCTATTATTGTTCTCCTTTCTCGTTCCTAAATAGATTATTGTTGCACTTCGCCACACTGAAAAATTAATGTGCGAGTCTCTTATTCTCTACGACTTACAAGGCACATATTTCCCCTTCCCTTGCACAACTTCACTGGCTTACTGTTCATTCCAAAAAAAAAATAGTTTTCTTTTTCTAGTGTTTAACTGTATTCATTCTTTGGTACTATCCCATTTATGTCATTCGGTTCCTCTGTATACCTTTTCTTAATCCTTATGTTCTGCTTTGTTATTTCTTTTCACTGTCAAAAGGCTAACTTGTGCTGCATCCTGCTTTTATTCTTTCAACCTGATTGCGCCTGACTGCAGAACTAATTTGTTTGCAATGTGTTTGGCATTATTTACTCATGTATGGGATTGTCACTTTCCTGTTTTAGTTTATATTTTCTTGGTTTTCTGAACATTTTGTTTCTGCTATATTCAGCACTTTGGATACCTGTGCTTTACTAAATAAATGTCTTCCATGATGTATATGTCCTCTATCTTTTACTCTTATAATGGAATAGTTTGTACACCCCTTGGATAAGTATATGCACTTTTTTGCAGCTGGTCAACAAATTGCTGGCTACATGGATTTAAATGAGTATCCTGGGAAAACTTTGGAGAAAATTACAAAAATCCATAATATCGTTCAGAATTAAAGAAGGAATAGAGCAAATTTCTAATCACTGACATATGGGAATCATCCACTTTTTTTTTTTTACATTTCCATCTCCTAGTTTAAGAGAATTCCAAGAGTGTCCAAACTGCGGTGTTCCTTTGGGTAGGCAGAGGGAAGAGTCAACTTCGTTTTCACATTTGAAGGGGTTTTGAAAGGACTCGCCTATATCACCTACTGAGTTTCTACTACAGGAAGTCATTCTTGTAGTAAAGATGTATACCCCGTGAGGATGTGGCAGCAAGTAGAGTGCTTCAACACACTGCTGTACTCTGTAATGGCAAAGTTCTCCTGGCATGAAAGCTGCTCACCTCGGGTGTTGGGTCAGACTTTATTTATTCTCTCGAGATTAGGGTGCATTTCATTACCAAAACGTGTGTCTCCATCGAGTAACATGTCAAATATTTTTGCATGGGGTATACTTTGAGCTTAAGTCAATGGACTTTTAGCTATGATGAATGCTAAGAGATAGTTAAGCAGCCATTTTGATAAAAAGAAGGTCTGTTATTTCATTTGAAGAACTGGTTTGACTTGAAAGTGTCCTCACTAATGAGTTCCTTAAGTATATAAATATTTAATTATGACATTAACTCCAGAAAAACACAATAACTTCAAGCATCTATAAAAAACGATTATTATTCTTTGGAAAAAATGCATAGAGAGAAAACAGCTTTTGAGGTGACAAATGAAATCTTCCAATATGCTTGCCTTGTTTGCTTAATTTGGGGGATGTTGATGGATGACCGCTCCACCCCCCAACACTTTCTTCACCTCTTAATACTTTTTATCCAGGTTTTAACCTACAGACAAGTCTTCAGTGTCCCAGTGTTTTGGTGTGTGCCCAGTGAAAGCCACCTTAGTCAGCTGTAGATTAGTAGAAGGCCCATTAGCTCCACTGCCTGAACTACACTTACCACTACTTTTCTGTACTAACATTTTTTCTTTTAAAAGAATATCGCCATCACTGATGCAGAGATTTAGTGACTTCTGACAACAAAGATTGTGGGCACGGCAGGCTGGGGGCTATTGTGGACACGGCAGGCTGGGGGCTGTCGAGGGCTCGTGGAGAAGAACTGTAAATTTACCTGACCACCATGCTCACAATATCTTTGAAAGACTAGCACGCACTCCAGTATGGCGATGCAGAACTCTAACGAACCTGCCAGAGGGCAGCCAGAGCTTAGACCGGTAGCCCATGGGCTCCACGATGTGGGAGACACATCCCCGGAAGGGCTTCAACGGTCACATACTTCAGCAGAAGGAGAGCGAGGGTGATGCTTCCCCACTCCTGCATGCAGCTCCTCAACCCTAGTGAGCCTCACGGAGGGTCCAGGAGATGCCCCTTTCTAGGATCCAGGAGCATATATTATACAACGGCCGATAAGACAAATGCTATCACTGTGACACACCGCCAGAGAGAAGAGAATGATGCCATTACCTCATAAATCCATCAATAACTCACCTAAACATGGGGACACAACACTTGCGTCTGCAATATTCCTGAAGAGAAGCCCGTGGCCCACAACAGGGTGGCTGAGGGGGGCTCTAACACACCCACCAGAAGACCACCAATGCAGGACTGGTAGGTTGCATGCTCCTGGAGTGGGAGTTACATCCCGGAGGTCTGCAACAGCCAAATACATCCAAAAAGTGAGCGAAAGGACACAGCTCCCCACTCCGCCTACTGCATTTGACCTCCAGCGGGTCTTGGAGGAAGGGCAAAGGTCCCACTAGTGGCCTCTCTTTATGCACAGTGACCATGTGGATGGCAACAGCTGATATTATTATGTTTACAAAGGTAAACATCATAATTGTGACATAGCATCAGGTAAATTCAAGGGCTGCCCCAACTTCATAAAAAGCCATCAATGGTTCACCTATACATGGGGCCACAACACTTATGCGAATAAAAGTGCAATAATAAGAATGGGATGAGGACTCCTTAGTTTGACTGTTGACACTTGTGGTGTGTATCACTTAATTTGATGGAGCCTTAAACTATGGGAGGAGGACAGAAAAGAACTCCTGGAAATGAAAACTACAATTCCTGAATTCTCCCTATGAAACTACTAAGGAGCACAAATATGTTTTCTTTTTTGAGTAAGGGTGACCTGATGAGCGAATAACACTGAAGCATACTGTCCAGAAAAGCCCGCTGAGCTTATTGCTGCCTCACCTACCCGCTTTTCATTGGTGACCCAAGCCTATCCGGAGGAAACCTTGCATAACAAGGTGCTCACAAAGGTGGATCTTCTCGATAAACGGGCCACCCGAGGCAAAAACTCAAGGAAGACATGAAAAGCAAACTGGTTTGGGATGGCTTTTTAGATAGATTCCTCTAACAACGTGGGACTTTAAGGGCCTTTTCCCAAAAGTTTAAAACGAATCTGAAGACCTTTGCTCTATAGCGTGAAGAATAAGGAAGATCAAGTGTACACCTACTTCTCATAAGTCCACAGAATCCACTCACGAATAGACTATTTCCTGGTCAATAATACATTTGCAGAGGAGGAGCCTAGCGCGCATCCAAGATGGTCGCGTGAGCACAGGGCTCCCCGGACCCTTTCTGCTCCTCGGAATTTATCCTGAGAATATCCTGATGTGGTTTATGGAATCTGGGAGATGAAGACCAGCTGAGCACATATCTCTTTTCAAAAATCAACTCGGACCTGGGAATCCTGAGTTGTCGTCGTCGGAACTTTTGGGACCCACCCGACGGAGGTGACCGGGGTGAAGGTGACCCGTGGGGCCGGGCTGCAATTGAACAACAGCGGCTTCAGCGCGGTACCAGTTGCCGATCCACCACTTTCGGTTTCGGTTTTGGACTTCAGGAGACCAGCTGGCGGGTGCGCTCGGGGTGGAGAGGTGCTTCCTGGGCCTCTGCACGAGGTTTTCCTCCACCTGCCACTAGAGTGCCTATAGCCTCGGACCCCCTATTCCGACATTTTGAGGTCTTCTTGCTGGTGCCCTTGCACCTCTTGGTCGGAGGTCCCCTTGAGTGACCGTGTTCACATGGGGGGCAAAGGGGGTCCCGAGGGGCGCAAGACCAAGGCCTCCCTCCGCGGGGGAGCGGTCCAGAGCAACAACATGGACCGCTACACCCAGGGCAGAGGGTCCCCTGGCGCTGCTGGCCTCCCCCCGGACGCTGCAGGGGGAGGCACGAACGTCTCTACGGAACTTTCCCTGCAGGACATTATGGGCGCCATTGCTGGCATCAGGGAAACCATCGCCACGCAATACGAGGCCCTGGCCCGTAAGATCGACACCGTCGCGATTGATGTCACCCTGATCCGGGCCGACCTCTCCAAAACAAACGAGAGGGTCCAGGCCCTCGATACACGGACCTCCACCCTCGGTGCGGAGGTGTCGGATCTGCGGGCCGCGCTTGGAGACATCAGGGTGGTCAACGATCATATGGCCCGGCGGCTTGAGGACTTCGAGGGACGGGCCCGACGCAACAACATCCGCGTCATAGGTGTACCGGAGTCCTCCGACGGCCGCCCGGTTGACCTCGTGGTCGAGGAACTTATCCTGCAACAGTTGTCCCCGGCTGGCCTAAGTAAGTTCTTTGCCGTGGAGCGGGCCCATCGAGTTCCGGGCGGTCGGCCACGGCCGGGGGCCCCCCCGAGGCCTATCGTGGCCAAACTATTCCACTACAGGGACCGCGACGCTATTCTGCAGGCCTCACGGACCCACGGCCCGGTTCGTCACGAGAACTCGACCATCAATTTTTACCCGGACTTCACGCAACTGGTCCAGAAACAGCGGATGGGATTCCAAGGGGTGAAGCGTCGTCTCCGCGAGCTGGGCCTAAAGTATTCGATGCTCTACCCTGCAAAACTCCGAGTGGAACATGGGGATCGGACAGCCTTTTTTGACTCTCCTGTGGCCGCAAGTGACTGGCTGGACTCGCTGCCGGACGGAGGTGGCCGTCCCGGACCCTCTGCGGGCACCGCAGGTGACGGGTCCCCTTTAGAATGACTTTTGGTCCTTGATTTTGCCGTTTTGCACTGTTCAGTTGGGTCTTACTTCTTTTGTATATTGTGTTTCACCAGGACCTGTGAGGGGGGTGGGCGGGGACGGGTCCCTTTCCTCCTCCGGGGTCTTTTCGTAGAATGGGGTTAGTGGGGCGACAGGCACACTGCAAGTTGGGGGGGTTTTTTGGCCCGCAGGGGTGCAGGGTGGGGGGAGTTGGACTTGGGGTGGGGTTGGGGGGGAGGAGGGGTTGTTTTGTTGTGTGTTTTTTGTTTACAGGGCGAGGTATTGATTTTTGTCCACATCTGGGAACTGTGCTGCAGGCTGGGGGACCCTTGATCTATTGGAGGGGATGGGGGGGGACGGGTTGAGGCTTATGTCATGGAACGTCAATGGGTTGGGGGACCGTATCAAGCGGGGTGTAGTGCTGCAATATTTGCGTCGTTTGACTCCTGATGTGGTGTTTCTCCAGGAGACGCATCTGGTTGGTAATGTTTGTCATGCAATGAACAGGGGGGGATATCGCCTCGTAGCCCATTCTGGCTTCACAACTGGTTCCAGGGGGGTGGGCATTCTCCTGCGAACCTCCCTTCCGGTGGAGATCACTAAGATAGTCTCGGATGACAGAGGGCGCTATGTGTGTCTGATTGGGAGGTGGGAGGGGCAGCCCCTTACCCTGGTTTCAGTCTACGTCCCCCCGGGCCTCCAGAACTCCACCTTCACTGACTTGGGTCGAATGCTGCTTGACCTTCCGGACGGCCTCCTGCTCATGGGCGGGGACTTTAATTCTGTGGTTTCGGGTGAACTGGATCGTCACCCACCAAGGACCCTCCCCGCTGCCCAGGCATGGCTGGGTGGGATGTTGGAGACCTTCGGCCTGGTGGATAGCTGGAGATTAATGCATCCGACCAAATGTCAGTTCACCTTTCACTCGGGGGCGCATGGGAGTCTCTCTAGGTTAGACTACTTCCTTATGCCCGCGGCGCAGACTGGTCGGATTAGAGAGGTCAGGCACCTGGCGCGGGGTATCTCCGACCATTCGCCGCTGTGGCTTCTTTTTGACACTGGGTCGCGGTCTGCAGGGCGGATCGCTCCCATTAACCCATGGTACCTGCGAGACCCTACGACTCGCGACAGCCTGGTTAAGGCTATGGACCAATACTTCCTTGATAACGAGGGGTCGGTGTCGTCTGCAATGTCCCTGTGGGAAGCCTTTAAAACCGTGATCCGCGGACACGCCCTCTCCCAGATAGTGGTGGCTAAGAAGGTCAAGAGTGAGGCAGTGGTGAGGCTGGAGACTGACATCTCGGGGCTGGAGTCGGCCTTGGAGGCGAATGTCACTCCGGACGGGCTCCATGCCCTTAGCCTGAAACAGTTTGAATATAGGTCCCTGGTCACTGACGCGGCCAAAACTATGTATAGGGAGCAGCAGGGTCGACTGTACGACGCCGGGGACAAGGCGGGAAAGTTGATTGCGTGGCTGGACAAAAAGGAGAGAGTGAATCGTGTGGTCCCAGAGTTGCGTGCTGCGGATGGTGTGTGTGTGACTGAGCCGGATGAGATTGTGGAATGTTTCGCCGACCACCTCCGGGCTGTGTACTCCCCAGTGACTGACAGAGATGAGGACGACTCTCGCCTTCTACTGAGGGATATTGCCTTGCCCGGCCTGTCCGTTGAGGACCGTGAGCGGCTGGACGCCCCCTTGTCGGCGGATGAAATAGCGACCGCGATCCGCTCCCTTCGCTCGGGCAAGGCTATGGGTCCCAACGGTCTGCCCATTGAGCTATATAAATTGCGCCCTGATAAGCTTGCGCCCTTCCTCAGTCGCATGTTCCGTGAGTCTCTTGCGGCGGGTTCCCTTCCGGCTGACCAGCGTTTGGCCACGATAGTCGTGATCCCCAAGGAGGGCAAGCCGCGAGACCGCTGTACTTCTTACCGGCCTATTTCACTGCTAAATGCAGAGCCTAAAATCCTGGCGAAAGTCCTTGCCAATCGTTTGTTGAGCGTCGTGTGCGATCTTATTCATCCGGACCAATGCGGCTTCATCCCGCATCGCAACACCGCTCTTAACTTGCGGCGTCTTCACGGCGCCCTGGCCAGGGCGGAGCTCCTCTCCGAACCGGCCGTGCTGGTTTCTTTGGATGCCACGATGGCTTTTGACACCATCGAGTGGCCATTCCTCTGGGCTGTCTTGGCTAAATTTGGCTTTGGGGAAGGATTTATTGGCTGGGTGAAGCTTCTTTACACGGGACCCATGGCTCAGGTGGTGGTGAATGGGCGGGTCTCTCGGCCCTTTGCCCTCGGCAGGGGCACGAGGCAGGGGTGCCCGTTGTCCCCTTTGCTCTTTGCTCTCGCCCTGGAGCCACTCGCTGCTTGGCTCCGCTGGGAGCCCTCGCTTAGAGGGATCCGGTGGGCCCCGGGCTTCGAAGATCGGGTCTCGCTGTATGCGGACGATATTCTCCTGTATCTCACCTCACCGCGGCAGTCGCTCAACGTCCTCTTTGACGTCCTGACTTCCTTTGGGAACAATTCGGGTCTCACGATCAATTGGTCTAAATCCTGCGTCTATCCTATCTCTGGTGGTCCTCCTCTCCTGCCGCCTCGGCTTCCGATCCAAATATCTCTGAGCGGCTTTAAGTACCTGGGGATATACGTTTCGCTGGACCCGGTGGCTCGCTATGAGCAGAATCTCCTACGTCCACTCCGGCGATTGCGAGAGGACACGGCCCGGTGGTGCAGGCTGCCCCTGTCCCCGCTGGGTCGGGCCGCGCTGTTCAAAATGATGTCCCTTCCCAGGTTCCTCTATGCACTCCAGAACTCCTTCGACGTTATCCCAGTGGCCTACTTTCGTGAGGTGGAGAGCCTGCAGAGGAGACTGGTGTGGGACGGGCGGGCGCGTATTGCTCTTGCTAAGCTTACTCTCCCCTGGTACGACGGGGGCATCGCGCTTCCTGATATTCGCAGGTACTATTGGGCCTCGCAGCTAGCGGCCATTAACCATGCCACGTATGCGCCTGGCTTGAATCCGGCGTATGAGATGGACAAGTTCCTGCTTCCCGGCGGGAACTATAACAGGGCACTTTACTCCCGCTCGGCTGGCCGGACCCTTACGGGTCCTACTAAGATTGCGGTGCGGACCTGGAGGGCTGCCACTGCGGCCACGGGCTGGAGTGAGCGACTAACATGTGCTACTCCTTTGTTTGCCTCCGACCGCCTGGGCAGCCTCTGGACTACGAAGGGGTTTGACCAGTGGGATACGATTGGTATCAGCAAAGTGGGAGACCTGTGGCATAAGGGCACGGTTAAGACTTTCGCGGTGCTCCAGGCCGAATACGAGCTTACGGACAGGGAGTTCTTCCGCTATGCCCAGGTTCGACACGCCCTGCTCTCGGTCTTTGGGGAGGGGACCAAGATCCCGGTTTCCTCGCCCCTCGAGGACCGCATACTTGACGGACATGTCCCTGACAGTACTATTTCTTTAACTTATAAAAAACTGATTAATCATCGGACTGACCTCTTTGTGCGCCTCCGGGAGGCTTGGACGGGGGACGGGGTGGAATTGGACGACGAGGACTGGCAGTCTGCACTGTCGTCCCCCAAGGAGGTCGCCATTCCAGCCCGTCTCCGGTTGGTACAGCTCAAGATTCTTCACCGGGTGTATGTGACGGGTCCTCGCTTGGTCTCGATGGGATTTTCCGACGACGGGCTCTGTAAGCGGGGTTGTGGGCTCAGCGCCACCTTTCTCCATATCCTGTGGGAGTGCCGCGAGGTGGCGGACTACTGGCGCCGGGTCCATATGGTTATGGGACAGGTCACTGGGGTTGTGCTGCTGCCGGAGGTGCGTCGCTGTGTCCTGAATGTGTGGGAGCCCAATGATTACAGCGCGGCTCAGACTCGGTGGGCGGCCCTGGGGAACATGATTGCCAAGAGAGATATAGCGCAGCTTTGGGGCGCCCAACGGCCGCCCACCGTGTCAGTATGGAAGGAGAATATGGACTGGTGTATGTTCAGGGAGAAGACTGTGTATGTGGCCCGTGGTAAGCCGGGGGCATGGGGTAGAATCTGGGGGCAATGGAATGCGTATCGCGGGGGTATCTGTACGCCCCCCCTGGTGGACACCGATATCGCCATGTCCCCCTGACCCTTGATGGTTCCTGGCACCTTTTGGAATAACTACATATGGACGTTCATCTCCCTTGACCCCCCCCCCCCGTCCCCAGCCTCCCGGTACTCCTTCCTTTTGCCGGCTGCTTAATGGTCTGCACTGGAGTTCCCCGGAGGAAGCCTGACCCGCACTGTTTGCCCTTATGCCTCGCCTTTTGTTTTTCTTTTAGTTTTTGTGTCTGTTGGACTTAAGTCTCCTGTTCCTTTAGAACTATCCGGAGCCACTACGGGGCTGCGCCCCGGGACTTGACTGCAGCCATGATAAATGTATATTTCATTCTGTACCTAGCGGCCGGCCCTGGTGGTTGTAGGCCCGTGCTTGTAACCGAATTATTGTTCAATAAAAATTTAAAAAAAAAAAAAAAAAAAAAAAAAAATAATACATTTGCACCTTTGGTATTCAAGTCAGACATTGATGCCTGATGTGCAATGGAGATAAGACCGGTCTTATCACCATTGCACATCAGGCTCAATGTTCATCACCTTAGATATAGGTCCTAGAAAGAGGCCCTAAGGGGATGGAGGCTTCAACCGTCTCTTATCAGACTGCATATTCAGACAAGAAATTATCACTACTGTAGAAGAATATTTTACCTCTAATGAGAATCAGGCGATCTTGGAGGATACCATATGGGAGCCCTTCAAAACAGTACTAGGGGGTAAAGGTAATCTCTATTCTGGTAAATGAAATGGTTACTTACCAGTAGGAGCAGTTTTGCAGCCTGAAGAGTTTTCTGGATTCACATGCTGCGCATCTATTCCGCAATCTGGTGGTTGGGTCCGGAAACGCGTTTGTCTTTCTTTTCTGTCTCTTTTTGTTTGTGGGAGTTTGACCACCATTTGGTGTTAAGTCCATCCCCTGTGTGACATCAGATGGCACCCTAGAAGTTCCTGTGCGTGGTCACCATCTTCAGATTTTTTTTCTTCTTTCTTTTTTCTCCTTTTTTAATTATTTTTTCTTCTCTTTTTTTTCCCGGTAATTTCGCCTTCCATGAAGTTCTCTCCTCACCTGTTTGCTTTTTCCCCCACTTCCAGGGATGCGGGTGGGGAGCATGTGAATCCAGAAAATTCTTCAGGCTGCAAAAGTACTTATACTGGTAAGCAATCATTTCGTTTTGCAGCATGAATCCCTTCTTGGATTCACATGCTACGCATATGATTATGTAGCGGTATATCATTCCTTGGGTAGGCTGGGCTGAATTGTGGGTGTGTTGGAAAGCAGGTAATGTAGTACTCTCTGTCCAACCTGTGCTTCCTTGTTCATCATCTGGATGTCCACACAGTAGTATTTCGTGTAGGTGTGTGGGGATGACCAAGTTGCAGCCATGCAGATGTCATCAATGGGTACATTTGCTAGGAATGCTAGGGTTGCGCCCTTCTTTCAAGTTGAGTGCATCATGGGTCATACGGGTATGGTCTTTCTATCCCTAGTGTAACAGGTTTGTATCGTCTCCACTATCCAATTGTGCAATCATTCCCTTGGTCACCGATTGCCCTGGGGGAGGAGATGAAGAGTTGGTTTCCTTTCTGAAAATTCTTTCTCCTGTAGGTAGTACATTAGTGTTCTTCGCACATCCAATGTGAAACGCCTTCCTGGCCTGCAACTTTGGTTCCTGAAAAAAGGCCGATCGTGGTTTGCTGTGATTGGTGTAGAATTGACATAACACCTTTTGTAGTTACTATGGATTCGTGCACAGGACAACTATTGCCTTGTGAATCTACAGGTATGGCTCTTGTATTGTCAATGCTTGTAGCTCTCTGACTCTGCATAGGGACGTAATCGCTATTAGGAAAGATGTCTTTAGGGTCAAAAACCGACTTGTACATTGGTTCAAAATACTCGGTCATCAATTGTGTGAGCACCATGTTCAAGTTACACCTTGGCGTTTGTGCCGCCCTCAGTGGTGCTACTCTTTGATCCTTCCAGGAATCTTTTCACCACAGGAGTTTTAAAATACTGTTCCCTGTTGTACTCTGGTGTAGGCTACTATTGCGAGCAGGTGAATCTTTAGTGATGAGTAGGTCAGGCTACTGTCCACTAGGTGGGTAAGGTATGTTAATACGGTCTCGTGCTCTATTCTTGCTTCCATTTTCTTGTCACTGCACCAGTCAATGTAGCTGCTCCACTTTTCCGTGTAGCACTTCCTCGTGCTTGGTTTTCTAGCCTCCTTCAGGATTTCCATTACCCTGGGAGGCAGCGGTAGGTGCTGAAATTCTAGGTATTTACGAGCCACGCAGCTAGGCTGATTCCGGATGGTACACACTACCGTTTTGCATGGTTAGCAGATCCTGTGTTCCCTTGATTGGAATCATCTGCCCTCTAGACACCTCCAGCAATTCTGAATACCATGTCTGTCGGGCCCACTACGGGGCTATGAGAATGAGTGATATCCCTGGTGAATGGCTTTGACCAGCACCCTTGGGATCACAGGAAAGCGGTGAAGAGGCATATGCAAATCTCCCTGACCAGTCAGTCTATTGACAGAGCATGTCCCTTGCATTGGTGGTGTGGAAGCCTGAACTTGAAGTCTTGGCATTTTCTGGACTTGCGAATAGGTCTATACATGGTATGCCCCAATGTCTGAATACATTGTCAAGTATTTCCTGTTTTATTTGAAGGAGGTGCTGTCTTGCCATATTAATCTGTCTGCCTCTGTGTTCTGCTTCCCTGGTAAGTGGATTGCTATTAGTGTAGGGTTCCTTTGGATCGTCCATCTTCATATCTCCTGTGCTAGTCTCGACAGAGGGAAGGACTTCTTTCCCCCCCCGTTTGTTGAGATAGAACATAGTTGTTGTGTTGTCTTGATTAGTACGGTCTCCCTTAATGCGCCTGGAAGGCTTTCAAGGCTAGGAAAATTGTCTTTAGTTCCAGGTAGTTATACGTTTCACGGCGTCCATGGAGCTCCAAACACCCCCAGTCTTCAGGTTGTACATGTGCACTCAATAACCCTTGTGGGGTGCATCTGTACATATGGTCACCGTGGGGGCTGAAGATTTGAAAGTTCTCCTTATCCCCACATATGTCAGGTTCCACCATTCTATCTCCATTGGCACCCTAGCTCTGAAAACCACTTGATCCTCCCAGCTTCCTGTGGTTTGTGACCATCCGTTGCAGATCTATTATTGTAAGGGGAGAGTTAGACCTGGCATTTTGGCGTGGTTTCCCCGTTCTTTTTGCCTCTACCCCCTGTATTTTTATGGTACTCTGGGCACTTTACCAGTGCTGATCAGTGGTAAAGTGTAAGTACTCCCTGTGTAAATTGTGATTATGATTGGTTTTCCATGACTGGCATATTTGATTTACTAGTACGCCCCTAGTAAAGTGCACAGTTTGTGCCCAGGGCCTGTAAATTAGCCTGTAAATCAAATGCTACTAGTGGGCCTGCAGCACCGATTGTGCCACCCACATGAGTAGTCTTGATACCATGTCTCAGGCTTGTCACTGCAGTGCCTGCTAGTGCAGTTTTACACTGCTATGTCGACCTGGCAAAACCTTCCCTTTTATTGCATGTAAGGCACCCACCCCTAAGGTAGACCCCAGGTAGCCCCAGGGGCAGGGTGCAGTGTATGTGAAAGGTAGGACACGTAATGTTGTGTTTTACATGACCAGATAGTGAAATACAGCCAATTTAGTTATTAATTGTTGCAGGGCCTATCTTTCCCATAGGTTGTCATTGCCGCGGCCTTGTAACATCTTACAAGTGTAACTTTCAATTGGGAAGAGATAGAGATTTGGAGTTTAGGCTCCCTGGACTCCGAATTTAAAAATATATATTTTAGTGAAGTTGGTTTTTTAATTGTATGTTCGCAAATTACACTTTTAGAAAGTGGGCATGTTCTAGCTTTACCACTCTGTGTCTCTGCCTGCCTGCCTGTGGAATCAACGTCTGGTTAAGACTGACAGGCGCTGTTTGCGCATTTACTCTAGACAGTCACACAACAGGAGCTCAAGTGTGCCCTGCATAACCTGATGTCCCATCTCTTCCTGAGCTAGAGTGGTGGTCGAGTTGTCACCGACACTTGAATAGAGCTGTGCCTGTCCTCTCAGAATGCTGTCTCCACACCCCTAGAGTGTGTCTGGGGCCGAGGCTGGGCAAGGCAGGATGTTGTGGATAACAAACACTTTCCTTTGAAGTATGCCTACTTCAAAAGGCCAAACGAAGTATTGGACCTGTGACCCCACATTTTTTAGAACACTTCTGGACTATGGACTCTGCCAAGAAGAAGAGCTGCCAGGAGGAGTACTGCCCCTTTGCTTTGTGTTGCTTTGCTGGGTTGGCTTGCAGTTGCTGCCTCTGTCAGTGGGCAGTGAAAGAACTGGACTTTGCTTTTTGAATCCTGCTTTTCCAAGGTTCTCCAATACTTGCGTGTGCTTGCCTCCTGTTGGACGTCTCAGGGCCATCAAATACTTTATCTGCAGCCCCCTGAACTCCTCTGCTTGGAGTTCTGACCTGCCACGTGGTGCCAATTCCAATTCTGGGTCCTTGGAGGTGGTTTTGCTGCTTCAAAAAACAAAAATCTACACATCGCCCTTCCTGTGCCGTTTTTCCCACCGCAAACTTGCTGTGCGGTTGATAAACCAATGCATCGGTGCCGTGTGGCTGAAAAATCGCTGTGCCAGTTCGCGGCCAGAAGAACCGCTGCAGCCAGAGTCCAGAGAACAGTTTCTCTGACGTCAGAGACCCCTTCTCCAACTCCAACGCAGGCCGTGCTATGCATCTGAAGGAATTGACACATCACCGGCCGCGGCTGGAAAAATCGTCACAGCGCCTGTTTCTCCACCGCCATATTGTCTCTAGCGTGTCCAGCTTTCCGCGCATCACTCCTGTGCGCCAAGTTTCTAGCGCATCGGCCAGCAGAAAGGAAGCGTTTACGGATTTTGACGCACTGCTTTTACCCAAGAACTGCTGCCTCCATCCCCCTGGTATAAATGCAAATGGTCCCAGAACATACGTAAAATTGAAAAAAGGTAAACAAAATAACTGTTGCAACGAATAAGGCAGAACCAAAGTGTTATTTAATCACACTTGGAACAAGCACATAAATGCATTTGAAAAAATCACACTATTTATAAAGGTGCAGGGTGCCACGGGGAAGGGGAAGGAGTGACGAGTTAGCTAGGGTAGTAGGATAAGTGACATATAAGTGTTCATAACAATAATACAAATCAATTGCTGGGCACGTTGCTGTCGTGCCGATTAGTCAGGATTAGAGTCATTCATTGACAAAATTGAATGTTTAACCGAACAACCATATACAAGTGATAGTCCACAGTGCTCAACGCACTATTGAATGTATTGGCATGGTGAGATGTCGACGTTTCGACCCCTCTTCCAAGGTAGGTTGATTAAATCCTTACAGGTGGGGTCTTCCTCAGGACAAAGAGGATGGTTGAAAGGGGAAGGTGGGCACCTACAAAAAGATGGGTAGGAGTTAAAGAGTAGTAGAGCCAAGCGGGGATTTAAACTGCGAGGCTGGATATGGAAAACAAATGCCATAATTACCAGTTAAAGGAACGAACATCAAATCAGTGTCAGCTTAACAGCAGGGCAAAAAGGCTCCAAAGACGGGTGGGAGTGAAAAGCACCTAAAAAGAATTAAAGGTGACATTGGAGTCAAGAAAATTTATTAAATTTGAATAGGTGGACAAAGGGTATGACTCCGTGTAAAAATGGACTTACGTGTATTGCTTGAAACAAAGGGGAGGAATTGATTACTCCATCGAAGCACACCGTCGCGTAGATCGGTATGTTGAGTGAAAATGAATCACTGGAAAAACAGCCTCTACAAACCAAATGGAGAGAGTGCTCATTTTAAATGTGAAACCGGATAGGTGAGAAATACAATGCCAACAGGACCTGGCCGCCCAACCTATCATCCGTATACTACGATATACAAAGGAGGGGGCGAGAAAATCCACAGACTAGGAAATGGACATAGGAGAACAGAATGAGTCCAAGGAGCGAAATATCGCTTACACAATATGCATGAAAAAGGCACAATCGTAAGTTGAAATGTGGACGGACTCGTCGTGTGAACCATGAAAACCCATAAGGGGGACTGGCCAATAAATTAATAAAAACACAAAGAAAGAATTCAAAATGAGAAAAGATCGCTTAACGCAATATGTAAAGGACAGGCAAAATCGTCTGTATACACGGGGACGCACTATTTATGGGAAGCATGGAAAAACACGGGTATACTTATCGGTCGGTTATGCCAAATACAGCGGGATGCCATACAGGCAGTGACTATACTTTGAAGCTGCGTTCGAGACTCCAACTGCTCGGATATACCAGCTTACTGAGACCTCGGAGCGGCTCCCTGGTATGGAGAACGCTTATGACCGCGTGGGGGGGACTGGCCAATAAATTACATAAATAAAATAAAATAAACCACTTTGAAAGAATTCAGTACAAGAAAAGATCGCTTAACGCAATATGCAAAGGACGGGCAAATTCGTCTGCATACACGGGGACGCACTAATTGTGGGAAGTATAGAGGCCAAGGATATACTGATCGGTCGATTATGTCTAATAAAGCGGAATGCCATACAGACAGTGACTCTACCTTGAAAGCGGCGTTCGAGACTCCAACTGCTCGGATCTGGCTGCTTACTGAGACCTCGGAGCGGCTCCCTGATATGGAGAACGCTTACGGCCGCGTGACGTTGGACCGGGTGCAGCCGCTAAATGCTGCCAATACCGGGAGAATGGAAGAAAGACCATTCTAGTAGTTCCTAATTGGGCTTAGAAAAATCGTGAATTAAATAAAAAATAAATAATTAAATAATGTGGATAAGTGTCCCCTGGGACTCAAGAATCGACGTATCACTGTGTTTTCTGATGCTCCCCTCCTCCGCGGCGGTTTTTCATCTTGGACTTTGACGCATCAAAGGTACTTTGTGCTAAAATCACCGCATCCATAGAGTTCTATGAACAGAATTGCTTAAACCTTTAAAAACTGATATCTTTAGTTCTGTGTGTTGGATTTCTTTTGTCGTTTTGGTCTTGTTTGGTTTAGATAAAGATTGGTTACTTTTCTAAACTGGTGTGGTGTCCATGTGTAGTGTTTTCACTGTGTTAATGTGTGTTTTACGTACAAATGCTTTACACATGGCCTCTGCCTGACGTGCCAAGCTACCAAGGAGGTGAGCATGGGTTATCTTGTGGGTGTAACTCCCTTACCCTGACTAGAAGGAAGGGTCCCTATTTGGACAGTGTGTAAGCCACTGCCAAATAGAGACCCCACTTCTAACAGGGCGCATCGGCATTTTCATATTTGGTGTGAAGGGAATTCATGATGCCAACATGCCAATCAATTTTTATGACAGTCCTCACTGTAACCGACTGGCCCTTCTGGTAAAGACAAGTTTGCTCTGCAAGTGCTGCCATTCTGTTAAGGACTGGGTATGCCTGTACAGTTCTTGAATCTAGGGTCACTCCCAGGTATACTTTCACCTGTTCCATTTGCAGTAAAGATTTCTCGTGGTTTATGGTTAACCTGAGGCATTGTAGCGTTGCACATACTGTTTGTATGTCTTGGTGGCATTTCTGTTTCAACTTTGCTTTTACTAGCCAGTTGTCTAGGTATGGGTAAAAATGGATGACCTGTCACCTCAGGGGTGCTACCACTACCACTAGACATTCTGTAAACACTCTTTGTGTGGATTTTATGCCAAACTGTAGCACTCTGAACTGGCAGTGTGCCCTGCCAGGACAAATCTGAGATACTTCTTGTGTCTCTAGTTTATTGCTATGTGCGGATAGGCATCCTTTAGTTCCAAGGTGGCCATGTAATTTCTCTTCCTTAGGAGTGGTATTACCTCTTGTAGTATTGTCATTTTGAAGTGTTCAATCCAGAGGTTTTGTAAGGGAGGGGCTGTGTGGTGAATGAGATGAGTCATTTGTTTGTTGATTTTTTTCCCTTGGGGAGTTAGGCTCTTCCTCTTGGCAGTCCTCAAAAGGGCTGCCTTGCTTGGTGTTGCCACCAATGGTGTGTTGGATGTGGTGATGCCTGATGAGTGAGGCTTTGATGTTGTTGCTGGCATTGTTGGTCGGTTGCCAAGTCTGCTCTGCCTTTTCATCTTCTGGCAGTTGTCCCTCCTCTCCCAAAAAATCCTTTGAACTGTTGTGCACCCATGGCCTTTGCAGCGTCATTATCCTTTTTTATTTGTTGCAGTACCTTGTCTACTTCTTGTCCGAACAGGTCTTCACTCATGAAAGGCATATTGATGACTGAAAACTACACCTCCATTTGGAAGTCTGAGACTCTCAGCCAAGTGTGCCACTTCAGTGTGGTGTCGTGCACAACTGTCTGCTGGCTATGTCTGCTGCACCCAGGGCAGATTTGAGGCAGGAGTAGGCAATGTTTTTACCCTCCTGGATTACAGCCTTGGCTCTCTTGCAGAACTCCACTGGAAGGTGCTGTATCAGCCCTTCTATCTCGTTCCATTGCTGGTGCCCCTAGGAGTTAAGGAGAGCATTGGAGTTGGCTATCCTCTAGTGTGTGGACCCTCTCTCTCCATCCTTTTGCCCACCAGGTCCAGTCTTTTGCTCTCCTTCTCTGGTGGTGGCCCCTTTGATATGGTGAGGCATTGTTTCTCTTCCTTGTTGTCATCACAATGATGGAATCTGCAGGGACATTACCCTTACTTGTACTTGGGGGTCCCGTGGGGAATCCTTGTACTACTTCTCCACACAAGAGGTTATTATCCTTGCAGTGGCTGGTTCTCTGAGAGTCTCTTTACCCTGGCCAGGATGCTGGGTGCATGGGCATATAAGAGGTTTGCTTTCTGGAACGGCATCAGGGTTTCCAGTATGAAGCATACCTACTCCTTCTCTTACTCTAATAGTACCCCATACATGTCCGCTGCCTTTTAACAAGGCTGTTGTACAAGGACCAGCCATTCGGGGCGATGGCCCCGAGGTAGAGTTTTCCACACCTTCCTCAGGGGACTTGGAATTTAGGTCGTGCCATGTATCCTCATACTGGCAGAACGTTACTGCTTCATCCTCAAATTTGTAGAACTCCTCCTGTTCTTCCTCATGCGGCTCTGGGGTTACGGAGGCTCCCATGCCTGGAAGCTCGCACTCCACCTCTGCAAATCCCGATGGTCTTGTTTGGATGCAAAACTTTCTCATGATTCGTTGAACTCCTTCTTCCTCTGGAGAAGGGCCATCATTTCGGCTTTTAAGCCTTCTCTTTTTCTGCTGGACCTCAAGCAAACTTTAACGTTCAGTGTAGGTGGAGTCTTACTTTTCAGCATCAGCGGTTCCCCTGTCCCAGTGTCTGTGCTCTTCTCTTTCGTTCCTTCTTGAGCACTCATTTGCGTCAAGGGTTTTGTAGAAGGTTTGCCCCCATTTGGTGTTCTTTGTTCGGGACCCGAGCGGTTCCTTATGTTTGTGCTGTCTTTTAGTTGTCTGGTGTTTCATAGTAGAGGCTGCTTTTGAGGACTTTGAGCCGGAGGACAAAACATCCGAGCCTTTAAGCAGTTTGGTTTCCTTCTGCCGTCTTCTTTGGGCATCTTTCGCTGCCTTCCTCATTGCTTCCCTCCTTTCATTGTCTGCTGCGGCATTTTCAACATGCGACTCCACTCCTTGCGCAGTTTGCAGACCTCGTGTGGATCCCTCTGCGCAAACATGTAGTGACAGTTGGGCCAGAATTAAAAATGGGTATTTTCCATGATCCTCTGCTGCCTCTCTTCTCTTCATTCTCTGGCCACATCGGTTTCACCAGCGCGATCGAGAAGGTTCCCTTTGTCTGTTCGCACATTTTTCCCATGGCTTTCGCTGTTTTCGGTGCTTTTCTGTTTTTCCTCCTGTTATACTTTGGAATTCTTTGGAGCTCTTCAGTCGTGCTTCCAGACCAAACAGCGGAAAAAGAATCTTAATATGGCACCCATGCACAGGAACTTCCCGGTGCCATCTGATATCACACAGGGGATGAATTCACCACCAAATGCTGGTTAACAACCCCACAACAAAATATAAAATAAAATGAATAAAGAGGCTAGAAAGACAAACCAGTTTTCGGATCCAAACACTAGATGGCGGAATAGATGCACAGCATGCAAATCCAGAAAAAGATTCATGCTGCAAAACGGTAGATGACTCAGACACCTACAACCTCAACCCTTAAAAACAGAACTGCAAACCCTAACTCACCAGTATAACCACACGCCCTTGTTAATCCTCCTACCGAGAATTACAGCCTAAAGGGTTCACCTTTGGGCAATAATAACTTATTAAGATGAACTCACTCTGTTCCACCTTAAACGAGTCATAAAATAAATGAAAAAACAGGCTCCCGCCTTGCTCACCTGTTGACAGAGAAACTTTAATAATCATGACTTAAGGACTTTATGTCGGAAGATTACACACACTTCTACAGATAGAGTCGGATAAAGTAGAGGACTTTAGGGATTTTTACTATACCTTGTACAAAGCAGGAACATTTCTCTTCCCTTCTCAGAAAAGTTACATCAGAAAGACTATGTATGTAAAGACTATATAAAGAATGATCCCACCTAGCCAAATGTTTGCCTGACTATGTGCACCACCCAAACACACCTATACTGGATAGTGAGGCTAAGACCAATATAGCCCAAACTAAATTGGGAAAGGCCCTGAAACCGAAAGTCCTCACAGGTGCTTTTTGTAAAAAGTTTTGAAGTAAACTAGTAGCTAAACTAACATTCACTACATTTACCTGAACTGGATCGATTACATCCTCCATGAAAGAAGCAGTCATAACTGATCTTGAAGTCAAGCAAAGACCTACTGGATTGTGTCACACACAGTTCAATGGCTCTATTAAATCCTGATGCTTAATTATACTTGAAAATCCTGGCAAATAAGTTGGAAGATCTCCTTATTGGCATAATTCACCCAGATCAATTGGGTTTCGTAAAGAAAAGACAGACGCCTGATAACATTCAGAGGGTAGCTGACCCGGCTGAAAAGATGATGAAGAAAAATGTATAGTCCATATTAAAGTCTAGACACAAAAAGAAGCCTTCCACTGGGTAGATTGGCGATACGTGAAACTGGCCCTGGAGGTCAGTGGGGTCTAGATTCACTGCCATAATTATGACGTATTGTGCTAATACCAGTGTAACAGTCAATAGACAAAGGCCCAAACTATTTCACCTAGGGTAGGGCAGCCGACAGGGCGACAGATATGATCCGCCCCCCCCCCCCCCCCCAACCACCCCCATCTCCTCTTTTATTCTCTCTAAGAATTGAGCCGCTGGCCTTTCATATGAAGAGATCTGAAAATAGACAGGGAATTACATTTGGTGCAGAAACTCATAAATGTGCCCTCTTTGCTGATGAGATCATTCACACTCTTGGGAAACCTCCCCACTCCCTGTAAGGACTACTTGAAAAATGTACAGAACTCAAACCCCTGCCAGGATATAAAATAAATTCAACAACAATAGAAATCCTGAATTTAACTCTACGCCCAGACAAAATGACTACGCTGCATAATAATTTCGTCTTTAGATGGTTCCCAACGCAAATGAAATACCTGGGGGTCAATATTTCACCACATATATAAGATTTATATAGAGCAACCTATCACTCCCTTTCGGTTTAGAGACATACCTGAACAGGTGAGCTTCGTTGTTTTTATCCTGGATGAGACTTAATTTAATTAAAATTAATGTCCTTCCTAAAGTCCTCTGTCTCTTCCATGTACTGCCTATTCCGGTGAAGAAAGGAAGGACGCCTGACCTAGAACACCTATTAAGCTACTACATGTGAATAGACCACAGTGAGATTTAGCCAACGCAAACTTCAGATTACACAACATGGCGGAACAAATGAAAGTGATCACTGAATGGTCAAAAGAGGCCACAGACACTTGGACACATATGAAGACAGCAATTGTGACTAGGCCACTACGGGTCGTGGTTTGGCTGTGGAAAACACATAGACCCTGAAATGCATACTTGAGCACTCCCTTTAGAACAATACTAAACATCTGGGACACCCGGACTAAAGGGAGACATCTCATCTCCTTTCGGTCACCATATATCCAGATTCAATTGAACCCAGATTTCTCCCCAGCACTTCAAGAGGTCAATTTTATAAATGATAACAAAGGAGATGTACACTCATATCAAATATGTCCAATAACGAGATAATCAAATCATATTTGCAGTGCTATTAAGACTAGATGCTGGGGTTAAATGAGCGGCTGCAGTATGCCCAGTTGAGACACTGATTAATGCATGCAGAATCAGACATGTCACTATAAGAGAAAAACACGGTTTGAGAGACTCCTTGCCAGCTTCAGGTCCCAGAAGATTTACACATTACTAAAACACATTCTGCATGAAAACTAAAGAAATTCAATAGAAGTTGCTCAACGAGTGGCATTTTTACCCTGCTAAAGTACACAGAATATTCCCAACAGCTAGCCCCAAGTGTTGGCAACAATGCGGGCAAAGAGGTACTATGATACACATTTGGTTGAGTTGTCTGTGTATACAGTAATCTTGGAAAGAAACCGCTGCAGCGAATAAAGAGATCCTTAGGATTTCCTCTGGTCTATTCCTGTTGGCCTTACGACTTAAGTATACGACTAAGGCGGACAGCATTGCCAAAAAGAACTGTTTGGGAATAACTAACATGACTATAACTCTGTGGAGAGGGAGTTCTTGCTGAAGTTGTGGCTGTTATTTGGTTTTCTGATCTACTTTTTTATTTCTTTAATAGTCAGAAAATATTTACAATGGCACTCTGCAATGTAGAATTATGGGTTCATTCTGTCACATGTGAATTTGCTACACCAATGTGATCATTAATTAAATCTTTAAAAAAGAGAGAATTTATTTTCGTTCACTCATCCAAGACCACCGTAACTGAGACTTACTTTATTTTTCCTGTTAAAAGTTTGCCTGCATGCTGAATTCCAGTTAGCGCAATATACATTCGAAGAATTTCATTTGTTCCCTTAAAGAGAAAAAAAATGTAGTGACTTATCTTTAAACACTATCATAATTATATACTGAATGGAAGCTTATTACATTATCTTGAACTATGCTTCCCATTGGAGCACACTATTTTAAGAAGAATACTGATTAGGTACTCATCCTAGGATAAACACAACAACAATCGGTTATGTCCTTTTTTTTTCAAGAAAATTTTATTTAAGATATTAAACAGTAAACAGTGTGATTATCAATGTGAACTAAGACAGAAACTGAATATAGCAACAACAATCTTTATTATAAATGAAATTCAGATAACTTTCTGATGAAGCAATGATAAAACCAGCCTAAGTAGACAAACTAATGTCTACCCTCAACATATATTTTTCCATAAACCTTTCCTGTACTAGAAGGAAATAAATACAAATTCGTACAACAAACGTATTCCCTCTTCATAGATTATGCTGCTAAAAACCAAGGCCGCCCAGGTTCTACGCCAGGTCGAGGAACACCGCAGTTCTACTACAAGGACAAGGGTATGAGTCGAATCACAAACCATTTTGCATTTTGACACCATTGTATGTTCTCTCTTGTAAATAGTGCAGCGTTTGGTGCTAACGTGGTTTTACCACTGTAACTTTTGTGGCAAGAGTTTATGCACACACTTGAGTAAACGGACTGCAACTACACAATATCAGTACAACCCCATGAAAGCACAACACCACATTACAACTCAATACCACTGTAATGTAACAGCCCTGTAACGCAACAAAAAAGAAATCACCAACACAACAGACACCAAATCAAAATAAATCCACAACACAATTAAATAGTACAACACTACACAACACAACATTTCAAGTAATTTAATTGTGCTATGTTTTTATACTGTGTCTCATGTTTTGTATTGTGGTAGCAGTGTCATGCTTTTGGTCGTCTTGGTGTGGTCTGTAATATTACTACTTTGCCATGTGTTTTGCTGTGCTGTGTTATAATAATTTTTCTAACGTCTGTTACAAATATCAGCAAAGGCTGCCACCAAACAAAAGCAGCTTATCCAAGAAAAAATCCAACGTAAAAACACAACTATCGCTTCGAGAAGACACAATAAGCAGTTGGAAGGGAGTACAAAATGAGAAAAAGCAGGACCAAATTAAAAGTATACCTTTGGTAGGAATTTCTGGTAGCTACCTCTATGAACCTGGATAAAAAGTTCTTCTATAATTAAGGCCTGCAAATTACTGATCTCTCTTAGCAAAGTACCGGCCACCAGAAAAGTCATTTTCCATGACAAGAACTCCGTAGCGGCTGATGTTTGGGATGAGTGTGGTGGGGCGGGCAGGCATTGGGGGCATGAGGGGGGCATAGGTATCACGAAGGGAGGGAGGGAGGGCAAAATAAAGAAATTGGAATAATTACAAAAAAAACCTTACCTGCAGCCAGCCGCTTCGCAGTCCTCTTCTCCAGCTACAGGTTCCCCGAATGCCCTGTGGCCAATCCTGAAGCTGCTCTCACGAATGAGAGCAGCTTCAGGATTGGCCTGAGCGCCCTCGATTAGCGCTCCAGAACAGACTGGGAGTCTGTGCCTGCTCTCTCCAACCCTTCACTGCCCATGGCGGTTTCGCAGGCCTAAGTCGGCCAGCCAAACCGTTATGCACAGTGAAAGGAGTGCACTGCCACTTACCTCAGTGATGCCAGGCCCCGCCCCAAGATTCAGCAAGAAAGGAGCAATAAAACTAGTGCGGTTTTATTTTTCCTTTTCTGCCATTTTTTGGGGCGGGGGTGACGCTCCTCCGCCATAGCGGAGGAGCCGCCGCAAGAACTGCAAGCCACAGGAATGTAACTGCTCAGAAAAAGGGTCCACAAGCCTAGTGAGAGCTGCATTTAAGTTCCAAACATGCGCTAGAGGCATCCTTGGCAGGACCCTTTTGTAGCCTTCCTTGAAGGCCTTAATGACAGGGACTTAAAGATTGACAAATGTTTCCTATTTTGCAACTGCAGCTAAATGTAAATGGAGAGAGGTGTATATTGATTGCAATTTCTGCAAATGTAACAAGTAGCAGATTATGTCCTGCACAGAGACCTTAATGGGGTCTAATGTGTTTCAAATCAGTAGTGGACAAACGTTTTCCACTAGGGAGCGTAGAAGGAGCATAGTGGTTTTGTGCGCCTCGCACAGTGTTCACATACACTCTTCCAGAAATTTGAAGTATCCGAATTCCAAGACCTCAAGTATCAGACAGCTAGATTTAGTTGCTAGGGGTGTGAATGCCTGAGCTGACCTTAACACAGAGATAAAATATCTGACTTCAGTGGATGCATCTTCTGTGGATGCACAGATGTCTCCAGCAGCCTTGAGTGCCATGGCTGTCCCGTCCACATTGGTGCCACCAGAATGATGGTCATCAATACTTACCTAATTTTCCTGACCACAAACGGGATATGGGGAAGTAGTGGAAACATTTCCCTGACCAGTTCATCCATCGTGCATTGCCCATGGACTGTAGGTGTGTGTGTGTTTATCTGGAAGTGGAGCGTTAGCATTTTGTGCAGAGGCCTATGGTGGGAGTGTCCCTTTGGAGGATTTGCAAATTCGTTTCCCACTCATGGACTTGTTGATGCATCCTGTTTAACAGGTCCACCAAGTTGTCATCTTTCCCCTGGAGATGTCCCACTCCAAGCAGAAGCTGGCTATTAATGGCCCAATGTCGTATTTCCTGAGCCAACAAAAACAGCTAAGGAGAGTGTTCCTCCTGTCACAGGATGTAGCACATCGCTGTAATGTTGTACGTCCATATGAGAACTGTTTTGCCTTGAATGAATGTGTAGATAGCCAGGTGGATTATAGTAAATTCTAGGTAGCTGTTGTAGCAATCCTGTCACTGTTGCATCCAGTTACCATATACAGCCATGTGGTCCAGATGTGCTCCCATACCTGTGAATGAAGCATCCTTAGTTACAGGCAGGACCAACTGACCGCGGTTACTTCCAATGACAAGATACAGCTGCTACATGCTGGGGTCTGGTGCCATACAGACCAGAGGGGTCACATCAAAGCAGCAGAATTGATTTCCTACATCTACCCTTGAAACTCCGGTTGCTCACATTGCAACGAAACATACAGGAGGGTTTGTGCCCTCCAGGGAGGGCCTATTTCCAGGGCTTTGTGTTCATCTTTCAACCGCTCATGTGAAGTGCTACATCTGGGAAGAAATATCTCAACAATCAGAACAGATTTGACCAGTGGAGTGCATGAGAAATGTCAATCAGATATTCCCATCTGGATAGGTCCTTGTGTAAGTCTTGAGGAGTCCTGAAAATTAATGGAGGGGCTGGAACCAGTTTACAGACTTGTCAAGCCAATCCGTTGCTTGATGCCAAACAGGTGTATATACAGAGGCTGTT
Source organism: Triturus cristatus (assembly GCF_964204655.1). Taxonomy (NCBI): domain Eukaryota; kingdom Metazoa; phylum Chordata; class Amphibia; order Caudata; family Salamandridae; genus Triturus; species Triturus cristatus. The sequence goes on along the minus strand of NC_140592.1, from coordinate 240,579,152 downwards.
ATTTTTTTTAAATAGATTAATGAAACCAATGAAACCAATTTATTAAGCACACAGCTACTACAAGGGAGTATCCCGATTCTAATCAGCTTATATCAGAACAGACACAGAAAATAAGTTGAACGAGAAAATTTGAGTTTCTAATTCTTTCCTAAAATGGACCTCTGACTGAATTGAGCGCAAAAAGAGCGGAAGCTCATTCCCTTCCTTGCCTACCAGCACGGAAACGGAATGGCCTCCCAATCTCACCAAATCTTCTAAGGAAATTATGGTTTTCCAATATTGTATTTGGCTCTAAAGTACAGCCTGGTCATAGAATAGGTTCCAGGGCTTAAAAACCCTAATGTACTTTTTGGGATTAACAATTTTTCGAAGTTGTTTTCAGCATTACTTAATGAATAATAAATTGCATGAGATGATTACAAGCTCAAAGCATATTTTGTGATCACAACAATGGGTTTTTGAAATAACTAATTTATTTGTGATTTAGGATACACTCCCATTTAGTGTTGATAATTTATTTACAATGCATTTTTCGCAAATGATATCACTAATCATTTCCCTTGAAAGTATCTTACTTCATAATCTGCATCCGTGGTTAAGGTCACCTTTGTGATCGAGTCAAGCAAAGGCTTGCCCGGCAACAAGCGGTTGCTGTTCCACCATAGGACAGAGGGTTGCGTTTTGGCCCTCACGAATACTATATGCTACCAATGACACTCTGCCTGTGACCACTGCCTCTTTAGACACTCCTACGAAGGGCACATGTGCAATCTGGTGCCTTGGGGTCATCATCCAAGAATCTCATCGGTGTCAGTACAGTGAGAGGATGTCTTGCTGTCCGAAACAGAGACAGTGGCATTTGGAATACCATCATCCTCTCTTGGTTGAGGTAGGTTTTACCTATGACCGCGTTTGAAATGAACACCAAAAAAGTGCTGGATCTGCCGGGGCTGGAGGTGGGACTTTATGCCATGGATGGTGAAAGCCTACTTGTGGACCAAAGAGACTGCTGTCTGAATTTGTGCTAGGCATTGCTCTCTTCTGCTGATAAACAAGTTACTTACCTTCGCCAACTCCTTATAAGATAGAAACTATCTAGCCGCAGATTCCTTACCTTTTAATATCCCCAGGCGACAGACTGGATCAGGAAGATTTTCGAGCGCCAGTAGGTGGTGTCATTCAGCTCTGCGTCTGAGAGCGGAAGAGACGTGCGCGATTCCTATATAGGTGCCACCTCAGCATCCTGATGTCGGCTACTTTTGCAACTTTCCACAACAAGAGCGCCCGAGCCACAATGAGAACGGACCACTGGTTTGGAAAAGAGTAAGGCACTGAAAAGGGTCTCCCTTACACCTGAGCCGGTTGGTAGAGTGGGGAGGATCGGTAAGGAATCTGGAGCTAGATAAAGGCTCTACCAGATGAGGCATAACCGAAGGTAAGTAACTTCATCTGATAGAGACTTAGCTGCAGATTCCTTACTTTTGAATAGATACCCAAGCAATAACTCCCCAGAGGTGGGTCTGCGAGCCCTATTAAACCATTAAGTCCTGCAGGACCAAACGGGCGAAGTGCCCGTCACAATGGACCAGACTGTCCCGGTAGTAATATTTTGTGAACATGTGCTGTGATGCCCATGTCGCTGCCTGGCAGATATCCAGGAGAGGAACAATACACGCTACGCAGTGGTCACAGCTTTGGCTCTGGTAGATTGAGCCCACAAGCCCACAGGGGGCTCTTTCTTGGTCAATGCGTAGCAGAAAATAATGCACAAGACAATCCATCATGAGATGGTTCTCTTCTGTACAGCTTTTCCTTTTTTTGCTCCCTCATAGCACATGAAGAGTTGATTATCCACCTGGAACTCTCTTGTGCTGTCAAGGAAGAACAACAACGCACTTTTTGGGTCCAGGTGGTGGAGTCTCTCCTCTTCTTAGGAGGAATCAGGTGGTGCAAAGAAAGTGGCCATTGTGATGCTCTGGTCTACATGCAATGGAGTTGCAACCTTTGGAAGGAAGGAGGCACATGTCCAGAGAACCAGCTTGAGGTGGTATGAGGAGGGTGTGCGCAAGACCGCTTACAGTTCTCTGACCCTCATAGCCAATGTTATGTCCACCAAAAAGGCAGTTTTGATGGTCAATAGCCTACAAGGGTAATTGTCCAGAGGCTCAAATGGTGCATGCATGAGAAAGGAGAGGACCATGTTGAGGTCCCACTGAGGCATGATGAAGGGCATAGGAGGAAACATATGTTGCAGACCTTTAAGGAACCTAGCCACAACAGGTCACTTAAAGAGAGAAGGTTGGTCCGGTAACTTCAAGAATACTGAGACAGCAGAAAGTTAGCCCTTATCTGTGCTCAAAGCACAGCCGTGCTGGGCCAAAGATAATGCAAACAAGAGATCTTCTGAGAAAGTTGCAGATAGGGGGTCAACGTTGTGGGAAGCACACCATGACACAAATGTCTGCCATTGACAAGCATATACAGATTTGGTGAAGGGACACTTGGCTGCCAGAATAACATCACAGACTTCGGGAGGCAGGTTGAAAGCTGTCAGCTGTTGCAGCTCAATCTCCACACATGCAGGTGGAGGGTGTGCAGATGCGTGTACAGTACCTTACCCTGTGGCTGCAATAGAAGAACCTCCCGAAGAGGCAGCATGACTGGAGGACCTATGGTCACACTCAACAGCTCTGGATACCAGACTCTCTCTGTGCCCAATCCGTAGCCACAAGATGACTTGGGCCCAGCCGTTTCTAATCTTCTTGGGTTGGAGTGGTATTGGCGGAAAGGGATACAGGAGGCCGGAGCACCACTCGAGACAAAAAGCGTTTTTAAGCGAGAGTCACCTTGAAAACTCCAGAGCGCAGAACTGTTGACCTTGCACATTCTCGGTGAAGGCAAACAGATCTAATTGAGGCTCACCACAAACCTGAAAGAGACCTTGCTCCACCTCTGGGTCGAGACACCATTCGTGATCTGCTAGGCATCTTCATCTGACTTTGTCCACTCTGGTGTTCAGAGAGCCTGCCAGATGCTGCACCAACAGGAAAATGCCCTGAAGTTCCAGCCATGTCCAGAGGCGCAGAACCTCTTGACAAAGGGTTGACGACACCACCCACACTGTGTGTTGCATTACCACAAGGCGGTGTTTTTCTCCGTGAACCGCTGCACCAGCTTTACCTTGATCGAAGGAAGAAAGGCTTTTAGTGGGAAGCTAAATGCCCGAATCTCCAACAGGTTTATGTGAAGCTCAGACTCTACCGGAGACCAGAGTCCTTTCACAAATTGCCACCCCAGCCCAGAAGTGATGCATCCTTCACTACAGTCAATTCCAGTTGCGGAAGGGAGAGGGGTCTGCCACTAATTTCCCAGATGCTGTGCCCACTAGGCATATTGGTCCTCCTGCAGAGCCTGCATATGGCAGAGGGCATGTTACACCATCAGGATGCAGGAGCCCATGAGGCCCAACAGCCTCACAGACTCACCGAAATCCAGGATTGAGGCTGAAACAATGGTATCAAAGCCCAAATCTCCTGGACTCACAATTTGGGAGTCTAGGCCCGAAACTGCACTCTGTGCAGAACAGCCTCAATGTAAAGGAGCATCTGAGAGGGAGTCAGGTGGGACTTCTGCATGTTGACAAGGAACCCCAGCGAGTGCAGGAGGTTCGCCATAGTCTGAAGGTGGGTGACTGCCTGGGTTGAGCCCGCCTTCAACAACCAGTCGTCAAGGTAGGAGAAAACTGAAATCCTCGAGGTCCACAGATGAGCTACGACCACTGCTATCAACTTGGGAAACACCAGAGAGGTGCTGGTAAGGCCAAAAAGATAGCACAGACAAAGTGATTGTTGGCCCACCATGAACCACAGATAGTGTCTGTGGGCCGGCAGAAAGGGAATGTAGAAATAGGCGTTCTGCAAGTCCAACGCTACCATCCAGTCACCAGGATCTTGGGCAGCCAACACTTAAGCGAGCGCGAGAAGAGGTTGAGAAGGGCCATATCTAGGATAGGACGAAGTCCTCCGTCTTTTGGCACCAGAAAGCAGCGGGAAAACCAACCACGACCTATTTCTGAGGCAGGCACCCTCTCTATGGCTCCCTTGGCCAAGAGAGCCTGCACTTCTTGGTAGAGCAAGAAGAGCAGATCCTCCATCAGCTGATGGTTACGTTGGTGGCATGGGTGGAGGGAGCATCACAAAAAGAAGAGAGTTGCCCCTTTGACCGATCTGTCGTACCCAACGGTCTAATGTTGTTGACTGCAAGTGGGGAAGGTGACAGCGTATCCTAGCTCCCACTGGGTGCCCATGATGATTGTCAGACAGCGGACTATAGAGGCTTGGAGGTAGTGACTGCCAGGGGGTGTACTGACCTGACTGCTGGTCTCCAGTCCCACACAGTCTTGAAACCCACACCCTCGGCCTACAAAAAGGCTGGGAAGCCTGCTGGCCGTGGTGGCTGAGGGGGTATTGTTAGGGTTGGAGACCCCTTCCATAGCCGTGGGCCAGTCATGTCAAGTCAACATCTAATGGAGAACAGTCTTGCATCTCTGCCGTCTGCAACAGCCTGAGAGAGTATGGCCCAGGCCTTCAGTGGGACCATGGGCAGCACTTGAGCAACCGAATCCCAGTCTATGGGAATAACAGCCCAATAGGTACGCAGAGATCACCAACAGCAGTGCCATAATGGTGGAACAAAACATTCTCTCACTGAATGTGTCCAGCCTCTTAAATTCCCTATCCGGTGAAGTAGTAGGGAACAGGCCGGGGTGAGGAGAATTGGACCACCAAGCTTTACAGGATGGGTTGCTGGGTAACAAAACTGTGATCCCAGGAGCGGGGCGATGGTAGCGGCCAACTGTCCTAGTCACAAGAGCCCTTGTACAGCGCTTGGACCAGTCCCCAAGTAGGACGTCCATAAGGGCTTCAATGAATGGGAGATGGGGTCTCGAAGGGGTGACTCCTGGCTGAAGCACCTCTGTCAAGAAGTTAGTTAGTCTTGACTGTCACTGAAGGTAGGTTAAGGTCTGGGACCTCAGCTGATGGGTCATCCATAGCCAAAAAGGCTCCCTCCTCCGTAGCCATAGTAGGAGGCCAGTGTCAGGTGAGGTGTCCTACCCACTGGGCTCACCCAGTTTCTCATACCAGTTGTCTGCCTCAACTGGATCTTCTCCATGGGGGTCCATAGATCCCTCCATAACATCTCCCTCACCAGGCCTATACATTAAATAAGGCACTGGCCCCACTAGGAGAAGGATGTCCTCAGTCGGCATCGGACGACGCTCATCTGGCTCCATGTTGGAGGCGGGAATGACAATGGGGAAGTCGCTGCCTAGGGGCATCAGTGGTGCTGGGGGCATTAACACTGGAGCGGATGCCGAGGAAGGGTATTGCGGGTGGATCTGCTCCAGATCTGGTACGAATCCATGGGGTGCCGTAAAGTGGACCCGCCGACATGGTACCAGTAGGGGCTCCTCCCACGTCCTTGGGCCCCTAAAGCAATCCAGAGAGGCAGGTCACCCAAAGATGAGGCGCATGGCCTCATAAAATTTCTTCAGCTGGGAAGGGGTCACTGTAGCAAAATTTGAGAAGTGGGGTGCGGACCCAGGTTCAGGCCCTGTTGACTCACAGGGCGTGAAGTGCCGACGCTCACTTGTCTCGTCTCATGATTTCAACGGTCGCGGGTGGGGGACATCCTCACACCTGGAGATGAAATCTTACACAGAAGGTCAACAAAAAACAATCGAAAAAGGCCAGTCAAAAAGTGACTGAGGGTTAGCTCACTGACATCAGTGTGCTGAAGTGGCGCCTATATAGGTACCACGCAAGTCGCATCTGGCACGGACAGAGCAGACGACGATGCTGAGATGACCGGTGCCACCTACTGACGCACAGGGATACTGCTCAAAAACCTTCTGTATCCAGTTCAAAGCCTAGGGATATTCAAAGGTAAGGAATCAGAGGCTAGTAGCCTCTATCAGATCAGCCAGTTTTCAAGACAAGTGAAGACATGAATGAAATTTCTGAGCAGACGAGTTGCCACCACGGATAGGCACTTTGAATGTACCTTTAGAGCCGTAGTGACCACAGTAAGATAGTACCTTAAACGGGTACTTTTGTCCACTAACCACAAAGCGGAGATATCAACAGTGGGCTGGAAGTATATAGCAATGTGTGAGTAGACATCCTTGAGATATGCTGCAGCAATGAAGTTCCCTCTTCAGAGCAATGGGATGATGTCCTGTAGAGTGGTCTTGTAGAAGTGCTTCAACAGGATGCAGTTATTTAAAGGCATGTGGTCTAGAATTGGCTGTAAGGTCCGGTCTTTTTTGGGGATTGAAAAGTACGGGAAGTGACCTCCTTCGCCACTCTGATGTGGGGGCACCAGCACGATGGCAGCTTGGAAAGGAGCACCTGGACTTGTTTTTCAGCTGACACAGATGGTGATGACCAAGAACATGGCATCGAGATAGAATGTTTGGTGGCATAGAGTGCAACTCTAGGCAGTACCCATGCTGTGCTACCAAGAACACCCACTTGTCCGAGAGAATCTGCACACCCCACACACTTATTCTCCAGGTATATTTAGAATACTCGATGGGGTCATCGATGCTGATCATTGGTGAGGGTACCCGGGCTCAGTCTAGCGTGAAATTTTCAGTAGGCTCGAAGTTGACACGACAAAACATATGACTAACAACTGTACTTCCAGCTTTGTTCAGAAAAAAAGTCCAAGCTAAGTGGATAAGTCTGTAAAAAAGGAAAACCTGGAACCGCTTGAGCTACTTCCTAGATGACCAAATCCTCAGAACAGAGGCGAATACAGTGCTTGCCTTCTGGGTCCTCTCCAGACATCTAAGGGGGGGCAAAATAATTTGTGTGTGAAATCAAGAAGTTTACAACTTCACATTTCTTTAAGCTTCACGAAATGAGAAACAGAAAAGGTGCATAAAAAAGGTTGTTTAAGAGGAGCTGTGCACAACAGTGGGAAAATGTTCCTGCAGCTGCTCGGGCAGCACCTGGCCCATGCCCCTCTGCTGCTAGTCCCTCAGCACCTACTGTAAGGTTTCTTCCCTGGTTGTTTGGGTAGTCCTCAGTGGCAGTGGAGACGCCATTGCTACAAAGAAACTGAAACCTGCAGCCTAAAGCACCACATATCATAGGTGGAACATCTGCCTACAGACAATTGGGGAGGGAGATACTAAATAGTGCCTTAGGTGACGTTAGAAAACGTTATTAACCTTCACAAAGGAAGACATTACTCACTTTGCGGGCCAAGTTTAAAAGTCCTACAAATTATTTTATTTAGATTCTATGACAGGGTTTCACATGTTTTCACATGTGAGAATGGACAACAGCTGTGTGGAGGGAGGTCACCTTGAGGAGAGCAAACTGCAGTTTCCTGGTATTGATTGGTGCAGCAATCTGGAGCAGTTCCACTGTCCACAAGGTTCTGTTCTCCTCAGGAACGCCTTACTATAGCTATGCAGAAATCCATAGAACACTGGACAGGCCTGCAATACTCTGCTTCTAATGCAGATTCTCTGTCTGTCCTCAATGACTCGCAGTCAACAGAACAAGAACCCCTGTTTAGGCCCCTTATATCTTCTATACCCACAATGACCATCAGCAAATGCAGGTGATCACATAAAAGGCTAATTTCAGTGGTCCAGTTAGAGATTGAGCCCTTAGCGAAGCTCATACCTTCTCTGGAAAGAGCGACCATTCAATGGGTGGACAGTAGGGAGTCATTTCTTAATATCCATGCACAATTGCAGGTGATGACATTTTTAAACCGGGCAGTACATTGGAAACAAGCGTTATGGCGATTCTTTGATTCTTCGTTGGATCAAATCAAACCAAACTTTGAGTGCCAAGAGACAGCCATGAAAGCACACAACAGTCGATTTAAAACCCATACAATGGATGTTTTACATATACATTATTAGAGAGATAAAATGTTGATGGATTAACAGCACATACAGTTCCTTAAAGAACAAGTTACTTACAATCAGAGTGGTCCAGCCATCCAAAAATGAGGTGCAAAGGCTCACAAGTTTCTTTAAGTTGGGTGTGGTTTGCAACAGCAAACATGGGTAGGTGCAAAGCGGACATAGGCCCAGATTCCATGGGGACAACCGGGTAGCAGAACCCCAAATTCCTGCTCCATACACTGCAGTAGCAATGCACTTTATTGTATACATTAGTAGTGATTGCTTTACCTCCAGATAGTCTAGTCTAGGTAGATTAATGAGAGTCCCCGCTGATCGAGAAAGGTTCATAAGGCAGTACAAAATGTTGGAGGACCAGGTCCCAGAGGAGTCAAAATTACCCTCCCCCTCACCCCCCCGCCCCCCACCCCAAGAAAAAAACTGTAATTGGACATTTCTAGTCGTGTACTACTGACTGCTAATGTGGGGATGCTCAACTGTCTAGGGCCCAAGGTCATAATATAAGGTTTAGAATAGGTATTAACCAAATCAAACGCAGCCATGAACTGGACTGGACAGAACAAATTACTATGTGGTGCAGGGTCTTGGATGTGCGGGCCATAAGAACCATTTCCTTGGACATCTGAGCGGACATAATTAAGAAAAAAGCTTAGCATATTCATATTTAAAATAAATAGAAGTGGGACAAGAATGCATCCCGGCCAAACTCTCTGCAGGATGAACTTACAAGCCTTCTGGGGGCAGCTTTTTCCCCAATGTGTAGCACATCTTTATGCAGAGAATAATCCATTGAGCAATGATCCATTTTTGCACTGCCTTGCCCTGCTTTGCTTCGGAAAACTCCACAAATAACTGAATGTTCTCTCAATGTCCCTTAGTAAACTCAATAAGAAGCTTAATGTTCTTTTAAGGTTTAACGATGGAGTCTCTCTTCCTCTTTAGAGGGATAAAGTGGAGCAAAGAATGCCAGAAGGGTGATAGCCTGGTTGACATGAAAATTAGTAATGACTTCCGGGAGAAATGAAGCTCAGGTCTTCAAAACCAACTTATCCAGGAAGATGGTGGTATACAGTAGATTGATAGAAAGAACCTGAAGCTCACTCACAAATCTAGCTGATGTTATGACAATGAGAAAGACTGTCTTCAAGGTCAGAAGTAACAACTGTGCAGCAGATCAAAATGGGTGCTCATTAAGAGAATTAGTACTAAGTTCAAGTGCCACTGGGGCATCACAAAGGATTTTGGTGGAAACATATGCTGTAAACATTTAAAAAACTTCATCACAATAGGTGAATTGAATAACGAAGGCTGATCTGGTCTGGGAGTTCTCCACTGGTGCCAAATCTAACCTATACGCTCATATTCCCATGTAGGGGAGACAAAACAAACTGCACTCCCACAGGAGTTATCTGCAGTTCAGGGTGGGCCAGGAACATTCCCAGTTTGCAGTGCTCCCGTTCAGCCTCACAAATGCCCCTTGGGTGTTCACAAAAGTGATGGAGATAGATTTTGAGAGATCGGGGGTTGCTGTATTTACGTACCTCGACGGCTGGCTGATAAAGGCAGGCTCATCACAGTAAGTGCATTTTTCAGAACTGTGGACTAGTTAGAAGCCTGACAAAGATGGTTGCGGAGCTCCAGATCTATGCTGGAAGGCGTGCAAAGAAAAGAATGACATCAGTGCACACATGTGGGGCTTCTCTACAGATCTGCTAGGTCACTTGACCACGCCGGCAACAGATGCGCAGGAGCATCGCTGGTAAATTTTCATGCACTGGGGGAATATTATAAGGTGAGCATTCCGCAGTTAAAAGCATTCATCAGAAAGTACCTTTATTTTATAGAGCTCATCTACACAGCTTTATGAAATGATGGTGACTGAAAGCCATTTCAAAAGGAAAGATTAGACGAATGATCGTCCACATACATTGAAATTCAAGCATATTCAATTCTTAGTGTGAAGTAGCAGCCTGTATTATTAGTGCACATTACTTGAAACACATGATGAGCTGATACTAAAACATACTTTATCATACATAAAATCGGCATTATATATTGAACATGAGTTTTGTTTAAAAGGGTAACTGCTCGGAAATGTGCCCGCCTATCAGCAGCAAATGTCTAAGCACTTAGGAAGAATTATTGGAAGTTGGGCCCTAGACGACCTAAGTAGCAGTCCCACTTCTCCAAAAGGAGATTATTCTTATCTTTTGAGGCGAAAGAAGGAGTGTGCCAATAAGTCTTCCAGTCTCTCCCCATCACTGGGATACCCTGGAATTTTTGCAGCATGCTGACAAAGATAAAGATTTGTGATGCCCTTAAATTTTCTTGTGTGTTGTTGAATGTCACAATAATACTGACTGTATTGCAGTAGAACAGGACAATTTCACAGATTTTTCCCTTTTTTCTCTAAGGGAAGTTTGCCAAGCTAACACGTCACTTCGAACGTTTAATATAGTGAACAGTGTAATTCTGATGCTATATGAGAAAGGATCTATTTCTTTATATTATGGAGATCACTATAATTTCCTCCGATGAATGTGGCCTGGCCAATGATGAAGCATGACACCCAGAGAGGGGTGGGTGGGGGGTGTATGTCTGTGTGGCCACGCCGTTCAAATTATTGTGACTCTCCTTGGTCCTAGTCATACTGTGAGACACAATATGGTACAGCGGGTTCCCATAAGATAGGCCATTCCATGTGAATGGCGGCCTATCTAACCTCCCCAAGACCGGTCACATTTGCCTTTGGTGTTCTTAGCGCATAGATACAGAGGATGCAAATGTTGATTGTGCCTCTTTTCCTCTTGTTCCACCAGACTCCTCTTCTTGTTTGGATAAGGAACGATTGTTTCAGTAAACGAGAGTACACTGTAATGCAACTGAAAAAACACCTCATAATTTCTTTACCTTGGAGGATTCCTAATCAATTCAGTCCCAAAACAAGTCTCCACACTTACTTCAAAGATAAGGAGGATTCTGCTGTCTCGGAGATAGCGTTCATATGGATAATCTTTCATGTACCCCAATCCTCCAAAAATCTGTAATGCTTCGCTGACACAGATCCATGAACCTTCAGAGCTGAAAACCTGTTGCAGATGGAAAGTACGTCAAGAGTGCAAATTGCCAAAACACTATAGAACATCCAAAATAAAGGCTACACAAAAGATATATCTAAGTTCCCTTTCACAACCATTGTTTACATTCTGCAAACTGGGGGTTATGTTCTATAGCAAGCACTCTTTAAAACCCAAGAAAAATGCTGTCACTAAATCATTTCATCAGTCTATAATCAGTCAATAATGAATTTGTGTACTGTATATAAGCTTTTTCTTAATACTCTTGTTTGTGGCATAACTATTAACTGGAAGATTGCCAATCTGAACCTCGGTTTTTCTGTTTTTAATGCACGTTTTTATCCCAGTCATTTTATTGTATATTTTAAATTCAGTCTTTGAAACTTATTTTATTGTAAAATTATGAACTTTTTTTTTCTTTGCATACTTTGATGGTTTAAACAAAACAACCGAATAAAGTTATGTCATCTGTTACGAGATGTACTGTCTTCCTCCACTTATACAAATAAATGTCATTATCCTCGCCATTGTGATCACCTGCCTTGACTATTGAAAAACTCTGTATATGGACCCAACAAATCAATCACCAAATATCAGTGTTTAAAATGATGCAGCACGTCTACTTTTTGGCCCAAACGGTAACAACCTTATCACACACTTTCTAAAAGCCCTCCACTGACTACCTGTGAAGAAGACAGCGTGTATAAAAAGTGCCAACCCTACGGCTAGCCTCCAAGCCACCAGTATTTCACTCAATAACCCCATATAAATATTAAGAAATAAAACATGAAGGACTTAACTAGCTTGAACAGTGAATGGTTTTCCACTAAAACAAGGAATCAATTGTGTGTGTTCATCATCATAACAGCATCATAAAAAAATAAAGAAGAGTATGGGTGTCTCAATGGAGCCATAGAAGGAGGTATAGTGGAGTGCAGCAATAGTTTTCGTCCTTGACCCTAATAAATTGATCAAACCTCCTTGCTCCTAGTGGTAGGATAGAGAGACTATCACTGACCAACCTGAAAATCGAATGGGGGGTGCTTCAGGTTTGCACCAGGCATAAATGGCTGCTGGAGCTCAAAGTGAGGCCAGGAGTGTGACCATCACTGCCCACTGTACAATGGAGGATGTGCCATCTGCAAGTCAAGTAGAAGCAAGCATTCACGCTAACCAGAGAGGCCTGGAGTACAGAGGAAATAGCACAAATAATACACTGAGGTGTTATCTAAGTGCAGGGACAAAATTAATATATTGTTTTACAAAGAAAAGAGGCCTATAATTTAAAAGCGTATACATGGGTTCCGTATGACTGAAAAGCGTCGAAAAAGAAAATATGAATTTCATAAAATAAAAGCCTAACTTGTAATAACTAACTCCACATTCTGGGTAATTACGAAATTGAAGCTAGAACTATTCTGTAATATATGTAACAAAATCACATGAGCAGGCGAGGGAACCCATAAACAAATTCCAGTATACAGTCATGTGTATAAAGGAACAGCAAATGTCTTGTATATGTAACGAAGACAATGGAACAACATATTTAAAAAAAAAAATAATATATATTATATATATATATATATACTCACTGAAAAAACCATAGGTTTCACACACGTTATAGTTACGAATTAGCATTTACAAAACCTTGCAAATTCACTTAAAAAAACCATAGGTTTCACACGTTATAGTTAGCTGGACATTTCACTCGTAAAAAACCAATGAAATTCCCCCGTTATAGTTACTGCAGGCAACTATAACTCACGCGAACGCAATCCTCTGCTGATGCCGTCAGATATTACATCACTGTATTTAGACACTTATTTACCCATGTCTTCTTCCATTAATCTTTAGCTATACATATATTACAAATATTTATTTTTCATAAAGACACATATGTCATCAGTGATGTAATATCTGACGTCATAAGCAGAGGATTGCGGTCGCGTGAGTTATAGTTGCCTGCAGTAACTATAACGGGGGAATTTCATTGGTTTTTTACGAGTGAAATGTCCAGCTAACTATAACATGTGTGAAACCTATGGTTTTTTAAGTGAATTTGCAAGGTTTTTTAAATGCTAATTCGTAACTATAACGTGTGTGAAACCTATGGTTTTTTCTGTGAATTTGTACGGTTTTTTAAATGCTAAGTTATGTATTTATAAAAAAAAAATTTTCAGGTTTTTCACCGTGGGCGCACCGTGAATTATTATTATTTTTTTTTTAAATCGCGAGGTGCGCGCACCCTGCGCGCACGGTGCGCTTTCCTATGGAAACTAGGTTGTAACTATAACTATCTACTGGTGACCGCCAGTAGAATATATATATATATATATATATATATATATATATATATATATATATATTCTATCTACTGGCGGTCGCCATTAGATAGTTATAGTTGCAACCTAGTTTCCATAGGAAATCTCAAAATTCTATTTTGAATAACTTTGGCGCCGGTTGACGAATCCTCGCGAAATTTTCAAAACTAATGGGGCGCTCCGTTCAGCTCCTACCCTAAAAGTCTCGGGGTGATTCGTCAAGCGGGGGCCGAGAAAAAGGGGGGGTCCCAAAACGTGTTTTCCCCATGCATTTTTCCATAGGACCGTTAGTCGCAGCTACAGCCCGAACGGCTGAACAGAATTACGTGGAATTTGGCAGAGAGGTAGCCATAAGGTCAAGGAAGTGCCTTTTGCAGGTCTGGTGTAAATCTGTTCAGTATTTCCTGAGAAAATAGCATTTAAAAGCATATATATATATATATATATATGTGGGCGGACCACACATCTCATCCAGAAATCTGATTGGCTGTCAGCACTTCATCCAAGAAGTGTTGGCAGCCATCTTGGGACCAATATACATGATAGCACCTCATTAAAAAGCATTGCAGTTAATAGAAGGTTTTAAGACTTTAGTTACATTATAAATCATTTGTTGATGGTACCATACTCATTTTAGGAATTGTGGTATGTTCTAAGGTGATTTCACCATGTGAAAAAGCCTTCTGCTGGGATATCATGATTGAGAGAAAAATATTTTCTCATGCTTTTACCACAGATGTTTGGAAGGTGATCTATAAGCTAAACTGAGAGCTTATTTTCTGTAAATTCACATTATCTTTCTTAGTCATGTGAGAATGAAGTCTGACATTCTCAGTAAAACATGTACATCCAACAAGGGCAGAGACTGTCAGTTGATTCCTTTGTGTTCTACTGCAGCTTCCCAGAGTGTTCCAAAGAACTACTAGAGCGCTAACAGTCCTACTTATGATAAACGTATGGCACACCTGAAGCCATCTTGCTTGGATTAAAGTGGTAACTCTTAAAACATTTAATTTAAAAAGGAACAAAATGAGGGGGTTCATTTTTCCATAAAAAGTATGATTAGTGCTGCAGAAAGAAAACTTAGGGCACATTTTGAGTGACTTCTCAAATCCTCTTCTATTTCATTAAAAAAATTCTGACATGCTGACTGAAACATGCACTTTCAATACCCGCAGCAGTTTCCCCTGGTGAGCAGTAGCTTTACTACAGTGATCTAATGAGCAAAAAGAGTGCTAACATTCTGAATTTATGGCAAATGTGTGACACATCTGAATGCCTTCTTGATGGAATCAAAGTAAAAAACTGAAAGTATTTCCTACTGAGGAGACTGCAGTACATGAGGAAATTAGGAAACTTCATAACAAATAAGTCTCCCAAGATGGCCACCAGAGACAAAAGAGCCCAAATATCACCCAGATGTAGCCCAAGTATAGCCCAATGACAGAATGTCCCAGAATGTTCTTAAAAACAACTAGAGCGCTTACTGTCTTCATTATGACAAAAGTATGGCACACCTGAAGCCATCTTGATTGGAATAAACTGGTAACACTTAAAACATTTAATTTAAAAAGGAACACAATGAGGGGGTTCATTTTGCCACAGAAATTATGATTAATGCTGAAGAAAGAAAATGAGGGCACATTTTGAGTGACTTCTCAAATCCTCTTCTATTTCATTAAAAAATTCTGACATGCAGACTGAAACATGCACTTTTAATACCAGGAGCAGACTTCCATGGTGAACAGTAGTTTTACTACAGTGATCTAATGAGCAACTAGAGTGCTAACATTCAGAATTTATGGCAAATGTGTGACATATCTGAATACCTTCATGATGGAATCAAAGTAAAAAACTGAAAGCATTTCCTACTGAGGAGACTGCAGTACATGAGGAAATTAGGAAACTTCATAACAAATAAATCTCCCAAGATGGCCACCGGAGACAAAAGAGCCCAAATGTAGCCCAAAATCACCCAGATGTAGCCCAAATATAGCCCAATGACAGAAGTGTGCAAAACACTTATTATTTTGTGTTTTTGCAGTGTTATATAGTGCAGACTTGTCAGGTATTGGAGTGCTTTACATGAGCATTGGTTACATCACACAAGAACAAATTCATTTTGGTTGTAGACATGGGGAGACTAAGTGATTTGACCAGAATCACAGAATGTCGAGCTGAAGCAGAAACTTCAACCTGGTTCCCCAGTTGCAAAGTCTGCAGTTCTGGAAGTAACACCACATCCTCTTCCCTAAGTGCAACATTTAATCAAGTGGTCAACTGGATAAAAAAACATAAAAATAACAAATAATTTAAAAGTGCTTTGTCGCTCTTTGAAAACTCAGAAAATATGTCCTTATTTTAGTCTTTTAGAGCACTAACCATAATTTTGATGCCAATAAGACCCTCTCATATATGTAATTTCTAAAGGAAATGCTCTAGGTATTACAGTTTTGATTACATCAAGATGATGTCAGGCGTTCCACACTTTTGTAATAAATATAGAATGTTAGCAATCTAGTTGTTCATTAGGATACTGTTGAGAGGCAGAGGCCAGGGGCACGGACTCTGAAAATTCAAGGCAGGTAGGAGGGTGCAAAGGCAACAATTTAACCACACTGAGCAGGCAGGAACAGACCCGATTCAGCCAGGAAACATCCAATGTTTTTAAGCTCAAATGGGCTTTATTTGATCTGTCTCCTGTCTACAATCTCCTCTTTTTCAATGTAACTCAAAGGGGAAAATCAATACCCCCGTTTTTTTTCAAAATCTCCCTCTTACCAAGTTCAAAATGTTCGCAAGTATGGTACATTGGATCATGGAAGGAAATGGGGTAGGGACATGGACTTGGATAACAGAGGACAGGAGGGACATGGAGAGGTGCACCAAATTGACCCTGCAGGGCAGGCATCAGGGTTTGCAGCAGCACAATACACCACACAGGGCATGCAGGACGAGAGTGCAGCACAACAACCCATAGAAAGCAAGAGGGAGGGGACAGGACCATGCACATGGACAACAGAGAACAGAGGGGCAAGAGGCAATGGTAGCTAGCTGACCATAATGGACAGACAGGAGAGAAAGCTGCAGCATAACAGACCATAAAGGGCAGGAGGGACGGATCAGGGGCATTACAATGGAACAGACAAGCCAGGAGGGAGGGAGTAGGGGTCTGCACATGTAAACAGAGGGCTGGGGGCAAGGGGGCAGGGCAGGAGCAGCAAGATAGCCATGGAGGTCAGGCAGGATGGGCACTAGAAGCAAGACACACCATGAAGAGCTACAGTGAGACTGTGATGGCATACACACAGACCATGGAGGGAAGGTGGGAGGGGGTCAGGGGCAGCTAACTGACCACACAGGGAAGGTGGGAGGGGCCATGGCAGCACAGAAGACCATGCATGGCAAGTGGGAGGGTTAGTGGCAGCACAATGGCTATGATGGGCAAGAAGGAGGGTGCAGGGGCATGCACAAAGGACGATGGAGGATAGAAGGGAGGGTCAGGACCTGTGCACAGACAAGAAAGTTCAGGGGAAGGGGCCTCACAACAGACCACACGGGGCAGGCAGGAGGAGCAGTTGCAGCACAACAGACCAGGGAGGGCAGAAGGGTGTGGCAGTACAATGGACCATGTAGGACAGGAGGAAGAGGATAGGGGCATGGCATGTGGACAGGCAGGGTGGAAGTGGCAGGGACAGGTTACAGTCATCTGACAATGCTAGGCAGGTGGGAGGGGAGTGGCAGCTCAACAGAACACTCAGAGTAGATAGGAGTGGCAGGTCCATGGAACATGGTGGGCAAAAAGGATGGAGCAGGGGCATGCACAAAGACATTGGAGGGCAGGGGGCAGGAGAATAGGGGCAGCAAGCTAAGCACAGAGTTTAAGCAGGAGGTCAATGATGGGGCATAGAATTGGGCAATGGAGGGCAGGAGGAGTGGACTGGTACATCATACTAAATTGAGGGCAGTGGCAGCACATCAGACCATGCATGGCAGGAGGGAGGAGGCTAGTCCATGGATTCACACAACAGAGGATAGGGAGGAGGGGGATGGGGCAGCAAGCTAACTGTTCAGAGAAGGCGGGTATTAGGAACTTTATAGTTTTTAAAACATTGTGTCTGTGCAAACTACTTAAAATATGAACAAGTATGCAGCATAATCTCACTTTTATTCAGGAAGAAGAGGACGTTTGTGACTGTGACTCCGGGCTCACTTGGCAGAAACACCCCCTGACCCTCCACCCCCTATCGCAAAATGTAATGCCCGTGAAAAGGGTAGGTGAACACAGTGTTATATAGAACATAGTCCTGAGAGCACGATTGAAAATGAAAACTAGATATAGTGTATGGTATAATCTATGCACCAAAAAGTGTGATATAAGATGAACCGGGCGTGAAATATAATATGCAATACATTGTGCGCAATGACAGATTCATTGGAGAGCGCGAGATAGCACAGGCACTAGCGCGTGCTATGCGATATGCGCCTTGGAGTGTAATATGCACAGGGCAGTGTTGTGTAACCTAACTAGTCTCTAAAGTTGTAATATAAAATATGTGCTGGGGAGTGTAACGTTGCATATGCACTGTGACAAAGATATGGATCCCAGATTGTAATATGTATGGCATAGCACTGTGCGTTATAACATAGGCATCGAGGAAGGCACGTTAGATGGGGCAATATAACCCGTGCGAAGACAAGTGTGGCATGACATATTCACGGGGTGGTGTTACAGTGCACATGGGCTAGAGAGTGTCATAGCATATGCACTAGCTAGTGGAATACAACACAGAGGTGTGTGGCACTCGGCAGGCAATGGTGGGTGTAACACAGCATTGGGCTCTGTCAGGAGCGCACTGGGACTCTCAAGTGATGTTCGTCCCCTTTCCAGAGAGTAAAATAAAAAGTATTACACATCCGGCAGTGGATGTGTGTTTTATTAACCGTGAGGGGGGTTTCTTGCATAGTTTTGGTCGAATTTTTGTTGAATCCCCTTTGAATGGCTTGGTGTGCATGTGTATTAAATGTGCCCGTCAATAGCTACCCATGTTTGTATAAATAAACGAAAAGGGTGTCTACCGGGATTAGGCACGGTAGGGCATCAGACATGTCAGAGCTTCACTAGTGGTGTAAATACATTCCACGTGGATTCATTGTATGCATAGTCGCCTTTTAATGAATATCACGCAAATCGTCATGGTGATAGGTATGTACGGTTTGTCCAGCATGTCCTAGGTGTGTCTATAAATATATATTTTTTAAAAATAATAAAAACAGTGGCCGGCCCTGGGGATTGGGGTAAAAAAAATATAATTAGGAGACAGGCCCTGGGGGATGGGGTCATCAGGGCCAATAAATTAGAATAAGAAGGGGAACCACACAGCCCCCTTCTTAAAAAATTAAAATAAATAAAAGACTGGCATCGTGCCGGAGGCCATGCCCCCTCCGTGCAGTACTCTGCAAACGCGCCCCCAACAGGCATCTCCAGTATGCGCCAGGGAGCTGCGCTGCAGACAGGTGTTCTGAGGCCAAGCCCCTTTTTACACCTCTCTGCAACGCAGCTCTGTGGCGCTTACTGGAGGTACCTAGTGGTCTAGTTTGACCCTAGGGACCCTTAGGATTCAAGGGGGCTAAATCTCTCAACTTAGAACAGCCACAGGGCGCGTTTACACAGTGGTGAAGGGAGGGGACGGGGCCTGAGG
This sequence comes from Triturus cristatus, assembly GCF_964204655.1. NCBI lineage: Eukaryota > Metazoa > Chordata > Amphibia > Caudata > Salamandridae > Triturus > Triturus cristatus. Next base: position 240,560,104 of record NC_140592.1, on the reverse strand, counting down.
TGACGTGTGCAAACACGCACTATGGCACGTTTTAAATTGGGGATATAATTTCCCTTCAATACTGAGGGCCCCTGGGGGCTAACTAGCCCACCAAGTGCTTCCAGTAAGCGCCACTGAGCTGCATTGCAGAGAGGTGGTCCAGGCCGTTCCACTTTTTACACCTCTCTGCAACGCAGCTCTGTGGCACTTACTGGAGGTACCTAGTGGGCTAGTTGGACCCTAGGGACCCTCAGGATTCAAATGAACTTAATCTCCCAACTAAAAACGGACACAGGGCGTGTTTACACAGTGGTGAAGGGAAGGGACGGGGCCTGAGTTAACGTGTGCAAAAACGCCCTGTGGCCTGTTTTAAGAGGTAGTTTTAATCCCCATGCCCTATTATATACTAGGGGCTTACAGAGGAGGTCATGCTAATCACAGGGGGACCCCAACGCATAATGTTCCCTAGTGTATGTAGGTGTTTTCACTGTATTCTAAGTGTCTTTTAACATAGCACTGGCTCTAGGACTGGTTAGTCAGACTCAGTTACCACCAGTATCCGTCTGAAAAAGTTGAGGGTACAGGATGATTTTGCAACAAGGCTTCTTTCTGCTCTTCTTTTTGTTCTTTCTGCACGTTATCCTTCTTCCTGCACTTTTCTTCGTCTTTGATGACTTCTGTTGCTTCTTTCTGCACTTCTTTTGTTTCTTTCTGTGCATTTTTTCTTCTTTCTTCACATGTCCTATCTCTGTAGGCATAGTTAGAAATTAGCATTTAAAAAACCTTTGAAATTCACAGAAAAAACCATAGGTTTCAGGCAAGTTATAGTTAGGAATTAGCATTTAAAAAACCTCAGAAATTCACTGAAAAAACCATAGGTTTCAGGGGTGTTATAGTTAGCTGGACTTTTCACTTGTACAAAACCATTGAAATTCCCCCGTTATAGTTAGTTCAGCTAACTATAACTCGCGCGCCCGCAATGCACTGCTGATGACGTCACGTATTACATCACTCATGACATGGTCAGTGACATCACTCATGACATCACTGATGACATCTCAAATGACATCACTGATGACATCACTGATGACATCATCCTTGTGATAGAGTGGCAGACCTCCTCTCACCCTAATATAACCTTTGATACACACATTCAAAAATAGAGACTAAAATTTTCAAAACAGTGGACATACCAATACCAGTTACAACAACCTCTTCAGTAATTCTAAGATCCACATACACATCCACTCATTCACCAACAGTCCTATACAGTCACTCATACATGTACTCACTCATCATATGTACACATACACCTATACATCCTGTTACACAATGCCACTCATCCATAGAGTTACTCAAACACATAGTCACTCATGCTAATAAAGAATCAAACATACATTTACTTGCATATACAGTTATACACACACCACCACACTTACTTCTACGGAAACTTACACATACTTAGTCTTTTAAACAATCACTTATAGAAACACATACTTATTCATACAGGAACTCTTTCAATCTCTCACTCTCACATATACTCACTTATATACACCAATAGTCACATATACTAGTTTAAAACATATGTAGTTACTCATAAAGACACTATTGAGACAGTCATTCACTCACTAACACACCCATACACACACTCATCCACCCATACAGTCCTGCACACATGCTGTGTTCAACACATACAAACAGTGAGTCACTCATTCATGCACCTATGCACTACGTAATACCCCGCACCGAACCATGCAGACACTCAGACTGATACTCAAAAAACCAACTAATAACCTATATAGACACCCATGTAGCTACTCACCAACCCATGCAGCCACTTATACACAAAGTGAGAGAAGGATACAGATATTTACATATTTAAACATTACTCACTAAGCCATGTATTCACTATGATACACTTAATCAGTCAGTTACACAATCAATTTTTCAAAAACAAATCATCCATTTAGACACTTATATACCCATTTATTCTTCCATCGACCTTGAGATATACATATATAAAACATATTTAATTTTCAGAAAAACACACATTCACTGGATGATGTCATCAGTGATGTCATTTGAGATGTCATCAGTGATGTCATGAGTGATGTCACTGACCATGTCATGAGTGATGTAATATGTGACGTCATCAGCAGTGCATTGCGGGCGCGCGAGTTATAGTTAGCTGAACTAACTATAACGGGGGAATTTCAATGGTTTTGTACAAGTGAAAAGTCCAGCTAACTATAACACCCCTGAAACCTATGGTTTTTTCAGTGAATTTCTGAGGTTTTTTATGTTTAAAACGTTTTTATTGAAACAAACACAAACCATAGGGGAGGGGGATAGGAGGTCAGGATACATGGAATACAATCAAAGAAAAAGGGTGCAACTCCAGAGGGTTGGCAATAGGTAGCGCAGTAAGTCAGGGGGAAAAACACAGTAGATGAAGGCTAGAAATACAAGCTATGGAACCCCGCCCGCGCATCCGACACCCCAAATCTAAGCAATGAAAGCCATCAGCAACTCAACAGAACACAATCCCCCCCCATCCCCCAGTAACGAAAACCCCCCCCCCCCGTCCTATGGTCCCGCACCAGAGTAATCCTCACCAGGAAGCCCCGCACCCCCCCCCCCCTCCCTGGGAGGTCCCCGCCTCACAAGTAAACTAGTCCGCCTGGGTCACCGGCGGCGTCAGCCTGAGAAGCCTAAGATACCTCGGGCAGGTGAGCTCCCGGAATTCAGTGGACAGCAGCGCTAGAAAGGGTTGCCACAGCTCTTCAAATTGGTCTATTCTGAGGTTTTTTAAATGCTAATTCCTAACTATAACGTGCCTGAAACCTATGGTTTTTTCTGTGAATATATAATTAGAGTATAGCCCTGGGTATGAAGGAAATGCAAATGTCATGAATGTGACATTTGCTGTATCCATTTCCATTCCAGTCTTTGCAGGCTTACCTCTAGGTGGCCTATTCACCATTTGGATAAATAGCCACTTGAAATCATTTCCTGTGTAGCCTTTTTCAATGAAATGAGTGACCAATGAGACCGGTTTCACCCTATAACAAATTCTTGCTTCCACTTGTTGGGTTGTTAATCATTCATTAATTAAATTCACAAGGAGACCAAATACAGTATAGAACATTAGATGAGTTGCAGTTGGAGAATGTTAAGAGGTCATATTTGATTTGGTTGTGGCACAACATCTTAGTACTAAAGAACAAGGTACTTGCCTTCGGGTACAATCTTTCTGGTGGACTCTGTCTAACCACGGGTTCCTCACCTTGTGAGTATTCTCTAGGTGCCAGACTGGATGCGGAAACTTTTAAAGCAGTTCTCCTGTACACAGACAGGCGTTGTGTTGCTCTGCATAAACATTGTTCTACTCCTCAAGTGCCAAGCGGAACCACATGTAAGCACCACCCATGCACCCAGACGTTAGTAGCTTTCCAAGCGGTCTGTGTTCTCACTGAGGAGCCCATCTGCAGATTGGCACGACCAGTGTGCAGACCTCTAGACTTGGAACATTATTAGATGAAAAAAGAGCCCATTCACAGAACAGGGATGTGGGGTCAGTGAGGAATTTGCAGTTAGATAGAGAATCCATCAGAAAGATCGTTAGCTAAGGTAAGTAACTTATAGCTTCTTCATCTTGTGAACACCTCACAAGGTGGTGGGTTTGTGACCTGGCTAAGACCAAAACGTCCTGCAGAACAGACCTGGTAAAATGCCTACTCTCAACAGATTGACCTGACTGTTGAGGCAGTAGTGCTTTGTGAACGTGTGTAATGAGGCCCACGTTGCTGCCTACCGGATGTCAAGGAAAGGCACTCCACATGCTAATGCAGTCAAAGCAGCTTTGGCCCTGCTGAAATGAACCCGTAAGCTTTCTGGGGGCTGCTTCTTCCTCAGTTTAGCAGATCTTTATGCAGAGAACAACCCATTGAGCAAGGATCTGTTTTTACAATCCCTGCCCCACTTTGCTTCTAAAAACTCCACAAATAACTGATTGTCTTCTCAATGTCCCCTGGCAAGATCCAGAAGAAGCGTAATATTCTTTCAAGGTGTAAACGATGGAGTCTCTCTTTTTCTTTAAAGGGATGAAGTGGAACGAAGAATGCCAGAATGGAGATAGCCTGTTTGACATGAAAAATGAGTAACCACATCCGGGAGAAAGGAAGCGCAGGTCTTCAAAACCACCTTATCTGGGAAGAAGGTGGTATACAGTAGATTGATAGAAAGAGCCTGAAGCTTGTGTTGTCAATAAAAATATTTTCAAAAAAAAAAAGAAAGAGCCTGAAGCTCACTCACAAATCTAGCTGATGTTATGACAATGAGAAAGACTGTCTACAAGATCAGAAGTCTGAAGGGACAACTGTGCAGCAGTTCACAATGGGTTCATATTAAGAGAATGAGGACTAAGTTCAAGTGACGAGGGGGAATCACAAAGGGTATTGGTGGAAACATCTGCAGTAACCCTTTCAAAAATCTCATCACAACAGGTAAATTGAATAACGAAGCCTGATCCGGCAATAGGCGAATAGGAACATGTGCAAAGGAGTCAGATCAGACTTTGGCACTTTGATGATGAACCCCGACGATGGCAAAAGTTTTGCCATCGTCTGAAGGTGGTCGATACCTGCATGGGGCAACCTCGCCTTTAGCAGCTAGTCATCAAGGAAAGGAAGACTGCTACTCCTGACCTCCAAAAGGGGCCATCAATCTTGTGAACACCCATGAGGCACTGATGAGGCTAAAGGGGAGCGCTGCAAACAAACGGCTCCTGGCCCACGTGAACCGCAGGTAGCACATGGGGGCCTGCAGGACAGGGATGTGAAAATAAAGGTCCAGCATGTCCAACACAACCATCCAGTCTCCAGGGTCCATTGTATATAGGATCCTGAATCTGTCCTTCCACAGAAGGCTGTAAGGGGGGGAAAATCCTCCATCCTTCTTCAGCACAAGAAAATAGCAGGAGTAACAACCAGTTCCAGCTTCTGAGGCCGGATTCCTCTCTATAGCTCCTTTGGCCAAAAAAGGCTGCACTTACTGATGCAAGATGAACAGATGGTCCTCAGTCATCTGCCTTGAAGGCAATGGACGATGTGGCAGTGTAGAAAGGAAAGTTAGAGCTTAGCTCGGATGGACAATTTGGAGGATCCATTTGTCTGTACTGACGGCCAGCGACCCTTGGTGGCCTCATATAGGGTAGCTGTGTGCCAATAAGTACACATTAAATTGGCTTTGCTGCTGCAGGATGGGCAGGAAACTGAGCTGCTGTCCCGTTGTCTTGACAACGAAAGGGCTAAAAGACATGCATGGCTAGAGGAGGAATGTGATGCTGACAAAATGGATAGCCTCTACCATAATCATGGAAAGGGTGAAATTGCTGATAAAATTGCCTTGTGAGAGTTGAAAGAGGAGGGAACACAAGGTCCATAGCTGGTGAAGTGTCCTGTCAACTGGCATCCTGAAGCTCTTAATACCCTTAATACCCATCATATTGGGGAACATAGTCATCCCCGTCATCATAGTCTGAATCCATGCTGAAAAGGTTGTTTAATGTCTGAGCCCTACTATGCAGTGAATGACTGTATGCTGGTTAGTGGCCAGGCCGGGCGTGACTTCTGTTCAAAGTCAGAATGCACTATGGGCAGTACAACCTCATCCGGCGTCAACATCAGCGTTGATGCGGGAGGAACGGGTGCATGGGATGGAGCTGAAGCCTGCTCTGAAGCCGGTGCTGAACCCAATGCCGGTCCAAGGGGAAGAGATGGTGTCGATGGTGGACCTCCTGGCAAAAGTCCAACTGGTGGACCTTGGTGAGGAATCTGCTATTACAAGTATCAGTCAGGAAGTGATCTTACACACCACATAGTTCCTACCTACAAAATGTCCATCAATTTCTGATAGACCTCAGGACCTACTTATGGTATTATGCTCAACTATGCAACAGTCATCTGAGTGTACAATATTTTATATTGTTCCTCCATTTATAGAAGAAAACGGGATTTCTATCTGAGATTACTTGCCTATTTAGTAGGCCAATGTTTTTTCAATAATTTGCATCACTTTATTGGTGCAAGGGTACAATGTGGTGACACCTATTTCACTGCTTTTTTTCAGCTTAGAGGTGAGGAGCTGTTCTCTAGGGAAGAAGAATACCCATTTCATTGCTACTTTTATATTTTTCAGGGGTAGCTTCTGTCAATTAAAAGTTGTAATAAGATTCTAGTTTCTTAAAAATAGACTACTTTAAATAAGGATTATGGTGCAGCCTTAAGAACTAACCCATAGGAATCCACCCCAAGTGCTTTAGGATGAATGTTATGGTACTTTAATAATGTGAACTTTTTTCAGTTGGCTTTCTATACAAGCGAGATTACTAGTGTACCCTTCACATGTTTATTTATCATCATATCATGGAATGTTTTTGACTCCTTGCATTATTGGTACGTGAACTTTAAACTCCCTTGGACATTGTTAAGACAGAAAACACAATCAGTGATTGAAGCTGTAGAGTCTGCTCTAACAAGAAGAAGGTATCAATCTATCTCTTCCAGCATCTAATGGAACCTTTAAAGGGATTCTTGTAAGAGAAGACAAACAAGTTACTTTTCTTTGGTTATGCTCTTTCTAGTGGATACTTTACCTACCACAGATTCCTTACCTTTAAAACATTTCCTAGGTGCCAGACTGGAACTGAAGTTTTCAAAGAAGTACTCCTGTGCGCTGCGGCTCCGTACTGACTTTGTTCCACCCCAGACGCAATACTGTTCACCGACATCAGTTTCTTGCTTGGCTCTTACTGCGCCCTCTGACAAGGAGCACAAAACAATTTGAGGTACCAGTGTGTTCATCTCTAATTTGGGACTTTTTTAGATGCTAAAACAGGCCAGCCACAGAAAGGGTAGGTGGGGGGCAGGGCGGAATATGCACTTAGAGTATCCACCAGAAACAGCGTATGAAAGGTTAGTCATTTTTTCTTCTGATGGTTACTTCTAATCACAGATTTCTCACCTTTAGAATAGATATCAAAGCAGTACTTCCAAAATGCGAAAGGTCTGTGGATTGGGCACAGATTAAAAAGATCTGCATAAGTGAACAGGCAAAGTTCGCTTCCTGTCGGAATTGGCTGTCAAGGCAATAGTTCTTTGTGAACCTGTGCACGGACGCCCACATCTCGGCTTGGTAGATATCAAGAATAGGCACTCTGAATGCCATTGGGTGTAGCAGATCTTAATGTAGAGAACTATCTACCTTGACAAAGTATGTTTCAGCACTATCTTGTCTTTCTTTGCCCATGAGAGCCCCCAGAAAAGCTAATTTCCCAGCTGATGGTCTTTGGCAGGGGAGGCAGAGGCAGAAAGGCATATAATAGCCCTGTGCTTCAGCCAGGGTTCTCCCCTCTGTCAGAAGATGCCATATGCGACCTCAGGAAGCAACCGCCATTCGTGATCCACCAGGCGTCGCCATCTGAACTCATCCACCCAGGTTTTTAATGACCCTCCAGGTGGTTCACGATCAAGGAGATGCCCTGACACTCCAGCCAACTCCAGTGGCATAGGACCTCTTTGCACAGGACCCAGTACCTCACTCTGCCACTTTGTTGCATTTCTACATGGCTGTGAAGTTGTCAGCGAGGACCTGTACCAGCCTTCTGTTGATGGACAGCAAGAAAGCCTTCAATGCCAGACTGATGATGCACATCTCCAACAGATTTATGTAGAGCTACGTTTCCACTGAAAACCAAAGTCCTCTGATGTTCACCTCTCCCGGATGGCCTCCCTGACACAACAGTGATGCTTCTGTCAACACAGTCCACTCTGAGTGGGGAAGAGTGAGGGGCTGCTGCTGGTCAGGTTGCAACACTGCTTGTGCTGTCTCCTCCGAAACCTCAATGTTTGCAAGGTTCCCTTGGTGCTGGTCCCACTAGGACTTCAGATCCCACGGCAGAAGCTGCATGTGCCACCTGTCAAAAATGGACAAGCAGGATGTACAAAGCCGAAAGGCCAAAATCCTCAGAACTGCTCTCACTGAGATCCAGGACTGAGGCTGAAACATCAAGATCATAGCCCAAATGTCCACGATTTGTTGCCACAGAGGAAAGCCCCTGAAAGGCACCATGTTCAGAACGGCTCCTATAAAAGTAAGCCTCTGCCAAGGACTCAGGTGTGACTTCCACTTGTTGATTCAGAACCGCAATGTTATCTGTGGGTTCACAGTTGTCTGGAGGTGGATGACACCTGAGCGTGGTGAGCCTGGCTTTAATCGCGTGAAGACGATAAAGTCAATCCACTCCGGGGACTCCAGGGACCCCTGCCCCCGCCACATTTTCAACAGAGCCGCCGACACCATGGCACCCATGCTCTGCCACACCATCAACCGCTCCCTGGCAACTACCTCGTTCCCTGACTGCTAGAAACACGCTGATATCAACCCCCTCCTGAAGAAACCCTCGGCGGACCCCACCGACCTCATGAACTACAGACCAATCTCCCTGCTCCAGTTCCCAGCGAAAGTCATCGAGAAAGCCATGAACAGCCAACTCGCCACATTCATCGAAGAGCACAACATACCGACTCCTCCCAATCCGGCTTCAGAAAAACCACAGTACGGAAACTGCCCTCCTCGCCGCAACAGACGACATCCGTACCTTACTGGACAAAGGAGAAACAGCAGCCCTCATCCTCCCCGACCTCTCAGCGGCGTTCAACACAGTCTCTCACCGCAGACTCCATGACGCAGGGATCCAAGACAAGGCCCTCGACTGGATCCTCTCCGGCAGAACGCAGCAGGTCAGACTCCCCTCTTTCCTCTCGGACCCTACACCTACCGAGTCCCACAGGGGTCCTCCCTCAGCCCTATGCTCTTCAACGTCTACATGGCTCCGCTCACCCCCATCGTCAGAACCTACGGACTGAACATTGTATCATACGCAGACGACGCCCAACTCATCCTCAGCCCATCCAACGAACCCAACACCGCCAGGCACAACTTTCGAGAAGGCATGGAAGCCGTCGCCAAATGGATGAAAAACAGCTGCCTACAACTAAACACAAAAAAAACGGAAGTACTCATCATGGGCCCAAACCCAGACGCCTGGAACAACACCTGGTGGCACCCTGCCCTCGGAAGCCCGCCCGAACCCACGGACCACGCACGCAACCTGGGAATCATCCTGGACTCAGAGCTCAAAATGGACTGTCAGATCAACTCCGTCTCGTCCTCCTGCTTCCACACCCTCCACGTCCTTCAAATGGATCCCCCTTGAACATAGAAAGACCGTCACTCATGCCCTGGTCACCAGCAGGCTCGACTACGGCAACACACTCTATGCCGGAATAAACAAAAAGCTCACCCGCAAGCTACAGACCATCCAAAACGCCGCCGCAAGACTGGTCCTCAACCTGCCAAGAGACTGCCACATCTCCCAGCACCTGCGGACACACCACTGGCTCCCCATCGAAGCTAGAGTCACCTTCAAGATGTTAACCCACGCTCACAAGGCCCTCCACGACACCGGACCAGCATACCTGAATAGCAGACTCAAATTCCACGCACCCCAAAGGACCCTACGATCAGCCCACTTCTCCTACGCCGTGGTCCCCTGCACCAGAAAGACCAGATCGGGAGGCCGCTCCTTCTCCTTCCACGTGGCCAGAACCTGGAACGACCCTCCGCTCCACCTCAGACAGATAACATCGCTCCCCATCTTCGCAAGAAACCTCAAAATCTGGCTCTTCGACAGACCCCCTCCTTGATGGACTGGAACCTGCGAACACCCCCCAGCGCCTTGAGACCCTTACGGGTGAGTAGTCGCACTTTACCAACTGATTTGATTTGATTCAGTCACGGAATAACTGGTATCCCCAATCTCCAAAGACTGACGTGCCACTGGTAAGACCAAAGAGGAGCACAGCAAACAGAACATTACCGACAATGAACCGCAGGTAACGGCGTGTGGGACTGCAGGACGGGTACATGAAAGCATTTGTCCTGCAGGTCCAAGGCTACTATTCAGTCGCCTGGATCAAGGCAGAGGGAACTTTTGGTCAGTGGGAGTATTTTAAATCTGAATTTGTCCTTCCACAGGAAGGCACTCACATGATGGAGATGTAAAATAAGACAAAGGCTTCTGTTCTCCTTCGGCACAAGGAAGTAGCAGGTGCAACAACCCATCACTATTACCAAAGTTGGAACCTGTTGATGGCCCATATAGAAAGTAGAGCCCATAATCTTGCAGTGATATGGATAGGTGCTCCGATGTGGGTGGAAGCATTTTGATGAGTGGAAGGTCACAGCCTAGCTGGAGGATTTGGAGGACTCATCTTTTGGTTGTGATGGACTGCTACCCTGGGAGAAAATGTCAGATTCTGCCTCTCACGGGGTGATTGGGCACCACTAAGGGCAAACTAAAAGGCTTAGAGGTTGATGCTGCAAGGGAGAGAGGCAGTGAGGATCAGTGCCCCTGGTGACCTCCACGTAGTCTGCCTGATTCCTGTCCAGAAAGGACTGAGGTGAAGCAAGTGTTGGCCGGGTGGGTGGACCGGCATTGTCTATAAGCCAAACATCTGGAGTAGGCTCGGAAGGGCCAAAACGGATGAAGGAATTGTCTGGCAGGAGAGAAATCATTCTTTGCTAAAAACACAGGATCCATCAAAAGGCATATCCATAAGGGATGCCTGCACATCACCAGAAATGCCATGAATTACATCCATTAATGACAACAGAGCAGCACTATAATGTGGACTACTCACTCCAAGGAATCAAAAGTGTCCAGACCAGCACTAACAACTAATTTAGCATTGTGGCCATCTAGAATGATTTGAGCCAAGGAGGCCATAAAATCTTCCAGGGCCGCCAGCATAATCTAACTGACCATGTTCCAGAGGGCAGGCGTATAATGGTCTAGTAGGTAACTGGCATTGTCCAATTTCAGGGCAAGGATGGCAAGATAGAACAAGCTTCTCCCTAATGTCTCAATCCTAATTAACTCCCTTTCAGTGGGAGCTGTGGGGAACGAATTAGGATTCACTTTGTTGGTAGAAGATTGGATCACTAAACTCTCAGGAATATGATGCCGAGTAAGAAAATCAAGGTTGCCAGGTGCCCGCCTGTCATATTTGGCCACATGCTTGTTCAGGGAAGGGCATGACCAAGGTTTAGAAAACGTGTCTATAAGGGTGTCTGTTAGGGCTTCAGTGAATGATAGTGAGGGCACAGAAGAATTCAGCCCACATTGAAGAACTTCACTACGCACAGTTGTTGTAACCTCAACAGAGGGAGTTGTATATCCAGGACCTCCACAGCATGTCTGATGAGTACCACAAAGGACGCATTCTCTTACGTTAGGGGCTCAAAGGGGGAACCAACCCCGTCTCATGAAAATATCAAGTCGACTGGCTTCTTGAAAATCCATATATAAACTATCATCATTATAATGTGGGGGTAAATCATCCCCATCATCTCCACTGTTTACTTGTTGCGGCAAACTCTGGCCAGAGTTGGAACCGAAAAACTGGCTGAGCAACTTGCGGGCGTCTCTGTGGTAGAGGTATGGTTTTGTCGGAATGAGACTGTATGGGAACCAGAACCGGATGTGCTGGAGTGGAGTCTGAGGGCGAACCCAGTTGGGGTAAAGGCTGATTTGGCTCAGGCTCAGACACCAGCAGGGTCAGCAGACTTCCCTCTAGAATTCATGAGCAAATCCAATATTTTGGACGCCATCTTAGAGTAACTCTGTAATGTCAATGAATTTATCGAACTAAAGTCACAATGTTCAATACAGACAGTCTTTTATTGCTGACTGTTTTCAGCTCAATTTTACTTGCCCAAGTATATTATTCGCTGACCCAATCATGAGGGAGTTACAGATGATGTTTCTGGCATCCTTTGATGTGCATAGCATGGCCCCCTTTACCGACAACCTTAGGATCTCTTATTTCTGTATTTAACATTGTGACTTTAGTTCAACAAATTCATTGGCATTACATAGTTACTTTAAGATGTCGTCCAAAATATTGGATTTGCTCACAAATTCTAGAGGGAGTGACAGATGGCACTATTGAATCCTATGATGCACATAGCCTCCCCCTTTTTAGGTCTCGCCTAGGAAAGAGACCTTTAGTAATCAGCACAGCTTTCCCGGCAAAAACGCGCACGCGTTGTATTGCTTCCAACGGCAACGCGTGCACGTCAGGCGATTAACTTGCGGGAGCAAGCAGCTGGCGCCATATGTTTTCAATTATCGCGCCTTGCTGCTCGCTCCCGCAAGGGAATCGCGCAGGCCCCCTCCTCTCTCCCCTCCCCCTGCTGCCGCACGAGGCGCATGCGCTTGTGCTTGTTAAATGTGGGGCTGTTCACTTCTTATGTTTTTTTGTTCGCTTTCTAGAGTTCAGATTGTTTATATTTTAGACATTGTTATTCAGAATACGAAGAGTTTAATTATCCAAAGCAATCCTAAATTACAACAAACACAATTTAAGGCTTCAGCACGGTCGTAATTTAAGAGTGCCTGGCTGATTCACAATCATTTCTAATTTCACTGTGCATAATTGGCTTACGGAGTAAAACACCTAGGTAATGCAATGGCGTGAAAAATGCAGAGTTGCACTTGTTTCCCTAATATTTCGCGTATGCGGGGTAAGCAGGGCTCGCTGCATGCGTGCCCGGGGCTTGTAAAGGTGTTAAATGACACTTTTTTCTTTTCATTAGTTTTGCCCTAACATTTTCTTATTCGTAACTATGCGTGACGGTGTGGGCAGTGAGCACATGAGTGCGTAGACAACACAATCAAACCTCCATTACATGCAGTAACTTTTGCATGTGTCACCCTTGCACCGTATGCGCAGTTAATCTGCATTTCCAAAGCGCACCTGGCATCAAAGCGCTATGGACTTTTTCGGCTCGACTCTAAATCGCACTGGGGTTTTTTCCGGGAGCAAATATGATTTACACATGAAAAAAAACCTATATGAATTGGCACACATTTTTCACTCATTCCCTCCTTAAATTAGAAAGTACTCAATGCATGTGCTTGAACATCCACACTATTGGATGAAAATAAGTTGAAAAGCCATAGCCGCTCTTCAGTTCATTCCATAGAAGATAAGAGCTGGGGTGGGCGGATTTTTAATAATGCCATAACAGTCAGACAAATTCAAGGAAGTTTGTAGTTCAAGAGGTGGTTCGGGAATTCTCAAATATGCTTAAGAAGAAGACAGTAATCAGTGCTTAATTTGAGCCGTTGCACGGAGTCTGCACCCACTGCATATCATACAAATAAATAACCATGCAGGCCGTGACAATAGCATTCGCCACAACAAACATATCTGAAGCTACAACCCCTGCCCAGGCTGCCTCCTGTTGACTCGTCCACGTTCTCCACCTCTCCCAAGCTGGTTTTAGGGCTGGACATGTACTTAAGTGTAGTTAAGTTGAAGGTGACAGTGGGCAGAAAAGGGTGAAAGAAAGAGGTGACTGCTGCTGCCCTGTGTGAGCGGGGCTGCTCCTTCCCCCTGGACTAGCCTCCCCTCACAGAGGACAGATCTACATTCGCTTGTCTGCCATCAAAGCCGGTCTAACAGTGTCCGTAGGTGGAATGAGGGGGCAAATATCTGGTCCATTATCAAGTAAGTGACTTCTCACCCTACCATAGATGTGGGGACGGTGTATGCTGGCATGGTAGATCGGCGGCGTAATGCACAGCAGCTGGGAATTACGTGCCTAGAATTTGAAACAAGCTCACAGAGCAGCCCTGGCTCATCCCCGCCGCCTCCTCCAAAGAGTGGTCACATCAGAGCCGACGACTCCGGACCTGGGGATCAGTGTTCGAGCCTCAGCGTCGCTCAGCATCCTGTGAATGTTGTCAAATCACTTAAACAACCCTGTGCCCACCTTATACGATTGTACACATTTATATAACAAGATTTGGCATAGCCAATAGTTCTCGCCTTTGGGACCTTATAAGTGTTTAGTCATCTGGCACAATAGCCTTGGTGTAACAACATCAAGTGTTGCATGGCTAAACACTTGTAAGGTCCCAAAGGCGAGACCTATTGGCTACGCCAATGGTTGTTTAAGTTAATTTTGGATATTTGTATCAATACATTATACCTTTACCTTTGAAGGACTCATTAGTAATATGAAGCCACTCTAAGATGGCGTCCAAGATGGTCCCTAACGTGTGTTGGTTATTCTCCCCTTCCTTGTTTTTCATCTGATTTTGAGTATTAAGGACTCGTTAAGATGGCACCTGTGCTTGACGCTGCGCTGCCGAAAGGAACACTCTTTTTGGACTGGAGCCGTATGTACGGTATGTTGCACTTTAAACTGGTGTTTTCCGGGAGAATTTCTGCTATGGGCTTAGTTATATATTTTTTTCTGGACCCATTTCAGTCACTTTATGTAAACATATATTCACGGGCTGCTGGAGAGTTTGTGATTTAGCTTTTTAGATTTGCTCGTATTGGAGCATGTGGCTACTATGGCAGGTGTTTGTACGTATTTTGACGCATTTTGGATTAGTTGACTATTTTGAGTTCTGCCTGTACATGCAATTGCGGTTTATTCAGTCAAAGACATTGATTATTTTCTTAGTATTTGTCTTGTTTGCGCTAGACTGTAGGATCATGCCTGGATTGTGTCTGAAGACGCTAAGATGATACACAAGTACCTGAGTCTATACTTTTACTATTACCAGCATAGTGTGGCCTGGATATTATATTTATTAATTGGTGAGTTGCTCATTACTTTATATTGTCATTCATGGTGAATGTAAGGGTCAGTTTTGATCGACTTTCTCCCTTATTAGGAGTACTCTTCCCGTAACATAACTCTGCCAATATATGTAATTTACGTTAGTGGTGCTGTCCTTTCACTTATAGACTCAGCTTACATATTTAGTAGCTTTATTCATTTGCACTTTATTGCAGGATCCCAACTGGATTTTGTCTTAAGACGCTTAGACTAAATACAAGTACCTGAACTTGCACGTGCATAATTTCTGCAATTTTTCTGGACTACATATAGAATTGGTGAGCCTTTTGATTATATAACGTCCGTTCTGGTGTACATACGGGTCGGTCTGACTAACCCTCCCACTAATATCACTCTATCAATTACTTTATCACCTTTTGTTTAATTATATTGCAGAAACGGTTTTTCTTTTATGTTCCTGCGCGACTCCTGCGGTCTATGTCCTTGTGCCTTGCTCAGGTTGCTCGCTTTAAGTACCAGAGGTTAGGGGGCAGCTCCTTTGTTTTGAAGGATGCTGCTGCTTGGAATGCCCTTCCTCTTGCCCTGCGTACTAGTCAGGATCCAGTGGCTTTCAAGAGGAAACTGAAAACACATTACTTCGCTTAAATTTCATTCTCCATACTCCGCTAGGCATCGTGCCGGGACACTCATGAGTATCTGCCCGTTACAAATTCACGTAATATAACATATTGCACATTGTGGTGTTCCTTTTCCTCAGGTAGAAATTTCCTGTAGTAATTGTTCACACTTTGGAATCATAGCTTTAAATACTCTTCTACCTGCACAATGGTCTGACGATACTTGGGGTTCTCTGCTCTTCGTTTTTGCTCCCTCTATATCTATATTGTATATAGAGATGCTTATAGCTGTAGTCCAAGTGGTTATATTATGGGCTTCCATGTTTAGCTCTAACCCTTAAGTCAGTGGATACTTCCACGTAGACGAAACGCATGTTGGCTATGAGTCCTTTTGCGGTTGGTTAGAGCCACTGGTTTTGTACTGCTACTCTGGATTTGGATACATGATTTGTGAACAAAGCATGAAATAAATATGGACCAGAAGAAGATTTCTGTGAAGAAAACCATGTGGACCTTTCTCAATACTATGAACTCTTTTTGCTCAGGATATTAACTCTTTGGTTTATTTCATGTGTGGACAAGTGTTCACACAGCTGGTAACGGTGGGTGGTCGTTATCTAATATCCTTGGAGCATTCTTAATTGACTGTATGAACTTTGCATGACTTAGCGCATTCCATACCCTTCCACCTTTCTTTTTCATATTCAAGACAGAATGAATGTTGGCACTGGAGTCGTTGAAGGACCAAAGATGGGTTCCAGTTGCTTAGACTGTGCCACTGGTAGTTACCCGACAGGAGGCCCTTGCAGATCGTTGGGGCCGGAAAGTGCACCATAGAGAGTTGAAAAGTCCCAAAAATATACAGCATGGCCTAAAGGCCTTGACCCGCTGTGGCATTGCCAATGGCCCGGGAATTTGGCGTATCAGGATCAACTGTGGGAACGGCTACGCAATCGGGAGCATGCTCAAGAAAAATGTGGACACCCTCACGACTTCTCTTAAGCTAAAGAGTGGTGGGTTGGGGTGAAGCCATGCTTCGCCTTTTTATGTTTCTGCTTCGATCTGTACTTCGACTTACTGGATAGCTTGGACCATGACGAAGACCCGCTTCAGGATCGGCATTGAGAGAAACAACATGTCTGAGTCTTCAAATTACACCGGTCACAAGACTTGTGTGGATTCATTGTTTTTTTTTTTTTTTTTTTTTTTTTTTAGGTTCAGCATCTCCTTTAATAAGCACCTCAGCCACATTCCAATGACACAATTATTTATTATTATGTTTTGGCACTCCGAAGAGGGCCACACAAACAAAATACACAAAATACATGTACATATTCCGTCATAGGAAGAAAAAAGTAAACAATTACAACACTCTCCATTAAAAAGGACATACTACGACACAGTCCTCCTTATTTCATCAATAAATATCTAAAAAACCTTTAAAAAAGTTAAAAATATTGAAGCAAAACATTTCATTGGGAGGAGTATATAAAGCCTTTAAAAAAGAATTCGCATCAAGAATTCCCAATTGTAAACAAATTGATCTTAGCCACTTTAACCCCTTCAGCGCTGCGCGGATTCCCCCGCGGTGCTGAAGGGTTCGAGCGCGGGCGGGGCCATGACGGAACGGTTCCGTCATGAGCACAGCTCAACCGATGCTCATGACGGAACCGTTCCGTCATGGGCATGGAAGGGGTTAAACGAAGTGAACGCAATGTAGGACAAATAAACAATACATGAGTACAATCCTGTACAGACATATTACAAAAATTACATAGGGGGGGGAAGACCCATACCATTTAGCCAAGAGAGAATTAAGCGGCAATAGATCTTGCCTCAAAAGAAACCAAAATCTCCGAATGCCGTGTGATAAATTCCAAAATACGTAAGGTTGAGCAAGCTTCCTTGAATATGTGTTAAACAAAAGGACGCTTCGCTTCTTAGCTGTCATGGATTCTTTGTCCCGCATGAAGCAAAGAGTCCAGGAAGCCTGTTTCAAAAGAGATTTTAGTTGGGAAGGAGAAATAGTAAAAATAGAACTCTCATCTAATTCAAGAAGTGCCACAGCCTTTCTGAAATTCCTAACAATTTGAGAGTGCTCTTTAAAACTTCCCAATAATTCTCTCTTGAGAAGGGATCTCAGAGTCCCCATTTCTCCTCTAGCGAGGCTGGCGACCCAACGTACTAATGCAGACAGGCCCTGTACCCAACTGCTACGCAGACCAAATTCAAGTCTAAGAGCAGCTGTAGAGCAAGCGGAATTCAGAGTGGTTAAAGACCTTAATAATTTTCCTTCAATCATATGAAGAAAGCTCCAGTGTTTTAAATCAACCAATTCTATTCCATATAGGAGGGTTGAAGGGATTTTTGCCTTATAAACCTCTAGTAAAAAAGCAAAGTGTCTTCTCCCTGTGGCGGAATAAAGAGCACTCAAGCTTTTGCCTTGAGACAGGGCTTTTCGAGAGTTGTTATCAATGTGCTGCCTCTCACTCAGGTTTGCAGAAACTATTCTTCCTAAAAAGGTATATGATTTAACCACTTCCAATTTCTGCCCACCTACTGACCAGCCATAATTCTCAGATTTAGATTTTTTCCTCCCTGTAATACACATAATTTTACTTTTTGAGGCATTTATCCTCAAGAAGTGGGACTCAGCAAAATCGTGTAAAGCCTGCAGACGATTAGCTAAACCTTTAGGAGTTAGATCTAGGATTAAAATATCGTCAGCATATAAAAGGCAGGCTATAGGATAACCCCCCACTACCGGGGCTATGCCAACACAAGATGCAAGCGAAGTTGGAAGATCAGCAATATACAGGGAGAACAGCAGAGGAGCCAGAAGACAACCTTGTTTTAAACCATTAGAGGAGGGAATAGCCCGCGAGAGGCCCCTTTCTCCACCCTGTAACACTCGACACCAGGTGTCCGAATGTAGAGATCGTACTAGGTCTAATAGAAGAGAGGGCATACCTAATATAGCTAGCTTTCTCCACAGCAAAGGACGATCCACTTTGTCAAATGCTGTGGAGAAATCAATAAAAGCCGCATAGACTCCTCCACCCCGAACTCTTACATATTTATCCAGGATAACCTGCAGTGCTGTAAGGTTATCCAAAGTACTATGCCCTTTGCGGAAGCCCGTTTGTTCAAGAGGTAAAATCTGGTTCGCCTCGACCCAATCAGTAATTAGTGCTAGAAGACATTTGGAAAAAACTTTTCCAATAGCATCAAGAAGGGCTATCTGACGATAGTTCATTGGGTTATTCCTATCGCCCTTCTTGAACAGGGGAACCAAAATGCTCCCCTTCCAAGAGGATGGCACAATCTTACTGAAAAAGCAAGCTGTAAATAAAGGAAAAAGAATCTTACTCCATAAAACAGGGTCTAACTTTAGTATCGAAATGGGAAGTTCATCGGGCCCCATAGCTCCAGAGGAACGCATATCCTTAATGGCCATTTCAATGGTTTTCTCTGAAGGGGTTTCAATAGGAAGCTCAGCAACTCTAGGAGCTCCTAAGGAGCACTCACATTCAAATGCTACGCCATTCCCAGCATAAAGGGCGGAGATAAACGACACCCATAACGATTCAGCAATAGGAATAGGGTGAGGGCTAACTCTAACTCCACAACCCTCTCCAATGAGAGACCAAAATTTTCTAACATTGCCATGAACAACCACCTCCCGTAAACTTATCCAAAGAGAATCCTCTTTTTCCTTTTTAAGTTTCTTCTTGATGCGACTTCTCCTTCTTTTTAACAAATATATTTTGTTTTTTAATTCAGTAGATCTGCACAGAAATTGTTCCCGCACTAACCTGTTTATTGCCTTATTTAAAGGGATCAGAGAGCTGGGAACGAAACTCCTTTTTTCAGAGGAAGTGGATCTATTAGCAACACGAATAACCTCCTTCATAAAATTCTCAAAATGAGTCAGTTCAGAACCCTGCCAATCATTCAATTCTAGGATAGTTTTTCCTAAAATACACTTCAGGCCCTTCCTGGCTTTAAAATTCCAAAAGCATCTTCCAGTATTCTTATGAAAATTAACTATATCGCTATTAAGATACCATGAGTCAGAATTTGGAAAAAATAAAGACAAATTTATAGTAATCACCTTGTGATCACTAAATAATGTCGGTAAGACTACCAAATCTTTTACTAAAGAAAAGATATCATAGTCAATAATTACATAATCCAAGATTGACTGACTGAAGGGGGATCTATGAGTATAATTAGCAGGAAAATCAGAAGGGAGCCTACCATTCACTATTATCCCCTCAGTTGCCGAAAGTTCTTCCAATAACAACTTCCCTCTTTTATTAGTTTTAATTTTATTAGGGAAGAGAATCTGAGGGATAAGGTAGGCTTCTTCTTTACATTTGTTTCTGAATAACTCTAAACTAGTGTTGGAAACCTTACAATTAAAATCACCAACTAACAGCACATGGGGGGGGTGTATCTAGCTCTTTAAGCTGTTTAATGTATGAAAAGACTTGCTTCAATAAAATATTAAAACATTCATCTGGGGGAATATATACATTTATTATTACTAATGAAGTATTGGTACCCCTACTTGTTAGCGAGCAGAGGGTCACTGCCTGAAAGAGATTCTTTGGGTCAACATAATGAGTAAAATTCCATTTCAATCTATTTGACAAGAGGCACGCAAGACCACCTTTTGCATGCCCTTTCTTTGATGGTAATGCCCTTGCCTCGAGGACAAAATAATCTTTCCCTGCACATAATCTACTAGGACACCAGGTCTCTTGGAGGCAAATAATGCTAGCTTTCATGGAGAATAAATATTGTAGTTTCTCGGGATTATTATGTATCTCGGCAGCATTCCAAGAGATAACTTTTAAACTGTTGCTAAAGATGTTGAAAAAGCTTAGGATTGTCTAAAGTTTTAGTAGACAAAACTCCAGGCAACCAATTCCACTGAAAATTATCTTTGTTTGGGGAAATATTCTGGGTAAGCGAAACTGGCTTTACCCGAGTCACCCGGCGTGTATTTTTCGAGACAGAAATCTTTAATTCATCATATAAGGTAGAGAGAGTATCTTGACCATTGCCCTGCTGAGAGAGTCTATTAAGAGGGAAACAATTACTCCCAGAGGAGTGAACAGGTAAAACATCAATTCCCCTACACTGAAAACTCTCTGCCTGTTGCAGAATAAGATTTAATATAAGTTTAGAATAGAACTTTACCCTAACAAAAGGAGCGGATGCTGTTCCTAATATAGAAACTAAATCAATATCATTAGATTGAATTAATTTTAGGCTCTCAATATCCTTAAAATATTTGAGTAGCCATGCTCTATTTAGGTGTAAGTCCGAATCAAATAAGGGTAGAAAATCTACTGTAAATGTATCTACAAAGACTTCAGGAATTTTTGAGGGCAAATGCTGGGGCCGTACCTCTTCAACATCCGGAGCAGGAAAAGCGGGGGCAAGAGGATCAAGGGCTACAGACCGCAAGGGGACCAACCCAGGCAGTTCTACCAACCCAGGCAGTTCTCAGGTGCATGATGACCCATTTCTCACACGACTTGGAGTTATATCCGTAGTCCAAACACCAGAGGCACACCTCATACAGGTCCATCACCTAAGATGTGCTTACGATAGCCCAGGCATGATTTGAAATATGTAGTCTTAGGCGTTCCCTTAAACACTAGAAAAAATAATTTGAAAGGATTTGTCCGCTGAGAGCAGAGATCAAGACTTGAGCTCAAAGGCACGGAAAGAAAGGAACAAGCACTGTGGCTGTATTTTTATTTATTTTGAGTTTATACAATACAGGAGTCCTTGGAGAATTTTTGTTTAGGTACATAAAAATATACGGACGTTCCCTTTCACCAGTGTAGTTGTTTTCAAAAAAACCTTTGTATGTCTAGTAGTGATCCTGGACACAGAGTTGGCGATGAATTTGTTCCTTATATTTAGTTCACTCAAATTACAATGCCCTCTCCCATATCTGCTAGTTTGATCAGGATTTGTTTTCATTTTCTTTGAGATTCAGGTGAACTCTTCTTTCTGGCTAGCTAGTGTTTGATGTATAAACTACAACTACTGTAATGGTATATCCTGCGTCTAGTACCCTTCTGAATTGATTTATGTAGGATTAACAACCCAACAAGCGAAAACAAGATTCTACGAGCATCTAAGTCAATTTCAATGTAAGGTGGCAAGTGCCTCATTCTTTGCACATTTCACTGAAAAAGGAAATATAGAAAATTACATTATGTGGCAAGTGATTTAAATGACAAAAAGACCACTAAGAGGAAGTGACTAAATGCTAATGGACACATCATTGGGATTCCATCAATCATGGTTCAAACTCAATGGGAGAACAGAACTCAAATGTGAATACATGTATTTCGAGTAGACTTTTCCGATAAGGCCTATAACGGCTTATCCTTGCATTCATAAATGCAGCACCACCTATTGTAACTTTTCTTACATATACATCACACTTTTTGTTTCACTGCCATTGATATATGCATGATATTTGCAGTTCATTTATACACAGGACTGTGCATACTAATATGCAAGGCTCGGAAGTAGAGCTGAAACGCGTTGGGGACAGATACTAATGCCGGATGCCAAATGATTTTATGTTCAAATAAAGTGCCTTGATCCCCTGGAATTTGACTTCAAGGTCCTTCTTTGCCGAAGGAGTTTTGTTTGATATGAGGGTGGGAAGCTCTGAGCCTGTCACTTTGAAGCCGCTCTGCTAGGGTCTGGGGCCCACTAAAACAGAGCAACTTCATGTGGTTTAAGGATTACAAGGAGCCTGACTGGCTTGTCTCAACTTTGAAAGAACGGGACGCACCCCATGAATATAAGAGTAAGGGAAATTAACTGAAATATTTTCAGATTCACAGACCGTTTGTGAAGGAAGGCACATCATTTAACAGTAAGCTATCTTTTGAACTGTATATAAATTTTGCACATGGAACTGCCACAAACATTGACATTTAAATTCAGTATTTCCATGAAGGAATATCGAATGCTGCAGAATATATTAAAGAGCTGATTTAAGTTCTCTGTGCATGTAAATGACACTTAGACTCCATAAAACGTCCAGTTAAGGAGCCTTTAAAACACATGGTCATTTCTGAAAGCAAGAACTTATATTTTCCTGTGAGCAAGGCTCGGAAGTAGAGCTGAAACATGTTGGGGGATAGATACTAATGCCGGATGCCAAATGATTTTATGTTCAAATAAAGTGCCTGGATTCCCTGGAATTTGGCTTCAAGGTCATTCTTTGCCGGAGGAGTTTCGTTAGCCACCCTGCTAGGGTCTAGGGCCCCTTAAGACAGAGAAACTGTGAGTGTGATATATATATATACAATAATATCGTGGATTTTCCTGCCTCAATGTAGCGGCGGGCTCACGGCGAGGTCGCGTACCTCAATTATCCATCAATCAGTTGTTAAGTTAAGAAGAACAATGCTGACCCCAACTCCTTCAATGCGTATAATTCTTTATTTTTCCATACAGCGAAACCGCCCGACGCGTTTCGGATCAGCCGCTCCTTGCTCACGAGTATATATATATATATATATATATATATAAAGTTAGGTAGGCGCACTCTCAGGCAAAGCAAACAGTAATCACAGTGTTGCGGGAAGCGGTTTATTCACATAGTCAACATGGCATGTACTACTCTCACGGTCTCTTTAGACCCATGTTCCAATATGGCCTACACATTAGACTTCATTGTGTCCTTCTCTTTATTTCTACAATGCATTTTTAAGGACACCTTAGTGGTGATGTATGCACATGTGACCAAGGCTGCTGGGCAGTCGAAATGCGTTGTGTGAATAAACAGCTTCCTGCAACGACAAAAAATTAGTGAATCCTCAGCCGGTACGCTCTGCCAGCAAGCGCACCACCACCCATGGGTCCCACAGTTCCAGAAGGGGCAAAAGGAAAGGATATTTAAAAAAAAACAAAGGTTACTGGGACGTTATAGTCGGAGTCAGATTTTACTCATACAAAACCAGAGAAATTCAACTGTTATAGTTATCTGAGCTAACTATAACTCGCCCCTCGCAATGCACTGCTTATGACCTTACCTATTACATCACTCATGACTGCTGAATTTAAAAAGAAAAATGCTTTTTGGGCCCTGGCCAAGAGGCCAAGGGGGTCAGGGTGTTTCTACCCTGCCCCCTTATCTATTTTTCTTGGTTGAATCGAGTCACAAGAAAAAACATTAACACCAACACTTCCTGGTTGAAAATGTTGGCCGCCAATCAGATCCCAGGCACGAAATCGGGAGTGTTCGCAGATCCACCATGGCCACAGTTGTAAAACTGAAAAATCTCAGGAACTTCTCAGGAACTACTGCCCGGATTTACACCATTTAACAAAAAGAGTGCTATCTGGACCAAGAGCTACCTTTTTGCCAAATTTGGTGAAATTCCGTTCAGCATTTCTGGCTGCACCTGTGTCTAAAGTTTCCTAGAGAAATTAACATGGAGAAAAAGCGTTTTGGGACCACCCCTCCTTTTTCTCGGCCCCCGCTTGATGGATCTCCCTGAAATTTTCAAGACAGGAGCTGAAGTGACTGGCGTATTCGTTTTGAAAATTTTGCGAGGATTCATCAAACAACGCCAAGGTTATTGGCAATTGAAATAATGTTCTTCCTATGGAAACTAGGTCCTAACTATAACTACCTTCTGGCGACCGCCAGTAGGATATGGATACGAGTATAGATATAGATATCCATCCCCTTAGTAAATTTTTACCTCAGCCGCCGCTCTCCTCACAACGGGTACCTCAGCACGCGAGGGCGAACTCGCGTCAGCATACAACAATGTCAAGAAAAAGTGTTGCGCACGCCAGGCATTTTAAATGACTGAAAATGTATTGTATAGGCAAACCATGTGCAAATAAACTACTGGCCTTCGTCAATGTCAATTAATCTAAGTGAACTACCCCCTTATCTATTTCATTGGTTCAGCAGCACATTTTGTAGAACACAAAAGGGAAAATAAAGAGAGTACGCAGCCAGTCCCTATCAATGCATAGTGTAGTAAACTTGGTGTCCATCTTAGTACATGCACTACATGTCACTCAGTTGCATACATTGTTACTAACATATCCACTCATCACCTCTCTGCCGTAAACCTCCTTCATCTGGTCCGTTTTGATGCACAGCGGTGAAGACACCACTGCTCCATTAAATAATGTGCCTACGCTTATTTGTTTTCACCCAATTATATGGCATATTTTAAAACAGTTAAGCAAGGTATTGCTCTTTTGTCCCAAGATTGGTGGCCACCTGAACTTGGCCAGCTTCCATTGACAGTCACAAAGGTAAAAAACCATGAAGTTATCTTTGATAATTAACTGACCTTCAAAGGGCACATACATTCAATCACATCTCCCTCCTTTTTTACTATGAAACTATTAAGAAAGATCCTCCCCATTATTCCGCAAGACCTGTAATCTCCGCATGGATACTCTCAAAAACAGACTACGCAAATGCTCTTTTCGCAAATATTAAACAAAAAGTCTCAATAAGCTGCAGATCTTACAGAACTCAGCTGCTCGCCTTCTACTTGGCTTATCCAAAAGAGAATCAGTATCAGCTGCCCTTCCGCTTCTCCATTGGCTACCCATTGAGAAGCATATACAGTTTGTGCATTGCGTTCAGGGCTTTTCATTGGATAGGCCCTCCATTTTCAAGCTTAGGTTTTGTTGGTACATTCCGCCAACATCTCTTTGCTCAGAATCAGCATGAAATATCATTATCCCTAGAGCAAAAAGAGCACTATGGGGAGAGAGAAGTTTCATAGGCAGTACTTCCTTTCTCTCTAAGAGCCTCCCTTTACTCCTCAAAAAGGAAACAACCTCCTTTCTTTTAGGAAAAAGCTTGGCTCTTTGAACTATAGGGAGTTTCACCCCGGGACTAGTGCGCGTTAATTATAAATTTCTATTTCTTTTTATTTCAAACTCTGTTCAAATTAATGCATATAATTTATCCTGAATTCATGAGAATCGTCGTTTTACTCAAGACGATAGTGTTTCTATTAAGCTGCATACTCAAGAAAAAAGATTTAAAAAATTGTATTGAAATCAAAACCGCAGTTCATCTAGTGATACTTTGTTAACTCCTGTGAATAACCCATACTCTATCCTTAACCCTCCTCATCAGTGCTGAGTAAATCTGTATTATTTCAAAAGCCTCAAGGAAGTGGACTAGACATCCTGCTCATCCTTGGTTCTGAACATATTTTCAAATGTAAATTAAATTTGCCAATTCATATAAAATATGGGTTGCAAAATTTTATTGATTTCCTACAATTACAAATGCGGTCTATTAATTGGATTGCGTTTCCCATGTTGGAATCATACCCATGTTGTTCACAATTGTATTTCTCCAATTCCCTGGTACCTGTCACTATGCTACATGTTATTTTCTTGCATTATTTTTTCTTTTATGTAGCTAGAATTACAAAACCTATTTGTCTTTATCAACAATCCTCCTATATTAGTACTGGATCCTGTTCAAAAAGCCTTAGCTTGTTTCTACTCATTTTAAGAAATTAATATTACACAAACCAAATTTAAAAAAGAGATAGAGTTCTCTACCCCAAGCATGGTTGAACCAGTCATCTGTATATTGCTGAACATTTCCTTATAAGAGTAACATATATAGTTCTCGATCTAGATTGAGCCCATATTGGCCGGTCTGTAATAAATTAATCCAAAATGCTTCTCTTTCTCTTATTTCTTTGTCTAAGTCTCCACCACTCCTATCCAACGTGACAGGTTCTATTCCCATAAAACAAATGTCTTCCAATTCTGTAATTTTGTGGTTATCATAAAAATGTACAGCCATAGGATATTTTAACAGTTCTTTATTCCCCTCAAATATTCCGTCCATCTGATTTTTAATTTTCTTACTGTGGATCCTATATATATTCTGACGCATATGCAAGTCAGTTATATATGCAACTACAAGTGTTGCAGTTAATAAAGGAAGCAATTTCAAACTTTGTGTATTCCTTACTATTAGCAAATGTCCTGGATTGGTCTATTACATATTTACAGCAGATGCATTTACTACATATGTGTGTGCCTTTTGGAAGCACATTGAGCCATGTGTGTTCCACTCCTCTTGCCTTATTGCTCTCGTCAAAGTAAAATGTCTCTCTGTCTTAGAAGCTTTCTCAAGGTGAGTGCTTTCCTGTATACCACTATTGGTTTAAAAAGTAAAATCTCTTTAATGTCTGGATCTAGACTGAGAATATTCCATTGTTTCTGTAAAGTCTTAGACTCTCTTGTTGCCCTCACTATATGTAGTGATAAATCTTAGGATATCTCTACCAACAAGTTTCTTCTTTTTTTGTCTTTTCCCTTCTTCTGAATCTTAAAGATATATTTTCTGCTACTTTCTCATACTGCTTTGATTTACTACAAATAAGTTTTTTACATAAAAAATTCCCCAAATGGAATGTGGTCTATTTATCTTTTTAAGCGTCCTGAATCTGTATGGATAATCTAATTCACTGATGTTGATTTTCTATATAATCCTGATTACAGCTTTCCTTCACTAACATACATTTCTGGATCCATAAAACATATTCTCGGTTTGCTGTACTCTAAGGTAAAAGATTTCTTGAAGAGAAGTGCCTGCAAGTAGAAGGGACAGAGTCTATGCCACTCGGGAATGACCAGGAGGCACGGAAAACCAATGACCACCAATGACTGAAGATGCAGGAGAGTTGGCGGCTGCCTTGTCGTTGCAGCTGTGAGGACCAGGTGATGCTGAGAAAGACCAGGAGCTGTTCACAAGCTGTTCCACGTGGGACGTCGAGAACCAGGGGGTCGGTGTACGGCGAGCAAACAAAGAAGGTGCAGTGTCGGGACCAGCAAGGTCCAAGGGACTCACCAAATGCAGGCGAGTCAGAGCAGGCGACCCTCACACTTATAACCTAGCACCCAGCCTTCAGGATTGGAAGGCCTGCCTTCGGGATGACTTATAGGTTTAAGTGCAGTGACCTCAAATATAAGTAAACATATCTGTTGTGAGTGGTGCTAGCACCAGCTAACACAGGCTGCAATGGCAGGCCTGTAGTCACAGTTTGAGTGGTCTCTCATGGGTGGCATAATAAATGCTGCAGCCCATGGGAGACCCCTGGTGTACCTATGCCCTGAGTACCTTAGTACCATATATTAGGGACTTAGAAAGGTACACCAGTAGCCAATTTGGAAGGTACCAACGTACTTACCATAGTCAAATTTATGGAGAAAACACAGTGACTGGGGTCCTGATTAGCAGTATCCCAGTCAGACTAGTCAGAAAATAGAGCAACACCAACCAGAAGTGGGGGTAACCATGCTAGGAGGATCCTATCTTCCTACAGGTCTGTATTTTCCAATAATAACCCTCCCATTCACGCTCTGGTGAACAAGGCGGTGACCCGGACTCCCGGATAATGGGTCTTTATGTATATTTAGTTGCCCAACTGTTTGGCATCACCGACCCAGGCTGCAACCATGAGAATACATAGGGTGTGAAGGCCAATTAAGCTTACTGAGTCCATGACTCTTTAAATTGCCTGTGAAGGCTTGTCTACATTACGCCTCAGTCCAAGACGTATTTTCTTGCCTAGTGTTTCTAGCTGATTGCCAATCAGACGCAAGCCTCCCAAAATACCTATATGGAAGAGAAATCTTCCTCTTTTTGTCCTTGGACGAAGAGTACTTTGAGGCAGTGGCAGCCTTCATCCAGCACGCTCTGTCCAAGTCTTTGGCTCCCTCAGAACGCAAAATTGCAGCGCTGACACAGCTGCATCAACCAGCCCCAGACCCCTCTGCAACGCTCAGCCCCTTAAAAACCCTTCGCAACGGAGTGGATTAGAATGCTTTTGAGTGTATAAAGAAAGCTTTCTTGCAGTCACAACCCCAACAGCCTTCCGAAAGTGTTCCATTTGCCTTGATTGCGGATGATCCAGACCCCTTTTGCTGATGAGGGTTCGCAGGGGGGTTCTGATGTTGAATTGGGGCCGTCTAGACCATGGCATCCATCCTTGGAGGAGACCCTCCAACCTCTGACGAGTCCTGGATGCCACGCGAGTTGTGTCGTGTTCGACGTGTTAGATCCCGACGATCTACTCGACCCTATGTCCTCTATGGGTAGTGAGAGGAGGCATGTAACTATTCAGGTCTACTATGTAGAACCAGCCACATAATGTGGTTTGATGAGAATCAATAGACACAAATTTCTTGTGTTTGCCACCGGCAAGAAGAGGTAAAAGTACAGTTCTGGTGCCCTCAACAGCCAGGACAGGCATAGGCGCTCTGTAAGATGGCCTGAATTCCTTCTCATCAATTATTTTCCCACGTTCTAGATCCCCGATCTTTGGAATCCAACCAGGAGTTCACTGCTGCCTACACTTCACCAGTGCCGGAACATTTGTGTTGGACGTTGGTCTGAGCGTCTCTGAAGTCGTTCAGGTCCTGTAAAACGTTCACTGATATCAAAAGGTGTTTCTGCCTTTACTGTACTGGGTTTGTCAAGGTCAGGAACCCACAATTTAACCCCAAATAGGACTTCATAAGGAGACCGACCACCCAAGGAGCTTCTAGGCAGGCTCTCTGTACCCCTTACAGGTGGTGAAACCAACTGAGACCTGAACCTAATACTGTAGCCGTTCAAGACAGCTTCAAGTCACAAATTTTCCTCTCCATGATCGCATTTCCCTGTGGATGGTATGGTGAATAATAATGCACAGTCCCATCCAATGTTCCCATGATATCTCTGTAAGCCCAAGAGTCAAACCCTGTACCCTGGTCCGATTGAAATGCCGCTACTGCAAATGTGCAGATAAAGACTTGCAAGTCCTTTATAACAGTTAGAGCGTCAGCCGATCACTATGGCCATATCCATGGGAACCAAGAACAGGAATCCACTGCTAACAGGATGTATTTGTAAGATCCATCCATGCGTAAGGGTCTGCAATTGTCCAGATAGACACAAGCCAGAGGCTTGTTCGAGATCAAAAGAGGTGTCTGTGGCAGAGGAGCTATGTTGGAAACATTTATCTGCTGGCAAATGTCACATTTAAGGACATAATCTTTAACCTGTTTGTAAAGACCTGGCCACAAATAGCATTGCTGCAATATAGAAACTGTAGCCACCACCCCTGCATCAGCAGAGGCTAGACCCTCATATGCTGCTAGGATCAGTCCTAATCTGTGATCTGAATTAGTTATTACTCTATCCCCACTCCAGGAATATGAGCAAATGGAATATTTAGCACACTTAACTGGAAGGAGTATTTTAGTGGAAAACCTTTCAGTAAGAGTGTTCCATTGCGCGCCGCATTGACAGCCGTCATGATGTTACCATCTATACCCGTACTGGAACGAGTTATTGCGGCGACTGCAGCAGTTTGAACTGTTGTTTTTGCAACTTAATCAGCCATTGAAGTCTCTGAAACGTGTATTCCTACACTTTGGTGGCTGAGAGTGTGTAGGACAGGAGACTGTGGAAAACTTGCTTAAGTCTCTGAACCCATTCTGGCTCCAGTAGTGTAAATACTCATTGTGAGACCGGATACAATAACACGAATCGCACACTTTAAGTGCGGACAACCCAGGATCTGTATTCGCAAGTGCCAAAATTAGAGCTTTCAGTTCAGCCAGCTGTGCAGTGCAAACACCAACTGAATGTGTCTATGTTTTAGGAGATTGGAATTCTCCGCCCCTCATTCTACTCTTCAACGCTGCACAAGCGAAAGAGTATTGGGGTTTTGTCTGTACTGAAGGCTTGGCGGAACCATTAGTGTAGATTATAAAATCATACTGATCTAGAGGCATCATTTCATCGGGCAAAGGATATTAGTGTTCATATTGAAGGTATGCTTGTGCTTGTAGTGTTGCAGTCAGTGAGTTGGCACACTGCATCTATCTTGGCTGTAAAGCTTTCGCGTTGGGAACGCTGGCCTTTTTAACAGCCTCTAAGGTTAGAATCAGTGTCTCGACAATTATTAGTTTTCCCTGAGCCAATGATCTTTCTTTCACAACAGTGGTCTGTACCACCGCCAGGATCTTTTATGTTGGTGCAAACCGCATTTCTGCATTTGTATATAAATGCAATTTATATGCAATTGGTACAGAGTCGCCTTCATTGAATGTGACTTATGTGTATCCTGATGTACCCGCAATAATGTGGATCGCCAAATTTGTAATGTGTACAAGTATTTTGAAGCTAACATGTCATCTTGTACTGAACGTACAATCTGTGCGTGTTCAGATGTCCAATGTGTGGTTAAAAAGTCTAGACAATCAAGTCATAAAACGGTTTCACCCATTGGACATAATCTGGTATGTAAGTTCTGCCAAAGTTTAGAAAACCCAATATTGATTGGAGTCTTTTCAAAGTAATTGGAGATTGTAAAAGTGCACACTTCTCTAAGAACTGTGTCGCAAGGCTTCTGCCTTCACTTGACAGCTTGTATCCCAAGAACAGGAACTGAGACAGGCAATCTTTGATTTTATGAAGTTACATTTGTAGCCCATGTGAGCAAATCCTACAATTATGCTTTCTACTCTGGTCAAGTGTGTTGTTAAGTCATCATCCATTAGGTCTATGTCATCAACACAGGACAATGCTTGGTCATCAAAATCTTGCAATAGTTTTGTTACATGAGTTGAAAACATCTTGGGGTTATTCTAATGCTTTTCAGGCAAATCGACAGAATTGCTTTTGAGACCCTAAAGCGTTAAATGTTGTCAGGCACTATGTTTTGGCAGAAAAATCCTTTCGAAATGTCTAATGTAGTTTTATATTTTTGGCACATTATATTGTTCATTAGTGCAGTGTTATGCACATTTTGTTCAACAAATGTGTGTGTAGCAGTGTTCAAGTGTCTGTAATCTAAGACTAAACTATACGAATGTTCTGGCTTCATTACTAGAAACAAGGAATTATTCATTGGTGAGGCGCAAATTTTTATTAGACCCTGATATTCAAGTTTTGGTAGTATCTAACTTGTTTTTTGGCTCATGGTTAATAGGATATTGTCTTTGTGGTTGTGGGCTGGACCTCACAGGTACAATGTGGTAATGAGATCCTTCATCTCAATACACAATGTTGCAATAAAACGCCGGGGCTTTGGTAAGGCCCATTCCTTGGTGTATGCATGTTTTCCTGATTCTGAAACTAGGTCGGAAAAATCTGGTAAAATTAATGTTTCTCCTTGTGAGCATACCCTAACAAACTTGGGACGCATATCTTTTTCAGCAAGGGGAATGTCATAGCCGAATGACAAGTTCTCCCAAAAGAGAACATTGTAGTACATTGTATATCCCCTCAATATGGAGTTGCAATTCATATATTGAGTTGGTACACTAAATCTCTGGTGCAGTGTTTCCACTTGGACAAAGTCACTCGTTGCTACAGACGCCAGACACTCCATAAGATTCCAGCAAACTATTGTGACTTCTACTGTGCTTTCCAGCATGGTCAGATTCCACTCCCCGTTCAGAACCAATATCTGTGGCATCTTTGGCTTCAATCCCAGACATGTTCTTCTTTTTAAATTGAGGGTTAGACCATGTAGGTTGGTCTTCCTTTTTTATTATGAATTCAGAAGAGCGTTGTGAGTCCTTCGGTTTCACATACTCATCTAACCAGGGCTCTGATCGTCCTCTTCTCTGAGCGTTTTTCAGATGATTCCTGAGAGGAACGAGAAGGACGTGTATCAGTATCCCGACACCTTTCAGGTTTGTTAAGTTGACTCATGGTTATGCAAACTGTAGCTCTTTTCAGTGGACTCCTGTTGAGGAGAATCACCCCGCGTTTTAGTCTTTTTTCATTTTTCCAATTATCTCACAGTTTTGTTTTTTTAAGACTCTGGTGCCCGCTTCCAGTTATCCTTTTCAGAATTACCCTTAATTTGTGGTTTATTAGGTCTGGCACCCAAATTATCTCTACTTATTGATGTATAGGTTTCTCCAATAATTTTAGGCAGTGCGCACTCCTGATCTACTGGAGCATCATGCGTGCCAACACTGCTGATTTTAATTTTATGTAACTTAGTAGGATGGAGGATACTGAGGCAAAATTGCTCATTAATTTCAGTCCCAAATCCATGGCAGGGGTAGTCCTGTATTAACTTTGGATCTGTTTAAGCACCTCGGACATAACAACTAATGACGGTGTATCAAATGTTCATGTATAAACTACAGCAGAATATTATGCCCCAAGTGGTGCAGTCTTCCACCAGGGGAGCCATCCCCATTGGTAGGCATAATGTAAGAATTCTGTCTTTCTAGGGGACCCGTAGGGGAAAACACTGCTTCCAGCGGATTATTTTTGTGTGCAATCCAGAACAGAATCTCATCCCATCTCCTGGGAACTTTACTCACTATTGCATTAATGGTTACTGGACAAATTCCATGCATAGCCAATTATGGATGTGCAGTTTGAGCAGCCCTTTGTGGGATGGCCATTATGGTTCACGTAACGAATTGTACCCGATGTCTATAGAGTAACTAAATCTCTGTATAGTTCTTCTATCTCTAGCTCTATATTGATTGCTATATCTGAATATGGTGTCTTTCTGGCTAAGACTGGCCATGTTGCTCCCTCATTGCCAGGAGGACCTAGTCTGACATTTTCCAATGTATGATGTAGAGCACCTAGAAACCAGTTCATGTGTTCCTGATAAGTTAGTGGGATTTCAATATACTCATATGCTCTGTACTGATTTGGTACTGCTACTTCAGTGTATGTATGAAAATGTCCTGAGTTGGCATTACTGCAGGGAATGTGATCCATAAATAGAACACCTATACTTTCTACGCTTCGTAGGCCTCGAACACAAAGGTAACATCGCCTCCCATTCGCGGGAGCCCATATAGTAGTAACGGTTATGTTAGTGCATGTCTGCAATTAAGTGGTAAAACACCCCGTGCTGGATTAGCCATTGAAGTAGTTGGAATATACGGAATTCAGAGTGGGTACCTTTATAGTGATCCTTTTAAAGGTTCAAGCTTGAACAACCTACAGCCAGAAATAGGGGTTCCCTACTTAGCGGAGGAGGATTTTTCCCTAACACCACGGACGTCACTGGTTAGTTGGTGAGTAGGGTCTTTGGGCACACAAAAAAAAACTATTCAGGAGACCCATTAAATAAGTACCCATGTAGAAGTAGCGCCATGCTGTATGGTTCATACTTTCTCAGGAAAACTGTGTGTTTGTTGAACAACATAAACATCAAAACTGTGTAAGACTGAGTCCACGCATACCATCAGGATATGTTGGCCTTAATCCTGGCTAGTTCCCAGTGCACCATCTGTACCTGTAACCTAGTGTCATGGGTCCCACCAGGGCAGTGATATCAAAGGGGTTGCAGAGTATGCAAAAAAGATAAAACCGTGACCAAATGTCATCTCAGGGAGTCCTTTTATTTGCCTTGAAACAATTCAGATAAAGAGTCCGGTTTCCAGGTTACGCTCTAGTCGTAAGTGGTAGCAGATCTGGTCTGGACACAGGGCTCGCTTGTTGGGTCCTCACAGGGCAGGGGAGATATGAAGAAAGGAAAAAAAAATACCACGGATCAGGGATACGTCCAATACGTTCTTGGAATAAGGAGGGGGTTGTGCGGGATCACCGAGTACCGTCACCAGCTGTGGCCCCGTTTACGGTGTCCTCTCGCTGAGAACCACCTTTCCCCACCCATTGCCCCGAGAATCCCCGTAGTCTGTGCCATACCTTGTCGAGCCACCCTCCTCCGGGAGAGTGGCGAGGCGGTGCGTGGTCACGTTGGCCTCCTGGCGTCTTCCTATGCTTCGGGACGTTGCCTTTGGCTTCGGTTTCTGGAGGTCCCCGACGGTTCTGCCACAGGACGGGCAGTCATCTCCGGCTCTCGGTGTTCTTCCGGCTTTCCACTGTCTTTCCGCAGTCCGTCTTCTTCCGCCTTCTCATTGCTGCTCTCCTTAGATAGGACAGTGGGGGATGACATCACCACGCGGGACTCCTCCTCCAAAACATGTTGCTGTGAGTTAAAGGGGCACTCCGCAGCTTGCACACTAAGCATTAGTATTAGAGTACAAAACAGGGTGCACGTCACCTGTTCCCCCAGTTCACTTTTGGCTTCCTGACATCTAGCAAGGTAACAGGTGGTATGTGCAACCTCAGAACACGACAACCCTGACTCACAAGGAAATTGTGGAAACAGATCTAAAGCCCTTTCGTTTGGTATCTTATGCATGCCCCAAGGAGACACAAGAAATACTCGAATTGTATTTTTCGGGTTTTTTTGGTTAATTTTGTTTTATTGATTTTGGCAGGTAAGCAAAATACAATACAAAAAGTGAATACCCCCCAGGTGGCGCCAACAGAGTGAGGTCGAAAGCTAGCCCGGCACCGGTGAGACATACCCGAGAGAGAAAAAAAAAAGCAAACATACCAAAGTTCTATGGGCTAGCAAATGTCCACTGGAGCGGAGAGGGCCAGGGCTCCCGCCAACCGGTCGTGTAGTAATCTCGTCAATACTCAAGCAAGAACGAAAACAACCCCCCAACTTGAGCCCCACCCCCCCAAACCGGTGTGCCTGAATCGCTTCTGTGAGTCTTTATTCGCGGGAGTCGCCAAGCGGTGAGGTCCCAGGGGCATCGCGTGAAGACGAAGGGTCAGTGAGGCGCAGCAGGCGGAGATATCTCGGGCAGGTGATTTCGTTAAATTCTGTCGATAAGAGTGACAGAATCGGCTGCCAAACCTTGGTAAAGGATGTCGTGGACTGCGTGAGTGTGGCATGAAAGCATTCCATACCGAACGTGTACCAAAGTTTGTGCAGCCAGCCGAAGTGGGAGGGCCGAGTCTGAGACCCCCAAAGTGATATGATGTGTTGGACCGCCGCACCCATGGCCAATCCCATCTGTCTCTCCCCGAGTGATTTCAACGGAAATGTGATTGCGTTGGGCAGCCTTAAAAGCGTGTAGGCAGGGAAGCGGGGAATGGCAGTGGCAAAATGTTTGTCAATGTCGTCAAGTACTGCTGTCCAGAAGTCCGTCACCTCCCTGCAGGTCCATAGGATATGTCTCAGTGTGCCCTCCGCATCACATCCTCGCCAGCAAGTGGAGCTACGGTCAGTGTAGCCCCTGTTGAGGCGTACCGGTGTCAAGTACCAATAAGTCGCAACTTTCAACGCTGTTTCCCTACTGGCGGTATTCCTGGCTGTATGATTAGCTCTGTAGTAGATGGCGAGCCATTCCTGGTCAGTCAGGGCTCTCCCCAACTCACCCTCCCATCTCCGTTGGCCTGCTGAACGTCGCGAATCGGCTGGTGGACAAAGCATTTTATATATCTCCGTGATCATCTTACGGTCCGTTTCTTTGGTGATTAACCACTTTTCGAAAGCGGTCCGCCGTCGGCCCACCATCTGGCGGATCCTGGGCCGCATCAGCCAATGTCAGATTTGAAAATATTGAAATCTTTGCTGCGCCACAATGCCGTGGAGTTGTATGACGTCCGACAGCTGGATGAATCCCTCA
Source organism: Triturus cristatus (assembly GCF_964204655.1). NCBI lineage: Eukaryota > Metazoa > Chordata > Amphibia > Caudata > Salamandridae > Triturus > Triturus cristatus. The sequence goes on along the minus strand of NC_140592.1, from coordinate 240,524,261 downwards.
AGATCGAACAGGTGACCTGCCGACCTGCAGTCCGATGCCCGCCACTGCCGGAACGCGCGACTCTCGAGACCCGGAGGGAATTCCGGATTATCGAACAAAGGTGTAAGTGGTGAGGGAAAAGTGGTAAGCCCCCCGGCTGACTGCTACAGCATCCCAAACCCGCAGCATCGTGCTCGTGAGGGGGGACTTCTGAAGGCGAGCCGGCCGATCAGTGCGCTTTAAAAAGGGTATTTTCCATAGGGGTGATTGCGCCAGCACCCTATCTTGAAAAAGCCACCGCTTCTCAGACTCGGGCCTATACCACTCCACCAAGTATCTCAGTTGCGCCGCTTGGAAGTACTGCAGCAAATTGAGGATCCCCAAACCGCCCTCGCCAGGAGGGCGGAAGGAGAGGTCCCGTTGCATCCGAGGCCGCTTCCCAGCCCATATAAAGGGGTGTACGGCGTCTTGTAGGCGTTGTATGGGACTTCGAGGAGGGGCCACCGGGATGGCTTGAAAGATATATAGGATCTTAGGAAGGACAGACATCCTCACTGCCGCAACGCGCCCAGGGAGTAATAGGGGCCGCATCTGCCATCTCCGTAAGTCGCTTTGTATTTGGGAGGTGAGCGTCTCATAATTTGTTGCGACCGTCCGTTCGGTAGATGGAGTTAGAACGATCCCCAGGTATGGGATTGATGTTTGAAGTTGCAAACCCCAGAGGCCAAAGATGCTTCATGGGTTTCGTGAGCATTACGGCCCAGCGGAAGGAGCATAGATTTCCCCGGGTTTATTTTGAAGCCGGACACCCTCCCAAAGGCTTCCAACTCTCCCAATAAGGCAGGTACCGATTGTTTGGGATTGTCCAGCGCAGCCAAGATGTCATCGGCATAGAGACTAAGTTGATGAGGTTCCCTCTCCGAAAGAAATACCGACAATGTCCGGGTGGTCTCGAATTTTTTGCGCTAGGGGTTCTATATAAAGCGCAAAGAGGAGAGGCGAGAGCGGGCAGCCCTGCCTCGTACCTCTCTGGATGTCGAAGGGCCGTGAGCTTATGCCGTTAACCCGGATCTTGGCCCTGGGAGTATCGTAACAGCTGGCGACCCAGGCCCTGAAGTGATCGCCAAAGCCAAAGTGCGCTAACGTTTTATCGAGAAATCCCCAATCCACGCGATCAAACCCTTTCTCAGCGTCTATAGATAGGAGCATAGCGTCTGACCCTGCATAATGAGCTTTATCTATTAAATGCAGGAGGCGTTTGGTATTATCACTGCATTGTCTATTGGGGATAAAGCCCAACTGATCTGGCTCGATGAGACCAGGGAGCCGCGGCCCAAGTCTGGCAGCTAGAACCCCTGTAAAGATTTTAAGGTCCAAGATGAGGAGAGAGATGGGCCTATAAGCGGAGCATTGGGTGATGTCCTTGCCCGGCTTAGGTAACACATCAATATCGGCCTCAAGCATATCAGGCGGTATCGAGCCGGGGCCCCGAAACGAGTTAAAGAGTCTGGTAAGAAGCGGTGCCAACAGGGAGCAGAAGGATTTGTAAAAGCTGGCTGAGAAACCTTCCGGACCCGGCGACTTCAGGGGATTGAGACGAGATATCGCCCCAATCACTTCCTCAATTCTGATCGGGGTGTCCAGCGAGGCAGCATTTTCTGCAGAGAGGGCCGTTGTTGCTGCACCACTCAAGTAGGCCTCTCCATCCTTGTCGAGAGCCACATCCGAGCTATACAATGACGCGTAGAACTCCCTAAAGGCCTCTGTAATTTGGGGGTCGCTGCCAAGAGTTTCCCCCTGTGCATCACGAACAGTTGCGATTTTAAACCGTTGGACCCTGCCGTCAAGGGTGTGCCAGGCTGGTCGTTGCGGGTAAGGTAGTCAGTGATGCTTGTGTGTAATTGTTGGGCGACCCCTTTCCGTTGCAGGAGGGCCTCCTGCAATCTCCATCCCCCCCCCCCACCGCCCTAGTCCGGGGAACCCTCACGGTCAAAGTTATGGCAGCGTGGTCTGATAACGCAGCCAGAATAATATCTACATCTTCCACAATCGTGCTGAGCTCCGAGGAGCCTATAAAGTGGTCCAGTCTGGCGTAGGTCCGGTGCGCATTAGAGTAGGTGTAATGTGTCGCTGTGGGGTGCCTATCTCGCCATAAGTCCACTAACCCCCTGTGCGCCATCCACTCATTCCCCTCAAGTGAAATCACTGCCGAAAAACCAAAGCAGTGGCCTGATCGGTCCGCCTCCCGGTCCATGACCAAATTAAGGTCCCCTCCCACTAGTATGTAACGGGCTTGGGAACTGAGAATCTCGGAGAAAGCGCCCTTAAGAAAGGGTTCCTGACCTGTGTTGGGGACGTATAAAGAGCCAATAATCATGGACACACCACCCACCTGAATGGAATGTGCTAACAGCCTACCTTTGAGTTCGCCGATTTTTGGTCCCACCTGACCAGAAAAGTGTTACGTAAAGAGTATCGCCACCCCCGCCTTCTTGTCATTGGTACAGGAGTAGAGTTGCTGAGGGAACGCCCGGGACCGCATACGATGCTAATCCCTGGGAAGGTGGTGTGTTTCTTGCAAGAGACATATGGAAGCCCCTGAGTTCTCCAGGTACGATAACACTGCACGTCGTTTGATAGGGTTATTGAGCCCCTTAACATTTAGGGTAAGAAGCGACAGGGTGGTCCCCTTCACTTAGCACTCCAACCCGGGGAAAGCGATGACCCCTGAGGACAATCCTGGCGTAGCGGCACTCCAAACTCCATTCCCCCCATGGCACAGCCGCCTCTTGCTTGAGAGTCAGGAAGTCCCCCCTTAGAGTGTCAAAGAGGGATTCCCGAAATGCTCGGGTTACAGGACCATCTCGATCCTCTGAGTCCAGTGGTGGCTGGGTGGCCGGAGGCGTTCAACATCCTCTGTCTCCCGCTGCAGGGCCCCTAGCGAGCATCTCCTTGAGCGAGCGTTCCCCCTTCTTTTTTGTGCTAGCCATCTGCGGGCCACAAGCTCCGTCCATTCAGGGACCCACTCCAAGTCCGGCCCCGTAGCTGCAGTGCTCCTCTCCGTAACAGCGGAGGGGAGACCAGCCACCCCGCGAGGATGGCCAATATTAGGCGGCAATGAGTGTAGTAGGCCCCCAGATGCTCACCAGCGGCCCAAGAGGTGCGTCCGAGGGTTCCACGCTCGACGGTGAGGCCTGCAGGTGATGGGGTGCTCAAGGAATTGGCAAAAAGTTCAGCCGGCAGGCCCCGGCCCACCGGGCCTGTCTTGTACCGCCCCCAAAGTTCCGGGCCCCCGCCTCTCCACCCCGGGGTGGCGCGCTGCAATGCGGCGAGGGCCCACTCTGACTCACCGCCACCTGGTGCTGCCCTGGAGGCCGCGCTCCGACTCCTCGCGAACGTCCGCTGCCGACGTCGCCGCAAAAGCAGATGGCCTCCGCCCGTAGGCACCAAAGTCCCCGTGAGGCCGAAGGCCCGAAAGCCGAGTCACAAAGGGAAAGGCCGCCGATCCACGCTCTGGCTCCTGTTCCCCCACTGCCGACGTCCGTCGCCGGTCGAGTGCTGGTCGGCGCCCCAGGGGCCCACCCCAAGGCCTGTGCTCTCCTCCTGGTGACTGACACACCGGCCGGGGGGGGGGGTCGATCCACCCCCGCGCGCGGCACAGGACCCAGGCGCCAAGCCCGCGGAGTCCCATTGATTTCACGTTGCAGGGCCCACGGAAGGTGCCGGACCGCACCAGGCAGCTGATCCTCGGCCCGGACAGCTAGGGCCTCTCCCTCCGACCCTGAGGCCTCCTCCGGTCACCCAGCGCCAACAGCACCAGACGGGGCGCGGCTCCACTCACGCTGCCGCCCCAGGGCCCAGACGCTGAAGCCGCTGGAGTGCGCCAAGCCCCGCACAAGAGATTCTCGGCGGCTTCTGGTCTCCGGACCGGCTCCACTGAACAGCGCTGTGTCCCCACAAGCTGAGACGCCGGTTGCGCCATTCGGCTGGGGGCTGTGCAGAAGATAAAGCGAGGGCGAGAGCCCTGCGACCGGGAGCCTCCGGAGTCTGTGTCCATCCAGGTCACCATCTTGGCCACGCCCCCCTCGAATTGTATTTTAAATATTTATTGAAGCAATTAGATTGTGTAAAAAAGACATGTGCTGCAATTATCAACAGAAGGAAAAAAACAGAGTAATCAGCATGACAGGAACGGTAAAGAAAATGAACAGTTCAACCACTGTGCTGTATAGTTATAGTTATGCTCCTACCTAGTGCTCCCTATGCTAGTGTGCCTAGGGTGGGTGAATCTGCCAGAATTCCCGCGCGTGATCTAACTCCCCAGTTACCTGTGGATATGTTTCATCTGGAAGTCTGTCTAGGCCGAGCTGAGCAACATCCTTCTCAAGAGGTGAACAGGATTCAGCAGGGATGGAATTCCAGCATGGGGCGACCTCGACAGTGTCGGCGAAATACTCCTCTAACTACACAAAGGAGTGATGTTGTTTATATAATAAACTGCACCCATGTTGCCATGCCAAAGTCCCAGTCAGGCTGCCATTATTGACTATCTTGACAAAGCTGTTGCAGAGCGACAAATAACCAAAACAACATTTTGCGCAGTGAACTTTAGCTTTCAGACTGTTCAAGGTTCTGAAAATATGCCTACGACGATGTATAAATGTAAGCAAAGTTATTTCATGGAACATTATCCCATACAAGCACGCAAGGAAATGTGTAACAAATGTCAACAATCAAGAAAAGATCTCAACTTTAAACAAGAGCATGTAAAATGGTGGTGTTCTTGCTCAGTCGTAATGTGACCTCATGACAGTCCCCTACTGACAAGGTGGCCGTCTATGTGGCAGGGTGTCATCGAAAGCCGCTTGAAAAGGAAGTTGGAGGCAGTTTGCGAGTTGAATATCGCTGGCCATCATTGGATGGAAAGGTAACCCTGACCCCAAAGTGGATCCTCGCATGGCCATGTTCCTTGCAAAATTAATTTGCAAACTGAAGAAAGGCATCGATCACTCCCGACGATCATGCCAGGAAAATTGATGGATGTTTCGGGTCCATTAACTAAAATATTGGACATGGCAGAAGATGTATAACAGCCAGGCACTCTCATCTCTCCAGAGATCCTTTCAGGTGAGCACAGCAAGCTGTAAATTTCCTGGGCAATGCAAATTGCACTTTGTTGGCAGAAAGGCGTCGCACCTTGGTCAGTCAGTCAGTCAAATATCTTTATTCCGCTGACTAGCAGCCATAAAAGAGTACATCATAAAAGTACTTAAAAACAGATAAAAAGAAATATAATACAGACAATGTATGGTACACTTCATGACAGTGGTAATTCATAATCAGTGTAACAGTGGTGATTAATTAAGTTAATATTTCTACAAAATAGCAGCATGACATACAACAGTGTGTGATTAACTTTGTGGTAAACCCCTGTCCCATAAACCATGAGATCCAGAAGTAATTCATTAAAAACCAAATGAAAAGGAATCATTCCCCAACAATATTACGTAAACGAACAGCTGTAGAGATAGATCTGTAGACCATTAAGCAAGTAAATTCACCATTTAAGAGCTGAAGGTGATGTAGAGCTGGCCGACACTTACTGATATTTAAAAATTTTAAAAGGGGGATGATAAAATCGTGCCTAAGCTTGGAATAAAGTTGAAAGAAAAAAAAAGGAAGTGCAGCGTATTCTGTGTGGATTTGGAACCACAAGGGCAAATATCCAGTTTGGCGTCACAGTAGGCTTTACGGGGAAAAGAAACCAGAAGGTGCGAAATGCCAAACCCGAATCGAATGAGATAAAACAATTTGGTGTGGAAATAAAAAGAGAGATAAGGCTGAACGCTTGGAGAACGTACTGGGAGCATGTATTCAGGACTCTTTTTCACCATTCCTAGGCGCTCACTAGACAACTTTTCACAGGTGAAGAAGTCCTTTTTCAACTTGATTTTGAGATCTTTACAATGTGCACTGGGTTGTGGAAACAGTCCACCAGCCCCATTGTCTCCAACAGTTTTTTTTATGTAGCCAAACCAAGGTATCTTCAACATGTGATCAGGTTTGAGACAGTCTAAAATAATTGCTCCTGCATCAGTGCCCTTGGGTCCTCGCAGGGCAACTCAAAACAGCTGTCAACCTACTGGAACAACTAGGTTTTGTGAACAACAAGGGGGAGTCATTACACGTTCCAGTGCAATGGATGACATTCCTGGAGTTTGTCACAGACTCCAAGGAATCTACTCTCAGTCTCCCTGCCAATAAGGATGGTGAAGATGAAGCACGGGATTCGGAGGACTCTGTCACGGGACAGTACATCCCTTCAGCATATTGCCTATCTAGTAGGGCTACCCGCATCATCGGTGCAGGCAATCTTAATAGGGGGCTTCAGCGATTGAAGGCATCCCATCTGCGCAGGGGTCTGACATATTCAGAATTGGTTCCCCTTGATGGAAGAAGTTCGAGAGGAACGGCAGTGGTGGCTCACCCACATGGAGACCTGGAACAGCCAAGCTATCTTCGGTTTCAGCCCGGATATCGAGATAGAGTCTAACACCAGCAGAGATAGTCGGGGAGCCACCTGTGGAAATGTGTCTATCGAAGGAAGACGGTCATCAGACAATCACTATATACACATCAATAGGCTGGAGCTGCTGGCGGGGTCCCGGGTACTAGCAGATCTCGGTAAAGAAGTCTGGCATTATTGCCTGGAACACCAGATTTTGGTGATGCCAGATTATCTTTTAGAGCCAGACACAGGGGTGACCGAATGGCATTCACAACACCTATGGGATCTTAGTGCATAGAAACTTCATCCAGTAATCGTCCAGGCAGTCCAGAGACACTGGGGGCCTTTCACAGCGGATCTGTTCGCCTCCTTCATGGAGAAGTACTTCTGTTGGAGGCCAGATCTACAGGCGGCAACTACAGATGCATTCCTCCAAGACTGGAGTGTGAAGAAGGGTTATGCTTTTCCCCCCCTTCACGATGACCATGCAAATGTTAGCGCAAGTTCATCGTCAGAACGCGGACTTTGTGGTCATCACTCCCTTTTAGATGTCTTAAGGATGGTTTACAGTGATGATGGAATTTACTTGGGATTTTCCAATTTCTCTGCCCGATTGACAATTCGGGGAATTACCATCAGCTGATGAAGGAGGGGGCCACTGTCTAATGGCATGGAGGATTTCAGGAGCAGACGGACTATCAGAGACTATCACACAAAGCTGAGCGCCTGTTGTCAAAGACCTGGGTGACTCGAACAAATACATATCAGTTTGCTTGGGGGCAATGGGTAAATTGGTGTGTTCAAAGGGATGCAGATCCCATGGGGTTCAGCAGGGTCCACACTGTGAATGTTCTGTTTTCACACTAGTCTTGGATGATATGGTCTATCGATCGGTAAATACTTTTCAGTCTGGAATATCGGCGGGTCAGAGTCCGATTGAGGGTTCTCCGATTGGGGAACATACTTTGGTCAGGAAGCTCATGAGGGGCATTCAGATATCTATCCTTCCTGATCCTCGGTATTCTGTTCTGCGGGATGTTAATGAGGTTCTTAATCTGTTCATCTTGTGACCCAGCAACAAATACCTGACGAGAGAACAGATATCAGGTATGCTGGCCATGCTGCTGTGTTTGCTCTCAAGTAAGCAGGTCTCTGATGTATGGGACCCAGATACTACAGGTAGGTATTTAATCCTGAGGGGGTTACTTTCACATTTCTATACAAACTAAATCGAATTCTAGAGTGGTGGGGTACCCTACTGTGTTCCTGCTAGCCCTAAACTCTGTGTGGCCAGATGTCTTAAAACCTTTGAAGCTATAACGGAAGAATGTAGTTTTATTTTAAACCAGTGGATAATATGGCCATGGTGGTTGTGGATAAGCTTTGAAAGAGCATAATCCTGGCTTACGATCATGACACAGAATTTACATATTCTAGCATTAGTAACAGAAAGTTTCAACTCTATTAAGGATACAGAGACAAGGATTATTCCCACCTTGCTTGGTTATTACGCCCCCCCCCCCCCCCCCTTTGAGTCTGTTAGGAGGTACAAGGGGTGAAGATGTGAACTTCGTATGGTATACGCCTATCAGTTTGAGTGGGGAATGGATTTGCCTCTGGGATAGGCTCATTTGAAATAATGAAGTTGGATATTGGGACTGCTTTATGTATATGCTTATGTTGTCCCTGGGGTATCAAAACAATTCTATTACAAAGGATCCCCTTATGTCTTTCTTGCAGGGAGCAATATTTTCTAAATATAAGTGATTATGGTGTACTTGACATTGTCGGTCACATGAAGAAAGAGGGAGCATAAAGACCGTGAAAGGACTATACTGACAGGAGGACATTCCGATTGAATGATGTTGCTATTATGACACTTCTCAAGATTTCATGTGAAATGAAGTTTTTTCTTTGAGATGTTATAGCAGCTGTTAGAAAAGTTAAGCATAATCCTCGCCTCCAGGTCCTTATTAGAATTGAAGCTTTCCGTAACTACAGCTAGGAAATTTTACATTTACGCAACTTCTTTGCATGATAACAACTACTGCACCGCCATACATGCTGTACTCAGACCACTAAACACTCACCAATAACTATAACTCCATCCTCCTCCATGCACTGCTTATACCTTTATATATTACATTACTTAAACCACATGATATCATGCCTTTCATAACACTTTTAAAATTTTACATCACAATTTGTCATTAAACAGTGCATGGTAGAGGGAGGAGCTATAGTTATTGGTGAGTGTTCAGTGAGCTGAAAACATTATGCATAGAGGCGCAGTTGTTCTAATCATGCAAAGGATTTGCAAAATGTTAAATGTGAGTTATAAATATAGCTCAAAAATGTCTAATGTTTGTGTAGTTCAATGATTTTGCTTATGCTAAAAATAAACAATGTTGCCCTATAAATGAGCTTTAAGCTTTGTTTCACTCATTGAATATATGCGCGCGCACACACAGACACACACACGATTTTTTTTAGTTTACATATTTGTCGTAATATGGTTTCCTTTTTAGTGTCAGAATTACGAGTAAGGTTTTTATTTTATGAAATTCAAATACATTTTTCCCTCCACATAAATCACTTTTATATTACAAGCTGTTATATTGTACACTTCTATTTTTTGGGGGAAGCAATGCTTTTATTCAGTCCCAGCATTTTGATAGCACTTAAATGTTTTTGTGGTATTTCTTCTGCGCTGTATGGCTCACTTGGAAATCTAGATGCTGGCTTGTGCCTGACCGGCGCATAGCGCGCCGTTTGTTCTACAGTGGACAGTGATGGTCGTGCTCCAGGCCTCGTTTTGACCTCTGCCGACAATTTATGCTTGGCCCAAACCGGATTAACCCTTCATTCAATAACCAGTTTGAACACTGGTGGTCACTTTGCTCTCCAGCCAGCACCAGAGGTTTTGACCAATTAATGTGAGTCACAATCAAAGACCATTGCTTTCCTCCATCATACCTCTTGTTTTACCACCATACAACCATTTTTTGGGTGAATCCATCGGCCTCCATTGAGACAAACATACACTTATGTATTTCTTCCAGTACTGATATTATAATAAGCACTCACGATTCATTCCCCCATGGTAGTGAAAAACATGAAGTAGAATACTAATATTCTAATATACTAAGGCTAAATAATAATTTTTTGCATCCCATTGGATGGTGCCGTAATTCGACATCTGCTTAATTTGTTATGTTCTCTACAGTGAATGTATTTCGTTATTTTTGGGCTTGGCCCTCTCTGCAGGGTTTTTGCCTTCCTTTACTAATCCTTTTTGGTGGCTTTTCAGCCTCTGTGAACTCTTCCTGCTGAACAGTGGTCAACTGCTTGTGCTTTACTTGAAAACCTAGTAAAATTGATAAACACTCGATTGGACTGTTTAATTCACCTATGATAACGCATGTACCCAGGGCCTCTAAATTAAATGCTATAAATGGGTTGCAGCACCGATTGTGCTATCTACAAAAGGAGCACAGTGAAACATCTCAGGCCTGCCAACACATCCTGCTGTGCAGTTTAAAAACTGTATTCAATCTGGCAAAATAAACCTTTTTCCAAGGCTAAATCTTCCTTTTTTAATACGCATAAGTCATATCTAAGCTCATAGGACATGTGTACTTGGGTTTTACGTGTCCTGACTGTATTAAACTCCTAATGTCATTTTTCACTACTGCAAGGCTATCTCTCCCATACACCAACACTGCGTTACTTATAACGCTTAAAAAGTGATCACTTCAATTTGAGAGCAGATAGAGGAATACTTCTTCCACTCTGTTGTATGTGATTCAATAGAAAAACGATTTCATGGGATACCATAACTGAGAAACTATTTAATCTAAACTGTTTAATTGAAATTTTCAGAATGAATAGCATTTACCTTTTCATGGAAACCAATTGATGCAATGTCTCATTGGTCGAAATTTACTTTTGAATGCGCTGGACTGGCTGAGACATTTAGTCAGTGGCATTTTGAAGTGCTACCAAACCAAAGGCTTTTCCCCTGCCATCAGCTTGCGATTCCGCGCACAATCACGCGCGCCTCGCTCCACCCCTCCATGTGCCTCTCTGTCCTGTTCTCCTTCTTTGCGCCCCTCCCTCTCCCCACACACAACCCGCCCTTAACCTTCTTTCCTCCTCCGCCTGTCTCTGTTCCCTCCCCTTTCTCTTCTTCCCGTCCGTCCATCTGTCTCCTCGTTCCCCTCCCACAGTTCCTCTGTGACAATCGCACTCTCCTTTCTCCTGCACCTTGGCTCCTCCCCTATATGCCTCACCTTTGTCTTCTCCCGTTTTTCCCTCCTATGCCCTCCGTGCTCCCAGTTCCAGCGCCGCCGGACCTTGCCCTCGCGCCCCCGTGTTTCACTCACAACGTTTCCTGTTAGTTCTTATTGCGCGCCCTGTCTGCCGCCGTCCAGCTTTCTTACTTCCAGTCTCTCATGCCTCACAGCATAATTCTTGTTTTTCGTGGTAGCAGTTTGTACAAATTACGGCTAAGTAGCTGCGCATTTTCATTCTTCAGATTGGTCCTGCTAAAGCGCACCTAATGTGACACGGTCCACCTTTTTTTATTATCGATAACGTCCTCATTGGCAGTCATATGATCGGCGTGGTTTGGTGCTTTGCTCCATGCACTCTTTGCAGTGCATGTTTCATACATATCGTATTTCTTTCTATCCATGGACCTTTTGAGTTGGCTGCCTTGCTCAGCTGGGTCATTCTTGAGTGTTATGCACTCGTTGTTCAGTGGCGAATACATCGTGGATGTAGTTTCGGGAATCAGTTCACAAGGGAATTATTGGTTATGGTCATCAAATAACGACAGTTGTATATGCCCATGCTGCCGTTTGTGGCTGCGTTGGGCTTCGTTCTTTCCGCTCTGTTGTAGACTGGAGCATGCGTGGCTGTAAGTGTGGGTGTAGAGTGTGGTCCGTGGGATAAAGAGGGGAAGTTTAGCTTCACTTTCATACATCGATGCAGTGATGAGAGAGTAGCACATCCATACTTATCTTTGATTTGCACCTTATTCATTAACCTCCTGATGGTCACAGTTGGGAGTTTTGGACACCCAAAGGACCGTGTTTTTATAGGCAGTCTCCAAAAGGGTAATGTTATTTACTTAAGACCACATTGGTCGGCGGGCTTAATTTCTTAAACACTTGTGCCTTCCGGTAGCAGACACCGCGTCAAGTATAGCACCTGAGGCCCGTGTTTAAGATGAGCTGTTCAGCTGTGTTGAAGTTATTATTGAGATATTTAGGCGGGCAGACGTTACAGTAACATAGGGTCTGTAACTTTAACTGATGCTATCCCCAGTACCAGCATCACTCTGGACCACCACATCATCACTCTGGACCACCACATCATCACTCTGGACCACCACATCATCACTCTGCAGCACCACAGCGTCAATCAGCAACACCACAGCAAAAGTCAGCACCACCACAGCATCACTCGGGCCACCACAGCATCACTCAGAGCCACCACAGCATCACTCAGAGCCACCACAGCATCACTCAGAGCCACCACAGCATCACTCAGAGCCACCACAGCATCACTCGGGGCCACCACAGCGTCCCTCGGGGCCACCACAGCATCCCTCGGGGCCACCACAGCATCCCTCGGGGCCACCACAGCATCACTCGGGGCCACCACAGCATCCCTCAATGCGACCACAGCATCCCTCAATGCCATCACAGCATCCCTCAGGGTCACCACAGCATCAGTCAACATCACCACAACATCAGTCAGCATCACCACATCATCACTCGGGGCACCACAGCATCACTGAGCACCACCACAACAGCATCACTCAGCGCCACCAAAGCGTCACGCAGCGCCACCAAAGCGTCACGCAGCGCCACCACAGCATCACTCCGCGCCACCACAGCATCACTCCGCGCCACCACAGCATCACTCAGCGCCACCACAGCATCACTCAGCGCCACCACAGCATCACTCAGCGCCACCACAGCATCACTCTCGCCACCACAGCATCACTCAGCGCCACCACAGCATCACTCAGCGCCACCACAGCATCACTCAGCGCCACCACAGCATCACTCAGCGCCACCACAGCATCACTCAGCGCCACCACAGCATCACTCAGTGCACCACAGCATCACTCAGCGCCACCACAGCATCACTCAGGGCCACCACAGCATCAGTCAGCAGCACCACAGCATCACTCAGCAGCATTACCACAGCATCACTCAGCAGCATTACCACAGCATCACTCGGGGCCGCCACAGCGTCACTCGGGGCCGCCACAGCGTCACTCGGGGCCGCCACAGCGTCACTCGGGGCCGCCACAGCGTCACTCGGGGCCGCCACAGCGTCACTCGGGGCCGCCACAGCGTCACTCGGGGCCGCCACAGCGTCACTCGGGGCCGCCACAGCGTCACTCGGGGCCGCCACAGCGTCACTCGGGGCCGCCACAGCGTCACTCGGGGCCGCCACAGCGTCACTCGGGCCGCCACAGCGTCACTCGGGCCGCCACAGCGTCACTCGGGCCGCCACAGCGTCACTCAGGGCCGCCACAGCGTCACTCAGGGCCGCCACAGCGTCACTCAGGGCCGCCACAGCGTCACTCAGGGCCGCCACAGCGTCACTCAGGGCCGCCACAGCGTCACTCAGGGCCGCCACAGCGTCACTCAGGGCCGCCACAGCGTCACTCAGGGCCGCCACAGCATCACTCAGGGCCGCCACAGCATCACTCAGGGCCACCACAGCATCACTCAGGGCCTGCACAAAAATCACTCAATGCCACCACTGCATCAGTCAGCACCACCACAGCGTCACTCAGGGCCGCCACAGCATCACTCAGGGCCGCCACAGCATCACTCAGGGCCGCCACAGCGTCACTCAGGGCCACCACAGCATCACTCAGGGCCAGCACAAAAATCACTCAATGCCACCATTTCATCAGTCAGCACCACCACATCATCACTCGGGCCACCACAGCATCACTCAGCACCACCACAGCATCACTCATGGCCACCACAGCATCACTCGGGGTCACCACAGCATCACTCGGGCCACCACAGCATCACTCGGGCCACCACAGCATCACTCGGGGCCACCACAGCATCGCATCACTCGGGGCAACCACAGCATCACTCGGGGCCACCACAGCATCACTCGGGGCCACCACAGCATCGCATCACTCTGGGCCACCACAGCATCACTCGGGGCCACCACAGCATCACTCGGGGCCACCACAGCATCACTCAGGACCACCACAGCGTCACTCAGGGCCACCACACCGTCACTCAGGACCGCCACAGCGTCACTCAGGGCCGCCACAGCGTCACTCAGGGCCGCCACAGCATCACTCAGGGCCACCACAGCATCACTCAGGGCCACCACAGCATCACTCAGGGCCTGCACAAAAATCACTCAATGCCACCACTGCATCAGTCAGCACCACCACAGCGTCACTCAGGGCCACCACAGCATCACTCAGGGCCGCCACAGCATCACTCAGGGCCGCCACAGCATCACTCAGGGTCGCAACAGCATCACTCAGGGTCGCCACAGCATCACTCAGGACCGCCACAGCATCACTCAGGGTCGCCACAGCGTCAGGGCCGCCACAGCGTCACTCAGGGCCACCACAGCATCACTCAGGGCCACCACAGCATCACTCAGGGCCACCACAGCATCACTCAGGGCCACCACAGCATCACTCAGGGTCGCCACAGCATCACTCAGGGCCACCACAGCATCACTCAGGGCCGCCACAGCGTCACTCAGGGCCGCCACAGCGTCACTCAGGGCCACCACAGCATCACTCAGGGCCACCACAGCATCACTCAGGGCCACCACAGCATCACTCAGGGCCACCACAGCATCACTCAGGGCCACCACAGCATCACTCAGGGCCAGCACAAAAATCACTCAATGCCACCACTGCATCAGTCAGCACCACCACATCATCACTCGGGCCACCACAGCATCACTCAGCACCACCACAGCATCACTCATGGCCACCACAGCATCACTCATGGCCACCACAGCATCACTCGGGGTCACCACATCATCACTCGGGCCACCACAGCATCACTCGGGCCACCACAGCATCACTCGGGGCCACCACAGCATTGCATCACTCGGGGCCACCACAGCATCACTCGGGGCCACCACAGCATCACTCGGGGCCACCACAGCATCACTCAGGACCACCACAGCATCACTCAGGGCCACCACACCATCATTCAGGACCACCACAGCATCACTCAGGACCACCACAGCATCACTCAGGGCCACCACAGCATCACTCAGGGCCACCACAGCATCACTCAGGGCCACCACAGCATCACTCAGGGCCACCACAGCATCACTCAGGGCCACCACAGCATAACCCAGGGCCAGCACAGCATAACCCAGGGCCAGCACAGCATAACCCAGGGCCAGCACAGCATCACTCAACGACACCACAGTATCACTCAGTGCTTCACTTTTTAATTACAACTTCTTAGCATGCTGCACAGCAGCCACACTTCTCTACAGCACAGCTTAGAAACATTGGCAAAGTAAATAGCTCTACCTAAACACTTAAAAGGCGCCCCAATGCATAGCCAATAGATTTCGCCTTTGAGACATTGTAAGTGTTTAGTTATCCAGCACAATATCCTTGATTAAACATCAAGTGTTGCATGGCTAAACACTTATAAGATCCCAAAAGCGAGACCTATTGGCTATGCCATGCTTGTTTGTAAATGCAATGGTTCTAGGACTTACATTCAGAGACAGTTTTGTGGGAGATACTTATCTTACTTCAGGGGATATATTCACATTTATATATTTTACACTGTCATATAATTACTCTGGATGCTTTAAACTGGCTGACCCATCAACACCAATAAACAAAATCAATCCCTTCCCTCCCAAAACCTCCCACCACAAATAAACTACAATCGTCCCTAAAGCCCTTTCTACCCCAAAATTCAACATCTCTAAACCAAAACATCTATTCTATACCTACGTCCACCCTTACCTGAACCCTAAAAACCCTTTCCTATGCCTAAACTCCACCCATCCCCTCATAAAACACCTCAGCACATCCAAACTCCACCCATTCTTGAACCCTCAAAAACACTCACTTAAACACCAGCCATCCATTACCCATAAGAACTCTTCATCACCCAAAACTACTCATCTCTGGACCCTAAAAACCCTTTTCTACATCTAAACCCATTCCTGAATCTTTAAAACCCCTCACCACCCTAAAGTCCTCTCCATCCTGGACCCTAAAAACATTCACCACCCCAAGCTACCTATAACAACCTTAAAATCCCTCACCAGCCCTTAACTCCACCCATCCATGAACCCTAAAACCCCTCAAAATATTTATGCTCTACCCATCTCTGAAACCTAAAAACACCTCATACACCTAAGCATGACTCATGGGTGAACCCTAAAAGATCATCCCAACTACACTCCACCCACCTCTAAAGCCTAAAACCCCGTTCTATGCCCGAACGCCAATTATTCCTGACCCTAATAACCCCTGATGACCCAAATATTACGCATCCCAGAACCCAAAAATACTACAATACTCCAAAACTTCACCCAAGTTTAATGTAATTTGAGATTTTTCCTTAAAATTATCTTTCCGTTAAAATATTTTATTTAATTTTCATCTTTTTGTATTTCCTTTAAATTGGTTTTCCATGACTTGGCTTCCTTCAATGAGGTTTCTCCGTTTTTGTTTTATATTAATTCACAGTGCATTAGCTGCAAGCATCATAGCTCAAACACAGTGTAGTGGCTCGCACTCTCTATTTTCAACCTGTGCTTTCTGCAGGTTGCAAGTCATGCACTAACTTGTACAGTTTCCAAGCTGAGCGGTTAACAAGAGAGGTGCCTGTGCCTAGTATTCCTGAAATGTCTCCAAGTGCATGAACTGTACACTAACATGGAGTTACTAGAAGGGCTACAAATTGATAACATCAGTTTGGGAGCAGATAGAGCAATAGTTATTTCACTAATTTGAATTATAATTTAAAATCTATTTCAATTGTAAAGTCGGATTCTACTATTCTGAAAATTGCACTTTTAAAAGGCTGGCATCTTCCTGGCTTAACCAAATGTGCCTTTCTGCCACTGTCCAGTCATATCACTGCAATGGTTCTCATGTGGTGTGTTATGTATTTTCTACTGACAGTGAACAGGAGGGCTGTGGGTGTGGAGAAGTGAGTTCCTCTGCAGAGAAGGATGGACTGGGTGGTTGTACTTGGCCCCTTCTGGCCTTCAAAGAATAGCCCGGGAGGAGGGGACATGCCCACTGGTGTGGGATGGGGGGGTGCCCGGAAACGCACTGTTTACCATGACCAGATGGCCCGCAGAGGGAGGGATTGCACTTCTGAAGCTCCACCCGTACTCCTGAGCTGCACGGTTGTTCGCAATTAATGACTGGGCCTACCCCATGTTACAGGAGTGATAAATACGGCGGCTCTATGGATGGAAGGGGTTGACTCCCCTGCCCCCACCAACAGCTACTGTTGTGAAAGTTTGGAGGTGGGCAACCCAGGCCATGGGGGGGGGGGGGGGGGGGGCAAACTAGGGTTGCGGACCCCCTTTATGGGACTATGATCAGCTGACCGGTCTGCGAGTGATAGAGGGCTACAAAAAAGGAACATAGGGGATGTGATCCCCTTGCCCTAGGAATCTGAACTAACAGGGAGCCAATTCCTTCAATATCAGCAGAGGAGTCCCAGCTAGAATATATAGTGGTGCCCCTCCCCCCACCGCCCGAAGGGCCATGTGATTGCCCAAATCTACTCCACGATCTTGCAAAATAGCCTTCCATAATTAGACGCGCTGAGAGAGATGGGAGGGTGAATGAGGTAGACAGGAGGACGCCGACTGGAGAATGGCATGCCATTATTTGAGAGAGGTAGCAATCAGGGCAGGTTTTCTGGTTATCCATCTGAAGTTGCTCCACAGGGCAAACTACACTAGAACCCAGTTATTCCGGATTGGTAGAATTGAAAACAATCAATGCCTACAGGGATGCTTCAAAACAAGTGCCCTCATTTCCATGGTATGGGAGTGCTCGAGAGCCCAACAGTACTTGGGTAAAGTGGGTTGCAAACTCTCTGCTGTACTACATAGTGGGTTGCCGCTCACCCAACAATTGTTGTCACCAAGTATTGGTGGGGCAATCCCTTTTCTGTAACGTGGCCTTGATGGTAGCACAAAGAGATCTATTTAAATACTGAGAGACAGGAAGGTTGCTGTCTCTGCAGGAAAGGGAGGGCAACATAGATTGGTGCAGAATGGTTGACAAGCTACCAGGCGAGGTGATGCCCCCCCCTAAGTTTGAAAGATCTGGGGCCTATGGGAAAAGACAGAGAACATGGCCTGGATTGATACTTAGCAGAAGGGCAGGAGTAATATGCCAGGAGGAAGCCGAAAGGACAGTGGGCAATGGACAGGAAAATTATTGTCCGTTTATGTTTAGACCGATAATGACACTCTAACTCAAAGATTTTAAATTTGGATTGAAAAGAATGCGACGATAGCTTGACAACATGCTTCTTGAAGTTAGCTGTTTGCTACAATTAATCATGTCTGAAAGTCTAATAAAAATATTGAATAAAAAAAACACAAAGAAAAAAGTTGCTTGAGGGCTGTGGCCACTCTTTTCCTGACTTCTGAGGCTCACTGTCACCGACATCACCCACCCACAAGCTGGACCTGGGTATAAGAATGCCACCCTCAGAATACTCATCATAATATGTTTTCACGAGCACAGTGTTCACTTTCACATTTAGTACACAACTTAGAAAGTATGGTTTATTCTGCATTTTGATTTGTGAGATTTTATCTGCATTTCTTTGCTAATGATATAACTGCATTTAAGCATGCTCCTTGGACTATTCGTCATCTTTTAATGTACAGTGCGTAATTAAGTTAGTCTTGGACTTATAACCCCTCCTTGATTCCTGCTGAGACATTGTTGCACGTTAGTGAAAATAAATGTGGCTCAACAACACATATTGCAAAGGAATTGTACGAATACAAACACCAATTATTTATTGCTACAACTTCCATGTTATCAGAGCGCAAGTGAAACAACAAAAAATAAAACAATCGTTACTGCTTACAGGCTACATGGACTTGCATAGGGACATAACTCTGCTAAAATCACAATGCTTCTGCAGTGTAACTTTACCTCACTGAACATATTTAACGCCATATATCTTGTGTTTGGTTAAGTACCTTTTTAGGTATCATGAGCCGCTTGAGACTTCCCCTTTGCATATGCTCAGCAATGGTAATAAGTAGCACATTACAACCTGCACATCTGAATATTTAGTACGTATTTAAGTATCTTATGATGTTCAGTCATCTCACATATCTATAATTTGTTCTAATTCTTTTTACTAACTGCAGGTGCATGGTTAATTAACTCTACTCATAGTGCTCTCTGCCTTACGTTCATACGGATTATCTAATTGTGGAAGTGGATACATTGTTCCCACTTAAATTATCACGGAAATGGAAAATGTAGGCTACTTAAATATCAATTCAGCCCTGCTCTGACAGTCATAACATTGAACATGGTTGTGGGGGTTCGAAGTACGCATAAATGAGAATAAGGAATATTCAAAGTCAGAAGATCAGTTTTTTTGGTTTCTTATTGGTATGTCCACAATTTGAGGAACAGGATGAGGTGGAGCAGGATCTCTCAGAAAGAACTACATATTGAGTCCGAACCTCTTGCAGCCATCAAGGCTTTCATCTCTGCTACAGAACTAGATTCTTGGAGATGCTCACAAAGGACCTCTACAACATTCACAGACGAAGGTGAAACGTCCCCAACTCCAGTGTTCTATCTTTGTAAGCTACCCCCACCATCCCTGGAAATGAAATTTAATCACAGGACTCAAAACCACAGCTATTTTGCTAGAAATCCTCTGATTCTACCTTGGCCAGGGAGGAACGGCTTGAGGCAGGTCTTAAAGTGAAATAATCATCTATGGGCAGCACTACATTCCAGGTAGTGTATGAAGAAGTCCACTCCCCCCCCACCACCAATGATGTGCTTGGTTCGAGATTCGTAAAGTACCGATACCAGAAACGTTTGCAGAAATACTTCTGACAAACGTATTTCAATAATATTATTGAAGATGTGTTCGTTGTATTTATTCCAGCAGATAAACATCAAACTGAGCTCTGTAGTTGGAAGACAGAAGAGGGACCTTCTTTACAATCAAATGTAATGCTGTGATGTCCATTCCACCAGACACGTTCATATCGCTCCAACCATGTAAGACAGACTAAAGTGGCACAAGCTGGAAAATACTACGCTAGATTCGAAGAGTCGTTGAAACCCAATATTCATCAAAACATTACCTTAACCATTGCTGCTTCAAGAGAACAGTCTGGCAGTCCTGGTCTGTCCATCATTCCTGCAGTGAGATAGGCCATACTCTCCATTACGTATGCTTTCTCAGCCATTAACGCAAATTTTTCCTGCCAAAGAGAGTAACACAAATGTAAATATAGTATCCCACCTAAACGTTACTGGGACGAAAGACAAATAAAAAGTGAAATGCAGACGGAGGTCATCTCGGACAGCCACTCACAGTAAATATCAGAAATTGAACGAATCTGTTGTACTATCTATCACACAAAAGCTTGCATGTGTTTTACTTACCTTTTACATTAATGTTCTTTTTATATATCAAGGACAGTATACTGACAAATAAAGAAAAAACACAGGTACACATGCCTTATTTACTTACACAGAGCTATTGCCAAAGATAAGCAGACACAATAGTAAGTATGAGTCAGTCACTGTAATGATTCTTGGCCCTTAGTCCCTTTACTCCCCCCCCACCCCCCACCTTATCTGGTGCCAGAGGCTGGCAGTATACAGGATAAAAGGAACATTTTGGCAGTCATAAAAAAAATACATTTTTGAGTAAGTGCAGAACACACCAAGTTGCCGCCATTCATGATATCAAATGGACATGGTGAAAGAAAGCCATTAAAACTGCTTAGACCCATCCACATTTCCATATAGAGGTAGCCCCTTAAGGTTATCACCACAATATATTTAAATTTAAGTTTACTAAGACAGGGGCCGCGAAAGGTATGACAACTCGAATGGAGGGTATCTGCTGCCCCTCCCCTGCCCCAGGATGACTGTTTAACACAATGAAATCAAAAAGGGGGGGGGGGGGGAGGGGCAGAAGGATATGCTAGGTCCACCCTCCTGTGTCACATGTACTAAAACAAAAATCCGAAATCTCAGCTAGAGAACCTAGCAGGAGATAATCGCTCAGATGCAGGTGAAAAATCTGGCAAAAATAGGAAAAATGTCCTTTCTTGAGTCCCCTCACTCACCAGGGTTTCCCCCACGGTGACATGCTTCATCATAGGGGCCATCTCAACCCGCTGTGGGTTGAGGTGTGCTATGACTTGCGGAAATACGTAGGAGCACTGTTTTTTGAAACTATGTGTGGTGTAGTGGTGTGTATGGAGTGGAGTGAGTTTAAAAATATCTAACTAGTGGGCTTAACTACTTTTATTCTTGCTCCTAGTTGATATATTAAAAAGGGGGTGAGTCCCTAGGTGGCCTGGGTACAATGAGTCAGGTGTCCCTAGTGGACGTCCAAGGTATGACAACTCGAATGGAGGGTGTCTGCTGCCCATCCCCCGCCCCAGGATGACTGTTTAACACAATGCTCTATGGGAAATTAGGCATGCGCACAAACACACACACCCACACTCCCCTGAACCAGACCCAGGACAGAACACACTATCATTACGAGACGCCATGGAGATTGGAAACTATGCTGCAGGAATGTTCTCAGTTACTGTTATGGGCCAAGCCTTGGAAATGTATTGTGATGTTTTAAATGCATTAATGCCAATAAAGACATTTTGAAAAAAAAATTTTTACGAAGACAGAAATGTCCAGATTTAAGACAACTAACAATTCAGAATAATCAAACATTGAAATGTATCACTAACCAATAAAAGTCACAAAAGGGAATACACTTTAAGGTACAATTTGTTTTAAGGAGAGCCAACAGCAGGTGTGTGGTCATGGTGGGGAGCCATAAAGCAGTGTCTCAAATGAGGTCAGCGCTTCGTGCCCCGGCTAAATACCATCATCTGATAACATTTGGCAATTTTTTATCAGAATAAGAAATTTACAGGTAGCTTCTCACTACACATCACGGATATAAAAGCAAGACAAGCTCAACTTGAATGCTGGTTTGAGGACAACCCCGGAAATCAGTGTGGTGAATTCCAAGATTGTAGCTGCTGCATTATCTACAATGCTAGAGAAGTCAACTGGCTCATGTCAGAACCCAAAGAAGCATCTGCAGGGCAGCTGCAGTGGTGCAACCAAATCTACCTGCCCTAAAGGATTGCAAAGTTACCAACATATGAAAAAGCATTCCCGGGACACTTTGAAGCACAGGGCAGCTGCAGATAGAAAGTTCTTGTTTGCATACCTGTGTGTAATAAAGAGGAACAGTTTCTGCAACAATATCACCTGGGACAGTCTCCATCTTCCTGGGACTGTCTCTGCGAAAACGGGACCGTTGGCAACTATGGGATTGATGCATGACTTGAGACGCATAGAGGGGATTCGGTGAGTTGCGGCTGTAGCGCCTTTAGTTTGCTGCCTGGCAGGTTGAAGGGAAGTTGTGCATCAAGAAAGAGAGAGAATGTAATTGGTGATTTCACCACCATACTCTGAAAGCTCGACCAAGATCCATGGGCCAAGAGGGAGAGAAACCTGCCGCGCCCACTAGATTTTACATGTCGCGAGCCTCAGCTAGAAGAATCATTGGGCCATGTATACTTCTATAACTTAATAAAGTATCAGAGAGCAGCACTCAGACTCTCCAGTATAGCTCAAAAGGAATAGTGCCAGAAGAGGCAATCAAAAGGAATTCTGCACGACTGGGGGCACAGTAAGGTGGGGCAATAGGTGCAATGCCTGTGTACGTGTCACTAGAGGCTACAATTAATTGGGAATATAGCAATATCAGTCTAGCAGCTTGACTTCCATACATGGCTGCGAACAGAGCAAAATGTTTGAATTCGTCCTCAATCACTTACTTACTCCAGGTCCAAAAAGCAGATCTGTCCCAGGTGCCGGGAATAGGGACCCCACTCAACCGTCTAAATCGTCAGAGGCCCAGGACCTTCAGACTGCACCCACAAACGAAGACTTGCAAATTCTCCTCTCTGAACTTAGAACACACATTATCTCTTTGTGCCAAGATTTCAATAAAGCATTATCAGGTTTAGATCAATTGCTCCAAACAATGAACTGAGATTAGATCAAATGGAGAACTACATTGAATAATACCAACATGAAGAAGATGAACAGGCCCTTCGGATGAATGCTTTTGAACAATAGTATTGAGTCTTGGAGGAAAAGCTTGACAAAGCTGAAAATCGCTCAAGACGTAATTATGTTTGCACCCATGGTATCAGTAAAAGATGTTCCTTCTGACCAGGAGTCTCTTATGCAAGAATGGTTTGCCCAACTTCAGCAATTACCCAAAGTAAACCAATCCAACTAGATGGGACACACAGAGTGTACTGAACAACATTGCAATAGCAGAGCACTCTCCCACCAAATACTCTTACCCGGGTTCATTACTATCAAGAGAAGGAAAAGATTCTAGTTGAGGCTCGCAAACAAGAACCCCAGCTTTTTAGGGCGACCACAATCACGCTCTCTCAAAATGTTTCATCACATGTGCTGGCTAATCAAAGCGCCTTGAAAGAATTCACATACCATCTTGAGAAGGAAAATATATCCCATATTGATAAGGTCCCCCCCATCCTTTTTTTTTTTACCATCAATGTAAAACATCACGCCATACAGGAGTTACGAAAAGTGCAAGAGGTCTTGGGCCTGCAGACTACAGCCAACGTGAACAAGAGTCACCCTCTATCACCAACAGACGATTAGGTTGCCTACGTCATGTCATCTCAGCAAGAAACACAATCAAGCTTCTTCAAGTGACTTTCAATAATGCTGATAATTCTATTTTTTGCGTAGTTTACAGGTGGTGGAAGGGCCAAAGCCATTTTCCAGGCGCTAGCGATGTATTCCTACCTTCTGACTCCAATACACAATGATGGTGTTAGTGTTCTTTTTGACTGCAGTAGTCTAGCCATTTTTTACTCATTAACCTTGTGCTATCATTAGCTGTTGCTTTTGTTTTGTTGTTTTCCTATTTGAGTGCACAGGTGGGGGCACACCAAATTTAAGGACAGACATTGGCAGCTTCAGCTGCATAGTAGAAAGCAAGGATCGAGTGTGGGGGGGGGGGGTCAACAAGGACTTACTAAAATTCAAATGTGTTTATTGTTCAGCAATTTATGCCATAACAACTAAAACATGGATGTTTACAACACAATGTAATAAAAATGAGCGCAATTCAACTTAAAACAACCTGGACACAATTAAAAAAAATGCCACCCTCCGTGCATTAACCATTGTATTTAATTTAATCTAGTCTAGATACTTTGTAAAACTTTAAAGTGTAAATTCAAAGTGAATGTCCTACAATGCACTATTAAAAACCAATTTGCATTGAGAGGAGCAATCGTTGGATCTTATGAAACATACCAAATATCAAAGACATGCCTAGGTACAGATACCTAGGTGTGCATCTACTAGGTACCTTCTCAGCACAAACATACCTTTTGGAAATTATTGGTATTATGCAGGTCTCCAGATATGACACAAACGAAAATAAAGAAAGGTTCGCCACCAATTCCTTTCTACACCTGGCACACTTAACATCTGGGGACCTAATAATCAGGGAAAGACTTTAATATGATCATACATTCTAGTAACAACCACACAGTGGGTAGGTGGAAGGGTCGGTGAGGAATCTGCAATTAGAGTATTCAACAGAAAGAGCATTACTGAAAGTAAGTAATAGGTTCTTCTGATAGATCCTTCTAACTGCCGATTCCTCATCTCTCCCCAGGTGGTGGGTCTGTGGAATGGCTCAAACAAGAAAATCCTGCAGGACTGAACATGCAAAATGCCCCCCTCTCTGAACAATCTCCAAGCATGGAGGTGCAAGTTGTACAGGCTGGTGTGCAGGACCCTGCTCTGTAGCCGCAAAAGAAGATTTTTCCGAAGAGGCAGTCGGATTGGAGGTCATATGCTCATGTTCAGAAGATGTGGGTACCACACTCTCCTGGTCCAATACAGAAGATGATTTTCCAGTCGGTCTTGATTTTCGGAGGATGATTGGGTCGTTGGTCCCGATTTTGTTTGGAAATTTGGGCAGGAGAGGTAGAGATGTGAAGGGATACATCATTTCCGATCTCTATTCCAATCGAAAGCCATCTCTAAGTGAGAACTGCCTTGGGAACTCAAATGTGCAAAACTTTGGGGACAGTGGTGGAAAGATCAAGACAGGGTCCGCCTTAATGCTGGAAGATGCCCTGTGCAACCTCTGTGTGTAGTCACAATTTATGATTGGCTAGGCAGCACTGGCTGAGATCGTCCCACCTGGCGTTTAAAGGTCCTGCTAGGTGTGCAATCAGGGAGACGCCCTGACGACTCAGCCAGTTCTAGAGACAGAGTCTCTTTCCAGAGGACGCACGACCCCACCCGCTCTGCTTGTTGCAGTTCAGAACAACCTTAACTTGTTCCAAATTGATGGACTTGAGGAAGCCCATTCAGTGCCAACCAAATCGCCTATAACTCAAATGGGTTGATGTGGAGGTGGGTTACCGCCAGAGACCAGAGTCCTCTGATCTCCAACCTCTCCCAAAAGGCATCTCCAAGATATAGATTATTTGACCTCCAACCAGGTGACAGTGTCCCACTGATGGCAAACTAAAGGGGTTTTGCGGCAGATGGGGTGGGGGGGGGAGGGGACTGGGTAGTTTGTTGCCCCTTGGGGAACAGGACGCTGTAAGCCAGATCACAGACCTCTACCTTGAAAAAACTGGGAGGTATGTTGTTGAGGGGGCAAAGTCTGTTGTGGCCTCTCATAGATCTCTCTTACAGAGCCTAAAAAGGAGCGATATTTCTGGGGGAAATGCGATATGGCAGTGCAAGGTCAAGAGAGCACGCCATTGCTTTGCTTTCTTTGAATCAATTTAATGCCAAGTTTGCCTTGTATCCAAAGAGACAGGTGCCATCAAATGGCATGTCCATGAGAGATTGCTGGACAGAAATTAAGAAGACCATGGATCTTATACATGCGTGGCACCAAAGCATCATGCTGCTAACAACTGTCCCACCCAGACAGTCAATGGTGCCTTGGTCCAGCCAGATCACGTACTTCGTGGCTACTTAGCCATCCTGAATTATTTGTTGGAGTTTGGCAAAAAGGTCACCTGGGACTGTGGGCACGGTAACACTCACCATGTCAAAGAACACATGCGAGTAACAACCCAGGAGGCATCAATTTCCCGTATGCCTCCGTACGTTTCAATTCAGTGTCTGGCAGGGTGGTGTGAAACACATTTGGGTTTAGAAGGTGGAAAGCTGAACCACAAGGTTCTCAGGTGTTGGGTGCTGCAGGAGGAAAGGTGGGTAACCAAAACTGTCCCGTGTCGCTGGGCTAGAGGGCAAGATACTGGAGTTGTTGTTTCTGCAGGGTCACCCCCAAACATTTTCCTTGAACAGTCCCATTTTTTTGCTGATCTCATTTTGTTGGCATAGGCCTCTCTGCACTTTACCACTGCTAACCAGTGCTAAAGTGCTTGTGCTCACTCCGTAAAATAGGCTCACACCCAATCGGCATATATTCAATTCACTTGTAAGTCCCTAATAAAGTGGTACTACATGTGCCCAGGGCCTGACATTAAATGCTATTAGTGGGTCTGCAGCATCGATTGTGCCACCCACTTAAGTAGCCCTTTAAGCATGTCTCAGGCCTGCCATTACAGCCTGTGTAGACAGTCTAAAATGCTATTTCGACCAAGCTAAGTAAGCTTCCTGCTAGGCCTTAACCTTCCTTTTCAATACATACAAGTCTCCTCTAGGGTAGGCCCTCCACAGCCTAGAGGGCAACAGGCAGCCTATTTAAAAGGTAGGACATGTACTTTTAAGAGACCATGCCCTGTAGTGAAAAACTCCAAAATGTGTTTTTTTACTACTGCAAGGCCTACCTCTCTCATAGGATAACACTGGGTTAGCTTATTACATTTAATAAGTGATACATTCCAATTGGGGGCAGGAGGACAGGTCGCGTTTGGTGTCCACAGAATTATAATTAAAAACCCTCTGTATTTGTAAGGTCGGATTTTGCATCACAATTCTGAAAATGCCACTTTTAAAAATGTGGTATTTTCTTGTCCTATTTGGTGCCTGCACCCTGATACTGGATCACATAACTCGGTGCATCTAGCAGTTGGTCTTTGTTTATTGCTCCCAGACAGTGAGACAAAGGGAAGCTAGGCATTGCCAGGATAGGCTACTCTGAGTTAAATGCCAAAGTGCTGTAGTATGTTACATGAAAAGCATGATCCACTGGATCAAGTGGTGTGTGAAGTCCACAAAAATGCATTAAGATTACCATCTATTGTGATCACCCCCACGTTAAACAATAATGAAACTAATTTGAGATGCAGGGCTTATGCCTAGTGGCTTGTTAGCTTTGTCTTGAGAGACCTTGTGAGGTCTTTCCTCGAGTGCCACCGTAACTCTCAGTTAAATATCTTGGCTTCAAAGTCACTAGACATGAGCCAAGCTGATTCTGTATCACCTCTATCTCCATTTTTAAGGGTGAATCATACTGATGACACCCATAAATGTATTGCAAGGTAACAGATGGGCGAGCGAAAGCAACCTTTACTTAAGATCACATAGCAGATGAATCATCAAAAATCTGGTCATTCAAAACAGTCAATTCAGAAAGTCAAACGACCAATATTGCACACATTCTGCATGGGTGAGTAATAGAAACAGTTGCTTCTGGAATAATAAATATAGGAACTAAAGAGGACTCCAACTCCAGGGAAAGATTCCAGAATTTAAATCAAAATTCAAACATGTAACACTAAAATATCCAAGAGCTTACCTTCCTTTCTAAGGTCACTATACATTGTCACTGCTAACCAAGATGTTATGTTTCAATAGTTTTTCATTTTTCAAAATACAAAATAAAAAGGAGAACCGAATACACAAACTCATTAGATTCACATGGTAGCTCTCATTCTGTTGTACCTCCAACTATGGACGGGGTTCTCCCGTCCATTTTCTCCCAAGAGATCATCAGAATATATTCACATTAGACTGCAGTAATGTAGAGCATGTACATTCACTTAAATATTCAAGCTGTAGGTTAGATGTCTTCACATAGCAGAAGAGTTGTAGGTCAGGTAAGGTCTCTAGTATCTCCCTCGAGAAACGTCGTGCAGGAATGCCCAGCGAGCACTGAATTCTCTTTCTGCCAGCTATATCAAGCACAATCTTTTCCATACCTAATTTCGAGCAGATTCTTTGGCACCATTCCTGCCTGGTCCCAGAGAAAGCTAACAGACTGGAGGAGCAAAGCAGGTGAGAGAAGATTCAATTCACAGAACTTCTGGGAGGTTCTCTACAGTGTTGGAATTTCAGAGGGTGCAACGGACACAACTGCACCACACCCTCCCCCAAATAGGTATCTCACTAGAATGATCTTTGCATGTTTTTTGAGACATCAGCAAGCCCACAAGATCCTCACTCTGGTGAAGAAGAACAATGGCCAACTCATGTTTCCTAACCACAAAATCTATATGGATTCATAATCTCAGAAGAAACCAGTTTAAACGGAAAATATTCCTAGCACTATGCTCCAGGCTGAGAAAACCAGATATATAAGATTTGGATTAATGGAGACAGCCATGATACTGTTGACAGTCAAGGGCAGAAATAGAGCATTTTATCAGTCAAAGGACTTCCTGTATGCACTGGAAGGCTTGTCCATGTATAACACGCCTGAACCAAAATTCGACATCAGAACCGTTGCCACCCAAAGGTCTCAACACTATTACGATAGAGGAAAGTTAACAAGTGGAGATGTGTCAGGGTAATAACTTGCAACTACTTAAACTGCACAGGAGCAGGATGGCGCTAAATCCCAATGCCCTTCTCAGAACACTTCCTGTTAGGTCTTAATGTTCCGTCACAGGTATGTTCTAAGGGGGGAAAGGGGTTGGGACGGAGAAGAGACTGCTCCAAAATCTGCCTGTTCTGCTCCGTTAAATTCTTCTTTTTCTTACAGGTCTGACAACAGTTACATTGTTATTAGAATTTACTGTAATTATAACTTACTGTTCTTTCTTTAATTTTTAATTTAAATGTCTTATCTTACCAGAATGTCTTTAGAAGCTTGCTTCTCTTCTTACTTCTCATATGTATCAGCAATGTATGTATGAGAAGTTTTCACTCTACTCTCTTCTTTATTTTAGGTTCGCTCTGTACTGGATTTTTCCTGGACCCTTTTTACACAAGGGCAAATAGGTAAGTGTGTGTGTGTCTTTATTCATTCAATTGGTGTCTGACTTCCTTTACCCACTATAACTTACTGTGAAGATTTGAGAGTGAGAATTTATACTGGGAGTTCTGGGACTGCCTTGATACTAGCTTTTATCTCCTTATTATATTTGATGAACGTAAAGAATTATGGGGAGATTCTATTTATGCCCTTATAGAAGTTTCTGCTCCTAATTGTCTGTAACCTCTCTTCTTTTGAAGCGGAATTGTTTCTCCACGTTCTAGTACTTAGAAATAATTAAATTGGGAACCTTGAATGCCTTTTTAGACACAGCGAGAGAAAAGTCTCTTTGCGTCTAATTACCTCTGAGACTTCTGGCTTTTTGTTTGATTTATTTAAACGCGCGGCATGTTGAGAACATTACTCACGTTTAAACATTTAATCAACGGGATGCCTTTTCCTCAGACGCGACGTGTGAAAGGGTCACGACCGCATCTAATTCTTTTAGCGCTTTAAACAAATATTTAGTCGCACAATGAATGCGAGGCAAGTAGGAAATATGCCCGCGTTTAGCCTCAGCTCTTCGCTCTAGAAACCTTCGGTGAAGTATTTTAATTGTTTTAGACTGACGCGGCGCTTGAGTTAATGCGCCCGCTTCTGACAGGACTGTAAACGGAAAACAGTGTCAGCTGAATTATTATCTCCAAGTTACAGCTCACTGTTTACTTAAAAGGTCTTTTAACATACTTTCATTTTCTGCTGCACAAAGTAATGTCGTTTAAGCTTTTATTTCTTAGAAACCTTGACAACCTTATTTCTTTATGCTCTCTTAGAATTATTCAGTAATTGTTCTCATGTTACACTAACCTGAATCTGAAGGGAATTATTAGTGTACCAGCGAAGCTAACCCTGTAGTTTCCGCAAACTACCCTAGCTGACTAACACGAAGCAGGGAAAACAGATGCTTTTCTCCTAGTTTCTTCAGTGAAGTGCGCAGTAGAATGTTGAAGCACACTTCACCAGGTGTGCTGAAGTCTAAAAGACTAGACTGCTGACAGCGGAGTGCTGTAGCAGTATGTGCATGTTGGCAGCCATCTTGGAGTTCCATCGATGCCAACATGCACTCCAGCTTAAGGGATTAACTGACTTTTGATAATTTTGTAGGAAGGAGATGGTAGCCAAAGTTGCGCTAAAAGGAGGAAACCTCCTGTGAGTCCTGACAAGATGGAAAGACCAGAGTCGGTTACATCCACTGAGATCAGTAGGAGGGACAAGCAGATTCAGTGAGGGAGAGCTAAGTTGAGAACTCTAGTTAAGATTTAACAAGAAATCTCCACAATTCTATAGATGTTAGCTGTCAGATGGCTCATTGGGGATGTAAGAGGAGAAACTGTATCCTCTGTGCGTGCCTTTTCACTTTATTCACTGTAATATGCTGTGGTGGTGTTTGATTTTTTTCAAAATGTTCCCCTTTCCGTGAACTGACCCATGACAATACTGTTGCTGGTATGGTCACATATGGAGTGTCAACATATGTTTTTCTTGACCATGTACATTTGTGGATTTGAATATGAGAATTACAACTGCCACTCTTGGAGAACTAAGTTGCATGAAGAGGAAGCCTTCTGGAGAGGTGAAATGGGTTGGAAGTTAGTTGGTATAGCAATGTGTTCCCATTAGGGATTGTATCACTTGGCTGGTGATTGAGAGGTGTGTAAGATCATTGAGGAATAATTCACATGTGCCATTTAGATCACCGTCTTAGCTTCTCATCATAGATATACTTCTCCATGGTACTATGTGCCCTTTCCTTCTGTGTATTCTAAACTCTTAGCCACATAGAGTAACATACACAGCTGGAGCTAGTATCCGGGTGAGACTCTGTTCTCTTGCTTGGTGAGAATTTTCTGCTGGTGTTATGAAGACTGATCTTGGCCTATTCTATTCAGACGTGTTCACCATACCCTGGTGGTCACTTGAAAGATCTCTGGTTGAAGCTACTTAATGTGAATAGTCATACCCACTCTATTAAGCACAAGGAAATATTTTCATATTTAGTGTCCAAATATGAAGACGTGGCCTAGATACAGGAGACTTCTTCCCAGAAAAGTCTGCAAAATTTGAGTCAGGACTGGGTGGGCATGGGTGTCTTTCCAAATAATATTTCAAGCACTAACACAGAATGTGTGGGTTCAGCATTCTACAGAGAGAGGTGAGGTGGCAATACTTTTTCAAACGTTTATCTCCATTTGTACTCTCAAGATTTGGAAGGATTCAGCAGACCACTATATCTTTGCAAAGGGTAAGGTTCCAGGGACGACAGTAGTGTTTAGTTCTGTAAATGCACCAACTAGACCTACATCAGGATTCTTTCCTGACCTTTCTAAGAGTTTAAATGAAATAGGTAGAAATAAATTGATCATGGAAGAACATGACAATACCCCTGTACTAGAACAATCAGACAAGACAGATGTGCAATGCACTGGTAACAAAGTTATGCTTCATGATAATGTGTTGGTGGCAATGTGGTGCCTCCTCAAACCAAGAACTAGGAAAGATACTTTAATGTCCTGTGTACATGTTACATGTTAGAAATTGGGTTTCTGGTTGGCAGAGGTATGCACCCTGACCAAGCAGGAATCACAATCTTAGTCAGGATAAGTCAGAACACACCCTAAATTAACCTGTACTTACCCTCTGGTAGCTTGGCATAGATCAGTCAGGCTTAACTTAAGAGGCAATGTGTAAAGTATTTAAGCTACACTTCAAATAGTAACACAGTGAAAACACCATAACAAAACTCCACACCAGGTTAGAAAAATAGATTCGGATTTTATAAATAAAGCAAGACCAAAATGACAAACATCCAATGAGTAGAAGTCGAGATATGAATTTTCAAAGAATAAATGTAAAATAGCGTTTAGAAGTAAAAAGCGCTTAAATGGGATATCTGCTCGTGCTACCCTGTGGCAAAGTCAAATCTTCAGGCCAACCTCAATGGAGTACGGGCCAGATACAGAGACCCACTTGGGTCCTCTGAACCAAAGTAAATTAATCCGGAATGTGTCGTCGAAGATGCGAGGTGCATCCGAAGCAATGCATCAGTGTCGAGCCATGCAGTGATCGAGATGTGTCGAGTTTTTCCACGCAAGCACAGCGATGCGTTGGTTCCGAGGGTGATGCGCTGGTTCCGAATGCTTCTCCTGCAGTAGGAGATGCGTCGATTCCCAAGGTGATGCACTGATCCCCAAAGGCGATGTGCTGGGTCTACTCCAAGCGACGAGGATGCGCTGGTTCCAACTCACGCAAATGTGATGATGCGTCAGTTCTGATGAGGATGCTCGGGTTCTGGTTGAAACAGCACTTTATACCCACATCTGAGGACCCAGGACTGGGTTGGTATCACTTGGCAGGGAAAGGCGTGCAGCAAGTAAAGTTCAGGTGCTGTAGCAGGAAGAGCTGAAATCTTTGAGACTTAGAACAGGAGGCAAGAAAGCAAGCCCTTGGAGTGACTCTGGGTTCAAGGGATGCTGGTCAGGTCCTTCTCACCCACGCACGGGAACAGCAGGCAGCAGGGTAACTCCGCAAGAGTCCACTAAAGCAGCAGTCCAGCAGAGTGGTAGTCCTTTTAGCAGCACAGCAGTTCTTATTCCTGGCAGTCCTCACAGGTCCAGAAGTGTACTGAAGTCATGGTGTCAAAGGTCCAGTACTTATGCCCAATTGTGCCTTTGAAGAGTGGAAGACTTCAAGGAAAGGTCTTTGAAGGGAACAGAGGTCCTCCCTCATGCACTGGCTCCAGACTCACTAAAGGAACCCTCCTTGTGTGGAACAGGACACCGCCTATTCAGGTGTGTCAACTCCTCCCTCCCATCCTGCTCAGGATGGCTCGCCAGGATGTGGATGGCCCATCAAGTCACACCTAAGCTTCCTTTGTGTGTGACTGTCTACAAGGAATGCACATAGCCCAGTTGTTCTCACCCCAGATGTGTATTCAGAGTCAGGCAGCAGGCACATAATGGCTAACTAAGAAAATGTCAACTTTCTAAAAGTGCAATTTTTAGACTTGCAATTTAAAATCAGACTTCACCATAAGTTGTGATTTTAAAATGTGAGTCCAGAGACACCAAACTTGAAAAGTCTATCTCTTCACAATTGAGAATTACACTTGAAAATATAATAAGGTAATCCCAATCTTATCCTAATGTGAGAGACAGACCTTGCATTACTGAAAAACAATTTTGAGAGTTTTTCACTATTTAGGAAATGTAAAACTTGAAGTCCTACATTGCGCCCTTCCCTCTGGGTGGTCCAGGGCCTACCTTAGGAGTGACATATGTATAAAAAAAGTAAGTTTGGGTCGGGTAAGCAGTTTATATTTCCAGGACGAAATGACAGTGTAAACTGCACATAAAGGCTCTGTAATGGCAGGCATGAGACATGTTTAAGGGCTCACTTAAGTGAGTAGCACAATCAGTGCTGCAGGCCCACTAGTGGTCTCCTATACGGGAGTGATTCAGTTTCGGAACAAGGAGGCTAGAATCAAAGATAAGTTACAACAAAACGATGCCTACCAAACCATGGATCAATGGTTATTTCATCAACGGAGAGCTCAAAAAATAGATCTCCACTTATGTTCAATTATTGAACCCTACTTACTTATATGATCTTAGTGGACAATTGTTAGTGTTTTCCCTTTTCAAGGTTAGTATATACAACTCAAGAAGTTATACCAAATCATTACTCATGTGCCAGATAAGTTGCCTATATCAAACATTTATATTTAAAGGGAACAATAAATAGGAACAATAACATGTATAGTTGCATTTTAGACAGTAATAAGACAGTACACAAATGTAAATCCCATGGAAAAAAATTAATACATTCTACACAATAGACACTATACATTACATACATTTTACAAAATAGACATACTGGACATTACACATGTCCTATTGGACTGTGCCAATTATTCCAGGTGTTAGATCTTATATGCCCTACTGAAATCTAATGTCGGTACCTCTCATCTTTATGTCCTCAACCCTATTATGATATGGGGTCCTATAGAGGTCAAAGTACAGATATGGTGATTCTTGACTAAGCCATCTTAATTGTGCTTAGACATTTTGTACTATTGCAATAGTTGAACAAAATAACACGTGGCCTCAGTAAAATGTGTGCCGACTCGTTTCGACCTTCATGGTTGGTCCGGGAATACTTTTGAAAAAAGGTCTTCCTCAATGCTGGGAAAACGTTTTGGGACACTTGATTGTCCCTGAGCGTGTATTGGAACCCAACTTTTATGGAGATCTATCCGTGAAGGAGATTGTGAATTTGGTGTCTTCAAGTCTTTCTTGTCTTTTGTTCTTTATTTCTTAGTTTCTTTCTTTTTTCCTTACGTATAGCAACTCCGATAGCTTCTCAGGGAGTCTCCAGTAGAAGCGCTAGTCCGGTGGCTCGCTTTGGCTGCTTTCTAGAAGCAATTAATTTACAGGCTCTGGGAACATGTAGTGCTCTTTACTAGGGACTTCTAAGTAAATTACATATGCCAATCGGGTATGAGCTAATAGTATCAATTTTTAGAGGAGAAAGAAAAATAACTTTAACACTTGTTAGCAGTGGTAAAGTGCTCAGAGTTCTAAATCCAGCAAAACCAAAGTCAGAAAAAATGGAGGAGGAAGGCATAAATGTTTGGGGATGACCCTGCAGAGAGGGCGATTTCCAACAGTACATCGGCACATAGACTAACTTAATCACTATTGCATATTAGCAGAAACTACTGTCTATGAATTATTGTAGTGTGACATTTCAGAAAACTCACCAGTAGCCTTGATGGTATCTCTGGTCCTGATATTCCCTTTTAGTAAACTGTGGAAAATGAATAGGCTTATGTAGAGACAACCGACTGAAAAAAGGTTATCCAAGCTCCAGACGATTACCTGTCGGTCTATGAGGATCGGTCACTTCTGAAGCAGATCCTCTGGGCTAGATTAGTGCTCTCAAACAGGTTAATCACAAGCTACCAGTGGCTCTCAGGCTGCCTCAGAGTAGCTTGCACATGACAATTAACTGTCAGCTGGTTTGACAGTTTGCAGGCGCCAAATGCTATGTCAGCACTGTAAAACACAGTTCAACATTTTCTGTGGGGCCTAGGAATCTGAAAATGCAGCATCATGTAGCCTATTCTCTACTGAAAAACTATGTTTTTGTTTCTTTCTTTCTTTACCCTTTCTTTGCTACTTGTTTTGTGCTTTCGTTATTTCTTTGTTTCTACATTTCGTTAGTTCTTGCTTTGCCTTTCTTTCTTTTAGCAATTTCTTTCTTTTTGCCCACTTTCTCTCCTTTTTCCTTTCTTTTCTCATTCTCAATTTCTTTTCGTATTCTTTTCTTCGTCTCTTTTCTTTATTCTTCCAGTCTTTCTCTATCAATATCTTAGGACCTGATTTAGATCTCGGATGGCAGGTTACTCAGTCACAATGGTGACGAATATCCCATTCGCCAAAATGCTAATCCCATTATATCCAATGGGATTTATGTTTCGGCGGACTGGATATCCGTTAACGGTGTCACAGAGTAACCCATCTGCCAAGATCTAAATCACGCCCTTACAGGTTTCCACTCATTTTGTGCTGCTCTTCTCCTTCCTGTAATTTTCTCCCTTTATGCTCCTTTTTGTTACTTTATTTTTGTCTTCCTCTCTTTCATTTCTCAATATTTCCTCTCCTTTTCTGCTTTTCTCTTTGTTTCATTGTTTTTTCTTTGCTGGTCTTTTCTTTTTTATTTGGCTGTTTCTTTCATACTTTTTTCCCTCTCATTTCTTCTCGGTATAAGCTCCATTTGCTCTCCTTTTCTTTCTCTCATTTTTGTTTCTGACTTGCTCTTTCCTTTTTCAAATAATTTCCACCTCTTAGTTTTTTCTGTCTTCTTCTTTATGTCACTTTTCTTTATTTGCTTCTTTTTCCTTTAATATTTACTCTGGTCTTTCTTTCTTTAGCATTCTTTCTCTTTGTTAATCTGCCTTCTAGTGTCTTTTTTATCTTATTTTCTCGTTTTTATTGTCCTCCTTTCCTTCTATTTTGTTCTTGCTTCTTCTCCTTCCTGTCTCTCATTCCTTCCTCTTTTTGTCTCTCCGCTTTTCTCTTTTTGTATTTTTCTCTCTCTCTCTCTCTCTCACACAGGTGTTCTCTTTTCCTTCCTTCTTTAATTTCTTTCTTCCTCTCCCTGGGTGTTCTCTCATTCTATTTTGCTTCGCTGCTCTCCTGTTTTCGTTCTTCCTCACATTTCACATCTTTTTTGTTTACTCCTCTCCTTTTCTCTTCCTTTTTCTCTCCTTCCAGGCTTCTTAAAGCAACCTCTTTATTAAATCATTTGTGTCTCAGTAGTGTCTTACTGATGTACAGTGTGGCGGTTACTGCAGAGGTATGCTTACTTGTTGATACCAGTGAAATCTTTATGGGCCTCGCAAAATATCGCTAATTGTTCTCTGTGCTCTAACTCTCAAAATGAGACTGCTCCTTGCGAAATCCTCAAGGTAACGTGCTCTAAAGCAGATGGTGCATTAATGCTATATGTTTACTCGAGCAGGACTTGGATTCTCTACGGCCTGTTGGACTTTATGTACCCTTATCGAACACCCTTATATTAGACAGCAGCTCAAGATGGTTTTCAATGGCCAGAAGCAGCTCTCACTACAGAAAAGGTCAAAGACCAATACGCTAGATGATGAGGGATTCAACAATTGGAATAGACTGGCGATGAGTCTATGCCCAGCGCAGGAGCAGTTGGAAATATTAATCTGAGAGTTGGAAAAATTAATCTGAGAACCATTAGCTCAGCATGCCAAGGATCTCTAGGTACCATTACTTAGACCTGTCGAAAGACAGATACAACCTGAACACCTTTTTCGCACTCAGGCGGAAGACATTCTGTTAAGGAGTAAGTGAGGACAATTTGAGCATGGTGAATAACCAAGTATGCTTCTAGAACTCCAACTTCATCAGAAGGATTCCTCCTTGGGGAAACTTGCTATCAGGAATGACAAAGGAAAATTAAAAACCCATCCACTTGCCATAACCAATGAACTAGTCTTTCAGTTATTATATGCCTTTGACCACAGTGACACCACAGACGTAGAAAACTAATTGCTAGTGCTGACAAAATTGCAATTACCGTTGGAGGCTGGGGGCATGAGGTCTCTGGACTTCAGGGCTTACTGCATGGCAAGCCATTGCAATGGCTCTGTTATTATCTGGTAAGCCGTAACTTGCACGAAATAGCGTACACCCCCAGTACGGATATCACAGGGAATGCTACATACAGTACTGTGCTCTGGGGTAACTCCAGCCACGGCTCCACAGCTGCGAAGGGTGGTGCTTACATATTGGAGATAAGCCCTGAAGTGCACCACTCAGAATACACCGTATGGCCCCAACATACCACTCCTTGACCTCCGGACCCCCACAGGGACATTAACTCAACATAGGCTATCCACATGGGAACAGGCGTGAGTAACCACTGTGTGTGCATTGTTTGGAGATGGGATACTGCTCAATCACACTGACTTTACAAATGAACAGAGCATCTGTAAGTCCCTTTTTCCACTGCACG
This sequence comes from Triturus cristatus, assembly GCF_964204655.1. Taxonomy (NCBI): domain Eukaryota; kingdom Metazoa; phylum Chordata; class Amphibia; order Caudata; family Salamandridae; genus Triturus; species Triturus cristatus. The sequence continues at coordinate 240,486,710 of NC_140592.1, read as the reverse complement.
CTAACCTAGAACGCTATGTTAAGCGGCCTTGGGCTCCTGCCAGGGCCGAACCCACAACACACGAGCTATTACACCCAATATATTTAATGGTCTCTGGTAGACACTTAATGTGTTCTTACCGTGGCATACGAGCGCACTTGCCATCACCCCTATCACCATTACAAGCTAAATGGTAAACGGATTTGGGCTAGGTATTTCCAGACAATGAATAGAGTTCCCTCTTCGAATACCTGAAACATATCTCCAGCAATTCATGATTCAAATTTGTCCAATATATGATACTAACAGGGGTGTATCTCACACCACAGACTACATACCATATTCCCCTCTGCTTCAGCGACCTGCCCACGATTCCCAGAGCAAGATTCTGATCTTCTACACCTAAGCACAGGGAACAAATTATGGACGGAATGCTGAACAATGCAAACATTCTTCCTCAGTCACAAGGATCTAGGTTTAATCAATCGTTCTATTGTTCACCACACCACCCCAATTTGGACCCAGTCATATGCAAATCAGTCTAGATCCTGTTCTATAGACACTTGAATCCATCATTGTTCTTTAGCTCACTTTGCCACCCCAGTTCAGACCCACGCATATGAAAATCAGTCTTGACCCTATTCCTCATGGAACAGTCCAGAAGGAACTGCCAAGCCAGGTCTTCCCTGGACCGGAAACAAGCATCCTGGGACCGGGTTTGGGTATATTACCTATTGCATCAATGCTATTCCACCCTCCAGTGGCAGAGCCTCAGGCGGTTTGATAACTAGGCTCAAAATATCACTCTGCTGCCAGAGTAATAAACTGGATATTTTGGCCCCTGACATCCTAGGGTTAAACATCAACCCCTATTAGTTCTATATTCAAGAAAGGATATAGGAGTGACCGGAAAAACTACAGACCCATTAGACTTCTAGATAGCTTACTAAAATATTTTGCTCCCAGCTCCTAACTAACTCCAAGACTGGTTAGACTAAGCTAAAACTCTCTCCCCATTTCAGGCTAGCTTTTGCAGCAAGATTTGTACCATAGATCAAGTCCTACAATTTTTTCTCATCATCTGGAAATATGTCACTCTTTTGAAAGATCACCTTTACACGGCCTTTGTTGATCTTCGGGCCACTTAGAGGAAAACTTAGATGGTCCCTCTCCTTAAGTCAGTGGCAACCACTGCCAGGTGAAGACTCTTGGGGCAGTGGTGAAGCCAAAGGGAAGTACTATGATTGCTGGCCACTTACCATAAAACAAGGGGAGTGTTGTTGGGCAGGATGGATGGGGATGTCGAAGTAAGCATCCTTGAGGGCTAATGCAGCCATCTTGCTGGAGCAGAGGTATCACATTCTGCAGAATCACCATATGGAAATCTTCTGAGAGACCGTATCTGTTGAGGGGTCTGAGGTCCAAGATGGGTCTGAAGTAGCAGTTCTTTTTTGGAATAAGGATGTAAGGGGAATACGTCCCTTTGCCCTGTTGATGAAGGGGCACTGACTTGATGGCACCCTTTTGAAGGAACGCTTGGACCTCATACTCTAAAAGATGGAGACGCTCCCTGCAGAGATTGCTTACAGGGTGAAATGTTGGGTGGAGGTGTGAGAAAATCTGAGCAGCAGTCATGTTGGACTACCACTAATACCCACTTATCCAATGTGATTTCCTGCCAATGGTGGAGGAAATCGCTGAGCCTTCCCCTGACAGGTGAGCCACTGTTTGGAGGTGGATGCTCCCTATCCAGAACCTCCTTCACCCGTTAATGTTGCCACTGTAAGCCCCGAGGAGTAGCCCTGTGGTGACTGCTGGTGGTAGGCCTGCTGTTTTTCATAAGAGGAAGGAAGATCTGGAGAGGTGGCCTTGTTGGAGATTTGAAGTTTGGTGTCTTTGTACTCACAATTTAAAATTACAACTTATGGTGAAGTCGGATTTTAAATTGTAAGTCTGAAAATGACACTTTTAAAAAGCTGGCACTTTCTTGCCTAGGTCTGTCTCTGAATACATGTCTGGGTTGGGTGACAGCTGTACAGTTACACAAAAAGGAGCTGGGGTGTGACATTTGCATCTTGATGGACCATCAAGAGACGGATGGGCCTTCCTGAGGTAGATTGAGAGGTAGGAGCTCACACTTGCACCTGAATAGGGCTGTGCCTGTCCCCACACAAAAAGCTGCATACCCCCCTGTAGTGAGTCTTGAGCCAGGTCAGGAAAGGCATAGACCTTGTGATCTTGAAAGGCCACTTTAATGTCTCCCCATCTTCAAACACAATTAACTACAAGCGATTCTGCCGGATAGGCAATGTCTTAGCATTTCATAAGTATCAAGAAATACATCGACAATATTATTGCATGATTTCATAGTTAGTGTATTATTCTATTTTTCTTTTTTCATTTCTCGACTTTTGTGGACTCAGTAATTGCCACATACTATTGATTATCATCCAGCTGAATGAGTCAGCTGGATTTCCGACTCAAGGATCCAAATATCCACTTTCCAGGCTGAACACATCAGCTGTGATTAACTTAGGAGATCACGAAAATTGAATATTCCTTATGCGTGAGCACTTTCCAGTCTACCTAGACCTTTAGAATCCAACCTGTTGGTCAATTTTTCGTGTGCAATGAAACACCACCTTAACCGGCTGTCCTCCTTACTGCCCTGAAGAAGACCCGTTGTGACGTTGGTCTAGTTACCCACGTTCCTGGGTCGAAACATCGACGCCTCGCAACAATCCATTTCCTACATTCTCCTCACCCCAAAATTGAACAGGGACTCATATCAGGGGTCTTGAGATTACTGTGAATAAGGACGGATGTTAATTGATTCACATATCTTATACTTTCTCTTCACTGTACATATTGTATGCACATTATCACCTTGTCACTTACTTTCACTTATTTCACCTAAAAGACACACACTTGTCTTCCATTGAATATAATGTCTATGTGACAGCAGTGCATTTAAAAAAAAAAAGAAAAACAGAATAATACACCAACTGTGAAATCATGCAATAATATTCTCGGTGTGTTTCTTGATACGTATTTATTATGAAATGCTAAGAAATTGCCTATCCGACAGAACCGCTTGTAGTTTCTTGTGTTAACGCCCAGGTTCTGAGGGACACAGGGACACCCCATTACAGTTTATGTCCCCCTCTTCAAAGGCACATTTGGGTATACGTACTGGACCCCTGACACCACCAAATTAGACCTTTGCTGGAACCAAGGACATTGTGCATGGAAGTAGAACTGAAGTGCAGTAGGACGGACTGTCACTTTGCTACCAACATTGCTGTGTTGGGCTGCTGCCTGCTGATCGCTGTGCTGTAGGAGAGACTGTCACTTTGCTAGCGGCAATGCTGTGTTGGCCTGCTGCTTTTTGCCTGGGAGTAATAAGGACTGGACCAATTCTTTACTTCCTTGAACCCAAGTTTCTCCAAGGGCTTGTTGGCTTGCCTCCTGTTCTCTGAAGTCTCAGGGTCACAAAGGACTTTTTGCAACTGTGGTGCTGCTAGACTCTGCCATCTGCGAGTCCTACCATTGCCTGAGGTGCCCCATCCAGTCCCGAGACTCAGAAGTAGGTTCTGCAGCTGTTTTCTGCAAAATTTGGCGCAGTGACCCCTTCGCACTGATCGGAATGTAAGCAGTGTCCTCCAATGCTGTGCCCGTTCGATGACAATACGATTCCCAACTGCAAGGTCCAACGTTAAGGCAGCACCTATCCGGAGGTGCTGCTGCAAGGCTCGACTTTGACGCAGCACCGATCCTTTGACACCAACTGCAAGGCTCTACGCGGACAAATCGACCCGAACAGACGCAGGGAGCCCTTGACGCTGACACTTACTCCGCAGAAGGTAAATTTTCAGCAAGCCCTGCGTGGAACCTGTAGCCAGCAGGCCCTCCATCACGGTTGGCCTAAACTCTGGATTTACCTCGGTCTACTGCGACCTCAAGGAACCTTTGAGCACTCTTGATATTTAAGCACTGTTTTTGGATATAATCTTTGAAAATTAATATCGACTTCTACTGATTGGATTTTTGTAGTTTTTGTCTTATTTTACTCAGAAAAATATTCTCTATTTTCCTAACTGGTGTGGAGTCTTTTTGTGGTATTTTCACTCTGTTACTGTAATGTAAGTGTTGCACAAATACTTTACACATTATCTCTTAAATTAAGCCCGACTGCTCTGTGCCAAGCTACCAGAGGGTAAGCACAGGTTAATTTAGGGTGTGTATCTGACTTACCCTGACTAGGATTGTGGCCCTGACTTGGACAAGTGCATATCTCTGCCAACTAGAGACCCAATATCCAACACCCCTAGAAAGGGGTGGGGAGGTGACCCAGAGAAAGGTCATTGCTAGTCCCCAGATGCCCACTGACTGCATTCTGGGGAATGAGTTGCCCCCAGTGCCAGGAGAACTGGGAGGGGCAGTCATCACAGGCGCCCTGACAGTTTAGTTTTCTGGGGGTACCACTCCCAAAAGGAGGAAGGGCTCATCCCTGACTCTTGTCCAGTACAAGAGTACATACCCTGTGTTGGAAAACCAGTTGCAGGATCCTACTCCTGAACTGGTGGGAGGTGGAGTGGAGAAAGGATACAAGGAACCAGGGCTCCTGCCTCCCTCTCTAAGAAACCGCAAAGGACAAAGACCCCTGGATGGCCTGGGGCCAGGCTCTTAACACTGACAGCTGTCAGTTGCCTCTTTTGGTTGCTGCCCTTGCTGACATAGTTTTCCTTGGATTGGGGCTCAGAAGGCAGACCCAAAGTGTGGAATGGGCCACATTACTTTACTGGCCATGGTGGTACTTTCTACCTACTGGGATGCATCTGTGACCAAATTAAGGTTAGGCACTGCACAGATGAGATCCCCAGGTAAGAAGGATTACCCATGGGTTATCTCAGTGGCCCCAGAGAGTACAGACTGAGAGATTTAACTGACTTCAGAGAGACGTAGAACTGACAAGTACCCCTTCAGTAGTGGGCCATTGTCTAAGCAGTCAAGGTATTGATGAGGCAACCCTGGCTTTGGGCTAGGGGGGGCCGTGATGGATACTAACCCTCTCTTTGGAGTCACCCCTAACTTTTTGCCTTCCTCCTCCTTTTTTCTGAACTTTTTTTTGTTGGCCTCAGGACTCCGAGCACTGTACCACTGCTGATCAGAGCTACAGTGCATTTGCTTCTTCCTTAAACATGTGTGTAATTGGTGAATAGTAATTGACCTTTAAGTCCCTTGTTAGGTGGTATCCCATATACCCAGGGTCTGTAAGTTAAATGCTACTAGTAGGCTGCAGCACTAATTGAGCCACCCGCAGAAGTAGCCTTTCAAATCTGTCTCAGCCCTGCCACTGCAGTGCCTGTATGTGCAGTTTAATGCCACTTCGACTTAGCATTTCACACTACTTGCCATGCCATAATCACCCTTTTTATCACATATAAGTTACCACTAAGGCAGGACCTAGGTAGACCTAAGGGCATGGTGCTATGTAAGTAAAAGGTAGGATATGTACTTTTATGTTGGTCATGTCCTGGTAGAGACAAACAGCCTATTTCGTCTTTCACTACTGTGAGGCGTACTCCACCCATAGGTTAGCATTAGGATTCCTTAATACACTTTTACACTGCAATTCCTAATCAGAGGGGTGTAGCTTTTTCATATTTCATATCTTTGGAATGGTGGTGATGAATCCTCTTTATTGGTGAAGTTGGATTTAATACTACTATTTTAAAAATGCAATTTTTTTGTGAGTGGGCATTTCTTTGTACTTTCCTTTGCTTGGTGTGCCGTGTAGTCTGTCTCCAATACACGTCTGGGCAACATCTACATTATGTGCATTCCCTCTAGACAGCCCCAACACAGAAAGGGGTGTCTGAGTACCCATCTTCATACATCTGAAATCCTGGGGAAGGATGGAAGGGAGGGGCGAGCACTGCACTTGAATAGGCAGAGTCCTGTCCCCAAATAAAGGGCTGATTTACACTCCACAGACAGCCTGACAGACAAGACTGGGCTGAAAGGGGAACCTGTGCACTTCAGAAAACTGCTTTGAAGTCAGCCCCCACATCAAAGGGGTATAAGTAATAGGTCTCTGACCCCTAAAATCAGACGCTTCTGGATCTTGAACTGAACCACTGTCAGAAGGACTGCTGTGCTGCTTAAAGGATTCCTCTTTAGACTGGAGACTTGGAACGAATACGTTCTCTTGTGATGCCCTGCTGCTCTCGGACTCTGCTGAAGGAGAGCTTGACTCGGTCTTCCCTCTAAGTGATCTCTCTGGGCTTGTTGGCTTACTTCCTGTTGCTTGAGACTCAGGGAAATCAAAGTTTCTATCCCTGCTCCTGTGCCTGGCTCGCTGGAAGTGGCCCAGATACTTGCAACACAGATTTTGACACATTGCCTGTCTACGTGTGCCGGAACCAGAGCATCAACCAGGTTGCGAGAGTAAAATTGGTGCATCTCATCGGAACCAGTGCTTTGCCTCCCAAGTTCGACGCATCGGATGACGCATCACTGCCGCTACCATTTGGTCAGATTTCATGGCAGAATCCAGCGCATCACTCAACGTCTCTCGAACCGGCACCAGTCTTCGGAACTGACAGATCGCCTTTGCTGCATAGAGAAGATTGACGCATATCGTTGTTTGCAACCAGGAAAGCTAATTTTTTCACTGGGAGCTGTGTGGGTCCTGTAGCCGCGCTCCACCGCAGCCGGCACACACTTTGACTTTACCTCGATCCAGCATGACCTAAAGTAACCTTATTAGCACTACTTGCTTCTAAGTGCTTTACTGCATTTATTCTTTCAAAAATCAATCTCTCAACTTCTATATATTCTGTTTTTTGACGTTTTGGTCTCGTTTATAATAAAATAATCAATTTTTATAAACCTGTGTGGAGTCTTTTTTCTTCGTGTTACTGTGTGTGTGTGTTGCACAAATACTTTATACATTGCCTCTTTAGATAAGCCTGACTGCTCTGTGCCAAGCTACCAGTGATTGAGCACAGGTTATCCTTTAGTGTGCATCTAGCTTACCCTGACTAGGATTGCAGCTTCTTCTTCAACAGGGTGCATACCTTTGCCAACCAGAAAGCCAATTTCTAAAACCTGTTCTTCATTGTCCCCGATTCGCTGCTGGATGACAGCTAGAGGGGCTTGCTGGCTTTTCACCTTTCTCAACGTTGTGTTTCCTGAAGATGGGGTGTCATTGGATTCCTGCCTCTGCATAATTTGATGCGCCAACTCTCTCTTGGGTCAGTAGCAAAGAGTTTTATTTGATAGGAAGGTGATGCAGGCCTCGCAGAGATCTTGTCGTGGTTGGGGGACCGGCATAGTTTTCACACATGGTGGTGGTGGTGGTCGATCCGCAGGAATTTCGACTGGCACTGGCGGCCGACTGGAACGGCGTCCACTACTTTGCATGCATTCTTTGCAGCAAAGTCCTTGTGGCAAGGGCTGCCGAGCCCAGAGGATGGACAGAGGTCCCGGCACTTAGGCGTCAACTGGGGACTGGAGCCGATGGAACATGGTCTGAAAAACGATGGAAAGTGGTGCGGACTACTTTCTTCTGATAAAGCCAAAATCAAAATGACCAGATGAGACTGAATGAAAGTGCTGCAAGTCGCCAAACACAGAGCTCCGTCAGTACTCATCCGAAGCCCGATGGAAGAAATGGAGTCGATGTCTCTGCGCATTGCCAACTAAGGGAGCAGTCACTATGCCTCGTGACTCGAAAGACTTCTTTGAAGAAAAACAACTTGCACACATCCGAGCCCAGCACTAGATGCCAAGAGTATGCAAGGTATGTGTGTTTCCATCAACACAAGCAAAGAAAGGATAATGTTACTTACCTAGTAAACATCTGTTCTTGGCATGTACAGCTGTAGATTAACATGCTTTGCATACATCTAGTGTTGGGTCCAGATATTTGCAAGTTGTTTTTCTTAGAAGAAGTCTTTCCAGTCATGAGGTGGGTGACTCCTCCTTTCGGTGATAGTACACATGGGCATCGACTCCATTGTTAGATTGTTTTCCCGCAGAGGGTGAGAAAGGAGTAAGTAGTAAAGAATAGAGATGTCCATGTGTATATATGTATAATAAAAGAGAACTGCAGCAGCTACAGGTACCCGGGGAGGCGGGTGGGCGCATGTGAATCTACAGCTGTACATGCCAAGAACAAATCTTTACAGGGTAAGTAACATTATCCGTTCGAGGCATGTGTGCTGCAGATCACATGCTTTGCATAGATTATACAACAGTATAGCTGTGGCTAACCTGTAGCTGTTGAACTTGTCTGAAACAGTGTTTTAAGTACTGCTAGGCCCACATTAGCTTGTTGTCCTGCTAACACATCTACACAATAGTGCTTGGTGAATGGGTGTGGTGTAGACCATGTTGCAGCTTTACAAATTTCAACTATGGGGATGTTTCCTAAAAGTTATAGTAGCCCCTATTTTGTGAGTGGAATGCGCTCTAGGGTTTGCACTTGTGTGGTGGTGGGAAAGAAACAAAATGTTGTTTTGCGAAATGATTTTGTTCTTTCAATATAATATAAAAGGGCTCTTCTGACATGTAAGGTGTGTAGAGCTCACTCTGCCACCGAATCAGGTTCAGGAAAGAATACTGGTAATTCAACCAACTGATTGATGTGAAAGGCAGATACTATCTTAGGTAGAAATTTGGGGTTAGTACGAAAAACCACTTTGTCTCTGTGTAATTGAAAAAATGTTTCTTCTGTGGTTAGTGCCTGTAGTTCACCTACTCTCCTCAGTGAAGTGATTGCAATGAGGAAAGCAGTTTTCCAGGAGAAAAACTGTGGCTTACATTTATGCATGGGTTCAAAAGGTGGGCCCATTAACCTTGTGAGAACTATGTTAAGATTCCACACTGGAGCAGGTGGAAGTCTTGGTGGTATGACTTAAGTCCTTCCATGAAAGCTTTGATTACGGGCACTCTGAAAAGCGATACATGTTGCCTATTCTGTAGGTACGCAGCAATTGCAGAGAGATGTAGTCGGATAGAAGTGTAAGCCAATCCTGACTGCTGCAAGTTTAACAGGTAACAAATGATGTTTTGTATTGAAGCATCAAGAGGATCGATGATGTTGTTATTGCAATAGATAACAAAACGTTTCAATTTAGCTGCGTAATAGGCTCTTGCAGTAGGCCTTCTGGCCTCCCTGATGATGTTCATACAGTCTGGTGGAAGATTTAGATAACCAAACTCTATGACTTCAGGAGCCAGATCGCGAGGTTTAGTCGTTTGGGATCTGGGTGTCTGATTTCTCCATGGCTCTGTGTGAGGAGACTGGATATGAGGTGCAGCATTTGATGGGGAACCAGAGACAGCTCCAACAGGGTTGTGAACCATGGTTGACGGGCCCATGTGGGAGCTACTAGGATCAGTGTGAAAGATGTTTGCTTGCGCTTCCGAACCACTAATGGAATGGGTGGAAGAGCTGGAAAAGCGTAGGAAAATATCCCTGACCAGTCCATCCATTGTACACTGCCTTTGGAGAGCAGGTGTAGGTACATGGAGGCGAAGCTTGGGAAGTTTGCGCTTTGGTGTGTGGCAAACAGATCTATCTGAGGGATTCCCCAACTTTGAAAGTATGGGAGGAGAGCCTGAGGGTGAAGTTCCCATTCGCGCATTTGCGGTCTGTCTGCTGAGGAGATCGGCAATCTGATTGTTCACTCCTGGGAGGTGTTCCGCTAGGAGATAGATGTTGTGGTGAATGGCCCACCTCCAAATGTCATGGGCCAAGTGTAACAGTTGGAGAGAGAGTGTGCCCCCCCCCCCCTGTTTTTGTATGTAATACATAGCTGTCATGTTGTTGGTAATGCTTTGAGCACTAGAAAGACTGCTATCAGCTCTAGATGGTTGATGTGGAGCGATTTTTGCTGTTGGCTCCACAGGCCTTGCACCTTGTGGTGCTGAAGAGATGAGCCCCCCAGCCAGTGAGGGTCGCGTCCGCTGTTAGCATTGTCTTTGACTTCGATCCCAGAGCTTTCGGCTTGGTGCCCGTTTTCCAATGGCTCGGTTTGGAGTCGGAAGGCTTTTGGATGTGTTTCGAAGCCAAGCCGGAGGGCGGGGCGTCGGAAAGATGTTCTCAGTGCCGACCAGGACCCAGAGGTGGGGGTTGGACCAAAGCCGCCTTCTTGGGCTGAGGGGGACTTTGGGGCAAGGGAGGATCTGTACTCATGGTATGCTGCCCTTCGTCCCCCTTGGAGCCGTAGTCAGAGATGGAGATCGGGTCTTGTTCCTCCTCTGCTCCCATAGCGTCTCCGGGCTCTTGTTCCGAATCTTCTCCGAAGAGGTCCAGAATGGAACTTGTGTGTTGGCTCTGCATGTCGTGATGTCAAGCCCGACGGTCGCAAAGTGTCATTTTCGATCGGAAAGCCTTACACGTGTCGCAGTCCTGTTCTCTGTGCTCTGGAGACAAGCACAGGTTGCACACTTGGTGTGAGCCAGAGCGCAGATACTTCTTGTGGCACCGAGGGCAGAATTTAATTGGGGTCCGTTCCATCTACTGCGAAGCAGACCGACGCGAGTAGGCCCGAAGGCCTTCCACAAGCTACCCGATCGAAAGAGGGTTTTTTCAGTAAATACAATACGCGGAGAATGGGATTACGCGATCGAAAACAATACAGTCGAGGGAGAGTATCTTGCGCACCGAGGGAAACCGGAGAAACGGTGTCGAACCGGAGCGCAGCAATTCACTTCCGAACCTGATGGCGATAAAAAACAATCTAACACTGGAGTCGATGCCCATGCGCACCATCACCGAAGAAATAGTGTTTGAGAGGATTGACTCCTTGTCTACACTACAGGTGACCATTTTGGAAATCCAGGGAGTGGTCCTCTAGCAGAGAGCATAGGCGGACTACCTTGCAGTAAAAGATGTGTACCAGCATATGACCCCAAATAACGGAGAGATCTCACTGCAATGATTTAGGCTTAATTTAGCACACAGCATGAACAAATTTTAAAATCTACTACAGACAGAATTAAGCTTGCAGCGAAATACTACAGTCAAATCATTTCTCTATAGTAAGCACTGCTTCATTCACAGATCGGTGACATTTCACACAAAACTAGTGCCACTAGTGTGCTAGGCCAACAATCATTCACAAATGAACAGAAAGGATAAGTTACTTACCTGTAATCCTGGTTCTCTTCCAAGGGTATACTCATCAAAGTCATAAGCACTGAATAATCCTCGCCCATGTGCGGGACCCCGGAGCATATTCAAAAATAAGTATATATGTGTATGTTTAGAACCACAAGTACATAGTACTTCCAAAACATACATATATACATGTATACACATGTAAATAGGCAGCCTATAATATGTCCAATAGACAAATGCCAAAATTACATGGTTTTCTACTATAAGAAAATAATATCACATGTAAATAATGTAACTTAGAACATATACTGCAGTAGTGTTCAACAACAACCCTTTATTTTCATAACGGAAAACAGGTAATTGCAGGCAATTTGTTCTTAGGCTGCATAGATGAATAATCATCACCGTATAACAAAAACTGGCACCTTGCCTTTAAGGCTTCAGAGAACCTGGACACCGTGCCTTTAAGACCTCCAGGAGCCCCCTGATCCCATCATGCACCACAGGGGGCAGTTCGGTCAGTTCTTTTTGTACCGCGTACTAACATGTAGTAATCAAGATAGGGAGGCGGGAGGGATGCTTATGACTTTGTTGAGTATACCCCTGGAAGAGAACCAGGATTACAGGTAAGTAACTTATCCCTCTTTTCCAGGGGATACTCATCAGTAGTCATAGGCACTGAATAGAGTAGCAAGCCCATACCCACTTCATCGCGGATGAGCAAACAGTCACAATCATTTTCAATATAGCATCTAACAAGTGATTATCCAAACAGATTTCTGAGTGAGGCTTGCCGAATTGGGCATCCGCCTGTGTATCACAGTCCAAACAGTAATGGCGCGTGAAAGTATGCACTTGCAGGCACATGCATCAATGTAAAAACCGGTCGCAAACGAGCAGATTCTCAGAATCTGGCCCTTTGCGACCGGTATTTTTGCATTTGGGATGCTAATAGGGGGAGCAAATTACCATGAAGTTGAACTTCATGGTAATTTGCAAAAATTTTGAAAAATGCACTTTTGTGCATTTTTCAAAGTTTCATGTTGCGCACACACATGCCCTTAGAGCATGTGTGTGTGCAACATATGTGCACAGATCAATTTCAGGGGTGCAATAGGGTGTCATTTTGACACCCTTGCACCCTTGAAATTGCATGAGCAATTTGCGAGTACCTACTGGTACTCGCAAATTGCTCATGCAATCTCCTATTCATTCCTATGGGCCTGGAGACCCATAGGAATGAATGGGACGGCATTCCTTAATTGCGAGTCGCAATTTGCGAGGCGCAATTAAGGAATTTGTAGGACTCGCTATTTTTATAGCGATTCCTACATGCATAGGCTTTTGCAATTCCTTAATTGCGATTCCTTAAAAATCGCAATTAAGGAATCGCAAAAGTCTTTATTGATGCATGTGCCAGTAAGTGCCATGTGGCTGCTTTACAAATCTCTGCCATAGAAATGTTTCTAAGAAGAGCTGTGGTAGAGGCCTTTCCTCTCGTGGAATGGGGCTTAGGCTTGCCAGGAAGGACTCTATTGGCCAATTGATAGGACAATGATATACAAGACACTATCCACCTAGAAATAGACCTTTTCGAAGCGGCAGAACCAGTATTTATGGACCCATAGTTTATAAACAGTCGGTCCGTTTTCCCCCAGCTTTTTGTTTTGTCAAAACACTCTTAAGATCCAAAGAATGAAGGGACCTTTCCGGAGGATTTGAAGGGTTCGGGAAAAAAAGTGGGGACACTGATTATTTGGTGAATATGGAAATCCGAGACTACTTTCGGTAAAAAACTCGGATGCGTTCTTAAAACCACTCTGTTTGCATGAAAAACAATATAGGGCTCTTTACAGCATAGTGCTTGGATCTCACTTACTCTGCGAGCAGAGGTGATAGCCACTAGAAAAGCAGCTTTCCATGTCAAATGTTGTAAAGAAGCTCTATGAATAGGTTCGAAACTAGCACTCATAAATTTCGTTAATACAATGTTGAGCTCCCAAGGTGGCGAAGGAGCTCTAACTGAAGGGTAAACCTTTCTTAAACCCTCTAGAAAATCTTTGACCACAGGGATTTTGAAAAAGGAAATTTGATTAGGTGATTTTCTATACGCTGTAATAGCTGCAAGATGCACCTTAATAGAGGAAAATTTCAAACCAGATTTGGCCAAATGCAGTAAATATGGTAAAAGCAACTGTTCCTGACCCAGGACGGGATCATGGCCATTGTTCGTGCACCATAAGTAAAACCTCTTCCACTAAAAAGCATAGGACTGTCTAGTGGAAGGCCTCTTAGCCTCTTTTAGAATGTTCATACATTCTGGAGGTAAGTCTAGATGTCCGTATTGAAGGACTTCAGGAGCCATGCCGTCAACCGTAGGGATGGTAGATTGGGGTGGAATACCTTCCCTTCGTTCTTGGATTGTAGATCTGGCCGGCATGGTAACCTCCTGTGCGGGACTTCTGATAGCTGTAGAAGATCCGGATACCACCACTGACGCGGCCATTTCGGAGCTATCAAGACCATCCTGGAACTGGTCCTGTAAAACTTGTTGATCACTGTGGGAATCAACAGAATTGGTGGAAAGGCGTACAGTAATGTCTGAGACCAATTTATCAAAAGGGCATTGCCCCGAGATCCTGGTTGGGGAAACCTGGATGCGAAGATGGGGCATTTTGCGTTTACCGCGTCTGCAAACAGGTCGATGTCGGTGTTCCCCAGTTTCGGAAGATGCTTTGAATGACTTTGTCGTTGAGCGACCAGTCGTGAGCTTCTACGTATTCTCTGCTCAAGGAGTCCGCCTGGACGTTGAGAGTCCCCGGGAGATGCATTGCCAGAATGTTCAAGTCTCTTGAAAGAAGCCACATTCAGATGCTTTGAGACTCGAGAGAAAGATGCCTCGATCGGGTACCTCTCCGTTTGTTTAAGTAATGCATCATGGTCGTGTTATCCGTTTGGATCAGAAGGTACTGAGATTGAAGTGACGGGTACAATGATTTGAGAGCCAAGTGAACTACTCTCAACTCTAAGAGATTGATATGGTACATTTGTTCTGTCTCCGACCACAGTCCTTGAACTTGAAGAACCCCATGTGAGCTCCCCATTCTTGGAGTGAAGCATCCATGACTATCGTTTGTGCAGGAGGCTTCAGGTGAAAGGGAACTCCTTTCATCAGATTGGACCTCTTAATCCACAATTTGATGGAATCTTTGGCCGATTGGGAGAGAAGCAACTGATCCTCCCAGCGCCCCGACACTTGCATCCATTGGTCTTCCAGAGATTGCTGCAACGGACGCATGTTCAGCCTGGCATTTGGTACGATGAAGATGCATGATGCCATCGATCCCAGCAGTGATGACACCTGCCGGACTGTGGGTTACTGCGTGAGAAGAAGGTTGCGGCATGTCTCTTGAATTGAGGAGAACCTCTCCTCCGAAGGACACTCGCTTGCTTCTGGGGTATCCAGTGGATCTTCTGAGATGGGTTGAAAATTGATTTCTTGTAGTTTCCATGAAGGCCCAACCTGTTTAGTAGTTGCAGACAGTACAAGAGATGACTCTGAAGCAGAGCAGGTGACGAGCTCTTCAGAAGCCAGTCGTCCAGATAGGGGTATATGAATATTCTTTGCTTGCGAAGAAAAGCTGCCTCCACTGCCATGCACTTGAAAACGTTCGGGGGGCTGATTTGAGCCCGAACGGGAGAACTTCGAACTGAAAGTGTTGGGCAGACACTTGGAATCGTAGAAATTTGCGTTGTTTTATGGACACTGGAATATGAAAGTATGCGTCCTACAGGTCTATTGCACACATCCAATTTCCCTGATGAAGCTGAGGGAATATTTGATGTAAAGCCAACATTCGAAACTTCTCTGTGCGAATGTACTTGTTGAGCAGTCTTAAGTCGAGTATTGGCCTGTATTCTCTGGTAGGACCTCTTTTCTGAACCAGAAAATAGCGAGAATAAATCCCTTGCTTTTTTTGTGGAATAGGAACCTTTTCTATGGCATGTTTTTGCAGGAGCACGTTTACTTCTGCTTGTAACACGTGGTGTCTTTGAAGAGGCCTTTGTTGTGGAGGAACTGATGGTGGTGGGGATTTGAACCTGAGCAGATCGCCATTCTGCACAATATTCAGAACCCACTTGTCCTTTGGTAACTTCTCCCACTCCTCCAGGTGTAACATAACACTTCCTCCCACTGGAGTGGTCAACGGGCATGGAGGAAGCCATCCCTCATTGTTTTGCTGATTGTTTAGGAATGTTAGGTTGCTGTTTTGTAGATCCTCTCCCTTGTCCAGGTCTTCTTTGTTGGTAATGGGACCTGGATTGACCTTGACCCTGATTTTGCATGTTCCAATGAGGGGTTTGAACCCTCTGTTGAGAGGAGCATCAATCATCGGGACGAAATCTACGCCTAAACTCTTTCTGCTTTTTTAAGCCAACAGCTTTCAAGTGTCCAAGTCGTTCTTCATCTTTGACATTTCGTCGTCCGCATGGGAATCGAACAAAGAGGATACGTTGAATGGGAGGTTTGTGATCCTTCTTTGTGCTTCAGGTTTTAGCCCCGTAAGACAAAGCCATGCCAATCTCCTTGAGCAGGTTCCGTGCGAGTATCCATGAGCCGCTAAGTCAGATGCATCTGCGGCTGCACTGATAATCTGATTAGTTACCAGCCCGCCTTCTTGTAATATCTCCTGGAAGTCCTGTTGATCTTCTTTCGGCAGCTTCTCTGTAAATCTCTCCAAAGAATCCCAGAGAGATCTATCGTACCGACCCAGCAGGGCGGAAGAACTGGCCACCTTCATAACCGAAGCCAATGTATTGCACATTTGTTTGCCCAGAGAATCCATATTTTTGCTGTCCTTCTCTGGCGGGGCAGTACAAGATGTAGCTGAATGTGCTTTCCTGGCTGCAGCCACTATCACGGAGTCCGGAGGTGGGACTGCGCGAAGAAAAAAACGGGTCCTTCTCTGGAGCCTTATATTTCTTGGATATCCGTGTGGGAACTGAGCCCACCGTGGCTGGGGTAAGGAAGGTCTGCATTGCTGGATTTAGCAGACCCGGTACCAAAGGTAGCAGAGGCTTTGCAGAAGACCTGTGGTGTAGAGTTTAAAAGATTACTGACGTTGAAACTGGAGGTGTGTACATAGTGATATTGAGCTTGTTGGAAACCCTGCAAATGACTTCATTAAAAGTTCCAAGGTTGTCTATTGGGGACACCCTGGATGGGGGTGTAGTGGATAGAGTAGGAGAGTAATCTCTAAATGGAAGACCTTGTTGACGTAGTTGTTGTTGGAGATCTACGTCTTCTTTTAGGGGTAGGAGAGCGACGAGATCTTGAACGCCCTCTTGATCTTGAACACCTTTTCACCGGTGATCGAGACCTTCTTGGGGACCTACGTGGAAGGGGTCCTCCAGAGACTCTGGGTGGCGATAGAGACTTGGAGAATTCCAGACCAGGAACTCTAGGGGGCACTTTCCTATGTCGAATACTCTCTAGCCATCGTGGCGATAAGTTTGTAGGAGACTTTTCTCTTGGAGCCGAAGATCCCTCCGGTGTGACTTGTATAATGTTCAGCCCAGGAGAAGATGACACTTCTCTAGACGTCGACCGCTGTGTCCTCGACATCGATCTTGGCTTTTCTGGTGAGTCTCCTGAAGTGGCAACAATTCTCTCCCTCGACGTCAAACGCTGCCTCGACGTCGACCCAGATAACGCCACCACCAACGTCAACAGCTGTGGAGACACACTTGAAGATTCGAGTCTCTGCGATGATGTTCTCGACGTCGGTCTCCTCGATGGTGACCAGGACCGTCTTCCCGACGTCAAACGTCGGCAGGAATGTGGTGCCTTTGACGTGGACTTCCTCGTCGTTGATCGCACCCTCGACGTCGACAGTCTGTGGGTCGGAGAGGGATTTTTCGTCGTCGATCCTCTCGACGCCGACCTTCGAGAAGGAGGTGGAGATCTCGACGCAGACAGGTGTCTCGACATAGACGGATGTTTCGACGGATGAGCCCGAAGTATGCCTCGACGTCGACTTACTTTTTGGTAACGGCAGTTCTCGTCTCTTCAGCAGTGATCTGTCCCTCGACATCGTGGAATGACTTACTCGTTTTCCTGATTTCGACGCCGACGGCGAGCACTCTGGAATCTGCTTTCTTCTGGAAGCTGGAGAAACAGATCGATACTTCTTTCCATGAGAGGAGGACTTCTTGGAATGAGACTCATGGCCACTTTTGGTTTTTCCTCTCTCCATCGACACATGAAGTCTGATCTTTTCTCGGTCACGCAGAGTTCTTTTAGAAAATTGTTGATAGTAGTAACACTTCTGTGGATTGTGTGAGGATGGCAAACACACAATACACACAGAGTGAGGGTCGGATTTCGCCATTATCTTCCCACAGGAAGGACATTTGTTAAACAAAAATGCCATTTCTGACATAAAAAGATAGTAAAAATGTCAGACAATAGTTAGAAACCAATACCAGCCAAGAAAAATGTCAAATTAAGTAGCAGAAAATCAATTTCTGACTGAAAAAAGTAAAAAAAATACCGAGCTCAAGCTCCAGGATCCTCACAAAAGGAGCCGGAAAAAAGAACTAACCTAACTGCCACCTGTGGTGCATGATGGGAGCAAGTGGATCCTGGAGGTCTTAAAGGCACGGTGTCCAGGTTCTCTGAAGCCTTAAAGGCAAGGTGCCAGTTTTTGTTATACGGTGATGATTATTCATCTATGCAGCCTAAGAACAAATTGCCTGCAATTGCCTGTTTTTCTTTAAGAAAATAAAGGATTGTTGTTGAACACTACTGCAGTATATGTTCTATGTTACAATATTTACATGTGATATTTTCTTATAGTAGAAATCCATGTACTTTTGGCATTTCAGTCTATTGTACATATTATAGGCTGCATATTTATTTGTGTATACATGTATACATGTATGTTTTGGAAGTACTATGTACTTGTGGTTCTAAACATACACATATATATGTATTTTTGTATAAGCTCCGGGGGCGCACACATGGGCGGGGATTATTCAGTGCTTATGACTATTGATGAGTATCCCCTGGAAGAGAAACCTGCAGTTTCCATGAGTTTTGTTAGCAAATCAGTGTCAGCACAAAATAGTTCAAATTATACTTCATCCTCGGATTGCATAGCTTGCTCTGTACAGAATTCAACATCGATGAACACATTGTTATGTTAAGTGAACTTATAAAGCACATGGTACCCACAGAAGGGTGCCCTGATGCTATAACACAAGACAGGGAGAACAGAATGCTTGTCAAACTGTTATGGAAAATAGCAAAAAGTTCCGTTCTAATCTCAGGTGGAGGGGCCTCTTATTCAAATGTTTAGGGGCCAGGTAGAAGAAAGCACTACTTCCACTTTGAGAGAAGATCAGTTGATGTGTGGGCTTGGCAGGGGAGACTGGGAATCCGTCTTGCAGCAGAGTTTTTAATTCTTTGCTTTTTAGACAACATTTTGGTAGCGATGTATAAATATAAGGCATTACTGTAATCCAGTCTGGATGTGATGAGGGCATGTATAATTTGTGTGAATCCGATGGGCATTTGAAGCTTTTCCTCAGTATTTTCAAGATATAGCAACAATAGGAGGAGATGTGGTTCATCTGTTATCACATAGAAAGATCTCTGTCTAGAATAAAACATAGATACCTAACAGAAGTGACCAGAAGAGAGGATTCACCTAGAGTGGATGGTCACCAGTCATTAGAATACAGGCTTGGGGAATTGTTTAACAAAAGGACCTCCATCTTCTCAAAATTAGATTTAAGGCAGATAAGGTGTATCCATTCAGTAACAGCATGCATATATCGAATCTAATCTAGTCGATTTGTATAGCGCATGGCTACCCGGAAGCTTCTCAGTGCTGAATCAACCAGTAGATCACAGTCAGTCCAGCTAAAATCAGAGCGGAGGAAGGTTAGGGAAAAGCCATGTCTGTAGGTCCTTGCTGAAGGCCGAGTCAGAATCTGACTGATGCAGTGTAAGATGCAAGGGGCTCCAGAATCTAGATGCCAGAAATTTAAAGGGGCAGCCACACCCATCTGAATCTATGAATACTGGGCGTTGTTGCAAGAGAACAGGTGGCTAATCTTAGGGCTCTACTTAGGTAGTAAGGTTCAACCAGGGGAAATGAATTTGAGGCCCATTCCTGTAGAAAGCCCTATAGGTGATGCACAGAGATTTAAATCAAACTCGTTGCACTATAGGTAGCCAATGAAGGTCAGCCAAGGCCCTCTCCTTTTGAATTGGTGCCTTAGAATTTTGAAGAGGAAATGAGCAGCAGCATTTTGGATTATTTGCAACCTCTTCTTTACAAAGCAAGGAGACCCAAAATATATGGAATTCTAGTAATCCAGCTAGGTGATAATCAAGGCCTGGACAACGAGTGTCTGAGCCAGAGGGGGCAAAAGATCTAGCACTTTCTTCAGAAGTCTGAGAATGCCAAAGCATTTTGCAGCTAGCCAGTTTGCCTGTCTTTCCATTGTATCTAACCAGATGCCCAGACTTTTTATTTTATTATTTGGGATTGGGGCAGTTCCTAGGCATTCCAGCCTGGGGTAAACGCTCTCTCTTAGCCTCATTATTTCCTAACAACATAAACTACCATAAGTATATATGCATGAACATTGTTTTTTGTCTTTGCAGGGTCATTAGAAAGGGAGAAGACAGTGTCTGTCTAGAACACCCTGCTTATCCAGATCTGTACTGCTTTACGACAGAGACTTGTCTCTTCCAAGACAGCATCTCATAATAAAACAACTGTTTTACGGCAGAAGGACATCATTTCAAAGAGCACAGAAAGCCACAAAGGATACTGCTCTTTAGATGTGTCTGTGCCCTCTTCATATATCACTATAAAATGGTTCTGCCACGAGTGGCTCTGTCACTAGAGCTCAAAACATAAAAGACAATTCTTAGAGTTTGAGAGTTCACTTGGTGTCCTAATCAGAATCTGCATTACTGGAGCCAACATACTGTTTATGAGCAGTTCTTGTAATGGTTTCCATAAGGGGATATTTAATCAGAATCAATGACATTGATGTTTTTAAAAGAGAGCTAGAGACCATTACCATTTTACCATATGCTGGTCATTTGCAAGATGTACACACCACAGACCTCAGGGGATGACTTACCTGAATCAACCCAAATTCACCAAGTTTCTTATTGAACTGTTTTCTGGTCCCAGCATACTCTGCAGTTGTTTCTAAAAGTAAATAAATGAAGTAAAACTAGTGGCAAACCAATGTTGACCACTGTTCTAAAAGTATCTGCACATTCAAAAATATACAACGCAAAAATCATACACGGTAATATATTTTTATATTTATGCAAAATGTACCCGAGTCCTGACTCAGCATTCTGTTCCCAAACCTGAAGATCCTTGCAGCACACTAGAAACTCACACTCATTGAAACCTTGCGCCCACTTTCACAGGCATTTAAACGTGTGGGATGTAGGAGGAATTATCTGGTTGCAAATCTACAAATTAGATGACTGAAAAAACCATGGGATTCTTTCACTTTATTTACTTGACATTATTTTACATTACACGGCTGACCCAATCTTCTTTGCACAGAAGGTAAAGGGTTGAAACAAAATGAATGCCATTTATGTGAACAACAAATGTAAAGTTTTATAGGAAGTGTCCAGAGCCAGAGATATAAATAATTGTGACATGAAGAACAAGTTACTTACCTTCGGTAACGATGTATCTGTAAGAAACATTAGTTAGTTAGATTCCTCACCTTAGAATATCCCCAGGCGTCAGGCTGGATCCAGAAGATTTTTGTAGCAATACCCCTTACGCGTCGCTAGGCGTCGTCTGCGGCTCCGCGTCCATCGTCGGCGTCGTGCGCCAGGATGACGTCGGAGTACTTAGACGCCGCCCTCGCGCGCTGACGTCAGTTCTTGTACATAGCTTTCCGCGCCAGGGACGCTGAGCCATGCAAGAGACCAACACTGGTGCCAAAAAACTAGGGCCCTGAAGGGAAGATCCTTAACCCTAGATATCGGTTTGCAGAACGGGGAGGCAGGGTGGGTCGGTGAGGAATCTAACTAATTTTTCTTACAGATACATCGTTACCGAAGGTAAGTAACTTGTTCATCTGAAAGAAACATGTTAGTTAGATTCTTCACCTTAGAATAGATACCCCAGCAATACCAACCCCGGAGGTGGGTCTGCGAACCAAGATCACACCAGAAAGTCCTGGAGAACAGAACGGCCAAAGTGGCCATCTCTCCGGACTTGACTGTCCAGGCAATAATGTCTGGCGAACGTGTGTAGTGAAGCCCACGTCGCCGCCTGACAGATCTCCTGCAAAGGGACTCCCCGTCCCAAAGCAGTAGTTGCGGCTGTGGCCCGGGTGGAATGGGCTCTAAGCCCGACAGGAGGGACCTTCTTCGCCAAAGAATAGCAGAGTTTAATACACAACACGACCCACCGCGAGATGGTCCGCTTGTGTACGGCTTTACCCTTCTTAGCTCCTACGTATCCAACAAAAAGTTGGTCGTCCACCCGGAACTGTTTTGTGCGGTCCAAATAAAAAGACAGCGCACGTTTTGGGTCCAGACGGTGGAGCCTCTCTTCATCTTTTGAAGGATGCGGAGGCGGAAAGAAGGTGGGCAGCGTGACCGATTGCCCGATGTGAAAGGAAGTCACGACTTTAGGAAGGAAAGAAGGACGTGTCCGGAGGACAACCTTATCCGGATGAACCGAAAGGAAGGGAGGTTTGATGGACAGAGCCTGGAGCTCACTCACCCGCCTAGCGGAGGTGATAGCCACCAGGAAGGCCATTTTTAGTGTCAGAAGACGAATGGGACAGTTGTGAAGGGGCTCAAAGGGAGCACGCATCAGATAAGTGAGAACGAGGTTCAAGTCCCACTGAGGCATTACGAAAGGGACAGGAGGGTATAAGTGAGTAATGCCCTTGAAAAAGCGTGAAACAATAGGGGACTTGTAAAGTGAAGGCTGATCAGGAAGCCGTAAGAAAGCAGAGATTGCAGCAAGATAACCTTTCAAGGTGCCCAGAGCAGAGCCCTGCTGGGCCAAGGAAAGATGAAAGAGGAGAACCTCAGAAAGAGGAGAGGAAAGGGGATCCACAGCCTTTGCTGTGCACCATGCCACAAATGTGTTCCACCGGCAGGCGTATACCGTCTTAGTGGAGGGACGCCTGGCTGCCAGAATGACATCACAGACTTCAGGAGGCAAGTCAAATGGCATCAACTGCCGCCGCTCAATCTCCACGCATGGAGGTGGAGGCTGGACAGGTTCGGGTGGAGGACTGTCCCCTGCTGCTGCGACAGAAGGTCCTCCCGAAGAGGGAGTCGTATCGGGGGATCGATGGACATACTGAGTAGCTCGGGATACCAGTACCTTCGTGCCCAATCCGGAGCCACAAGGATGACTTGGGCCCGGTCGCACCTGATCTTCTTCAGCACTCTGGGCAGAAGTGGTATAGGCGGAAAGGCGTACAACAGACCGCAACTCCACTCGCGACGAAAAGCGTCTTTGAGCGAGTGCCGCCTTGGAAATTCCAACGTGCAGAACTGCTGACATTGCGCGTTCTCTTCGGTGGCGAATAGATCTAACCAAGGCTCTCCCCACTGCAGAAAGAGACCTTGCGCCACGTCCGAGTTCAGACGCCATTCGTGATCCATCATGCACCGGCGGCTGAGTTCGTCTGCTCTGGCGTTCAGAGAGCCCGCCAGATGTTGAACCACCAGGGTGATGCCCTGATGTGCCAGCCATGTCCAGAAGCGCAGAGCCTCCTGACAAAGGGTCCAGGACCCCACCCCGCCCTGCTTGTTGCAATACCACATGGCGGTGGTGTTGTCCGTGAACACCTGCACGACACTTCCCCGGACAGAGGGAAGGAAGGCTTTCAGTGCAAGTCGGATCGCCCTCAGCTCCAATAGGTTGATATGGAGCCGAGTCTCCGCCGGAGACCAGAGTCCTCTGATCTCCGCCTCTCCCATATGGCCCCCCCCATCCCAGGAGGGACGCATCCGTCACTACTACGTGCTCCGGTTGGGGTAGGGAGAGGGATCTGCCGCTGACCCAATCGCGATTCGTGAGCCACCACTGCACATGCTTCGCAGTGCCCTCCGAGATCAAGACATGGTCGGACAGGTTGCCTCGATGCTGGGCCCACTGAAACTTCAGGTCCCACTGCAGAGCCCGCATCCGCCATCTGGCATGAGGTACCAACAGGATGCAGGAGGCCATCAGCCCCAGAAGCCGCAGCACCAACCTGACCGAAACCCAAGACAGAGGCTGGAAGATGGAAATCAGGGCCTGAATGTCTCGGACCCGCTATTCCGGCGGATAGACCCGGAACTGCGCCGAATCGAGAACCGCCCCTATGAAAAGGAGCTTCTGGGAGGGACTCAGATGCGACTTCGGCACATTGATGGAGAACCCCAGCGAGTGCAGGAGGTCTGCCGTAGTCTGGAGGTGGGAGACGACTTGCTGGGGCGAGCCCGCCTTCAACAGCCAGTCGTCGAGATAGGGGAAGACTGGAACCCCTGATCTGCGCAGATGAGCTGCGACCACCGCCATCACTTTCGTGAACACCCGAGGGGCACTGGTGAGGCCGAAGGGGAGCACGGTGAACTGAAAGTGCTCCTGATCCACCGTGAACCGCAGGTAACGCCGGTGGGCCGGCAGGACGGGGATGTGGAAATAAGCGTCCTGCAAGTCCAACGCTACCATCCAGTCTCCAGGGTCTAGGGCAGCGAGAACCTGAGCCAAAGTTAGCATCTTGAACCGTTCCTTCCGGAGGAAGGCGTTCACGCTCCGGAGGTCGAAGATCGGGCGTAGGCCCCCTTTGCCCTTCTTGGGAACCAGAAAGTAGTGGGAATAACAACCACGACCTACTTCTGGACCAGGAACGCGCTCGACGGCCTCTTTGGCCAAGAGGGCCGAAACTTCCTCCCGTAAAAGAGGCAAATGATCCCCCGACATACGGTGGTTCTGCGGTGGCATGGCTAGAGGGGTCGGCTCGAAGGGGAGGGAGTAGCCCCTTCGGACGATTTGCAGCACCCACCTGTCCAACGTGATGGTGCGCCAGTGGAGCAGGTGATGGCGAACTCTGCCGCCCACTGGCGTGGAATGGGCCTGAAAGCTCGGACTAGGAGGGCTTTGAGGCGGATGCTGCCGGGGTGGATGTGGACTGACCGGCACGTTGTCCTCCAGTTCCGCCTCGGCGGAAGCCACGCCCGCGACCGCGTGCAGGTTGGTTTTGCGGCCGGTGGCTGGGCGGACGTGAGGAGGCACCCCTTGCTTGGCCACAAAAGGGGCGAAAGGCGGAAGTTTGCGGCCGCGGGGCCGAGAGGCCCAAGGACTTGGCCGTGGCCCGTGAGTCCTTGAACCGAGCCAGCGCACTATCCGCCTTCTCACCAAAAAGGCGAGTGCCATCAAAGGGCATGTCCATGAGAGAAGTCTGGACATCCCCTGAAAAGGACGTGGATCTCAGCCAGGCGTGACGCCGAAGCGCCACCGTGGTGCTCATCGCCCGACCTAGCGAGTCCGTGGTGTCAAGTCCACACCTGATGGCATATCGTGCTGCATCTCGCCCGTCTGCAAGTGCTTGGGAGAGTCGTGTCCGGGCCTCCTCCGGACACAGAGGCAGCACGTCCTCCACCGTATCCCACAGAGAGTGGGAATAACGGTCCAAGATGCAAGCGGTATTTAAGGACCGCAGCCCTAGACTCAGGGACGAGAATAGTTTCTTGCCAAACTGTTCGAGCCTCTTGGATTCCCGATCCGGTGGAGCGGACGGGAAGGAGGATTGGGAAGTTGAGGCCTGGATAACCAGGCTCTCAGGGGTGGGGTGTTGAGAGAGGAAACTGGGGTCGCCGGAGCAGGGCGGTGGCGCCGGGCAACGTTCCGGTCCACAGGAGAGACTGTGGAGGGCTTGGACCAAGTGCCCTGTAGAACGTCTATGAGGGCCTCATTAAACTGCAGCAGAGGCTCAGTGGAGCTTGCTGTCGGTTGTAGGACCAAGGTGAGGACGTTCATCCTCACTGCCACAGCAGGCAACTCCAGCCCAAGGGCTTCGGCCGCCTTGTGCAGCACCACAGAAAAGGCTGCTCCCTCCTCCGAGGCCACAGTCGGAGGAGAGATAAAACCAGCGTCTGGAGAGGTATCCAGAACGCTGACATCCCCCAATTCCTCTGCCCAGTCCTGGGAAAGTTGGGCCTGTGCGGCCAGAGGGTCCTCCGACCCGTCCCAGTCGCCCTCGTCATCCGATTCCCGATAAACGGGAGGAATGATCGGAGCCGGACGGAAGATGAACCTGTCACCCATCGGCATCAGTGACAGCGCCGGACGGCGCCGTACCGGCGCCGGGTCCGGACCGGGGCTAAACTGGGAAACGATGTCGACCGGGGACGGCGTCGGCGGTGGAACCGGTGTCGGCGCCGGCAGAGGAGGCGTCGTGAGGTCGACCGGCGCCGACAGGGGTCCAGGCCTGGACCCCTCGGGGACCTGCGGCGTCGAGGCCCGTGCCGTCGATGGCGCCGGGGCCGAAGCCACCGGCTCGCGGGGTCGCCCAGTCGAACCTGCGGGGCCCGAAGGCGCAACGGCTGGCGTCGACGGCAGAGCCAGGCCCCTCATGGCCATGAGGAAGGCACTGACCTCCGCCGGAGTCGCGTCAGTCCCAGGGACCGGCGGGTATGGGGACTGACGCGGCTCCAGCGGAGCCGCGGTGGAGGAACCACTCGGACCCTCAGCCGGATCGTGCGACCGGAGAGGGGAGTCCTTAGAGCGATGTCGGCTCTTGGACTTCTTAGAATGTTTGGAGTGTTTGGACTTACCAGACGACCCCGACGAGCGATGACGATGGCTTCGACTCAGCGACCGGTCCTTGGACCTCCTCCTAGACCGGGACCGAGAGCGGCGCAGAGCCGAGTGCCGAAGCTCGAGTAGCTTACGGGACCGCTCCCGCCTAGCCTTCGACGTCAAGGCCTGGCAATCCAGGCACGACTCCGCATCGTGGTCGGCTCCCAAACAGTACAGGCACCGGCGATGGTGATCTGTCACCGACATCAAGCGATGACAGGCGTCACAGGACTTAAAACCAGGCATGCTACCGGCACCAGAGTCGAGTCGATGACCAAAAAGGGTTAAAAAGGTTAGTCAAAAAATGACTAGGGGTAAGCTCTCCCGGATCTGTGCTTACTGGCGCGGAAAAAAGAAGAACTGACGTCAGCGCGCGAGGGCGGCGTCTAAGTACTCCGACGACGTCATCCCGGCGCACGACGCCGACGACGGACGCGGAGCCGCCGACGACGCCTAGCGACGCGCAAGGGGTATTGTTACAAAAATCTTCCGGATCCAGCCTGACGCCTGGGGATATTCTAAGGTGAGGAATCTAACTAACGTGTTTCTTTCAGATGTATAATTTACAAATAACTCTGTATTAATTTATTCGTTTTCATTATTTCAAAGTGACCATCCGATGCAGTGCATTAACACGTATAAGAATGATATGCACATCAGTTTTTAAAAACCTGTTTAATGAACAAGCTCCATCTGGACCATTTTCTTTATTTTTATAAGATGACATTCCAAATCTTTAAGACATTTTGCAATCAAACCTATTGTGGTAATGCAGTAAAGGCAATCATTTGCAAATACATGACAGTTCATATAAATGGGGAAGTAAAATGAATGTGGTTATTATGTTGACACTTACCTAGTGCACAGCTACACAAACCTTCTTCAAGCACTATGTGTAGTTTACCAGCGGTATATACACATAACCAGTTCCAGCTGGGTAGATTTCTAAACTCACTTTATATTTAGAAAAGTCCTAGCCTAATGAACAAGATACTAACCTTTGGTAACACTCTTTCTGGTGGATAATCAAATTGTAGATTTCCCATCTTTAGACTATCCCCAGGTTCCAGACCAGATCTGGATGCTCTTGTGTGCTGATTTGTGGTGACTTGTGGCTGCACTATCCCTGCATACCACCCCAGAAGTAAAGGAGTGGAGCCTCATATAAGCGCCACCCCTGATCAGTGACATCAGATTCATGATCTTCCCCCTTCCACACCCTCAGACGGAAAGTCATTAAACACATTGCAGGATATAGTGTTCCAAAATATAACTGGGAATTTGATAATGTTCAGGGGTCAACTCCACAGAAGAGGGAGTTAGGAGGGCAGTGAGAAATCTGTGGTTAGATACAGTATGCACCAGAAAGACCGTTAACTAAGGTAACTATCTTTTTCTTATGATGGATACTTATAACCGCAGATTCCTCACATTCAGAATAAATACCAAACCAGTACCTCCCAAAGGCTCAGGGTCTAAAGAGTAGAGTCCAATTAGGAAATCTTGCAGGACTGGGCACACAAAATGGCCTGCCAGACCGACCTGGCTGTCAAGAAGTGAAGTAGTGTCTGCTGAATGTGTGACTCGACGCTCACATTGCTGTTTCGCAGATGTTAACAACCAGAACCTCTTGCTAATGTTGTTCTAGCAGCTTGGCACTTGTGGGATGAACCAGCAGCCCTTTATGCAGTAGCATCTTGGCCACTGGGAAGCAGATATTGATGCAAAGGACTAGAGTCCTTGGCCCTGTTGGAATAAGCCTGCAGGTCTTCAGGGTTGCCTCTTGGCTAGTGCGAAGAAGACTTTGATGCAAAAGACCATCCATCTTGAGAAGGCCCATTTCTGTGCCACCTTCCTTGCAGCCAGGGGCTGCTCCTCCATTTGAGCGGAGAAGCGTTGCCCCACTGCTTTCTCGCAGTGCGAGAAGCAGAAACATAAAATGGTATTTTAAATACCATTTTATGTTTCTGATTCTCACACTGCTAGAAAGCACAAAGCAGGGTATGCCTGGTTGGGGGCAGGCGGTTCGGGGAGGAGTGGCTTGCTCACGGTTGTGGGCCCTGACTGTTTGGTCGGCCCTCTGGGACCGACCAAACCACTCATGCGCACTCTACAGTTTCTCTATGTAGGCTGCATGCAGCCTACATAGAGAAAATGGCCTCCCCGGCTGGGCGCTGTCCGCACCAATCAAATCGCTGCCATTGCAGCGTTGTGATTGGCTTGGGGGTGGGGGGAGGCGAGGATGCATGTTTCCTGTTCCAGGAAACGGGACCCGGCCAGGAGCGGAGGCGGCACGGGACACGGTGAGGTAGGTTTTTTTTTTTAAACCCCCCCCCCCAAACGTGAGTAGCAGATAACCCCAAAAAGAGCGGACCATAAACATAATGTTCTTTTGTGTGGACAATTGAGAAGCTCTAAGCTTGTTTATGCTCAAGCTTATGGAGCGTCTCCCCCTTTTTTGAAAGGTGATTTGGTACTAAAAACACTGGCAGAGTAATATAGTGGCCAACGTGAAGAAGTGTCACAACTTTGGGTAAGAAAGCTGACCAGGTCTTCAGGGCGGTTGCACTAAAAGTGCCTGTAGATCACCCATGTGGTGCGCAGAGGCAATAGCAATCAAGAAAACTGTTTTGAGTGTCAGGAGTTGCAGTGAACAGCTGTGTATCAGCTCAAAGTGTGTGCACATAAGAAATGTCTACAATAAATTCAAATCACTTTGTGGCATATAAAATTGACTTAACTGGAAACATGCGAGTCAGAACCTTGATAAAACACATCAGAATAGGTGGTTTAAAGAGAGCGGGTTGATCAGTTAAATACAAAAAGGCTGAAGGGGCCAACAGATAAGACTTCATTATGAACACTGAAGGACCTTACAGGGCCAACAATAGAATATATATAGGGGGTGTGGCCTCTAATGTAATCCTGCTGAATCCTCACCATTTCCACCATTGCCGCACGCAATTGCCTGCCCCCATCCTCCGGCGCCAGGGGGGTCACAGTGGAGTCAGTGGAGGGCTGCAAGACCCATGTGGCATCACCGATACTATTCTCTCTGAAAGTTTCCCAGGACAGGCCTACGCAAGGAGTGCCGTCGCATCAGCTACACACAAGCTACACACAAGCCCCCAATGTAGCCGGACCAGGCTGTCAGCAAAGCTGGAGGGTGTGCAAGAGGCCTGGAGAGTGACAGAGCCGGGCTGAAGATTCCCTCCTCCCCACCCTGTGACCAAGCCCTGACAAAGCATGGGCTCCCGAGCAAGGATGAAGTAGTTGCAGGGGTTCAGGCTGGAAACAACACGTGGGATCAGTAAGACCGAGATGTTGCCATTGGGCTACAGGTGAACACTGAGCTGTACTTTAAAGAAAATTAAGGCTCTGTTGTGTCCAAGGTGGTGTTGTGGGAAGCATATAAGACGGTTCTCAGCGACAGCGCCCACAACTTGATAGCTGAAATGAAGAGGAAGAATGTAGGGCCCTGGAGCAGCTTGAGAGCTGGCTTCTGAAGATGGAGGGCGATCTGGGATCAGAGCTAGATTCCTCCAGGCATAGCCAGTTGTAACTCCTGAGAGTCGAATACCAATTATCACAAACAGGGCCACGGGTCCAGAGTCAAAGGGAGGTCAGCCTGGGACGATACCTGGTGGCCCCTCAGCCTGGGACGATACCTGGTGGCCAACCACGCTGGGAACAGCACCGACACCCACTGACCACGCACGCAACCTAGGATTCATCCTCGACTCCTCCATGTCGAAGTAGGTCAACGCCGTCTCTTCCTCCTGCTACAACACCCTCCGCATGCTGCGCAGGATCTACAAGTGGATCCCTACCGAAACGAGAAGAAGGGTGACTCAGGCCCTCGTCAGCAGCAGACTGGACTACGGCAACGCACTCTATGCAGGAATCCCGGCCAAACACCTTCGACGACTGCAACGCATCCAAAATGCCTCTGCCCGACTCATCCTCAACGTCCCTCGCCGCAGCCACATCACCCCCCACCTGAGAGACCTACACTGGCTCCCCGTCGACAAGTGGATCACCTTCAAGCTCCTCACCCACGCACACAAAGCACTCCACAACACCGGACCAGCCTACCTTAACAGCAGACTCAGCTTCCACACCCCCATCCGCCAGCTCCGCTCCGCCAGCCTCGCCCTCGCCGCCGTCCCCCGCATCCAACGAACGACCTCCGGCGGCAGATCCTTCTCCTTCCTCGCCGCCAAGACCTGGAACACCCTCCCTACCCACCTACGGCAGACCCAAGACCTGCTCACCTTCAGAAGACTCCTCAAGACCTGGCTCTTTGAGCAGTAGCTTATTTTAAAAAGATATAACGCAGTGAACGATGACAAAATTGCGGGGTGTCTTTGTGTGACAAGAAGCGGCGCAGTGTTGGTTGTACATGCTAGCAAGTAAAAAATAGTGCGCTAACCTTGCAAGCGGCTCTGCGGGTGCCTGATACGAGGAGGGAGGCACGGGAGTGTCTCAGGACAGACCTAAGGAAGGGGGGTTGAGAGGAATGAAGTAAACTGGCAATGGAGAGTGAAAAGGGAATGCCAGGAGCGGGCCGTGTGTTTACCTCTGGCGGAGAGAGAGAGAGGAGACCTGGT
The DNA here is from genome assembly GCF_964204655.1 of Triturus cristatus. Taxonomy (NCBI): domain Eukaryota; kingdom Metazoa; phylum Chordata; class Amphibia; order Caudata; family Salamandridae; genus Triturus; species Triturus cristatus. Next base: position 240,456,114 of record NC_140592.1, on the reverse strand, counting down.
CCGAAGAATGACGGTCTGGCAGCCAAAGTGGGCGAAGGCAATGCGAGAATGGCGCAGGGAGGAGCCAGCAAGCGCTGTGGTGTGCTGGAGCTGTGGGAGGGAAAGGTAGTTAAAGGGGGAAGGGGGGGGGGGGGGGAAGCATGGGACTGCTGAATGCAGTGGCAATATCTAGCGTAGGCTTACCTTGATGGAGTAGCCGGAATCCCGGGAGGCCGGAGAGAGTTGTCCTTCAGGGCCTGGATGGATGGAGGGGGTTGGGAGGATTTCGGACAGCGGCAGTGGCTGCGAAACGGTACGGGACCGGAGCAATAAGAGCGTGAGAGGGTAGTTAGTGGGGAGGAGACTAGAGCAGGGATTTGCTCTGGCGAGTTGAAACTCAAGCGTGGGCTTACCTCAAAGGAGTCACCGGGGGCCGGAGGGAGCAAGAGTCTGCTGTCCCTTGGGGCGTAATGGCAGGGAAACAACGGGGTGGCTGGCGTGTTAAGTAGGCGGCATGGCCAGGACCAGGGGGAGGAAACACAGAAGGAGGACTGTGGAAACGATCAAGTCGGCCGAAAACAGTGGCCATGATGGAAAGGGGTGCTGCAGTGGCGGACATCTTGTAATGGTGAAAAGGAAGTGAAGTGAATTTCCTCAGGTGCTGGCTACAGACAACAGTGCAGTATGGTGCTTTAGTGCTCAAGCCTTGGATAATGAATAACTGTTCAGTACATATTAACAGTTTATGTAATACATTACTGACCATGGTGAATAAAAGCATTTACTTGGTGGTAACACTTGTATGAGAGTTGGGAAAAGTAACAGGCAGGACTTCAATGTAATACAATGTAGTTACTGGAGGAAAAAATGCCATAATGTGTAGCCACGGTGTTTATACATTTACATTGTTCGCTTCAAACTGGAGCAGTTTGGGCTGATAGTGGCAGTCATGTTGGCTGAGAGCAACTGAGGTGAAAAATTCATTAATGCAAAATTGCACTTGTTTACAGCAAGGATGTCCAGTCCTCTGTTCTATTGAGCCCATTATTGATGGAATCAAAGAGGATGATTGACTTGAATTCCTCTCTGTTTAGCAATTGGGCCATATTGCCACCCATTTGGGGTAACTTCAGCGATTTGAGGACTGTCCAACATAAGTCGTCTTCGTTGTGATTGGCATCAGAGAAATGTTCAACAAGAGGAGCGTTCAGTGTCTTGCATCGGATGCGACTTCTGTGTTGACAAATTCTGGTCTTGACTCTTTGCGTAGTTTGTCCAATGTATATTTTCAAACAGGGACATTGGATGAGATAGATAACGTTGCAAGAGTTACAATTGGTGAATGCTTGACAGTGCACTGTAATCTTAAACATGAAGCTTTTGCCCTCAATGGTGAACACACAAACATTGCACGAACCACATTTCGAATGACCAATGATGGGGGACAGACCCCAGCTAGCAGGAAGAGTAGTGTTGGAGGCGACAGGTAATGCAGCCCTAACAAGGTGATCCTTCAAATTTTTGCATTTTTTGAAGGCGAATAGAGGTTTATCGATGGTGAGGTTGCCTGCATTCAAAATAGACCAATGGTGCAGTATCGTCTTTCTCAATTTGTTGGATACCAGGGAAAAAGTAGTTACACACGCAATTCTCTGCAGTTCTTTTTTAGGTTTGAGGGTCAGAAGGACTTCTCTGGGACAGTACCAGGCTCTCTTAGAAGCATTTTTTACAATTCTTTTTGGGTAACCCCTGTCTTTTAGTTTAGAGGCCAGAACAGTTGATTCTCTGAAGTAGTCCGCCTTACATGAGCAGTTTCTCCTAATTCTCAAAAATTGAGAATACGGCAACGAATCCCTTAGAGCCCTAGGGTGATTGCTGGCGTAGTTGAGGAGGGTGTTGCGTTCAGTAGGTTTGCGGTACAGGCGTGTTAGTAGTTCGCCATCGTTGTGAAAAATAGTGAGATCTAAAAATGCTATAGAGTCAGTGTCAGTAGTGATGGTAAAGGATAGCCCAGAGCAATTGTTCATCCAGTGTAGGAATTGGCGTAGGACATCGACGTTTTGTCTCCAAATAATGAAGATGTCGTCGATGTATGTACGCCAAAAGGCGATACCTGGAAAGAAGGGGTTTGAAGAGGTCAGAATGACATTAGATGTTGATCCCACAGTATTAAGAGCTAGGGATCGAAACGTCGACTTGTTTAGCAACACCACAATTTAACCACTGTGTAAATCATATTGTGTTGTTTGCTGGTATGAGCTTACTTAAGATTATTGTGTAATGTAAGCCACCTTTTGCTCTTTAATTAACTAATTTTTTTGCCTGTTATTTCTTTCTTGTTTCCATTCTTTCCATTCCTTTACTTCCAAGCTCGGTACAGGATTGTGCCTTTTTCCACCTTTTGCTGTTTCCTTTATTCCGTTCATTCCCTTTGTATTTGTATGAATAAATGTTCCTCTGTCCGGCTGGACATTGGAAGACTAACCATAGTGCTCATTGTAGTCTATGTAGAAATGCTTTCACTATTATGCTAAGGACCTTTGTTCTTTAAAATAAGTAATTACCCAAGGTCCTTAAGCTACCAGATCGGGTTCCCTTGTTATTTCTTCTCAGTCTTTGAGCAGTAGCGGCACCCCTTCCCCTCAGCGCCTTGAGACCCTCACGGGTATGTAGCGCGCTTTACAAGTACTTGATTGATTGATTCATACAATTGACTGGGTGTACTCTACCACACAAAAGAGGGGTTACCCTTTTCAGGACGGTTCCCCTCACACACCAGAGGTGTCATGCTTCATCATAGGGGTGCCTCCTCGCGTGAGAAACCTAGTCTCCACGCGTGCTACAACCCCCTTGCTGCGAGGGATGAGCTCGGGGATGTCTTTATTGAGTAAGGGCGGGTGCACTAAAACCCTATGTGAGCATGGTGTGTTAAAAAAAAGTGCAGTGCTGTGATGTGAATGGTTAAAACTCGCTACGGGGTTAGCTATGCTGCAACTTTATTCAGCTACCCGGTGTCAGGATTAAAACAAGCATTGAAAATGCAATAGGTCTCGCCTTTGATTAAGGTAAAGCCATTTGCTTTGCTAATGGTATTGTATAGCAAAGCAAATGGCTTTAACTTAATGAAAGGCAAGACCTATTGCATTTTTAATGCTGGTTAGTTTTTAGATCCATGCCTGGCTAGTTGCTCCAGTACATTTAACTTTATATTCTGGGTCTTGTAGTTTTGTTTAAACTATTATATAATGAGGACTTCATGTCCCAGAATGCAACAAAAAAAAACAAATCAATACTGAAACTATATATCAGACCATGCTGGCTTGCAGCTAGTCCACGCCTGCCCGTTTGTTTCCCATTAGAATTTCCCGGGAGGACTGAAGTCTTTGGTGGGCGGTTGTTGGGGGGAGGTGTGGCGTTATCGGGGGTGCTGCTTTCGCCTCACACTTTCTCGAGCTTCCCCAGTTAATTATAGAAGGGATTTTTCCCAGAGATGCTTTTGGTTTCCAGTCTGGCCCTGCCTTGAGCATCCCCGGGAGACGAGTCGCAGAAAGAATAACACAAGAGCTTAGTGAATTTCCCCGAATACAGTGAAAGTGATCGTCACGGTAGGGGAAGTGTCTGGTGAGTTCTTTGCGAGAGGAGGCACTCAAATTTCGTGTCTTGAAATGATCTGATATTCATTATAGTCAGTCGCCCATTGCTTTTAACATGATAAAGTTTGTAAACGGACACAGTGCTTTGGCAGCGGCAGCTGGAACAACTCCTTCACCGCCCAGCGCCTCCTTATCCCCAATCCAAATGTTTCGTGCACAGCAGCTGAGGTTACACTACTATTGCTGCTGCTAAGAAGCATTACGTCACTAATGGACCGCGGCCGTCAAATCAATTAAAGATCCGTTTTCTTGTTCTTCAGGGCTTTCATTACCGAGCCTGTGTTTATAAATTCGACAACTGCCCCTCCTGCCCCTGCATTAGGTGAAGGGGGTGGCGCCCCCTGTCTGTCTGTAGAAGTCATTAGAGCACAGGCTCCAGTTCCCTCCCCAGTGTGGAAGACTTCTGGGGCGACGCAGAGGTAACATACCCTGCTGAACAAAAAGATGCTGGACCGTTCCAAAAGTAAAACAACCCACAGAGAGGGCATAAAAACACACAGAGGCCGTAAATCTCAAGACATGTGGCTCGAGCATGGCGGGGTGGAGGTGTTTATGTACCGCTGAGTGTGTGTCTGTCGCCACTGCGTAAAGCACTTGAATGGGAAAACAAAGTGCCTACACCAACTGATGAAGGAGAGAGTGTACCGCCGCCAGTAAAGTATCCAGCCCCAGACAGGGCGGCAACAAGTCGGGATTAAAAAGTCTCCACAATAGAAAGGCTGTATTTAGCATAAGCTATGACGCAGGCCAATGGAAAGAAGGGGCGGGGCTTCAAGTCCCCTTCGGAATCCGTATTGATTCCAAGAGGCCTTCGCATGGCGAGAGCAGCGCATGCACGCTGCTAACGCCAGGCGAGACCTAAAAAGGAAGAAGGAAGGATGAACGAGAGAGAAAGAAAGCAAAACAAAACAGTCACAAACTGAGAAAGGAGAGCTGAAAAAGATCCTACAGGAGGGAAATAAGGAAACAGGAAATGTAGGGTGGTGGAGGAAGGAGTCATAGATGGAATCAAGACCAGACAACCAGGATATTTGGCAGCAACGGCTTTCAGCATCACGGATGGCGGGGCCCAGAGCAAACCTTTGGGCCTCTCCACTGATGTATTTTTTTTGGGGGGGGGGGGATACAAATTAAGCACTGGGGTAGCAGGATCGGGGGGAAAAAGAGGGAAGAGAAACTTCTGGTTAACATGGAAGTCAGACACCACTTTTGGTAAGAAAGAAGGGGGAGTCCTCAGAACCACCCAATTGTGATGGAAAACCGTGTATGGTTCCTTTGCGCAGAGCGCCTGGATTTCACTTACTCTGCGTGGTGACCTGATAGCTACTAAAAAAGCAACTTTCCACGTTATGGGCTGTAAAGTGGCCTTATGAATGAGCTCGAAAGGAGGGCCCATTAATTTGGACAGAACAATATTCAACTCCCAAGGAGGAGAAGGATGTCGGACAGGAGGAAAAACTTTCTTCAACCCCTGAAGGAACTCTTTGACCACCTGGAGCTGAAAAAAGGAGGGTTGGTTAGATGATTTTCTATAGGCCGTAATGGCCGCCAAGTGAACTTTTATAGATGTGTACTTCAAACCAGACTTGGCTAAATAAAGAAGATAAGGCAAGATTACCTCCTCCTGCATGCAGTCCTGAGGGAGATTAAAGTGTCCTTATTGCAGGACCTCAGGAGCCAGGCTGCCAAGCTCAGCGATGGAAAGCTGGGGTGCAGAATCTTCCCACCCATTTAGGTCAGAAGGTCCGGTCTGCACGGAAGCCTCCTGTGTGGACATATAGAGAGCTGTAATAGGTCCGGATACCACCACTGGCGAGGCCAGTCCGGTGCTTTCAGGCTCATCTTCATCCTGGATCGGATGAGCTTGGTCACCACCTTCGAGATGAGAGGAAGGAGAGGAAAGGCGATGGATGGTCGACCCCATTGATGGAAGATGTCTGCCACTACGTCGTCTTGGAGCACCCAGTCTTCTTGTTCTTCGAAGTGCCAACTGAGAGCGCCTGCCTGTACGTTCTGTTCTCCTGGCAGATGCACCGCTGTGATCGAGAGATTCCTGGCCAGTGCCAGATCGCTTTGGATTCCAGTGACAGCGGGCGAGAATGTGTTCCACCTTGTCTGTTCAAGTAATACATGGTGGTTGTGTTGTCCGTTTGAATCAGTATCGACTGATTGAATCGATGGATGGAAAGCCTTGATGGGCTAGATGAACTCTAACATGTTTATGTGGTAGGTCTGTTCCCTGCTCGACCATCTGTCCTGAGTTTGAAGACAACCCAAGGGCGCTCCCCATCCGTGATCAAGGATTGTTTTGGGAGGGCTTGGTGGAAAGGTACTCCCACTAGGAGATTTTTCGGTTGAGTCCACCAAATCATGGATGACTTTGCAGTGTGGGAAAGGAGAATCCGATCCTCCCAATGTCCTGAGGATTGGTGCCATTTGTCTTCCAGATCCTTTTGCAGCGGTCTCATCTTCAACCTGGAGTTGGGTATGAGAAATATGCAAGAGGCTATCGACACCAGAAGAGATGCCACTTGTCATACAGATGGTTGGTGCGAATTAAGTAGAGAGTTGCATTTCGGTTTCATTGAAAACAGTCACTCCTCCGAAGGAAACACTTTTCCTATACCGGAGTCTATGGTGGAGCCCAGATAATGGATACTTTGATTAGGCTGTTGGACAGATTTTTCCATGTTCACGTGAAGGCCTAAACGGTGAAGTAGGTTTAGGCAAACTCGAAAATGATTCTTCACCATCTGTGCGGATGAACCTTTCAACAGCCAATCATTCAGGTACGGGTACACAAATAGGCCTTGACAATGTAAAGCTGCGGCCACCACCGCCACGCACTTTTTGAAGACCCTCGGCACGGATTTTAGGCTGAACGGTAAGACTCGGAACTGGTAATGCTCGGCGCCCACCATGAATCTAAGGAACTTGCGGTGACGTGGAGCAATCGGTATGTGGAAGTACGCATCTTGGAGGTTTATCGAACACATCCAGTCCCCCTTTTGCAGGTGCGGATATATTTGAGGTAGCGCCAACATGCGAATCTTCTCCTTCTGAATGACCTTGTTCAGAGATCACAGATCCAGGATAGGTCTGAATTTGTTCGCTTGGTCTTTCTTTAGCACTAGAAAGTACCTGGAATGGATGTATGTCGTTACAACGCATGCACTTACAATGCATTTTTTACAACGCAACATCCACTACAACGCATTCCATTACATAGCATGACACTACAACGCATGTTTAAAAACTACCTTTACAACGCATTCCATTACATCGCATACTACCTTTACAACGCATACCATTACAATGCATAGTATAGGGGTAAAAATTACTATTCTAACTCCAGGGGGTGCAACAGTAGGGTAAGTGTTGGATTGCGTTGTAATGGTATGCGTTGTAAAGGTAGTATGCGATGTAATGGAATGCGTTGTAAAGGTAGTTTTTAAACATGCGTTGTAGTGTCATGCTATGTAATGGAATGCGTTGTAGTGGATGTTGCGTTGTAAAAATGTTGTTGTAAGTGTAGTGCGTTGTAACAGTTGCGTTGTAAAGGTTGTTCACCACCTGGAATAGACTCCTTTTCCTCTTTGAGCTTCTTCTATGGCAAATTTCTGGAGGAGAACAGACACCTGCTGACGTAGCAATTTTAGTTGGTGGGGGTGTGACTTTACTGGAGGAATGTTCTTTGGTGGTGCACTGAAACGGAGTGTATATCCATTGTTCAGTATATTTAGCACCCACTGATCTTTTGTTATTTTGCGCCACTCTGCCACGTGCTTCAAAATACTTCCTCCCACTGGAGTGGGCAACAGCGCAAGAGGAAGCAGAAGATCACTGTTTCCCTGAAGTCTTGGCTGCACCAGAGGATTGCTGATGTTGTCCTCCTCTGCCTCTGGAGTATCTACGCCCTTGGAACTGAGACCTGAATTGCTGGTTCTGCCTCTGCTGCCATTGAGGGGTTTGAACCCTCTGATGGTAGTTATTGCGATTGTAAGGCCTGTATCTTCGTCTGAATTCTTTTTTCTTTTCCAGGCCTACCGCCTTCAGGGTATCCAGCTCAGTCTTCATCCTGGCCATTTCTTCATCGGTGTGGGAACCAAAAAGAGAGGGTCCGGAGAATGGGAGATTTAAAATCAGATGTTGAGACTCAGGCTTTAAAGCTGTTAAGCGCAGCCATGAAGACCTTCGTGCACAAATGCCGTGTGTATATGAATGGGCAGCCAGAGAAGCCCCATCTGCTGCAGTACTAATCACCTGATTAGAAACCAGCGCCCCTTCTTGGATAATCTCCGCAAAATATGGTCTGTCCTCTTTCAGCAGCTTTTCTTTAAAACGCTCCAAAGAGTCACATAAAGACCTGCCGTAACAGCCAACCGAGTTGCAGCGCTTGATACTTTCAAGGAAGATGCTGCGGATCCGCATACCTTTCTCCCCGAAGAATCCTGAGCTTGACTCTTCTTGTCTGGAGGGACAGAGGATGAAGAAGCAACAGCATGAGTTTTCTTTGCTGCCGCGATGATCACAGAGTCCGGTGGAGAATCTGACTTTAAAAACAAAGGATCTGATGCCGCCGGCTTGTATTTTTTCTGAATCCTTGCTGGGGCAGCTTTAATCGAGGATGGGGTGAGAAAAACGTCCATCACTGGTTGGAGAAGACCAGGAACCAGTGGGAGCAAAGGCCTAGACACAGACCATTGATGGAGAGTCTCAAAGATGATAGAGGTGGAAGCTTGTGGTGCTGACATATCTATGTTCAGCTTCTGTGCTCCTCTAGTGAGGACACCATGAAATGTATTGATGTTATCGATAGATGACACTCTAGAGGTCGGGCTATCCGTAAGGGTAGGTGAATAGTCCCTTTTTGAAGAGTGAGTTGAAAAAGAAGAAGACCAAGACGGTGTTCTCATTCTCTTCCGATGAGCAGGAGTTGGTCTATGCTCCGGAGATTTGTTCTGGCAATCCCTGGTCCGAGTAACAGGTAATCTGTCCACCTCTTGCACTAATCGTTCCAACGGGGATCTGTGCAGTGGACTGGAATAGTCTATAGGCCATCGAGCTTGGCCAGAAGTATCTTTCTGCCAATGGCTGACGGGAAGGAGCCATCTTGGCGACAGATGGACTGAAGGAGACCTCTGCCTTCGTGGAGACGTTGGTCTAGGGGATTGTCGTGTCTCTGGAGATGGAGAAGAAGAGCTTCTCGTTGAAATCACTTGAGGAGAGCTCGCAACTGAAGGCGATGACTCCACGCGGCCTCTGGAGGCTGAGCGGCGTCTGGAGGAGCGATGCGACGTCGATGTCGAGTGCCTCGATGTCGAACGACTATATGTGACCAGCACCCGTGAGTCTTTCGAGAGAGATCTTCTCCTCGACGTCGACCTCTCTTTTCGCTTCGATGTCGAATGGCCTGACATTGAAGCCATTGACCTCACCTACCTCGTCCTCGACGCGGAGCGTCTAGGAGAAGCCAACGAAATGTGAACCAACGGAGAACTCCTTCTCGACGTCGTGCTCTTCCTCGACCTTGACGGAGATCACAGCCTCGACGCGAACGTCGTCTGGAATACTTTACTTTGGGTTCAGACGTCGAATCCCTCTTCGCTGATAATGGAGATTTGGCCCTCGACGTTAAACGCCGTCTGATCGACCACACTACCCCCTAACAAAGCACCTTGTGATTGCTAGAACAAGCCCCTGCCCACTTATAAGGGATACCTGGACTTTTTGCACACTATACTTCTATTTAGTATACTAAATAAAGAGCCAGCTTCCTACAGGCACATATACGTTCCTGTGCAGGGGAGTGTGGAGGAAAATAGTGTGGTTTGGGGGTGGGGGGGTGGGGGGGAGGGGAGCGAGCTAAAACTCTAAAAAAAAGTCACATTCAGATTCTTCTCCTGGTGATCCAGTCAGGGCAAGGGAGGTATGGTTTATGCCACTAGATTCCACATGTCATACAGAAAGAGAAAACATAGTTGCTCTACTTTCAATATTGTACTTAGTTCAATGTCATAAAATGAAGAGAGAACCAAAAACAGTGATTCTGACAAAATTTCATATTGTGCACATGTTACTGTTGGAAATGGCCCTTTCTGAAGGGTCACCCACAAACTTTTTGCCTTACTCCCCCTCTTTGCTGAATTTGTTTTTGTTAGCTTTCGGTCTCTGGGCAATTTATCACTGCTAACCAGTGCTAAAGTGCATGTGCTCTCTCTAAAACATGGTAACATTGGCTTATCCACAATTGGCATATATATTTTACCTATAAATCCCTAGAAAAGTGCACTATGTGTGCCCAGGGCCTGTAAATGAAATGCTACTAGTGAGCCTGCAGCACTGATTGTCCACCCACCCACTTATATGGCCCGGACAACATGTCTCAGACCTGCCATTGCAGAGCCTGTCTGTGCAGTTTAAACTGCTATTTCGACCTGGCAAGATAACCCTCTTGCAAGGCCCAAACCTTTCTTTTTAATGCATAAACGTCACCCCTACGTTAGGCACTGGACAGCCCCAAGGGGAGGGTGCAGTGCATTTAAAAAGTAGGACATGTACTTTTAAGTTTTGCATGTCCTGATAGTGAAAAACTCTTACATTTGTTTTTTATTACTGTAAGGCTCATCTCTCCCATAGGTTAACATTGGGATTACCGTATTACATTTTAGTAGGGTAATTTCCAATTGGGAAAATATCGATATTTAGGGCCCAATTCACAAAAGTAATCTGAGACAAAATCCTAACTTTACGACTTTTGGTATTCACAAAAGGCATTTAGGAGTAGTAAAGTTAGGATTACTAACTTTACTACTCCTAAATGCCTTTTGTGAATATCGACTGATAGGCCATCTTGGGCAGGATGGGAGGGAGGAGCTGACACTTGCACCTGAATAGGGCAGTGCCTGTCCCCACACAAAGGCAAAAAGAACAGATAATGGACAGAATGCTGAACAAATTAAACATTGACCCACAGCCACAGACCTGGGTTAAATCCATTGTGTTTTTTTGCAAGTCATTCCAGTTTAGACCCAGCTGTATACAAATTTGTCTTGATCCTGCTCCTCATGGGACAGTCCAGCTCAAACTTCCAGGCCAGGTCCTCCCTGGACCAGAAACAAGCATCCTGGGAGCAGTTTCGGGGTATCACACCTCATCAGCCAGGCTAGCTAGAATCTCGTGGCATAGCGAGCACGGGACCCACATCTGAGCATACTTCCCACTAAAGGCGATAATGCAAAAACAACAGATGATGGACGGAATGCTGAGCAAATCAAACATTCACCCCCAGTCGGAGATAATCTTTTTTGCACGCCTCACCATTCCAGTTTAGATCCAGCCATATGCAAATCAGTCTTCACCTGCTCCCCATGGACACAGTTCAGCCTGAACTGCCAGGGCAGGTCCTCCATGGACCAGAAACGAGCATCCAGGACCGGTTTCGGGTTATCACCCCTTATCAGCCAGGATAGCTTGAATCTGTCCCCACACAAAGAGCTGCATCCCCCCACCCCCCTGTAGCGAGTTTGGAGCCAGGGCAGGAAGGTCAGGGACATTGTGCACTTCAAGGTCCTCTCTTTGAAGTCTCCCCAACTTCAAAGGCACAACTGGGTAGAAGTACTGGACCCATGACACCACCAAATCTGTACACTTCTGGACCTGTCGATACTCTGCCAGGAAGGACTGCTGTGCTGCTAAAGAACTGCCACTCGGCTGGGCTGCTGCTCTTGAAGTACTGCATTTCTGCTGTGCTCTGCTGCCCTCTCTGCCTGGACGAAAAGGACTAGAACTATACCACTTGAACCTAAAGTGACTGCAAATACTTGTCTCAGGAACATCAAAAACTTCAGTCCATTTTACCAACCAGCACCTGCACTCTGCCATCTGTGAGTCCAACCCTGCCTAGTGGTGCCAATCCAGTCCTGGACCCTTGGAAGTGGGTTTTCCTGAGCTGCAATACTAAAATCCAGGCATTGTCGACTTTGCGCAGGTCAGAACCTACGCATTCCCTCCAACGCATCGCCGCTTTGAGGACTCACGGCGCTGGCAGCGCGGCTCTACAATGACGGATCGCCTGCCTCACAAGAGGTTTGACAACGACACATCTCCAAACTGCGTGACTTTTGTTACCAACGCATCGCCTACAATCCTAATGATCAACGCCGAACATCGCCTCTTACTGCTCCTCACATCTTGCTTCTCACCGTCAACACTTACTCCGTGAAGGTAGTGTGGAACATTTTTGTGTGGTGTTTGCACTGTTGTAATCTAATAGGTATTGCACAAATACTTTACACTTTGCCTCTTAAATGAAGCCAGACTGCACGGTGCCAAGCTATCAAAGGGTGAGCACAGGTTAATTTAGGGTGTGTATCAAACTTACCGGACTTACCCGGACTAGAATTGTGGTCCCTAATTGGGCAGGGTGCATACTTCTGCCAACTAGAGACCCAATTTCTAACAGTTTCATAACTGAATGTTGACACTATATTCTCTAGGTAAGCCTCACATATACTTGATATTGCGGGACTCCAGACTTCAGCTAAACATTTCTTTGGTAGGCGATCAGAGATTTAAGTTTATCCATTTGAGAAATGCATAAAGAACATAACCAAAACTCAGCTTAGAGTAACTTCGATAATTCTTCTGGCTGGGCATTTAAATGTGATCTTCACATAATGGTTGAAGAAAACGGATGTAACCCCTGAACCACACTAATAGACATCCTCAAGGATGCTCCTTCATCAGCTTAATTCTGGTTCTAGATAGGTAGACCTGGAGCTCTTGGAGTCATTTGTGAGTGTGTGCATCTGAAAAATACAAGGGTCTCAGTTTGTACACTTAAAATTGCATTAGGTTAGGTGTACTTTAAATTTATTTATTAGTACCACCCTATGACCGTAAATAACACCCTGTTACAACGAAGTAGCAGTCCACTTCCACTCTCAGAAGTCAGTCACCCCTCCAATCATTCACTGACTATATATCGACTGTATATTTGCCTTAGATACTGTACAGCGATCCGCTACATTTCACCTAGATTTGAACTTTCTAAATACCATGTACAAACCTATATATAGGAAATATATTATTTAATGTGCACAGTTCACATCGATGTGGTAGTTTTGAAGAAAGAACAGCAAATAATAATTTGATGCTCAATGAATGCCAGCCCATGCACCTCCATGCAACTTACCTATCAGTTTTTTAATCATTCCGGCTGATGCGCTGCCCATGCTAAATCTTCCACTGTTCAAGATATTCATAGCGACCTGCAAGTGAGAAAATTGTGTTAATTTTAACTTTCAGCTCTACTAAGATCAAGATTTTGTGAACAAGAACCTGTATGGAAAATATAAAAAATTAGCCAACTACTGTAGTATGTAGTCTTTGATCTTGATAGCATACCAGGGGTTAGATCGATTCACAAGAATGGGGATGTGCCCTCATGAAGCAATAAGAGAGCTTGGGCCACAAACTGCGAATACACTAAAAATGCCTCTCCCGCAATTCTTTAACAAACTGTTTACAGATAAAGACTGCAAGTCAGCTCTAACATACAAATACCAGGGTACGGTCACATCAATTTAATAAATGCTCGTTAGTACGTTGGGATTTTAGCATAAACAAAAGACTTTTTTCCTTCTAAAATAATGATCACACATATTTTTTATGTCTTTTTATGTGTAACATCTCGTTTCTGCTTTTACCTATACATCTTCAATGTTCATCATTTTGTTTCTTACACATCAATACAAGAGTTTAAGGACATTTTTCCCCTTCCAGCAATATATATTTTTTAAGACTTACAGTTCCAACAAACATGGCTCTAGCAGACCAAATGTTTTTGACAAGTCAAAGAAAATGCAGGCATCAACTCAAATTCTTCTGAGAGGCCAATGTCAGACGTCTGCAATTTAAAAAATAACAAACTAAATAAAAGTAAACTAATTCTTTAGACAACAGCGCAACAGGATTAGGGTGTCATTTAGACTCTGGCATTCATTCTGCTGGTACTCCAGGTGTACTCTGGAAGAGGATCGTCCTTCCTATTTAGGGATTCCCCTTTATTAAGCAAACCCCACCTGCCACGGTGGAGATACCTTCAAAGCACTAAAGGTTTGCCTAGCAGGCACTATTTTTAAAGCACCCACTCTGCAAACATTTTGCACTGAGAAAATACATTCTCAAAGGGAGTTTTTCAATTAAAAACATAAATGTTCAATTCTAATGCCCACTATACACGACCTATTCCTGTGTCACACTGCTAGCCGCCGCCACCACCACCATTTTGTGGGAGGGTTTGAGGTGGGTTTTTCTTTTTTCCTAATTTATGTATGGGGGTTTCCTCTTTTTCTTGTTTTTTGAAATGTTGGAAGCCTCCCACTTTTCTCTCAAGGCACCTCCCAGTTGGACAGTGCCTAGTTAAAAATCCGCTACAAAAGATAGACGGGCTGATGATATATTAATTACCTCGAATCACTCAGGGCGTTTTAAATTACTAAATTCTGCACTCTGCTGTTGGGCACCTCAGTGAGAAATAGCTTAGAGTGACTATTTTGTAATAGATGACAGCCCCCAATGGTTTTGTTTGCATTGAACTATGGTGAGAGTCGCATTGCACTCACCACATGTTACTGCGATTGCTGAACCGACGTTAATTAATCTTCATTACATATAGGTGGGCTCTTGAGACGAGGGAAAGTTGGGAGCCCGGGAGGGTTCAGTTTAAAGACACAACTGTTGCATGAAAAGTGGTGGCAATCCATACATGACTTTCTGTGAAGGGCACGGCTCGTATTCACTGTATTACTCTGTATATGGAACTAGCTTACTGTCAGCAATGTACGAGCAGAACAACTGAATGTATTGCCGTGTAACATGTCACTTGTCTTGCAAAAAATTAATAAAAACAAGTTTGACAAAAAATATATATATAAATGGCCCTGACAAACAGGGAGTTTTCTCCCAGCATGCGGGTGTATTTTTAAAATGTCCCTGCCTTTGTCTGATATGCATTGCACGGTGGACACAAGCAGGCAAAAGAAGCGACGGTCATCCCGGGCTTAATAGGGCTGGCCTGCCAGGTCAATGGTTTACACTGTTGAAGCAAGCCCAGGGTCTGTTGTTGTATACACAGCTCTTCACCCAACTCCAAATAGAGTGGAGAAACCAAGAGTTTGGTGGAGTGGTAGCATCATCGATGTGCAGCAATGCTCCCACTCCTCTAAACTCTAAATAAGGCCTTAAGTCTGTAAAGACCTATTTAAAGTTTCCTCAGCTGGGTTTTCAGGGCTACATTTATTGACCACTTTATCTCACCCTAAGAAACTTCGAGATAGCTACTTCATTAGACAAGTCAAGCAAGGAAGCAACATGAAAATGCATAAAGGATCGTCAGTGTGAATTGTCTGCACCTATAGAAAAAACAATGCACTTTGAATTTTTAGAACTGGATTGTTGGAAAATGGCCCTCTCTGAAGGGTCACTCCAAATGGATTCCTCCTTTCTCCTCCTCTTTTTCTGCCTTCTTTTTTGTTGGCTTTAGGACTCTGGACACTAACACTGCTAACCAGTGCTTAAGAGCATGTCCTCTCTGCTTTAAACATGGGCTAATACACAATTGCCATATTTCATTTATTTATAAGTCCCTAGCAAAGTGCACTACAGGTGCCCAGGGCCTGTAAATTAAATGCTACAATGAGCCTGCTGCACTGATTGTGCCACCTACTCACACAGCCAATTAAACAGGTCTCAGGCCAGCCACTGCAGGGCCACTATGTGCAATTAATACTGCCATGTTGACTAGGCACGGTAACCCTCATGCCAGGCTCAGGCCTTCCTTTTTAATAAATAAAAGTCACCCCTAAGGTAGGCCCTGGACAGCCCAAGGGTAGGGTGCAGTGTGTTTAAAACGTAGGACATGTACTTTTGAGTTTTACATGGCCCAGTAGTAAAAAAACTCTTAAATTCGTTTTTCCTATACTGTAAGGCCGATCTCTCCCAGGAGATAACATTGGGATTTCTGCATTACATTTTATAAGTGTAATTTCAATTGGGAAGAGATTGGACCCCCAAGTTTGGTATCTCTGGAATCATAATTTAAAATCAGAACTTATGGTGAAGTCAGATTTTTAATTGTAATTCTGAAAATGCCACTTTTAGAAAGCTGGTATTTTCTAACTTTAACAATTTGGTGCCTGTTGCCTCACTCTGAACACACGTCTGGAGTGGGTAACAGCTGGTTATGTGCAGTCCCTCTAGACAGCCACACACAATGGGAGCTTAGGTGTGACTTGATGAGGGGCGGAGCAGAGCACAGCCTCACACTTGCACCTGATTAGGTTGTGTCCTGTCCCCACACAATGGACTCCTTAATCCCCTGTAGCCAGTCTGGAGCCAGAGCAGGAAGGGAGGATCTCTGTGCACTTCAAAGCCCCATTATGAAGTCTTCCCACCTCAAATGCACAACTGGGCAGAAGTACTGGACCTCTGACACCACCAACTCGGTTCACTTCTGGACCTGAAACCGACTGGCCAGGAAGAAGAACTGCTGTGCTAAGGACTGCCACTCTGCTATACAGCTGCTCTGGAAGACCGATGCCTTGCTGTGCTGCCCTGCTGCTCTCTCTGACTGGACCTTCATCACTTGACCCAGAGTTACTCCAAGATCTAGCTGACTAGCATCCTGTTCTTAGAAGACTCAGGGACATCATAGTCTTACCTCCTGCTCCTGTGCCTGGTTAACTGGAAGTGGACCCAGGTGCTTGCTCCAGTGGAACCTCCGCTGTGAGGGCAGAATCAACATTGCCGCTGTTGCGGTAACAGGACCGGCACATCGCACTCGGAACCAGCGCATAGCACTCGGAACTGCTGCATTGCCACCACTGCAGAAGGTCGATCAACTCATCCCTTCGACTGGGCGCAGTGGCCTCAGAAGCAAAGCATCTCAGAACCGGGTCTTCGGAATGGGCCCACAGCCATTGTTTAACGAGTGACTTACCTTAGGTAACGCATTATCTGGTAGAGACAACATCTAGCTGCTGGTTCCCTACCTTTGAATTTCCCAGGCATCAGGCTGGATCCGGACACTTTTGCGTGAGCAGTACCCCGTGTGCATACTGTCAGGTTGCTCCATTTGGCTCTGCGTGATATCACTGGCGTCGGTTATGACGTTGTGGTTACCTATATAGCCGCCACCCACGCGCAGGGACGTCAGAACTTTTCTACACCAAAAGGGCAGATTTATAAAGAGACTGACTATTATGTGCCACAACGAGGACCCTGATAAAGGGAACAACCCTAGACAATAAGTCCGCAGAGCGGGGAGGCATGGGTGGATCTGTAAGGAATCTGAAGCTAGATATTGTCTCTACCAGATAATGCGTTACCAAAGTTACTCCTTTTCAAGAATCCATCCTTGGATTCCACCGGACTCTTTCACCTTCTTCGCCAGCAGCATCTTTTCTGAAGGCCTCTATTGTGGTCTACAGCGGTTTCAGACATCACTTCGCACATATGCACCATGCTTCCCTGGTGTAGCTATCCTGGTTCCTGGGGTATCCACGGGCGACTCTCCAAACTTCTGTCTTCCACGGGGTTTCTTCGGGGGCCACTGGGAAGGGTCTTTCTTGAAAACTGCAACCATGACTTTCCCACTGACTTGCACTGAGTACGCAGCTATGTTTCCACTCTGCACACAACCTCCGTGGGGTACCTGGGTACTTACCTCGGGTGGTTCCTTGTGTCCCCAGCTCTTCTGTGTTTTCTGGTCCAAGTCTCGACTTCGGTCGCAGTTCACTTCTTTAGTATATGGGTTGGTCTCCCCCTGGAGATCACTGTGTATTTGTACTTACCGGTTTACCTTTGAAGTATTGTGTTGATATCTCTGGGTAGGAGATATGCCAATGTGTTAGTGAGTATGAATAATAAATATAACTATTTTTATAACTACACTGTGTGGTTATTTTTTGTTTAACCTACACTATATGATTAGTTCGTGTGAAATAAGCTGCTTAACACTCCTTCTGGACTAAGCCTGAAGGCTGCTCTCCACAGCTACAACTTCGAGTGCTTTCTATGGTTGTCTAAGACCACTAAAATCACCATAAGGGTCGCCTGGATTAGTGCAGAGTGCTTCACTTAAGTAAGTGTGCACCATATACTAAGACAGCCTCCTACAAACACTACCAGTCAGTCTCCTTGGTCTAGGGCAGACCAGACCTGAGCTAAGCATCTTGAACTTGTCCGTTTTGAGGAAGAGATTGACGATCCAAAAGATCGAAAATGGGCCATAACCCTTTGTTCTTCTTCGGAATCAGAAAGTAGAGGGAATAACAACCATTGCCTAGAGCTGTAGCTGTCTCTTTGAGAGCTGTAACTTCCTCTTGGAGTTAAGTTAAATGATCCTCCACCAGCCGTTCTTGAAGTGGCGGAATAGGAGGAGGAGGAGAAAGGAAAGGCAGAGGATAGCCCACCTGAATGATCTACAAGACCCACTTGTCTGATGTTATTGACCTCCAGTGGGGGAGATGATGATGGATTCTTACACCAACTGGAGTAGTATGGACTTGCAGAGACAGACTAGGAGTGCTTGGGGGCTGCGGCTGCTGAGGGCTGGGTGGAAGACTACTTCTGGCTTCCATTCCAAGGACGGAATGAACCGTACCCATGTCCTCGCACAACTTGGGAAGTCTGAGCAGGAGGGTGGCTGGGATATGGTTGGTGTGACTAGAAACCCCTTCAGTTTTCACGAAAGGGGCGAAAGCTAGACTGGCCACGTGGTGCTACTGAGAGACCCAAGGATCTGGCCGAAACACGAGAATCCTTGAATCTCCAAGTCCGAATCTGCCTTCTCTTCAAAGAGACGAGAGCCATCAAAGGGCATGTCCATCAAATAAGCCTGCACATTGCACAAGAAGCCAGATGTTCTCAACCAGGCGTGGTGCTGTAAGGCCACTGTCGAAGAAACTGCCCTGCCCAGTGAGTCAGTCGTGTCAAGGCCGCACCTAATTGTGAATTTTGCTGCATCTCTTCCATCCTTCACTGCCTGGGAGAGTACAGTCCAGGCCTCCTCTGGGACCTGTGGCAGCACTCGCGTAACCGTCTCCCAAAGAGAGTGGGAGAAACAGCCCAATAAGCATGCAGTATTCACCGACCACAATGCTATACTGGCAGAACAAAACATCATCTTGACAAGTGTTTCCAGTCTCTTGGATTCCCTATCCAGAGGGGCGGAAAGGAATGCGCCAAGAGAAGTAGAAGTCTGCACCACCAAACTCTCAGGGGTAGGGAGTTGGCTGAGGAACTGTGGGTCGCACTGAAGCCAGGCGATGGCGGCGTGCAATGCTCCTATTCAAAGGAGCCCCTGTGTAAGGCTTGGACCACGTGCCTAGTAACGCATTAGTAAGTGCCTCATTGAAGGTCAATAAGGGTTCAGACGTATCGCCCTCGCGAAGCCGACGCTCCCGTGGTATGACGGGGGGGTCGCCCTCCCAGACTTCAAACGGTATTACTGGGCCTCCCAGCTGGCTGCGATAAACCACGGCCTTTATGGGCCCGCCCTTAACCCGGCTTTTGAAATGGACAAACTGTTACTGCCGGGTGGTGACTATAATCGTGCGCTTTACTCTACATCGCTCGACGCACGTTTGACGGGCCCTACGCGGGTCGCGATACGGGTGTGGCACGCGGCAAACTTGGCTATGGGGTGGAAGGATCGGTTGACCCGGGCGACGCCACTGTATGCATCTGAGCGACTGGCCTGCTTGTGGACCTCGAAAGGCTTTGAGAAGTGGGACATGATAGGCATCAGCAGGGTGGGCGATCTCTGGACAAGGGGGGGATTCAAAACGTTTGATGTGCTGCAGAAGGAATTCCAGTTGCAGGACAGGGAGTACTTCCGATATGTACAGGTTCGTCACGCGCTGTGTTCTGTATTCCCGGATGTTGCCTCCATACCGGAGTGCTCCCCTCTGGAAGATAGAGTGCTAGATGGGCATGTACCGGATGGCACTATCTCATTGATTTATAAAAAGCTCATCAACGATCGCTCCGGACTGCTGACTGGCCTTCGTGAGGCATGGGTCGCCGATGGCTTGGAGCTGGATGACGAGGACTGGGTGTCTGCGGTGGCCTCCCCGAAAGAGGTGGCCATACCGGCCCGCCTTCGCTTCGTCCAGCTCAAAATACTCCACAGGGTCTATGTTTCGGGGCCGGGTCTGATGCGTATGGGATATGCCGTGGATGGACTGTGTAAGCGTGGGTGTGGTTTGTTAGGGACCTTTATCCATATTTTGTGGGAATGTCCGGAGGTGGCGCGATTCTAGCGTGGTGTACATGCGGTGTTGCAAGCGGTCACGCATGTGGCGCTGTTTCCCGAGGCTAGGAGATGTCTGCTAAATGTGTGGGAGCCGACTGATTATACAGTGCCGCAGACGTGGTGGGTGACTCTGTGATATATGGTGGCCAAGCGTGACATAGCACAATTGTGGGGCTCCCAGAGGTCACCAACGGTTTCGGTGTGGAAGGACAACATGGATTGGTGTATGTTTCGGGAGAAGGTAGTGTATGTGGCGAGAGGTAAGCCTGGGAAATGGGTGAAGGTGTGGGGCCCCTGGAACTCCTATCGTGGCGGGATTTGTACCCCGCCGCTGACGCCTGACTTGGCAGTGGCCCAGTCTCCCTAGTCTGCTTGTCACCTTGGTTCTGGGCATTGTGTCTACTTTGTTCCTGTCCCGGCCTGTCCCCCCCCCCTATTCCTGTGGATCGGTAGGGTCCTCCCCAGGGGAGCTCATAATGCTGCTTTGACTTTTGCTGCCTTGTGGATTTGTTTGTGGTTTCTTATAAAAAATGGAACCGTCATTTGGGGGGTCCGACCGGTGTGGCCGCCAACGTTTTCCTCGACTTCTGGGACCTTTATCACTTGCCGCTTGTGTTTAATGATTGTATTTTACGCTCTCGCTGTTTGCTAGCGACCGGCCTGAAGGTTTTAGGCCCATCTTTGTATATCTTTTGCATTCTGTAATAAAGGTTTAAAAAAAATAAATAAAAAAAAAAAAATAAGGGTTCAGAGGCGGAAGCCCCAGGCTGAAGAACTTCGGTCAGAAGATTAGACCTTACCTGCATAGAGAGCAACTCCAGTCCTAGGACCTCAGCAACCCTCCTTACCACCATGGCATAAGAAGCTTCCTTCTCCGTAGCCACCGAGGAGAAAGCATGTCCGTATCTGGGGATGTGTCCAGTCCACTGGCATCCCCAAGTTCCTCATACCTGTCCATTTGTTCCACAGACACATCCTGGTGTTCCAAAGCATCCATAGACTCCTCCCAGTCCTCTCCCGTGCCTGAAAAGTCCTGAAAAGGACCAGGCGATAACATAAAACCTCTGGGTAATACCGGTGCCGAGCTACGCCGATCTCGGATAAAGATTGTGCTGGCACTGCTGGTGGGCACCGAAGGCACAGACTTTGGGTCAAGTTAGTATGACTGGCGTTGTCCCGGAATTGGAATCATGAGGACCCTCCGGCGCAGTGGCTGGAGCTGACGCCGCCAAGTACGCCTGGGCCCCTTGCGACCTCACGGGGCCCAAAGGCTCACAAGAGGAGTTGGTCCACTCAAACACGTGGCGAATAGCCTCGTACAACTCTTTAATTTGAGCGGGGGTCGCTCCAGCTCCCGGAAACAGGGGGCGAGGCGTGAAGTCGACCCTGGCTCTGGCTTCGCCGAACTGTACCTAGATCGCCGGTGCTCTTTGCCTCGTTCGTCGAAGGACGACAGTCAAGGTAAAGATGAAGTCCACTGGGACATCTTATTCTTGTGCTCCCCAAACCCCCATGTCCCGAAGACCTTGAATGGGAGAAGGAGGATTTGGGCTCTGGGAACAGTCCTGCAACCTCTTCTTTGAATGGGACCGGGTTCACAGTGGAGTCTCCCTGGCTGGTGTCGACCGCCAGGCCACAATAAGCTTCAGAGCCTGCTCCCGCAAGGCCTTTGGAGCCGTGGCCTGACAGCCTTAGCACGACTTCGAGTCGCGCTCGACACGCTGGAGGCAGACTAGGTGGGGGCAGGAGCCGACATGGCGTGGTGACAGGCGCCAAACGGTTTGAACCTTGTCTTTCTGGAAGACATCCTCAACATACTCAAGTAAAAAGTAGTAGTTAAAAAGTCGAAAAAGCCTGTCAAAAAGCAACAGTGGGGTAGCTCTTCCCGAGTCGGCGCTTAACTGGTGCAGAAAGAAAAGAACTGGCGTTCGCTCGCCTGGGTGGCGCCTATATAGGTGACCAACGCAGACAACGTCACGCGGAGCCGAATGGAGCCACCGGGCAGCATGCGGAAAGGGTACTGCTCACGCAAAAGTTTCCAGATCCAGCCGGACGTCTGGGAAATTCAAAGGTAAGGAATCTGCAGCTAGAAGTCTTTATCAGATGCATGGAGAAAACCAACGCATCACCTCGACTGCGGGATCGATACAGATGCATCTCCAAGCTACACCTTGCATCTCGTTGTTTGCAACCAGGATTAAGATACATTTGCTCAGCAGGACCTGCGTGGGTATTGTATCCGGCCTGTGCTCCATCGCGGTCGGCCTGAACTCTTGATTTTGTCCCGGTCCAGCGTGAACAATTAACTCTTTAGGGGCTTACCGCTTCCAAGTGCTATTTTTGCATTTACGCCCAGATGTACGAACCTTTTCCGCAAAAAAAGGGTGCAGGCATGTACAAATGCTATTGGGAAAGGGCGTCCCTTCCTAATAGTGAGTCTCAATGCCTTGTACTATTGTTTTGCGACCACATTTGCGGTCGCTAAACACTCGCAGTTTACCACCTACTTCAAGTAGGTGGTAAACCACTCGCAAATGGGAAGGGGTTCCCAGGGGACCTCTTTTCCCTTTGTGAGTGTGTGCCAAAATAATTTTAAGAGCAGGCAGTGGTCCCAGGGACCACTGCCTGCCCTTAAAAAATTAAACTGAAAGGTTTAATTTTTCATTTTTTAAATGCATCCGGTTTTCCTTTAAGGAAAACGGGTGCATTTTTTTTTTTTAAAACTGCTTTATTTAAAAAGCAGTTACAGACATGGTGGTCTGCTGACCCGAGCAGGCCACCATCCCTGTGAGTGCTAGCCATTCCCAATGGGATCGCAAACAACGCTCGCCTCATGAATATTGAGGAGGCATGCAATTTGTGACCCTATACGGAATCGCAAACAGTGTCTGAGACACTGTTGTACATTCACTTTAACGAGTACAAATTGTGATTCGCAATTCGGCGCAAATTGCGACCCGCTAAAGTTAATGGTCGCACATCTGGCCCTTAATCTTTAAAAATTAATCTAGACTTCTACTAATTGGATTTTTGTCGTTTGAATTTGTTTTATTTAAAATCATAATGTTTCTAAACTGTGGAGTCTTTTTGTGGCGTTTTCACTGTTACTGTTTGAAGTGTCGCACAAATACTTTACACATTGCCTCTTAAGTTAAGCCTGCCTGCTCTGTGCCAAGCTACCAGAGGGTGAGCACAGGTTAATTTATGGTGTGTATCTGAATTACCCTGATTAGGATGGAGGTTCCTACTCTGACAGGATGCATACCTCTGCCAACCAGAAACCCAATTTCTAACATTGGATGTATCACATTTTGCACCTACGCTCGTTCTATGAAAGTTTGTTTGTGAGCCACCAAAGAGATATTAAGACAAAACATACACAAGCCATTGTAAAAAGCAACCGTGGTAGGATATTTTAGGTAAATGTATTAATTGTTGCAATGGCTGCATGTCGAATTGGAGCAAGATTTGTGCATAGAGGAACGCACAGGTCAGGAGCTGCAGAAGCCAACTGGTGAATACAGTGAGCAGCAAAGAAATGGAGTTGCCAATACCCTATTGCT
Organism: Triturus cristatus; assembly: GCF_964204655.1. Classification (NCBI taxonomy): domain Eukaryota; kingdom Metazoa; phylum Chordata; class Amphibia; order Caudata; family Salamandridae; genus Triturus; species Triturus cristatus. Next base: position 240,432,598 of record NC_140592.1, on the reverse strand, counting down.
CACAAGGAGCAGAGTAAGAAGAGATGTTCATGGTTAAGTCAAAGGCTCATTGAGTGTATCTTTCATTATTTTCAATCAAAAAGGCAATATACCACTTAATTAAGCCATACCAGTAACCTGAATAGTAGACACCACAATCATCCCCAGTGCCCATTTTATTTCTGTGCATTTTTAACTACCCATAAAAGCAGAAGCTGCTTTTGGTTTCCATGCTGCTGTTATAAAATATCTTATTTTTATACAGTCCTTCATATTGCACATCAATCCTCTTCAAAATGCTGTAAATAACGTTACACAATTTCATGGCACTCATTTTAATGACCTACAATATATGAAAGCCTGAACCAGCCGTTCTTTAACCAATCTTTCATCAAATATAAAGATTTAAGATGCACCTTGTCAGATAAAATGTGACTAGTGAATATATAATCTGTCTGACTTCTTAGCAATTTGATATTAATTTGTACGGGTTTATAAACATTAACCGAAATGCAATCAAATACCAGATAAGGCCCTCATTTTAATTTTGATAGACAAGAGTTCCTGGTCCAGTAGGAATTATAAACTGACTGTATTACTCATAGAGAGAGCAGCCAAAATCTTTGTATGAAACACTGGGGTAAACCATACAGCAATTGGCATGGACAAGGAAATACTGTATGTTATTCTTGAAAAACATTTAATTCATGTTATTCCCCAACTCTGAGAATTATTGGGCCTCCCAGTAACGGTAGTTCCATGAGTGCACAAATAATGGTGATTATTTGTGACCACTTGTTCTGAGGGCCTAAGTGACCTGTCATCCAACAGACTATACCTTGAGCTCACTCTAATCACTTCCTCCAAATCCATGACCATAAGACCACTAGTAACTGGTTGCAAGCTTGCAGCATTCAGCTGAGCATAGGAAGGCCTTTGTGTCCAGGTGCAAATCCAATTTTCTCAACCAATGGGTTTGTGAAAGTGGGTTTTACAAATGACTATACAACAGATCATGAACCGCTGCTGCATTGTCGATTCTCACTGACCGTAAAGAATGAGGGACGCTAATTAAGTAAAAAAAAGCATTTGCAATGGGATAGGTCTCACATTTGCGAATGTTTAAGCTATTGGCATTGTAAATGACAATGCCTTTTATTTATCCGTTTTGATAATTAACACATAAATAAAAGGCATTGTCATTTATAATGCCAATAGCTCAAACTCTTGTAAATGTGAGATCTATTTCATTTCAAAGAAGCGGTCGCCATTGTCCCAGGCTCCTTAGAAAGTGAAGACGCGCATGGCGCCTGAATGTTGCAGGAAAGCATGTAATGCCTGAAGTAGGAGAAACGCATTAAAGAAATTAGTACTTGCAGACTAAATAAGACATACGGTGTATCAACAGAAGTAAAAGGGCCATGGGAGGTTACAAATGAAGACAAGGCAATACTAAGAAAGGACTAACAAGCCTATTAACGAATCATAAGCCAGCATTTACTAAGGACAATGACACAAGCCAATGAAAAATATGGGCGGAGCTTCAAGTCCATACTCTAATACAGCATGCCTCGCAGAGCAGCGCGTGCGCTGTCCAGGCTTGACCTAAAAACAGTGACTAAGTCACCATACGGGAAGTGCCATTTCAGCCACTGCATGCAAAGTAATTTCACATTATTGTCTCTCCCTAAACTTGGATACATCCTTGGTCCTTTCTCAGGAGGTGTTCCTTAAGGAGTTAAATACAGAATTGAAGATGGTAACGTATATGGACATGCTGACTTCGTTTTCTGGTGTTAGCCCCTTCCTGTTGTGGACTCAGAAGTAAAAAGACAAAATACCTTCGCTCGTCATGACTGACAATCCAGTCATAAGGGTGTGAAGGGGAGGAGGGAACAGCCAAAGTACTTCTCCAAAAATCGTTTATTATTTACAAAATCTCTGAAGAGGTAGTGAAAGCAGTCTGTCGCCCAGACCTGAAAATAGCTCAAGCTAAGAGAGCGAATAGGTTCTATTGTTCCCAGACTTTACTTAGCAGAAACAATTTATTTTATAAAGAAAAGGTTTCTGATATGGAATGTAGTACCTAGAAGAGTTGATGCAGCCAGCAAGGCACATTGCGACAGTGGGTGGAACGAATACATTCTCAGAGAGAAAGAGGAGTTATTGAAAACAGTTCAATTCAAATAGCTAAAGTGGAGGGTGGGGAAAGGTTGAAGGTGAAAGGAAGGATCATGATGCATCAAGGTGTCACGATCCCATGGAATGATGAAAGAGAAGAATACCAGACCTAGAAAATGTAAGCTACATCCTGCATAGCCTGATGTTTGAAAGCAGATGGCTCAAGTGGTGTACTTGGTAAGGTTCACACCTAGCAGAGTGGGCTGACTGGAGGGTGCGCCCGTCCAAGATAATGGACAACTATGTTAGAGTTTAGTATTCTTTCTGATATGGAGTTTGAAATATGCATACAGAATGATATGCTCGCATAAAGCAAAACAAAAATAATAATAAATACAAGTTTGAAATGGCCGCATGTCAGAAGGCCAGAAATGGCTTTTGTACATCCGAGACTGAATTTGGATTGAGGTAGAGGAAGTTTTTATCTTCTGGCCATGTCATTAAATAAGAAAATATAACTGCGTGTTCCAGCAGCTTACTGAATCAAACTAGAGGTTGGCGCCCCAAGGCTTCAGCAAACTAAATACCAGCATATCAGTACAGTAGACTGCAATGACGGATTACAGAACAACATTTAAAACCGGATCACAGATTACCATTTTCGACCTCCCAGGAATTTTGACATATTGGATGAACTCAATGAGTTTATTAGTTTTCATATAGTGCTATTACCAACTGTTACTATTAAAAATAAAAGCCACACCAATCACAAACTAGGTTTTGAAAAGTCACAGTTAATAGTTTCGAGTGTTTTGACTGAACATTATATAGAAAGGGGTCAGTCCAAGACATCTTTTAAAAAAATCCATTTAGGTTAAAAATATGTTAACTGTAACTCACCTTAAATCCACCTCCGACTTCTCCAATGACATTTTCCGCAGGTACTCTGGTATTTTCAAAATAAACTTCACAGGCTAAAATATTAAACATAATGACAACGTAAGACAGATGGCCCTATAATCAGACTTGTGGCTTGAGATAGCTATTCAGTGAGTTTTAGACAGTGAATCTCTAGTCCCATAAATATACTGTTAAGAGTAAGCATTGGAATAATCAATTATGTACACTGTCAAGGTGGAGCAATTAACGGCAGTTAATTGCCTTAAAATACATTAACCTCTATACCCACTGCGAGTTTTTGAGATTCCACATAGAAATGACAGGGGCACAACCCACAGGGCCCGTTACGCAACCTAGCTAGTGAGATTACAATCTATGGTGACCAGATTGTCAGCACAAAAAACCAGGAAAGACATAGAAACAGGACTAAATGTCCTATTAGGTCACAGGGCATATCTCACACACACACACACACACACACACACACAACACACACACACAAGCGCACACACACACACACAACACACACAACACACACACACACACAACACACACACACACACACACACACACACACACACACACACACACACACACACACACACCCCCCCAACCAAACCAAACCTGCTGCATCTCATTTTGAAATAGCATGTTCCTTCTAGAATGTGCTGTGAACTTGTGGCCTACTGGTTCCACTGGGTTGCTAGGTAAACTGAGCTAAGAGTATCTTTTGGGGGGGGGGGGCGGGGGGGAAGGGTGTTAAAGAGACAGAATATTTTTTTTAAGTTGAGGAGTTAGGACATAATTTAAGTAATCGCAACCTTTAACTTCCAACTCAGGCCTATGTAATAAACTGTTGTTCAGTATTTAAATAAAAAACAACTCATTCTAAATATCGGTTTGGACTCCCTTTTTTTTTGCAATTTGCCCGCGATGATCGCAAAAATATCGCAAACATGCTGAGACAGGAACCTCGTTTTGAAAGAGAGGGGAAGGGTTAACAGATGCTAACCAGTCACAAGTGGAGATGCAGTAGTCTCATGCTCAGAGTGGAAAGTTGAAGATATTGCCATTTTATAGTTGCCTTCTATGAGAGTGGTGTACCATTCTTGTGCTTAATTTTTACAAATCTCAACAGTGGCAAATCTATCCACGAAGAGCTAAAACAACAATATAATCTATAAACTCAATTTACTGGTATGTATATAACTTTTTAATTATTTAAAAAAATGTACATTAGAAATGAAGTTTGACTAAAAGGAGCATCACATTGATGTAAAAAAATAAATATCAGATGAACTGTATTTGGCAGAACGTATGTGTTTAAGATGTTAGTATGGTTGAAAGTTACCATGAGTAATGCCTTAAAAAATGACACGCTTTTAAATGTCTAAGCATCATGTGCAGAACAGACAGCTCTATGTTATTTGCATTCTGGGAACTATAGTACTTTTAGTCACATTAATAAATAGGAGTAGTGTAGTCATGAATAAAACATAAGAAAATGGGCTGTGCCTGTATATAAATTATAAAGTAGTAATACGTGTTAGATATGTATTAGAAAGTGTTTGTAAATGTGTTTTTTAACTTATATGACTGGTTTTCATATGTTTAGCTGGTGAGATATGGTTTTTCTGATTGCAGATAGTTATATGTACGATGAGATTGTTGAGTTTACTTAAAGATGCAGAGAACTATATATTTTTTGAAAGATGGCCTGAAGGTGTATATCTATTATAAAATCACATATATGTTTACATGCTGATCTATGTTCTTCGAGGCTGTTGAAAATGTCATGTATATAGTTAGGGTGGCGCATTTCTTTCAATACGCTCTGTTTAAAATTGTGGAGGGTTAATAGTGCAGAATGTATTTTGAGAGTTTGTGTTCTAGCTTCACTTGGCATGTAACTTTTCTTTGAGAAACGCTGACTATATGTTTTGAAGACACAAGAGATATTTATGAAATGATGTAGGTCTGCCATAAAGAAAAGGTTTTACGCTTTCAAAAGGTGAAAATTGTTGTTTTCAGTTATAGAAACTTACGGATACATGTGCACACTGAGTAACAGAGCAATGTATACTCTTAGAGAGGCATGTCTGCAATCAAATAACAAGTGTGACATCTAGACTTATTAAATCACCCAGGTACTACACATGCACTCTTCCGATCACACAGGCACTAATTATATACTCATTGAACTAAGAAGGCAACACCTATGCGTTCATCCAATCACCCAGATAGTAGCAATATATTTATGTGAATACACAGGCACTAACTATGCAGATATGGAACCACTGATGTAGTTCCTACATACCACGAGAATAGTGCATTACCTTTATTCTGAGGGAATCACCTAAGCACTATCTATGCACTCATCCAATCATCCAGGGAGTATTGCTGTACTCAACTAGAAATTTACAAGTTTTAGTGAGGAATAAGTACTCTTTTAGAACCATGTGGTGAATTATATATGTAACCTGTCACACACTATTTGGATGTGCTCAGAAGAATTAGTTAACTATATGCTGTGATACAGATTAATGTGCACATTTTTATATGCAGTGCTTCTCAAAATGCAACTGACACATCTAAGTAGAAAAGTATTGAAACACAAAATCTACCAGTGACACAATGGTAGAGAGGGACAGAAATAGCTCTTATGTTGTGTTTTTGGATATACAGTATACTTTTTCACTTTGGTTGATGTTTATTTAAAAAATTAGTACAAAAGGGATAAAGTTGTCTTTTAGGTGTATAAGTGAAAACTGAGATATGGTGCACATGTGTTGTAGGAGAGGGTGCTATAATATTAAAAGGTAAGTAATAAATGAAGTTTTGGTTTGGGACTGGCACATTGAATTAAGTGCTTGTAGTTATGTAGGTAGGTTAATTTGTAGATTTAAAACTGCAACATAACATAAAAACAGTGTTTCTATCATTCAGACCAAATGCCTACAAAAGCTCAAAGGAAAAAGGAACAGCAGCAGCTACAGTATCTATGCAGAACTGAGACACAAGGGGAAAAATGACGAAAAATTTGTGAAAGAAAATAAAGTCTACTGGTACTAGAACAAAATCATTTCTTAAAAATATATGTGGCCATTTCCAAGGATTACGAATTAATGAAAATAAAATTCAAACTATGAGAAAGAATAACAGAGGACAAAATCTATATAACAAGATCAGGAAAGAATGTAACAAAGATGGACACACCTTAACCAGGAGACAGAAGCAGTTTAAGGAAATCAGAGCAAAGATGATTCGTACTAGAGTAGTTATGAAATATGAAGGAGAGAGGCACTAAAACAGAAAGAACAAGTTGAGGCCTTTGCTTTGAAGAGGAAGCTCTTAATTTTGATTATAAATAGAAGGAAGACTCTTGACAAAATGGTGTTGTGCATGAGGAGACAAACCCAGAAAAAAAGATTAGTGAGTAGAAGTAACTTTTGTTCAGTTTTTAGTGGAGAATGCATACATGGTTCTAGTACAGTCTTTTTTTCAATGAAGAAAGCTATCTCCAGGATAATAGATTAGTTCATGCTACGGATTACGGACAACGATGTTATGAAATGAAGAATGGCACTCGGATAGCGAAAGAAGTGATGGTAGCTACAAATGTAGAACAATTTATTGGAGAACAGGTACACGGAAGGAGGAGACTGGCGCATGAATAGAAATGGAATTATGGTAGCGTGTGTAGTATTCAACAGCAATCCATTGATATATTAAGGACATTTCTACATGTCTTTCCAAGGTGAAGTTTAAAACACAAAATAAGTACTTTACAAGGATTGGAACCTTGCAAGATTAAGAAAGCATACACATTTGCAGGGACACTCACTAGCTTGTTTATCAAACAAAGTGTGCCAAAGCACATTTCATAATTTCAGGATGTTAGTTGTACACTACTCAACAATGCAAACTTTAGTTACGAGGATGTACTATGTGAAAACTCCTGCTTTATGTTTAGGTACTGTGGCAGATGTACACACATCCAATACACACCTATATAGTTATACACACACCCACTCATTTATTCATACAGATACTAACACATACACACTCACCAACACAGCCACTCTCACAATCACTCAATCACACATACACTCACTCACTCACATACTCCAACACTCACCTAGACTGCCTTTCACATATGCAGTTACTCATCCATATACCATTGACATCCACTCACTCATACAGCCCTTTACACACACACACACTCACTAACCCATAGAGCCTCTGACTCACCCACTCACTCATCCATACAGGCAGTTACACACCCAGACACGGAGACATTCATACACATACTCAGACAACCAATCACTCACCCATACAGAAACACATCTACCCATGCACACGCCCATACAACCACTTAGACACCAACTGACAGACAGATACAGGCATTCACACAAGTCATTCACCCATACGTTCACTGAGACACATAATACACTCAGTCACACACCTACTTTATCATCCATACAGGCACTCATACACACACTTTTTCACCAATACACCTTGGTGTATATATAGTAGCCCTCAAAGATTTTAAAACCACACAGTCACTGGATGGTGTCATCAGTGATGTCATTGGAGAGGTCATCAGTGATGTCACTGACCATGTCATGAGTGATGTAATATGTGAGGTCAAAAGCAGGGCATTGCGGGGCGCCAGTTATAGTTAGCTCAGTTAACTAGAACTGCTGAATGTCTCTGATTTGTACGAGAAAAATGTCAGTCTAACAATAACGTCCCTGTAACCTTTGTTTTTTTCAGTGAATTTATATACATTTTATTCACATTCCCTCCCCTTTCTATTTGCCGTACGGGCTCTGCAGCCCTGATTCACACCTCATTGAATCCTGCTGTGCTGCCTGAATGAGGAGAGGCAGGAGAGTCTAAAAGACTGTAATTCTGTCCCCAGTATCTGAGAGGGCCGGTTGAAATGTGAGCCAGCACAACACTATGATGAATGTGCAGGTTCATCTGACTTTCCCTTAAAAACCGGGACAGTTTTTGATTTTAGGACAAAGTAGTGGGACGCCGGGACAGTCCTTCAAAAACAGGGACTGTCCGGGCAAATCCGCGATGTCTGGTCACCGTATTACAGTCAGTGCTTTAAATGGGCCAGTACAAAACAGTATGGAACCCCTGAACTTTTTTTTATTGTGAGCGGAAGAGTACCTGCACTTCTCAGCAGAAGTGCAATACTATTAATTGAAAGGTAGTGCCACTTCTCCAAAACAAGCAGGTACTCTGGTATAGGGTACCTGCACCTCTATTTTTCCATTTTAAGCACTTATTATAGTAAATGTGATGGGGCCTGCTGTTGTACAGTTATGCCATGAGCTAGATCAGAAATGGAAGAGCAAAGAATGTGGGCAACTCGAGGAGAAATTACACAGCCGTTAAAACTAACATTTTGATTTCTTCCCCTAGGACTAAATAGGCAAATCTATAGTGGTGGGTTGTGACTCAAGCCCATTTCATGCTACTGAAGGCAGTGAGGGGGGTATGTGCGGCCAGCCATGCATGAGAGTGGATGTGTTTCTGTGGACTCTCTCTATCGACCAATGCTGTTCATTGCTTCTGACCGGAGATTTGCACACGGTGCACAGCCAGAGCCAGATTCTACAATTCTCCGGGCTGCCTGCAACACCGTCAGATGGAAACTGAGGGCGGTATCGGGAGTCCTGCAGCGCGCCTCAAGTTGGCTGCGGCTGCTCTGGAGCTCTGAACTGCCAGGCCAATTGGTACTGTGCGACAGGTGCCAGACTTCTCCTTGTGGCTGAAAAATCGTTCTCTGACTGGCATAGCTGCCAAGCTTTCAGATTGCTTATGTGTGACATTTCCATGGTTTCAGTGGACTCACGAGTGACATTCAACGTCCATATGTGTGACATTTAGAATTACAATTTCCAGATTAAAACCAAGCAATAAAGTTGATGGAAACAAAAAAATATCAGAAATTCTGTTACCCATGATATACTGTGTGATATGAAAAGAGAAAACTATAAATCCCAGCATGCAAAGTGCTTAGTGTTAAAGTCAGGACTCAGCTGGAGATCATCCAGATTCCAGTCCTTGGTGCCATCTGACACTCAGCCACCCTTTGCCTAGAGGTGGGTGAGCCAACAAATTGGGAGAGCCGAGCCAAAGGTTTGGCTTGACTCTTACAGCCCATGGACAATTCTTGAAAAACTTTGCAGTGTCAATCACACAGCAAACATCACATAAAACATTACACAGTATCTTCAAAATCAAAAAAGTACATTCCTCTAACATGTGGAAGCTTTGATATTAACATGTCGCATTATAGCACTGAACTGAAAAATACTTAGTAAAAGTCACTCTTTTTAAACATAAACCATGAGTGAACTAGGAGGCAAGACAATTGACCCCTCTGTGAGGCCCACATTATTATAGAACATTATAGTCTCTTAAAGCAAATATAATAGCTTTTGTACGACTGGCCTTCTGAACTCACATATTTGAAAATGCTTTAAGGGATAAATAACAAAAAATAATTTTTTGTGAAATAAAATATTTGCCTAAGATCACACAACTTAAGTGAGGATGCCATGATTTAGCCAGGTTTTCTGTTTTCACTTTGTACAAATCAGCCACTACAAGTGTCAAACTCTGTTAGCTCGCTTACTCACTGGCTAATTTACAAATACAACGCTGTAGATTCAACTGTGTTCTGCCACTCACGATCACAGTGGTGCGGAGTCATTGTATCATAAAAACGCACACATATTCACTACTGCTAAGCAAATGTATCCAAGTCAGGATCCTGATCACATCGTGCAGCGTGCTGTCCACCGCATTAGGTAAATGTGTTGTCATCAACTGGGCTCCATTCCTAATCGAGACGCCTTCCTTTCTATACAGGTCTGAATTGAAGGCCTTATTGGCATTTTGAGGAAGAAAGGAATGCATCTTTAAATTGCGTCCTGATTTTTGACAGACTTTGCCCCAGCGGATTAGCCTTCCACAGCCATCAACAGGTTTATTTACAGGCCAGTGCATACCTGCATATGTGTCATCGACTTGTATTTCCATTTTTTTAATGTTAACACATTATTTTTACCTCTGTACTGTTTTTATATAGCATAAACTGGACCCAAAGGTATTAAAGAGCTTTATGCGAGCACCAGTTAGATTACACAGGGTCAAATTAATTTTTAAAGGCACATGGAGAGTATGTGATTTGTCTAGAATTATAGGATATTGAGCCAATTTTGAGTTCCAAAGTCTGCAGCTCTGGCCATAATGCCACATCCGGGGTAGAGAAAGGAAGGCAGGCAGCAGCCAATGAAAGTTCAGCTTGTTATGGGCTCAAGGATCCAAAAGGACCTCGAGCAGAGCCAGGCTTTAGGTTTTAGCCTGGCTCAAGCATTCAGTGGCTCACCCACCTCTACCTCTGCCAGAAATCCCCTCATGAGTAAGACCTTCTCCCAACAATAATTATAAACCCCAGGAGACTGACAATTTAAGTTACCAACTGACTGGGCTTGCCAAGTGGCATAAGAGAGGTCTACACTATCACAACAACTGTAGTCCTCCCCACCCCAGCATAACAAGCTACAAGCTGTGTCTGAATGGTTGTAGAGCTGTTACACTGAAAAACTGTCCACTTTTTGATAGAACGCTGAAAGTTGGTACACACATTTGTCTTTGTAATAGTAATCCCTAAGTGGATCATGCCTATGACGTCGTATACTCTAATAGAGATCAAAGATGCCTGACAAAAAAAAAAAAAATCAAATGCCGAAAGCAATGCAGATGCTCAAAGGCGAGCCTCCCGTGTACAGGCCTTTGCTTTTGCTGTTTAAACTGTTGTCAAAATTAAGACAGTATACAAACTCGAATCATCACTGCTTCATATTATAGAAATGTTATCAGGGTTTAGTTTAATTACAAAGGGAACATTATCCACATGCTCATAGTATGTGCTGTAAGGATACAAATTATGTAAATTCTAAGTTTGCTTTTGCTACAGTGTGTGTTAACTTATTCCTTATGTCCTTATTAACGGCCATTTTTGTTTTCTACTATGACGTCAGTCTAGATCCAACTTGGGCATGCACTAATGAGTACACATAAACTTGTGTGCCAAATTTGATGCAAATCAGAAGACTTAAAATGATTTTTTGATATTTGTCCGTCATATTGGATATTGATTAGACTATATGATGTCATAGGCAAGTTCCACTTGGGGTCTTGCTCTTATATGATTACTATTACACAGACAATGTCCCTATCAACGTTCAGCTTTCCATCACAAGGTGAACGATTTTTGTTTGAAAACAGGCTTAACAGCCGTACTATGGCCAATTGACTTGCCACTGCTGCAGCTACTGCCAACTCAGCTGCCACCAGACATATCTGCACACTGATTATCACGACGATTGCTCCTATATTTTAAATAGAGTTTGCAAATGTATCTCTTTTAATATACAAAATCATGCTGTAAGCATGCAAGTATATCTATGTTTTGTAGCTCTGCCCCCATGCGAAATCATCTGTGCATATGTCTGATAGCTAGTGGTTTCATTAAGAGGTACACAGATTGGAGGAGCAACCCCGCCTGGTTCCTTTTCATAATTGAATGGGCTACGATAGAAAGATGTTTGTTTCAGCCTTGGCAATTTCATGAACATACGTTTCAAGGTATTTAACAGATATTTAGCAAACCATGTACAGAGTCAACACTGCAAAAAGGAAGTCCCTGTCTACCAAGAGGGGTTCTTTTTGGCAACAGATGATTGGAAGGTGTCACAGGAACTACTGTCATCCTTGTCAAACCACTGATGCCTCACTGGTCTCTGTACACTGGCTTGCCTCTGTTCTTTAAAAAAGAAAATGCAGAGTCTTGTTATCTGTGCCAGCCAATGACCCAGCTTCGGTCATTTGTGCGATTCTGCTTTGGTACTTAGTTATTGGCACTTGACATAACTAGGAACGAGCTTTGCACTGTAATAATCAGTTCTCTTCTGTCACTTGAACTTGTGTATCTTAACTGCATCTGTTTCAGTCATACTTTTTGTACTGTGTGCAATTTCTTTTAATTCAGTCTCTTCGCTCCCAGAAGGGCTGCTCAGCTTTTTTGTGATGACTGGTACATGTGGGAGCTGATTTGCTTTTTCGAGTATACAATACGATGTGTAATTTCCATTTTTTCTTAGTGAGCTCCTGTCTCCACATGCCTATAGAACAGTTGCGTGATCTCAGCCCTTAACCAACAGGTCGGGAGCCTTTGTTTACCCACCATCACTGGACAACAATGTGAAAGCAATTGGTGTGGTTAACATTTTGGATGTAACAAGTGGTCCCAGATGCAACAGTATCAGTTTTAAAAATCTAGAATGATTAAGGGATGGTTTGCGATTGATCTTGAGTTAATAGAATTCATGGAACCGAATAACACTAGTAGTAGACATCGATGCATACGTGCTGGAGTGTTAGTTGAAATAGTTTGTATATACTTCTTATCTATGTTGTTAGCAGTTACTGTGGTAAAGCGCTCTAATTCAGATGCTCTGTATAGATTGATTATCTTTGATGTGAACATTTACTGTTGTAAAGCGCTCCGATACATTTGGGACAAGCTAATGCTATATAAAACTCTCAAATAAATAAATGAATATAATACTATAGAAACTGCTGCTTGAACCAGTACTGTTGCTGGATAAGGATCTGGATGACGACAAGAGCGCCACACCCATACACCACAAGAATAACAGTCACTGCATGGGAAGCAGCATGGGTTTGTATTCCGAACCTTGATTTTCAAAATGTTTTCCATGTTTTTTAGGTCGAGCGTTAGCGCCTGCGCTGTCGCTTAGCGACCTATTGTTGATGGTTTGTTGAGTTACACTCCACCCACTGGTTTCCCTTGCTTTTTATTTGTCTGTGCCACTGTCCTTAGAAAATCCTTGCTTTCTACTGGGCTATTGTTTCTCTTTTCCCTCCTTTTTGTTTCCGCTTTCTAGCTATGCAGCACCGGCCAAGTACTATCTCCCTACGATGTCAGTGTTAAAGTATTCCTCGGAGGACTACTTTTTCTTTCGTGGGTCAAGTTAGGTATCTACACAATGTGCCGCGCTTGTGCTTTTGCTTGCATTATGCGGGGCCGCCTCCTTTTGCATATGTTATTTTGTTAGAGCGCTGTGCTTTTCACAAGCGCACTGTCTACTTTGTTAATGCGCGATACTCTTTATTTAGCTTTTTTGTACCCGTGCTGCGAGTCTCGCCAGTCCTCAGAACAGCTACTCTGTCTACTTCTCTGCAGTCAGTACTCTGCAAAGCCCCATATGGCGCATGGGTTCAAACAAAGTCCCCTATGCATCATCATACATGGAACTGAATTCCGCCACTCGCTATTTTCTGAAAACTACGGACAAACCAGAAAAGCCGCAGGAATTTACTTCCAGGTCACTGTGATGTTGCGATTGACTTCGGTGAGTACATGGAATGAGCTCTTGATGGTTATCGAGGAAATACTGAAGTCCATCACAATGTGGCGAACTGCACCAGCTTTGGGTTGAAACGGAAAGCATCCTAGCACAAGCGCACATAGCAGACGACCTTTGCGCCACCAAACGGACACGTCTAAGCACTGAGAGGCTGTCCCTGTTGTTACTTCCTTCACGGAAATTAAAAGGGCACTGTGTTCTCGGCGTACTATCTGTTCCCTAACTGGCGAAAGTTGATGCACTTGCAAGTGTATTAAAGGCACATTTTCACACAATCATCAGATATGTAGATCTCCTGCCCCACCTTGTCCTTACTCTGTCTTCAGAAATAATGCCTGTTACTTAACTATTTGGGTCACTAATTTTCAGAGTTGACAGGCTTTACCCATTTTTGAGTGTGACTTATGCTCTGTCTTATTCCTTGCAATTATTACTTACTCGCCATAGAACGTCCCTAATCTTTGTATAGTTATTATTCACATGCTCCCGACCCCCATACCCCCACCCACCCATTACCGAATAAAGTCAATTTTTAGCTATAATGGCTTTATGACATTTATGCCGAGGACGTGTACGTTCAGTTTTGATGGAAGAAGGGGCACGGCTTGCAGTGAAGCTGTATAAACAAATGATTGCTAGTAATGTTATTGAATGTACCATCACAAGGCTAGACCAAATAATCACAGGGACTCCAGAAGGAATAGTGCAACCTTAACAGTGTCTTACACAAAACAATCGGTGTTGTACAGTATTAACCTATGCGTAACAATTCAGAGCTTTTGTAATTAAAGGATTGCCTGATGACACTGCTTGGGACAGTAGAAAGAGGATGCCATGCTGGGGGGCAAGATGTGGAAGGAGGAGCAGCTGACAGGACCATTAGTCAAAAGGCCTGTACTGTAAATGCTGTATTTAGGCGCAATTACGAGCTGGGTTTAACAAACTCATTGACATGCTTCACAATTCACCATCTACTACAAATGTTGTCCCCAAATTAATCTAATGTTTTACCCCCATAGTCCCTCATCATATTACTGAACATCCTCCCCAGTTTTGTCCTGTGTGTCTGTCCCAGTGTGTTTCAAAATGTCACTTTCAAACTTTTCCCGAAATTATCCCATCCATATACTGCCAAAACAGTGTGCTGTGAGAAGTCTCAAATCGTGATTTGTTAGTGTGGACTACTTTAGTTTTAATATACAAACCTATCTTGTTTCCCTTCTTCCATCCATCTAGCGAATATTTTCATGTACAGCAGCTGAACTCCTTCAAGTGAGATTTCACGGTCCAGTGTTGGTACTTTTTTTGTAAAACGTTCTCAATTTGTGTAGACAAATAAAATGGCCATATCTCAAGACTCCGTAAAGGAATAGATGCCATTAATAAAGCCAAAATCAAGAGAGAGAGCGAGAGAACTCAATTTTTCAGTAAATATATTTTGAATCCTTACTTAACGGACGCTGCTTTCCATTTGAATAAATGTACACTAATTACCTGGCTGATACGAACAGCTGTTATTTAAAATGCCATGAACCAGAAACAATGGTTGTGTATAGGGCATATAAAACGGCTGTTACCCACCAGCAACCAAACTCTTTTAACGTTCGGGATCTGGTGTACAGTGCATTATGCAATTTCCTTTAAAAACTGTTTTCCTCCTAGTCTAAACCACTTTCCTCCGCCTACAGACACTTTTAACAAACGTTTGCAATGCAATAAGTCTCGCATTTGCCAAAGTTTGTGCTATTGGCATTGTAAACGACAATGCCTTTTATTTATGTGTTTTGAAAACCTGCAAGCAGTGCGTAAAAATACATTTTGTACTTATAGTCTTTGCGTATGAGAAGCAAGCCTGGCAGCAAAGGAGGCGCAGTTACTGCAAGCCTTGCTTCTCGTATGCAACAACTAAAAGTACAAAGTGTTTACGCACTGCTTACAGGTTTTCAAAACACATAAATAAAAGGCATTGTCATTTTCGACGCCAATAGCTCAAAATCTCGCAAATGCGAGACCTATTACATTGCAAATGCTTGCCTTGAAAGCATTCACACAACTGCAGAGCCCCAGCAGTTCTAAAACACAATGATGGGAAGATAAGGTCTTTACCACTAGAAACATTTTTCCTTCATTCCCCTTCCTTTGGACCTTGCCAAGCTCCGTAAATAGTTAAACGAAGTTATAATGTTGCACAAATAGAACCTTTTAAAAAGTATTAGCAGAAAAGAGAAGATCAAATGCCAAACCTTCTCTATCTACATTAATAGGATGTTATTTCCCCCCACCCACCCCCCAAGACCCCCAAAACACATCATCCCTGTTTAATCATCGAGCTGATAATTTTCCTTGCTCCCACACACTTCCTCAGACTTCTTACTCCTATCCTCATCTGGGTACAGTGGTCCTAGTCTTAGCTAGGCTTTCGCTATATAATCCCCACAGATAATTTCACTTTGATAGTATGATGTGATAGGCTACTGTAAAAAAATATGTGGTCTGTAATAATAGATGTATGTATACATATAACATTATTTAATAATAACATAACTAAAAGATGATCAGCTTCTAGCATGACAAAGTCAAATAGAAAATAAAGATTTCTTACTGTTAGATCCTCGAATGCCAAGTTTATCTTCCGGTTTGCCGTTAGTGACTCCACCAAATGCCCTTTCCACGATGAAGGCTGTGATTTTGTCTTTTACTGAGCCATCTTTATCTAGCACCTCAGTCCTTGCAAAAACAGTGAAAATATCCGCCAAGCCCCCATTTGATATCCAGACCTACAACAAAAGTTAGAAAAGAAATGATAAATGGTTTCTCACCACTTTGAAATTTCTCTGACAAACTATGACTAAGATAAATTAATACAGCAATAACCTCTTACATTAATATGCGGCTATGATGAAGGAAAACTAGTTCTAGCAGGCATGTAATTTCAATTTTACTACAATGTCCAGCAAAGAAACAAGTTATGCCACATCTAATCGGAATTAAAGTAGAAATTGAATAAGCAACATTAAACATACCCTGTTGCTTGCCATATTGCACAATTTCATGACAGCTATTCAGATCTTGTTGTCTAATTTAGACACATCTTAGAGGAGAGGACAGAGTCAGCTCTTTACAGAAAGGGAAATCAGAATAGATAATTAGATTTGAATAAGAAGGATGTGGAGCTGGCAATACATCGGATTGTAATATTAACCCCTTCGATGTGTGCGTCGGCCAACGGCCATCGCGAGCACTACCTCCGTAGTGCTGGGCACGTCTGTTGGCCGACGCGGCCCGCCAACGCAAGATTTCACCCGCACCGCGGCGGATTTTACGCCGCGGTTAACGGGTTAAAGAAAGAATAGTCTTCTCACGTTGCCCCTAGAGGGCGGAATGTTCTAATTGTAAAACAAAGGCCTCAAGGAGCCAGAGGGTGTTGAAATCCCCTCGGGTTCCGTAAGGACTTTGTTAAACATTGGAATGTTGATGCTCGAGGGCTTCTACCGGCCATTAGAAGCTTGAAGCACACTACTGTTTTCAATGGAGAACTCAACATTCCAATGTTCTACTAAAGGTTATCTTCCACATCTTGCCTGCATGTGAACACTACACTGTCAAATGGCATGGATCAATTTGGCTGCCTCCTCCATGTGCTGACTGCTGCAACTGCTGGGTGCACCCAAACCAACGGATCATAAAAGAATTGTACAAGGGAAAGTGTTCTTGGCACATGCTCCCTTTGGGGTTTAAAGCCATCATGTTTAGGCAATAAAAATTCTTACTGGGTACATAATCTCTAGGAAGGTGAACGCCGTTTTGCACTTTGTTCCTTTTTAGAAAAATAAAGAACAGGTTGGTAAACAATTCTGGTGAATTTTTGGACGCCGACTGTACCTTGGTGCCATTTAGTGTGAAGTATGATCCATCTTCGCTGACAGTTGCTCTGGACTGAATAGATGCAGCGTCGCTTCCACTAAAATATTTAAAGGATGTAAAGGTAACAGTTACATATACTGGAATAGAAGGGAAGACACAATAGGCAGTCAAAGACAATCAAATTGCATGTTAGTCACAGTGCTGTTGTCACTGTCTTGGACAGGTGGGATACATTGTCAGTTAGGTGGTCCCGAAGAACTGGAACACTAAGCCCCAAATGAGCCCTTCTCACAAACGGATGTATTTTCACCTTCGTTATAAAACACTCCAGAGCCGATTCACAAAGCCATTTTGGGCCACAAACATTTGGACCTAGGCTTATATCTACAAAAAAAACATCGAGCAGACGTCAATGGTGGGGCAATCACTATATCGACTACCTATATAGAATGCACCAAGGTAAGTAGATGTGGACCCAAGAGGAGTAAATCTATACATGCCACAGTAGTAGTTAATGCAGGGGATTAAATATATTTATGGGTCAATAACGTTGATGTCGATCTAGTGACATACAACCAGCATAAGTGCATTTACTACTGGAGAATTCTATGACTACATATAATAATTGTACTGAATGATTCAAACATTCACCCCCCGTCACAAGGATCTGGGTTTAATCCATCATTCTTTTGCTCACCACACCAACCCTGGTGAAGGGCGACATACCCCGAAACCGGTCCCAGGATGCTCGTTTCCAGTCCATGGAGGATATGGCTTGGCAGTTCGGTCTGGACTGTTTCCATGAGGAACAGGGTCAAGACTGATTTGCATATGGCTGGGTCCAAAGTGAGGTGGCATAGTGGGCAAAAGAACAATGGATTTAACCCAGATCTCTTGACTGGGGGAGGATGTTTGAATCATTCAGCATTCCGTCCATCATTTGTTGCAGTTATACTTTTAGCCCTAAGTGGGACAGGTATGCCCAGACGTGGGTACCTTGCTCACTGTGCTACTGGATTCAAGCTACCCTGGCTGATGAACAGTGACATACCCCGAAACCGGTCCCAGGATGCTTGTTTCCGGTCGGAGGACCTGGCTTGGCAGTTCGGTCTGGATTGCTCCCATGAGGCACAGGGTCAAGACTGATTTGCATATGGCTGAGTCCAAACTGGGGTGGCGTAGTGGGCAAAAGAACGATGGATTTAACCCAGATCGCTTGACACGGGAGAATGTTTGAATCATGCAGCATTCCATCCATCATTTGTTGCGGATCTAGATTGTATGTCATGCAACTATATTTTACATGGAATTAAGTGTCTATTCATCCTGTTCATCCCACTGTAGGAAAAGTACTGTAAGGGAGACTTGATGACTATTTAGTGGGCTTCTACATCATATCAAAATAAGACATATACATATAGTGCTTAGAATTGTAGCTTTTATTGCCAGATAGTCACAATCACAAATAAATTCTTCTTCACAATTGGTACTATCGCTGTAATAAGGAAAGTCAAAGCACTTATCTCAAACTTTTCACCATTTAACGAGAGAAATCAGGTTATTGTCTCCTAACCAATTGTCCCCAACCTTGACCCTCATTTTTCATTTTGATGCATATATTTCAATGGTTAGATAGTTTCCTCTGCTGAGTAAGAGAATTACAATGGGCTGGTAGACAAGAGAAGAATGCAATAGGGAGAGAAGTGAAGGAGGGGATATGGAGCGGAAGAAACAGAAGAGGCGGACAGATATGTGAAGTATGGACAGAAAGAAAAGTGTGAAAGATTTTGTAGCTGGAAAGCTACAAAGGCGTAGAAAGAAGAGATCGGTAGAGAAAGAGGTAGAGAGATGGGTAATGTTTTAGAGTAAATTAATGAACGTGTGACAGGTAGAAAAAGCTAGAGATAGGAGAAGGAAATGTAGCTAGGAGGTGAGCGGGGGTGCAAAGTGAGGTGAGCTAGAGAGAGATGCAAGGTACAGAGATAGGTCAGAGCTATAGATCGATAGGTAGATGTGAGTTTGTGAGAGAATTATAGAGAAATGCAATATAGAGAGAGTTGACATAAAAGGGTAAAGTGAGTAGTAAGGTAAAGAACAACCGATCAGGTAAGGTGAGTAGTGAGGCATGATGAAAGGTAGAGTGAGAAGGTTTAAGAGTACAATGAGATGAGTTAAAAAGAGGTAAAGTAGAGATGCAAAGGTGAGATAGAAATAAGTGTGGTTATTACATGGATAGAAAGTGTTGAACAACAGACGTGAGTTATAAATGTGTGTAAGAGAGAAGAAGACCGGTGTGAGCTGAAAGAGAAGGAGGTAGGGACAGAGGAGAGAGAGAGAGAGAGAGGAGGTAGAGGTCAATGGAATAAAATAGATGTAGAGCTAGGGAAAGAGGTAACAAGTATGGAGTAAGGTAGTAAGAGAAGGGGGAGGTAAAGGGAACAGAGGTAGAAAGAGAGGGGAGGCAGTGAGGAGGTGAACGACTGGTGAGGTAAATTGTGAGGTGGAGAAATGAGGCTGATATAGGGATGAGAGAGTTGAGGTTAAAAAAGAGTTGAAGTAGATGGAGGTGAAAATCAATTAGGTGAAATGGAAACAGAGCAGTAAGATAGGGTGATGGGGAGAGAGGGGAGGTAGAAAAAGGGGGTAAAGAGGCTGTTATGAAGACATTAGCACTGAGAGGTAGAGAGAGGGGTTAGGTTGTGAGTGGTGGGGTAGAAGGGGGTGTATTTGAGAGTGAGACGAGGTAGAGAGTGAAGATAGAGAGGAGAGGGGATAGGCATAAACAAAATGCAGAGTTAGGCAGAAATCGGGAAAGAAAGAGGTTGAAGTGAAGAAAGGAGACAGAAAAGAGACACTAAGATCAGGCAGTTAAAGAGGCAGAGGGTTGTACAGAGGTGTCAAAGAAGTAGTCAGACAAATAGGTGCATAAGGAAATGAGGTATACAGAAGCGTGGAGATTTAGTGTTAGGTGAAGCAGTTTAGGATGAGATACAACAAGACTAAGAGAAAAGGGTGACGTAGAGAAAGAGGAGGTAGAAAGGCTGGTAGAGGCAGACAGAGTAAACTAACGCTAAGAGTATGTTAGAGGACGCAGGCAGAAGTAGAGAAAATGGTAAAGGGGGTGTGAGGCCAGGTAGGGAGAGAGATATGATCGAACAAAAGATAGGTGAGGAGAGAGAGGTAGCTAAAAAGGTGGAAAGTGATGAGTTTTGGTTAGTCAGAAAGAGAGAAAGTCAAACCTATCGCTAGGCAAAGAAATGGAGATAGGTTAAGTCCCTGGGCAATTGTCCAAGCAGAAGACACACAATTGATGGACGGAATGCAGAACAAATCAAAATATTCACCCCCAGTCAAGAGATCTGGGTTAAATCCATCATTCTTTTGCTCACCAAGCCACCCCAGTTTAGACCTGGCCATATGCAAATCAGTCTTGACCCTGTGCCTCATGGAACAGTGCAGCCTGAACTGCCAAGCCAGGTCCTCCCTTGACCGGAAACAAGCATCCTAGGACCAGTTTCGGGGTTTCACCCCTCTTCAGCCAGGATAGCTTGATTCCAGTGGCACAGTGAGCCCAGGACCAACGTCTGGGCATACCAGGCACACTTAGGGCGAGAAAGCAAAAGACACACAATTGAGGGACGGAATGCAGAACAAATCAAAACATTCACCCCCAGTCAAGAGATCTGGGTTGAATCCATCATTCTTTTGCTCACCATGCCACCCCAGTTTAGACCTGGCCATATGCCGAGTGGGACGGGTATGGCCAGACGTGGGTCCCGTGCTCTCTGTGCCACTGGAATCAAGCTATCCTGGCTGAAGAGGCGTGAAACCCCGAAACCGGTCCTAGGATGCTAGTTTCCAGTCCAGGGAGGACCTGGCTTGGCAGTTCGGGCTGGGCTGTTCCCATGAGGCACAGGGTCAAGACTGATTTGCATATGGCTGGGTTCCAACTGGAATGGCATGGTGACCAAAAAAACGATGGATTTAGGCCCAGATCTCTGTACTGGGGTGAATGTATGACATTGTTCTGCATTCTGTCCATCAACTGTTGCTTTTACAATTGTCCAAGCAGCTCCGGCCTTAAAACACCTCTGAGGAAGGGAGCAGGATAAAGGGTGAGGGAAGGAGACGGGAGGCCATCGATTGAATACCCGGATGACGGGCACTGAAGTTCTTCAGTATTCCAGCATTCAGAATTGTGACTGTATAATTATGCTTGCGTAAGCTGAACGTATATGTTCATTCACACACTTTTTGCCCTTTTCACACAAGAAAATATGACATCTTTCATTTGAAAAAAACGTAACGCACCAGCATGAATTTGCATCAAGGACCAGGACAAGAAGTGATTGGCTGGTGAAAGGGCAAAATCGACAAATGAAAGTATTGTTAGGGCAGGATTTCATGTCACATGCAACACAACTCAAATTGGAGAAATAATTTGTGCTGCGATGAGTGGGTCTTGCTTAAGGGGCTGTGCAGCAGCAAGTTACAACAGTGCATGAAACTGAAAGGATAGCATAAGCAATATACAAAGGACCTAGAAAATACCACGTAGGAAAAACCCAAGGTGTTGTCATGAATCAAAAGCCAAAATAAACATAAAAAAAATTGTAAACAAAATGAAGAATGGTGTGCTTGTGTGGTAGCCAATTTAAAAGGAATCAACCATTTAGTGAAGATCAATAAAAAAAAGTGGAGATATGAAAGCAGGATTTCTCTCAAATGAAAAGAAGCACTGATCAAATCTAAATTAACTAAAGAAAAGCTACAGTCTTTCAGCAGAGTAATACTTTTATGAAGTCACAGTACTGAAATACACGAGACAAGTGGAATGAACACTCCTTAGTACTCCTTAGTAAATAAGCATTAGTAAAGCCAATAGGTTTCGCCTAAGGGAGATCTTTTGGCTTTGGTGGAGTGAAATGGGGTGGCACAGTGTGGAGAGGCATGCAAGGATTGGAGTGGAATTGTGTGTCATATTGTGGGGAGTTGATTGGCCTTGAGTGGCATTGTGTGGTGTGGAATGCAGTGAAGTAGAATTGAGGTGAGTGCAGTGGTGTGGCGTGGATTGGAATTGTGTGGCATGAAGTGTAAATGTGCGGAGTGCAATTGTGTGGCATAGAGTGTAAATGTGTGGCATTGTGTGGAGTGGTATTGTGGGGCAAGGAGTAGAACTGTGAGGCATTATGTGGCATGGAGTGAAACTGTGTGGCTTAGAGTGGAATTAGGTGCATTTTGTGGAGTGCAATTTTGTGGCACTGTGTGAAGTGGAATTGAGTGGAGTGGCACTGGGTGGTGCAGAGTGGAACTTTGTGACATGGAGTAGAATTGTGAAGCACTGTATGGAGTAGAGTGGAATTGCATGGTATTGTGTGGAGTGGGATTATGTGGCATTGCGTGGAGTGGAACTGTGATGCATTGTGTCGCCTGGAGCTGTGTGGCATTGTGTGGAGTGAAGTAGTATTGTGTGGTGAAGAGTGGAATTGTGTGATGTGGAGTGGAACTGTGTGGAGTGGAGTAGAGCGGAATTATATGGAGTGGAATTGTGTGGAACTGTATGTTGTGGAGTTGAAGAACATGTTACCTTCGTTAAAATTGTATCTGGTAGAGACTATCACTACCACAGATTCCTCACCTTAAAATGTTACCGACGCGTCAGACTGGATCGGAAAATCTTGAGCAGTACCTCTACAAAACGACAGGTAGCATCGATTGGCAACACCCGTGCTGCATGTGATGCGCACAACGCATTTATAGGCGCCACCCCAGCGCACTGACATCAGTTTCTTTTTGTGACTCTTTCCGTGTCAGAAGCACAGAGCCTCGTCAGAAAGCTGATTTTACCAGTGCTCAAAATAAGAGTAACCGGGAGCCTTTTTTAAGCAGGTCCAGCACACATACTCCCTAACTAGAATTGAATATGTCAAATTGGTGTGCAGTTGCTTGGTGATAGACAGAGTGTTCAGGTCTGAGAAAAAGTGCCCTCACACATCCGAAGGATGTCATGCTTCATCATATGGGACTGCTCCTCGTGGGGCAGGCGCTGCAATGCCCAACGGGCCCCCGCGAAGGGGCTCTTTGGCGGAGATCTTTTTGCTGAAGCAGTTTGATGCGTGGGGGGTGTTGTGGAATTAATAGTGTAGTGGGTGCAGAATGGTGCATTAAAATAGGTTTAGGGAGGCCCTACTGCATAAATATTTTATTCCTGGGACTCGCTAACCTAACTAAAAACAGTGTGGCACTAACCAGATACAATGGTCCTATAGGGCGTATGTGGTGCAAAAGGTTGACATGTTTCTTGCTTTTGTTAGCCTAAGTCTAATGGGTCTCGTGGCAATTCATCAGGACCGATAGATTTTGGGGAACAAAAATGTGTAGTCTTACACTACTGCAAGGTTGGTGCTTAGGGTATAAGGAATGCTATAGTTACCAGCTTTGCAAGTCAATACCAGGTCCAATTTACCTAATATTGAGCGACGGAGGTCAGCATACACTTTTTTGCCACACACTATAGTTTCAATTTAGGTTTGGTGTCATCATACACCGTTTGGATTTACTACATCTAAGGGTTCTACACAAGAACTATTGGATCATGTTTGGATTCCCTGACTTGGAATTTGTGATCTTCTGCCTACATCATTTTAAGCCTTGAAAAAGTCACAGTGTGACGAAAAACGTGTTGGCTGTTTCTGAAGAAAAGTACTTGTGAAATTTGAATTTCCAGAAGAACACATGATCTTTCATGCCTATAATAACCAGTGAAATATTACAAAGTCCGAAAAGTAAGGACTTATTTATAACAAAGATAGTGTTTTGAGTGCTCTGGTTTGTGTCTTTTGTAAACTGTATCCATTCTGGATCCTCGGATCACCTTGGTAGTAGGGTGTAGATAACCAGCTAGCACCACCTTATAGATAACTATCTTTGGTCCTGTACCCACAACAAACGTAGGTCTTCTTCAAGGTGCAATACAAAACCATTACTACCCCCATTTCTTTGTTTCTAGAACCTGAAACAACGTGAGCATTTTGAATTTTTCCTTTTTCAGAAAGTAGTTAAGAAGGCGTAGGTCTAGCGTAGGGCCAAAGCCTCAGTCTTTCTATGGCACCAGAAAGTAGTGGGAATAACAAACTGAACCCACTTCGGATGACGACACCCTCACGATGGCGCCTTTGGCCAAAAGGGCCTGCACTTCCTCACGCAATAGGAAGAGCTGGTCCTCAGTCAACCGGTCTGATTATGTTTGCATGTGCCACAGGGTTTCCCAGAATGAAAGGGCATAGCACCGCTGAACAATTTGGGGCCCTCATTTGTCCAAAGTTATGGACTGCCCGTGAAGCAGGTGATGCTTGATCCTGCAGTCGACTGTTTGTCCATGATGTTGTGACAGCCTATTAAAGGGGTTTCAGAGGCTGTGTTTGCAGTGAAGGGCGTGGTGGACTGGGCAGATCTCTGCCACTGGGTCCCAAAAGGTTTGTGGGAGCAGCATCTGCGGCCACAAAACGACTGGGGAGTCTGCTGGTCATGACGTCTGGGAGGAAATGGATCCGGCTGGTAGCCCCTACCATGGACACGGAAGGAGCAGAAGGCAGAATGGGGGTTGCAGGAAATTGGGTTTCTGGTTGAGGATGGTGAAACACTACTCAAGCAGCAATTCCTCTCAGGGTGAAGTCACAGGCAACCCCAAATGTACCTGTGCTTAACCCTCTGGCAGCTTGGCACAAAAGCAGTGATTCCTAATTTACAGGTAATGAGCAAAGTATGTATACAGCACATCAAACAGTAATAAAGTGAAGACACAACACTAGAAAAATCCCACACCAATTTAAACCTCATCCTTAATGCTAGCTCTCACCTTATCCAGAACCTGCACATTGCCCAAGGGTGAGGGAGAGCAGTGAGGTAAACTGTTCCAGTTGCATACAATAATTGCTCTACTGCTCTGGGGTCAGAGTAGGGAAGTGGTCAACACCTTCTTCTGACCCTTCACGCTCCTTGGAAGGCAGAAGGTCAGGGAGAGGTTCACGCTCCTCTTCCACTCCGTCATCTGTCACTATGAGCATGGTGACCTCCGACCTCTCAAAGTGTGGTTTGAGGCAGTGTATGTGGTGCACTTTTAAAGGGTTTCTAGGGGTCTTGTGATCTACTAGGTAGGTGGCATCCCCTTCCGCTCCTTCACCTCAAATGGCATGTTCAATGGTCTTGGAGAGCTCTGGGCTCTACAGGCTTCATGACCCACACCTTTTGGCCAGGCTGAAACTCTACCAGCGTGGCCTTCTAGTCGTACCACTGTTTCCATAGTTCTTGACTGACCTCAAGATATTCATTACCCTTCTACCAGAACAGCTGCATCTGGTTATGGAGAGCCGGCACGTAGAGGCTATATCCTGAGGGGGCTTCCTGGGTGCTTTCTACCACCCCTTTCTCACAATGCCGAGAGGTACCCTAAAAGGGTGTCCATAGAGGAGCTCAAATGGGCTAAGACCACCCTCCTTCTGTTGTACCTCCCTGCCAGCAAATAGCAGGCATGATAACAGGACAACCCACTTCTGACTTATGGCAGGCCCATAATCATGCCTATGAGAGTCTTGTTGAAGTTCTCAACAAGTCCATTTCTTTGAGGGTGAGAGGGTGTGGATAACTTATAGGTTACCCACACTCATACCACATGGACTAGATGCACTCAGACATTAAGTTAGTGCCTCTGTAAGGCACCACTTCCTTGTGGGTAGAAATCTCCATCAGGGCCTCAGCCACTGCAGGTGCAGTCACCGACCTCAGAGGGATGGCCCCTGGGTACCATCTGGTGTGGTCCACCAAGACTAGGATGAACCGGTTGCCTAAGGCTGTTTTTGTGAGGTTTTGTTCCACGTTGCGCCTACATGAACTACAAATCCCAGGAAGCCCCAGGAGAGAAAGCGGAGCAGAAGCCATATCAGGAAGCGACGCGCACAGGAAGACGTGCGTAATTCTGAATTCGGACCGGTCGAGTCGGTTTCATGGCGTTTCCAGTTGGATTTGCTCTTGAACGCGGCAAGTTCCTAGGATAAGTGGAACTGCTTCGAGGATACCCGTGTAGAGACTCCTTGACGGAGATGCTGGTCCTGCCTGTCGCCGCAAGAACAGAGGCGGTAAGCATGACGACCGGCCCTTCTTAGTCATGGACAGATACCCAGACCGGGCGCTCCCCGCGGCATATCCTTGTCCGCGAGTGTGGGGAGGTCGCCCCGTTCTCTTTTTCAATCGCTTCGAGGTTGGAGCAGTACTTTGTTCATTTGCAGCCGCTCCGAGGTAGGAGCAGTTCTTTGTTTGTTGGCAACCACTCCGCGGCAGGAGCTGTAATTTGTTTGATTGATCTTATCCTGTTCCACGTTCACGATGAGTGAGCCTACAGTTGCCCCATTCCTTAACGTGACCTTAACGCCAGCAGGATGAGAGGGACATGGTAGAGGAATTTGTTTCAACTGGTTGCCTTGCTTAGGTTCATCCCACGGAGCATGAATACTTTAAGGCTCAACTGATCGTTAATCTTTAGTTACTTTCCAGAACGGCAGTGCTACTTACTTTGAACTTACTGAACCTTTGGGAATCTTCTTCAGCGGACCTTGGCTTTTCGGCACATAAGGATATAGGCTCCTGACAGGTGTGTAGGGGCATCAGGGCATAGGGTCAGCCTTAGTCTTAGGTGCACTACTCCGCTTAATGTTGATACATTTGTTTTATCTTCCTTGGTATTAGGTATGATGCAATACCGTGTGGTCAGAAGGAATACAGAGTCTGCGTGTGTAGCATAGCCGCCCAGGTAATTGGAATCCTTGGTGAGAATTACATGAGAGTAGTGTTGCATGTTTTTGTATTTAATGGTGTGTATTTGTGTTTCAGGTTCTACTCCCTGCTGTTCCCTTCCTACCCTTCCCTCACTTGATCGTTCCAATACTCCGTGCATTTATTGCAGGAGTTGGGGAGATCAAGGGATGGACCCCTTATTGCATCGCTCAAATCCTGAGGGGCACTCGTCTTTGGAGAGGAACGTCACAGTTTTAGGGTTCAAGGGACCAACAAAGTCAATCCCTACCCTTTCAA
Source organism: Triturus cristatus (assembly GCF_964204655.1). NCBI lineage: Eukaryota > Metazoa > Chordata > Amphibia > Caudata > Salamandridae > Triturus > Triturus cristatus. The sequence continues at coordinate 240,405,167 of NC_140592.1, read as the reverse complement.
AGGGAGTGCCAGCGACAGGCAAGGGAACAAGAGGTGCTTTTGGTGTTTACCCTGCTTTCCCACTAGCGTGGCAGGTGGGACAAGACCTACAGAATTTATCTGAAGCGGTCTTCATCCGGAGCCAATGGAAGTGGGAGTCAAGCCTGGCAAAGGTCTTGCCCTGCTAGGAGTATATCATGAGCCAATCCCGGTAGGAAGGTCCTGTAACACTGGGGGACCACCAGCACATGGGCTGCCCCCCATGCCTCTAGGAACCTTAGGCTCACTATACAGAAGGATATTCTCCTGATAGAGAAGGTCATCACCAGAGTTATCTCCCGCTGCCTGAGCCTCGGCTTGCCGCCTCAAGTCCTCCAGGATGAGGTATCCTTCCACATTTTGCAGAATTCTTCATTAATTGGCCCACCATCAACTTGCCATCAAACAAGCTAAGGCAGGTCTCCCAGGGCAGCAGTGTCTGATAGGCTCCAGTGCGACCTCCTCAAGTGCCCCATCAACCTGGACTGTGAGAATTTCAGGGGTTGGTTTCCCACACACTCTGCCTTTCCCCCTTCTTGGCAGTTGCCTAGGCCATTCTTTGAGGCTCCAGGCTTTCTTGACTCCGCTCTTGGGCAGCCATGGACCTGGTGGCCATACAGACCCATTCAGGCAAGCCTAAGATATCCAGGTGAGACCGGAGCTCTACTTTCTTCTGACAAAGTGCTCTAGGTCGTTGCCGAACAGACAATCTACAGGTATGGCAGGGCTCACACCTACTTTTAAAGAACTCTCCTCTCAACTCAAAGGGAAATAGAGCCACTGTGTAGTGACTTTCACAGTTGTTGCGACTAAGACCTAGTGAATTGTATTAGGGATGACCTTCTCCAAGTACACTGGATGACACCTCACAGTAGTTATACTGGCTCCTGTCTCTCAGAACCTCCACCCTTCACTCATTGATAGCTAGGTCCGACGTTGTCATCGAGGATGCTATCAACAGAGGCTTGTGCTGCAGAGTCCTTCATGGGGATGCATTGCACAGCGGTGGATCAGAGGAGCGGCGAGCTACGATGCAAGGTCCAGTTCCGGGTATGCGTTATGATGCATAGCTGCGAGTAGATGTGTCGCGCTGCATCGGTTCTGCCCAAGAGACCACATCTGGGTTGGCAGAGTGCCTTCAGGCCCTCTTCCAAGGATCCAGGACTGGGGTGGCACCACTTTGGGGGCAAGACTCAGAGGATGCAGAGTCCAGGTGCTGAGTTCAAGGTGGTTGGAGCCTTCTCTGTCCCTAAAGCTCTTATCAGGAGGCAAGCCAACCAGCCCTTTGAGTCACTCTGCTTGTCCTGGGTTCAGGATGCAGGTCCAGTCCTCTTCACTCAGATAGCAAAGTAGCAGGACAGCAAAGTAGTCGTTCTTGCAGCAGAGCAGTCTAGCAATCCTCCTGGGTCTTCCAAAGGTCCAGAGGTGTACTGAAGAGTTGGGTCTGAAGGTCCACTATTAATACTTTGTGCCAGCTTTAAAGTAGGAGAAGGTTTGGGAGATTTCCACTTCCAGAGGTGTTTGGAATTTCCTGCCTCCCTATCCTGGCCCTAGCTGGTCTAGGGGCACATAAAACTAGGGAGAAACCCTTCGAGATTGTGCTGAGTCATAGTCTTTGTGATGTGTAGTTGTGGTAGGTGACAGCTCCTCCCAGCGATCAAGTCAGAGATGGCCCACCTACTTCCTCTTTATCTCACTGGGAGTAATATACAAAGGCCAACTTCCAGGTACCCCTAATCATGTGACCCAGGATACAGGCTGCAGGCACCAAATGCCGGAGACAAGAAGATGCCAAATGCCAAAGTGGCATTTTCAAAACTGAGCCTTAAAATCCAACTTAACCATTAAAGGTGGTTTTAAATTACAATTCTTTAGACCCCCCCCCCCACCCCAACACGTACCCCCAATTTAAAGTTATCACTTATAGAATCTAATAAGGAAACCCAATGGTATCCTATGGGAGAGGTAGGCCTTGCAGTAGTGAAAAAAACCTTTTTCACTACCACGACATGCAACAAGTAAAGGAACATGTCCAATTTTTTTAATACACTGCACCCTAACCAACAGGCTATGTAGGGCCTACCATAGTGGGGATTTATATATATTAACAAGCATTGGCATAGCCAATAGGTCTCGCCTTTGGGACCTTATAAGTGTTTAGCCATGCAACAGTTAATGTTGTTGCAGTAAGGATATTGTGCTGCATAACTAAATACTTATAAGGTCCCAAAGGTGAGACCTATTGTTATCCGGTAGAAGTAAAGTACTTTCTTTTTATTAAAGTAGTGGGTTAAAAAAATATAAGGACCGATCCCTCCTTCTCATTCTTCAAGAGCAAGTTTAAGGTTCTCCTCCTCAACTGATATCTCAACTAGTGGATCATCATTCACCCAACGAGACAGCATCTTTACCCTCTGCTCTGGACCCCCTCTGCTATTTCTCCTCCACTATGCGCAACCACTGTTTGGACTTGATCTGACTTTCTTCATTTGACTTGACTCATTATCTTGATGTAGACATTTAAAGATGTAAAGCGCTATGATACCCTCGGGTCTTGCCAGTTCTATATATAACTCAAATAAATAAAAAAAAAAAAGAAGTGTAGCAAGTGACCGTATCATAGTGTGACTAGGGCTTTAGGGATCCTCCAGGCATGAGGTTAGTTCAGAGCACTAGTTCTTAAACCCTCCGAGACCTCCATCGAAGCTGGAAGCTAGTGTGGGCTGTACATCAGGATATTGACTGGTACTGGGTCTCTTTGTAGGAAACCGGTCTTAGAGAAAGGTGGTAGGGGGTCTAAGCCTCTATAGGAAGGCTCTTAATTTTATACATTTGTCCCGTCCAATATGCGGTTTGGATTTAGGCACCAAAGTCAATCTATATTCATTTAAATATTCTTGGAGCTGGTTTTGGAAGGTTTCTGTGAAGCCACCGTGATGTGCACACTTCAAGGTATGGAAACCACGCCAGTGTGATCACAGTTGAGGGACTGCATGGCTCCTGCTGCAGTGTTTTACTTCTATGCTTTGCCGGCTGGTTTCCTGTTTCTTTAGCTTCTAAAGTCACTTTGAGGTACATTATAGGAACTCATTTGTAGTGTAACTGAGGCACTTCGATCACAGAATGTGTCACGTGTGGCTCAGTATGTTCACGAGATGCATGCTTTAAATCCCCATGCTTCACCCCATAACTGTGTCCCAGCGCAGGGGGGCCCCCCTTCGGTTATCCTCACAGGATAAAATGGTTCAGTCTGTCACCGACAGTGTAGAAAGACTGCTTCCGGGCCTCATGAATAAACTGAGATTACATGTTTTAATTTCAAACATTTGGATGCCTTTAAGAAAACAAGGTCTGAATGCTAATAAGTCTGTTTTACATTTTGAGTACTGACAAAAATATAACAAAAGACTGCTGCAGTTAAACAAAAACCCGTTTTACTTGCAACGCTTCTATGAGATAAAGCATTTAAAGGGTACTGAGTCAATGTAGTGTTGAAGTCACTCCATAGGAGGTGGGGTGATACAGTGATGAAACTAGCACGAGATGAGAGAGAAATACTCTGAGCGGAGCCAACGCTTACTGTATATATGTTGTAACAAATTAATAACAGTAGATCAGGCAGACTCCTGCGCTGCCCACACCAGACCTAAAACAACACCATAGTAATGGTCAATGCAATCCATCAGACGGTCAGAAGTGACTATGAGCAGAGCATTTTCTTAAAGATAGCTACTTAGTATCGTAGAGTCTAAAACTAAATACATTAATATGTCAAAGCTGGAGGCGCAGAGGCGTCTGAAAAGGTGGAGTAATTAATAAAGCCCTGTCAGTGTGTGACTGAGATTACAGATAGCGTAAAAACTGTGCCAAGAAGCACAGATCACCCTTCCAGAGTGTCTGCGTCCTTCACAGTTGTAGCCAGTGCTGTAAATGGGTCGGTACCGGCACTTTCTCATTTTGAGAGGGAGAGTGCCAGCCCTTCTCAGGAGAAACGTAATACTTTTAATCGGCGTACCGGCTCTCCTCAGAAACAAGCAGGTACTCTGGTGATGTGTGTGGGGGGGGGGGGGGGCTGGGGGACAGGAACTGGACCTCTGATCTGCGGGCTGCACGTGTTCCAGCTAAAGATGGACGCAGTAACCCACTGGCTATCTTACCTGCATGCACGATTGCACGTCTTGCCAGCCTAGTGCTGTGGATCACAGGGGTGCTTCCCACGTCACTCGGTTTTCCGGTTCTGGCAGCCTTTGACCTCGAGACTTTTTTGATTGGATGTGCTCCAGCTCATAAGAAACACCTCAGTGCTTTAGAGGGGCATATTGTGACCTGTGCTCTCTGCTTCAGTAGAATCTCTCTTGAGGCTGGGGTGGGGGGGTGGTGGTGGCATCTCCGGTTCTTCGGGTGATGGGGATTCATTTTAAAGTCAGCCTGCCCAGACCTATAGGAATGTCACAGTGAGATGCAGGACAGAGGGGCAGAGGACGTACCTGCGGGTCCCTCTGTGATTAGGAAGCTGCTATTATATTTCAGTTTGGGACCTGGCCCTTGAAGCTGAACATGTTTGGGGTCGCAGGAGAGAGAGGGACAGGCAGGGGACGCCGACAACTGCCAGCACCACAGGAGACTTCCCACTTAGTGCATTCTCTAGACTGAAGCGTGTGTTGTCCTCCTATTTTGTAACCACATCGAGCTCTGCGTTGGGTGTGTGTGTGGGTGTGCAACTAGACGAACGACTGCACTGACAGACTGCGCTGCTGATGAGGTTTTAGGTTGATGTAAATGATATAATTACCTTTGAACTTCATTACACTACCACACTGTATTAAGGTATTACATGCAGCACTGCCAGGACGTGCATTCAGATGCGGTGTGTTACGGAATTCAAGGAATGCAGCGTCCCGCGAAGCACGCAAGTGGTGCGCGCGCCACAGCGAGACATCTGTTTTGCATTACCTGGGTGACCAATCTCTCCAGGGTGAGGTGCTGGGTAGGTAGGCTGGATCCCAAGGAATGTGGCCGTGCGCCAGCGATCATCCGGTGCACATGAGCGCCTATTCAAGGCTTAGACCAGGTCATTAGTGAGGTCTTCATTAAAAGGGAAGAAAAGATTTTGTGGCGGCTACCCCTGGTTGAAGCACCGGTCAAGCCATTGGTCTTGAACGCCACTGAGGGCAGCACAAGGTCCAAGATCTCAGCCACTGTCCTCACCACTATGGCAAATCAAGCCCCTTCCTCCGTAGCCACACTAGGTGGAGAGACTAGGTCATTGTCCGGGGAGTGTCCAGACCACTGGCATAAGCCAGTTCTTCAAACCAGTTATCATCGGCCACAGGCTCCTCCAGGGGGTCAGAATAACCATAAGGATCCTCAAATATGCAACACTGTATTCCTGACATGGCCGGTCAACAAAGAGACTGTCTCTGACCCAGAGGGTCTTGATCCGGTCTGTGCCAGAGTTAAGACCGGACAATGCCTGTCTGGCTCTATATCGGAGTCAGCTATGAACGGCACCACTGGTACGGACTCTGGTGAAGTTTGCGGACTAGCGACCAGAGCCAATCCGGATCCAACTATAGATACAAAGGGCCCAACTGGCACAGAGGGTGAACCCATCGGTGGGTACCCAGTCGGGGTCCAAAGGTGCTCCAGAGGAGTTGGCCTGCCGGAGGTGCATGACCTCACATTTCTTTCAACTGAGTGAGGGTCGCTGTGGCACCGAGAATTTTTTTGGGGGGGGCAGAGCAGACCTGTCTCAGGCTCTGCAGCCGACGTGTGGAAGCGGGACCTAGATTTTTGACATTATTCCCTCACCCGAGGACTTGGACCTACACAGGGAAGTTGAAGAACGCTTCGACTTCTTGTACTTCTTTTTCTTGTGAGACCTTGCTCACGTCTAGGATCTAGAGGCACGGAGTTGTTCAGTGTCGGGTGACCAGGAGCTTCAAAGTATGTTCATAGGGCGGCAGACTGACAGGCCTTGGAGTCATTAGCAGGCCTTGGAGTCCAAGCACCACAAGCAAACCCAGGGGGTGGTCTTTCACAGATATCTGCCTGTGACAGGGTCCACAGGGTTTAAACCCCACAGTATTTTTTAGGGGACATCCCTAATTCACACTGGGAGATTCGCTCAAAAAGATTTTTGACAAAAACCTCAAAAGGGTAGCTCAAAAAAGGAAAAAGATAGCTTTTCTGGATCTGCGCTGATGGCGCAGAAAGAAAATAACTTTTGTCAGTTCACTGGGGTGGCGCCTATACAGGAACCAGGTACAGCACATTTGGCCCAGACAACGCCAAGCCTATTGACACCACCGACCGGCGCACAGAGGTACTGCTCAAGATTTTCCGGATCCAGTCGGACACATTGGGAATATTCTATAGTAAGGAACCTGCTGCCAGAAGTCTCTACCAGATGTGTAAAATTGTGTTGTGTGGAGTGGAATTGTGTGGCATGGAATTTAATTGTGGGCACTGTGTGGGGTGGAATTGTGTGGCAGTGTATGGAGTGGAATTGTGTGGCATTATGTGGAGTGGAATTTTGCAGCATTGTGTAGAGTGGAATTGCGTTGCGGGGATTTTATTTATTTATTTGAAAAGTTTTATATAGGGCTGGCTAGACCCGGAGGTCTATGGCTTTACATGAGGTAGGACATTGTTTCAGAACATTGTTACATAGTTACATCAGTTGCTGGAGCGTCGCATAACATTGAAAGGGAAACAGTATAACAGTTATATGAGTTACTAAAGCATTGGGTTGGAGTGGCATTGTGTGGCATAGAGTGGAACTTTGCGGCATTGTGGCATAGAGTGGAGTTGACTTATGTGGCCCTGTGTGGAGTTGAGTAGCACTGTGTGGAGTAGAACTGTCTGGCTTGGAGTGTGATTGTGTAGAGTGGAATTGTGTGGAGTGGAATGAAATTGAGTGGCACTGTGTGGAATGGAACTGTGTGGCGTGGAGTAGAACTGTGTAGTATTAAGTGGATTTTGAGTGGAGTGGAATTGTGTGGCATGCACACAAATTTGTCACCCTATCTCTCGCTCTTTCTCCGCAGTCTAAAATGTACTACCACTATAACATTTCAGCGTCACTACTATCTTTATAAACTGCAGAAAGTGATTCAGGCTGCATGGCAAAGTTTGCAAAGGTTGTAGTGCATGCTTGGCAGCTGCCAGCAGTAGGGAGCAGAAGAGAAAGAAACAAGCTGGTCAGAATGTAACAAAACTGGTATTACAGATAGGGTTCACGTAAGCGCAGTAGCCAAATATCTTAGACTGTAAGAGAAATAAAGTTATAATAAACATGCTAAGTGAGTCTTCTTTATGGAGAAAAAATTACAATTTAGCTGCAGTTTACTTTAATGCATCTACGCAATGCCTTGCAGCAAAACGTTTATGTTGGACCAACATTTTCTTCTATCATTTACAATTTTCTGCTTCCAACAGCAATGCAGGTTTCTTGAAGCAATGGGTTGTGGAGGCAGGTAACTAGTGTGAAGAGAGGTAGCTATGGGGTAATGAGTAGTGAGATGAGAATGTGGAAGCAATACGAGGGAGGGTGTGGGGGATAAACGCGAAAGGAACGTTGGAGAAAGGATGTGGTGTTACAGCCAGAGCTGCTGATTTTGGAACTGGGGAAACAAGTTTGGGTCTCAGCGTCACCTCAACATCCTGTGATTCTGGACAAATCACGGCACCTAAAAAAGGGAAAATGTCCTTGTGTAATGTAACTGTTGCTAATGTAAAGCATTTCAGTACCTTCAGGTCGAGTTTGTGCTATATAAAACTGAAAAATAAAAGAAAAAGCAACATGGGGAAGGGTGGGGATGGAGAGAAGCATACGGGTAAGCACAACAGGCAGGGGCCCAGGGGACAGAGAACAACATGGGAGAGACTTACAAGAGGTAGGTAATAAGAAAAATAAGTGCCTCAACCCCATCACGAGCAGCAGTGGAATGACACTAATCAAAGGCAATCAATCTATACGTGATCGATGCTCACAAGGAAAGAGGAGGAACTGAACCGGTCAGGGGCTGCTCAATTAGGAAGCAGAAAACAATGAAGCCAACAAATGGCAAGCTTGGTTTAATGAGGTTGTGTCCTTGTTACAGCAATTGTGGGGGCAAAACAGACCCCCTCAAGCAGGCACAACTATAAATTTAGCTAAAGTACATGTGGTCTATCTCTCTCTCTCTCTCTCTCTCTATCTTTTTCCCGGCTCTACTTAGGCACAACCTCAGCTAAGATAGAGCTATATGCAAACCACAATAGCAGCCAGCACAAGCTGGCATGTTACAGAGTCAAGAGGTTTCAGGGGAAGAGAAATGACAGATTCATCTGGAAGGATGGGAGGAGGGGATATGGCATAGACATGTTTTAGCTGCCACGCACAATCGACTCAGAAGAGTCCCAACAGCAACAGCAACAGCAGAATCAGCGTGGTTCCTGCTCTTCATTCTTTTCCTAGAAGCAGCATCACACATTTTAATACTAAAGGCAACAAAGAGTGAAGTGAAAGCAGCTGTTAAAAGACTAGTGTTAGGAGCTTCATTGTAAGAGAGGACAAAATCTTCATGCTTCAGCCATGATAAAGTCACAGCAACAATGGTGGCAGGACAACGCCACCCTTCACCTCTTTTCATGCAATGGTGGTTCACCTGTCTGATCTATTCTGTTAGGGCATCTGTTCACTGCAAAATGGATAATCAAAGTTCTGCTCACCTTCCTGGCTCTGTAAGGCAGAAAGCTGCTACGTGTTCCCCAGATGCAAGCTTTGGCAGGTACTTCGCTCTCTGTGCATCATTGCCTGCAATTAAGAGCCCCTAAAAGAAAGAAAAATAGACGTTAACAAGTACTGTTTTTAAAAAAAAAAAAACAATCTAATTGGACCACTCCTCACAAAGCATTTTGTGTTACTATTTTAATTAGAACATAAATGTGCCGAACAAAGCAAGCGGCATAATGAATAGCTAAGAGCTTCACTGCACTTCTAGAACACGCATGCCGTACCACTTGTGTCAGTTTTGTTTCAAAATATTCTTTACTGAGTTTCATAAGCATTTCAAGCATGTGCACGCAATTAGTTTTTTGTTTTTTTAAATATTTTTATTTAGTGCACGATTACAATGTTGCAAATAGCGCATCAACTTTCAATCAGTTTAGAAGTACAAAGCATACGTCACACATGCCAGTAGCATATACCAACTATTCAAACAACCTCTTATAAAAGAAAAGTTAATATTAAATCAGCAACTTTTCATCATGCACAAATTTATCAAGTTTCTACTCCCTCTCCCACCCCTCCCAACCCGGGGTTAGGTACACACTTGAATATAATTGATGTCAGAAAAGCTAAGCCAGAGATAGCTTTGAGCCCAACACTACCTCTCGAGCCATCTTGTCAAAGGTTCCCAGATCTTTAACCCTTTCGAGCGGGACCGTGTATCTCTTTTTTCATAGATGGCTTTTTCAAAGTTATAGTTTGCCACTTATCGTGTTAGCCATTGGTAATAACCTGAGGGGGATGGATCAAGCCAGGATGAGGCAAAGTCGGTATATCGCCATGCCTATGAAAACCAAATACTCTCCCGGCTTGCCTTGGATCTCCTGATCTACCCCAAGACAAATCAGGGAAGGAGAAAGAAGAACATCTTTCTCTAATACTTCTTTAAAAAAAAATTGCGATCTCAAGTTTTAAGTTGCTTTGAATATGTCACAAGAGACAAACGTGATTAAGATCTGCCTGATACAGAGAGCATCGGGGACAAAAAGTCCCTCTCCCCGTCCCCCATTTCGCGATCTTTTTCAGAGTATAGTACAGCGAAAAGCAGGATTTATAATACTGGACTTGAAGCCGCGCCGGAATTAACAGACTTTGTGCTAGCTCAGTTGAGTGGAAGAATAGATCTTCGGAAAAATCAATTTCCTCTTTCCACTTCCTGGCCCGCGTTGCCAAATCATCCGGCATTAATGAGTTAAAAGAGTTATACACAATTCCAATAGATGGATGGTTCTTTCTCAAATTGTCTATAGTAGAATTATTAATAAATCCTCATGGGCCGCCACAAACTTCCCCTTAAAAAAATCACGTATTTGCAGGCATTTATAAAAATCTTTCCAATCCAAATCGTATCTTTCTTTAAGATTTTCTAAAGAAGCTATATCAGATAAAGAGTATAGATCGCCGAGTTTGGACAAACACTTATTTTGCTACTTTTTAATAAATGAGTCTTTAAAGATTTCAGCAGGTTTGGGTTCTTATGAATCGGTGTATAATGATTCAAGCGACCTGAGCCTAACATTTTGCACACCGATTTCATAATTTTAAACCTGGCAGCCAGCGTCTTAAAGCGTACCTTTTTATAGTGGGAGTCATTTAGGAACCTCTAGATCCATCCCCATGCATCTTTACCCATTATGAGTTCTATAGGTGTGGGTGTATCTTCCAAAATGCTATCTCTTGGCTTATTTGATAAAAGGGTAAGGTTGTGCAAAAGAGTGGTAGCCCAATAATAAAGTCTTATGTTTGGAAGAGCCAGCCCGCCCCTTTCCTTTGGTAGAGAAAGATACTTATAAGCTCTTCTAGGTTTTCCATAAGCCCATATAAATCCCAAGAACAGGTCTTCGGTCGTTTTCAGACACATAGTACTAAACTCTAACGGGATGGCTCTTATAAGGTACAAAAATTTAGGAAAATAAAGCATTTTTTAATTATATTGCATCTACCAATAATCGAGAGATGCAAGTTGTTTAATCAGGTTACATTTTATCAATCAAGGGGTCAAAATTACTCTCAACTATCTTTTCAATGCTGGCCATAACATCTACAGCAAGATACGTAACCTTTTCTACCTGTCTAGTGTCGACACCCATATTAACATTCTTGCAAATTATATGGGTTTTGGATCTGTTAATGGAGTATCCAGATAAGCATCCAAACATAGCCGCCTCTGCTTCAACCTCAGCCATAGATATTCCAGGATTAGCAGTACTTTCGTTTCCCAACCATGTGAAAAAATAGGACAAATTTTTCGATTGTCTTCCAAAATACATAAAAAGGGGTCTATATACAGTGCAAACAAGAGAGGCGAGCTCGGACATCCCTGGCCGGTACCTCTAGTTATTTTAAAAGTATCGGTTAATGCGCCATTTAAAAATAATTTTGCGGTGGGTTGATAATATAGCATCTTAAATGCCTGTATAAATCCCTGGCCTATCCCAACCCTTGACAGGGTATCCCATAAAAAGGCCAGGAAACCCTGTCAAAAGCCTTCTCGGCATCAAGTAGAATAAGTGCCATTGGATCTCTAGAAATGTGGGCGGCATCAAACAATGAAATAGTCCGCCTAATATGATCTACGGTACCACACCCAGGTACAAATCAATGTTGCCTAGGAGATATTACTTTATGTCTTACCCCTGCTAATCGAATCGCTAATAATTGGAATAAATTTTGCTGTCCGCATTTATCAAAGTTATAGGTCGATAAGAGGCGGGGGTCTAGCGCAGATTTATGCTTTTTCAAAAAAATAATGATTCTGGCTTGCGACCATGATTCGGGTGGTCTCCCCCCCTTGAACACATGAGAAAATAGCTGGAGCATAACCTCTTTTAATTCTGTGGAAAAGATTTTATAAAATTCAGCTAGAAGATGGTCTAACCCGGTGGCTTTGCCATTAGGAAGACTATTAATGCAAAGCAGGGCATCTATCCATTGGGGGGGCTCATCAAATTGAGCCTGGTCCTCTTGAGATAGCTGCACCGCTGGAATTTGGTTAAGATAAGTAGTAATATAATTTACAAGAGCCGTGGTCGTTTCATGATATAGGTCTTGATAATAGGCAAGAAACTCTTTACGAATGCCCTCTGGATCTGAAATTATTTCTTGAGAGGAGTCTTTAACTGCAGTAATGACGTTCCTTGTGGCTTTTTGTCTTGCCCTGATCGCGAGGTGATGGTCGACCTGCTCGCTACATTCGTATGCTTCCTTCTTCCAAATTGCTAATCTATCTGCCGCTCTTTTAGCAATTATCTCCATGACAGCGGATTTTGCTGACATTATTTTTGCTCGCCCGTCCTTGCCATCCCTAAGAACAGTAATTAGGTTTTCTTCTGCATCAGCCAATCGGGTTTGCAATTTAACAAGCAATTGACGCTTTTCTCTATTTGAGGAAAGCAAAAAACTCAATGTCTCTCCTCTAATTGCTGCTTTTAGTGCATCCCAAACCACATCAATCCCTGTGCTACCTAGATTAGCCTTAATAAATTGTGGGATCCAGTGCCTCATGTGTCTGGAGTACTCGTCATTTAAAAGCAGGGATCGTTCAAAGGTACAGTTAGCCAAATCTCTATTAACCGCTGTTACCCCTCTTATTTCCACCTCTAAAGGGTTATGGTCTGCCACAATACGTGGGGTCTTTTCTATTGAGCACTCGTGAAGAATAGACTGAGATGCAAAAACAAAATCTAATCTCACCAGTTTGTTATGCGGGAAAGAATAAAAAGTGTAGCCAGCATAGGTAGGGTGTTGTGAGTGCCAAATGTCAGTGAGTGCTTGTTCACAACATAGAGTCCTGAGAGCTCTAAAAACCTTTGGTTTTCGACCACTATAGATCCAGTTTTTATCTAGGGTTATGTTCTTGTTTGCTGGCAGATTAATATTAAAATCACCGCAGATAATTAAAAGGTAGCGGCCACTCAGTAAATTCGTTATTCAGAAAATCCAAAATTGCGGGGTCATCTGCGGTGCAACCATATACGGTACATACAGTGAATGAGTTTCCATTTTCCCTGCGGTATTCCGGGATGACCCACCTCCCATTTGTATCAGCTAATGTGCGTGTAACTTGAAGTGAACGTTTCGCAGATAGTATTGCCACCCCCGTATCCTGGCATTTTGTGTTGTGGCCTCTACAATTGTAAACCCGAGCGAGTCTAGAAGGTGAATCTGAGTTCTTTCAATAAGCGTTTCCTGCAAGCATAGGATCTCAGCTTTAAGTAGCCGAAGCAGGTGCACGCAATTAGAATCAATGCAAAATATTCGGACTAAGTAAGAGAACGTCAAAAAAAAAGACACCAATACATTTCAACATGACTGTGTAAGTTAAATACATCTCCACATGCATGGATTTGGCTGAAAGAAACATACAAATGCCTTTTGAAGTAACAGCATATGATAATGAAAAGAACAAACCAAAATAATTTGATGAACTTGTAGAAAATACTGTAGGTTGTAGTGCTCTGAAGCCTGGTGGGTTGTAAGATTAAACCTCTACAAAATGTACTATAGTTGTTCTGTAAAGATGGCTTTGCAGAAATTAATTATGAAGTTAAACTTGGAGAAGAATTTAATCCACCTTATCTTCCTCTGGTTTTCAGGGTACAGACTCTCAAAATCAAACCAGGCCTTTGAGGGGATTGTGTTATGGAGTTGTCCAGCTGGACAGACAATTACAGTTGTCACACAGAAAAGATCTGAAAAAGGCACCCCTCAGAGTGCAGTTAAAGAAGAACAAGTTACTTACCTACGCGAACGCCTTATCTGGTAGAGACTATATCTAGCAGCAGATTCCTTACCTTTGAATTTACCTAGGCGTCAGACTGGATCTGGAAGGTTTTCTGTGAGCAGTACCCCTGCGTGCCGGTCATTGCCGTTGATCAGCTCCGCGTGAGTCATCGGCATCGTCTGTACCGGAAGTGACATTCACTGCACCTATATAGGCACCACCTAGGCACGGTCACATCAGTTTTTTTTCACAACTTTCCACACCAGAAGTGCGGAGCCATGAAGAACACTGACCACTGGTGTGGAAAACTAAGGCCCAGAAAGGGGTCAGCCCTGTCCTTAGAAATCCGTTCACAGAGCAGGGAGGAGGGTTGGGTTGGTAAGGAATCTGGGGCTAGATATATTCTCTACCAGATAAGGTGTTACCGAAGGTAAGTAACTTGTTCATCGGATCGAGATTCATAGCCGCACATTCCTTACCTTTGAATAGAAATTCAAGCAATATCTCCCCAGAGGTGGGTCTGCGGACCAATTTCAAACAAGGAAGTCCTGCAGGACCGAACGGGTGCAATGCCCATGCCTACGGACATTACTGTCCAGACAGCAATGTTCGGTAAACATTAACAGAGATTACCATGTTGCTGCCTGGCAGATATCCAGGACCGGAACACTGGGTGCTAACGCAGTGATTGCAGCTTTAGCCATGATGGAATGAGATAGCAAGCCTTCAGGAGTTTGCTTCTCGGCCAGTGCATAGCAGATGTTGATGTGGAGCACAACCCATCTAGAGAGGTTTTGCTTCTGCACCCCGACCTTTCTTTGCACCATCATACCCCACGAAGAGTTAGTGGTCTACATGAAACTCTCATGTGGTCAAGGTTTTTGAGTCCAGATGGTAGAGTCATTCCTCTTCTTTAGGTGGATGTGGAGGAGCGTAAAAGGTAGACCGTGTGAAAGGCTGGCCTTCATGAAATGGGGTGACCACTTTTGGGAGAAAGGAGACCCTTGTGCCAAGCAACAATTTGTCAGGATAGACTCAGAGGTAAGGAAGATTAGATTAGATTAGGCCTGCAGCTCACTCACTCTATGGGCAGATGCAATTGCCACAAGGAAGACTGTTTAGATTGTGAGAAGCCTGAGGGGACAATTATGTAGAGGCACGAAAGCAGCACACATTAAAAAAGTCAGAACCAAATTAAAGTCCCGCTGAGGCATAAAAAAATAGTGAAGAAGGGAAGAGCATAGACAAGACCCTTTAAGAACTTATGTACAATAGGGGACAGAAATAATGATGGTTAGTCAGGCAGCCGCAAAAAGGCAGAAAGGGCAGACGGATCGCCTTTAAGAGTGCCCAGAGGAGAGTCCTGCTGGGCAATGGAAAGAATGAATAACAAAACTACTGAAAGGGGGGCAGAAAGGGAATGAATAGGTTTTTCCACACACCATGCCACATATTTCTTCCAACAGCAGGCATATACAGTCTTGGTGCAGGAACGCCAGGTTGCCAAGATCACATTACAGACTTCAGGAGGAAAGTCGAAAGCTGTCAACTGTCGCTGCTCAATCTCCACACAAGACAGCAGAGAGTGGACAGGTTTGGGTGCAGAACCCTCCCCTGTTGCTGCAACAGCAGATCCTCCCGAAGGGGCAGTGTTGGAAACCGGGCAACCGGGTTAGCAGTCACCAGGTTCCCAGCACAGTGGTAGCTTGGCTCGAGCGGTTGGAGGTCAGGCACCGTGTTAAGCGTACGTCACACCCTCACAATAACCATGCGTTCATCCGTTCCAAAAACGACACTACACCGTAAAAATTATGAAAGACAAGATGAAAATATATATGTCTTTATCTTATTTTCTCTTAGTTGCAGGCTTCACATCACAAATACAATACAATAGAATTTTCCTTCAAAAGGAGCAGGTCAAATAAATAATGCTACTTCGGAATTTCAACAAATAGGTTCAGGTCATCATCAAGCAAAGAATAAATAGAGGTGCAATAAATATAGACGGCAAATAAATACAGTCAGACAATAAATACAGTACAAGAATAAATTAGTGGAAGACAATCAATAAAGCACCTTCAATAAATAATGGTAAAGCAATCAATGACAGTTACAGATCAGATCACTTTCATGAGGTAACTTGGTCTTACTTTGCCCATATACAGCTTGTGGTCATTTGGATGGCATGGGGGTGTCCCACCTAGATTGGTCAAGGCTGGGGCCTCAGCTGAGGCAGAACAAGGGTAACTTAATGATCTAGCCCTCCAAACTACACAGCCCCTCACAGATGTCACTGCACCAGTCTTAGTCCACCCCTGGCACTCCTAGGCTGGTTCTAACACCCCTCTAGCCCCTAGAATGGTCTTTAGGGCTCCACGGGGCCTCAGACGCCCCCTCTACCACTTACTGTCCCTTCCTCGACGATCGGCTCCGCTCGGCGCCGGGTCGACGCCGTGAGGCGGCTCCGGTTCGATGTCGCCGGACGGCCTCGACTCGATGTCGCTGGGCGGTCTCGACTCGATGTTGCTGGGCGGTCTCGACTCGATGTCGCTGGGCGGCCTCGTCCCGATGTCGCTTTCCGGCGTCGCAGGGACATGGTCCCCCCGCTTCCGGGTGTCTCCGGAGTGCGATCTCCACTCCCGACCTCCGGCGCGCTTCACCTCAGTTTCCGGCGACTCCGGTGGGCGGACTTCACTCCCCCGTCGACACCTCACCTCGACCTCAGGTGACTCCCTACTCGACCTCCGGTGCCTCTCCACGACCTCCGTCGGCACCCTCACTCGACCTCTGACAGCTCCGGGTACGACGTCTGCTTTCTGTCAGCGCCGCTTCTCCACCTCAGGCCCCACGTCTCCAGGCTTCTCGACGTCAGGACTTCAGGAGGACACTGCTGAACAGGTCAGGAGCTTGCTGTTCTACCTCTTTAAGGCCTGTTCCAACTATTCAGGTCCATAAGATGGTTCTTCTGGACTTGGTTCCACACAGGGCTATAGGCTGGGCTTGGTCAGTAGGGACTAGCATCAAGGGTGGGTTTCTGGACCCCACTCCAAGCACTGGTTTCCACCCCTGCTGCCTTACTACGTCCTCCTTCTATCTCTGGTCCTCTCTCCTCTCCAATCAGATGCCAACCGCCAACCTGAGATGGCCTCCCAACATTCCAAACTGCCTCCTACTATCTCAGGATTCTAGAATGTTCCAGGAGGTTCTGGTGATGTCACATGTGACAATGGATGGCCACCATTTTGTGTCTCAGGCCCTCAGACAGAAGTTCCAGGGGTAGGGAAAATGGCTCCCTGACCTTGCATCAACACTAAAAAGTCTGGTGGTTCCCAAAAAGGAAAAAATTATAACAGGGTTTGAGGCAGAAGTGGGACAAAATAAATAATGATGAGGAGGGACCACCCAAAGGGCTGACAGGTCTAACAGGCAGCCTGGTCAGAGGATTGATGGTTATGCTCAGTAGCACGGGATACCAGACTCTCCATGTCCAGTCTGGAGCCAAAAGGATGACTTTGTCCAGTCAAGTCTCTAGAACTCTGGGCATGAGTGGTATGGGCAGAAAGGCGTACATGAGGCCTGAGCTCCACTCGAGATGAAAAAGGTGTCCGAGCGATAACCACCTTGGAAACTCCAGCACAGAAAGCAACTGAAATTGTGCATTCAACAGAGGCGAACAGATCTAACCAATGCTCTCCCCACTGTGGAAAGAGACCTTGCGCCACGTCAGGATGGAGGCGCCATTCATGTTCCCCTAGCCACCGACAGCTAGGTTCGTATCATCTGGCATTCAGGGAACCTGCCAAGTGTTGAACCACCAGGGATATGTCCTGCTCTTCGAGCCATGTGACAAAGGATCCACGACCCCACCCCGCCCAGTTTGTTGCAGTACCACATGGCAGTGGTGTTGCCCATGAACACCTGCACTGTCCTTCCCTTCAAGGAGGGTAGAAAGGCTTTTAATGCTAGTCGGAGCACACGGAACTCCAGTAGGTTGATGTGGAGTCTGAATTCTGCCAGAGATCAGAGTCCTCTGAGCTACACCTCTTCCAGATGGCCAACCCATTCCACGAGTGTCGCATCCGTCACTACTGTGAGATCTGGTTGAGGAAAGGAGAGGAGTCTGCCTCCGACCCATTCGCGGTTCGTTAGCCACCACTGCAGATCTTTTGCAGTTCCCTCCGAGATCTGGACCATGTCGGAGAGGTTCCCCTGATGCTGTGCCCATTGAAAGTTCAAGTCCCATCACAGAGCCCGCATTTGCCATTGGGCATGTGTCACAAACAGGATGCAGGAGGCAAGGAGTCCAAACAGCTTGGGGTCTGCCTCATCGAAATCCAGGATAAAGGCTAAAACATCGGTATCATACCCTGAATTTTGACCCAGATGGGACCCAAAAGCGCCGGCGAGGACTGGCCACACAAACATGAGGCGCATGGCCTCACAGAACTCTTCTAGTTGGGCGGGGGTCGCTCCGGCTCCCAGAAAGTCAGGGAGGTGTGAAGTCATCCCTGGCGCAGGCTCTACCACAAAGCCAAGCCTTGAGTGTCGACGCTCCTCATCTTGTCGACCGATGGTTGAGGAGAAGTTGAAGATCTCCTAGACTTTTTCTTCTTCATGTGTGTTGACTTACCCAAATGTCCAGAGGACTTGGAATGGAACGATGACCTCAGACCCCATGAGCGCTCCCAGCACCTTCCTCTCAACCAGGACCTTGATTTATGCGGAGTCGCATAGCGGGCCGCCATAAGCTATAGTGAAAACTCCCTCAAAGCCTTCCAGTTCATGGCACAGCAATTGGAGCAGGACTTGGGTCATGGTCGCATTCCAAACACCACAGGCAGACAGGTGCTGGTCCATCGCCGACATCGGACAGTGCCATGACCCACAGGGCTTGAATCCTGTCTTTCTAGATGACTTCGCCTAACACATCAGGAGGAAAATCCTCCAAAACACTCAGCAAAATGTCGAAAAAATCCAGTCAAACATTGACTGAGGAGTAGCTCTTATCCAGATCAGTGCTGGCTGGTGTGGAAAGAAAAGAACGGAAGTCAGCGCACCTTGGTGGTGCCGCGGATGTCACTTCTGGTGCAGATAATGCAGACGACGCACATGGAGCCAATAGATGCCACCTAATGGCGCACAGAGGTACGACTCATGAAAAATCCTCCAGATCCTAGTGGTATGGCAATAATATGTGTTCAGCTGGCAACGATAAGCCATGGTACTTGATGCACACCAGCATTAGGGTTTGGGGCAAGCCAGCTTACCGTGGTGCCACCGTTGTGTCAACAGCGACAGAAAAGTGCAGCACACACTACTGTTACCTTCTGCCATTTGCGCAGTAAGCAAGCTGTTGCTCTAATAGCAGATACACCCAAAAAGGTGCAAAGAGGAAGTCTTAAATAGTAGTACAAATCAAGGGTGAATAGGTGCAAAGGCCATGCACAACCTTATTAGCTCACATGTAGCGCTAATTATGCATTTTCTGCTTAAGGTCACAAAGGCACAGTAACTTTTCTAACCACAGACTCACCAACAGCCTCACTGGAACAAAATGCCCCACCTCTAGAACCTCTGTTAGATATTAGTGAAATGAATACATCCCTCTTTGTTTCAGAATACGTTTCTAGAGCCATATTGTGCATAGAGGCTGTGATGCTTATGAAATACTGACCAGTGTTTAACAGCGTATTGACAATCACATTGGTATTTCATCTTGTTTTGACTTTTATTTAGCATGCTTTGGGGAATGTTGAGACAAAATGGTTAGCAACATTATAAGAGCTGTGACAAATTGAAATCATCCACATTGACCAACCAAAGGATGATACAATCCTAAGGGCCACAACTAGACACTACTGTTAGCTTACATGAAATTGGTCATATTTAGTCTGCTGCAATGCCATCTTCTAGATTTGAAATATGTACCTTAAGTCCAATGGCTTGATGTGCTGCCAGAGTCACAGCAATGGCTCCATCTAGAGAAGTTATTTCCCCAAGTCGAGCATACATTGTATTTGATAGACCAAGACCACCTGTTTAATTAAAACGAAACATATTTGTAACATTTGTCTTAAATTTCTTGCATGTTGCACATTATATGAATCCTTTTCAAAGAAGAGGCATACAATCTAGAGAAACAAGACAGGTTGCACAATTTGAAATGCAGTTGCTGAGAATATTTAGATAGAGAGGCAAGATGATCAAAGCCATCTCTAGGAACCGGGGTGGAAGCGAAGACCAAAGCCTATAGGTTTTGAATCTGGTTTGGAGCAGTCAGATGAGGTCATGGACTGTAGTTCTACAAAGAGGATTTTCCTCAGCTTGGTTCCCATGCAGGTCCTTTTGTGGCCTCAGTTTTTAAATGGAAAGATGACTGGAGGCACCAACACCTATTTTTATTTTTTTACCTACAAATAATTTACCAGATTTGTAAACGTTTTTCTTAGAAACAAAAAGTCCACTTTGTAGTCAATAAATACAAAAAACAAAATAATAGAAACTAATTTCTAAGAACCCACATAATGAAAACCCCATTTAGCCGAGAAACATATGAATAAATATTACTTTTTTGTTTCAAATAATAGATTAAACAGTCAAGAACAGTTAAAAGATGTACTTGCAATTTGCTTTTACTACCCTATTTTTTTAAAGAAAATAATTGGGGACCCAATGGTAATGCCTCCAACCCACCCATTAAAAAATAGACAATGGGTGCAGGAGGATCGTAGAGAGAAAGATTTGGTGAAGGAAGAGGAGGGGTCAGCCAAGACTTTTTGATTTTACTAAAATATGTACAATACATTTACATATAGGGGCTTTCAGACACCTCTCTTCATCCATTGGTCTGTTATGTCATTCACATTTTGCATCCGCCCACTACAGCACATAGCATGGGGAATGGGTTAGCCTACTTAAGCCAAATGTTAATTCCCCTTTGAGTGAAAGCATTTTGCTCTCTCACAGGGAACACATCCGCACACGACCTAGTTCCCTTCAATGCTATGGTTTCTGTTTTGACTTCATAATTATTTTAAAGTTGCCTTTGTGTTTAGATACTGATGTGGCTGCAGGATGCTTCTGATGCACATTCCATCTTTAGAAGATCTAATTTCCTACAAGTGCAGTAGTAAATTCCTTCTGGAGCGTTTTGATTCTCTGGCTGCAGCAATTTCACAGCATACCAGAGTGTGCCCATTTGAAACGGTTCTCTGTAAAGTTAACCTGCTTTTACATTTTTCTTCATCTCTTTCTTTCATTATTTCTTATCCTCCATTTATTTCGTTTTTCCTGCCCTCGTTATTTTTTGTTCTCTTTTGCCTTCTCTCATTCATTCTCTTTCTCTTTCCTTTTTTCCTTCTTTATCCTTTTTTCTTCCTTCTTTCCTTACCCGTTCCTTCTCTTTACCTTTGCTTTCCTTCTCTTTCTTTCCTTCTTTATCTCTTTTTCCAGTCCGTTTTTCTTGCCTTCTTTCTTTCTGTGCTTCTTTGTTTCTTGCTTTCTTTCTCAAAGGCAAGAGGCTTGTAGCCAATCCCAGACTGATTGACTTTTTAGGTCTGTGTTTGCCAAGATCTTTTGGTTTTATTAAATGTATGCATATAACAAAGTTACTTACAGGGGTTTCAGCCATACTTAACCTATTATTCTTTGGTTGGTGTAATTTACATTTTACTTTCCCCCAGCTACAGCATGCAGTAATGCACAATCTATCAGCTCACTTCAGCCATTGGCTGACTTCACTATGAGTTACAGCATGCTACCCTTTCACAATCAACACATCCACACAGAAAGTAGTTCCCTTCAGTGCCAGGGTATACCATGGTAATGTGCAGCTTTTTTTTTTAACCAAAAAAAAGTTTTTGCCCGAGGCAAATAATTGTATTCTTTTAGATTGACGAGGGCCCGGCAAATTTCCAAACAAAGTTTCGCAAAATATAAAACAAAACAAGAATTGCCAGAAGCTGGCGGTAATGCCAGACCTATTGGCTGTGCCAATGCTTGTTTTGTTCGGCGACGACGATCAGCATGCTTACAACATTACTACTAAAGTGAAAGTAAAATGAGCCAATCGTCTTGTTTTGCTTTCACTGCATTAGTGCTATGGAGCATATATGAGCACCCGACCACTGATTGCATTGGGGGAGGTCACACTTGAAAGAGGAGAATCTCTCCTTTCAATGGTATCTCTATATCTGTAGCAACCTACATTGCAAACATGGATTCTGCTGGGTGAAATATGTCTCCGGCTCAGGGACGTTTTGTGTCTCAGGCACTAGGCCCAGGCATACCAGTGAGGTACTATTTTTAATCGGGAGGCATGTGGGAACACAAAATAGTAGCACATTTGTGGCTTCCAAATGTAAGCCACTGTGGAAGAAAGAAGACATTTTTCAAAATGCCCTCTGAATCACATGCTAGTATGGCTAATCCCAAATTCAGAGGGGTCCTAAAAACTCAGTATCTTGTGTACATTTCAGAAGTACATAGGTTTCCTTTATACTGATTTTCCATTCTTTCTATTTTATCGTAGAAATTGATGAATAGTCTGTACACAATGAAAAATTATTACAAGGTGCAGGTCAGTTGTTGGCTCTGGGTAAGGCACGAATACATATATCTAGTATCCACTTTTCAATGTTTTGAAAAAATGCCAGGACACCTTGGAAATGTAGTGCAAATGATACTGACTGCACCAGCAACACGTTTCAGCTTTCGCCTTGGTCACGCTGAGGGTCACGCAGCAACAGTATCTTTTTTATTTCTTAAGTGTAATAAACATAATGAAAGGACTAGTGTGTTGTACAGTGCATTTCACTCAAAAAGCATGTCGGCCATCTTAGTACTATCAAATATTCGTTGAGAATGCTTCTAAGTGCCTATACATATGAAATCTAAGCAAGGCAACACAAAACAAAATACAGCAAAACAAAACAAAACACAGTTTCGCCCCAGTGGGCCAATATATCATAAATACATATCCCTGTGTTTGTTTAACAAACGATTCTGCCCAAATGGGCGTTCGATTCCCAGTACTCGGTCAAATACCTGACCTGAATTTTGAGAACAATACACCTCACCTGAAAATGTGCAAAAAGAAATTTTAGTGAGGATAAAAAAACTGTTAAAAAGCAGACAATTTCAACAATAATTCCTTTAACTATAAAAATAATACTTTTCACTTTACAGTTCATTAGCAATATTTGAATACAGATTAAAAATAACCTTGTTACTGATTTTCGTTTAGTAACATAAATGTACCGCTAACTCTTCACTTGAATTTAATCCCAAAGGGGTCAAGATTTCCAGATCAATAATATATCTTGATTCTAACTGACGTAATGTCAATTGTCTATTTCCATCCCTTACCCCAATTGGAACTGCATCGATGACCACCATTCTCAACAGTTTTTCATTCTGAAAATGATGCTCAAAGAAATGTCTAGCGACTGGATATTGCCTGCTGTTATGTCGTATCGCTTTGACATGTTCCAATACTCGTTTCTTTGCACAGTGAATTGTACTTCCGATATAGACCTTGTTACAAGGAAAAATCAATGCATAAATGCAATATGTGGTATTACATGTTAGGGCTTTTTTGATTTTAAATTCCCTCTCACTACTGGCTATAGTGAGTGTAGTGCAGTCAATGCTATTACTGCATGCTTTGCATTTTTTGCAACATTGAAAGCCCAATCGGCGAGTGCAAGTCCTGTTATCCTTACTGGTCACATAGTTAGGACACATTTCATCTTGAACTGAATTGCTTTTCTGAAAGGTAATCTGAGGACAACTACTAAAATGTTTCTGGAGATTAACATCAGTTAACAAGACATGCCAATTCTTTTTTAATATTTGGCGGATATCTTGGGCTTGCCCCGAATAGGTGGTAATAAATCTCAATGTTTCAGCATCGATTTGACGACTTTTTGGATGTAAAAGTTCTGTGCGTGTTGCTAATTCCACTCTGTTACATGCCTCTAATATAGTTCTGTATGGAATTATCCCCGATTTGTACCATCACATGCAAAAATTCAATTTCAGTCTTGCTTATGTTTTCAGTCAGGGAGATGTTATACTGATTATCATTAAGCTTAGTAATGAACCTTTTGGCTGACTCAATATCACCATTCCATATAATGAAAATGTCATCAATAAACCGGAGCCACAGAGCACAGCGATCAAATTCTGGGATTGATGACACTACCTGCTCCTCCCACCAGCCCATCACCAAATTGGCGTAGCTGGGGCGAAGCAGGTTCCCATCGCTGTGCCCTGCGAATTTTTGGATGTGATGGTACAAATCGTGGATAATTCCATCCAGACACGACTTTTACAAAAGGTTACTGCAGGGAACAGTATTCTAAATGCTGCGAGTGCTCACCCTCGTAAACTTATTTACAGCATCCCTTATGGAGAACTACTGCGTGCCAAACGTAATTGTAGCTCAGAAAGCTCCTTCATAGAGGAGAAGGAAACTATGATTTATCGTTTCAAAGAAAGAGGGTACAACAACAGAACTATATTAGAGGCATGTAACAGAGTGGAATTAGCAACACGCACAGAACTTTTACATCCAAAAAGTCGTCAAATCGATGCTGAAACATTGAGATTTATTACCACCTATTCGGGGGAAGCCCAAGATATCCGCCAAATATTAAAAAAGAATTGGCATGTCTTGTTAACTGATGTTAATCTCCAGAAACATCTTAGTAGTTGTCCGCAGATTACCTTTCAGAAAAGCAAATCACTTCAAGATGAAATGTGCCCTAACTATGTGACCAGTAAGGATGACAGGACTTGCACTCGCCGATTGGGCTTTCAATGTTGCAAAAAATGCAAAGCATGCAGTAATAGCATTGATTGCCCTACACTCACTATAGCCAGTAGTGAGAGGGAATTTAAAATCAAAAAAGCCCTAACATGTCATACCACATATTGCATTTATGCATTGATTTGTCCTTGTAACAAGGTCTATATCAGAAGTACAATTCACTGTGCAAAGAAACGAGTATTGGAACATGTCAGAGCGATACGACATAACAACAGGCAATATCCAGTCGCTAGACATTTCTTTGAGCATCATTTTCAGAATGAAAAACTGTTGAAAATGGTGGTCATTGATGTGGTTCCAATTGGGGTAAGGGGTGGAAATAGACAATTGACATTACGTCAGTTAGAATCCAGATATATTATTGATCTGGAAATCTTGACCCCTTTGGGATTAAATTCAAGTGAAGAGTTAGCGGTACATTTACGTTACTAAACGAAAATCAGTAACGAGGTTATTTTTAATCTGTATTCAAATATTGCTAATGAACTGTAAAGTGAAAAGTATTCTTTTTATAGTTAAAGGAATTATTGTTGAAATTGTCTGCTTTTTAACAGTTTTTTATCTTCACTAAAATTTCTTTTTGTACATTTTCAGGTGAGGTGTATTGTTCTCAAAATTCAGGCCAGGTATTTGACAGAGTACTGGGAATCGAACGCCCATTTGGGCAGAATCGTTTGTTAAACAAACACAGGGATATATATTTATGATATATTGGCCCATTGGGGCGAAACTGTGTTTTGTTTTGCTGTATTTTGCTTTGTGTTGCCTTGCTTAGATTTCATAAGTATAGGCACTTAGAAGCATTCTCAACGAATATTTGATAGTATTAAGATGGCCGACATGCTTTTTGCGTGAAATGCACTGTACAACACACTTGTCCTTTCATTATGTTTATTACACTTAAGAAATAAAAAAAGATACTGTTGCTGCGTGACCCTCAGCGTGACCAAGGCGAAAGCTGAAACGCGTTGCTGGTGCAGTCAGTATCATCTGCACTGCATTTCCAAGGTGTCCTGGCATTTTTTCAAAACATTGAAAAGTGGATACTAGATATTACAGGGTGCCGATACCCTGAGTGAGGCCCGCCCTAATAGACAGCCTTTTACTAATATCGGGATGAGGAAAACCTCAGGCACGGACCTCCCAACTCCTTGTAGAAACGAATTACGGACTCCCACACCGAAATAGTGGGTAATGCAGTGCAATTTTATTTTCAGCATGGATGAATGCTAGGACCAGTGTCCTCCATGACGCGTTTCGCTCCTCCTGGGAGCTTGATCACATGATGCGTCTCTAATTACTGACTGATTAAAAGTGAAATATAAGCACAATTAGCTGTAAAAAACAAGCCAACTATTTGTGAACACAAGTAGCAACAATAGGCTAAAGCACTCAAGGCTGGTCATAAATACATGAAATATGTACACGCTGAAAATCTCATAATTCCGATAGGAGATAAAAAAGAGAGATAAAAATACATCTAAATGTGCACATACACACTAGCAGCTGGTAAAATATCTACATAGTGTAGTTTAAAATAATATGTACAGTCAGCAAAAAATGGTAAAATCTTATCAGCTCATGGTCAATAGAAAAATGCAATGACTAGGAAAAAAACAATATTTTTGTTCATAGTAAATACAAATAACTTCATATGAAAATCCAGTCAGTGCATTTTCAAAGGCAAATAGGTTATAAGTACAATGAATATTTGCATAATGCAATAAATGACAACCTTTAACAATTACCTAATTAATAGAACCAGAGCCGTACCAATTCTGTTACAGAGAGACTGAACAAAATAAATGCCAGAAAAATACTGCAGCACTTAAACTCGATCATCTCTTATATATACTTTCAGCGGTGATTGATAAAGTGGCCATAATTCTTATATGTTCGTTTTAAAAGCCAAATTCATAATAACAATAATGTTATTGAATATTTCGAATCATCACACAATTATATCAGACTAATATACAGATAAATAAAGTAAGGTTCAGAAAATAGCAGCAGAGACGTTCCATAATAAAGTGCAAGTGCAAAATTATATTGGAAGAAACCAATCTCATAGTATCACTGGACCAAGCAGGACTGAAGGATACTGACATTGAGTATACCTCCTGTTGACGTGATGTTGTTCACAGACTCTATATCCTAATATATAGACAGTGCATCTGTATGAGTCAATGAATAGTTTTTATGAATCAGATGATGGTAAAAGAAAAAAAGTGCCATGTGCCTATCAAGTGCAAAATAGAGCTGTGCAAAAGTGGTATTGTGCAAATAGAAAAATTGTCATACTGACAACTAGGGGCAGACACCATGGATTACCTAAACTTAGGCGATTCCAAAGTGCAAGTGCAAAATGTAGTCGCATATCAGTATGAATGTATAAAAGGATAAATACATTCATAGATGTAAAAATTTTAAACATATATTATATCATTTAAACACTGATGAACTAAAGCAAAAATATCAAAACCAACATTATTAATGTAAAAACTGTTCAAAGATGGGGAAAAAAAGGCTCTAAAGAAAATTGTGCAGGTCCTCGTTCATGTTGAGGCCATTTGGAGCTCGTGTATCGAGAGCTAAGATAGAGTGAGATTCACTCTGTCTCAAAAGTTTGTCTCGATTCCCACCCCAGCCGGGGTTGGGGACAGATCCTAAAACAGTGTACTCCAAGTCTTTTAGTTGGGTATTGTGTACAGACTTAAAATGCCTGGCCACCGGATAGTTGTGGTCAGAATTCACAATGGCCCTAACATGTTGGAGAATACGCCTATGCACCGGAAGCTTGGTGCTGCCGATATAGTCAAGATTGCAGGTGCACCTCAGTTTGTAAATAGCATAGTCAGAACAGCATGTTAGATGTTGTTGGATGGCATACAGTTTATCACTAAAAGCTGTTTTATAGTGTGTACCATTTTTGGCAAACGTGCACGCTCTGCAAGAACTACATTTAAAAAAAAACGGTTTTGGTAAGCCAGGTCTTAACAGGTTTCACCTCAGGCATCGATTTAACAAGAGCATCCCTCATAGAGGGTGCTCTTCTGAATGTGATAGCTGGCAGATTTGGCAAAATGGGACCAAGAATGTTGTCGGTCATAATGATTGGCCATTCTGAATAGATAATCTTACGAATAGCCCGTTATTGTATGCTAAACTGGTGATAAGCCGAATTGGGTGCACAGTTTTTTCTGCAAATGCAATAGCAGTATCCTCACTAAGATGGGACTGAAGTAGAGCTTCCCTTTGCTTATCATTAGCTTTATGTAGAGCTGATGCAAGTTGTTGTTTACTATAGCCTCTATTAAGGAATCGCTGAAATGCTCCCATTTGACACATTTTGGAGACTGACTCGGAGCTACAGATTCTGCGAATACGTATGAACTCTCCATAGGGTATGCGGTTGATGAGGTGTCGCGGATGTGCACTGTCTGCATGGAGTATCGAATTACCAGCAGTGATCTTTCTATGTAACTTAGTATGAAGAACACCTTCATCTACATACAATAACACATCCAAAAATTCAACCATAGAATCATCAATTGAAGCTGTAAATCTTAAGTTTAAATCATTGACATTGATATGTTTTATGAATTTTAGAGCATCCTCCTTAGATCCCTTCCAAATGAGACAAACATAGTCAATATAGCGCCAATAGTGGACTATATGACGGCACCAATGGTGGTGGGCAGCAGCGAGGACATGCCCCTCCCACCAGCCTACATGTAAACATGAATAGCTTGGGGAGAAGCACAAACCCATCACCACCCCACGCACCTGCTGGTAAATCTCATTTTGGAATTGAAAAAAGTTTGTAGTGAGACACAGATTGATAATCTCTAGCAGCATACTATTGTGTTCTCTCATATTCAAGTCCCGATTTTCTAGGAAGTGTTTAGTGGCATTAATTCCATCACAATGATTTATGCTAGTGTACAGGGATTCAATATCCATTACCACTAACTTAAAATCCGAACACCAAACAACATTCCTAATCTTGTTCAAAAAGTCTGTAGTGTCTTTCAAATAAGATGGTAAACCGACCACATGTGGCTGTAGGAAAAAATCTACATATTTTGACAGCTTTTCATTCATGCTTCCCTGAGCAGAAATAATAGGTGGACCAGGTACAGGAGTTGTCTTCTTATGGACTTTTGGCAAAAAGTAAAGAATAGGAGTGACCGGATATTCAACATTGAGAAAAGTCATTTCCTCCTTGGTCAACAACCCGTTCCGCCTCCATTGATGTAATTTTTTACGGGTGTTATCATCTGCAGCTCTCATTTCAAATTTGGAGGACTTCCTATAGCATGAAGCATTGGAGAGGTGTCGCTCTGCTTCTGTCAAATAGTCCGCCCGTGACCATAATACTGTATTCCCACCTTTATCTGATTTATTGATAATAATTTCTGAGTTATTTTGTAACTTTTTGATCAGAAGATGGTATTGGCTGTTCCTGAAATCTTTATGTTGTTTTTTAGCTAGTACTGATCTATTGAGGGATTTGAGTTCAGTAATGACCCGATCACTAAAAACATCAAATGAATTCTTATGCATGAGGGGCAAGAATGTAGAGACTGGACGAAATGCACTTGGTGCTGATTTATTTACACATAAAACTTGACTGACTATAGGTGTTTCCTCAGGGCTAGTCTCATGTGCTAGATCATACAGTGTCTGTAAGCCAGGAATATCTTTAACTTGCAGGGAACCATCAGAGTAACACCGGAAGTGATATTGATTGATTTACCAGTAAATGAATTCAATTGAAAATGTTTGATGAGTTTAACTTTTCTGATAAATTTGAAAACATCTATCCGTGCCCGATTGTATGAAAAACGATTTTTTGGACAGAATGACCGCCCCAATGACAGAAGTTGTTCTTCGGATTTAGATACTATTGTGTCAGTCAAGTTAATAACGGTATTTTCAGTATTCCTTATTATTTTTTCCAGGTCCTCTTTACATTGCCTCTGGATGAAGTTTTGCCGGTGCCTGACCCTCCTCTCCCTCCTCTGTTTGTTGGTCTCCTTGCGCATACTGAGGTTTGCGGGGGCGCAAGGTATACCTCCGGTCCTCGCTCACAAAATTTAATTCCTCTGCAAGTGTAAAATTTGATAGCTCAGATGTACTAGGACCTGAAGTACCGGGTCCATTGTCTTCTGAGTCACTGTTGGATGTTAAGGAGGCAGAGTCAGAATCACCTACTAGCAGCCTTGTCTCATTCTCACAGGTAACTTGTTTACTCTTTGAGGTGCCTCCGGTTAATGCCTGTCTTTTATAGTTGTCATATTTACGGGCAAAAGTAAATATTCTTCCGGTAGCGTAATCATTCTGGTCTTGTGCAAACTTAAAGATTTTACGTTCCTTAATTACTTCCTCATGTTTTTTAATGCGAATATCGATTTCTTTTCTGCTTTTAGTGATGAAGTCCGTATCACCTGTAGCATCTAGTAAGCCAATAATACGCTCAATTTCAACCAGGAGAGCATTGCGATCAATTTCAGCATATTTGATCAGAATATGTATCATGTTCATAGACGATTTTAAATTATTCTCAGCCCATTCTTTTAACATTAGAGGGTTTGGGTTTTCGAAAGTTGGAGCAATTAATACTCGTAGCCCCCTCGGGACTCGGTTGGCATCTCTGTATTTTTCTAACGATTTCTTCTCCCACCATTTAGAAAGTTCATTTCTGAGCAATTTCTCAAGTGTTTTGAAAAGAGTTTTAACATCATTGCTATGAGCATCAGTATTAGCTGTACGTGGCTCAGTTGTGACTGCTGGAAGATTCGAAAAAAGGGCCTCCGCCTCTGTTTCTCTGTCGCGGATTGCATCGTTGGAAAACATCATGCTGTTATCTTATGATACTGAATAAGTAGATATGGTATAATACTGCTTTGAACAGGTCCGTTGCATTACAATAATGGAGTTAATCCCGTAACCCGCTGATTACTCATATATCACCCAAAACGGGGGTTGCCTCACCGGAATTAAAGCTGCAGAATTCCTCGATCCTCCGATCAACAGACTCCGCAGCCAAACGCCGTCGGGCCGCTCCCCGGATACCGGTGATTGCTTCGTGGATGTAGCGGGGGGGCACATATCTATATCTATATCTATACAAAAGCAATACACCACTACGCCTGATATATATGTCAGGCGTAGTGGTGTATTGCTTTTGTAAATCAGTCATCGTGACCAGAAGTTTGCAGATGAAAACGTTGTCACAAATGGCTGTGTTTTTCCTACTCATTTTCATTATTTCAACAGTCAGTTTCTTGGGAAAACCTTGAGGGATCTACACAAATACCCCCTTGCTGAAATCTGAATGTTTTTCCACTACATGCTAGAAATAGGTTGATAGCACAAACATGATGAAAAACGGACTACCTCTTAGAAGAATGTCAACCTGTGGAGATTTTTTATTATTCAGCTCGGCTCGTTTCAGAAAGCTGGGAAAATGGTGAGTTTTGCACAGCAAACCTTTGGTTGATGCCCTTTTATGGAAAAGACATAAAAAATCACTTACTTGGCAGCATTCCCACCCCCCTTTCTCAAAAAAAGAAATGCACCTACATTTTGGCTAATTTCTCAGTCCAGTGAAGTTGGGGGGGGGGGGAGGGGGGGGAAAGAGGGCGCAAATTCGCCATTGATACCTTACGTGGAAAAAAAGTTATGGGACCTAGGCGCAAAGCACTCCAAATATCCAAAAACGAACTCAGCACTGGGGTGGAAAAGCCTCAGCAGTGAAGGGGTTACGGTTAATAAAAAAACATCAAGTGTATAAAAAGGTACATTTATATAGGAAATAATACATGTTAAAAAACATCTGTGTAGTAGAACTTATATTATGTACCAATTGAAAGTGAGAGAGAAAAAAAAGAGAGAGAGAGAGAGAGAGAGAGAGAGAGAGAGAGAGAGAGAGAGAGAGAGAGAGAGAGAGAGAGAGAGAGAGAGAGAGAGAGAGCATCTTGTTAGGAAAATTATGTTTTAATTTTCGAGATTACAAAAGGCAGGAACAATTTAACCTTAAAGCCCTAGGCCAAACCAGAAAAGAAAACTAATCAGTACCGGAATGCTTGGAGGTGCACATTCTAAGCTGCACCGCCACCCATTAAGAGCAGTTGGTACATAATATGACAGTCCTATTAACAGCACACATATTATTCACTATTTATAAATTGATCACACCTACGTTTCAAATAATTTTATAATAAATGGTGCAAGAAATTCTTCGGGAAAATATACTGGGCCATTAAAAACACAGAAATGTGCCAAGATCCGTTAAGATGTGCAGCATTCTCGCTTGATAGAGCATCTCTCGATGGACTGTACTGTGGATTAGGCAAGTTTTTCAAACTGTATAATGATGCAGAGCACTTTCAACACAGGTAAGACGCCTAACTTTACTATGTATTTATTATCTATGGTAGAGATGCACACTATTAAATATAGATAGCAGAAACAAAAAACAGTTGTCTGATAAAAATAGGTTTTGTTTACACAAAGAACTACAAATTCTCGCAAAATGTTTGACAACGTACACGCAAGCTTGCCATCACATTTCCTGGTGTTGTTCTTCTACAATCATATCCTACTAAACCACGGATATTTCGAGAGGGGAGTGCTGTGGCACTGCTGGAAAACAATAATTAACCTGTGGGATCTCACACGATTCTGGATCAATGGCACTTATGCCCAGCTACTAAATCTTTGGTGTACCGCATTGTTTCAAAAATGAGGAGTAACAGAGATATTCTTTACCCACTGATGAGTGATCTAGCAATCGGAATATTAACTCAATGCTTGTTCAGGCTAACACAAGTCAAGTCAGCAATCCGGAGCATCTTGAAAGGTCATCTCTAAAAACAGCTTAGCATTAAGGCTTTATGGTCCTCATAACAATTGGCCTCTTAATTATGACGGGTCCCATATTAGTCATGAAATTCTCAGTAATTCCACAGCTTTGTTTATTTTCACGTGGAAATTTCAGCTATTAAAAGCAGCCTAAATCTGTGTGTAAATCCAGGGGAAATAAATTATTACCAGACCTGGAATTACCAAGTGCTCTGGTAATTCCTCTTTTCTAAGGTGACCCTCAGGGTACAAATCTGTATTGGTCGAGAGTTTCCCCACCATCCGAGATACAGGTTATTGGTAACTCCGTGGGTGAGGAAAGTCCAGTCCATTTTCCAGGCCACTTATAATGAAGGTCCAGTTTATCCCCAGAAGACTACTCTGCAGGGTCACTTCTCAACAACTTTTAACTCTGGTCTAAACTTTTGCACACACATGGAAATCACAGGCCACCTAGGACTTGTAAGACATCCTAAGGTCAGATGTTAAGGTAATCAAGGACGGACGGGGAGACACACACGGACGGGGTCACGCACACACACGGACACCCACAGACGGGGACACAGACACACACACACACACACACAATGAACAGGTTACTATTTTGACATTTACCATGTGGGAACTCTACAACTTAATTAAGGGAGACTCAATTCTAAACCCATACACAGCTATTCATACTTAAAACTAGCTCTCATGTACAGGATCATATGTGATTTACACTGTGAGATCCCCATGCTGGTTGAAAAGGCCACCATAATGTCCACCAGACAAGCATAGCAATAGTAAAATGAAGATTATGATGAAGATACTCAATTTACCATTTTAATACACATCTACACACGCTTGGCCAAATTAGGTGTGAAGGAGGTAATTTAAAAAAGACAGGTGGTAGGTGGACATATTAAGTAGCATGTTGTTGTTAGGCATTAACAAACATTAGAATTAACTTGCCTTTCTCATCAGAAGATGAAAAAGAAACATTAGAAAGAACAACGCTTTTTATTCCCTTTGGAACATCATATGTGGTTTTCCCATTAACATTTCCCGTTGCCAGGTAAGGCTCACTGTTCAACCGTTGGGAGCCAACCTATTTAGAATTCTGAGCTTTCCAAGTGAAAAATATGTTAATCTCAGTTTCCTATAAGTAATGATTGATTCAAGGTAGGAGGGGCATGGGTGGTTCATTGCTTTGTCTTCGAATAAGAACCTTCATAGAATCCAAAAACAAAGCAGACCTTTACCAGTGATGTCTCTGCAGACTTCTCTGAACAATAAAGGCGTCTGATGAATTCGGAATCGGAGGACCCATCGCACTTCTCAAATACACACTCTGGGCTCGATGAAGCAAAACTGCCAGCGGACTTTCTCCAACTCTTGAACAAAAGCTTGGCTTAGTGGTTGGACACTGAGATGTAGAGGTGGAGGAGGCATTCAAAATGGAAAAGGAACAAATTGGTTTGGGTTGCTCATCTCAGTAGTATGGGCTATGAGACTGCCACTCTCTGCCACTGGAAATAAGCTACACCCAACTGACAAGCCCCAGTTAGGGCACAAACAGCCTTGGGTTGCTTATGTTTTTCAGGTGCACTGTTGCTATTACAGAAGGGTAAAGATTGATTTGCATATGACTGGACCCAAACTGAGGTGGTATGATGGGCAAAAGAATGATAGGTTGGAATGCTATCCCAAGCAATTGACCGTGGTTAGACAAATTACAAACATTCCTCCCATCAATGTTGGGTGTTTGCTGTAACTTCAAACCTTTCTACATGTTCTCCTTTTGCTGGACGTGTGAGTGAGAGTGAGTGAGAGAGAGATCTGGTACCCATAACAATAATAGCAGTCTAAAATTACTATATGGAACAAATGTTCTGTCACAATCTAATGCCTGGTTATCTCTAGCAGTGATGGTGAGGGGCCCCCAGGCGAACAAGGTTACAACAGTATACTTTGGTGCCATATGAAAAGAGCAGCAATCAACTAACTTAAAGGTCATTTTGTTTGCACAGACATGTGCAAAAGCTATCTCCCAATCAAACCAACAGTCGGCTTAAATTTTTTTTAACTACAGTACTTTTCATGCTCAACTGAAGGCAAGACATTTCATAGTGTCTTGCCACAAGGACGGTCATGCGTATTTACATGAAATGCTTATGTTGGAGAAATTAATTGCAATCTTGGAAGTGGTGGCTCTTACCACATTGACTGCTAAGTCAGGGTCAGTCGCTTATTTAGATATGAGGGGAGTTCTCACCAGTTATTTTGTGGATTTGCCACTTATACATTTCGCTTTTATCCATCTCTCTCCCATCATGCACAGGTATGAGGTATCCTACACCTACTTCAACTTGTATAATTCCTATTTACTTCTTAACTTATACAAAGATTTCTTGTATTGGACTGCACTGCATTTACCTTTGCTTTCTTGTCTGGAGACATGCGTTATACTCTGTTTAACTAAGTAGCTTTGGCTAGAAAGTTATTATTTACAGAACAATTGTAAAAAGAAAACTGTACAATGGGTAAAAAGAGCACTCATCGAGTACGCAGCAAAATAGACAGACAGATGCCCAAGTATAACTAGATGATCAAATACTTGCCTTTTCCCCCACCAATATTGTTATATGGTTTTAGTTTTCAAGTATGATAAGGTGGGCAAAATTTAGGTGACAACTTCTGCTGTGTGCTAATATGAGAAAGTTACACACAAAAAACAAATCATGAAGGTGCATCATAGGTATGCTGAAATCTACTGGGAGAAGTTGGACCCCTGAAAAGGAATATCAAAACGACTCTTGAGCCATTAACCCATCAAATTTCACCTAGAAGTTCTCTTCTGCAGAAAGGATGGAATGAGAACGTGTCAAAGACTGGACAGAGCTCAACTCGGACAACAGGGAAGGCAATATGGAGGTGAAAGCATACAGTGTCAGAAGGTTCCTCCTGTTAAAGAGATTCCCGAGCCATTTCTTCCTTTTGGGAGAAGCCCACAAACAGACTCCACAGTCTTGGGGAAAGTGAAGCGCAGATCTACAATGCCACTGCATGGTTCAGTGAGCTCAAAACCCCGTTATGGCACTTGTGTGGTGAGACGGAGTATTTTTTCAAAACCAGCCCTTGGTATTGCACACTGAAAACTGCCTGCTAAAGTTTAGAGAACTATATAAACCTCTTCACATGCCGGTAAGAGTTCCAGCTTCTGCATGGTTTTGGTTAGCACCAGAACAACGTTTTACTGGATAAGAGCTCTCTATAAATCACAAACTGTTTATAACAGTTGCACATGCACAAGTTCTGGGCACCACAGTAAACTATAACTGGTCAATTTCTGTGGTGTTTTAGTTTAAAATGTTAGGTTTTAACTGACATTTCCACCCAAACTATACTGTAACTTTAATATTTGTTTTTTCAGTGAATTTACGATTTGTTTTTAAATGTAAAGTAAGGCACTGTTACCATTCTCAACTATAACATCACTTTAACCTTTGGTTCTTCAGTCAATTTCTAGTTTTTCTTTTCACGTAATGTAAGATTTTATAACCATACTCTCATCATCCCCCACCCCCATGGGCAGACAACCTCCAACGAACACCCACCATTTTTTATTTTTTTTCCCGGACTTTTTGGAGTCCTGTGGCACTGCGGCAACCCTAAAATTCATCTTTTTTTTCCATTGTTGGCGAGAGAATTCCTATTAAACCCCTACTCAAGGGCCATGGTAAACCTAACCTGCCCCCTTGTATTTTTTTAACATTTTCAAGACACTGAGACGAACTCTCCGTGTCTTGTAATGGCGGCTGCAACATTTCTTCTGTTGTTGCAGCCCGCTAATCAGGGAGCTCACTCCATGTCCCATGGGACATCTCAGTCCCATGGGAGCGAAATGACTGATGGGAGAAAGAGCCTGCTTGGCCATTCACAACCCTCTATTTTTTAAATTCCTAGTCCTGCTCGACTCCTGAGGGACCCCTGTGGAACCAGCTGTCAATATATTTCTATTTTTTCAACCATAATCTCTCCAAAACTACTGATCAAGTTTAAACTAAATCACAAAAATCTATTTTTTTCTGGCTAAAGATCAAGCTTCCTGCCAAATTTGGTGCAGTTTTGTTCAGCCACCTTTTCTGTATAATTGTCTAATTTTCTCTACTGAAATTGCACGGGGAAATTACATTTTGAGACATCCCTTTTTCTCAGCCCTCACCCTTGACAGATCACCCCGACATTTTCCAATAAAGAGCAGAATGGATTAACTGTCTGTTTGGGATAGGTGTGTGAAGATTCATCAAATGGCACCAAAGTAATTAGCATAACAAAAAACGCTCTTCCTATGGAAAAATATAACTGCACTGTAAAGACCACCACTGTGCAATATATAACAAAACAGTATTTTCGGCTCATACCAATTTGTGTGTAAACTGTCAAAAGGTAAAGTTATGCAAGTAAAACCTAATTGGAATAATGATAAGAATGGAGTGCAACTCAAGTTAATAATGTAAACATTAATGTTCTCAACAACAAATTATGTCTGCTGTCAATGGGCTAGTGTAGCATTTGGACGACAGATGCACTACATGAAAGATTCACTTTATTGTCTTATTATTTTCCAGCTTACCATACTCCTCTGGAACCTGCATGCCAAAGAGCCCAAGGTTCTTCAAACCATCTAATGTTTCTTGAGGGATTTTAGCATCATGATCGATCTTCTTCGAGTCAACTGAAAATAAAAACATTTTGAGGAAATATGAAAAATGATGTATGTATTAATTATCTTCAACCTTACATCCGCTACATATAACAAGCATTTGCAATGCAATAGGTCTCGCATTTGAGAGAGTTTGAGCTATTGGCATTGAAAATGACAATGCCTTTTATGTATATGTTTTAAGAACTTGCAAGCGGTCATAAACACGCACTTTTCTACTTATAGTCGTTGCTTACGAGAACCAAGTCTGGCAGCAACTGCGCCTCGTTTACTGCCAGACTTGCATGTCATAAGCAAGGACTGCAAGTACAAAGTGCTATTTACGCACCGCTTTCAGGTTTTCAAAACACATAAATAAAAGGTACTGTCATTTACAATGCCAATAGCTCAAACTCTCACAAATGCGAGACCTACTGCATTGCAAATGCTTGTTCTTTCTGTAGTTCTCTCATCTGACTTTGGACCTTTTCACGGGTGCTGCTGGATGGGGCGAAGTGTTCATTCCACGCTCCAGAATTAACAATACTGGGTGTTATCTCCAGGGGTGCGAATTAATGGAGCTTGTAGGTTGTACCTTGGGAGTCCCTGAATAATTCTTCATCTCCCCTGCAGTTTGGCCCAATGATTTGAATGAGGAAGCATGACAGGTCCACATTATATCCATGGGCATTGTAAGCTCCAGTGGTTACCGGTCCCATAGGGCACTGCTGGGTACATGTAATGAGGCTGGTAGTCATCTAGTAGAGAGACAGCGCGAGAAGACCAATTACACTTTGAGTATCATTCTTCTGTCTCCTCTTTCTTTTCTCTGTCAGAAGAACTTCCATTTCCAACTTCTCTGTTGCTCAGATGCCACAAGGTCTATTTTTAGATACATCAACTGTTGTCGTTTCTGTTTAAAGGCAGGCTTTAATTACTCTAACATAGCAAATGTAACTATTACCAGAATTAACAATAAAAAACTTGTGATCTGTCCCCCACACACCAATAAATTTCACCTCCCCAAAAAGGCAAAAAATGTATTTCTTTTGTCATATATAGTGACCACTGGAGCTGGGGCAAGGGAGGATTTTGTCGAGCAGGAGGCAAAAGCCTCCATGAACAATATGAACATTCTATCTGCGGGTACCAGGACTTAGGCCCCAATGCAGATCCGTGAAGCTAACATCATTCTCGGGACGATAAAAGAAAATTATTTTTTGAACTGTCCATAAAATGAATGTCTAATTCTGCTCCCTGTGCATAATCGCCTGCTATTTAGTATTCAGCAAACTTCGCTCCTGCTTTTAATCTGCTAAAGTTTTTAAATGTGAACTCATCATTAGTTAATCCCCGTCACTGCACAGTGGGAGCCCTACCTCATTAAGCATCGCATTCGTTTAGAATAACTGCCTTTTAGCCCTGTTGTATCAGAAAGTCAAAGGGACTTAGAACAGGCGCATTGATCTTGTGAAATTGTCGTCCAAAACGTAAAAGATACATATTACTGATGGTGAATAACTACGAAAATACATTACAGCATAGACTGCTAATTAAAAATATTTTTCTTTATTTTCGAGCGGCGCGCCCCAGTAATTTTCTGCACCTGTTATCAACAGCCTGAACGAAAGCTATTTTCCTGTAATCAGCTCCCTTGAGTCCGAGCGCTGAATATGTACGGGGAATAAGTGCGCTCTGTTGTACTGCAAACTAACAGATTTGCAGGGCCTCAACTCCAGCCTGGCCTGCAGCAGCGCCATCTAAACTACACAAATCTACATTATTCTGCCGTGGTAAGGTGGGAGTCGTATGTATACAGACATTCTGAGCACGCGCTGGGGGCTTGAAAGAAATGATCCACAGGCCTGACTGTCCCAAGAAATGACCCACAGGCCTGACTGTCCCACTTTCCTCGTTCACAAACAAAAATAGTTGGGAGCACAACAACCCTCTGACCCACCTTGAACAAAACGCGACCTTAGATTTACTTACCAGACGTGGGATGTATTATCACCACCACATGTTTTGTTCACAGAAGAGCCACATTTCAAGGACTGTCGATGAAACACGTGGCATAGTTTATGAGTCGATCTTATCAGACAAAGGTTATTCCGAGTCCCTGGTCTTTGTAAACACTTTCTAACAATCCGTCAGATTTACAACTTTGGTACCGGCAGGAAAAGTCCTTGCGAATTATTAACACTGCATTTTCATTTTACAAAAATACGAACAAGCACGCGAGTGGTGCGTGCGCGCGTGCCACAGCGAGACATGTGGTTTCAATTATCGCGCTCGTGTCTGGGCACGATAATTGAAACCACATGGCGGCGGTGTGGGTAACCGACACCAATAGGGCATGGGCGGAGCAATGCGCCCGCCTTTGGCCAATTGCGTGCTGTCTTTGTTAAAAAGACGCACGCAAAGGCCAATAGCATGGCCCAAAAGGAAAAGCACATGCACGAGCGTGTGCTATTCCTAGGTCAGTTTTGAAACCCCCTACAAGAGGTCTCTCGCTGCACGATCAGTGCTGCGCACTGCAACGCTAGGCGCGAGACCTAAAAACAGCACAATTATGAGCAGAGAAAAGAAAGAAACATACACAATTATACCAAACAAAAGTACGAGATGGCAGCTATGCTGAAACCAATGGTAAACTAATTGTAATCATGACATTTTATTTTAATGACTTTATAATATGGTGATTTTACTAAGAAAGGGTACGCCTCTAGGATTATATATGCCATTTGTTAAATATGAAATGCTGCAAAAAGGACTTGCTACACACTGACATTTTTCATAACATGAAAACAAGTGTTTACATAACAAAATATTCCCATTTTCAATTGTGAAAGATGGATTCAAGCCTGTGGGCAAAAGGCTAAAATAATTTGATCTAAACAGTAACAAAAGTGCAACATGAATATGGCAACAACGTTTTTAATAAAGTCTATTTAAGAGTATATTTATAAATATGGGGAGGTGCGGGGAAGAAACTTGCACATACTGTCCAAGGAAAGACCGGCAGCACCCATTCAATAGGTGGACCAGCCATAAAGCCATACCATAAAGCAACCGGTAGCATACGACTCACAACCCATGCTGGGACTTTAGTCTGCAGATCATCAAAGTCCCCAAAAAACCTAATACGATACTTGCTGGAGGATGTAAATATGTTGAAACATATCAGACTTAATTGCCTTCTCTTTACTTTAACTTGTCACCAACCAAATAACCACTCCCCAGACTTACTCAGACACCACCATTAGATTTTAATCCCTCCAAGCCACACAGGAAAAAAAACAAAAGAAAAACAGTGATAAGCCTGAAAGGGCCTGTGGTAGATGCCCATTCTGTTATTCACACCACATTTGAAATCCAAGATGAATGGGAAGAGTTTGATCTACATTTCATCACTGAGCCATAGATCACCCAATCTGCTTCTGCCTTAATTGGTTCTCGCGGGCATTAAAATCTAATCAAATCTACCTTTCCGATAGAAGTGATTTACATATCATTATTTGTGAATATCATGCTATAATTTAATTGTTACCATGCAATGCTATTGGCATACCTGAGCGGATCTGGAATAAATTAATGTAACTGAAAATTAAGCGGATTGTGTAGGATCACCAGGGCCATTACTGGTTTTATGTTTCTACTGAGCAATGTGTTAGGGACTAACAGAAGCAAATCCCAAGAAAGGATATACATCTCGAATGTAAACATTTTTGTCACATAAAACATCTCCATTGATCGGCAATTATATCTGGCACACTAATACAATGACTGCATTATAGGTCTGGACCTGGAGGAAATTTGGGGGTAAAGGCATGAGGGGTACACCTAAGGTATGCCAACCTAGTAACGCTATTTATTTCCTGTCCGAACTGCCAAAAACGTTTACTCTACCATCAACTGTGAAAAATAGCATTCTTCTAATGGATGGGGGCAGTGTAATTAAGGGCATTTCACAAAAATATCCCATCTAAGACAACCCTAATGTCTGTGTGTGCAGCTTACTTTTCTCTTTTCCTGAGCACCAGCAAGGTGCAAACCTTTCATAGGACACCATTATCCTTCTTTGGCTTCTCAAGTTACTCTTCATCTGCCTTTGGAGCCTCTCTTCGTAATGTCAATCAAACAGTGTTGGCCAGGACCTTTTCCACCCATTATTTGCAGTTAACAGCTGTTGATTCCCCTTAATCAAACCTCTTGTGGGTATGTGTGCACCCTGATGCTCTTTATCCGTGGTACTCGTTGCTCAGGGGTCTCGAGATAGCCATTGCTCTGTTTCCATAACATAACACTCTGAATTCCTGTGGGAGGTGACCTATGGATCCACAGTCCTATGTGCACTTCCCAACCTCTTTATGGTAGCCACAATTGTTCACTATGGACAGCTGCTATCTGTATATGCCAGCCCTGGACAGATATTCATGTCATAAAATGTTGGGGAAAACCAGTGCCTAGGGTGGCATCTTACAACTGGTGCATAATCTCATTCTATTTATCCCCTTTTTTCCAGACATTATAATTTCAAGAATCAATACCTGTTACGGACAAATGCACTGCATTCGTCATCCATCTATACTCAACTTATTGGGCTATTCGCAATGCCATTAACACACTCTTAAAAAAAAACAATTACTTGTATAAAATTAAACAACAACTAGAAGGCAAAAAAGAAATAGAAAACCTAATGTGGGCGAATTAACAACACGTTTTTCAATGGGGAACTAGCCAAACTGAAGTCACTCTAGCAGCAATTTAGAATGCAATTGGCACAAATTGACAATGGGCAATGACAAAAAACAATATAAGAGACATTAGACAAGGTACCACAAAAGAGCTAAAAGAGCCAAAAAGTATTACCATCCCAAGCACTTTAAAGAGGCACTTAACAAAACAAGATCTTCAATATCTACCTGGAGCTGACCAACCCAGACATGGTTCCTTATATGGGTCTATGTTGAGAGTGCAAGGACATGGTTTTTCTTTTTTGTGTCTAAAATCTCCAAAATCCCCAACTCAATCAATGTAATTTATTATCCCCATCCTTTTCTTCCCATTCCCTCATATCCACTTCAATCCTATTTTACATTAGTTTGCAACCAGTGTTCAAAGCAGAGGTGGAGAGGTGTGGCTCACTGGTTAGAGGCGGCAGACCCGTAAGCAG
The DNA here is from genome assembly GCF_964204655.1 of Triturus cristatus. Taxonomy (NCBI): domain Eukaryota; kingdom Metazoa; phylum Chordata; class Amphibia; order Caudata; family Salamandridae; genus Triturus; species Triturus cristatus. Next base: position 240,363,087 of record NC_140592.1, on the reverse strand, counting down.
AGATTCGACCAGGGTTCAATTCCCGACGCGGCAGGGTCGTGGACCAGGGTCAAAACGGACTCGATAATTCTCGCCTCGGTACCTACTCTAACCAGGAACACACTCAGCAACTCTGGGCATTAAGCTTGCCTCATCTCTACAACGGCCCCCCACAGACGCCAGGGATGCCTGGTTTCACCTTGGAGATACCCAGAAAGGGACCATCTCACAGGGAAAGCCAGGATGGGTTCCCCAGCGGTCTTCAGCGCCGGGACACCTCCTTGTGAGGTAGCTGTTCGCGCTCTACAAAAAAAATGCTGCTGCTGCTGTAAAGCAGCTGTCCAGACTGGTCAAAACAATTAAATAATGTAATCTGCCATTGGACCACTCTAAAGCTCCACTCATAAAACAGATCTTCCAATGGATATGGTGGGCTGTACCATCTAGAGCACTACCCACTTTCACTTTGGTACAGATTAAGCTATCTTGAAACATTCTATTATCACATCACTGCATAAGAAACCATCAACACACCAAAAAGTCATATTTAGATTTACAACTTCTCTCAACATGATCACTGAAAAGGGAGTATCTAAATGGCTTCAACAGTACATGGAACTCAACCAGATACTGTATGATGACAATCGAAGTTCAGGCCCATAAAAGGGGTGGGAGGATCCCTTACTGACCCTGGATAAAAACAAGAACTTACACCTCACAATCTTCTGCTGTTCAGCATTCTAGCTGACCATGGACCACAACGTCATACTGGGAAGACTTGAGGAGTAGTCCGGAATTTCTGGATCTGCACTGGAATGCATTAAACTGAGTCGGTGGAAACCTCTGTAGCCTAAACCTAGCATGGGGTATTCCACAACCTGTTTCTTCAGCAATAATGGCCCTGAATTCAGACACCGGAGTCTGGATTAATCTAGGAATTAATTTACAATTATCCAAGACGATGCAAACAAATGGGGTTAAACAGGGGTGCATTCTTGCACCCATTCTGTTCAACATGAATGCTGAAGACATGGGTCAGTTTCTAATGAAAGTGCATTTGTTCCCACCGAGAATTGCCAAGTACCAGTTAGGCATTCTGTAATATGCGTACGATATGGTCTTGTTGAATAGAGTTAAGATTTTACTTCAAAGGTCAATGCAATGGCTCTGAACAAGTTCAGACTGAACAGTCGAATCATTAGGACTTAGGATAGGCGGCAGTGTTGTGCAGGGTCCCCTCCACTCAGTCTCCTCTTCAACATCTATGTGTGCCCTTTGGACCAGCTCTTCCAGCATGATCAAGCAAACTTTCAATTGTATGCTGATAATCCTCAAATCCATTTCAGACTAGAAGACCAGACAGCGAACAAAGCAAACATACCATCCTGATTGGACCATGTGTTTTACCAGATGAACGAGAGCTTTGTTTAACTGAAAAGAGCCAAGTCTGAGACAATGATGAGGTTGATTTCACGCAATGGGGGATGTAGTTTATTCCTCCCCATTTATGTGACAGCCAACGTAAGTACACCATCAGCCACAACAGTGAAATTAAATAACTTGCGGGCAATTTTTCACGTACTGCCCTTCTTTGTACCTTAAGTGCATCACTTTACTGCTTTCCCTTTTCCAGTCAATTTTAATTCTCCTTGGAAGACCTGGTGCGATTGACAAGAGCCTTGATGTTGGGACAAGGAGACTACTGCACAACTGTGTACACCAGCCTCTCAGAGAATATTGGTAACAGGTTGCAAAGGCTTCAAAACAAGGCTGTGTTTGAACCCAAAAGATGAACAGCCACACAAAGCCAGCTCAGAAAAATCTTGACTGGTTCTCCGTAGACAAAATAAATATGTTTAAAGTTAAATATGCTTTAGGAAGTTCCTAAAAATATAAAACTCGCCTACAAATTTACTAGAAATAACGACGAGAATCATGAACTGCAGCCATACTCACAGACTAGAGTCCAACCTTCACATCACACAGACATTAAGTCTGGCTTGTTTACAGAACTCTGGTGTAAGCTAAAACCAACAACATTCTATACCACTTAATACGCAAAATAATAAATGATCACCCTTACCTGGCAAAGATCCTCCAAGAGATTACAACCAAGTTATTGTAGACTCTTACAGAAATCGCTTACCTCTTTAAACATGTCCATGATGCTTTTTGGCCTTTGAAATCTACTGAACCTCTGCTTATTGCATTGTCAGACAATTGCATGTGTGACAATGACAGCGAGGTGTCTGAGCGCTGGAAAAGTTAGTTCTAACAGCTCCTTTCGAATAAGTCTACCATCATAGACATCGGATTTGCTTAAAGAACTCTGGTAATTAAGATATTGCATTCAAATGGATACCATCTTTGCTTTCAAAAAGGGATTGAGCCGTGAGCATTGTGTACAACATTTGGGGGGAAAAAGTGACTTGTTCAGCTTTAACAGCTTCTTTAATGCAGTTCAAGTCAAGGTTTTTATAATAAATAATAAAATAAATACAATATTATCAAAAACAAAATAAAATGTAGAATTGTGACAAGAGGGTATTAGCCCTGACCACAGAAAGTATAGACAGCAGGCCCAGCCTTGCAAATTCATAGCAGCAAATGAGTACGTTTTGAATAGGTATGCAATTGCTATACACAAATACTTCACAATTAAGCGTGTTAGCTGCAAGTCTTCAGTCCTGAGGGATACCAGAGCAGCCTCTTTACTGGTCTGCGTATTCTATCAAGCTAACATTTACTTAAATATTTGCTTTTTCATTCAACAATGCAACAAAAATAAACAGAAAGGGGAATAGTGATTCCTCAACAAGACCACAAATCCTACATACCTTCTTGCCCCTGCATCTGTTTTTTAAGATCCCAGGAGACCCTAATGCCCGCTAAAGGGATTTAAAAAAAATTAATAAATGTGTGCTCTATACTATGATTTAAAGGTGGGTGTGCGGTTAGCCTTCTACTGAAACTTATAGAAAGGAAAGTTGTACTTGTTAGATTTCTTTGAATAAAATAAAGATCTTCATGATCCAGGCAGGAGTTTTAAAGATGCATACTGCTCATTAGAATCCCATTACTTACAAGTGTGTGTTTTTTTAACAAATTTTATTGCGTCAAACAACAAAGATCTTGCAGTGCTCTGTAACCCAGAGACGTACTGCTACATATATAACATAATCAATTTGCTGACACTTATACAGTGTAATGCATGGATAATCTTTAAAGTGGAAAAAAAAGCAAGAACTATTAAATTTACAACTAACCCCCCTCCCACCACCCTCTGTGCACTATCAATACACCACTTCCCATCGATAATCGTAGTTATCCCTGTGGCGGGAACAGGCAGGTCTGCACAAATAAAGCCTGTATCGTATGGGATCATCCTAGCTGCCATAGTTATTACTTACAAGTGTTTAGTGAAAACTCACCATCCCAAGAGAACCCGAATCCAAATTGGTTGAGAGCCGTTTTAAAACAGCTAGTCAATGGTCCTTATATGTCTGATCTCGTAGGTCCACCTTCCTTCAATATGAGCTCTTTATTTGAATTAGGATGCACAACCAAATAACATGGATCTGAACATGTGGCAGGGGCAATTCAATTAGTTCTAAAAACCAGGTGCACTGGGCCACACCTCGCATTTTAGCTGCTAATCCAATTTCTGCCTCCCAGCTATATGTTGTGTGGCCACAAATTTACTTTGAGCAACCTGCACTACTGCATGAATAGCTTGGCTTGGTAAATTATAGTAAAGGGATTTAGGGGCACAAGGCATATACAGTCCCCTTTCTCCGCAAACCAGACCATCAAATAGCAATCACTAAGGGCCATCTGAATGTACTGCTCCTTTAAATACCATCTACAACTTCGAGCACCCTATATATATCCCTATCAAATTGTACGATACTTGCTTAGACAACAAGGTAATAGGATCGATTATCTTTCCTCAGGGCCCCTACTGTATTGACCTTTGAAGAAAAAAAACTTTATTCAACAAGACCATGTTGTCAACATATTGCACAATGACTTGCCAATTCTCAGTGGGAAACACATGCACTTTCATTAGAAACTGACCCATGTCCTCAGCATACAAGTTAAACAGAAGGGGTGCAAGAATTACCTCCTTTTTAAGCCCTATTGGTTTTCATCTACCTGAAAAATTGTATATTCATTCCCAGATTAATCCAGACCCAAGTGTCTGAATTCAGGGTCATTATGGCTGATGAAACGGGTTATGGAGTACTCTATGCTGGATTTAGGCCACAGAAGTTTCTACTGACTCAGCTGAATTCCTTGTTATAACAGATGAAACAGGAGCATAAGAAAACCTGCTACCAATGTGTTGTCTAGGTGAAACTGCTGCACCAAACCCCAGTCTCGTAAATGAGAATAGCTCTCTGTTCTTCCAACCAGCACTCCAGTTTAGTCAGCAGGAACCCTAGCATACCAATAGGCTTCTGTATTCTGTATTCAAAACAGAAAACAGCCTGTAATTTCTGAGTTCATCCCTAGCCATTTCTGTAAATGGGGTATAAAATCGCACCGCTCCAATTATCGGAAATTTCCAGACGAAGCATGATCTAATTGGCTTAGAAAATGGGGCAAACATTTTGCTTCACTCTTAGGCACTTACTTCCTTCATACATACATTCTACCCAATCTCATTGTTTGCATTGTTCATAATTATACCAACCGATTATGCTGATGATGTAAAGCAGCTCCTTAGGCTTTAAGCGAGGGTTAGTCAACATGTGAATAATTTTGTGAAATGCGTGCTAGCAGGTGAAGGAATGGATTGCAGCAAAGAAGGAAAGGTTCAGCGCCAGAATGACAAAGAGCATGGAAGCAGATGTCCCCACCTGACTGTTATTGTGATAAATGGCAGGCTTCGCTTGGGTAATAATCCATTCCGGTGGCTGCAGTAAAATAAATCTACATTGTTTACAGTGTAGCGATGTTACTGGCTCTGCCAATTATAGAAGCATTAAAGTCCTGTTCTACAATCTGAGATGCCATCATAATTGTCGGTTTCTCTATAGCGGGCACGGAATTTGTCAAAAAATGTACTACTTACACACCATTTAAACTAAAGTAACAAAATATTTTATTGTTTGCTAATAATCTAAAATCACACAGAAATGTTTAACATAGAGAAAAGAAAATATATTTCTCTAGCATTAAGAGGGCAGCCTTGTTTGCAAGTGACAAGACTGTATTTCAAGGATCTCCTCGCTGTATATACAGCGTAGGTCAGGCTGCTCCTATCTCAATGAACGTACCTCACTCGCTTAGCCATGGAAGATGGCGGCCGCTGATTTTATTCGGCTGCTGTCCGCAGCCCTGAATCCTTCTTTCATCCTTCAGTAATCCAGCATTTTTTTCTCCCCTCAATGTTCCATTCGATGTCCAGCAGGTAACCCAATCACAAATGCCGGGACTGGGGACGAGAGGCCACGTGGGCGCCTGACTAAGTCGGAGCACAGTCACTGACCGCATCCTGTGGTGCCACAATTGCGGAGGATCTACCTCTGGCATGGAAGATGCACGATCTGTTGCTTCCGAGGCTGCCTGGGCGCTCAGCCACTTCGAGAGTTTCTGCTGCAGGTGCGGGGTTCGTAGTCAGACTTCGTGATGATCCAGAGGTGGCATGTGGATGCCGGAGACCACTTGGCCTGAGGTGCATGCAGCACTGAACAGTGCTAGGAGATGTGCTGGGTGACAGCGAAGCCTGCCAGAACGTCTGCAGACATGCAGGAGCAAGGAGGTGAACCTCTGTCAGATGCGGCCTGTGGGGCTCCCTGGTGGGCGGCGATAATCATGATGTTACACAGACATGGGATACCAATGGCTCAAAAACTGCCGATAAAGAACCAAACACTGACTCAAGGTACTGTGTTGGGCTGGTTCTCTCTCCCCATTAAATCACCTCTGCCCACCCCCTCGATAGTCAAATGGCCCGGCTATTCCCCTGAGTGGAAGTGTTTGGTGCAAGTCCTAGTGGTGCATAGCTGATGGGGGCACATATTAGACCTCCAAGACACAAATGCCGGCCGTGGAAGCCTTAAGCTGCTCTTATCCCTCTAATTATTGTCAGTTTGGGGAGGCTCTATTGTCTAAGGATATCCTCTGCACCAAACACTGGCTGGTACTGGGGTTCAAGATGCACTGGCCAAGATCTCCCTAATGTTGTAACCAAAGTGATGGAGACAGAAATGAGAATCTTGGAAGCGGAGGGCACTATAAAGACCCTTCATTAACATCTTTTTCAGTTCCATAAAACTACCAGAGATTTGGAATATTATAGTGAAGATGCAGAAGGCTGATCCAGACACAATAACATCTGCATTGTCGGAGCACCAAAAGGGAACAGAATGGGCGAACCCAACTCAATTAAAAAAAAAATTAAACCTCGTTTTATTGGCATTTATAGTGAATACACAGGAACAAAACACAATAACATGGTCCGCTACTTCCCCCATAACAGTACTTCTTAGCGTACCCACCCCTATGCAGAGGCCAATGCACAGTGTCTAGCGATGTCTTCATTCACTGGTAGTGGAACTGGGATCAAAGACAATACATGCATAGCAGAATAATGTTAAAGGGTACCTATCAACAAGTTCAGACCTCTTGTAGTTATGATTGCAGAACTTGAGTAGTCAGAAGGCCTCCACCCAGGAACATATTACATATCATATATTGAAATTCGAGCTAACCATGCCTTTACCTGAAGGGGCGCATCATGTACGTCTAATCATGGGGCCATAATTACTAACAAAAAACACTACAATCACCCCCCAAACCCAGATGGTAAAGGAAGGAGGAAGGAAAACAGCGAGAAAAGGAAGCAGGTGGGAGGGGGGTGGGACATGTGTGGGAGGCTACTAATGTGGGGATGCTCTACCATCGCCTAACTCGGAAGGTGCTGTCGTCATTGTGTCGAGCAAGGTGAACAGCGATCTCCATGCTTCTGTAGATGGGTATCTGGGTCACCTACGTCCGGGGTGGGGTAGGGGCATCCATGGTCGGGTGCATAAGCGCCTCCAGAGGTGGTGTTCAGGTGGGTCTATCTGTTGGCTTCCAGAGACTGTCAGGGTCCGGTGGCTGTATTGCATCTTCAAAGAGGCGCAAGGCCCTTCGCCTCGGGGGCTGTAATCGGGCATTCTCCAGTCTACAGAGATAATCCACCAGCGGCTGTCACAACTTGGTGAATTTAGTATCCTGCTGCTTTAATCGCACCGTGAGTAGCTGCATGGCCGTCGTGTGCCACAGGCAGGTGAACCAGAGGTTTATTGGGGGCGTTTCAGCCTTTTTCCAGTACAGGGTAATGATTTGCTTGGCAGGCCCAAGCATGTGGAGACTAAGGTGCCAGATGCTACGAGTCATAGCACGCAGATTCACCGGCCGGAGGCCCAGGATGAGCGCTAGTGGGTTCTCGGGCAATGGGAACCCTATCACGAGTCTAATGTGGCTAAGACCCTCCTTGCGGTAGATGGTCAAGAGTGGGCACGTCCACCAAACATGTAGAAAATCCCCTGGGGCTTTGGCACATCGCCAGCATAATGGAGACGAGTTGGGGAACATTTTATGTAATTGATGGGGGGTATAGTACCATTGAGTCATAACCTTTTGGCATTCTGCACCTGGACCCCGGTCAACACCGAAGACACCACCCGCACGATGAACACCATCCACTCCGGCTCCCCTACCGACCCCTGTCCACACCACATCTTCAACAAAGCCGACTCCATCATCGCACCCCAACTCCGGGACATCATCAACAGCTCCTTCGCATCCGTCACCTTCCCGGAGATCTGGAAACATGCCGAGCTCAGCGCCCTCCTGAAGAAACCCAACGCGGACCCCACCGACCTCAAGAACTTCCGCCCCATCTCACTCCTCCCTTTTCCTGCCAAAGTCATAGAGAAGACAGTCAACATACAACTCGCCGCCTTCCTCGAGACCAACGGATCCCTCGACCCCTTGCAGTCCGGGTTCCGAGCAAACCACAGCACCGAGACCGCCCTCATCGCAGCTACTGACGACATCAGGTCCCTGCTCGACAACGGGGAAACAGCTGCCCTCATCCTCCTGGACCTCTCAGCAGCCTTCAACACCGTATGCCACCGCACCCTGATACATCGCCTCAGCAACACCGGAATCCAAGGAACGGCCCTGGAGTGGATCATCTCGTTCCTCGCCGGAAGAACCCAGAGAGTCCGCCTCCCCCCATTCCGTTCCGCGGCCCACGGAAGTCATCTGCGGCGTTCCACAAGGATCCTCACTCAGCCCCACCCTCTTCAACATCTACATGAGCCCTCTCGCAGCCATCGCACGCCAACACAACCTCAACATCATCTCCTACGCCGACGACACCCAGCTGATCCTCTCCCTCACCAACGACCCCACCACAGCCAGAGCCAACCTCCAGGAAGGAATGAAAGACGTCGCGGAATGGATGAAGCTCAGCCGTCTGAAACTGAACTCGGACAAGACGGAAGTCCTCATCCTGGGACCATCCCACTCTGCCTGGGACGACTCCTGGTGGCCCTCTGCCCTGGGCACCGCCCCCAAGCCAACGGATCATGCACGCAACCTGGGCTTCATCCTGGACTCCTCCCTCACGATGACCAAGCAAGTCAACGCCGTCTCGTCATCCTGTTTCAACACTCTGCGCATGTTTTGAAAGATCTTCCGGTGGATCCCCATCGAAACCAGGAAGACGGTCACCCAGGACCTCGTCACCAGCCGACTGGACTACGGGAACACCCTCTACGCGGGAACCACAGCCAAACTCCAGAGAAGACACCAGCGCATACAGAACGCTTCTGCACGACTCATCCTGGACATCCCCCACCGCAGCCACATCTCCACCCATCTGAAAGACCTGCACTGGCTCCCCGTCAGCAAGAGGATCACGTTCAGACTCCTCACCCACGCTCACAAAGTTCTCCACGACACCGGCCCTGAATACCTCAACAGCCACCTCACATTCTACACACCCACTCGCCAGCTCCGTTCCGCCAGCCTCGCCCTCGCCACCGTCCCACGCATCCGCAAAGCCACCGCCGGAGGAAGATCCTTCTCCTACCTGGCGGCCAAGACATGGAACTCCCTCCCCATCCACCTACGGCTGACCCAGGACCACCTCTCCTTCAGAAAACAGCTCAAGACCTGGCTGTTCAAGCATTAGCGGCTTCCCCCCCCCTCCCAGCGCCTTGAGACCCTTGCGGGTGAGTAGTGCGCTTTACAAATCTGTTGATTGATTGATTGATGATATGCAGACTCCCGTTGAGGTATGCTATGGAAGACCTTTGGGATATCGCGCCACAAGTGTGCCCATTGGGTGGGCGTGATGTCGGTGTCCGAGGCCGCCTGCTATTGCAATTGGTAAGGATGTTGGACAATTCGCGATGGATGTGGGAGGACTTGTACGAGAAATAAGCCCTCTAGAATTGTCAAAGGAGCGGACCAGCCGCCCAAATGGAGTGATGGGCCGGGTGGCTGTCCGTGCTAGAGAAGACGATTGAACCCAGTGCCGAAGATGAATGTATTGGAATCTGGCTCCCTCCAACAGGTGGAAGTCCCTTTTACACTGTTCAAAAGTTTTAAAAGCGTCCCCCAAAAAAAGATCCCGAATCGTCCGGCACCCTCCCTCTGTCCAGCCAGCGAAGTAAGGGGGGGGGGGGGTGAAGAGCAGGTGGGAAATGAGAGTTGCGAGCAATAGGGGTGTGGGGGGACGGGAAGGTTGTTAAACCTCTGCGTGTTGCTAACTTGTCCCAGATATCAAGCACTGTCTTGGTAGGGACCGCCATATAGGCGCTGCGGGTGCGGGCGTCCCGGGAAAGCCATGCAAGGTCCCAAATGGGTCAACAGGTCACCGCCCTGTCCATATGAAACCAGACTTTTTCACTTTCCCATGCCAAGATAAAGCGGAGATGTGCTGCCCAATAGTATTGTAACAGGTTAGGGCAAGCCAGTCCTTCCCTGTCTTGCGGCATCACGAGAACTTTGTTGGAGAAACGCGGCTTGCTTCCACCCCATATAAAGGCAGTGAGTTCACGCTGTAGGCCCTGGATCTGGTGCTCCGGTATAGGCGTGGGTAACGTTTGGAAGAGGTAGAGTATCTTAGGGAGGATAGACATTTTAACTAACCCTGGGCGAAGCTTGCGAAGTAGTGCTATGCGAAGTGCACTTCGCACTACGCGAGCTACGCGTAGCTTCGCAAACTGCGTAGTGCGCTGTGCAAGATGCTGTTCGCACTGATTGCACAGTGCCGGATGCTTGTCCGCACTGTGCAAACAGTGCAAACTGCATCTTGCACAGTGCAAGCGGTCGTTTTCTGCCGCTAGAGTAGATTTCTACTCTAGCGATAGCTTTCTCAACGCGGACTGGTAGTTTCTCGTCGCGAGCATACGCGACCACTCGCAATGAGAAACCTGACCTCCCCGCGTTGAGAAGCTCGCCGGGAGGTTTATTTTCCACGTTCGCGATCGGCAACTTGATGTTGCTGATCGCGAACAAGGAAAGAGTCTCGCTGGGATGTCATTTTGCTTGCTTGCGGTCGCTAACTTGGCGTTGAGGACCGCGAGCAAGCAAAAAATGACCGCTACGCGTGTTTGCACTGTGCTACGTGCAATTCGCGTAGTGCGAAGTAGCGCAAAATTCGCAAGCGTAGCGTAGTACTTTGCCCAGGCTTAATTTTAACAGTGTGCAGGCAACCTAGCCATGATAAGGGCAGGGATTTCCACAATCGCAGGTCAGCTATGACTGAGGCTTTGCACTCCAGCTAGTTCGCCTCGGACCATGTGGCGAGATTGGGATTCAAATTGAGCCCCAGATACCGAATAGTGTGAGGCCCACTGATAGGGGACAAGGGATGCGAGTATGGCTACCTCATCCGGAGGGATCGTGAGGTTAAGGGCCCATGATTTCTCATGATTGATTTTAAGCCTGGCACTTTTTCATAGGAGCAAATTAACTTGTGTAGGGCTGGTAAAGAGGGTTACAGTTTTGAAAGGGTAAGAAGAAGGTCATCGGCGAAAAAGACTATTTTGTGGTCTAGACCCCCAAGTGTGATCCTGTGAATGTCAGGGGCCTTGCGTATCATGATGGCTAGGGGTTCCCCTACAAGGGCAAATAAAAGAGGGGACAGCGGACAACCCTGCCGTGTGCCCCTGTGGATAGTAATGGGTTGTGTAAGCTGGCCATTGACCCACACCCGAGCCCACGGGGAGAGGTAGGGGGCCATAATTCCGGCGACCCTCTGCGGGCCTAGCCCTATTTTCTGTAGAACCGCCCGAAGGAAGACCCAATCCAACCTGATAAAACGCTTTCTCAGCGTCAAGAGATAATAGACAAGAGGGTATCTTCCAATGATGCGCCCACCGCATGTTGTCCGCCCCCTGACGTTGATGGATAAAGCTCACCTGATCCGGCTCTATGAGCCCCGGGAGGCGTAAGGCAAGGCGCTTAGCTAGGATTTTAGTAAAGAGTTGGAGATCTGTATTTAGGAGTGCTATGGGGTGAAAGGCGGAGCAATTGGTCTTTGCCTGGTTTGGGAATTAGAGTGTTTTCAGCCATGGTCATATCCGTGAAGGGCCCCAACGTGTCAGAGAATGAGTTGAAGAGGCGAAGCATAAGTTGTGGGAGAAAAGCGTGGTTGAACGAGACCGGTAGCCCGTCAGACCCTGGGGTTTTACCAAGAGGAAGGTCCCTCAGCGCGCCAACCAACTCTTCCAGGGTGATCGGTTCTTCCAGCAGTTGGGAGTGGTAGTTGCTAATCGGGGACCATTCGCAGGCCTCCAAGAGAGCAAGCACCAGAGAAAGCTCCGGGGACTCCCTGGCATAGAGAGAGGAGTAGTAGGACTGGAAAGCATGCTGTTTGGCGAATTCAGTGGTGGCCCAGGTACCATCTCCCAGCTTTAGTTTGGCGATGTGTGCTTTAGCTGTCCGTGCTCGGAGGCGGCGCGCCAAGACCTTACCCACCTTGTCGCCCCCATCGTAGTACCTGTGTCGTAAAGCTAAGAGAGTGTGTTCTGCCTTGTTGGTTCTGTGCGCCCGGAGCTGGCCTCCGAGCATAGGTAGGCGCCTTTTGTGGAGCGCCGAGGGGCGCGTCTGGTCCTGTCGCTCAAGCGCCTTTATGTCCTGAGAGAGTTTGTCTTCGAACAAGCGAGCTTCCCGGGCCCTAGCGATAGCGATGGCAGTGATATCACAACGGATCGTGGCCTTAAACGCATCCCAGACTACAGAGCACAGGGTCTCTGGGAGATCATTATTCTCAAAATAGGAAGTGATAGCTTCCCGGAGTTCTACTGGGTCCCTAAGGATATGGGGTGGAAAGCGTCATCGAGAGGAGCGGTGTGGGCGAGAAGAATGGTCCTGCATAAGGAGTTCCACATGAGCGTGGTCTGAGACAGAGATATCCGACATAGACGCCGAAAACGGTGTCCTTCAATAAGGGAGTGTGATACGAAGAGATAATCTATGCGAGAGTAGGAGCGGTGTACATAGGAGTAATATGAGTAATCTCCGATATCTGGGGAGTGATAATGCCACACATCTATTAAACCAAGAGCGTTGAGCTGCTGCTTTAGGGTAGAGGACATAGCCCCCGTCCCATGGAACGTGCCCTCGCTGCAGTCTAGCCCTGCCTCCCATACCAGATTAAAGTCGCCCCCCAGAATGAGACAAGGATCATCATGGGCTAAGTGTTCCCGCAACAAACCTCGGAGATAAGAGTCTTGGGCCTGGTTCAGCGCATAAGTGTTGCATAGGGTGAGGGATCGCTGTCCACTCCTGACCACCACCTTAAGGAACCTACCATCCCTACTACGAATTACCTTGGGGTCCCCCTGGCAGATGCCTGCTCTACATAAGATTGCCACTCCCGCTGTTTTTGTAGTCGCCGATGCCCAGTGCTGGAGAGGGTATCGTGGATGAGCCATTCGGGGGAAGTCCTCCTTCAAAAGGTGAGTTTTCTGCAAAAATATCATGTCGGGGTTGTGCAAGAGTAGGTATCGCCAAATCGGACGGCGCTTGTTGGGCAAGTTAAGGCCCTTCACATTGAGGGAAAAGGAGTTTCAGGCAAAGAATGGACGTCATTGGGGCAGTGTAACATGTGTATGCGCCATCATGAGTAGTAGAGTAGTGGCTGGAGGTAGTGTGACGTTCTCCCGCCCCATTCCAGTCCCAATTGAAACTAGTAAAACCCAGGCAATGGCGATGGCCGTCGAGCTGAACACATTTCGGCAGTAAAAGGGTTGGTCCGCCCTGTAAGATTCCCCACCACAATCATAGCCAACCCCCCTACCGGGGATAGGGACAGACAGAGGGGAGGAAGAGAGGTTGGAGAGAAAAGAAGTACTGATGAAAGAGAGAAGTGAGAGAAAAGGAGAAATATAGCAGTAAAAAAAAAAAAAGGAACAACGGCCAACAAGGTCTATTCCAGTTCAGGGAGAAGCCAGGTACATAGGCACAAGCCATCCCGGAGATGTCACTCTCCGAGGAATAAAAGTGGAGGCGGGTCGTAAAACAGCAGCGTCGCCTTCAAGGAACTCAGTCCGGTACCGCCGTCGGGATGCAGTTCAGGCTTGATGCGGTCGTATCAACCAGATGATGTTAAGGGAGTTGGGTGCCCGCTCTACCCCTCCAAGGGGTCGGTTCTTGAGACCAAGTGGAGCTATAAAGCAGAGCATCAGTAGGAGTGTCTAACTGTCATTTGTTCCTAGGGGACTGATGTCCGGGGCGGTGTACCTCAGTCCACTGAGGTTTTGCCGGTTCATGGTTCAGAGGGGGCAAGCGCACGGGACTAGCAGGCGGCGTGTCCAGAATCTGGAGCAGTTGACCTGCCTCTCGGAAGGATCGCATGACCCGGCGTCTTGATTCCCACTGAAAGATAAGAGCAAACAGGTGGTAGCGAATGCCCAACTCTCGTAGCTTGTCGGTAATTGGTCGAAAAGCCCTGTGGCGGTGCAGCATTGCGGGCGCGAGGTCCTGGAATAGCTGAATAGGGGTATCCTTATAGGGGAGTTCAGCCTTTTCCCGTGCTGCTTTGAGGATGGCCTCTTTCTCCGTGAAGTAATGGACCAAGATTTGACACTGAACCCTAGTGCATATAAGGTTATGTCATAGAATGTTAATGGGCTCAATTGCAAGATAAAGAGAGGAGCGAGATAAAGAGAGGTGCAGTTCTCCAATTCATATGTCACCCACCACACCTTCTCCTCCTTCAGGAGACCCATTTACTTAGTATGAACTGTAAACTTCTGGGCCACTATGGATTTGACAAGATCTACATTGTGGGCTTTACATCTGGTTCAGGGGGAATAGTGATATTGCTATGACAGCAGACATGATAACTGCAGACCCCCTAGGCAGATATGGCCTGATAGTGGAGCATTTGCATAGTCCTCAGTGGGCACTCTCTAATGTCTATGCAACCCCGTCTCTGTTGGATACTACAATACAGCCCCTAACTGACATACTTTTAAATCTTCTCCCCTGTAATCTGGTAATAGGTGGGTACTTTAATACAGTCATGGACAAGGGGCTAGAGTTAGACATCCTAAACTCTCGACAATGCACACATCCCCAGACTGCATGGATGAGTAGACTCTATGGGTCTTAGTGACGTCTGGAGTGCAGACATTCTGAAGAACGACTGTACACATTCTGCTCCCTACAACATAATTCACTTTCTCGATTAGATTACATATTTCTATCATTCTAAACAAGAAGGCAAGCAGCCAGGAATAGAACAGCCACACTACCTATGAATGTCACCTATATTGACCTTATACAAACACGTTGCCGACCTCAATGATCAGCTGCTCATTGACCAAAACATAGACATGAATTACAAACAGAAAGAGAGGCAACCACAGGTAATTAGTGAGTAACATAGATTCAAGAGACAAATAAGTAAACACTCTAAGTCTTGGTTGATGAATTCGTTTCTTTGCTTTATAATTTAATTTAAGATTTTATTTAAAAATAAATGAATTAAAGCAAAGAAACAAATTAATCAATTAAGACTTGCGACTGTTTACTTACTCATCTCTTAATTCTATGTTACTCACTAATTAACAGTGGTTGACTCTCTTTCTGTTTAGAATTAATACATATTTCTATCATCCCTGGACATATGGTAATTTTAACCAAAAGCCATTTCATATAATTCCTCTATGTCATCAACACTTTGCGGAAAGAGCTGTAGAAGCAGAAGGAGCTGGAGGTTCAGTCCTTTATGGATTACAAATGAAGATTTAGTGAAGTTGATATTGAGGAATACTTTCAGATTAACATGGGCGGTTTCCTCCTCTATTACAGTATGGGAAGCTTATACATACACTCGAACTTCAATTGCTGGACTTACACCAACCTCTAAATTCAACAGCTTGAACTTTCCATGGCCTGATTCAGAGACTTGTCCATGGACAAAACATGACGTATATGGATGTCCAGCCAAAGCAGAGTATACACTTCTGGGGTTAAACCTGAAGACTGCTATACTGGTTTGACACGCAGGAGCAACCCCCCTAGGGTAATCCCATGTATAAAAGACAACAACTACTGTACAGATGCCAAAAAAAGATATGTTTGCTACCTACTACCAAGCCCTTTACGCACATTGAGCTTTCTCCAAAGAGGAAATGCCACGCCCCCATATCGATGATCTACCAGTAGATCCTTGTTATTGATGCATCAAAGTGACTTAGATGAGCCCATAACACTTGGACTGGAGACGCAATCACTAGTTTACAGTCAGGGAAAACATCGTCCCCGAACGGCTTCCCAGTGGAGTTTTTCAAAAAGCTTTTATCGGGTGCCTTCTATCTGCACTCTTTATTTGAGGAAGCAATGGGCCCAAGCGAGTTGCCACTTAACTAGCCCCGGCCAACAATCGCAGTCAGTCAGCCAAATACTGCTCTTCTTACCAACTGATCTCCCTTATAAATGTACTGACTAAGATCCTAGTGAATGTACTTACTAATCATTTAGATAAGATAAGTTGACAGTCGTACACCGGGATCCAAATGGTTTCATGCCCAGACGTAGTACTAAACACAGCCTCCGGAGATTGCATTTGATAACGGCCAGGAGGCGACAGCTACAAGTCCTTCACACACTTCCATTATTAGATTTTGCAAAGGCCTTCAACTCTAGAAGTTGGAGGTTTTTTTGTAAGTACTTGATTAACTTCATCCCAAGGTTTCTGGCTTACCTTCACATTTTATATTCGTCATCATTGGCACGAGTGAGGGTCAATGGAGGGCTCTCAAATCCCATCCCAATCATAAAGGGCACCAGTTAGCGCTGCCTTCGACCCCACTTTTATATGCAATGGCAAATAAACCCCTAGCAGAGTGGATCAGGATAGATGCACCAGTAGATGGTTTTCAATGAGTGGATCAGTCGGAAAACCATATATTGCTATATGCGGTTGATGTGCTATGAATTTTGTGAAACCTGCAAATAACTGGTACCCGCTTAATGCAAATTTTGCAGCTTTATATTGATGTGGCTGGTTTCGCTACGAATTGGACTATGTCCCTGATGGTTCTCTTGATGAGCCTGATGGGAACTTGACATGGCAGTCTCACCTCCCAATATGCATGGAAAATTTAAATACTTAGAGCTAGCACGCATCGCAATTCTGGGGGGCACAGCAAAATACTTTGGGAGGCAGTCATGTCTCTTTTCATCAGTGCAGCATGGGAGCTTCACAGAGGAGCAAAAAAGAGCTCCACTCCAGCATTCACGCCAGGTCCTTCAACGTACCCCTGGTCAGAGGTGACCATAGGCAGTAGTCATGCATGGGATATTTTGCAAATGTGTCAGTCTCAAATGTGGGAATGCAGGGAGACCAACATTATTACCTGTGTTGGCTCCTCTGGGCAGTTTCCTCTTCCAGGTCACTGCAGTTGCGCAACTCCTCTGGGAAGACTGTCTTGTAGGGGTGCACTTCACTCCCCTCTCGCAGCAGGCTAGGCAGACTCTTTTCCAAAGCCAACCCACATCTCTCTTCTGGAAAACAGTTACAGTCTTTCGGGTTATATCCCTCCTACCTTTGGGAGATTGGCCCTCAGTGACAGCAGCTCTGGATCGCAAGAGTTTCCCTGACACTGTGGAGTGTCACCTCTTCAGTCCATGAGAAATCCATCGGAGGAGATTTCAGCACTCGTAGTTTTTTCCACACAAAGACTATTGATTTAACTTTCACTGTTCAGGAACAGTTTCAAGGCTGCATGCATATCCCTCTGATCAAGAGCAAACACAGTCTTTTACCTTCAGATGATGGTTCCACAGCATGTAGTGGTGAGGGGTGTCTCAGTGGCAGTTTAAAAAAGAAGAGTACAACCATCATTCTTTTAGAGTAGCACCTCTGGACATGCCCGGACAGAATGGTCCATCATGCACTTACAAAGACTGTTGTCTATAAGTCCCTACAGCCTCCAGCTATACTAATGGCAGTGCTCAGGCAGGAAGAATTCAGCAGGCCACATTTCAAATGTCACTGCTAGATTTTTATAGGGAGTCTGGTCTACATCCACCTTGTGGTGCTTCACAAAGGCTTCAGGAATGTCATCAATATAAGGTGTTGCTCTTTGAGGATGTTACACAGCCTCTGCCAAGTTTTACCAGGTGAAATCCAAAACGGTCCCCACTGGTCTCATAATCCCACATGCATATTATACAGATTCATAATATCAGTCACCTGATACTCCTTGCACACATACCATATACTCTGGATGTCAGAAAAGGGCCTGGTCAAAGCCATTTACCAGAACTCTGGAGCACGAGGCCACAAGCTTCTCATTCATCAGCAGGGACAGGTGTGAGGCCGGTCTAGTGCATGAGATTCAAACATGGTATGCTGCCACTGCTGCCATGTGTCTACGAACTAGTATATGAACATTAGTCTCATGGGTCATCAGAACCTTGCCTCAGCGTACACGTATGCTTGCAGCCAGGCGGGTACCAACAATCAAAAATACCATGGATACTTGCAGCTGAGTAACTTGGGGCAGGGGTGTACCCTTGCAAAAACCATGCAGAGACTCTTCATGTCTCCACAGTTCCACTTTATAAAAATGTCAGATGCTTGAAGTCAGAAGAAATGCAGGCATTTGAGTGCAGGTAAGGCAGGGTGTTCCTGGTGAGCTGATGTGCTTCAGCTGGAATGCAGGAACACCCCAAAGAGCCTTTTTAAAGGTCCCAATGTCGTACTAAAGCCTGATGCTTGGCTGTAGCACAGAAGCATTCATAGATACTCACCCTGTTAAACTGCTTGAGAAAACAACACATCTGTCAGAACTATCACATCACCAAGGCTCTTTAAATATATTTAGAAACACTGCAAGATATGTTATTTTTAATCTCAACTCTATTTTTGCATGCACGTAGTGCTCCCCAAATTCCACAATATGACAGCTTGGTATTTCAATGTGCTACACAACTACATGGAGGTTGTGCCTATGGATTCAGCTGTGTGGTTACTTTGTTCAATGGGTTCAGATGTAAAAATAAATTAATCCCCATTTTACGCACACATCTAGCACGAGGAACCATAGCCCTGACCTACAGTACCCCTGTCCTTGGTTTACTAAAGCATGCAGGCAGCACTGGAGCCACAGACTATCCTTGCTCCTTGATGCTGATCTGTAGCATATCTTGCTGATTCATTGCTAGTTTGGTAGCACCAGAACACTGTCCTATAGCATTCCAAACAAAAGGCCCATAAATAATGTAATCAATACAACTCGCCTCTACGAGAGGAGACCAATGATTTTCCAGCACTGGGAACACGCATCTCTACCAAAGTATGTCAATCTCCACCTGTAGTTCACTATACCGTTTCAGTACTAAAACCTACAAACAGCCCTGCATATACTCCTCAGTGTTGAACTTTAGCATCTATAACAAGCCCATTGCAAACCATAAATGCCCCATGCAGAACTCCTGCCATTTTATGATGGCGAATCACAAAGGTCACCCAGAAAACCTAAGTTCTCACCCATTTGTACAGTAAACATGTACTCACCCACACATCTACTAATGCACTTAAGTCCTGACCTGCAGGAATCACTACACTAGCAGTCCAGTGTTCCACACACATCTTTTACCCATCTCATTCTTGTTCAATATATAAAATTGCCTTAGAGTTACCATAACTTTCTTCAGCCATGTTTTCTTGCTCACGCTAACTCTGCCCACAGGAAATGGTCATGTCTGATATTGAGCTGTTCTACCTCTATTGTTCATAAAGTGAGAAAACAAAGATAGGCTTTCTCAATCACAAGGTTTGCATATTAGGATTACTATTAAAACCGCTTTCACTTGTTCTCATGTGCTCAGCTTAGACGCCTGTTTGTATTATTTTCGAATAACTAATCCCATGACCCTATTGGAAATCTAAGAATATTTTATTACGGTGCTTTGCTGTCTCTCTGGAGTTTGCTCCATTCACCTGTGCTAGCTGAACTCTGGGCGGTTGAGATTATTATACTATTCATTTTTTATTTGCAAAAAAACCCTGTCAGTGCTACCCCACCAGATAACTGTGCTCTTGGAGGCCATCACTCAGACTCGGACGGCGTTGGAGGCCCAAATCGGCTCAGTGTGCTCAGAGGTGTCGTTGCTGCAATAGGATCTTAGGGGAGCCGTTGAGCACATCGCGGAGACGAGGGTTTCAGGAGTTGGAGATGCTGTTTCAACGTTACAGACATAAGTCTCTTCCCTTGAGAAGCTTACAAAGGGTCTCGCTACACGAGTGGAGGAAAGGGAGGGAAGAGCCCGCAGAAACAACCTCCGCTTTGTGGGTTTCCCGGAGAGTTATGATGGCAAGGATATCGGGAAATTTCTGTCGGAATGGTTAGCCTCGTCGATGCCGAAGGAAGCCCTATCCCCATGCTTCATCATAGAATGTGCACACAGGGCCCTGTTGCAGCGCCTGCCACCTGGGGCACGGCCGTGACCCGTGATAGCACGTATCCTTAATTATCACGACAGAGACTCAATCCTTAAACACGCCAGGATAAAAAGAGATCTCTTCTACAATTCTCAAAGGATTATGACATTCCTGGATTACACAAGAATAATCCTACAGCAGCGCCAATCGTTTCAAGCTGCCAAGGAACTCCAGCGAGAGCTTAAAATTGTGTATTCACTTTAATTCACAGCCAGACTGAGCGTCGTTTATAATTCCAGAACGCTCTTCTTCGACACGCCGGAGGCAGTTTTCAGTTGGACAGACGAGCAGGTGCGGCCCAGGCCTCATACACTCTCTCGCCAGAACTCGGACTCATCTTCGGGTAAATCAGATCGCTGACAAACGCAGCAGAAGGGCACGCAGCGGCAGCGGTCCAGGTCACATGGCATTCCAAGACATGAGAAGATAACCAGGACGACGAGTCTACCAGGAGACCTCGACACAGCATAAATGACTGCATATCGGTATCCTTAAATCAAAGAATACTAGGTCAAGTTGTCTATATTGTGATCAATCAGCCAATACTTCGACAAGCAAAGAGATCTCGAGCAGACATAGTAATGCTGCAAGAGACACACCTCATGGGCACTAAAACACCATGCCTCACTCGCTATGGCTATAACCATGTGTTCCATGCAGGATTTACTCGTGGCTATAGGGGAGTGGCCCTATTAATACATCGTCGAGTAGCATTTACACATATCGCTTATTGGACGGATGCTCATGGGAGGTACGTTAATCGTACATGGATCTATCAATGGAGAACACATGGTTGTGGGTAGCATATATCCCCCCCCCCCACCCTTCATTATCTCAAACCTTCATAGATGGCTTTGTGTATACATGGGCTTCCCTTACTGACTATCTCGCATTTATAGGGGGTGACTTGAATGAAGTAATGCATACGCTAATAGATAGGGGCTCCCCAGGGGGATAGGGTAAACTTTAGAGACTCTAAATTACTTGCCCTCGTAAATATGCTCGGCTGGGTGGACACATGGAGGACGCTCCATCCCCATGACAAATGCTTCACATACTACTTCTCAGTACACAACACATCTTCCCGATTAGATTATCTATTTATACCCGGGAATTACATCCAGAGGATAGCGGAGGCCTCCATTCTCCCCCGGGAACAATCTGACCATTCCCCAATCACACTAACACTGACAACCGGCTCCCAGGGGCATCCATTCCGATGGAGGCTTCCCACATGGCATTTGCAAAACCAAAAATATAAAGCTCACATTAATAAAGCGGTGGTAGAGTATTTTCATCTTAATGAGAATACAGCCTCCTCATCGGAGATACTGTGGGAATCCATTAAACCTACTATACGCGGTGTTGACATAAGTTACACTGCTGCAGAGCGAAAGCGCCAGACGCACAATCTTTCTCAGCTAGAAGCCCAAATCATTACACTAGAAAGACGATGACATGAACAAGAATCTTCTGTAATGCACAGGAACTTTCGGATTGCACAACAACAATATTAAAGCATGTTAATGGAAGAAGCCAGACAAACATGGTTGGGAACCCAGAGTCGTATTTACCAGTGGGGCGACAAATCTAGCAAACTACTCTACCGCTTATGTATACAGACGACATTATCCATACCCCTTCCCCCTATTCGGGACATACCGAGGACGAGGCTCACAAACCCAACTGACATCGGCAACAGTTTCGCGCAGTTCTACAAAGACCTATACCAATCTAAAGAGGTGATACAGATCTCATTGATTGAGAAATTCCTCGTAGATAGACCACCCTGCAGTGTCAGAGGACGTGCGGCACACCTTAGATGCACCTATCACACTAGAAGGGGTCACAGATGCCGTAGCCGAACAACGGACAGTCAAAGCTCCAGGCCCTAATGGATATCCAAGCAAATTCTATAAAGCTTTCATAGCATAGTTAGGCAAACATCTCAACACAATTCATGAATCGGTAGAGATAGCACGACTTCCATCTGATTGGCGGCATGCCGAATTTTAGTCTTCCCCAAGCCCGGTAGACCACCCGAACACCACTCTTCATATCATCCAATATCCCTCCTAAACACCGAAGCGAAAATACTTGCAAAAGTATTAGCGAACAGATTGCTACCACGTTTGACTGAGATTGTCCATTTAGATCAAGCCGGCTTCATGCCTCGCCACTCTACCGGTCACAATATCACACGTACGAACAACTCAATTGCAGCCGTGGATTGACTAAACAGACCAGCTGCATTACTACTAGCAGATATAGACAAAGCATTTGACTCTTTTAGTTGGCTATATCTGTTTAAACTGCTACCACCCTATAATTTAGGCCCACAGTTCATAAAATACATTAAACTCCTATACACAGATCTGACTGCCACAATTTGCGTCGCCAATTACATCTCGGCCCCATTCTCTGTGAGGCAGGGAACACTGCAGGGATACCCCCTATCCCCCCTGCTTTTTGCATTGGCCATAGACCCGTTGGCCATCTGGGTCCGGAAAGAAGCGCTATTCCACAGCTATGAATGGAAAATGGACATAGCCGATCGTATAGCATTATATGCTGACAACATACTCTTTTTCCTTACAGACACAAATCAATCTGGGCCCAGAATATTGCAGATTATGCGGATCTTTAGGGAGTTGTCAGGCCTACACATGAACCACCGCAAATCAACCACATGGCTTTTACGAGGTTCCCAGGGGATTTCCAAGTGGGCTGACAGTTTTCAATTGGCAAAAGATGGACTGCTATACCTGGGTGCGTTCCTGTCGGAGTCCTCCCAGATTTCCTGGGATAGAAACTTGGGCGCCGCTACTGAGAAGGTACGATCTAGCATTAGGCTATGGGCAGGGCTGCCCATATCATTATATGAAAGATCTGCTATCTTTAAAATGGTTTCCCTGCCACAGCTGCTCTATTATCTGCAGAATCACCCATACCTGATCCAGTCTTCGTGGTTTAAACTCATTAATACCATACTGGGGCAGTTCTTGTGGTGTGGGGTGCTTCTCGGGTGGTGCTCCGTACATGCTTCCAATCTATGTATTGTGGTGGGATCGCGGCTGCAGATATACGGACCTACTACACGGCCTCACACCTACAAGTAATTAATGATTGGCGCTATGCTTCCAACGATGATCCGGCGTATGCAATTGAGCAGTGGATATTAAATGACCCAACCCTTACATCGCATCTATATAGTAACTCGAACCACCGCTCTTTGCTACCCGAGTAGTAATTCTTTCCTGGTGACAGTCTCTGCGGCGATTGGGATGCTGGGGTCGCCTTACACGGGAAACACCACTTTGACACAACCAACTACTATCACACATTGTTGGGCTCCAGGGATTTTCACGACTGAGACCACACAGGCATCTCAACCATTGGCAATGTCTTACAGGGTATTGCTCTCAAATCATTCCAGGCCCTTAAAGAAGAATTTTACCTCCATAATTCCCAGTTCTGTAAATATTTACAGCTGCTTCATGCTCTCACACCACACACTGATAAAGTCAAATCATTTCCGGAATTCAGCCCATTGGAGGGTAAGCTCCTCATGGGTGACCTAGGAGACCACAAGATATCCAAAATAGACCAATCCCTCACTACGCACAAAGTCACTATCGTTGAGAGACTTAGAGAAACATGGCAAACCGACAAAAAACAACTGAATACGGACGATTGGACCGAAGCCCTAGAATCGCCTCGCGGCACTGCCATTTCCTCCCCACTGCGTATCCAGTTTAAATACCTGCATAGGGCATATTATACACAATACAGACTATGGAGAGCAAGCTTAATTGAGTCCCCCATGTGTCTGCGATGCCAACACGATGAAGGGTCCTTTCTACATACAGTCTGGACATGTTCAGCGTTAGACAGGTTTTGGAGTGGGGTACTGACATGCCTGGCCGAAATTCTCGGGTGGGAATTACCTAGATTCGCACTGCTACATATAACAGACATGATAGGCGGCAATAAATATAAATGCCATCTATTGTGGTTAGGCCTTTCCGTAGCTAAACAGGATATTGCCAGAACATGGAAATCGGATATACCTCCTACGGTCAGGGCTTGGAGAAATGGGGTGGATTTTGTATGGGGTTAGAGATACCTGTCTTTCAAGCTCGCAGATGTCCACAGTAACATCCTAAAATCTGGCAAAGGTGGGCGGACTACCGTGGGTTGGTCCTGCCAGCACAGGCAACGGCAACAGATATTATAGACTCCCAAAATCAGATCTTACGGTGCACAGAATAACCAAATACCATGATGGGAAAATGTTGGATTTTATATCTAAATCTATCTCCTATGTATTTAATGGATACTTGTAATTGCGTTGGAGTGCTTTTGTTTAGCTATGTTTAGACCAAATATATGATTTGGCAAGATGTGTAAACATTCCCACAGCAACGAGGTAATGAAGTGATTACCTCGGTGTTTGAAAGTATGCCAATAACATTTATTTAAAAAAAAAAAAAAAAAAAGCCTGTCAGACTCAGATTGCATGTGAAAAGATCTTCTTGTGCTGCAGAACTTCTGCAATTTCCACAGTGGGAGCTCTGAAATGCACCTCAAACCAGACTTACAACACCCCCTAATCTGTAAATAATGGAACCCACACAAAGCTAGGACAATGCAACTCCATCCCGATCTGTTGTTCTCTTATTTTGGAATACTAGTAATAACACACAACACTGGAAATGTAGGTCGGTAAAGCCTTCACTGCTATTCCAGTAACGAAACCCACAAACATCTCTGCTACTGCATCTAAATCTTCTCTTGCAGCACCTCCAGTTTTTAAACACTAGGAACACATGCCTCTACAAATGCACCTTTAGCCTTCTGTCAGTGCTAGGATTCACACTCTGCTCTATTAATGGACATCAACACTAACGAACAGGGTCCCCTGACATTTCAGTACTGAGACCCACACTTACCCCAATCAATATTTCCTCACCTCCTCCCACCAAGTGTGCCTTTGCAGAAGAAATGGGTTCAAGCGCTCAGAGAAATCTGAAACATCAAATGTTTATCAGGTGTGAGCACGCAGTGAGGCAAGAATCGAGCAGCCTTTTGGTTTTTATCACCAAATGCATGCTGGTTTTTAAAGCGGTCAAACGCGCTCAAATAATTTCCTTTTTTAGGTCTCGCCTGGTGTAAGACTGCGCAGACATGCGCAGTCTCGCTGGCGAGATTTAATGTTTTGGTTAGATTTCTCTAGTGGGCTTTAAGCCCCGCCCCTCCTTTCCATTGGCTGGCGTCACCGTTTATGCTAAACGGTGGCCAGCCATTGGAAAGGAGTGTCTCGTGACGTACACTTTTCGCTTTTAGAGCCGTCCCAGTTGGACTGGCTGCCCCGACTTACTGCTGGCGTAAAAGCTTTTCGTATCTTTATGGGGCCAAACACATGGCCCCATAAAGATAAGAAACCAGTCATGCGAGTCAGTCCAACTGGGACGGCTCGCGAGCCAGTTCAACTGGGACGGCTCTAAAAGAGTGAAGCAGTGAAGTCGTGTTTGCCCGTTTGTCGCTCGACAGAGTGAAGTCGTGTTTGCTCGTGCCTGTTTGTCGCTGGACATGGGGAGTCAGGTAGTTTCTCGATGGGACGGCAAAAATAGAGAAACCTCGGTGGCCCCTGTAGCTTCGCCTTCAACAATAATCACGGGCTTAGAATTCCCAGCACGCAACGTGATTTTGGCGAATGTGTCACTTTCGACCATGCTACTCTGTCCCCATATACGCCACAGCAATTCCATTTTTCAGTGTGCGCTATTTAGTAAATTGATTACAGGCATCTCTCTTACTACCACCTAAAGTCTCCTGGCCACGGCATTCTTCCACGCCTTTGCTGCCCGCCTTCCCAACGCCCGCCTGTCTGCCCTCACGTTCTATCCTTCGCCATGTCTGCAACCACTCACCGTGCGGGCTCCTGGTAATGCAGAGCGGCCTTCCTCCTGGACAGGTACATCCTTCTCTTCCTCTTGTGGGGGCAAAATCACTGGGGTCGAAGAGGCCAGGGAGTCAATGCAGTAAAAACAGCTTACACCCGTTTCAGTTTAGTAGCACCTGTTTTACAGAGGGTCATTCCTCTAATGACCCCAGGGTCATTCCTCGAACCATGGAGGAGTCACTTCCTGCTATGAAGTCCAGGCGCTGGAGGGAGCGGGAGGTCGGTGCCTGATCCCGGACTGGAAGCGGCAGCAGCAGCAGGCCAGAGGCGGGGAGCTCCGAGCTGGCAGCAGAGGCCCTGTCACTGGCACACCGGCCCCCCCTCCCGCCAACAGGGCAGCCTGGCATCAGCTGGTGCCTGCCCCCAGTGCCAGGTCCCGAAGTCCCCCAGTGCCAGGCTGATCCAGAGCCCCGCCAGTGCAGAGCACCCCAAAGGGACCCTCCCAGTGGCAGCCCGTGCAAGGCCCATCCAGGGACCCCGTGCAATCCTGTCCAGCTTCCAGGGGCCAGAGCAGGTTGATCCCCGGGACAGCCCCCAGTGCCAGCCCGAGCCGGAGCCGCTGAGGAGAGAGCAGTGCAGACCTTCCGCAGCACCCCAAGGCAGCGGAGCCCAGCCCTACCTGGCCCCAGCGTGAGGCCCACTACTGCCCGTGGCCCTCCCAAAAACAGTGGGCCTCGGGCTCCTGCAGCACCAGCGCGCTCCGACCCTCAGCTTTCTACCGGGAGCTCAGCACCAGGCCTCAGATGCAGCCCTCTCCTGCCTCTCAGTCGCAGGCCCATTTCTGTCCAGAGCCCTTCTCCCGAGCGCGGAGCCCTGCATCTAGACTCCTGGCTGGTGTCCACCGCTGTCGTGGTGTCATCAGGGCCTTACGTGGAAGCTTTTTCAATATTATATACAAGCCATAATTGCTGCTTATCTATCTTATGCAACTAACAACCACTGACAAAGCCATTAGTCTTGACTTGTTGTAGGTGTAATGTTACTTGTTGTATCCTATATCTGGATGCAATGACAAACAGCAAAATACAATTCGGGCGGCACACTATGCTAAGCCCAGATTTTTAGCTTACGTGTTTTTAAGCCACACCCCTAATTACCTTGGCCACACCCCTTTGAGAGACCCCCCCAGGTTTTTCATCCCACTTAAAGCCCCGAGTAATACTATTAAAAATGCGCCGCATAATTTGCCTTTTCTTGCCGCAAAAGTTACTCAATCCTGCTGAATAATTTGGCCCTCTCCTGCCGCATAATTCCAGTGGCCCAACCTATAAGATGTCCGTCCTTCCTTCCCTGCTGTGTCTCAGTTCCCTCCTGGTGCAGAATATGTTTGACACTCCCTCTTGGCTAAGCGGTCTGTCCGTCTCTACATTAGCCGCCCACCACCCCGCTTTACATCGTGAATGCTTCCCTCTCTCCTATGTGACGCCTTTGTTCATTTCAGACATTGGAGTCATTGGTTGGAATCACATTGGTACCGAGAGGTTCTGTTTAATATCAAGGTTAGTGATGCAGCGGTTTCGCGAGCTTCAATGGTAAATGCATGGCACAGTATGATATTTGCATTATGGAGAGTTTTCGTAATTCTCGTTCCCTTGGTTGGTGTCTTTACAGATCAGGTTGATCAGTTTTCTCAGCATATTAGAAAGGCTACAAGTAAGAACATATTCAGAGTATAGTGTGGGATAGTGATGTGACACAACCTGCTCAAGATCATATGAAAGGTTGTGTCGAGCCAAGAATCCAAATAGGGTCTTTTAGGTCATTGAATATGCACAGGCATTCGCAACAGCACTTGTCTGTATTGCTAGTCTTTCCCCGAGTTAGTGACTGTTCCACAGTAGTCTTTTTCTTTGCACACTTCCAAAAGATAACCTCTCTGAATTTGACAATTGCCAGAAATAAATCTCTCTCAAAGATACTGGTACATGCTTTATCCTTGCATCCCCATCTCTTTGCAGAGAGTTAACCGGTGCTTGAGTGGCTCACACAGTCTTTTGACACAGCCCTACCCAGGGACAGCTTTTGTAGGAGTGTGGCATTTTTATGGCTGGTATTAGAATGTTTTGGTGTCATTGGTAAATTTATATTTTGCCATGCCATGTTGTCATGCTGTCCTAAGCATCACCGCAGTCTCCCCTTGGAATTTGGCATCTGTTTATTCTCTCCTAGTGTCCATCCGCTGATCGTGTTCTAATTAAATTACTGTTTTCCAACCTCCACTCCCTTGTTATTTGTCCCGCTCCCGCATAACAATTTTTTTTTATAACAAACAAGCATGAGAACAGGCAGGAAGAAGTTGCCAGCAGTGCAAGTACAAAAAAACTAGAAGACATTTTTTATGAAAAAATCTTTTTTTTATTTTTTATCAGGTTGTTCAGTTGTATATAATGTCGTCTTAGTTTGTATAAAGGTAACAAGAATGAACACTTTTTATTATAACTTTTCAACATGAAGCACAGCAGCCACAATGCTCTACAACATGGCCAAATGTGCTGGCTAAACACATAAGGTCCCAAAGGCGAGGTCTATTGGCTATGCCAATGCTTGTTTTTATTGTATACGGTCTTGGAAGTTGATATGAAGACATATTGTAATTTCGCGTTGCCCGTATATGGGAAATGTAATGTGCACCTACTTAATAAAAAACAGACATTTAAAAAAAACATAGCTCCAGACAAGCGATTCACGATAGTGTAAGATCTTGACAGGGCTAGAACCGTATGTGCTGTGCCGGTTTATGCAGCGTGGTATCTGCACACTTCTGTGCTTCATTATTTGTCTTTGAAAAAAATAGTTCTTAGTCTGGAACTATAGCACTGTTCTTGTTCCATCCGTTCCTTGTTCCCTGTTAAGTATACATCATAAGGTTTATTGTTATATGGGTTATAAGTTCTTTATCAATTATCGCTGAGCACCACCATAATTGCACAGTGGTGTGTGAGCTCTGAAACAAAGACATTGCCGGAAAGTATAATAAGCGGGACCTCAAAAGAATTTATACTGCGAGATAAGGGTGTTTTGTTTCCTTTATTTAGAGTGTTTCATGTGCCACAATAAAATTCTATTACAGGACCGGAGGCTTCGTATTATGCTTCTCTTTCTATTTATTGCTACTCACAGCAGCCAATGAAAACTTTTCTTATGTAAAACAAACAACATTTCCCATGATGCATATACCACATCACTTCCTGCAGGGCCCCATAAGAGCCAGTAACACCGGAACCAGTCCTCTTTCTTTGCTGCTCACGCAGACAGTTAAGTTGAGAGCTCCGTTTTTTTGGGACATTATTGATGATTTATGCTTATGGCATTGTGATTGCGAACTATTTACCATTTGCAGGCTTGTTGCGCCAGCGATTTAATATGTGTTATGTTACCGCGCTCGCTTACAGTCCCAGATTTCATTCTGGCGAGTAACGCGCTGAGGCGCTACGCGTCCCCGGTTACAGCGGGGGAGTCAGGGGCATAGATAACAGTGAGGGCTGCTCCGGCACAGCGCTTAATCCTGCAGTGTGTGAGGCGGCGCTTGGAACGCAGCGCCGGTGTCCCCGGGCAGCGCGTGAGTGCGCGTTCATTAATTGACAAGGTTTCAAGTAGGCACGGTACCGCCCCGCCTTCGGCGGGTGATTTGTGAAGAATTAAGTGGCGCTCAGGCTTCCCTTATCTGCCAGTGACGCCGGGAGCCTTATTTGTTTATTTATTTCGGTGTCGATCGTGTTTCCACGTGCGTAGCCCAATTGGGCTATTTTTAGTAGGATTTGGGCTACGCACGTCGTAACTGACCGGCTTTAGGTGTTTTGCTTTCGTTTTTTGCCATTCTGGCTGCGTTTTTCATTAGAGAGCACTGCTGACGCCTGGCTGGCTGCAAAAACGACCTGGGCCTGGAGGGAGCACACCTCCTTGGATTTGATTCTTGCTCTTTGGCTCCACTACGCCCTGAGGGCTGTAATAATCGATCTACAGCTGTTGCTGAGGAGCTAGGTACCGGTGCTGCTGTGCGGTGGGTTGGCTCCCCCCTTGGATTATCCCTCCTTGCTATTGCCTTATGAGCAAATACATTTACAAGTTTGGTTCCAGTATGGATAATTGGGTGCATTACGAGGAGGATGATACCGTGTATGAAGAGGAGGTAGGAGGACCTGCCATTGAGGATAATATTGTTGAGGCCCTGGACGCTTCTGTACAGGAGTCAGTCAACAAGGCCCTGGAAAAGGCAGTTCCGGGAACTGTACAGCAAGCTTTGGTGACTGCTTTAAAGCCTATTACTAAGCAGCTGGAAAAATTTGCGAAGCAGCATGGCTTCACTAAACAGCCAGAGGGGACGTCAGGAGACTCCCGGGCTAAGTCTTGGCCGCACTCCGATTCTTATGAGTCACTTCCGCGCCCGGTTAGAGAACGTGAGAGGGTACAGGATACTGACTCAGAGTCTACTTCCACCTCTTCTGACACCCCTGATGACTCCCCTCCTAGAAAGAAGTCCCGGAAGGTCAAACATGTGGAGCCTTCTCCGCCGGCCCCCACGCCCTTTACATTCAACCCCTCGGATATCGTTCACCCCAGATCCTCGGACTGGTTGCACGCCCCCCAGGTGGCTGCGTACTTGCACGAGAATTTGCGCAAGGGCTTTGATAAGGAGGTGCGCAACAGGCTGCGGTCCGAATGTCCCAGACCGGACCTCTCGGACAAAGTGGCGGAGACGCCGGACATTGATCCTAGCATGCTCACATTCCTGAAAAAATTCGCCAAAGACCCCAAGAAGGGGATAGATCGCGCTTGGCGTGGTTGCCAAGATAAGCTCCAGGACGTGGTCGGACCCCTAGCGAAAATATTGGAGACAACTCTGGAGGCACAGGAATCGGGGAGCACGATTGATTCCCATGTGCTGGCAGGCTGGACCCAACGGGCTATCTGCCTGCTCGGGAATGCCAACTGCGCGATTTCAACGGAGCGCAGGAAGTCAATATTGATGCGCATGGACTTTAATCTTACAGAGTTAGCTGCGGCGGAACCTGGGCCGTTAGCGGACTGCAACCTCTTTGGTGACCGATTCGTCAAAGACGTTGCAAAGTACGTGGGCACGTTCACGACCCTGGACAAGGCTCAGGCCGGGATTAAACGCGTTTTCCACGCCGGTGTTTTCAACAGGGCCGGACGAGGTCGAGGACGCTCGTTTGGCCGTCAGCATTCCCAAGGTCCTCAGCGAGGAGATTTCGGACGCGGCAGAGGCGATTGGGACTCCCGCGCGGTGGCACCTTCTACCCCACCAGGCAGAGCTTCAACAAGCGGCGCTTTAACAAGGGATCCTATCGTGGAGGATTCCAAGCCACCGAGTCTTCAGGTGAGCGCTCCAGATTTACTTCCTCTTCCCTTGGGGGGGCGTATTCGGTATTTCTATCACAATTGGGTTCAGATCTCACAAGACGCATGGGTGTTACAGACAGTTCAGGGGTTCCACCTAGAGTTTTTTCAGACTCCCCGTCAGGTACATCGTCCCTGACAGCTTTCTTTTTCCCAACTCGAGTGCGATTTTATAGATTCAGAAATAGAAGAGTTGCTGCGGAAACGCGCGATAGCACCTTGCAACGAGGGCCCTCGCGGTTTCTGCAGCAATATTTTTCTGGTGCAGAAGAAAGGCGGTGGTTACAGGTTGGTACTCAATTTGAAAGATTTCAACCACTTTCTGACCTACAAATACTTCAAGATGGAGGGCATCCATCTGCTGGCAGACTTACTAAAGCAGGGGGACTGGTTGGTCCGGCTGGACCTGAAGGACGCCTATCTGTCCGTTCCCATATATCGCCCCCATCGCCGCTTCCTTCAATTTCAATGGCGGAACCGATGGTACGAATATTTGGTCCTTCCTTTTGGACTTTCCTCAGCACCATGGTGCTTCACCAAGGTTCTGAAACCGGTCGTTGCTTACCTCAGAGAACAAGGGGGTCGCATGATTGTCTATTTGGACGACATGCTCATCATGGCACAATCTCAGGAGTTAGTAGCGCTCCACTTGCGCATGACCATTCATATTCTTCAGAACCTTTGGTTTGTGGTCAACGAACAGAAATCGGTCCTGTCTCCCACACAGAAGATAGATTTTCTCGGGTTCGTCATAGACTCGGAGACGGCCCAACTCAGTCTCCCAACTTCCAAGCTTCGGGATATAAAGAAGGAGCTTCGCTCGTTCCTGACCAAACAGATGGTCTCGCTCAGGGGGATTGCCCGGATAGTGGGACTTCTTGCATCGTCCATTCAAGCGATATTTCCGGGTCCCCTGCACTACAGGGCCTTTCAACGACTCAAAATTCAGCACTTACAAAAGGGCCTTTCCTACACGGACGTTGTCCCTCTTTCTCAAGAAGTGAGGGAGGAGATGCAATGGTGGTTAGCCCACGTCGAGGCATGGAACGGCAGAGCAATTTTTGGCTCTCTCCCAGAAGTAGTCATAGAATCCGACGCCAGCCGTTGGGGTTGGGGAGCGCGCTGCGGAAACATTTCCACAGGGGGACGTTGGTCCCTAGGGGAGTTAGATCTTCATATATATTGTCTAGAGCTCCTGGCAGGTTTGTTTGCGATCCAGACACTGGCTCCCAAACGGATCTCATGTTGCATCCTTCTTCGGATGGACAACATATCGGCGGTACGGTACATCAACAAACTGAGGGGCACGAGGTCCTCAATGTTGGTGGAGATAGCGAAAGCCTTTTGGCATTATTGCCTGAACCAACAGATCTCGGTGATAGCGGAATACATTCCGGGTCAGTCCAATGTGGTGGCAGATTGGAATTCTCGCCACCTCAGGGACTACAGCGATTGGCAACTTCTCCCACGAGTGGTCCTGTGGCTACAGGAGATTTGGGGGATTTGCGAGATAGACCTGTTTGCCTCCAGACTGAACCATCAGATGACGAGTTTCTTCAGCTGGAGGCCGGACCCGCTGGCGCTGGCGACGGATGCCTTTGCGCAAGTGTGGACTCAGAAATTTAATTACGCGTTCCCACCATTCATCCTCATTCCCCGCGTATTCACTCAAGTGATGCGCCAGAAAGCAGAAGTGATTTTAGTGACTCCCTTGTGGAAGTCGCAGCCTTGGTTCCCATTGTTGCTGGAGGCGAGCTGCGACTTCCCCAGGAGGATCCCATGGTCCTCGACGATGCTCCAAGGCCCTCAGGGGAGAGACACCCGATGGTCCTATCGGGGCACCTGTCCCTGATGGCCTGGAGACTTTCAGGCAACGTTGGCAAATGCCAGGATTTTCAGACCAGGCTGCAAGCTTTATCAATCAAGCGTGGGCCCCCTCTACCAGGAAGCGGTATGCTTCAGCCTGGGGAGGCTGGGTTCGTTGGTGCATGGGACAACATGTGGATCCCGTGGGGGCAGGATTACCCTATATTGTAAATTTTCTGTCAGAAAAGGCAGCGGAGGGTTTGGCGTATCGCTCGGTTAATAACTTCCGTTCCGCCATCTCGGCAGGCCACTCTCAGATTGAGGGCAAGCCTGTCGGAATGCATCCCTTAATATGTAAACTTCTAAAGGGTATCAGAGTAGCTAATCCTCCTAAACCTAAGTACACTTCATTGTGGTATGTCTCACTGGTTCTGTCTCTGTTTAATAACTGGCCGGACAACAACAGGTTGTCCAGGAAACAATTGTCGGCAAAACTGGCCATGTTGCTTTGCTTAGCGGCTTGCAGACGTTCTTCAGATGTGAGAGCACTGGATATTATAGGGAGAGTATTTACTCCGGAGGGGGTTTCGTTCTCTATTACGGCTAGGACTAAAACAATGTCACGTAGTGTGGATTATCATGCTTTTCCCGATAATACTAAACTTTGTGTGGTTCAATGCCTCAAGGCTTATGAAGAATGTACCAGGTCTATTAGGCCTGATGGTGTGGTGCAATTGTTTTAATAGCTCTGCAAACACCGTATAAACCTGTGACTGCGGCTACCATAGCCAGATGGCTCAAAGATGTTATGCATGAAGCAGGGGTGGATACCCAAGTGTTTGGTGCACATTCTGTTCGAGGCGCCATGGCCTCTAAGACTTTCATGCTGGGTTCTACGGTGCAAGATATTATGCATTCTGCAGACTGGTCCTCTGAATCAACGTTTAAGCAGTTTTATTATAAACCGGTGGGTGATATATCCTCTGTTGTTTTTAATCAGCGTTAAACTAGCATAATACGAAGCCTCCGGTCCTGTAATAGAATAAAAAATTAGCTAGCATTCGCGCCAAGAATTTTCAATTCTATTAAGGACACGGAGGCGAGGATTATCCCACCCGGTTAAATTACTGTAATGTAATTTTTGCCCACCCGTTGTGTATATATTCTGATTTTACAGAAGTTACGGGTTGTTTTATCTCGGTTCTTTCAGGATCTGACAAGAAGATGGATTAATCCGGTGTGCAGATTGACGTTCTTCCCAGCTGGTCTGGTGTTCTTCCACGTTGGAAGCTGTTGTTGAACTTTAATACTTATTGGACTTTTGTTCGGAGCAAAGAAAGAGGACTGGTTCCGGTGTTACTGGCTCTTATGGGGCCCTGCAGGAAGTGATGTGGTATATGCATCATGGGAAATGTTGTTTGTTTTACATAGAGAAAGGTTTTCATTGGCTGCTGTGAGTAGCAATAAATAGAAAGAGAAGCATAATCCTCGCCTTCGTGTCCTTAATAGAATTGAAAATTCTTGGCGCGAATGCTAGCTAATGTTTCTACTCTAGAGCTTTGCTCTTCACGTCTCCATCTTCTTTTCAGAGTCTTCTATGCCAGTCCCTTGGGCGGAGTCTTCCTGGCCATCAGTCTCCCTCGGAGAGAAGAAAGGCTCAGGTAAGTGTTTTCATATATTTCTTTACTATGTATTATTGGGAAAGGGAGTGAGGGACCACCAAGCTAATGGGAAAAAAATGGTGTAAGTAAACCAAGGGTAAAAGGGAGAGGTTGAGGGAAATGGGCCAGATAGAGGAAGGCAAAAACAGAAAGGTGTCAGAGCATGCTTCACATATGCCCGTAATCACCCTTGTGCCTTTTCCCCTTTTCCTCCTTTTCCCTTCCGCCCGCCTCCCCCTGCTCCGTGTAAATAGCCCTGTATACGCCCACGTACCTGCGTGAGCAATGACCCTCCAGGGCCATGGCAGGAGTCTTCTACTCTGATCCTGGATGACCGGATACCTCATCTGTTCCGTCGGGTCGCGCTCCCGTCTTTCTCTCCCAGGCTCCGTCTTCCTTCTTACGAGTGGGGAACTCCTGCTGCAGGAACGCTGCCTCTCCTCCTCGGTTCTCGGACGCCCGCGTTTCTCCTCCTTCCTCCTCCAAGTACGCTTCCGTGTAGCCCACGTGACCTCCCACGTGGGCCACCTCCGAGATGTCCTTAAAGGGCCCGCATATATTGTCCTCGTTTTTGGTGTCGGGTTTTGGTTCGTCAGGCACTGCACTCCACACAGGCTGCAAACAAAGCAGGGAAGAAACATGAGACGGGACGAAGTCCTTAATTTCCGTCTCCGACATATTTCCATCCAGGACAGGGACTTCCTGACACACATCTTCTACTTAGTCATTGTTTCTCATTATATTTGCCAGCAATTTGTTCTTCAGCCAACAACCAGCACCACTGATTGCTGTCAGTACAGTATGGGAAGAAAGACAGTGGTTACAGCAGGAGCGGAGAATCATCTTCAGGTTTAATCGGTCTCTTGTAGCCAAGTCAAGCTGCTCTCTGCTTAGAAGGATATGGTGCTCACGAAGACCTCAAGAGCAATGTGCTTCTGGTGAAGGGAGGTTGGAAGACTGGCGTGCCACATTAGAGTACTGCCTTGAAGACAGTGTGCATCACTGAAGAGAAAGCTGTAGCTCTAGAATGACATCAAGGAGTCAATGATGGAGACCATAGTGCTGTTTTGAAGTTTTTGACAATTTCAATTGGTAGCTTCTGGAGCGCACACCTGCTGACAGTCATTGCCTGCAAAAGGACGGCTGTTTCACTCCAACACCTGTATTCTGTCACTTCCAGATCATCTTGATTCCGAAAGGGAACCACCTGGTGGTGTCTTGTGTTTCCGGCACAGCCCATTGTAGTTTTCTCTAGGTTAGCCTAACTGGGCACAATGTAGGCCTGCTTTGCTTTTGTGCCACATTGTACTTTCACACGGAACCTGTATATGTTTTCACATTCTGTTCTTTTCCTGAGATTTAGTCTGAACATCATAGACTAGGTCAAACAACAATGTCCCTTGTTATTTTTTCTGGCCAGGCACTAGCACCTAGACATAACACAAGAATGCAGCTGTTGTTTGTGTGCACACATGTCCTATCATATAGATGAGCGCATGAGCCAAAAATACACACAGAACCAGAGTTCTGAGACAAGAGCACTGCGTCTGCTGAGATGTAGAGCATCCATCTGTGAATGCTAAGGTACAGGGTCTGCCAGTAATCCCACAAATCTTTAATATATAATCATTGAGCTTCAGTAGCAAGGGAGGATGTGTAGACTCCCCTGTCCTATAAAATTACAGGGCTCTTTATGGTCTATGGACTATTATCCATGCTAACAGTATTTGTACCATGCATTTGTTTTCTAATTGTGACATGTATACTGCATTTCAGAGCACAACAGTTTAAATAAATATTCTAAACTTCCTTCCTGTCTCCTGGTTATCTTTTCGTGCACGAGTACTAGTGAGAAAGAGAAAGGGTGTGCCCTGTTATCACGATCCCTGAGAGGTTCAAGAGTGTTGTGTTCTGGGTGCAAATTCACTTATTTCTCTGGTAAGGTTAGGAGGGCAAGTGAGGCACTATAGCTAGTCAGATTCTGACTCATATATACTGTGATGGTAGGGTGACTCAGTCCCCTATATAGCAATGTTGCTAGCATAGGGGCCTCATTATGATGGCGTTAGGACTTTCGTCCAACCATTATTCTTTCATAAATGAGACCACCCGTCTGGCTGGCGGCGGTCCCGCCATAGGCATTAGGATGCGACTGCCACCACGGCAGTCACAATCTCTATGCTTTGTATTGCGGCGGGTGCTGCGGGCTGCAGCACACGCCGCAGTACAAAAAAATAGACATTACACATATCCCTACAATATGTGGCAGGCACCATGTGGTGCCTGTCACATGGTGCAGGGATATGTAGGGGGACACCATAGTTCCACCCAAAAGCTGAGGGCCAGGAGGGAAGGGGGGGCCCACTACAGGCCCCCAATGTCCCTTTCCGACAGCCTTGGTATGGCGGGAAAACCGCCATGAAACGGCTGGCGGGGAGGGACATCATAATTACTACGGTGGTGCCTAGCAGGCACTGCCACCACTGTAGGGATTGAAGATCCCTCTGACGGGGTCAAGAAGCCCGTCGGAGGGATCTGTGGCGGCCAGAGAAACCGACTGCCACACATCTGCCCTCCATCCTAATGTGGCGGGCGTGAATGTTCATTACGATGGTGGTGAGACCATCATCGTATTCAGGCCCATAGTTCTGTGTTGAGAGCAGAATCCCTGCCACACTGGTGCGCTGATGTACGTACGTGTCCAGAGCCACCAGGTAGGTACACTTATACAGTAACAAACAAAAAGGGAAAAGCTCCTCCACGCAACTGTGATACCAGCCCTGAGATCTATACATTTTTAAAAAACATTTTTCAGACTTGATTCAATCTTTGGACAGTATTTCATGTTCAAATGTATTTACATTTGTATTCTCTACACAGGATTACTATTTCTGCCTATGTGCCATTCTTATTTGTACTAATTACCTGTCCGTAAAAACAAAACAAAAAAATTATTATAACACTGAAGCGCTAGATAGACAAAAGCGCATTTTAGAGGAGCCACACTTTTTGATGGAAAGGTTTAACGTGTATACTTCAATCACACAAAAGGTGATGGGAGGATGCTTGCAATACGTCCAACTACTGGCAATCTCTCGGGGTAGCATTCAAACCCATCATTCTTTTGCCCACTATGTCACATCAGTTTGGATCCAGCCCTATGTAAATCAGTCCTGACCCTGCTCCAACAGAAACAGTCCAGCCCGAACTATCAGGCAAGGTCCTCCCTGAACCAGAACACAAGCAACTCCAGACCAGTTTCACAGTGGCATGCTGGGCAAAAGAAAGATGGATTGTAATGCTACTCCGAGAGATTCCCAATGGGTAGACTTATTGCAAGCATCCTCATCACCTTTTGCACGTTTGATGTTAACGTTTATACTTGCCATCAACTAGTCAAAGAACCATTTGATTTCTTTGTTGCGACTCTTGGGGGTTTTTTCGCAGCAAACTGGATTTGTGAATAGCATGAACACCTAAATGAGTGATCAAGTCCGCATCAGATAAAACATAAAATACCATAACAGCTTCTTAGACATCGCAATCCTACTATGCTGGAAACAACCAACACTGCAAAGAACATGGAACAAGAAATTTAATTGTTTAAGTCTCTGAATCAGTCTGAGGGAAGAGAATTTTCTGGGAAGAAGCACTATGAAAAGAACAATTTGGAAAAATCAAAGGACAGACGCCAACTAGCTCTTGAACCTGGTAACTTCTCGAAGTCCAAGTGTTCATGTTGTGGATCCAAGAGTCATGTTTTGTTTAGCGGTGGGGAAGGAGCATTTCAGATGTGGTATGGGTCACGTTGCAAATGGGTGCATCAAAATGGGAAGTGCAAAACAACTTTCATTGATGCAGAAGTCTACGAACCAGGATGAAAAGAAAAGTGGAATGGTTTGGAATATGGAGTATTGTAGAAGCAAACAATTAATAAATCTGAGTAGCTGTTGTAAAAAGGACATTACTCAAGTGGGGTTTTCCAAGGGTCCGAGTGAAGGTGAGTGCATAGAAGGGTCTGCATGTTCACTGAATGAAGCATGCATGCTTGAAGTTGTGTTCGGCTTAGGTGAGGAAGATTTCGGCTCAACAAACTACATATTGTAATCGATAATAGTGAGTTTGAGCCATTGGCTGACACAGGTTCACCATTTACTATTATTTCGGACATTTCTTTCAGCATTGGAAGGATAATATGCTTGAACCTAATGACATTAAGGTTTACTGCTATGAAAATGAAAAGAAGGAAATGGATATATTAGGGTATTTTATTAGCACCATTAAATTTCAGAATACACGGATTGTTGGAAAAGTGTATGTGGGCAATGATGGTCAAAATGTTTGAGGCTGGCAGCTTTAAGGCGGAACGAGTATTTTACCTAATCCCACTGCAAAAAATATATTTTGTGGTTGTGGAAGATAAGCATGATGCCTGAATGGTAGAGTGTGATGATGTGTTAGACTTAGTATTAAACAAACACAAATCTGTGTTTCGCAAGGAGCCTGTGCGAGATTTATGCTGCACCCATATTATGCTCAAGAACGGCGCAAGTCCTGTAAGGCATAAGCTTAGAAATTTTTCTACCTCTGGAAAACTGTATGCCAATATTGTTATTGTCTGTTTCCTGAAGTGGGTTGAGCTTATGTGGTTCACCATTCCCAAAACTGCTTTGCTTCTAGATTCTTTTTAGGTCTCACCTGAGCATGCGCTGCTCGGAGAGACATTTAGTATACGGGTTTACAAAGTGCTGCCACAGCCGGCCTAGCGCGATCACTGCTGCGGGCGCACCACTCGCGTGATTAACACAGAGTGCGTCCGATCACTTTCGCTTTCATACACAACTTGCATGGTGTCCTCTTGTTCTTTTCTACTTCCAAATTGAATAGCGCAGGCAAGGCGTCACTTCCGGTTTCACCTCCAGCACCTGGACCAAACTGAGATTAATTGAGCTTAATTTGTGTCGCTCCTCCGATCACGCTGTTTCAGGTACTTTTTTTTTGTTTCTTTGCGTTTTGCCCATGTTCCTTCTTCCCCCTCCCACTCACCACTTTCCCATGCTGGTGACACCCCTCTCCCCCTCATCGTCATCCGTGCTTGTTAAGTCTAGGTTGGGAGAGCTGCTGGTGATACTGGAGAGCAGGGCTTAGCCACTTACTCGAATGCAGTTTGATCTATTTTAAGACTGAACAGTGCTTTTAATTAATTGCCAAATCTCTGTTCTGGTACCCAATGCACACGCTACTCTCCTCTGTTCCCGCCTCTTGTGCTCACAGAATGCCCATCTGTGATTCCTGTCCCCTGTGAACACTCACTGCCCTGTCTAAACACACTCTGATTGATCCCTCTCCTCCATGCCTCCTTTAGGCACCAACTGATATTGCTGCCTCCTCTGCTCATACATAGCCCTCTCTGCCCTCGCCGTTCTCTCTGCCTCCCCCAGAGCACACTACCTCCTCTGCTACCTATTCCTCTGAGAACCCACTGCCCTCTGCTCCTTTCTCCTCACAAATTAATACTCTGCTGCAGTTGCCTTCTGCTTACACAGTGAACATCTGCTCTCTCTGAACATTCGCTGACCTCTCTGGACGCACACTGCCCTCTCTGCTTAAACACTGACTACTTATCCTTCTTGTCTCCCGTGAAAACTAACTGTTCTTTCTGCTCATACAAAGCTGTCTCGTGCTCACCATCCTTTCAGCTAACACGCTGTTCACACTCGGATTCTCTGCTCCCTGCCCCCTCTAACATGGACTGCTTTTTTGATCACTGTCCCCTCTGAAAACTCAGCGCCTTCATCGCTCCCGGTTTCTTCTGCTCACGCGTTGATCCTTCTACTCACACACTGCCTCCTCTGCTCCCTGCCTCTTCTAGTCCCACCCAGCTCACTCATAGATACATCACATTCTAATTCAGAGAATCTGGATTTGAAATCTGTTGATGGTAAAGTCCACTTAGTTGGAAATTCAGCCAGAATGACAGCGTACATTTAGATGGTTGGCAGCCTTTTTGGATTTAAGCGTGGGATACCCTCTAGAAGTAGGACACTACTTTTCAAACACTCGTTTGTGGATATCCGCACATCTCTTGCCCAGGAAATACTTGCAGTTTTACATCAAGGATGGACCTTTCCGGGGTGGAATGAGGAGCTCCTGTATTTAATAGAAGTGTAGATGGAGAAATGGTAATTGTCAGTCCTCGTGGCTTTTGCACTTTCTGGAAAATCAGTATGAGTTAAGTATGTGTTATTACCACCTTTTGAAGGAGGGTATCCTGAATGAGTTTGGTGTAATTCAAACTTTGTGACCTGCAGATCAGTACATAGTTCAGTGGCATGCTTTCAGCTCACTGATCAATCACAAATGCTCCGACTGTATTTCCCTGGATCAGCTCCCACATTTCAGTCTTTTCTATATTTTGATTGCTAAGTCATTTTTGCCTTGCTTGAGTGAAAATTCCTTGTTTAAATGTAATGTGTGGCATGCATCTGTATGTACTCTAGGCCTTTGACACTGAATGCTTTTATGAATGGGACACTTCACTTAAAACTTGGCCCTTGTGATTAAGGGCGCAGATTAAAAACACCTAAGCTAAAAACCTGTGTTAAGCATGATGTGCCGCACGACTGGAATTTAGCTGTTTCTGTCATTACATCCATATATATTATACATCAAGTAACATTACACTTACAACAAGCCTGAACTATTGACTTTGTCAATGGTTGTTAGTTGCAGCCTGTACCTATGTGCCATCTTATGAGTGGGTGTTCATAATGCATAACTTGTATAACAAGCATTGGCATAGCCAATAGGTCTCACATTTGGGACCTTATAAGTGTTTAGCCATGCAACAATTGGTGTTGTTGCACCAAGGATATTCTGCTGCATAACTAAATACTTATACGGTCCAAAAAGCGAGACCACTTCCGCACAGAATGCATACCATCTTTTGTTGTTTGACAAATAGGTTACATTTCCCGCCCATTAATCAAATGATTTCTTTAGAGACTTGGGTATATTACACAAACCCAGTCTCTAGAAAAGAAATTCAGTTGATCGACAAGATGCAATACTTTGATGTTACTTATGGAAAGGGAAGGCTGTTTTCTGGAAAGCGAGATGGATCCTTGTACCTAACCTCCGGCTTCCTTCAGGACCCACTGAACACTGATGCACCCGCCCGTTGTTCCTCCTTTGGAATCACTACTGATGGGGTCCAGGATCCTTCCACCATCCACCCTAACCCACTACCCTTGTTGCTTCATTACCCTGAAGCACGAACACCTGTTTCTGACCGGGTTGGAATTATCACCGGTCCAGCGATTCCGCACGCTCACTAGCTCTACAATCAGCCCTGAAGAGTCACAGGTTACTACCCAGGTGACGAAACACGTGTCGGCTGGTGTTTCTATTTTGACATACTCCAAGATTTGTATAAAGATTACCTACTATAAGCATCCACTGGTGTCGACCTTTGTGAATCTCCGATTAAGTACTACTACTTGTACATTGACACTCTGAGTCATTATCTTGTACGTGTGCCCAGGACTTGTTCTCAATTTTCTGTGTGGGTCCGCACCCACATAACTGCAGGTGTTATCCGGGTTTTCCCCTGACCTTGTAGCACCGTAACCTTACTCATTCTCCCTACACCCCACCGTTTATCAGCCTGAGCTCCATTCTTCCTGCCTACCCAAAACCCACTGCTGAACCAATATTTGTCTTTTAAAGGGCGTTCTGGCATAGGAAGATCCTGTGTGAATTTACGGGGGTTCTTCGGTGATCTTAATATTGTTTAACGTATGTTAGTTGTTTAATGGACTACAGTCTTAATAAACAAACTTTTACTATAACTACACTAAAGCAGTGTTGTATTCTCTCCACAAGAACAGGGTAGGGCAGAGATTCAACAGCAATGTGGTGGAGTGTGTTTCAGCTGGCTCTCAACTCGGGTCTTGAGGTATAGAAAGATGTAGAATTTGGTGTGGGCTTATCAATGTACTCTACATAATACTACTGGGTTCATGCCATTTGAACTGCTCAGGGAAAGTCAGCCTCGCACCACACTGAAACCTGAATAGTTCACTGGTGCACTGAAGATAAATCATCTACATAAATAGTAGATTAAAGCAGGAGTGAACATAAGAAGTGAACAAGGCAAACGTTAATGTTTTGGAGAAAAGTGGTTCACAATTTGCAGTAAGAAACTTTATGGTTTTGTAAAGAGGAGGGAAACGATATTTTCTAAAGCATCCAAAATTGTGCGTGTAGGTAGAACCTCAGTATTGCTGAGTAATGGTAATTGGAGTGAGTGTAAACAAGTCAAATCCAGTCATAAAGCAAGCTGATTCAATCCGTTCGGATGAAATGGATGATCCAGATTTCCCTAGATGCAATTCAGAATGCCATCTGAATGTAAAACGTGTTTCCATAGATGTTGACATCCAGGATCACAGCTGAAAAAGTCATGCAGAATATGTTTTTCCCCGGGGCATTCTTTTGAAGGAGAGAGAGAGTGTTGTGTCATCCAATCAGACAGGCAAGATTACCCATTAAAGTTTTTTGAAGTAGGTGTAACTAATTCAGTCTCCTACTTATGTTGCCTAATTGAGTTTGTTTATTACTTCTGTTGGTTTTCTTTTGGTAAAGAAGGGGGTGGTATCTCCACAATGCTGTGCTGCATTATTCTAAATAGTTCTTACTCTGGAAGCGCAGAGGTACTTGTGTTGCATCCAAGCCTAGTTCTATGTTAAGTACATGTCATGTTTTATTAATTTAATTGTATTTATCATCTTACTCTGACTACTGACTTACCTGCCCCACTGCAACTCCAGGATGGGTTTCTCCCTGATTAAGGTTCATCAGCCAGGTCTTACTGGCAACAAGCTATACCTGGCCATCCATCACTTTTTTGTATACTTTAATGTGTTGCCCTAAGAGGAACAGGTATGCCCAGACATGGGTCCTGTACAGACTGGAACCAAGCTTTACGTAGCTGATGAGC
The DNA here is from genome assembly GCF_964204655.1 of Triturus cristatus. NCBI lineage: Eukaryota > Metazoa > Chordata > Amphibia > Caudata > Salamandridae > Triturus > Triturus cristatus. The sequence continues at coordinate 240,319,342 of NC_140592.1, read as the reverse complement.
CCTAACTAAGGTAAAACAGCCCTTTCTGGTTCAAGGGACTTAGTCTGGGCAGTTTGGACTGGACTGGTCCCATTGGAGCTGGATCAAGACGGATTTACATATGACGGAGTCAAAAGTGAGGTTTAGTGGTGTGCAAAATAATGAGAGACTGGGACGCAGCCCTGAGTAATTACCAGTGGCTGAGAAGAATTCAAGCATTCCATCCATCACTTTTTTGCATACTTTAAAAGATAACCACAAGCACAAGCACAACATGAACTAGACAATTGCAGATGCATAATCAAGAAACGAGTTCTAACTTAAGACATTAGGGATCCGATGTCTTGTTTCTTTCAGGAAAGGATGCCCATTCACTAGCAATAATCCTACACAGAGGGCTCACCTTGAGCTTTTAATAAGTATAAATATCATCAAAGGTGTAATTCCGGGGGGAGGAGCCTAGCGCTTGACCAAGATGGCCGCGTGAGCTTAGAGCTCCCGAGACCCTCGCGCCCTCCGTCGACTATCCTGTCTCTAATCCTGATGGTATGCATGGCACCGTGTTGCTGAGTTGTCAGGGAGGCGATTGAAGCTACCCGCGGTCGGATCGCCCATCGGGAACCGGACTTACGACTGGCGGAAGATTGCGGCCTAACTCCCGGGGATGCCAGGGGCTAGAGTTGGCAGGATGCCCGACTCCTAGTTGATCAACAACGGCCTGGCGAGGTGTGATCTGTCGGACGGAGGTCCTCGCACTTTCACTTTCGATTTCGTTCCCTTTGTCTGCCCGGACACTGTAGAGCTCTGGGTGGCTTTATTACCCCAAGGACGCTCGGCGGGCTGCTCACTCCTTATCCCTCTCTCTGAGAGGGAACAGTCTTAACTGCACTGGACTGCCCGGAGTCCATTATGTCGGGCAAAGCAGAAGGGGATCGGCTGAAGACTAAGTCCACCAGGCGGGGAACGTATTCCCAAGTCAACAGTATGGACCGCTACGCCCTCCTGAAAGCATCGCCGAGTGGATCGAGCCAGGCGCCGGATGCCCAGAAGGAGGACTCGCCTGGGACACCGGAGCTCTCCCTACAGGATGTCATGGGCGCGCTCGACGGGATGCAGACCTCGATGGGGAGACAGTTCGAGGCCCTGGCGCATAAGGTGGATGCCATCCTGGTAGATGTCAATCTGATCCGCTCGGACCTGGGCAAGACGAACGAGCGCGTTAAGAACCTGGACCACAAGACCACGGGCCTCACTGATGATGTTGCGGATCTGCAGACCGAGGTTCGGAAGCTGAGGGCCGAGAGTGACCTCGCCGCCCGCCGGCTGGAGGACTTCGAGAGCCGGGCCAGGCGCAACAATGTGCGCGTCATCGGGGTCCCGGAGTCCTCGGATGAGGCTTCGGCGGACCTGCTTGTGGAGGATTTGGTCCTCAATCATCTGAAGCCTAAGGTCCTTGGAAAGTTTTTTGCGGTGGAAAGGGCCCATAGGGTGCCGGGCGGGCGGCCCAAGGCGGGTGCCCCGCCGCGGCCGATTGTCGCCCGGCTCTTTCATTTTCGAGATCGGGACGCTATCCTGCAAGCTTCGAGGGTGACGGGCCCAGTCCCCTTCCAGAATGCGTCGGTGAATTTTTATCCGGACTTCACCCAGCAGGTGCAGAGACAGAGACAGAGCTTCCTGGGGGTGAAGCGGAGACTTCGGGAACTGGATCTGAAGTATGCCATGCTTTTCCCTGCCAGACTACGGGTGGTGCATGAAGATCGGACATTCTTTTTTGACTCTCCTGTTATGGCCGATGAATGGCTGGACGCTTTGCCCCGGCGACGGACGGGGGATGACACAGCCGAGCATGGAGACAGTGGCCGGGATGGACAGGGCTGAGATCTCAGAGCCGGCCTGACTTGATTTGACCATACTTGAAGATTCGAACAGAGTGCAGTAACTGTGGAGGGTTGCGGGAGGACGAGGGGTGCTCTTTTCCTCCCTTAGGGTACTTTTTGTAGATTTTTTGTTTTTGTAGGGCGACAGGCACACTGCAAGTTGGGGGGGGCTTTGTAAGCTGCAGCAGGGGTGCAGGGTGGGGGGAGTTTTGGGGATTTTGAGTTTGTTGTTGGGGGGTTTATTTCTGCAAGGCATGATGATTATCCTCAGGGCTGTTCCATGGTGGCTCCTCGGGTGTGGGGTGGGCCTCTTTCCGTTTGAGGATGGGGGGTAGGGGCTTAAGTGTTATAAGCTGGAATGTTAATGGTTTGGGGGATCGCATCAAGAGGGGGATTGTTTTGCAATTTTTGAAACGCTCAATGCCAGATGTTGTCCTGCTGCAGGAGACGCATCTCATAGGTAATATGTGCTATGCCTTGAATAGGAAGGGGTATAAATTCATTGCACACTCGGGATTCTCTTCTGGGTCCAGGGGTGCGGGCATCCTTGTTAGAGCATCGTTGCCTTTTGAGGTGGACTCCACCATTGTTGACGATAGGGGGGAGGTTTGTGGCGGTGGCGGGGCGGTGGGAAGGAAGGACTTTGGTTTTGGTTTCGGTTTATGTCCCGCCGGCCCTGCAGGCCTCCACACTTGCTGAACTGGGCAGGGCTTTGCTGACTCTCCCGGGGGGAATGCTGGTAGTGGGAGGGGATTTCAACGCTGTGGGCTCCGGACTGTTGGATAGATACCCGCCCAGGGACACAGGGGGGGCTCAGAAATGGCTTCCAGACTTCCTGGATACGTTTGGTCTGATAGACTGCTGGAGGCTCCGGCACCCCACACAGAGTCACACGTTTCACTCCGGGGCGCATGGTAGCCTCTCCAGGATTGATTACCGGCTCACTCTGGCCGCACATGCCTCGTTGATATCCGAGGCGAGGCACATGGCACGCGGTATCTCTGACCACTCGCCAGTGTGGATCCGGCTCGATCTAGGTCGGGAGGGAGGAGGGAGGGTGGCCCCCATCAACCCATGGTATTTCCGAGACCCCAAGATGCGCAGCGCCCTGGTAAAGAAGGTGGATAATTACTTTAAGGACAATCTGGGAACCGTGGACTCGGCGGTGTCGCTGTGGGAAGCCTTTAAGACCGTGCTTCGGGGGGAAGCCCTCTCCCTGGTGGTGGCTGCCAAGAATCGGAGGGATGGCGAGGTGCGGCAAGTGGAGGAGGAGATCGCGGCCCTTGAGGGGGCTATGGAGGAGGAGGTTACAGAGTCCTCACTGCATGAGCTTTGCTTGAAGCAGGCGGAGTATAGGGACCTGGTTACGAACGCCGCTAAGACCCTCAGTAGGGAACAACAGGGCCGCCTGTATGACGTTGGTGATAAGGCAGGGAAACTCCTGGCGTGGTTGGACAGGAAAGAACGGGTCAATAGAGTGGTGCCAGAGTTGACGGGAGAGTGGGGAGAGGCGATTGTGGAACCTGAGGGGATTGTGAAGTGTTTCGCGGAGTATTTTCGTAGGGTTTATTCCTCTGTGTCGGACAGGCCGCCCGAGGACTCGTCTGAGCTCCTCCGTGATATCGAGTTGCCCTGCCTCTCTGATATAGATAGGGATGATTTGGATGGTGACATAACGGTTGACGAGGTGGCGGGGGCGATTCGCGCGTTAAACTCGGGTAAGGCCTCTGGACCGAATGGACTGCCGATCGACCTGTATAAACTGTTCCCGTATAGGGTCGCCCCTCACCTGCGCGCCATGTTTTTGGAGGCGCGGGGGGATGGGATCCTTCCGTTGGATCAGCGGCTGGCGTCGATCGTGGTAATACATAAAGAGGGTAAACCCCGAGATAGGTGCGCCTCCTATCGGCCCATTTCACTCCTCAACGCTGAGCCGAAAATTCTGGCCAAACTCCTGGCTACCCGTTTGAGTAGGGTGCTTGGCGATTTGGTCCACCCGGATCAATCTGGCTTCATCCCGCACCGAAACACAGCATTAAACCTTAGGCGTCTTCATGGCGTCATCGCCAGGGCGGGCACGCTGCGTGAACCGGCTATTGTGGCATCTCTTGATGCCACGATGGCCTTTGACACGGTGGAGTGGGCATACTTATGGGCCGTGCTGGCCAAGTTTGGTTTCGGTCGCGGTTTTGTGAGTTGGGTCCGGTTGCTGTACGAGGGGCCACTAGCGAATGTCGTGGTGAATGGTCGGGCATCTACTCCGTTTCAGCTTGGTAGGGGTACTCGGCAGGGTTGCCCCCTGTCGCCTCTGTTGTTCGCCCTCGCCCTTGAACCGTTGGCTGCGTGGATACGTTGGCACCCGGATATACGGGGCCTTCGGTGGTCGCCTGATCACGAGGACCGTATTTCGCTTTATGCCGATGATATCCTACTGTATCTTGCCTCACCTAAGAAGTCACTTATAGTGGTCTGTGACGTACTCGCATCGTTCGGTGGGAACTCGGGGCTTGTGATTAATTGGGGCAAATCGTACTTGTACGTTCTTAGTGGCGAGGTCCCACCGATCCCTAGAACATGTTCGATACAGGTTGCCCAGCAGGGTTTCGTGTATTTGGGGATTTTTATATCCATGGATCCTGCTGTGCGCTATGAGAGGAATCTGCCCCCCCCCTTGGCGCGCTTGAGGCGAGATGTTGAAGGTTGGCGGAGGCTGCCGCTCTCCCTTGTTGGGCGTGCGGCCCTGTTCAAAATGATGTCTCTTCCCCGCTTCCTCTATGCCCTCCAGAACACCTTGGACTGGGTACCGGCCAAATACTTTCGGGAGGTCGAAGGCCTCCAACGGACGTTGCTGTGGGATGGGCGGCCGCGAATAGCTATTTCAAAGTTGACGCTCCCATGGTACGATGGGGGCATTGCGCTCCCAGACATCCGACGGTACTATTGGGCCACGCAGCTGAGCGCGATCAACCATGGGTTTTATGGCCCTGCCCTCAGCCCTGGGTATGCCCTGGATAGGTGGCTGCTTCGTGGCGGCAACTACTACAGGGCGTTGTATTTGCGGTCCTTAGACTCGTCCCTCACGGGGCCCACAGGTGTGGCGGTGCGTGTATGGAAGATGGCGACTGATTCGTTGGGCTGGAAGGATAGGCTCACCCTCGCTACCCCATTGTTGGAATCGGAGAGATTGGGAAGACTCTGGCATACGAAGGGCTTTGATAAGTGGGACCTGATAGGTATATCCAAGGTGGGAGATGTGCTGCATAAGGGGAGGGTGAAGTCCTTCGAGGAGTTGCAGACTGAGTATGAGCTAGGGCCCTCAGAGTATTTCAGGTATATCCAGCTGCGTCACGCCCTCCGATCAGTCCTCATGGAGGGTCAGAAGGTGCCGGAGTCCTCTCCCCTTGAGGACCGAGTCCTTGATGGTCATATGCCCGAGAGCACGATCTCGCTCATATATAAGAAGTTGATTAACGTCCGGGCAGATATGCTTTTGGGGCTGAGAGAACAGTGGACTAGGGATGGCCTTGAGTTGGATAATGAGGACTGGCAGTCAGCGGTTTCCTCTCCTAAGGAGGTTGCGATCCCGTCGCGTCTGAGGCTGGTGCAGCTTAAAATACTGCACCGGGTGTATGTGACGGGGCCAAGGCTGGTCCACATGGGATTCTCGGAGGACGGCCTGTGCAGAAGGGGATGTGGTATGGTGGGTACTTTCCTGCACATCATTTGGGAATGTGGTGTCATTGTGGAGTTCTGGAGGAGAGTCCATGCAGTTATGGGGGAGGTGACGGGCACTGCGGTACAGCCGGAGGCGCGGTGTTGCCTCCTGAACGTCTGGGGGCCCACTGACCTCGATGAGGCGCAGACCCAATGGGTGACTCTGGGTAACATGGTGGCTAAAAGGGATATCGCGCGATTGTGGGGCTCCTCGGGACCCCCTACACTGACCGCGTGGAAGGAGAACATGGACTGGAGCATGTTTAGGGAGAAGACGGTCTACTGCTCTAGAGGTCGCCCCCGGAAGTGGCACGCCATCTGGGGGCGGTGGAACCAATACAGGGGGGGGAATATGTCTTGCCCCGGATCTGGAACCTCCCGAGGAACAGCTTTCCCCCTGACCTACTTTCCAGCACAGTTTGGTTTTAGGAACCGTTTTGGGCCTCTGCTGTCCCCCTTCTTCCTCCGTACACAGTCTTGAAACTAGTAGATGAGTGGGGTCCGGCCTCCCCTGGGGGCTTTCGCCATGGGCTTTCAATGTTCTGCCTTGCTGGGGTTTGTTGTGAGTTTTTTCTGTGTTTATTTAAAATTGGACCTTTGCATTACTCTTTGAACTGTATTGGGGACACATCACTGTATCTAACTCTCAATGCTGCCGAACCTTCGGGCTGTCGGCTGAATAGCTGTGTCCTGAATTTTGAAATAAAGGTTTTCAAAAAAAAAAAAAAAAAGTGTAATTCCATCACCAGCACCAATGCTGCAAAGCGGGCTCACCATGAGTGCTTGATATCTACAAATAAATAACGACCAGTATGCTCAAACCCAAGAGTACCTTGAGATGTGGAAGGCTTACACCCACACTACTTTTACATTTCCCAAAAACTGGACATAGAATACATGATCCAATCAATGGATGAAATGTTACTAACAAAAACATTGCTTTTCCACGGACAAAAGAGGTCTTAACAATGAGGTTTAATAGAACGTTCTGTAAGAAGTTTCTTACGACATAGACAGCCATACAACTTCACTAATTAACAGACGTGATTGGAATATTAACCCACTGTTCCTACTAAGTAGGAATATGGGCACCGGGAGCAAAGTTTAATGAACACTTACGAGAGAACAGGCAAGTAGAGACTTTCTCACAGCCCTATCCCACCAGAGATAGTAACACACTATCGTTATGAGTACTTGTGTTACTTGACAATATGAAGCATAGAATGCATTTTTAATTATAATTGACCGATCAAGGACTTAGGATTTTATGGACCTCAGTGTATATTCCCCATAAACCCATGTAGGGTTAAATCACAACAGTTTTGTCACTGCACAAGATGTGGTGTCATTATCGGGTCACTTGACTTCCCATAGACCGTGACGCCCTGACAGACCAACAACAACCCTGCTAAGCTCCAGCACCCCTACTTTACCACCAAAAGTAGACAGCAGGGCAGATGTCCCAGAACACAGACACGAGCCATAAGGTGTGAAAGAAGCACTAGATAGCATGAGATTTGCAATACTAATAACTCACTCTCATAATTGCGCTACACTAGCAAAGAAATGGCATACTGCTGTGGCTGCCTCTAGTACATCGAAAAAATATGACCCTTACAACATGTTAAGGATGCAGTACAGTATAGGACAATGTTCCCTGCATGACGCGGTCTGCGTCAATCATGAATGGTGTTGAGTGTGAACATGCTGAAGGTACGTGGATATAACTTCAGGGATATGGGCTCTCTTTATTTTTATAGAGGTTTCTCATACACATGAAACCACTCAGAACAAAACTTATGGTATGTTCATTCTCTTGGTGTTAATTGTACTTTGATTAAATCCCCAGCTTGGAGTGTTTGCGGTGGGGAAAGAAGATATTAAGAAGCAGATAGGACTCACCAATGGGTTATTTTTCAGTGTTCCTTAGCTCCAATAATATATTAATACAAATGTAATAATAAAGTGTTAGAAGGCGGTTTGAGGAAACGTGTAGGGGGGAAACACAAGGCCCTCAAGAATGCTCCCCTTCCACATAGGCATTTAGGAAGGGTTAAAATATTTTGAACAGATTCTCAAGACAGACTGGGTCTCAATACCCACTATAGTATGTCCTAGCTTTTAATAATCTTGTGCCCTTGAGTCATTAACAAAGCTCATTCTGCGCAGTACACAATGTTAAACCACCCTAAGATCCCCTACAAGATCTGCATTCAATAATACACATATCAAGAGCTCAAGCAAAGGATGCCTATGGTAAATCATGCCACCTGGAGTGGGTGATTGATCTTTTTTGAAAGAAACAAGACAACAGAGAACTATTGACCTAAAATATAAAGGGATTCCTAATCTTTTCACAAAGAGCAATGGCACTTTTCCTCAGTCTAACAGGGAGGACATACTTTGGTTCCTTTTTAGGTCTCGCCTACGCAGCGTGCAAGCGCTGCCTAGGAGGGACCTCTTGGAATTGCTCTGTACTTTCTTGGAAACTAGTGCATGTTTTGCACGGTTTCCAATGAGTACTCGTGCATGCAGTGCGTTTGCCTTGCGGGAGCGAGTAGCGGCGCCATCTGTTTGCCATTATCGCGCCTGCCGCTGCTCGCTCCCGCAAGGCAAATGCTCTGCATGCACGAGTACTCTTTAACTTTCGGGGCCACGCTAGTCTTTCAGCGCTTGTCTTGTTTGGGTTGCTATTACCAGAAAACAAAGGGTGATTTAATTTCAGGTTATATCCAGACGGTACAATCAATAGAATTAACCCTAGTTTCATTTCTAAATGTGAAGTTCAGACCTGTACCATAAAAACAACACGTAAAGGTTCTTCTTCAATACGAACTTCATTTAAACCCTGTGGCGTGAGAAATTCAAATTAGCTTGCTACAACATTTTGCGGCCGCGAGAAATAATCCTTCTTGAGTAGCCTTTCCCTAACATACAACATAGTGTTCTCTGTGCTCCTAGACGACTTGAAATTCTCCCAGCACATTATGTTCTTCTGGATGTAGGGTGAGCCAGTGGGTCACTAAAATCCCTAAGGTCTTGTCGGGCGAAAGTGTTACAGCAACAGCCCCATGTCAGCCCGTCAAGTGGATCTAAATTGGCCTTTTTAGGTCGAGCCTGGGCAATGCATGCGCTGCTCTGCGAGGCATGCTGTATTCAGGTAGGGAATTGAAGCCTTACCCACTCTCCACCCATATTTTTCATTGGCTTGTGTGATTGTTATGTTATGTTAAGATGGATTTGTAAAGCACACGGCTACTCAAAGAGTATCCCGGCGCTAAGTCAGAAAAGAACATGTGCAAGAGGACAAAACGAGAGAAAAGAGGAAACCCAAAGAAAGAGAGACGGATAATAATGTTTGTTGGAACAGCCAGGTTTTCAGTTGTTTCCTGAATGCAAATGCAAAAAGAACAGTTGATGGATAGAATGCAGAACAATGTCATACATTCACCCCAGTACAGAGATCTGGGCCTAAATCCATCGTTTTTTTGCTCACCATGACATTCCAGTTTGAACCCAGGCATATGCAAATCAATCTTGACCCTGTGTCTCATGGGAACAGTCCAGCCAGAACTGCTAAGGCAGGTCCTCCCTGGACTGGGAACAAGCATCCTAGGGCCGGTTTCGGGGTTTCACCCCCCTTTAGCCAGGATAGTCCACTGTAACCTGTGGCTGTTCATTAGTCAAAGGGCTTAAAAGTCCCTCCTTAAGTACCACTGTGTCTCATTTTGTAACCTCTCATGGCGATAACCCCATTATGTGTGTTGTTACTCCGTAGGCTTTAATAACTGCTTCCGAGCACAATTTTCTCAAATAGCTTTGTCATGCCTGCTGCTGCAGGCAGGACACGCTCTGTCCTAAGGCTTTTTAAACAAATGAATGATAAGCATTTGCAGTGCAATAGGTCTCGGCATTTGCGAGAGTTTAAGCTATCGGCATTGTAAATGACAATATCTTTTATTTATCTGTTTTAAACAGAACACATTAATAAAAGGCATTGTCATTTACAATGCTAATAGCTCAAACTCTCATAGATGCGAGACCTATTGCATTGCAAATGTTTGTTAAATTATTGCCTCTGGCTTCCAATTCGCAGGGTAAATTGCAAATGAATACCATTTCTTTGCAGAAACAAAAGTAGATATATAAATCTGCCAAAAGAAGGTAAACGAAGCAGTCTTAGTAAAACAAAAAACAAGATGAATTTGTAGATATTAACAGGTTTACAAACAGCCATAACAGAATGCTCATTTCTTTTTAAAAGCTTGTACGACTATTCAACAAACACAACTCTATAAGAAGATTATTTAAGTCATCATATTTATTATAATGCATATAGACTGTGCACCTAGAATGAGTAGAATGCAAAAATTAATCTCAGAAAAAACAATGTGGTCATATCAGTCAGGGACAATTCAGTATACCCATACCAGCATTATGAAGGAAGCATAGCATTTTACATTCAACCTGTTGGTCTATTAAGAGCCGTGCTGAGAACTCCAGCAATAACATGAGAGTAGACTTCAGTCAGACTGAAAATTTCAACCAACAGCACTGAGCTAGCTTGGATTTGCAGGGTCAAATATTCCGTTCTCTATATATTTAGGCATCAGACGCATATTATATTACAACATAGAAAAGACAAGGGCATCAGTGCAACAATGTAAGAATCCCAAAATTGCAAATGCCAACTAAATTAGTAAGTAGTGAATTCAACTTAAACCATACTTTGTATGTACCCTCATGTGAAGCTGTAAGTCATCCCACTAAACAATTGGTAGGAGAAAATATATCTGGTTGATAAAGAGATGGAATTCATACAGATACCCTTCCAATAACCTGTACAACCTATTAAATAAACGATAAAGTCCTATACCAAAGACCAGCATCCCCTTAGCCCCCACTTTATCAACATATCACGCAAGAATGGGAATATAAACACGTATTATGGAACAATTTCCAGTGAATAGAGGTAGAACAGTAATCTTCACCTTTTACCGGATTACAAGATAGTTTCCTTCTTTGCCTTCATGTACTGTTCTTGTGAGACACTACCGCTATGAGGTGATGCTGCGTATAAGACTAGGAGAGCGATTTGTGACCAGGACGCAATTGCTAAATACCAGGCCGACAGCCAGAGTATGTACCAGCCGAACTAGATCGGCAAGATGCCTAGTGGAGCGAGGGACCAGGCAGGGGTGCCCCGTGTCTTCACTGCTCTTTGCCATTACATGAAACCCCTGGCAGCATGTGCGAGAAGTATCAGGGCGATTAGGGGTCTAACAACAGGGAGACACTACATGAAGATGATTTGTTGCTCTTTTTGTGTGACACTGAAGAGGATTTGAGAGGGGACAGAGAGCTGTTGGGCGAGTTTGGCCAGTTGACCAGGCTGCAGGTCAACTGGCAGAAATCCAAGCTCTTCCCTCTGGCACAGAGAGAGGACCTGCCCGAACACCTGACAACTGAGCAGTGGGAACCCCGGTGCTTAACATACCTGGCGGTCAAGATCTATCACGACAGAGTTGAGCAGCTGGAGGGCAATGTGGGACATTCGATTAGATCCCTGAGGTCCTCTATGATCTTTTGGGGGCCCTTCCGCTGTCAGTGATGGGAAGGATAGCCCTCGTGAAGATGGGGGTTCTCCCCCAGCTCCTATATTTATTTTACTACGCTTCCCCTCTGGATACCAGGTGCGCAGTTCAGAGAACTGAAACCCCTAAACTGAGTTTATTTGGGTATCCGGATGCTGGAGAGTGGGCCAGGCCACCATGGAACACCGGAAGGGGGCATTGCAGTCTCAGATTTCGAGCTATAGCACATAGCGACCCAACTACAGTGGCTGATCCAGGGAACAGCACATAGACGCAATCCGGAGCAGACCCCTGGCCCCTTTGTGCCACCACTCCGGGAGCTCCTCCAGGTTCTCCTGCGAGTGCGATGATCAAATCTAGATGATTCCTCTGAGTTTTGTACCCTGGCGAAGTGCCGGAGCAGGAGTTTGCAACGAATACGCACTAAGATCCCATATTCCTCGGAGCTACCTCTTGATTTCCTGCATGCGTTTCTGCACGGTGAGGGGGTGGAAATGGCGGGCACTGGCCTTATAGGTGGAGGCTGGGACAACAAAGGTGTGGGACCTGCATAAGCCCTCAGAGCTGCTCCCATTTGAGGACTTTAGGGAAGAGTTCAACTTACCCAGGGGCATTTCCTCCGAACCCACATCCTCCCAGAGCTGACAATATATAGCACCCTCAGCAGGTACCATTAGTACAGTTTCATGCCTTTATAGAGCCCTGCGGATGGACCAACAGCTGTCCCTACACACGCTACTAGCCAGGTGGGAGGAGGACCTAGGCCCCACTATTGGGACGAAAGCCTGGGATAAGATTAGGGAGAAGGTGACCATTTCACCGTTAGCATTAGCGCTCGCTGCGCTTTCTGCCTGTTTAATTGCTTTTTAAATACTCCTGTTTTCGTATTTTCTTTAATCTTGGTTTGTTTGCCTTGTTTTTAACTTGCTGCGCCCCCCCCTGGCCTCACTCTGCACTGTAAAAAACCCCCTTGGGGGCCACCACCACTGCCTTTGGCGGGTCCGGGATCACGAGGTACCTGGGACGAATCTAGGCGCCATCTTGGATTGGGCTCGGGCACTCGCGTACTCTCGCGAGATTTCGGCCTGCTGAGCCTACTTAAGCCCTTTATCAGCCGCGCAGCGGTGACGCGCAGCGGAGCGCCCTCATCGCGCCTGAGTCCAGCCAGAGTCCTGCCCGTCTGCGCTCGTCCGCGTCTCGGGAGTGGCAGGGGCAGGACGGAGAGGCGTGTACTCCTGTCTGGGCTGGCGTTATCGGCAGGTAAAACTTAACGGTATGGTATCCTACAGTGCGCGCGATTTACTTGCTTTGCGCCCCTCATGTGGCCAATGTCTTCCCTCTTTTCCTGGCAGCCGGCTTTTCCGAAAAAGCTGTTCTACTTGTGGGTGGCGGCCTCGACCTTCCATCGGGACTGCGCCTGACACCACTCCGTCCCCGTTCCAATGTTATCTCCTTAATACTAGATCCGTGACTGGTCACTCTTTGGATATTTGGAACTTACTGTATAAAGCCAATATATCTTGCTTATTCCTTACGGAGACTTGGCTGAGCGATTGTTCAACACCTGATCTTGCTAACGCCATCCCTCCAGAATATAACATCTTTAGAAGGGATAGAACATCTGGTAGAGGGGGAGGAGTAGCTCTTGTGGTTAATAAAAACATCTCCTGTGTAACTTTTCCAGTGGAGAACATTCAGGGTTGTGAAGCCTTAGGCTTCACCCTTCAGCTTTCCTCCCTCCAGGCTTGTACCGGGATTCTCTTGTATAGAGCCCCTGGGCCGACTGGGTCGTTTTTTGATGCACTACAAGTTGCTCTCTCTGTCCCCTGTCTCAGATCTGAGCACTGCATGCTTCTTGGGGACCTCAATATCCATATGGATATTGTAGTGGACCCTGATGCAATGAAATTGAGTGATATTACTAATACCTTAGGTCTGTCCCCGTTTCTTCTTAAGCCAACGCATAATAAAGGCCATACTTTGGACCAGATCTTCTCTACTAAAACTATTGCGATAGAGGCCTTACAACCGGTACTCTGGTCTGACCATTTTTTGGTTTCTTTTTCGGTTCCCGTCGCAGCTTCCATCCGGGTGAGAGAATCTATACAGACTTCGCGTTCCTCGCGCCCTTTCCATCTTCTTTCGGCCGAGATGCTATCTGAGGCTCTTAATATCTTTCCTTGTCCTCTTTTGGGTACGTTGGAAGAAAATCTTTATCTCTTTCAGAGTTGGTTGACAGCAAGACTTCAGATTCTAGTTCCCGAAAAGAGGCAGAACAGTGGCGAACGCAGAATGTCTGCCCCGTGGTTCACCCCCCAGTTAAGGGAGCAGCGCCAAGGCTGTAAAAAGGCAGAGAGAGTCTGGCGACGGGCCTATGATCCGACTGAGAAAGCAAAATTTCGAGGATTGACTAAAGCCTATCATCAGTCAATTTGGAAGGAAAAAAAATCATACTTTGAGCGTCGAATTGATGAGGCTGAAAATGGTTGTAAGGAAATCTTTAAAGTTGTTTTGGATTTTATGTCCCCTGCTGTTTGTACTCCATCTCATATCCATTCTGAGGAATGGTTAAAACAGCTTGCAACTTTTTTTACGACTAAAATTACTACTATTCAAGCCTCTCTTCTCGACCCTGGCTCAGATGTGGTTGCAGGTTTCTCGTCTCCCCCTGTTTTTAGGGAGAGTCTAGGCCCTTCTCTCACACTTTTTCCTCATCTTTGTCTTGACACCTCCCTGGAGCTTCTGTCTGGTTTGAAGTCCGGTTCTCCACTTGACCCGTGCCCAGCTAAACATTTGGGGAGGGTAGCACCTGTTTTAAATGAGCTACTGAATCCTCTCCTGAATTCTTCATTGAGCTCAGGAGCGGTCCCACAAGCATGGAAACACGCCTTGATCCTGCCACTGATCAAGAAGCCTGCCCTGGACCCCCTCATCCATGCCAACTATAGACCTATCTCCCTTCTCCCTGCTTTGGCAAAGGTGGCCGAGAAATTTGTCCATCGTACGATTTCCAATTTCATTGAGGAACACGACCTGTTGCACGATACGCAATCTGGATTTCGTGCAAATTTCAGCACAGAGTCGGCCCTCTTAGAGGTCACGGATGCCATCAGGGAAGTTCTTGATTCGGGAGGAAGGGCTATGCTGATAATGTTAGATCTATCGGCGGCATTCGACACCGTTCCCCATGATCGCCTCCTTAAAAGACTCTGGGAGTGCGGCATTCAGGGAACGGTGTGGAGTTGGATTAAATCTTTTCTAGCCGGCCGCCGACAAACGATCTGGGCGCCTCCTTTTTCCGCGGAAATGTCTCCGCTAGAGGTAGGGGTACCGCAGGGTTCCATTCTTAGCCCCACGCTATTTAATATCTTTATGGCCCCTCTGGCGGCAGCCGCGGAATCCTTTGGCGCCCAGGTCATATCTTACGCCGATGATACCCAACTCCTGTTCACTTGTGGCAGGGGCGGTACTTTTGATGGCGTACAGATTAAGGATTGCTTGGGGGCGGTCTTCGAGTGGTTCAGGTGCAATGGGCTTAAGTGCAATCCCGACAAGTCGGAGCTGCTCTTTTTTGGTTGCACCTGTGAACCAGACTGGAAAGCCTGGTGGCCTCAAGATCTATTTCCTCCTAATAGCGTGTCACTTAAAGCAAAAAACCTAGGAGTAATTGTGGACAATGAGCTGTCTTTTAGGCCACACATCTCGTGTCTCTCAGGTAAATGCTTCGGCATTTTACGTATGCTGAGAAAGTTCCTTCCTCTTTTGTCTGATCAACATAGGAAGACTATTGTTCAGGCCTTGGTTGGATCGCGTTTGGACTACGCAAACGCCCTTTTTTTGGGCCTTCCAAAATATCTGTTGACCCGTTTGCAAGTGGTCCAAAATTCGGCAGCCCGTGCTATTTACGGGCTCCCTAGAAGAGCCGGTGCTACGGCTCTTCTGAGAGACTTACATTGGCTGCCGATCACTAAAAGAATTCGTTTTAAGTGCCTGACTTTTGCCTTTAAGGCTTTACATGGCCCTTGCCCCAAGTACATGAGGAAACGTCTGTCCCGATATGTACCGGGCAGAGCCCTGAGATCATCTCTGTTATTTAAAATGACAGTCCCGGCCATTAAGCGTGCTAGGATGGGTGGCAGATCTTTCCGCTACCTAGTCCCGAAGGAGTGGAATGCACTACCACTCTCTCTCAAACAGGCCCCGAGTCTTCTTGCTTTTAGGAAGGAGCTTAAAACGTGGCTCTTTTCTAATTAAGTACTTTCGGATAACTTGTGTCTTTCTCTCTATCTTTCTTTGGCAGTCGCTATGTGTTATTTCTATCTGTTATCTTTCTTCAGCAAAGCGCCGGGATGCTCCTTGGAGTAGCCGTGCGCTATAGAAGAAATAAATTAACATAACATAACATAACATAACATTATGGAACAGATGCCAAAGGTCTATAGAAAGGTACGTTTTAAACATAAATTATTATGTGTTACACAGATCATACTTGACACCCGAATGCATTGGCAGGTACTTCCTAGTGCCGGATGCAACCTGTCCCTGAGCGGGGAAGAAAGGGCCCATATTCTACATATGTTCTAGGCGTATACCGCAATTGTTACTTTGTGAGAAGGAGTCATACAGACGACTGCGGAGTGCATTGGAAGGGAGATCCCGCGCACCCCAGGACATTGCCTTTTGCGTTGGTTTCCTCATAACCCTCACCCTACCAAGACAAACATAATAGGGAGATTTCATGAGTTAGCTTATTTTCTTGCCAAATGCGAGAGAACTAGAAATTGAAAGACAGCAAGGGCCCACGACTACTAGTGTCGAACAGGGAGCTCCCCCCCCCCACCTCCCCCCTCACAGGCGACCGCTGCAACTGACAACAGGTGTCCTGCCCCAGATCAGGTCCTTCATAAAGTGTTACTAGGGCCAGACTTGGACACGGAGCTGAGCTCCCTCCTGGCTCCGAAGACTACCAGCTTAGCCCATTCATTATTTGCACAATTGAATATTACAAGGGAGGTGGTGTACTGACTCACAGGATGGGGGAAGGAAATGTTATGTTGTTTTAACGATGACTGAATGTACTGATCATTATGTAAGCATTCATTCTGTCCTAAAGATACTAATGAGTTTTAATGTGCGCTTATCCCTGAAAATTCAATAAAATCTGTTTGGAAAAATAAAATGTACTGTTCTTGTGAGTACATACAAAGGTTTTATCTCCATTAACTACTCTGAGTTTAAATGAGTGCAATAGGTGACAATGGATGCCCTTGCCTGTCAGTTTGCTTTAACAACCATCAATCCCCTCTTTCTTTCTTATGTATAAGAGCTGAGGTCAAGGAAAAACAAAATGTGTGTTTTTCCTTCAACTTAGCACTTTTCTTCCAGTCATTATAGCAGGGATTGTGGAACTTGTCGATCACTAGATAGATTCAATTTTCAGTCAACCAAGGATTTCCAGTAATCATTGGATTATTAAATTAAAACACAGAACATTAATATGTTTCTATTGGTGTCATTGAGCCGCTCTAGTTATTTTATCGGAAGTAGTGGTGGAGAGCTTACATTTCAACATATTGTGTGCTGCTTGAGGTTTGAACAACAACATAAAAAGGTACCTTCTTCAGCAAAGAACTTTTCCACAGGTCCAACAAACTGATTTATTTCTTCTAGCTCTTCCTTGCTGATTTCTGGATAGGGAAACACTTCTTCCTAGGAGAAAACATGGGAAAGTTAAGCAGCTCTAAACACTATTAAGGTAAAGCTCAACAAAGTAATGTTTGTCTCTTGATATATAGGGTGACTGGGCTTCAGCCCGTCACAAATAGAGTGTTCATGAGAAAAAGGCAAGGCTGTAAGTCATTATTTAGAAGGAAGGATGCTTGTGATGAGAAGAAGCAGTGCACAGAATGGCCAACTGCTTCTGGGGTGAGTGTTAAATATACTCTCGCTGGAAAGCTTGACTAGTGTGTTCTTTGTGAGAATCAGCTTTGTTGGTGAGTGAATTTGAGAGTGAAAGCACTTCCATAATAGTTCTTTCTCTGGGGCAACCGCCTCAGATTTATATTGATGGGGTAGAACCTGACCCTAAGGGGAAACACCATGGGTGCACCTTGTGGCTGAGATCAACTATCCCTTGTTTACCTCCCCATACCTGCCACTAAGAACCAGCCTGCAGAAACAAGGACAGAACCAAGTCTGCAGCATGTTAATAAATATGTGAAATACTAAAAAGAGCAAAGGAATACCAACTCTCTAGTGACACATTGCCCTACATCCCAGTCTACCCTTCATTTTCTTCATTTTTCTGTTGATTAACCTCCTGCCACCGTTTGGAATCCACTTTGAGGGTTGCCATGGGATGCTGTGAGCGGTACCTACCAGAGTTCTGCATTATGGTGCTCACCAGAGACGCTACGCACATGGATTCTTCCTATCTGTGGGCGAAGCACTCAAAGTACATTCACTGATACACGCAGTATGGGTTAGTCCTCCAGCCTTGTCCTGAAAGAGGCTATAAGAGCGAAAGCTACTTACAGCCTGATGGGTAGGAAAGGCCCAGTTAGACTGCATGGTGAGGCACTCCCTGCTTAGAGCAGTGAGATACAAAGCCTGTTTTAGATTAGAAAGTTATTTGGTACTCTGATCTTAAGTCTATTTACATTTCCAATTTTTTTTATTCCTCTATATTAAGTATGTTATAGTCACATGGGTACAGTGCACACTCACTGGATGTATATCGGAGCAATAGAAAGAGCTGGAACGGAGCAAAACGTGTTTATTCATCAAAAAACCAAACTGTATTTCCTTGTGTAAATTAAGATGGCTTTAATGCAGGAGTATTTGGAAAACAATGAATTGGTGATGATTACTGAACAGAGAGCATGAGAGAGGGCATAGGAGATCACATTAGAAGCCAAAAACAAAATCAGGGCCGGTGAAAGATAAGGCATGCCTAAACATTAACTTTCTCCCTGTTGGCCGTAGCATCTTGTTATGTGACTGTAGAATGAGGACAATGCAGTTACATCCAGTGACCTTCAGAATGAGTATATAGGCGTTAAATGCGATGAGGTTTCTGCAGGAGGACAAGCCAGGTGTTATTACCTTAATCAAGAAATAAAAACAAAGTTGCCTCAGGATTTATTAGTTATACAAAATCATATTTTAAGGGGAAAGTCACCAACAACAATTAAGGGTCCATTGAAAAAGTCAATAAATAAATTTTAAAAAAAAGGTCTGGGTCGAGCAATAATGCAACATAAACATTGATTTACAAATACACATACAAATACATATATGAGTGTGGCAGATTAATTGTGAAGATGGTGTGCTAATCAGTGCACATAAATGAAAGATTTTAAAACGATAAATCAGTATTTATAATATTACCCAGTGGCACTGGGTAGTTATAGTTAGGACTGTGTTTCCATAGAAAATGCATTTCTTGGTTTGCTTTTATCTTTGGCGTCATTTGACGAAACTTCACAAACCTTTCCATTAGAAAGTGTGTTTCTTTTACTTCAGCTCCTAACTGAAAAGTTTAGGGGGAATTCGTCAAGCAGGGGATGAGAAAAAAGGGCCCCATTCATTTTTCTATAGGAACTTTAGACACAGTTACAACCCAAACCACTAAACAGGATTACACCAAATTTAGCAGAAAGCTAGATCTTGGTCCAGAAAGAGTGCTTTGTGTGAATAGGAGCAAATCCGTTCAGCAGCTTTAAAAACAATTAGTGCTCAAAAACTGTGTATATTTCACAATGCAGAGGCTCCGCGGACCAGAGAGATCTCCTGCTGAGATCTGAGAGGCTGTCACCATATTAACCAGGAAGTGATGGTAGCCGTCTTAGGACTCGAAACTAAGTTCAGAGTCCTTATCAAAAAAAATGGGTTTGGAATCTGAAAATCACTTCCTCCATCCCTCCGAACCACCACCTCTTTCCGGACCTTCACAACTGATCTTAAAACGCTCCTCCTCCAAAGGCACTTCCTGGAATAATTAAACTTATTTCTTGACCCTTTTGGTCATCTAGCACTCACATTAGGTCAACTTTGTAAAAATGTATTTTACTCCTGCTTTTAACGTAACACAGACACCTTTTATTTTAACATTATAAATATACAAATAGTTACATTTGAAACAGCATATATGTAACTTATTAGCGTGCTCAATCTTGTGTACCTTTGTAACTGTATATATGTAACTTGTTAGCGTGTTTAGTGTATCTTGTGTTCCTTATGCAACTTAACTGGTTCTTTTGTAAAGCGCTCCGACACCTTTGGGTAAAGTTAACGCTATATAAAACTGCATTAGATAAAAATAAAGTCATCTTAGTAGGATAGCCTTCTAAAAGACCTCTTTTCACCCGCATTTCTGAGTGACGAGATTGACAATGCCTTTATCTCTACCAACGAATTGTTCACTGGTTCCATTACAATTGTTGCTTAGTTACTTTCATGTGTTTCCTGTAAATTCTGTCACCAACTCTCCTTTCCCATTAAATGGTACAAAGTCCTTGTAACACGTTCACGATTCAGGAAACTAAATAAATGAAAATTAGATTTGAAACGCATGGGCTTTCAGCAGCGGGCGTCTGTTTTAGGTAGCGTTCGTATACTGCGCATGTCCCTACTATTAGAGCTGCCTCCAACACTGTACCACCCCCGAGTCTGCAAAACGTGGAACCTCTGCTGCCAGCCCCGCCACTTATGAAGAACAGACTGGACTTTCCAGTTATTTCTGAACCACCTAATCTGACTATACTCATCGCGGAATCCTCAGATCCGCAGATTACCTTGCTGATGGAGCCCAGGAAGAGCTGCTTGGCGTAGGCGGGGCGGCGGGGACAAGTCCACAGCAGCCTGCGAGTCACCTCCGCCGCCACCGAGGGGCTCCTTGCCGAAACATGTGCGGCTCTGACGAGGCGGCTAACACTGCACACTCTGGCAGCCATGGCTTTCAATGTCAGCGGCAGCAACAGAGTGAACTTTTACCCATATTGACAAACTCGCGAGGCGCGTACTGATGACGACACCAGCCGTCGCCGAAAAATATTCCCACGGACCGTATCTGTCAAAGTGCTTTCCGCCTGAAGGCTCTGGGAGGATTTATTCTTACCTCCCTCGAAGGGGGTAAGATCTTTGTTTTGGTCACATTTCTTTTACTAGTGAGGTACTTGAGTGTTTACACAAACTGCTTAAACAAAAAATAAAATCTGATGTTTCAATAGAAACACACCACTGTCATACATGCCAACAGTCCGGACCCAAGCGGGAGACTCCCGATGTTTAAAGCAAAAAAAATGGCTTTATTTTACCTGTCTCCCGTCTGAAATTGTTTTTTAAGTCAATATAAGTCAGTGGGGGAAATACCCCGATATATTTTTTAAAATATTCCACTTTCCTGTTCTGAAATGTTGGCATGTATACACTGTGCAATGGGAAATATGGTCGGTATTTCGGTTACCCGTGCATGTTAACACACTGTGACCAAAAGTGGTAGGATTTGTTTCAAATAAAGCATAATGATAACATCACTGTAAGCAGAGGAAATCTGATAAGTGCTGTTGTTCAAGATGACTGTAGTATGTGCTATATTTGGTAAGTGTATCTCTTTAATGTAAGTGTGTCTCTTTAACCCCTTCGCTGCTAGGCATTTTCCCCTCCTGTGCTAAGCCTTTTTTGGGCTATTTGGGGTAGTGCGCGCTTAGGCCCCTGTACCTTTTTGACCACATTAGGTATCCACGCCAAATTTGTGTCCTTTTCTTCCAACATCATGCGGATTGTAAAGGTACCCAGGGTTTGTGGATTCTCCTAGAGGGTTCCCAGAAATTAGTCAAAATACAGCAATTTTTTTTTTTTTTTGTGAAAAATGGGGAAAAGTGGCTGCAAATGAAAGCGTCTGAGTTTTTCTCTGCAAATGATATCAAAAAAGGGTTTATGGGGCTGAAATCACCATTTCTCCAGCTTTTAGGGAATGACAGATTTTTGTCAGAAATCCAACTTTTTTATACACAGTTTTGACATTTTTCTGGTACATACCCTATTTTTGCAATTTTTTGTGCTTTCAACCTCCTTCCAGATAATGGTAGAAATGGGTAGAAAAGCAATAATGGATCTTGGAGAGCTATACATTTTTGAAAAGTAGACAAAATTCTGAATTCAGCAAGGGGTCATTTGTGTAGATCCATCAAGGTTTCTTTATTGAAACTAACAGTTAAATATAGGAAAAATTAAAAATGAGTTGAAAAAAGCAGCCTTTTGTGTCAACGTTTTCACATGTAACTTCTTCTAATTATGACATCTCTTAGAAAGCAATGTACCGTTACATCCGCTGGACCTTCCTAGTTGTGGGGATATGTAGGACTTGTACGTTCACCAAGAGCCCAACGAACCCAGAGTAAAAAACTGAGCAGCATTTTGTAATGGTTTTTTTTTAGTTCCGGGTATATAGCAATTATAGTGTGAAAATGTATACATGGAAAAATTGGTATGAAAGACACCTATGTATTTCTGAAATGAGAACAAATTACAGAGTTTAGAAACAGTGCATATTTGCACATTTTCGAAATTGGGAATACTCATACTTGCATGACAATTATTGGTCATTTTTCAAAATGACTTTTTTTTTACACAATGTCTTTTATTTGGAAGGGAGAAATGCATCAAAAATCAATAGGTAATAACAGTTGCTTTACAAATCCGAGCTACCCTAAGTCTCCCGATAAAAATGGTACCTCACTTGTGTGGGTAGGCATAGTGCCCACGACAGGAAGTGGCTCAAAACCTAAGGTGAACACACCACATTTTCACACTGAAAATTTACACATTTTTTGCGAAGAGTCTAGCTGTAGTTTTTGAACCCTAGCTCTGCCGGCACCTAGGGTAACCTATACATTTTTGAAAACTAGACACCCAGGGGAATCCAGGATGGGGTGACTTGAGTGCCTCCCACCATGGTCTGTTACCCAGAATCCCTTGCAAACGTAAAACATTGACAAAAAAACACATTTTCCCCACATTTCTGTAATGGAAAGTTCTGGAATCTGCGTGGATCTACAAATTTCCACCCACCCCACGTTCCCCAAAGTCCTACGAGAAAAATGGTACCTCACTTGTGCGGGTCGGCCTAGTGCCCGCGACAGGAAACGGCGCAAAACGCAACGTGGTAACACCTCAATTTTGCAGTGAAAAATGACCCTTTTTTGGCAAAGTGACTAGCTGTAGTTTTTTAACCCTAGCCCTGCCGGCACCTAGGGAAACCTAGCAAACCTATACAGTTTTGAAAACTAGACTCCCAGGGGAATCCAGGATGGGGTGACTTGAGTGCCTCCCACCATGGTCTGTTACCCAGAATCCCTTGCAAACGTAAAAAAATGTCAAAAAAAACACATTTTCCCCACATTTCTGTGATGGAAAGTTCCGGAATCTGCGTGGATCCACAAATTTCCACCCACCCCACGTTCCCCAAAGTCCTACGAGAAAAATGGTACCTCACTTGTGCGGGTGGGCCTAGTGCCCGCGACAGGAAACGGCGCAAAACGCAACGTGGTCACACCTAAATTTTGCAGTGAAAAATGACCCTTTTTTGGCAAAGTGACTAGCTGTAGTTTTTGAACCCTAGCCCTGCCGGCACCTAGGGAAACCTAGCAAACCTATACATTTTTGAAAACTAGGCACCCAGGGAAATCCAGGATGGGGTGACTTGAGGGCCTCCCACCATGGTCTGTTACCCAGAATCCCTTGCAAACGTAAAAAATTGACAAAAAAAACACATTTTCCCCACATTTCTGTGATGGAAAGTTCTGGAATCTGCGTGGATACACAAATTTCCACCCACCCCGCGTCCCCCGAAGTCCTACGAAAAAATGGTACCTCACTTGCGCGGGTGGGCCTAGTGCCCGCGACAGGAAACGGGGCAAAACGCAACGTGGTCACACCTCAATTTTGCAGTGAAAAATGACCCTTTTTTGGCAAAGTGACTAGCTGTAGTTTTTGAACCCTAGCCCTGCCAGCACCTAGGGAAACCTAGCAAACCTATACATTTTTGAAAACTAGACACCCAGGGGAATCCAGGATGGGGTGACTTGAGTGCCTCCCACCATGGTCTGTTACCCAGAATCCCTTGCAAACGTAAAAAATTGACAAAAAAACACATTTTTCCCACATTTCTGTGATGGAAAGTTCCTGAATCTGCGTGGATCTACAAATTTCCACCCACTCCGCGTTCCCCGAAGTCCTACGAGAAAAATGGTACCTCACTTGTGCGGGTCGGCCTAGTGCCCGCGACAGGAAACGGCGCAAAACACAACGTGGTCACACCTCAATTTTGCAGTGAGAAATGACCCTTTTTTGGCAAAGTGACTAGCTGTAGTTTTTGAACCCTAGCCCTGCCGGCACCTAGGGAAACCTAGCAAACCTATACATTTTTGAAAACTAGACACCCAGGGGAATCCAGGATGGGATGACTTGAGGGCCTCCCACCATGGTCTGTTACCCAGAATCCCTTGCAAACGTAACAAATTGACAAAAGAAACACATTTTCCCCACATTTCTGTGATGGAAAGTTCTGGAATCTGCGTGGATCCACAAATTTCCACCCACCCCGCGTTCCCCAAAGTCCTACAAGAAAAATGGTACCTCACTTGTGTGGGTCGGCCTAGTGCCCGCGACAGGAAACGTCGCAAAACGCAACGGGGTCACACCTCAATTTTGCAGTGAAAAATGACCCTTTTTTGGCAAAGTGACTAGCTGTAGTTTTCGAACCCTAGTTCTGCCGGCACATAGGGAAACCTACCAAACCCACACATTTTTGAAAACTAGACACCCGGCGGCTTCCAGGGAGGTATGGCTTGCGTGGATCCCCCAAGGTTTCCTTACCCAGAATCCCATGCAAACCTCAATTTTAGCTGAAAAAATCACTTTTTTCACACATTTTGGTGTGGGAAAGTTGTGGCATCACCGGGCTCACACAAATTTACCACCACCCAGCGTTCCCCCAGCTCTCCCGGTAAAAATGGTGCCTCACTTGTGTGGGAGGCCCAAGTACCCGCGGCAGGCAAGGGCCCAAAACGTAGTGAGGCGACATCAAAATGGCCTATCGCAAAACCACCTGGTTTTGCATGGGGGTCACTTGGGTTTTTGGCCCGGTGCTCGGCGGCCATCTAGGGAAACCTACCAAACCCATGCATTTCTGAAAACTAGACACCCGGCGGCTTCCAGGGAGGTATGGCTTGCGTGGATCCCCCAACGTTTCCTTACCCAGAATCCCCTGCAAACCTCAATTTTAGCTGAAAAAATCACTTTTTTCACACATTTTGGTGTGGGAAAGTTGTGGCATCACCGGGCTCATACAAATTTACCACCACCCAGCGTTCCCCCCAGCTCTCCCGGTAAAAATGGGGCCTCACTTGTGTTGGAGGCCCAAGTACGCGCGGCAGGCAAGGGCCCAAAACGTAGTGAGGCGACATCAAAATGGCCTATCAAAGAACATGTTTCGGCCCTTGCCTGCCGCGGGTACTTGGGCCTCCCACACAAGTGAGGCACCATTTTTACCGGGAGACCTGGGGGAACGCTCGGTGGTGGTAAATTTGTGTGAGCCCGGTGATGCCACAACTTTCCCACCCCAAAATGTGTGAAAAAAGTGATTTTTTCAGCTAAAATTGAGCTTTGCAGGGGATTCTGGGTAAGGAAACGTTGGGGGATCCACGCAAGCCATACCTCCCTGGAAGCCGCCGGGTGTCTAGTTTTCAGAAATGCGTGGGTTTTGTAGGGTTCCCTAGATGGCCACCGAGCACCGGGCCAAAAACCCAAGTGACCCCCCTTGCAAAACTAGGTGGTTTTGCAATAGACCATTTTGATGTCGCCTCACTACGTTTTGGGCCCTTGCCTGCCGCGGGTACTTGGGCCTCCCACACAAGTGAGGCACCATTTTTACCGGGAGACCTGGGGGAACGCTGGGTGGTGGTAAATTTGTGTGAGCCCGGTGATGCCACAACTTTCCCACACCAAAATGTGTGAAAAAAGTGATTTTTCCAGCTAAAATTGAAGTTTGCAGGGGATTCTGGGTAAGGAAACGTTGGGGGATCCACACAAGCCATACCTCCCTGGAAGCCGCCGGGTGTCTAGTTTTCAGAAATGCGTGGGTATGGTAGGTTTCCCTAGATGGCCGCCGAGCACCGGGCCAAAAACCCAAGTGACCCCCCCCTTGCAAAACCAGGTGGTTTTGCGATAGGCCATTTTGATGTCGCCTCACTACGTTTTGGGCCCTTGCCTGCCGCAGGTACTTGGGCCTCCCACACAAGTGAGGCACAATTTTTACCGGGAGACCTGGGGGAACGCTGGGTGGTGGTAAATTTGTGTGAGCCCGGTGATGCCACAACTTTCCCACACCAAAACGTGTGAAAAAATGGTTTTTTTCAGCTAAAATTGAGGTTTGCAGGGGATTCTGGGTAAAGAAACGTTGGGGGATCCAGACAAGCCATACCTCCCTGGAAGCCGCCGGGTGTCTAGTTTTCAGAAATGCGTGGGTTTGGTAGGTTTCCCTAGATGGCCGCCGAGCACCGGGCCAAAAACCCAAGTGACCCCCCTTGCAAAACCAGGTGGTTTTGCGATAGGCCATTTTGATGTCGCCTCACTACGTTTTGGGCCCTTGCCTGCCGCGGGTACTTGGGCCTCCCACACAACTGAGGCACCATTTTTACCGGGAGACCTGGGGGAACGCTGGGTGGTGGTAAATTTGTGTGAGCCCGGTGATGCCACAACTTTCCCACACCAAAATGTGTGAAAAAAGTGTTTTTTCCAGCTAAAATTGAGGTTTGCAGGGGATTCTGGGTAAGGAAACGTTGGGGGATCCACGCAAGCCATACCTCCCTGGAAGCCGCGGGGTGTCTAGTTTTCAGAAATGTGTGGGTTTGGTAGGTTTCCCTAGATGGCCGCCGAGCACCGGGCCAAAAACCCAAGTGACCCCCCTTGCAAAACCAGGTGGTTTTGCGATAGGCCATTTTGATTTCGCCTCACTACGTTTTGGGCCCTTGCCTGTCGCGGGTACTTGGGCCTCCCACACAAGTGAGGCACCATTTTTACCGGGAGACCTGGGGGAACGTTGGGTGGTGGTAAATTTGTGTGAGCCCGGTGATGCCACAACTTTCCCACACCAAAATGTGTGAAAAAAGTGATTTTTTCAGCTAAAATTGAGGTTTGCAGGGGATTCTGGGTAAGGAAACGTTGGGGGATCCACGCAAGCCATACCTCCCTGGAAGCCCCCGGGTGTCTAGTTTTCAGAAATGTATGGGTTTGGTAGGTTTCCCTAGATGGCCGCCGAGCACCGGGCCAAAAACCCAGGTGACCCCTCTTGCAAAACCAGGTGGTTTTGAGATAGGCAATTTTGATGTCGCCTCACTACGTTTTGGGCCCTTGCCTGTCGCTGGTACTTAGGCCTCCCACACAAGTGAGGCACCATTTTTACCACTAGACCTAGGGGAACACTGGGTGGTGGGAAATGTGTGTGAGCCCGGTGATGCCACAACTTTCCAACACAAAAATATGTGAAAAAAGTGTTTTCTTCAGCTAAAATTGAGGTTTGCAGGGGATTCTGGGTAAGGAAACGTTGGGGGATCCACCCAAGCCATACCTCCCTGGAAGCCCCCGGGTGTCTAGTTTTCAGAAATGTGTGGGTGTGGTAGGTTTCCCTATGTGATGGCTGCGCTAGGGCCCTAAATCCACAGGTAGGCATATTGCTAAAAACAACTCTGTGCCTAGTAGACTTTCTGCCACCCGGGGGGGGCATCGGAGGGGAGGGAAATGCCCCGATATGCCCCCAAGGGGGGCAGAAACACTCTGGCTATTTTTTGGGGGGTGGGGGCATTGGTATGCCCATTCTGGGCAGCCCCCACCCCCATACATAAAAAAAGCCAGCGTAATCGTTGGTGTCCATTGGGCTTTTTGCCCCCCAAGGGGGGCAGATTGAGGGCTACTGCCCCTATCTGCCCCCCCGGGGGGGCAGAAAGTCCACTAGATGCCAGGGATTTTTTTGGCCAAATTTTAATTAGGGTGGGGGCTGTTCAAAACGGACATGCCAATGCCCCCACCCTAATTACAATTTGCCTAAAAAAATCCCTGGCGTCTAGTGGGCTTTTTGCCCCCCGGAGGGGCAGATTGGGGACTACTGCCCCATCTGTCCCCCAGGGGGGCAGGAAGGCTGTAATATTTGCGGGGAGGGGGTGGGGGCATGGCCGTTTTGGGCAACCCCCACCCTAATTAAAATTTTCCCCAAAAAACTCCCCGGCGTCTAGTGGGCTTTTTGCCCCCCCCCGGTGGGGCAGATTGGGGGCTAATGCCCCCATCTGCCCCCCAGGGGAGGCAGAAAGTCCACTAGGCGCCAGAGAGTTTTATGGGTAAATTTTAATTAGGGTATGGGTTGCCCAAAACGGGCATGCCAATGCCCCCACCCTAATTAAAATTTTCCCCGAAAAATCTCTGGCGTCTAGTAGCCTTTTTGCCCCCCGGGGGGGCAGATTGGGGGCTAATGCTCCATCTGTCCCCCACAGGGGGCAGGAAGGCTGTAACTTTTGCAGGGAGGGGGTGGGGGCCTGGGCATGTCAGTTTTGGCCAACCCCCAACCTATTTAAAATTTGCCCCAAAATAATCCCTGGCGTCTAGTGGGCTTTTTACCCCTCCAACAGGGCAGATTGGGGGCTGATGCCCCATATGCCCCCCAGAGGAGGCAGAAAGTCCTCTAGACGCCAGGGAGTTTTTGGGGAAAAGTTTAATTAGGGTGGGGGCTGCCCAAAACGGGTATGCAAATGCCCCCACCCTAATTAAAATTTGCTTAAAAAAATCCCTGGCGTCTAGTGGGCTTTTTGCCCCGCGGAGGGGCAGATTGGGGACTACTGCCCCATCTGTCCCCCGGGGAGGCAGGAAGGCTGTAATTTTTGCGGGGATGGGGTGGGGATATGGGCATGGCCGTTTTGGGCAACCCCCACCCTAATTAAAATTTTCCCCAAAATACTCCCTGGCGTCTAGTGGGCTTTTTGCCCCCCGGTGGGGCAGATTGGGGGCTAATGCCCCCATCTACCCCCCAGGGGAGGCAGAAAGTCCACTCGGCGCCAGAGAGTTTTTTGGGTAAATTTTAATTAGGGTGGGGTTGCCCAAAACGGGCATGCCAATGCCCCCACCCTAATTAAAATTTTCCCCGAAAAATCTCTGGCGTCTAGTAGGCTTTTTGCCCCCCGGGGGGGCAGATTGGGGGCCAATGCCCCATCTGTCCCCCACAGGGGGCAGGAAGGCTGTAACTTTTGCAGGGAGGGGGTGGGGGCATGGGCTTGTCAGTTTTGGCCAACCCCCAACCTAATTAAAATTTGCCCCAAAATAATCCCTGGCGTCTAGTGTGCTTTTTACCCCTCCAACAGGGCAGATTGGGGGCTGATGCCCCCATCTGCCCCCCAGAGGAGGCAGAAAGTCCACTAGACGCCAGGGAGTTTTTGGGGCAAATTTTAATTAGGGTGGGGGCTGCCCGAAACGGGTATGCCAATGCCCCCACCCTAATTAAAATTTGCCCCAAAAAATCCCTGGCGTCTAGTGGGTATTTTGCCCCCGAGGTGGCAGACTGGGGGCTACTGTCCCATCTACCCCCAGGGGGGCAGGAAGGCTGTAATTTTTGTGGGGGTGGGGGCATGGACATGCCCTTTTAGGGGCAAATTTTAATTAGGGTGGGGGCTGCCCAAAACGGGTATGCCAATGCCCCCACCCTAATTGAAATTTGCCCCAAAAAATGCCTGGTGTCTAGTAGGCATTTTGCCCCCCCGGGGTGGCAGACTGGGGGCTACTGTCCCATCTACCCCCCAGGGGGGTAGGAAGGCTGTAATTTTTGTGGGGGTGGGGGCATGGACATGCCCTTTTTGGGACCCCCCCACCCTAATACAAATTTGCCCCAAAAAAATCCCTGGCGTCTAGTGGGCTTTTTGCCCCCCCGGTGGGGCAGATTGGCGGCTAAAGCCCCCATCTGCCCCCAGGGGGAGCAGAAAGTCCATTAGATGCCAGGGAGGTTTTTGGGCAAATTTTTATTAGGTTGGGGGCTGCCCAAAACGGGCATGCCAATGTCCCTACCCTAATTAAAATTTGCCTAAAAAATCCCTGGCGTCTAGTGGGCTTTTTGCCCCCCTGGTGGGGCAGATTGGGGGCTACTGCCCCATCTGCCCCACAGGGTAGCAGGAAGGCTGTTATTTCTGCGGGGGAGGGGGGTGGGGGAATGGGCATGCCCATTTTGGGAGTCCCCACCCTAATTCAAATTTGCCCCAAAAAAACTCCCTGGCGTCTATTGGTTTTTTTTGCCCCCCGGCGGGGCAGATTGGGGGCTAATGCCCCCATCTGCTCGCCAGGGGGGGGCAGAAAGTCCACAAGACACCAGGGAGTTTTTTGGGCAAATTTTAATTAGGGTGGGGGCTGCCCAAAACGGGCATGCCAATGCCCCCACCCTAATTAAAACTTGTCTAAAAAATCCCTGGTGTCTACTGGGCTTTTTGCCCCCCCGGGGGGGGGGGCAGATTTGGAGCTAATGCCCCCATCTGCCCCCCGGGGGGGCAGAAAGGCTGTCATTTTTGCGGAGGGTGGGTGGGGGCATGGGCATGCCCATATATTGGGCAGCCCCCACCACAAATTATAAGAAAAAATTAATCCCTGGCGTATAGTGGGCTTTCTGCCCCCCGGGGGGGGGCAGATTAGGGGCTACTGCCCCTCATGGGGGGCAGAAAGGCTGTACATTATGCGGGGTGGGGGCATGGACATGCCCTTCATGGGCAGCCCCCACCCTAAAAAATTATGTGCGCAAAGTAAATATCCCTGGTGTCTAGTGGGCTTTTTGCCCCCCCCCCCCGGGGTGCAGATTGGGGGCTACTGCCCCCATCTGCCCCCCAGGGGTGGCAAAAAGACTAAATGACACTAAAAATATTTGGGGGGAGCAAAAGCCCTTGCCTAAGGGGCCGCTCCCCCCTCCCTGGTGTCTAGTGGGTGGATCCCTGCTATGGGATCGCCCTCCTGGGGCGATCCCCAAGCAGGGATCCACTGGGGAGGGGTACCATTGGAAAGGGGAGAGTCTCCCCTTTCCAATGATACCTCGCCCGTCTTCCTACGTGCCCGGGGGGGCTGAGATAGCCCCCTGAGCACATACAAAGTGAAACTGAAATGAGCCTAAAGGCTCATTTCAGTTTCGTTTGCTGTGCAATGAAGACAGCGCGACCTGCGCGCTGATCTTCATTGCACAGAAACCAGGGAGGGGGCCTCGGGAGCTGGGGAAGCTCTTCCCCAGCTCCCAAGGTCAAAGGCATGAAATAGAAATCCCTCTGTTGTCTGCAGCAGAGGGATTTCGTGCCCCTGGCCTCATGACGGAATGGTTCCGTCATGAGCACAGGGGCACCGATGCTCTTGACGGAACCATTCCGTCATGAGCATCGAAAGGGTTAATAAATTGTAGCCTTTTGAATATGTTTTCGTTTTATGTTCTATTTTGGAGTTGTAATGGAATGTAGTAGGCACTGCAGCGAGTCAGTTCCTCCTGACAGCTGATCTAGTTAGACGTGCCCTTTTATATGGGAACGGGCACGTTCTCCAGATTAATCCTGAATTCCATCATTGAAGAATACTACATTTTATTGGCGACGTTTGGGATTTCTCCACATTTTTTTTCAATTTTGAAGTTCACCTCAATATTTTAGTCAATTTGGATTTTTTTTTCCTTCATTTTCATAATCGAAGCGAGATCTTCTTTTTTCTCGAGCAACAAACAACAACATAAAACTGCTATCGGCAAGCATTAAGCGGAAAGTGAGTAGATTGAGTGCTTTTATTTCTCATTCAGTCTCTCTCTCACCAGCGCTTATTTGCTTTTGAGCCTTTCAGAACAACTTTCATTACGGCGAAACTTCAAGCTCAGAACAGAAAGTGAGTTATGTGAGTATCTTATCTCTTATATACTCATTTGCTTAACTCACCATCGTTGTTTACCTTTGAAGTTGTTTTTCATGAACGTTTCTTAGGAACACTTTCTTTGCACCGTTGCAGACTGCACTTTCTCCGCGATCTTCCGCGCGGAACAATCAAACGTGCATAGCAACGTCTCCTTGGCAACCAGTTACTTCACACGCTTTTCAACGCGTTTGCGCTTAATTATCTTCATCGATCGTGATCCAAAATGTCAAGCAACGTAACCCGACGTGGCAAACGTGCTGCCATTTTGGATTTTTTTTTCTTTCTTCAAAACCCTTTGTCATTTATTCACCGAGCACGTCTGGTTTTTAAGAACAGCATCATTTCTTCTTCTACTACAAGTATCAATCGTTTACTTATTATTTCACTTTAAGTAAGTCATATTTATTATTTTTATGATATTTGATATCCATTTTTCTTCTGGATTATTATGAGTACTAATACCTCTACAGATCCTTCAGCTTCTACTTCTTCAAATACTGCAATTTCACCCTCATGTATTAACATTAATTTAAGCACTCCTAAAGAATTCCTAACTGCTCCAGGTGAACCAATTGTTAAGTGGACAGAATTGAAGGAGGATTTCTTAAATTATATAGCTACTTTGGAAGACAATGTTGGTACTTTGTCCCCGGAAAGAAAGAAAAGAATGCTTTTACACAGTCTTGGCCCTGAAGGTTTAAGAGTATACAATCAAATGTAAAAACCTGAAAGATCTAGTGATTTTGACATTTTTAAAAACAGCAATTTCAGATTTAACTGAACATTATTCACCCACAGTATGTAGAGGAGTAACAAGACGCGCTTTTTTAAAATGGAATTAACTTCAACACGAATCTGTGGAAGAGTATGTATCTCAATTAAAATTGTTAGCTGCACATTGCAAATTTTGAGTGTTACACGATGAACTTATTAGGGATCAAGTAGTTGTTTGTTCAAAAAATAAAAGCATTCAGGATAGACTTTGGATTGAAGGTGAATCCAGTCTTAAAGATGTCATTACGCTTATTTAAAAAGCTGAACTTTCACACAGAACTTCCAAAGCATTATCTGATCAAACTGAGTCTACTCCTACAGTTAATAAATTCACAGATTAAAGAAAAGCACAGAGTCTTCAAAAAAAGGAACTAATAAGAATTTTCAATAAAAAAATTTCAATTATAAATCTTCTGCCAAGTTAAAATTTAACCAAAATGATCCATCTACTTTTGCTTGTTATCGTTATGGTGACAAAAATCACAACGCAGGTTTTGAAAAATGTCCAGCAAGATCTACTAAATGTTCACATTGTGGAGTTTTAGATCATTTTGCTAAAGTTTGCAAGAAAAAACCTATTTAGCGACCGAAAGTTACTTGTATTACTGATACAGACTCATCTGATTATGACGCTGACTCACTCACTTCTGCTCCTAATCTCAAAGAAATCAAACAATGCAATATAGCTTTAAATATTGATGATAATGAAAGAAGCAAACCTTTGTGTATTGTAAAATTCGGTGGCATTCCTGTACAGGTTGCAGCAGACTCAGGTTCGCCTTTCACTATAATTGCCAAGAGTGTCTGGGAAAAATAATTAATTAATGATTTAGGTCAACATTTAGAACCTACTGATGTGCTTCCTGAAAGTTTCACAGGCGATAAAATTGATATGTTGGGTTATCGCTCCTTAGTATTTGAGTTCAAAAACCGCACTGCTGTATGTAAATTGTATGTTGCTTCTGATGGGCCTTCTGTTCTAGGCTGGAAAGATCAAACAGACTTACATACTATTCGACCCCAATAGTCCAGAACAAGTCCTTGTTGCGTGTGAGGGTGAGAGCACCAAGAATTGGGTTCTTAAAGAATTTCCCAATGTATTTTCTGGTAAGATTGGGAAATTGAAAGGTTTTCTCATCGTATAAGGTTAAAAAGTAATGCTCTTCCTAAAATACATAAAGTGCGCAACGTACCAGTCATTATTAAAGATGAAGTTAAGAATGAATTATAAAAATTACAAGAAAATGGCATTATCGAACCCATTGAAGCTGCAGAATGGATTTCTCCATTGGTTGTAGCTAGACGGGCCAATGGAAAATTTGTTTATGCGTTGCTTTAAGAAGTCTTAATGATAATATTATTGTTGATCAATACCCTTTACCAAGAATAGATTAAATGTTGTCATTAACTCGTGGTGCTAAATATTTCTCAATGTTGGATTTATCTTCAGCGTATCACCAAGTTTCTCTACATCATTCCAGTCGTGATTTAACAGCATTTTGCACTCCTTTTGGGTGTCTTCGTTTTTGCCGCATGCCTTTTGGATTGGCTTCTGCGGCTGCAGTTTTTCAACGTCTAATGTCCCAACTTTTTGGAGATATGCAAGGTATCTTCTTCCAAGGTGATATTCTTATTATGGGGAAAAACTCAACATGACTCTAGAATAAGGAAGGTTTTAAGTGTTCTTAATTACAAAAATCTTACTGCTGAAATCTCAAAATGCAAATTCTCGGAGAATAGTGTAGTTTATTTAGGACACAAGATTAGTGAACAAGGCATAAGACCGAAGACTAATTTGGTAAGAGCTATTTTGGATACTCCTGCTCCAAAAACCAAGGATGATTTAAGATCAGTTTTGGGTTTAGCTCAATTTTATTCAAAGTTTGTTTGTAATTTTTCAGTGAAGACCCATCCCGTGAGGAATCTATTGAAGAACAAAGTCAATTTCATTTGGTCCGAAGAATGTCTGCAAGCTTTTCTCATGATAAAAAAAGACATCTGTAATGCTCCCAATCTTCAAGGATTTAATCCTTGTGCTCATACATTAGTAACTACTGATGCTAGCTCCAAAGGTCTTGGAGCGGTTTTAACTCAAATTTCGGACAACAATCAGGAAGTGATCATTGCTTTTGCGTGTAGATTTTTTACTCCAACAGAAGAAAAGTACTCTGTGATAGAAAGGTAAACTTTAGCTGTGGTTTGGGGATTGGAGCATTTTAGAAAAATGATATGGGGTAAAAGTTTCTGCGTAAGAACTGATCATAAACCTCTTACTAAATTACTCACTACAGAGGGCCTCAACAAAGCTTCTGCAAGAATTGCAAGATTCTCAATGCATTTGCAAGATTTCTTGTTTGAAATTCATTATGTTCCAGGAGCAAAAATTGTTATCCCAGACTTTCTCAGCAGGTTTTCCTTACCCATTATAGAATCTGATCATAATTCTTGGAATGATTTTTCAGTTGCTAATGTCATTTCAAATGACAAATTCATAAATAGTATTTCTCAAGACCAATGGTTGGAAGCAGATTCTCAAGACAATATTTTATCTGATGTTAAATCAAAAGTTATAAACGGTTGGAGTAACTTTTGTAAAAAAAACCTTAATGATGACTTAAGAGGTTTTTGGGAAGTCAGAGATGAACTTTCAATTTCTGACTATTTACTTCCTAGAGGAAACACAATTGTTCCTCCTGTCTCTTTAAGAGATCAAATTGTACGTTTATCTCATGAAGGTCATCCAGGTATTTCTCGCACTAAATCTAGAGTTAGAGATCAATATTGGTGGCCTGGAATTGACAATAACATTGAGAAAATTGTCAGATCTTGCATTAGTTGTGAGTTGTCTGATAAATCAAAAAACATTTTTAATCCACCTTTAGGTGTAGTTACTTCCCCAAATCTTCCATTAGAAGATTTAGCTTTAGACATCATGTGTCCCATTAACTGGATTGATAATACTTTAAAGTACATCATAGTGCTTGTTGATTTATTTTCTAGATGGTTTGAACTGAAAGTTGTTGACAAAGTCGACACTAAGAATGTAATGGATTTTTTAGAATGCATTTTTTTACAAGAAGGTTGTCCATCCTCCATCTTAACTGACAATTGTGTACAGTTTAAATCTAAAGAAATGCTAACCTTTCTTACTTCTAATGGTATCAAACATAAATTAACACCACTTTACCATCCTTCCAGTATTGGCACTGTGGAAAGGCTAAATAGAGTAATTAAAAATACTTTACAATTGGGTGTTAAATCAAAACTTTCTTGGGAAAGTGAACTTAAAAAATTATGTGGGTTTATAGAGTAACGCCACATTCTTGGGTAGGAAAAAGTCAATTTTCTCTAATGAGATGTAGAATTCCATTATCTAAGACTAATCCAGGTTGGATGAAAAGAAATGAAATGTCTTTTTGTGATTTGAATGAAATTAGATCTAATCTTGCTACTTCACAAATCAAGAACAAAGTTTATTATGATACTAAACATGGTTCTAAACCTGCAAACTTAAAAGTTGGTCAGTGGGTTTGTATCAAAAGTGCTAAGAAAGTTCCTAAGGTTCACAGCAAGTTTAGTACTCCAAAAAAGATTGCAAAAATTCATCATAATTCTGTGACGTTGGATAATGGAGAAAAATGGCACATGAGTCGTTTAGCTTTAGCACATTTAAACGATATGCATATGTCCAATGACCTAGATATTGTTCCAATTTCCAAACCTCGTAGTCATTTTTGGTGTCATGACAACATAGAAGGAAGTAATTTACTTCAGGATTCTTTTCCGAGTGTTGTAAATAGTGATAATGTCAACACTGAAATGTTAAACACTGACATTGTTACTTCTGGTGTGAAATCTTCTTTTGGCAGATGTGTCAAGAGACCTGTAAAGTACAATGAATTTATTTTGTATTCTTTTTTTTTTCTCTTTCCAAAAAGGGGAAGATGTGTAGTATGTGCTATATTTGGTAAGTGTATCTCTTTAATGTAAGTGTGTCTCTTTAATGCATTGTAGCCTTTTGAATATGTTTTCATTCTATGTTCTATTTTGGAGTTGTAATGGAATGTAGTAGGCACTGCAGCGAGTCAGTTCCTCCTGACAGCTGATCTAGTTAGACGTGCTATTTTATATGGAATAAACGTACTTCTCCAGATTAATCCTGAATTCCATCATTGAAGAATACTACATTGACTCAATTCCAAACTCCATACAGTGAAATAAATACTAGACGAATTTTAAACTTTCCTAAACATATCTTGAAACTAGCATTGGCATAGCCAATAGGTCTCTCCTTTGGGACCTTATAAGTGTTTGGTTATCCAGCACAATATCCTTGGTGCAACAACATCAACTGTTGCATGGCTTAACACTTATAAGGTCCCAAAGGCGAGACCTATTGGCTATGCCAATGCTTGTCTGAATTGGTGTTGATTTTCTTTTGAATTTTGTCAACTACTTATTGTCTATGTCGGTACTCTGAAATTCTTAACACCTGCTCTTCTAGTAAAGCCTGACTGCTCTGTGTCACACTAACCTGATTGAGCTATAGATTTTTTAGTGTGAATCCAAAGAACCTATTTGAGGTGGCGTGAAGGTATTGCATAGTGAAGCCTACCCAGCTTCACTGCATAATACCCCACTTTCCTACACTGCTGTACGTGGTTTCTGTGTGATTGTGTGTAGGAGAAGCTTGCACTGGGTCTCCCCATGTTGTACTTACTGTGTATTAGGGAAGCTTGTCCGTGAAGGATGCTTGCACTGTTTCTGCCTCGGCTGTACCTGGTGTGCGTGTGTGATTGTGTGTGATAGAACTTTGAACCACCATGTATCTGAGTGAAACTTGCACTGCATCACCTCATGCTGTACCTGCTGTTTGTGAGGGAAGCTTGTGCATGAAGGACGCTTGAACTTTTGCTACATGTGCTGTACTTGGTGTGTGTGTGTGTGATTGTGTGTGATGGAAGCTTGCACTGCGTCTCCTCATGTTGTTCCTGATGTGTACGAGGGAAGCTTGTGCTTGAAGGATGCTTGCACTGTTTGTGCCTGTG
The DNA here is from genome assembly GCF_964204655.1 of Triturus cristatus. Lineage (NCBI taxonomy): Eukaryota > Metazoa > Chordata > Amphibia > Caudata > Salamandridae > Triturus > Triturus cristatus. Next base: position 240,282,394 of record NC_140592.1, on the reverse strand, counting down.
CTGTATCTGGTGTGTGTGTGTGTGTGTGATTGTGTGTAATAGAAGCTTGCACTGAGTCTCCTCATGTACCAGCTGTGTGCGAGAGAAGCTTATGCATGGAGGATGCTTGTACTGTTGCTGCCTGTGCTATACCTAATGTGTGTGGGGGTTGTGTGTGGGTTGAACTGCGTCTCCCCATGTTGTACTTGCTGTGTATTAGGGAAGCTTGTGCATGAAGGAAGCTCGGTGGGTGTGCGTGTGTGTGTCTGTCCTGCCTTGCTGCCGGTCGCATGAACCTTCTGTGTGTATGAGTGAAAGTGAAACGTGTACTTCCGGTGCCCAGGCCTTCTCCACTGTACTGCAGCCGACAGCTTTGTATTTGTTCTGTATGAAGGGACGTTTATGCAGTGGCGACTGGTGACATTTGAAAGCTTTGGGGCGAATCTCGGGACTCACGGCTAACTCATACATGTCATTAGAGAATAGACCCGAATCATGCGGGGGCAACCGGAAATTTAAATCTTAAACGGCTTTGTTTTAGGAACAGACACAATCTCATCTGCTGGGTTCATAGAAGGCTGGCGTTTGTCTGTTGTTGGGCCCTGGTAGTAACACCCAGACATGCCAACCCTCCCGATTCAGACGGGAGACTACCAATTTGAAGGCTAGTCTCCCGCCTCCCGATTCATGCATCTAGAAACCCGATGCCGATGTTTCTAGGTTACAAGCAGGACTCTGTGTTTGAACATGTATACCGGAGTCAGAGTCTCAACTGAAGCTCTTTTTGTTTTAAAACCTGTTGTCCAAATTGATATCATACACAAAATGTGATTACTGTTTGTCTTAAGAGCAGATTCTATAGGGTGCAGCCACAATAAGCAGCCATGGAGTATCATTCGGGACAGAGAGAAGTGGGGAAGATGTTGCATTACTATAGAAGGCTGCATCAGTAAGTCTCCCCCTCCCCCCCCCCCCAATTTGATTGGCAGAATATCAAATCAAGGTGCAAAATTCACTATGATTGTTGAAAATGTTTAAGAGCCCAAAGCATGTATACATGCAAACATACATTAATCGAAAGTAAGCAGTGTTGTGGTATCCAATGTGGGAGCAGCCTCACTTTTAAATAAATCATATTTAGATACACAAAACCCTTTATGCAAAGTCATCTGGAGTATGTCACCACATGCAGATGCAAAATTACTAGAGAGAGAAAAAAGCATAGTAAAATAGCATGTTTGGTGTAAATTATGTGTACTGACCTCATTTGGTTTACAGCAAATTTAGGTCAAAAATGATCCTGCAAAACCCAAATTTGTGACTGGGGGTGAATGTTTGATTGGTTCAGCATTCCGTTTATCATCTGTTCTCTATAGCATGAAGACGCGGCAGAGCAGATATCGCCAAAGAGTGGGGACAAGGGATACTCATTGATGGGCACCTGTGCATCTGTGTGGGTGTGTGCCACTGTTACCCGGGGGCATAATTGGCGCCACAGTGCTAGGATGCCCCCGGGTAACCATGCGCTTTAGAAATTTTCCTTCATTCATTCATTCATTCATTCATTCACTGTGCAGCTGTGGGCTTAGCAAATGCCTGTCTGATATCCTGCATTAAGTATGTGCCTTTGTGTGTTGATGTAACTGTGTGTGTGTATATGGCCCTGGATTTGTATGCCATGATGTCATAATTGATCATAATGCCTAGACTCAATATTGTTGGTACAGTTGGGGTAGGGGGTCAGTTGATAATTCTACTTGGTATGTATATTATTGTTTACTGGTGCTGTATGGAATCAGTCGCATTAGTTTGAGTTAAATTAGAGGCATTGGGGAAAATGAGGAAACTAGGGCAGTAATATGTGCTTTAGTGAGGCAATGTGAAGGTTGGAATGGATATTTTTGTTTTATGGCAAATGTGTAGTTTAGCACAGTAATTTGTCAATATTTAATGTGCTTTTGGCAATGTGAAAATTGGCATTGTGATTTACTGCTCTAATGGGGGATGGGGAAACGTGGTACCTAGCATGATCATGTCTATTTTACAAGGGTAATGTGGAAAGTGTAATCATTACAAATGCAATAGGTCTCGCCTTTCATTAAGTTAAAGCCATTTGCTTTGCTGTACAATACCATTAGCAAAGCAAATGGCTTTAACTTAATCAAAGGCGAGACCTATTGCATTTTCAATGCTTGTTTTAAATGCAGCCCGTTTTCCATAAAGGAAAACGGGAAGCATTTAAAAAAGAAAAATGACAGTTTCTGTTTCATTTTTTAAGAGTAGACAGTGTTCTGTAGGACCACTGCCTGCTTGTAAAAAAATATTCACGCCAGTCACAAAGGGGAAGGCTCCCCTGGGGACCCCTTCCTGTTTGCGAGTGGCTTACCACCTCCTTGAAGTAGGTGGTAAACTACGAGTGTTTTGCTACCGCAATTGCGGTTGCAAAACAATCGTACAAAGACGTGCCAATCGCTGTTAGGAAGGGACGCCCTTGGCACGCCCCTTCCTAATAGAGTGAGCACACAGACTGGTGCAGAAAATGTTTCTCACTCTGAAGCTACAGGCCTTGCCGCACGTGATGCACCTCTGAGAAGCATACACACTGAGTGCCAGCACTGGGCCTAGCTTCAAAAACATAACAATAGAAATGTTTCTGACGCTAGACCCTGCAGGCACACAGAGTGTATATTGCTCAGAGGGCGTGGCATTGGCAGGGCCTACCTTCAGAAACATTTCTATCTACATGTTGTTATATGACATCCCTTTATTAATATAATAACTGCACTTTCACAATTGCTTTATTAACCTTCTTGCTTCTCAAATCTGCTTGAAAATGCACCATTTACCCACTCTTTTTCCCAAATTTTCGCGGGGGGAGAACCCTCCCGAACCCCTCTAAAGATGTTCAGGCTCGCTCGCTATGCTCGCTCGCCATGGTGCACTCCCACGCATATTTCTCCCTCTTATCAAAGTTGAAATGTTGGCATGTATGGTAACACCTACCTGGGTGTTGTCGGTAGTCCAGAGTGCCCTTCTGTATGAAGCCTCAGGTGTGCCTACGGTTTGCAGTTGTAGGCATGCCTCTATGTCTGCAATGAAAAGGAGGCCCTGTCAGGCGCTGGGAGTGCCCCAGTGCTTGCCTGTGTTTTATGTGTAAGCAGTTGATGTGTGCGAGGTTGGCATGTCATTGTGCTATGCATGCCGGGAAAGGAAGTCCCTGGCCTGTGCGTGATCCAAATTCAGCACTATTGTATAAGGTCCGATTATGGGCATTGGTGGGGTGTAAGCCCCGGCAGACGGGCGTCTCCCTGGACAGAGTCTGATGCAGTCTTACTGTGGCCCAGCACGTTCGCCACTGAACATCACAAAATCAAAGAACTTTCAAAATGCAGAGCAATGCCAGCAGGGGGCGCCCCTAAAATCATGACAATATAAAACAATTCAAACCTAAGAGCAATATAGAAGCATTTGGAAGAGCACATTTAAGTAGAAAAGCTGGAGTGTGTTTACGTCCAAGATTTCAAGATGCGCGGTGTTAGGCTTTCAGTATCTTTCCCAGTCCTGCTGATATATTTTAATTTTTGACTAAACAGTGTTGAGCGCGAAATCAAAACTACATGTCCCAGAATGCAAAGAACAAAGGAGGAAATGGAATTTGAGAACCCTTCTGATTCGAGCTTCTCCGCTTTACTACCTTGTGTTGTTGTGCATAAAACACTTGTGTGTGTTCCCTATCCGGGGACGGTGGTGCGGAAGTACTATACACAAGTGCAGGCAATGCTACAACACGGCCCGGCCATGGGATAGGCACAGCCCGGGAGAGAGGTGCTTTCAGGTGCGTGGAGTTTGCGGCTGATGGTTATAAAAAACTGTGGCGGAAGCGACATCGATTTTGGTTTTTGCAGATCTGACAGAGCTCAGTATATACATCATCCTTGACAGGGCCCACGCTTCATGACCGTTGTTCTAGCTGAAGTTTTTTTTAGATGATATATAATTAACAGGTGCCCATTAGGCTGCCGCTCCGAGGGTGCCTATAACTGTGGACGCAGGGGTGTGGAATTTAATAAAATATCTACTTGTCCATGGGGCAGGTTGCTTCATAAATCTACTTGTCCTGTAACAAAATCCACTTGTCCCTTTGGTGCCATGTAGTGCAGCAAAAAATTATGGCAGCAACATCCTTACATAAGAGCTCTGATATAGCCTCTCGGATTATACTAGGGCTCATACCAAAGCAGTGTTTGAATACTTGCAATCCCCTTATGTTGCCACGTTTCTGCAGCTCTACATACTGGGGCTGAAGGTAGTGGTAAGCAATAGTTTCAAGGTTAGAATGCCCTTTTGAGTCTGTGAAAACCTACTAACTTCCATGTTTTAAGGGTTTTCAACAACTCTTCTCTAACCTTTTTCCTCTACTGAGCAATGTTGTAAATTTACTCCTGACAATGGCAGACGTAACCCTTCTTCCAGAGTTGGGAAAAAAGTGGCTGAAAGGAAAGTGAACTTGCCAACACTCAGTTTTTCGCATGAGCAAATCTACACACGCATATCTGCTCATGCTAAAATCCAGTTCACAAATATTTTCTAAGAGTACCATTTCTGGTCCTACTTATGTAAATTCTTGGGAATTCATGAAAGCTGTATAGCTCCACTTAATGCAAGGACTTTTACCATGGGTGCATTTTTGAGACTCTCTTTAATAACTGGGCACCTACTTTGGTCTGGCATTGACAATTCATTCTCCCTCTCCCTCCTCCCCCTCAGTAGTGCAGTCGGAGCTTACAACATTTACGTAAAGCGCTCACCCAAACAATAAAGGCTTTCAATTAATGAACTATAAATACAAGTTTGAACAGCATTAACATATGGACAAAAATATTACCTTAACTGCAGACAGTGCCCTTTCCTGATCCGTAATGTGGTACTGCAAACTGGCAGCCAAAGGGTTTGTGCTGAAGGGGGTTGGGCCTACTTGTCCAAAGGACAAAATACACATGGACACTTGTTGCCCTTGGCCCCAAACAATATGTCCTGGGCGTCGGGCTATAGGAATTCCACATCCCTGTGGACACTGCTGGTGCTTGCATCAACGAGGCTCCCACGGCGGAGCTTCAAACCTGCAGCGCTGGCCTTCGAGGCGCTGGTTAACGAGAGCCTCGGCATTCCCTGTTTAAAACCAGTCAGGAGACCTCGTTCTCACTGAGACAAGGGCATTTGCACTCAAAATGGATTATGTGCTCTCTCACATTGACTACGCTTCGAGAACCCTCAAACAAGACAACAAGCATTGGCCGCGAGACGCGATATGTGGTGGGGGAGGGGGAGAAGAGGGAGTTCTGTGCGCGCGCGCAAAAGTGAAAGCAGGCTGGCGCGCAGCAGCAGGAAAAAGTGAAAGTGATCGCTTGCCGCAAGCAATGTGCTTAATGAGGCATGACGGAAAGGCAGATGGCGGCTGCGTGGCGCGCGCGCTTGTGTGCGTAACCGCAAGCTGGTGGCCAAACCTTTGGTAGCACTTTAAAAACCCGCTTACTAAATGTCTCGCAGAGCAGCGCATGCGCTGGCTCAGACGAGACCTAAAAATTACCTTTCCACTGCCTTATTGTGAGTCGCTACACTACAATAGCAGCCCCAGACCATGCACTTCGTACTACTACTACACTGCTTTCAGAGCTTAACTGGTGAATTAATTAAATTTAATTACATTTATAAAGTGCTAACAAATACGCAAATGCGTCCTGGTGCAAAAAGATAATTAACACAAACAGCGGAACTTCAAGGAACTGAAAATAGCCACGTTGTATGTTTTTTTCCCTAAAAACCAAGTAAGTGCACAGTAGTGCTGCAAATGTAAAGGAGAATTTTATTTGAAGATTTAGCAGTTAAATACAAGAAAGATCTTCCACCTTGTTTGATTCTTAAGATTTTAGGAACCACAAATAAAGGCAGAAAAGCCAATTTTAGTAATCTGTTAGGCGAATGATGATGACATTTAATGGTTATTAGTCTTTATAAAAGCCATGTGGGTCAGGCAAAGTACCTTGAAAAGAATCAGTTTACCAGCCAGTGTAAGGAAGGCGGATGAGCTTTTAAAGATTGAGTTTTTTGGAGTCCAAGATAAGACGGGCAGCCCCATTTTGCACCAGTCATAAGATATATTGCTCAGGTTCATCCAAGTGACACTACCGTAAACTATCTTTAGCAGATATATAGTTCTCAGACAAGAGTATCAACATCTGAGTGTTGATAACATATGAAACAAATTGAAATCTAAAACTTTTCATAAGTTTAGCTAAGGTAATCATGTAGACATTAAACAATGTCAGACTTAATGAAGATCCTTGTGGGAATCCACAATTAAGAGTGAAAAAGGAAGAGTTCTAAGGAGGCATATTAACAGATTGAGACCTATTCATTAGAAAAGATCTGAACCAAAATAAGGCGCTCTTACAAATCCCAACTTCAGCTGGTGTGTGAAGTAGCATGGTGTGTGACACTGTACCAAAAGTCGCAGAGAGGACTGATAATATAAGTACAGGAGAGTTCCCTTTGTCCAGGACTAATCTAGTATCATCTGCCATGGATAACAAAGCTGTTTTGGCGCAACGAGATTTCGAAAACCCATCTGCTAGGCATCCAGCAGCACATAACATTGGAGCTAGGCTGACAACTGGCTGTTGACAGCTTTCTCTACAATCTTCGCTGGTAAAAAAAAGTAAGTGATAAGCCTATAGTTGGGAATCTGTTTAGGATCGGCTGTGTTTTTTTAAATTTTTTTAGAAGGGTGTGAGTAATTCCTGTTTCCAGGAAGATGGCTTGATTCCTGTCTTTTTGTTTGAATCTATTTATTGAGTCTTCATTTTACAATACAGAGATAATGCAAGCAACTAATAGAAGAGCATGCAGTTAAAGGCGTAATGCCACATGTTCACTGGTAGGGGCAATTTTGGGAATCCGCATGGCTTGATTCCTGTTAAAGAAAGATGATGCATTTTGGACAGCGTAGGGCAGAAGTAATGCTCAATTTTTGAGAGAATGGAAGAGTGTCAATGATCCACAGGATGTCTCAATTTCATAGATTTACATATTTTACTTGTCTGATCATCCTCAAAGACTTCAAAATGATAAAAAAAAGTTCCTGCTGTTGAGCAGTGTGTTACTTCAAGAAGACAAGACTAATTAGAGTTAAGCAGCACGCCGATCCGAATTGCTTCTACTGTGCACACGGGTTGACGGTGTAACGAGGAGGCGGAGCAGAGGAGCAGTGGAGCAGCGCAGGCAGCTGCGGAGCTCGGCTCGGCGCCCGGTTTGGCATTTTGAGCGTGGGCTGGGCTTTGTGGAGTGAGCTACCGTGGATTAAGCCGCGGGGGGCATCGGGGGCCCAGCACCGCGGGAGGTCAGCGTTAGCCCAGCACCGCGGGAGGTCAGCGTTAGCCCAGCACCACCGACCGTTTTTGACCACTGCTGCTGCTGTGCTGAGCTGGTGCCGGGACTCGCAGTGCTCTGGAGGAGTTGACCCCCCCCCCCCTCCACACCCCTCCTCCGATGAGTGCTGTGGTCCTGGCGTTGTCCTGACTGCTGTGGTGTTCGTGTTGGCGCAGTGTTCAGTGCTTCTTCGTGTTCGCTAGCCTTCAGTTCTACACTCCTCCAGTAAGACTGTGAATGTGTATGTCCTGCCGGTGAAGCTTGTCTGGATTTTCCAGCGAGCCCGTGGGGAAACTGCATCCAGAGCCGTTGCAGGTAGAGAAGGGGCTCTCTGCTCTCTGTCCGCCGCACCGTCCGCCTGCCTGCCCACCTGCCTGCCTTAATGCCAGTGGCAGCTCTAACGTCAACGCCTTGACATCGCAATGACGCCGACACTGAGGAAGCAAGTGGCGTCCCGCGGAGGCGGTTGTGGTTGTGTTTGTGCAAATTACCTTCTACGAGAGCCTGAGAACCTACTGCCTACAGCCAGCCAGTGGTGTTAAATCTGCAGAAAAGGAGCAGCGCAGTTCTTCCTGACTTTCCTGTCACCCTTAAATTCAACTTGCCGGGTGAGCGGGGGGGAGGGGAGGGGGCCAACACTCTCGCCTTGCTCCCGGTGCGACCATAGAACCTTGTACGGGTGTTTACCGCGAGACGCTAGAGGTCGGCAGTCGACTCAAAGTTAAATTACACAGCATTTGTGCCACAAGCAGGAGCAGAGTGTTACGCACAGAGTACGGTGAGTGCGAAGGGAAGAAGGAGAGTGGCGTTGGCATCGAGGAGTCTGGAAAGGCGAGGAGATAAGGGGCTATAGAGTTCAAAAGCAATTTTCAACCGCCTGGCTATTCTGCTCGTTAGGTTGATAGGTTGTTAGGTTATATCCAAATCTCAGAATCTCTCTGGTTCCTTCTGGTCCCAAAAAATAAATCTTAGAAGGATTGAAATATTTTGTAATGCCATCCAAGTGCTTGCGCTCAAACGCACCAATAGATTCAGCCACAGGACGGTCAGGGACACCTGCAAGTTCAGCAAGTCGCTCCACGGACCACTGAAGCCCCCTAAAACTCCCACAAACTATCAAGCGAAGGAGAAATAGGGAGCACCTTTCACATTTGAAAACCTACCCATTGGTGATGTCAATGCTCACGAAGGGTGTAAGGATCTCCAAACGTGGTTAGGTGGCAAAAGAAGGGGAAAAGGAGGCCCAGGATGACCAGGAGATGGACACCCATGTAAAACCGGAGAATGCGGAGGGTGTTCAGTCTGCTCTCCCAGAGGTTAAAGCGCCTCCTTATCCCACCTTAATTATTTACCATCAGAACACAGGCAAAAAACTTCAGTCATCCTCATTTACACAGCTTCCTGGTGGAAATCCTTTACAAGCAGGAGAGGAGGACAGTGAGATGGAAATGGATCTAGCTGAGGGCAAAGCAGAAGTTTTTCCGGTTGTGAGCTTGGACAGAAAGGAATTGTCATCATTATCATCATTGGCAGGGTTGGTATCCTTGTTTAATAAACCCCAAACCACCCCCAAAAGAATCATTGAGAATCATTTAGTGTAATTCAGTTAATCAAGTAACAAACAAATTAGCAAAGGTCCCTGATATAGATTGCCGTTCATGCCAGACATGTAGCGGGGTGTCCATACAGGGAATTAAGTTAGAGGAACTGGAAATTAAGGAGGCTTCTATAACTGTACCGTCTAGAGGTAGTCCCCTGGTAAGCTTAGCCCCAGTTACACAACATAGAGAGAGTACCCAGTCCACTAGTCTCGGAGGAAAATTAAATGTAACCACAGTTACGTCCCCATTGCAGGTATACCCTATTTTTAGAAAATGTATCTGAAACAACTCGCACATGGCAGGTCCCTCGATTAAACCACAGTTTACTGAAGAGACTGCTAATATTTTAGTCACTGCGCACCTAGGGGAGGTTGCCCCACCAAGAGAAAGTAACACCCGACAAAGTCGGAGGGGGAAGAAGAAGAACAGAATTCGACGTATCCCTAAACGAAAACAGAAAAAAAACTGTGGTTCCCTACCATAATTGAGGAGTTAAATAGTACAAAATCACCATCAAGTTGGAAGATCCCTGGGCCATTGGAGAAATCTAAATAGAATGTTGGTCATAACGCAGGGCTAGATAATGGTAATCAGCCAACCTGCTCGGACTCAGTGCCGAAGAAGCCACGGAGCCAAGAGGGTCAGGAAGAAATAGGGCCTCCCAAAGTCCTCATGGGTGACACTGAGATTCAGAATTTCCTCTGCAACACTATTTTAGCACATCAAGGAACAAGTAGAGACCCTACACCAGGAAACGTACTGACAAATTCATATATCTCTGTGATAGAACAGGGTTTAGTTAGCGGAGGTGCCCCTCTTCCTCTTTTTGTATGGGATACATTCCCAGTATGGTTTTTTCCCGACCAGGGGAGAGTTGGGGAGGGGGACTTAATCACAGTGTGTAGCGGTAAGAGGGTTAGGTCTGAGAGGGGATCGGTCTCGGGGCCAATTGGTAAGAGGCACATAGGGCCGGGTATCAGGCAAGTGAACGGGACCTTGCTCTTTGTTTTCTTGTTCGACACTGACTCAGTGTTACTGAATAGAAGTGCCCTTTTTCAGTTGTTATCAGAAATAGAGGACCTGCGACTGGTAACAAGCAAAGATCTCTAGTTGGTCTATCTAGACCTGAAGAGTGACCCTCCAAACACAAGAGTCACATTCACGTCAGGGGTAGTTTCAATGTTAGTACTAGCCAATGTAGATTCCTTTAGGAAAAGAGGAAAAGATGTGCTCTCTTGTGTGAATCCTTGACCTGTCCCGTCCGAATCCTCAGGGAAGACCCATCAGATGCCAGGTGGTGGGCACCCTACTCAAATGGGTGTTGTAAATCCTAAAAACATTACAATATCAGTAGGGAGAAACCTAGGAAATAGAGAAATTAACATTATATGTCCCCAAGTTCAAAGGCCTATTAGCCCCATTGTGGAGGATGAGATGGCCCAGTGGAGTTGGGTGGCCGGTACCCTGAATGGCTCAAAAGAATCTACAAAACTGCCCTTGTTGCGAAGGTAGCCAACTGGGAAGAATTCTATCCTGGAATCTGGCGGGGGTAGGAAAAACTAATTGTAAGCTCAAATCGTTATTAGAATATGACCCTAAAATAATTTGCCTCCAGGAAACCTGGATTGGTGGGAATGTCCTCTTCGAGAACATCTATGTATACTGTTGTGCAGCAAAATCCTCTGTAAAAGGGCATGCTAGTTGTGATTTAGCTATTTTACTTAGCTGTACCATAAGAATGGGATCCTGTGATTTACATTCACCCCTCAAAGTGTTGTATGTGAGTGAATTTGAGGATGGGTGAAGATAAATCAGGGCAAGTTGTTTCCTAATTATGGTAAACGTGTATATTCCCCCAGGGAGAGCATCCAACTCACTGGTTGATTCAATCTGTACCTATGTGCAAAGATAAGTAGTACTGAAGAATGCTCGTGAATTATGTGTCATGTCTTTTTCAAATTAGGAACTGGAGGAAGTATCGTCCATTCCGGATTCTTAACTGCTCGATCATTTAAGATCAGATAAATAAGGCCTGTTACTTTTGCATAATTTGAGAATGTTCGACCTAGTAATGTTAAATGGTTGATACCCAGAGGATTCCCCAGCCTCCTATACTATCGATGCCCATATGTTCATTCATTAATTGATTACATGATTGTATCTTACCAACTTTTTGGTGTATGTACACAATGTAAGGTTCTTCCAACAAGCATGAGTGATCACAGAATTCTGGCTGTTAATGTTGATATAGAAATCGAGACGCCTGAACTTTGGAATCATAGGGATGAAAAGCTTTCATATAATCGCAGTAATGGGTACACTTGTTGGTCAAATAATTTGCTCCCAAGTTTTAAGATAGTCTTTGAAAATATGGCCTTTATTTGCACTCAAGAAACCCGTTTTGACAGGTTTGATAGAATCCTAGCTGCAATTAGATCATGCGGAAGTAAAAAGCAGGTTGCCAGTTCTGCTCCACCAGTGACTAAATCATGGGAAATCAAAAAACTAAATCGGGAAGTAATGCCTTAATTAGAGAACAATTTAGGTTGACCACAATACCAAGGCAAAGGGAAATCAATAGACTAAAACAGGTACGAAAAAGGAAAATGGTATCAGAACGTAGAAGGGCCGAAGACTCAAATTGAGTTAAACTTCGAGAGGTCGCTCAAACTGGTGACACTAGGAAATATTGGGCGCTGATAGCAAAGTTTTGCGATGTGAGAGAGAAGTCAAAGCCCATTTTGATTTCAGATGCAGAATCGTCTGCGTATATTTCCCAGTTGTATGCTTTAAATTCTACAGTTGGATGGAATCACAATGTTGGCTCTGCCTCTTCCGCGGGGAGCGATTACGGATCACCTTCGTGCAATGAAATAGAGGGTTATATTAACGGGGCAAGATACTCCAGTGCGATGGGCCCAGATGATGTACCAATAGCCATAATCAAACAGGATGGCGAAGCATGGGCGGATTTTTTACACCCACTGTTTGTCCACTGTTATACCAATGGTGACATCCCACAATCCTGGAAGGGAAGTATAATTGTTCCATTATATAAAAAGGGTCCAAAAAATTCCCCAGCCAGTTTTAGACAGATCTCTCTCCTGGATGCGACAGGTAAATTATTTGCAAAGCGCATTCTTACCCATCTGCAAGATTGGGCCTTCGGAACTGGTCTCATCCCCGGAGAGCAAACAGGATTTCTCAAAAACAGTGGTACCCTGGATAACATCACCGCCTTGCAAACTTTAACTGAAAAATATCCATTGAGCCGGGGAATGCCGTTATATGTGGCTTTTATAGATTTTTCTAAGGCATTTGCTTGGGTAGATCTGGGGACGTTGTGGAGAAAACTGGTCACCATAGGGATACCAGGGAATCTATTATGATTGGTTATTGCACTGCATTCCTCTACTTGGATGCAGGCTTTATTGGGGGGAACACAGGGCCTTTCAAGAAAAATAGAAACTAAAAATGGGTTGAAGCAAGGGTGTCTTTTGGCCCCCTTTTCTTTTTTCTTTCACTTTTAATGATTAGCCAAAAAGAGTGGAGCTCAGCAAAGGGGTTTCCCCTAAACTAGGAAACTTAAAGCTGAACTGCCTGCTATATGCAGATGATGCCATTTTTTGGGATTTAACTCCAACTGGACTTCAAAGACGCCTTGCTGAGTTGATTAAGTATACAGAATAATACTAATTAAAAATACATTTTTTAAAGAGTAAAGATATGGTTTTTGGCTATCGGGATGTAGAGTCAGAAAGAACCTATATTGGTTCTTGGGAAAAGAGAAAATGGAAGTAGTAAAGTTTTATCCATATTTAGCAAAAATCTTTACAAATAGGTGTTCCAGTAGCAATCACATGGATCAATGTAAAGGCAAGGCAATTTCACAGGCCTTCGCAATTAATCGATTATATACACACTCTGGAAAAAGACACTTGGCACATATTTTATCAGTTTATAAAATAAAGATGCCATCAGCATTGAGCTATGCTTGTGAAACAATAGGTGCACAAGAGTGGGAAAAATTTGAGAAAGTAGAGGGACGGATCTGGTGCCAAATATGCAATCAGAACAGCTCTGCTCCTATTGCAGCAATTCGGCTAGAATTCGGTTTACTCTCCACTTACGTGCTATCTATGGCTGCATGCTTAAGATGAAGCAACGCACTAGTAAATAGCTCTGAGAATGCCTTACGGGTAGCACTACGTGAGGAAATCTTTGTCAGCATGAAGCGCGCTCTTTTTAGGAATCATAAAAAAGCCATGAAACTGTTTGGCCTAGAGATGGATAGTGTGGCGGTACTCTGTAAACGTGCTTTGAAAATCAGAATTAAAAAAACAATCTAGAGCAGAGAATAGCAATAATGATTGTATTGCGGGGAGTAGCATCCATAAAAAAAACAACCATATGTTTTATGGAATCTTAAAGATGGAGTACGTAGAGTTATTCTGTTGCTTAGGCTGAATTTACTCCCTTTGAGAATAGTAACAGGAGATTGGGAGGGCATTGCCAGACAGGAAAGACTTTGTCACTTATGTAACTCCTGTATACAAGACTTAAATCATGTCCTATTCGTCTGTCCCACACTACACCCTTTACGTCGCATATACTTAAGGAATTGTTTTTAAAAGTACAATATTACCACAGCAATAGAGGCCTGTAACTGTCTGCTGGCACCTCCATCTGAATTAGTTTGTTTTAACATTTTTAGCTTTTTTAAACATTTTTTAAATATATTTTATAACAGTATTGGTTCATTATGTATGTTTCCTAGCACTTGCACTTTTTCCTATCTTTTTTGCTGCTAGTCATTGAGTACTGTATGCTGAAATTGCACATCTCTGCCTTACTATGAACTTTTTCATTCTTATGCATATTTTACAACTGTTAGTTATCGCGTATTTCCCCTGAATTGTATTACTCTGTTTTACCGCAAAGTTTAAAAACAATTCTTGCACTGTCATTATGCTGCTGGCTATCTCATACTGTATAGTGAATTGACAAATCCCCGCTTTTTATTACATGTTTTTAATCTTGAAAGTTCCTATTATAGCATTAGATTGTAATCTTCGTAAGAGCTCTTTAAGTATTCAATGATGGTAATCTGATTTGTTATGGATCAATCTACTTGGCACTTGAAAGTTCCTTGAATGGTTTCTGTGTATATGCCTTTTCTTTGTTTTTATATGATATGATGAATTTAGTACCGTACAAATTTAGAATATTCATCTTTCAATGGAGTGATATGTTGATTTTTGAATGTATCTTTTCATTTTATGTGTAACTCTTCGGAGTCCCAAATCATAATAAATAAACTTGAAACTTGACTAATTAGAGGGGTTTCAGCAGGATCTCCCTAAAAAACATTTTTCAATGTCAGAACATGCTTTATTGGAGGTGGAAATGAGGGAGGATGAGTTGATCATGGCACTAAGGGAGGTACAGGCGGGAAGGGCACCGACATCCAATAGATTCCCGACAGAGTTCTTCAAACAATTTGCGTACCTCAAAATACCGCCAAATGCAGGGATGATCGAGTCATTGGAGACTGGAATACAACCCCTCGACTTATGCCTTGACATGGGCCTATGCCACAAGCGTATAGCTGCATATAGTGTTCTGTAAAGATCTGTAAAATTACTCTGTAGTCGTTACTATTTGGCCCACATGTGCATTATCTGACCAATGTGGGTTGGAGTATATTTCCTTTGTCAAAACCTGTATAAAAATGTAGTGGCTTTGTTTCTCCAGTGATGCACCCTCCTTTGGGATACAACAAAATGGCTCTTGCAGCATTTAATAAAATCTGTCTCAATCAGATCTTGTGATGGTCAATATTGTCTGAGTGCGTGTGAATTGACGAAACTAGCACAGGGACGCCCCGTTGCTGAGGCAGCTATGCCCTTTGCAAATTGTATAACATAGCATAACAGTTGCAGGTGATGATGAACTTAGGCTTTAAAGATAGGACGGCCACCTCCAGTGCTGCGACTTCTTCTCCCTGTCAACGGTGTGCTCCAGCTGTGTGGCTCGGAGCTCTGAAGCAGATAAAGGACTCCCACAGGCTGAACCAAGATTTCACTAAGTCTTTGTTAAGTGTGAAGTATGTGTTTTTGTCTTGCCAAATGCTATCTTTAAAGCCGGGGGTCAGTCAGCCACCATGAAGTATGGCGCCAACCACATCTACGTTTCGCAATTTGACCATCCAATACAATTTCCATGGGTGAATGGTGTGAAATACCATAGGTCAGGATATGAAAATGGATATTGCCAATTGGGTCGACTGCTGGTGTTGTGGGTTTCAACAGGGACTGTGAACAAAAGCTTCCATTTTACAAATTCACGTTTAAACTGGACATCTTTTTTAGACTGTGACTTTTAACATACTTTGCACATACATGGTAACATACTCAGAAAGTGTTCTGCTTGCAATGCCCATATCTCCGTAAGCATTTTATCACAACATTGTATATTATGTTCAAGGATAAAGTACACTGAGCACGTTGCCCTTGTATGTTGTTGTCCTTTTGGCGATAGCTCTGAATCGGAGAAACAAACAATGACTTAGCACAGCACCTCAGACAAAGTGCGAACTGTGCCAGTTTTATTATATAAACTGCTTATGAAACTTAGCTCATCAGAGGAGCACTTCCATGGATTATACTTGATGTTCACCTGTGACTGCCAGCCCTGCTGACTTCCATCACTATCCTGAAAAGGACAGCGGCGGTCTGTTCTACACCAGACTGGCTTCTGGATACATCACACATACAGGTAAATGGGGAGTTAAGCTGCTCCAAGAGATCAGGCTGAATGCACTTCTTATCCCGCTCTCTAGAGTAGAGTCAGTGTTAGGTAGGGTTTTCATTATGATATATATTCATATAATCACTGCAACGTTATAATGGTTGAATTATTCATCTTCTTCTCCATTCTTGTAATGTTGGTAACAATGCTTTGTTTCCTTCTACTATTGCATCTCATGTATTTTACACAAGAATCCAATCGCTTCAATAAATATTTGAAATGCCAATTTGTGTATTTCTTGTGCCTCCCTTTGGGCATGCCTAAGGCAAAATGTGCACTCCTATAACCACCAAACAAAATAAAAAAGCTACAATCACTTTTGGGATTTCTCAAATTTGGTAGAGCACGCATACCAGATTATGCACAATGGGTAAAACCATTTTATGATTTAATACGTCCAGACTTCTCTAGCATACATTGGACACCAAAACACCACAAATTCTGAGATCACTGCAAGCTGGCATGCTTGCATCAAAACATTTACACACTTGTGCTAACACCACAAACTTGGTAATCGAATAATTGGACCATAGGCTACACATATGTTACTTTCAATGAAGGTGATACAGTACCAATTGCACATAAATCACATTTATATTCCAATGCAGAAATGCGTTTTGCACCTACTGAAAAAATACTGACTGTAGTTCAGACAGTAGTTATAAAGAGAGGATCATTGGCTCAGGGGAAAGCATAACTGTCGTGACTCCCATCCCAGCCTTCAAGGCTTTCCCAAAGGCCAACATTCCTAACACGAAAGCCTTACATCCGAGATGGATTCAGTGGGCCACCTACTTAACAGCTACTGATGTAGACTATGTCTTTCACCCTACACCACAAACACAAGAATTCCTACAATATGAACAAGAATACTCTGTGCCCAATGAGGATTTGCCTCTTGATCAGTATGACTTCATAGTCTATACTGATGGTTCTGTCCAGCCCGCAGTTTGAACTAAACATCAGTACTCCACCGCTTGCGCAGTGGTGAGGGGAAAAAGGAGCGATGGAGTCTTCCAGCCTATTAAGACATTTCCACAATCACTCGGTGATTACACTGCATAGCACAGCTGGCGGAACTTACAGCACTAGAAGTTATCGATCCTGAATTTCCCACACCAATAGTGTGCAATTCGTATTACTGTGTCCAGTCTTACAATGAGCACTTGCACTATTGGCACCTGAATGGATTCAGAGACTCTAAAGGGAATACTGTTAAGCACAAGCTGCTTTGGGGAGAGGTGGTCCATTTGAAAGAATGTTTGCCATGGGTTCATGTAATACATACCCTGAGTCACCAGCAAGTTAGAATACACATTGCTGGGAATTCGCTGGCTGATGAAGCTGCAAAGGCAGCAGTATAGACTGCTGTTGCAGCTGCAATTACTCATTCCCATACAAGAGTGGATGGAGACATAATGGTAGCTGTCAGTGCTTCATGCATTGGCACTCCACTACCTAAAAAATATCCAGCAAAATTCTCCTCAAAATATGCTGAATGCGCAATAGATACTGTTTGCTCATATTCCCGGAGTGGGGGGATCAAGTGATTCCAAATTCAAACCACAAACTAGAATTGATGAAAGCTGCTCATGAGGGGTTAGCTTCTGCCCATGCAGGTGTGGCGGCTACAGTTTCATGACTACAGCAGTACTATTGGTGGCCAGGTCTATATAAACAGACCAAGCAATATGTACTTAGCTGTGTCATTTGTCAACAAATAAAAGCTTCTACCACAGCATGCCAGTGCAAACATCTCTCCTAGTTTCAAACAAGCCGTTGGCTTGTGTGTACCTCGACCACTGCAGGTCATTTAACTCTGATATCTACTTTATATCCTGTTAGCAGTGGATTTGTTTTCAAGATTCCTATGAGTATGGCCACAGAGATCGACTGCCTCTCTAACTGTTATAAAAGATCTGCAAGTCTTCATTGGGACATATATAGTTGCTGCGTTCCACTCAGACCAGGGGCCAGCGTTTGCCTCTAGTGCTCACCAGGATACCATGGTCCCCCTGGGTGTGGCTGTCCATTTGTCCTCACCATATCATCCTTGGGGAAATTCGATTGTGGAAAGGAAAAACCGAAGCTTAACAGCTAGAGTATTAGGTTCAGGTCAAAGTTGGATGCATCACCTACATGGAGTCCAGAGAGCATTAAATAATCTGCCTAGAAGATCCTTGAGCAGCCGGACTCCCAATGAGCTCCTGTTTGGCATCCAGGTGTGGGTTCCAGACCTTGATCATCCTGGTACAGTGGTGACAGATATGCCTTTTGACATCAATAAATGTTTGGCCATCATACAGGAACTGAAAGACTTCCGAGATGACCGTTCAAACAAACACGTGAAGTGTTCTGCCACTGGAGAAAGGAAGGTGCAACCAGCAACTCCTGTCTGGATTCCAAAGATTAGGGATCTAGTTCGAGAGAAGATTGTCGACAGAAAGGAATTTGACCCATCATACAGAACACCGGTGCCAGTCCTGACGCAAGCAATTTGTATCCATAGAGCTCCTAAAACCCTACCATGTTGCCAGTGCTACACAGGAGGCCACAAGGGCTCTTGAGTAGTTACCGGTCTCCTTTCACTACCATACAGGAAATCCCTTTACAAGCATTAAATAATACAGAAATTTCTACTGCCCGGCCAGGGATATCAGACACAGAAGTTTTGCTACTTCCAGTTACAACAACCAACTCTATATACACACCATTTGTGAATTCACAGTCTTTGGCTAACACATCTAACAGCAAAGTTTTATTATGATCCATCTTTGGAGGTATCCACCAGTTCTACACTGCCCTGTGAGGTTCCTGTTTTTACACAGACTGACTCTGGCTATTTTGCTGATGTAGATGATTTATTTTTCGGATTAGTCAGCTACACCATTGCATGGGATTCATGCATTTATTTTTTGGCTTAGTCAGACTTACCTTGTCACACCTTGGATTTACATGAATCCAATTGGTCGCACACTGCTCGTCCTACCAGCGTGTTACCCCAAAGCATTGTGGTCCATGAAGTCAGCATCAGCGAGTGCGCCTCTGCCAGGGTATTGAGCAAGAATCAAAGTCGCATTGGCCATCCCTGGACATGTGTTTCGAGGTCATTACCTCTCGTCAGCAGGGAATAGGCATGTGTGTAGGGTTGCTGCGTAGGCTGCCAAAAATTCCTCTCAGGTCCGGTACCGCTCGTGGCACGCAGGTGCGTAACGATGAGCTCGTCAGCCCACCGGCTCAAGGGAGCCTGAATATAAACATGAATCCAATTGGTCGCACACTGCTCGTCCTACCAGCGTGTTACCCCAAAGCATTGTGGTCCATGAAGTCAGCATCAGCGAGTGCGCCTCTGCCAGGGTATTGAGCAAGAATCAAAGTCGCGTTGGCCATCCCTGGACACGTGTTTCGAGGTCATTACCTCTCGTCAGCAGGGAATAGGCATGTGTGTAGGGTTGCTGCGTAGGCTGCCAAAAATTCTTCTCAGGTCCGGTAATGCTCGTGGCACGCAGGTGCGTAACCATGAGCTCGGCAGCCCCACCGGCTCAAGGGAGCCTGAATATAAACATGAATCCAATTGGTCACACACTGCTCGTCCTACCAGCGTGTTATCCCAAAGCATTGTGGTCCATGAAGTCAGCATCAGCGAGTGCGCCTCTGCCAGGGTATTGAGCAAGAATCAAAGTCACGTTGGCCATCCCTGGACACGCGTTTCAAGGTCATTACCTCTCGTCAGCAGGGAATAGGCATGTGTGTAGGGTTGCTGCGTAGGCTGCCAAAAATTCTTCTCAGGTCCGGTACTGCTCGTGGCACGCAGGTGCGTAACCATGAGCTCGTCAGCCCCACCGGCTCAAGGGAGCCTGAATATAAACATGAATCCAATTGGTCACACACTGCTCGTCCTACCAGCGTGTTACCCCAAAGCATTGTGGTCCATGAAGTCAGCATCAGCGAGTGCGCCTCTGCCAGGGTATTGAGCAAGAATCAAAGTCGCGTTGGCCATCCCTGGACACGTGTTTCGAGGTAATTACCTCTCGTCAGCTGGGAATAGGCATGTGTGTAGGGTTGCTGCGTAGGCTGCCAAAAATTCTTCTCAGGTCCGGTACCGCTCGTGGCACGCAGGTGCGTAACCATGAGCTCGTCAGCCCCACCGGCTCAAGGGAGCCTGAATATAAACATGAATCCAATTGGTCGCACACTGCTCGTCCTACCAGCGTGTTACCCCAAAGCATTGTGGTCCATGAAGTCAGCTCAGCATCAGCGAGTGCGCCTCTGCCAGGGTATTCAGCAAGAATCAAAGTCGCGTTGGCCATCCCTGGACACGTGTTTCGAGGTCATTACCTCTCGTCAGCAGGGAATAGGCATGTGTGTAGGGTTGCTGCGTAGGCTGCCAAAAATTCTTCTCAGGTCCGGTACCGCTCGTGGCACGCAGGTGCGTAACCATGAGCTCGTCAGCCCCACCGGCTCAAGGGAGCCTGAATATAAACATGAATCCAATTGGTCGCACACTGCTCGTCCTACCAGCGTGTTACCCCAAAGCATTGTGGTCCATGAAGTCAGCATCAGCGAGTGCGCCTCTGCCAGGGTATTGAGCAAGAATCAAAGTCGCGTTGGCCATCCCTGGACACGTGTTTCGAGGTCATTACCTCTCGTCAGCAGGGAATAGGCATGTGTGTAGGGTTGCTGCGTAGGCTGCCAAAAATTCTTCTCAGGTCCGGTACCGCTCGTGGCACGCAGGTGCGTAACCATGAGCTCGTCAGCCCCACCGGCTAAAGGGAGCCTGAATATAAACATGAATCCAATTGGTCGCACACTGCTCGTCCTACCAGCGTGTTACCCCAAAGCATTGTGGTCCATGAAGTCAGCATCAACGAGTGCGCCTCTGCCAGGGTATTGAGCAAGAATCAAAGTCGCGTTGGCCATCCCTGGACACGTGTTTCGAGGTCATTACCTCTCATCAGCAGGGAATAGGCATGTGTGTAGGGTTGCTGCGTAGGCTGCCAAAAATTCTTCTCAGGTCCGGTACCGCTCGTGGCACGCAGGTGCGTAACCATGAGCTCGTCAGCCCCACCGGCTCAAGGGAGCCTGAATATAAACATGAATCCAATTGGTCGCACACTGCTCGTCCTACCAGCGTGTTACCCCAAAGCATTGTGGTCCATGAAGTCAGCATCAGCGACTGCGCCTCTGCCAGGGTATTGAGCAAGAATCAAAGTCGCGTTGGCCATCCCTGGACACGTGTTTCGAGGTCATTACCTCTCGTCAGCAGGGAATAGGCATGTGTGTAGGGTTGCTGCGTAGGCTGCCAAAAATTCTTCTCAGGTCCGGTACCGCTCGTGGCACGCAGGTGCGTAACCATGAGCTCGTCAGCCCCACCGGCTCAAGGGAGCCTGAATATAAACATGAATCCAATTGGTCGCACACTGCTCGTCCTACCAGCGTGTTACCCCAAAGCATTGTGGTCCATGAAGTCAGCATCAGCGAGTGCGCCTCTGCCAGGGTATTGAGCAAGAATCAAAGTCGCGTTGGCCATCCCTGGACACGTGTTTCGAGGTCATTACCTCTCGTCAGCAGGGAATAGGCATGTGTGTAGGGTTGCTGCGTAGGCTGCCAAAAATTCTTCTCAGGTCCGGTACCGCTCGTGGCACGCAGGTGCGTAACCATGAGCTCGTCAGCCCCACCGGCTCAAGGGAGCCTGAATATAAACATGAATCCAATTGGTTGCACACTGCTCGTCCTACCAGCGTGTTTCCCCAAAGCATTGTGGTCCATGAAGTCAGCATCAGCGAGTGCGCCTCTGCCAGGGTATTGAGCAAGAATCAAAGTCGAGTTGGCCATCCCTGGACACGTGTTTCGAGGTCATTACCTCTCGTCAGCAGGGAATAGGCATGTGTGTAGGGTTGCTGCGTAGGCTGCCAAAACTTCTTCTGAGGTCCGGTACCGCTCGTGGCACGCAGGTGCGTAACCATGAGCTCGTCAGCCCCACCTGCTCAAGGGAGCCTGAATATAAACATGAATCCAATTGGTCGCACACTGCTCGTCCTACCAGCGTGTTACCCCAAAGCATTGTGGTCCATGAAGTCAGCATCAGCGAGTGCGCCTCTGCCAGGGTATTGAACAAGAATCAAAGTCGCGTTGGCCATCCCTGGACACGTGTTTCGAGGTCATTACCTCTCGTCAGCAGGGAATAGGCATGAGTGTAGGGTTGCTGCGTAGGCTGCCAAAAATTCTTCTCAGGTCCGGTACCGCTCGTGGCACGCAGGTGCGTAACCATGAGCTCGTCTGCCCCACCGGCTCAAGGGAGCCTGAATATAAACATGAATCCAATTGGTCGCACACTGCTCGTCCTACCAGCGTGTTACCCCAAAGCATTGTGGTCCATGAAGTCAGCTCAGCATCAGCGAGTGCGCCTCTGCCAGGGTATTCAGCAAGAATCAAAGTCGCGTTGGCCATCCCTGGACACGTGTTTCGAGGTCATTACCTCTCGTCAGCAGGGAATAGGCATGTGTGTAGGGTTGCTGCGTAGGCTGCCAAAAATTCTTCTCAGGTCCGGTACCGCTCGTGGCACGCAGGTGCGTAACCATGAGCTCGTCAGCCCCACCGGCTCAAGGGAGCCTGAATATAAACATGAATCCAATTGGTCGCACACTGCTCGTCCTACCAGCGTGTTACCCCAAAGCATTGTGGTCCATGAAGTCAGCATCAGCGAGTGCGCCTCTGCCAGGGTATTGAGCGAGAATCAAAGTCGCGTTGGCCATCCCTGGACACGTGTTTCGAGGTCATTACCTCTCGTCAGCAGGGAATAGGCATGTGTGTAGGGTTGCTGCGTAGGCTGCCAAAACTTCTTCTGAGGTCCGGTACCGCTCGTGGCACGCAGGTGCGTAACCATGAGCTCGTCAGCCCCACCTGCTCAAGGGAGCCTGAATATAAACATGAATCCAATTGGTCGCACACTGCTCGTCCTACCAGCGTGTTACCCCAAAGCATTGTGGTCCATGAAGTCAGCATCAGCGAGTGCGCCTCTGCCAGGGTATTGAGCAAGAATCAAAGTCGCGTTGGCCATCTCTGGACACGTGTTTCGAGGTCATTACCTCTCGTCAGCAGGGAATAGGCATGTGTGTAGGGTTGCTGCGTAGGCTGCCAAAAATTCTTCTCAGGTCCGGTACCGCTCGTGGCACGCAGGTGCGTAACCATGAGCTCGTCAGCCCCACCTGCTCAAGGGAGCCTGAATATAAACATTAATCCAATTGGTCGCACACTGCTCGTCCTACCAGCGTGTTACCCCAAAGCGTTGTGGTCCATGAAGTCAGCATCAGCGAGTGCGCCTCTGCCAGGGTATTGAGCAAGAATCAAAGTCGCGTTGGCCATCCCTGGACACGTGTTTCGAGGTCATTACCTCTCGTCAGCAGGGAATAGGCATGAGTGTAGGGTTGCTGCGTAGGCTGCCAAAAATTCTTCTCAGGTCCGGTACCGCTCGTAACGACCTTCAAACACGTGTCCAGGGATGGCCAATGCGAATTTGATTCTTGATAAATACCCTGGCAGAGGCGCACTCGCTGATGCTTACTTCATGGACCACAATGCTTTGGGGTAACACGCTGGTAGGACGAGCAGTGTGCGACCAATTGGATTCATGTTTATATTCAGGCTCCCTTGAGCCGGTGGGGCTGACGAGCTCATGGTTACGCACCTGCGTGCCATGAGCGGTACCGGACCTGAGAAGAATTTTTGGCAGCCTACGCAGCAACCCTACACACATGCCTATTCCCTGCTGACGAGAGGTAATGACCTCGAAACACGTGTCCAGGGATGGCCAACGTGACTTTGATTCTTGCTCAATACCCTGGCAGAGGCGCACTCGCTGATGCTTACTTCATGGACCACAATACTTTGGGTAACACGCTGGTAGGACGAGCAGTGTGCGACCAATTGGATTCATGTTTATATTCAGGTTCCCTTGAGCCGGTGGGGCTGACTAGCTCTTGGTTACGCACCGGCGTGCCACGAGCAGTACCGGACCTGACATGAATTTTTGACAGCCTAAGCAGCAACCCTACACACATGCCTATTCCCTGCTGACGAGAGGTAATGACCTCGAAACACGTGTCCAGGGATGGCCAACGCGACTTTGATTCTTGCTCAATACCCTGGCAGAGGCTCACTCGCTGATGCTTACTTCATGGACCACAATGCTTTGGGGTAACACGCTGGTAGGACGAGCAATGTGCGACCAATTGGATTCATGTTTATATTCAGGCTCCCTTGAGCCGGTGGGGCTGACGAGCTCATGGTTACGCACCTGCGTGCCACGTGCGGTACCGGACCTGAGAAGAATTTTTGGCAGCCTACGCAGCAACCCTACACACATGCCTATTCCCTGGTGACGAGAGGTAATGACCTCGAAAAACGTGTCCAGGGATGGCCAACGCGACTTTGATTCGTGCTCAATACCCTGGCAGAGGCGCACTCGCTGATGCTTACTTCATGGACCACAATGCTTTGGGGTAACACGCTGGTAGGACGAGCAGTGTGCGACCAATTGGATTTATGTTTATATTCAGGCTCCCTTGAGCCGGTGGGGCTGACGAGCTCATGGTTAAGCACCTGCGTGCCACGAGCGGTACCGGACCTGAGAAGAATTTTTGGCAGCCTACGCAGCAACCCTACACACATGCCTATTCCCTGCTGACGAGAGGTAATGACCTCGAAACACGTGTCCAGGGATGGCCAACGCGACTTTGATTCTTGTTCAATACCCTGGCAGAGGCGCACTCGCTGATGCTTACTTCATGGACCACAATGCTTTGGGGTAACACGCTGGTAGGACGAGCAGTGTGCGACCAATTGGATTCATGTTTATATTCAGGCTCCCTTGAGCCGGTGGGGCTGACTAGCTCATGGTTACGCACCTGCGTGCCACGAGCGGTGCCGGAGCTGAGAAGAATTTTTGGCAGCCTACGCAGCAACCCTACACACATGCCTATTCCCTGCTGACGAGAGGTAATGACCTCGAAACACGTGTCCAGGGATGGCCAACACGACTTTGATTCTTGCTCAATACCCTGGCAGAGGCGCACTCGCTGATGCTTACTTCATGGACCACAATGCTTTGGGGTAACATGCTGGTAGGACGAGCAGTGTGCGACCAATTGGATTCATGTTTATATTCAGGCTCCCTTGAGCCAGTGGGGCTGACGAGCTCATGGTTACGCACCTGTGTGCCACGAGCGGTACCGGACCTGAGAAGAATTTTTGGCAGCCTACGCAGCAACCCTACACACATGCCTATTCCCTGCTGACGAGAGGTAATGACCTCGAAACACGTGTCCAGGGATGGCCAACGCGACTTTGATTCTTGCTCAATACCCTGGCAGAGGCGCACTCGCTGATGCTTACTTCATGGACCACAATGCTTTGGGGTAACACGCTGGTAGGACGAGCAGTGTGCGACCAATTGGATTCATGTTTATATTCAGGCTCCCTTGAGCCGGTGGGGCTGACGAGCTCATGGTTACGTACTTGCGTGCCACGAGCGGTACCGGACCTGAGAAGAATTTTTGGCAGCCTACGCAGCAACGCTATACACATGCCTATTCCCTGCTGACGAGAGGTAATGACCTCGAAACACGTGTCCAGGGATGGCCACCGCGACTTTGATTCTTGCTCAATACTCTGGCAGAGGCGCACTCGCTGATGCTTACTTCATGGACCACAATGCTTTGGGGTAACACGCTGGTAGGACGAGCAGTGTGCGACCAATTGGATTCACACCTTGGATTTACGTTTGAATGTCCATTTTATTTATTTTCCATTTGGTTTGGATTGGATTTGTGACTGTTTTCTTTTTGCTCCTAAATGAACATTATCTTCCAAAATGCTCTGCTGTTGAACCGGTAACCAAGGTATTTAAGCCTCATTCTTCATCATCACATAAAGTGCACAGTGACCTGTCCCATGTAAACTTTCTGGCATTGTTTGGGATAAGGTCCCATTTGATATTTTTAGTCCTACGGAGACTTTACAGATCCTTTATATTTTTAAAAATCTCACTAAGTGACAATATAACTCCTGGCAACTTGGCTGACGATTGGGACGTAAAATCAGATATTTCCTTGCTTTTTGAGCTATAATATTATACTGTATGTGAAAGTGAAGATATGTATATTATGTAATTATGGTGAAATATTCTGTTATCTCTATGCACACCATTATGTCCTCAGAGTTACTACTTCACGTGCAGTTTTATAACTATACACAAGGGGAGCATTGCCCAACACCACCAGTGTGGAGCTTAAAAACGTACCTGCAAAAGTTTGCATATTTTTCGGGCAGCAACCTTGTAGACCCAGTGGTATATTCACAAGAATGTGTGAGAACTACTGCAAGAGTAGCATAACGCAACTTTCAATATCACACCTATCGCGGGAAAACAACCCTGTGACAACGTGGGATTCACAACAAGGCGGTAGCATGCGATAGTCACCAGATAACGCACCAAATGTCCGCGTCAAAATCAACGCCACGCCCCATAAATGCGATACGTGATTGAAAAGAAAATACGATGAAGCCAACCGCGGTACAAAAAGTAGTGAAAACCAGCCACAGCCCTGCAAATCCCACGCGTATGGCGGAACTATGCACTATAAAAACCACAGAAAAAATACACCAAAGACAATCCAAAGTGCGTAGCAACATGGATGCACCCTGACACAGCGCAGAGGCCAACCCGAACCCCACAACCCCCACAGACTACCAGCAAGGAACAACGGGGCCGGGGAAGGCCAAGGAGAAGAGGGAGTGGAAGACGGGCTGCAGACCGCAGAAAAACATGACCAGCGTCACGGAGGTGACAGAACACTACCAGCAACTGACCCACAAGCAGACCACCTGGATTGCAGGCGGAGTGCTGAGGAGGCCAATCCAGGACGCCAATAGACGGCGGCATTACGTGACTACCTAAACCTGGCACAAATCCGCTGGCGACAGGAGGTGGCAGTCCAGCGCCAACGAAGGAGCTGAAGGAAACCCAGGCCACAGTCATCACTGTGGAGATGGTGCAAGGAGTAGGGAGTACGGACACAGCTCGGGAGGACCTGACACAACATCAACAGGGAGTGCAACGAACATGGACTCGGGGACACGGGAGTGGGCACAATGGCATACATGCGCAACGAGGTGTACCACATTGCACACCCACAATCACCCAGGTCCATGGCCCAGATCCCCTTGGCACACTGCAGCACACACACATAGCACGAACAGCACACCCACATTGATGACAACAAGGAATAACGCGCATAGCCGACACTGCAGAACAGCGAACACAACTGGCTCCGCACATGCACAGAAACATGTCTACTACATCTGACGGAGCCAGAAACTGTGAAATGGAAATGTACGTGTGTACGACCTCACAACCGTCATGTAGACCAAATGTACACTGTCCCGCAGAAGAATCCTGCATCCACCAAACAGTCACAATGTACATTGCCATGAAGTCTGCATGCAAACCTGCACAATGCGCCAACATATATGTTAACACAAAGTCAATACTCACCTCCCCTGCACATCGCAGTGGGGCACACAACACATTCAGCAGAGCACAGAATACAACCCATCAGTGATGCCCGAGAGGACCACCACACCGTCAACACTGACACCCTACAACAGCACATGGATATCCCATGCAACACCCCACCAGGACTTGGAAAGCCAAGCTATTCCGAGGAGAACACCGAGCCTGCAACAGACCACACAGCAGGAAGCACCCGCAAGCACAGCTGGCTCACGACACTTCACCCACCCACACATCGCACCCCAATGCCATGTTCCTACATGCCAAAAGGAGGTGGCCCAACAGGTGTGGGGGGGGCCAAAACCATGGACTGCGAACCAGGAAACATACGTAGGTGTCTATCACCCTTCAGGGCCCACCAACACCCCACTAAGGAGACCCACACTGCCATAGAGACACATGCCGATGCACATTCTCAGTACAGAACCACGGGCAGGGGTGCTCAAATAGCAGTCACACACCCATGTTGGCTCTGCGTACGACGGCCCTGGACATTCCCCTTAAGAATTGAGTGGGGGACGACAAAGCTACATGTCCAAGCTACAACCCGCTGCCTGCAGTGACACGTCTGCATTGAATGTACACAGCACAATGTAATGTCGTAGGGCCCAGGGCCCTCATGCATACAACAAGACCACAGGGACACACGCCAATATCATGTTGAACTGGCTACGGGCACATGCACCCGGCCCCTTTATTGGCAGGGCCACATGTACAGTGACGCCTGTGCTGGATGTGTGTAGGGTGAGTGTAAGCCACCCAGCACAGAATGCTTGGTGCTGGCAACAACTTGAACATTGGGCAACAGTGCAACTGAAACAGAAAACACATGCATAACAGAGTCAACTGTACAGCAACATGGAGGAAGCTGGAGTAAGGACAGAGGTCACCCGAAATTCAGTCAGGAGGTTCAGTGAGTTGCAGTGCACTGAGGTAGGGGCACTAGACATGAGTGCGCTCATGTGAAGGTAATGCTAGGATTGTGTCCCTTCGTGTTAGTCCTGATGCAGATGCAGTGGGGTGTGTTACACCTGCATCAACTTCCACATCAACGTCCCAGGTTTCCCACACTGAGGTGACAGTTGCGTGCGCAGTCCACAGCGCAATACCCAGTAATGGTTCCAGGTGTGTGGCTCTACTACCACTTCCAGTCTGCATTCCTGCCTTGGGGATGTTGTCTCTGCCATCTCCCGTCCGCACACTTGACACATCTTCCTCATCATAGTCCCAGCTCTTCCCCACTGCATGAGGTGACATTGCTGCACAACATCTCCACAGCACAAATGTCAATCAGTAACGGACAATGGCTTGCGATGCACTGAGTCACTGGCACCTGGAGTGCCGAGCAGGGTATCAGGCCGATGATGGCTTCCACAACAGGTCTGAGCAACTCCGTAAGTCTGTCAGGACCACCGTGTCGACTGTGGCAGATGGCTGTTGGAGGTGGTCCTTGCAGTGGTGGCGTGTGTCTCCTGCGGTGATGCCACGTCCGGGCCGGTCAGGACTCGATTTGGTGTGTGAGCTCTGCTGGGACGCTTTTGGGGACCCCGGAGGCTGCGCACAGAGCAGGGCCACAGAGAAATGGCATTGATGACCCCAAGGCCAATGCTTCAGGGCCCATCCAATTTCTCAGGAGAAGGGGTCCCGGACCTGACTAGTACAGAGTTAGTGGCCCCTGATCCACAGGCACCCAGCCACAGGACGGTGACTTGCAGTGCAGTCAGAGGACCTGAGCAGATCACCATCAGTGTCCGAGGTGTAGGTTGCAGAGGGTATCGGGGACAGTGGAAGGTGTCCTCCAGGGCATGACGCCGAAAGGTTTGATTTTATCTGGAAGCCGCAAATGGAGGAGTGGAATGCGACAGCCTCGTTGCCACCACCAATTCAGTATCATCTACATGAGGAAGAAAACTGCCCCGTGGTCCATAGACTCAGACGCCACCAAAGTTAGACCAGAGAGTGTCCATGGTTGTCGGGGAACAGACTTAGTGGCACCGGTGCTGAAAGGGGATGCAGTCTGCAATGATGCCGGTACGCTGATATGAACTCAGCCAATGCAAAATGAAGAGTCTGTGACGTACTGGACCCCAGTGTAGGCTGGAGGCAGCGGTCAGCACGGGCCATTCACCGAGTGTTGCCGGCATGGGTTGGATGGCCCCACCGGCCTGCGTAGTTCAGAATCAGTGGCACCACATGTTCACTCACCGTCGTGACTCTGACCCGGCTTTCGTCCAGACTGAGCTGCATCTTCCTTTTACTCCTCCCCATGTGACCAGTGGTTTGGACTCTGCCATTCATGATTTGCGCCAAGATGCTGGATGTGGGTCCTTCTGGTCCGCAGGGTAGTCCTGGTCCCTCATCCACGTGTCGCATGCTGGCGTTGTACAGGGATAGTGGCACCACGTGTCGCAGGCTGGCGTTGAACAGGGTTAGTGGCACCACGTGTCACAGGCTGGCATTGAACAGGGTCAGTGGCAACATGTGTCGCCGGCTGGCGTTGAACAGGGTTAGTGGCACCACGTGTCGCAAATAGTCCATATGGAACTATGCCTCACTGATCGGGGTGGGTCTGGTGCTGTGGGCGCTAGCCTGGAATTGGGATCACTGCCATTCATGAATCTGGACACATTTTCGCACATGTGACCAACTGGGCTGAAGAGTAGTCCGAAGGCGGCAGTAGTGTACGTCAACGAGAAAGGACTAAATCGGGCCTGTGTCGTAGAGGCCGTGATGGACTGAGGAGGCTGCCAAGGTCGCGGCCCTCTGGCTTGGATCTTGCGCCGGCACATGGTGGACCCTTCTTGACACACGCCGGTGTCGGCAGCTGATCAGTGTGGCCTGGCTGCGCAAGGGCAGGCCTGACGGGCTCGTGGTCCAGCGTGCCGGGGTCCAGCAGGCGCACGGCATCGCAGGCAACTCCGCTCACGAGGATGGCCTCGTGGCAGGGTGAGAGGCGCCGCCCTGGCAGAGATGTTATGCTTTCCGGAAGAGGACCACGCCCAGGGCTACGTGCTTTTTATTCACACCTCTAAGCTGGCGTGGTGTACACCGGCCCATCCCACTCCGGTCGCGCTTGGGGGGGGCGTAACAGGCAACATTTCCGCAAGGTCCCCCACTGGCTGGGGTAAAATGGTTGCGTCCACTGTCCACTAGACTCCATACACCAGAGGTGTGTGTCGCCATGGAAATGGGTGTGTTCTGCATACTGCAGTCTGTCCAGCACATCTCCGCCACTCTTGGCAGTGTGTAGTTTCCCAATCATGGTTCTACTGCATCCTTCACACATGCCTGGTTGCCACCTCTCCCCACATTCGGATGTTGTGTGGCTGAGGTGTCATGCCGTTGATGGCTCATGTTCATGGCTTGGACAGGTAACCATTGTGATTTGTTCTGTTGTGTCTGGTGGGTGGTCATGTTGTTGTGCATGTTGGTTTAGATTTTGGGACGTGTGCATTGCCAGAGTTGCATGGTTGTGGAGTTGAGGTGAGTAGGATGTTCATTTGAAACTTGCCATGGGGCTGTGCATTTCCACTGTTGTCATCCTGGGTAGGCTGGTTGCTGATGGACTGTCGGAGGGTGAAGGAATCGTGCACAGTGGCTGGGTATTTGGAGACGACATTGTTGGAGGTTCCACGGTGTTCTGTTGTTGCCTGCACATTGATGTGAGACGTGTGCTTCCTGTTTTGGTGATTGTGTGCTGTGTCACCAGGGAACACAGGTGGGACATGTGTGCTGTGGATTGCCCCCAACACGTGCGTGCATCCTGCTATGGCGTATGGTCCTTGCTTAGTCTCCAGCGGATCATGCGCATTGTGTTGGACGTATGGGGACTGGGGTACCAGGGTGATGTCCAGGACAGGTGTGGGGGACTTGGATGTGGCTGGCTGTGAGACTCCTCCAACTCTGGCAGGTGTTGTTTGGGGGGTGCCAGGGGCCAACAGGTGCAGCCAATCCAGCAACTTGGTGTGGGGTGGGATGTTGGTTGTCCGTTATGTTGGTGCCATAGGCCTTTTAGGCGATGATGGTCAGAATGTGTAGTATGGTTGTCCCTTTCAGCCTATAGTGGACGGTGACATTATCAGATGTTGGGTCTGGGAGGCTGGTGCATTTCCTGGGGGTCCGCTGTCTTTGTCTGCTCTGCCTCTGTGGTTGTCTGGGGTGGGGGGGTGTTCCGGGTGTGGGGTGGGGTCCTGGTGTTGGTGGGTGTTGTGGCCCTCTTGGGTGTCCGGGCCGCATGATGAGTGGCTCCTTGACATCTGTTGCACTTCCGATGTGGCCATGGGCTGTGCTCCCTTTTGTGGTGCTGGCTGCCGTCTGACTTAACACCATGTCAGAGCAGGTGTAGATTTCCTGGTGCTAACACGCCTTATCGCCTGTTTTGTGTTTTTATCGCCGATCTGTCTGGTCGTTGAGAATGTTGAGGTGTGGTGTGGTCGCGGCTTTTGGCACGGAAACGCCCACTCTGCATCTTATTAGCGAGAGTTGCGGGGGTCCTCTGTGGCGTTGTTTTTTGCAGCTGCTATCGTGGGTAAACTGGTGCTGTGGGCTGTTAGCACCAGCTTGTGAATGGGGATGTAAATTTATCACGACTTTGGCTGCAATGAAGTGCCGTTAATTCGGCGATAGCTCCTTGTGAATATGGCCCCCTGTGTCTTATTATTTTATGTGTACCCATTCCCCGGCAAAGAAGAATATGCTGGCCAAAACTAAATTAATTTATTTGGCTTCCTTTATTTCCCAGTTTTCTGTACAGGGTACGACTTTTGGAAAGAAAATATGGATTTGAAATCTGTTTGGGGAAAAAAAGATGGGCAGGTTCAGGGCAATGAGGCTTTGTTTCAAGCGTGTCTAATACTAAGACAAATTATTTTTCTGAGCGCAACAGTATAGCAAACAGCGTGCCTAGTCTTGCCTAAAATAAGGAACATGAATACACCAAACATTCCTCAATGGCATGTTTTGATAATTGGCAACAGTTTACAAATTACCAAGAGGAACAGCTCAACAACTTGATACCGAATGGTACATACAATTCTTCACATTCCAGGCCAGATGGGTGGCTTATGTGGCCAAGAAATACTATTAGAAAACTTGAAACAAGAACCTACCAAAAACCAACTGATAAAAATACACTGTAGAAATTGACAGTTTTCATCCCAGAGCACTCCGAGAGAACCTTTCATACGGCCAATTTCTCAGATTGAGAAGAAATTGCTCAAGGAAAGCTCACTTAGTCACACAAGCAGAAAACCTAAAAGAGAAACTGCGGGGTTGGAACTACCCAGAAAGAATCATCAAAAAATCTATAAATGAGCAAACAACCAAAACAGAGAATGTCTCTTAGAACCATCCACCAAGAATAATGAAATAATCCCTATGACATGCATCACAAGCTACTACACTACTTCTAATGATGTCAAGAAAATCATCAATAGGAATTGGCGCATTATAAAAACAGGGAACCTAAAATGGGAAAAACACCTATTTTCCTTCAAAAAGGCGATGAATTGAAAGACAACCTATCACAAGAAACAAAGTACATCACAAGAAACGAAGTAAGAACCACGGGTAAAAATATGTGGGGTCTTCTGGAGGTGACAGGCCACCATGTCTGTGGCAACTGTAGCGTCTGCCATTTAACAAAAACCACCAAGACCTTGGATCTAGAACCTGGGAAGACATGGACTTTACGAAAACATACAAATTGTAACACAATGAATGTAGTTTACCTGATCGTTTGTACTTGTTGACTAAAATATGTGGGCATGACAACAAGAAAAATCAAAACAAGAATTTGCAAACACAGGAGCCATATAAGATGTAAGAGAAACACGACGCAACTAACAGACCATTTCATCAACTTAGGGCATACCCTGAATGACATGACATGGTGTGTCATTGAACAGCTAGAAATTACCCTGGGTAATATAGAGAAACGCCTTTTTGAGAAGGAACAATGTTGGATCTACCGGATATCCACTCACAAGACAGGATTAAAAGATAACATACCCTGGAGCACTGTGCTGTGAACCCCGCAAAAACATATGAACTATTGAACACAGCTGTGACCTATGGCTTGACCAAGAATAGTTGGGAACTGTAATACTGACCTAAACACCAATAAGGTTAATATAAAGGTGCTTGCCCTACCTGGCTGAACCCTTTGGAAACCCCATACCACCCCCCCCCCCCCCACCTTGTCATTTTATACACCAGCTCACCACGAGCCTGTGGAAATAACACGTCCAACAGACACAAACAGGGGTGGAACCTTTTAGACCAAAAAGAAAAATAAATTATACTTTTTAAATAAATCTGTTCTGTAGCTTACTTCACAGTGCACTGACACTCAATTTACTAGTAGCCAATAACAACAAAACAGTTAATTGCTTTACCATGAAGATCTCCTACCATTTAGGATGATTAAAATTCATTATGGGATAGGACCTGCTACCTAAAACAGTATTTTCTAATATACAGACTCCACGAATATTGTTACACAAACATCGCCACTCAGAAACTAATTCTGGTATCCATAGCAACAGATAAACAAATAATGAAACCAACGTGACTTTGGCCGTAGAAACAAACAAACCACATGTCAACGTCATACGCGTAACATGTAGGAACACGCAAAGGTCAAACCCCACCTCTCTCGAAACGAGCGCCGGCACAACGCCTGCATATATGCAGAGCCTCCGGAGATAGCCCACAAGATGCAGGAAGAACGAGGCAAAGCAGGTATCTGAGAGGGTGAGATGCCTTGACAAAGTAAGTGGGAATACAATGGAGGGAGCCTGATTTACAACCACATGGGATGAATCTTACTAAAAAAGCTCTCCGTATGTTTTCACAGAGTGTGACAACAGGATCCAACCCCTGGCCGATCCCAGGTAGCAAGAGGCTGCCACTGCTAAGTTAGTTACCATTCTTTTTTAATCACTAAGTAATAATCTTGGGAGTCACTTAACCCCTTCGCTGCCACGCCCTTTTTTTGGCTATTTAGGGTAGTGCGCGCTGAGGCCCCTGTAACTTTTTGACCACATAAGGTATCCACGCCAAATTTGCGTCCTTTTCTTCCAACATCATGGGGATTCTGAGGGTACTCGGGGTTTGTGGAATCGCTTGGAGGGGTCACAGAAATGAGCCAAAATACAGCAAAATTTAGGTTTTTTGGGGGAAAATGGGAAAAACGGGCTGCAAATAAAAGCATCTGTGTTTTTCCCTGCAAGTGTTATCAAAAAAGGGTTTGTGGGGCTGAAATCACCATTTTCCCAGCTTTTAGAGGATATCAGACTTTTGTCAGAAACCCAACATTTTTTACACAGTTTTGGCATTTTTCTGGGACATAGCCTATTTTTGCTATTTTTTGTGCTTTCGACCTCCTTCCAGTTAATGGTAGAAATGGGTACAAAAGCAATAATGGATCCTGGAAAGCTATACATTTTGGAGAAGTAGACAAAATTCTGAATTCATCAAGGGGTCATTTGTGTAGATCCATCAAGGTTTCTTGATAGAAACTAACAGTTAAATATAGGATAAATTGAAAATTTGTTGAAAAAAAGCGCCTTTTGTGTCAACGTTTTCACCTGTAACTTCTTCTAATTTTGACAGCTCTTTGAAAGCAATATACCGTTACATCCGTTGGACATTTTTGGTTGTGGGGATATATAGGACTTGTAGGTTCACCAAGAACCCGACGAACCCAGAGCCAAAAACTGAGCAGCAACTTGCAATGGTTTTTTATTATGTACCGGGTATATAGTAATTATTTTGTAAAAATGTGTACATGGAAAAATCGGTATGAAATGGGAACAAAATATAGAGTTTAGAAACAGTAGGTATTTGCACATTTCCGAAATTGGGAATACTCATACTAGCATGAGAATTATCAGTCATTTTTTAGAATGACTTCTTTTTTACACAATATCTTTCATTTGGAAGGCAGAAATGCATCGAAAGTCAGTAGGTAATAACAGTTCCTTTACAAATCTGAATTACCCTAAGTCTCCCGATAAAAATGGTACCTCACTTGTAGGGGTAGGCATAGTGCCCACGACAGGAAATGGCTCAAAACCCAACGTGAACACACCACATTTTCACAATGCAAAATTACCCTTTTTTAGCAAAGTGCCTAGCTGTAGTTTTTTAACCCTAGCTCTGCCGGCACCTAGGGAAACCTAGCAAACCTATACATTTTTTTAAACTAGACACCCAGGGGAATCCAGGATGGGGTGACTTGACTGCCTCCCACGACGTTCTGTTACCCAGAATCCCTTGCAAACCTAAAAAATTGCCCAAAAAAACACTTTTTCCCCACATTTCTCTGGTGGAAAGTTCTGGAATCTGCGTGGATCCACAAATTTCCACCCACCCCGCATTCCCCAAAGTCTTCCGAGAAAAATGGTACCTCACTTGTGTGGGTCGGCCTAGTGCCCACGACAGGAAACGGCGCAAAACGTAACGTGGACACACCTCAATTTCACAGCGAAAAATGACCCTTTTTTGGCAAAGTGCCTAGCTGTAGTTTTTGAACCATAGCTCTGCCGGCACCTAGGGAAACCTAGCAAACCTATACATTTTTGAAAACTAGACACCCAGGGGAATCCAGGATGGGTGACTTGACTGCCTCCCACCAGGTTCTGCTACCCAGAATCCCTTGCACACGAGTGAGGCACCGTTTTTATCGGGAGACCCGGGGGAACGCTGGGTGGTAGGAAATTTGTGTCAGCCCGGTGATGCCATAACTTTCCCACACAAAAATGTGTGAAAAAGGAGATTTTTTCAGCTAAATTTGAGGTTTGCAGGGCATTCTGGGTAAGGAAACGTTGGGGGGATCCACGCAAGCCATACCTCCCTGGAATCCCCCCGGTGTCTAGTTTTCAGAAATGTGTGGGTTTGGTAGGTTCCCCTAGGTGGCCGCCGAGCACCGGGCCAAAAACCCAGGTGACCCCCCTTGCAAAAGCAGGTCGTTTTGATGTAGGCAATTTTCATGTCGCCTCAATACGTTTTGGGCCCTTGCCTGTCGCGGGTACTTGCGCCTCCCACACGAGTGAGGCACCATTTTTATCGGGAGACCCGGGGGAACGCTGGGTGGTAGGAAATTGGTGTCAGCCCGGTGATGCCACAACTTTCCCACACAAAAATGTGTGAAAAAGGTGATTTTTTTCAGCTAAATTTGAGGTTTGCAGGGAATTCTGGGTAAGGAAACGTTGGGGGATCCACGCAAGCCATACCTCCCTGGAATCCCCCCGGTGTCTAGTTTTCAGAAATTTGTGGGTTTGGTAGGTTCCCCTAGGTGGCCGCCGAGCACCGGGCCAAAAACCCAGGTGACCCCCCTTGCAAAAGCAGGTCGTTTTGATGTAGGCAATTTTCATGTCGCCTCAATACGTTTTGGGCCCTTGCCTGTCGCGGGTACTTGCGCCTCCCACACGAGTGAGGCACCATTTTTATCAGGAGACCCGGGGGAACGCTGGGTGGTAGGAAATTTGTGTCAGCCCGGTGATACCACAACTTTCCCACACAAAAATGTGTGAAAAAGGTGATTTTTTTCAGATAAATTTGAGGTTTGCAGGGCATTCTGGGTAAGGAAACGTTGGGGGATCCACGCAAGCCATACCTCCCTGGAATCCCCCGGGTGTCTAGTTTTCAGAAATGTGTGGGTTTGGTAGGTTTCCCTAGGTGGCCGCCAAGCCCGGGGCCAAAAACTCATAGGAGCCCCTTTGCAAAACCAGGTTGTTTTGTGATAGGTAATTTTGATGTCTCCTCAATAGGTTTTGGGCCCTTGCCTGACGCGGGCACTAGGCCTACCCACGCAAGTGAGGTACCATTTTTCTCTGAAGACTTTGGGGAACGCAGGGTGGGTGGAATTTTGTGGACCCACGCAGATTTCAGAACTTTCCACCACTGAAATGTGAGGAAAATGTGTGATTTTGGACACATTTTTAGGTTTGCAATGGATTCTGGGTAAGAGAGTCAGTGAAGTCACCCCATCCAGGATTCCCCTCGGTGTCTAGTTTTAAAGAATGTACAGGTTTGCTAGGTTTGCCTACGTGCCAACTGCGCTAGGGCGCAAAATCCACAGGTATGCACATTGCTAAAAAAAATTAAGAGCCCAGTGGGCTTTCTACCGCCCTGGGGGGGGAATCGGGGAGGGGGGTTTCATTCTGATATGCCCCAAAAGGGGCAGAAACACTGTGGCTATTTTTTTTGGGGGTGGGGGCATTGGTATGACCATTTTGGGCAGCCCCCACCCCCACGCATAAAAAAAGCCTGCATACTCGCTGGCGCCTAGTGGGCTTTCTGCCCCCCCAGGGGGCAGATCAGGGGCCACTGCCACCATCTGCCCTCCCGGGGGGGGCAGAAAGACTGGAATTTCTCTGGGGGTGGGGTGGGGTATTGTCATGCCCATTTTGGGGAGCCCCTACCCCTACACTAATAAAACAAAAAAATCCATGGTTTCTAGTGGGCATTCTGCGCCCCCAGGGGGGGCCAGATTGGAGGCTACAGCTCCCATCTGCCTCCTGGGGGGCAGAAAGACTGTCATTTTTGTGGGGGGGAGGGTGGGGGGCATTGGCGTGCCCGTTTCGGGCAGCCCACACCCTAAAAACAATTGCGCTAAAAAAAATCCCTGGTGTATAGTGTGCTTTCTGCCCCCCCGAAGGGGCAGATTAGGGGCCAATGCCCCACCTGCCCCCCGGGGGGCAGAAAGACTGTGATAATTGGGGGTGGGGTGGGGGCATGGGCCTGCCCGTTTTGGGCAGCCCCCACCCCTATTGTTGTTTTTTTTTAAATTCCCTGGTGTCTAGTGGTCTTTTTGCCCCCCGGGGGGGCAGATTGGGGGGCCAATGCCCCATCTGCCCCCCAGGGGGGGCAGAAAGGCTGTAATGGTGGTGGGTGGGGGCACTGGCGTGCCCGTTTTGGGCAGCCCTCACCCTAAAAAAACTGAAAAGAAATCCCTGGTGTATAGTGGGCTTTCTGCCCCCCCGAAGGGGCAGATTAGGGGCCAATGCCCCATCTGCCCCCTGGGGGGGCAGAAAGACTGTGATTATTGGGGGGTGGGGTGGGGGCATGGGCCTGCCCGTTTTGGGCAGCCCCCACCCCTATTGTTGTTTTTTATAAAATTCCCTGGACTCGTCATGGGCACAGTGCGACTGTGCTCCATGACGAGTCCAGCTCGTCATGGGCATACAAGGGGTTAATAACATTGAGGTGTCAAGAGCTGTCGGCTGTATTTTGTATGCTAGCACCAAACACCAACTGCATTTATGAGCATAAATGAAACTGATTAAAGCATGTAACTTGATCTAAAAATATTGTATGTCCTGCCTGTCAAATGACTACTTTTCATGTAGACTCATGATACCACCTGGCTGTCTGGTTTATTGGACAATACTAATGGACGATACTTCCAAATCTGTATGCAAAATTATGATACTACCGGTCTGTATGGTCTGTCTTGGAAAACAAAAAGTGAGATAGTAGGCGACAACTTAGTCACAAAAAAAGAACTAGAGGAGAAGGTACCCCTCTGGCTCATTACTCGCTTCACTTATTTACTACTACTTTCTGTGTGTGTTTTTTGTTTTTTTCTTTCACAATCTCATTGCAGGAAGGAATACACAACTGTGACTTTCCTACCGTCACAGTGAATTGTAAGTACAATCCACCCACACTATCCCTGCATGCCTTAGTGCGCATGCAGAGTTGTTTTTGGTCTGGACGAAAGCCTTTCTGACCCTGAGAGACTCTATTGCAAGATGGCTAAACCATGCAGACCGTGTTTAGGATAAGTTGGATCAAATTAATATCCTTATACCAAAAGGGAGTCACCGTTCCTAACTAGAGGGAGAAAGAAGGGAAGTAAGAGGTACTCTCATTGTGTGCTACTCTAATTGTGGGGGGCAGTGTATCCTCATCTTGATGCCCTCACACACCCCGAGGATGTCATGCTTCATCATTGGGCTTTGGCTCCTAGTCGGGCCAGCGCTGCAATGCCCTATGGGTCCCCCTAAGGGTCTCTTTTTCGGAGATCTTTTGATGAAGCTGTATGGGTGTGTGGGTGTAAGTGGCAGTGAAGTCCTAGAGGGTGTACTAAAAAATGGCTGGAGGGAGAGTGATTATTTTTTAATAAGGTAATCCCTCTGTCATTATTAAAACAAAGTGTATGGTGCTGCTTTAAGGGGTACTATGTCCCTTGGTAGCTGGGTAACTATATGTCCCTAGTGGGCATATGTTCTGGTCAACATGTTTCGGGCTTTCGTGGTCTCAGGGGGAGATCCAGGGCGCTTCGTCAGGAACGAGTAAGAAAATTGTATCTAGAGTTGCCCGAAAATGTTGGTGCCCCCGGATGTACGAAGGGAGTAGAACTTCCCTTAGTAGGTAGGGTAAGATCCCATGAGATCAGTGAGGGTCACTTGAGAAGGTTCTCTCGGTGCATCTGGGCTGTGTCACCTGTGTGCCTCTCGCTGTCTCCGCCTCCAAGAGCTAAAGCCAACAACAGGAGGCACAGATTCCAAAATATAAGAAATGGCGACAGTGGAAATGTCATTGTTGAGTGTGGTGGCTAATATATTGGCAGGCAGAAGCAACAAAGGCTGGAACATGTTCGGCACATGAAAATGAGTCCGCTGGCTTTGCAGGCACAGTCAGAATAAGTCTGTGCACACCATATTTAAGGCTGCAGCAGCCTTTAGGGTTTGGCAGTAGCAGGTAAGCCGGCCCAGCTAGGAGACCAGTTTATACATAGTAATAAAAAAACAATCACCTCACCAAAGCTTGTCAGTCAACTATGGATTCTCCACCTTTCCTATCTGAATCTAGCCCCTTCCTTGGGCCTCGCAGATTATTTACGTTTTGCAGGGTTGACTACTGCCTGTTATTACTTTGCAGGACACTTTGCACACAGAAATATTGTAAGATGTTTGTTGGGTATTTGGGGACTATTAGTCACAGAACAGATTTTTTAGAGATTCATTCCATAATCACGGGCTCTGATTCAGCCCCTTTTAAAAAACTTAGCCAGGCAGCTGAATAAGGTGCTAATCTGGTATGATTAATATGACATACTGTGTTTGAGTTCCAATACCTTTATCACCTCATACAATAAACTTTGATAGCTCGCTATTGCCGACATTGGAGAGGCAAGTTTCAAAAAGAATAACTCTTATCCAAATGAAATGAAATAGTTCTGAAACAACAATCGTAAACAACGGAATCCTCAACAGATATTAATAATCAATCATCTATTGGCCCTGATCCAAAGAAAATTCCTCACAATATACTTCTTTTTTCCTTTTACAAAAAAATACTGTGGGATTTTCGAGAAAAGTGTAGCAAAGAAATGTCAGAAGACGGAGAAAAGGTTTGAGCCTGCTGAAGGTTTTTTAGCACATCTTTTTTAGTTTTTACATTGTTAGGACCTTATGACAAGGCAAGCAAGATATTGGAAAGGGAGTTCAGGGCAGGAGCTATGATCTCTAGATCTCTGGACAGGACATGTGCAGGAACCGGTCCCACTGGGAGTGAAAATTAATAGAAGTGGCGAGGAGTAATAGAGTACACAGAGAGCAGGCTGAAATCCAGCAGACAGTGAAGATGGTTCAAAATCACATACCTTTGTGAAGGATGATACATGCATCTCAAACCAAAGACTATTTATTAGATTTTTTTACATGAAAAATAAAGAGACAGCAAATTGAAAACTTCAGCAGAAGGCTCAACTGACTTAGCAGCACACACTGGATCAATGACATTTTTACCATTTCTCCAGTCTCTTTGTTTTTTTCTTATTCTGCCCACTTTTATCCACCTCTCACCAACATGCTTTACTTGTCACCTCATCTCTTCCCATCCTATTACTTACTCCTCCTGGTTAGCTCCCTATTATATCCACTTAACCCCTGAATTATCTCCTCTTCACCTCTCGTCTCTCCCCAAGCATCTTACCTTCTCTTTCTGATTCTGCCACTCTTACATTGATCTCTCCCATTAATGCTCCACTCCTGCTCTACTCCGTTCTTCTCATCTTTCCAACCAGCCTCTCTCCTTCTTTTGCCTCACTGATTTAGCTGGTTCTGTCCCCTTCACACCGACATCTCCGTTTTCCCCAGCCTCTTCTTGCTATTTCTGCCCCTCTTACATCCACACCATGCTTCCGTATGCTAATCTTTAGCACTTTACTACCTCTAACCGCTTACCATGTTTCAGCAGTTTTCCTCCTTTACATCCATCTCCCCCTTCTGCCATACCACTCTCCAAATCGTTTTAAAATTTTTACATGGATTCTGTTCCTCTTAACATTGCTCTCTTTTGCATGCTTTTATAGGTGAACAAGCCACGGGAAACTAGAGCCAGAGGCCTGGCTCCGCTCAGCTCAAGTTTCTCTTGAAACCTTGAGCGACAAATGAGTCGAGATTTCACAGGAGGCGATGTGACCTAGTGGCTGCAGTTGCCCACCTTGCATAATGGGGAGCCAGGCGTGAATTCCGACCTCAGCTCAGCATCCTGTGAATCCAGGCAAGGGGAAGGAGTGGATGGCCCAGAGGGGGCTGGTGGATTTGTGGAGGGAGGCACACCCTTCCAGCACCCAATACACATTCTATTCACATGTGCACCACACTTATGCTCGGCTGGACTACTTTATAGGCTCTTCGGAGGTCCAATCGCTCGTAAGAGACATAGATATTGTCCCTGCGGCTGTGTCGGACCATGACGCTGTGGTGTTGTCCCTGGTGGTCCCCTGGACTAAGGCGGCACAGGGTCGATGGCGCCTGCGGGAGACCCTCCTACAGAGGAGGGGGGTGGCCCAACAGATGCAAAAATGCATTACCGA
Source organism: Triturus cristatus (assembly GCF_964204655.1). Taxonomy (NCBI): domain Eukaryota; kingdom Metazoa; phylum Chordata; class Amphibia; order Caudata; family Salamandridae; genus Triturus; species Triturus cristatus. Next base: position 240,240,174 of record NC_140592.1, on the reverse strand, counting down.
TTACCTGGCACTTAATGATACTTCGGAAGCACCCTTGACTGCAGTTTGGGGGGCGCTGAAGGCAGCCATTCGGGGGGAACTGATCGCCATTTCGGCGGCTGAGGCCAAAGACCGAAGGGAGAAGCGCGAATCCTTGATGGCTCAGGTAGTTGAGCTCGAGCGAGTACAAAGTCGCACCGGGGCTCCCAGGGTGTGGAAGCAATTGAAGACAGCCAGGGCGCAGCTCGCTGGCCTCGATATTGATCGCGCAGAATATGCCACCTTGCGGCTGCGACATGCCTATTATGTGGGGGGTGATAAAACAGGACGCCTCCTGGCCAGCGCACTGCGAGCTAGGGTTCAGCAGTCGAATATCACAACCATCTCCAACGCCCAGGGTGAGAAATTGGTCAGCGATGACCAAATTGCTGCAGCCTTTAGAGATTTTTATGCTTCACTGTATAGCGCTGATCGGTCCCTCGACACAGACAGGGAGGCATACCTCAAGGGGGCGGCTATGACGGCGCTCAACTCTGTTGGGGCTGCCGAGCTGGATGCGCCTAAGTGAATAGAGGAGGTGGTGGGGGCGATTTCCCGCCTCAAGCCCTTGAAGTCACCTGGGTTGGATGGCTTTTCGGCGGGTTTCTATGAAACTTTTTGCCCGCTGCTCGCACCGCTTCTGACGTGACTTTTCAACTCTTTTTAGGGGCCTGGCACGATTCCTCCCGAGATGTTGGAGGCCGATGTCATTGTGTTACCCAAGCCGGGTAAAGATGTTACCCAATGTGCCGCCTACAGGCCTATTTCTTTACTTAACCTGGACCTTAAAATATTTACGGGGGTGCTGGCTTCCCGACTTGGCCCACGACTCCCTGGTATCATTGAGCCAGACCAATCTGGCTTCATCCCTGGCAGACAATGCAGCGACAACACTAAACGCCTGTTGCACCTCATCGACAAAGCTCATTTTAAGGGGTTGGATGCCGTGCTTCTGTCTATAGACGCCGAGAAGGCGTTTGACAGGGTGGACTGGGGTTTTTTAGATGCCACGCTGGGCCACTTTGGAATCGGGCATCGTTTTCGGGCATGGGTTGCTAGCTGTTATGATACACCTCGAGCGATGATCCATGTCAATGGTATCAGTTCCAAGCCCTTTGACATCAGGAGGGGCACGCGACAAGGATGCCCACTGTCGCCCCTCCTCTTCACGCTCTATGTCGAGCCCTTGGCACAGCAGATTCGCGACAACCCTGATATTCTCAGTGTCACCTTCGGGGGAGAGCAGCATACCTTTAGTTTGTATGCAGATGATATCCTGGTGGCGCTAGAAAATCCCGACAGGTCTGTGCCTGCCTTTTTGCGGGAGTTGGAGTCTTTTGGGAGGGTATCTGGGTTTCAAATGAACAGAACAAAGTCTATGCTACTCCCTTTGGGTAGTAATCAGCACACAGTCGGTGACCTGGCTTCTCATTTTGGAGGTCTGCAACTTAAGGACTCTATCCCGTACTTGGGGATCGTTCTTACCCCCTCTATCGAGAGGACAGTCAATCTGAATTACATGAATATCACTGCCCAGGTTCAAGGCGACCTTCGGCGTTGGCAGAAGCAACCCCTCTCCTTGCTGGGGCGTGTCGCTGCTGTAAAGATGTCTATATTACCCAAACTTTTATATATTTTCCAGACCATCCCAGTGCTTCCGCCTTTGGGAGCCATACAAAAATTGCAGGACGCAGTGCAACACTTCATATGGGCAGGGAAACGGCCACGTCTGCGCAGGGACCTCTCCTACCGCTCGCCGGCGGAGGGAGGCCTGGGGATTCCGAACCTGTTGCATTATTTTAAGGCGGCGCAATTGCGATACTTGATGGAGTGGAGTCGTCCAGAGTCGGAGAAGAGATGGTTGTTTCCGGAGAGGGCGATGGCGCAAACATCGCTTTGAAAGTTACCCTTCCTCAAACGCCCCGATAGGCCAGCTTACCTCCAGAAGTCCCCCATCCCTCGGTACTGAAAGTGTGGGACACAGTCGCGGTTCGAAGGAGGCTCACCACTTTTCCCTCACCGCTTACACCTCTGTTTGACAACCCTGAGTTCGCCCCGGGATTAGAGAAGGGGGCTTTCCTGCAATGGCGGTCATCCTCTTGCCGATCAGCGGGTCACTTGTTTGACCTTGAGGGCTTCATTCAGTTCCGTGATCTTTCACGGTATCACGGCATCCAGGCTCCCTGCCGATTTCAATATTTTCAACTTCGGCATTGGTTGAATCAACCTGCCGTACGCCCTCTAGTCGGGAGAAAACTGTCCACTTTTGAAAAATGGCTTCTTACTAGAGATTCGGACCGGAAGCTGATCACTGACTTGTATAAAATGATCTGCCCGACGGTCACTTTTTGCCCCTCAGCAGGCCAGCGGCGCTGGGAGCGGGAGCTGGGGAGAAACCTCTCCATCAAAGATTAGCAGGCAATATACTATAGGGCCCATCAGACAGCCAGGAACGCCTCCAGCACAGAAACTGCAGTGAAGGTGGTTACATATTGGTATCTGACGCCGGTTAGGTTACATAAAGGCAACCGTAGCCGTAGCTCCACATGCTGGAGGGGATGCGGGGAGGAGGGCACACTGACTCATTTGCTATGGGATTGTAGGGAGGTGACGGGTTATTGGACAGCAGTTCTTAACGACATTGACGTCCATTTTGAAACTGAAATTCCTAGTTTCCCGGTCTACACACTTTTAGGGTTGCCCAATGCACTCACTTTCCCTTTGAAGTCACTTCGGGGGCGTCAGATGGGCCTGGCCATGGGCGCGGCCGTTCAGCACATTATCTCGCTCTGGGGAACACATACTCGACCTACTCACACGGGCTGGTGGCATAAACTATGGTATACGGTAGGTATGGAACATATACACGCCACTCTCACGCATTCCACAGCATCCTTTCACACAGTCTGGCAACCTATTCTATCGCTCCTCTCAACGGAGTTTAATGAAATCACTTGTCCCAAATATCTCCGTCTTCTGCGCCTCACTGACACCTCAGCCTCCAGAGTCACTCCCGTTAATAGATAGGGAGGGATGCGCTCAGGTGACGGCTTCATGTGGCAGGACTTGGCACACCGGTTGGGTGGGGGGGGCTCCCAGGGAAAGGGGGGGTGGCGGTTACTGTTGAGGGTTGGGGGTGGTGATTGGGGATTAGGGATAGGGAACCTTGACTCCGCTTGCACCTGTGGACACTTGGGATTTCATCGATATACTGCTATGGCTTGCAGGGGTGGAGGGGGGGTACAGGCTGTTCATTTGTACTGTTTCAGCGGAGTTATAGATGTGATTTGCGCTGTACTTGTTTTAACACTAAAATGTAATAAAACAAAGTTAAACCAAAAAAAAAAAGTAAAAAAACAGAAACAAAAATTTTCAAGACATTGGACATACCAATACCAGTTACAACAATCTATTCAGTAATTCCAAGATCTACATACACATCCACTCATTCACCAACAGTCTTATACAGTCACTCATACATGTACTCACTCATCATATGTACTCATACACCTATACATCCTGTTACACACCACCACTCATCCATAGAGTTACTCTCACACATAGTCACTCATGCTAATAAAGAATCAAACATCCATTTACTTGCATATACAGTTATACACACACCACCACACTTACTTCTACAGAAACTTACACATACTTAGTCTTTTAAACAATCACTTATAGAAACACATACTTATTCATACAGGAACTCTTCCAATCTCTCACTCTCACATATACTCACTTATATACACCAATACTCACATATACTAGTTTAAAATATATGTAGTTACTTATAAAGACACTATTGAGACAGTCATTCACTCACTAACACACCCATACACACACTCATCCACCCATACAGTCCTGCACACATACTGTCTTCAACACATACAAACAGTGACACACTCATTCATGCATCTATGCACTAACTAATACCCCCCACTGAACCATACAGACACTCAAACACGCATACTGATACTCGAAAAATCATGAATAACCCATATAGACACTCATGTAGCTACTCACTAACCCATGCAGTCACTTATACACAAAGTGAGAGACTGATACAGATATTTACATATTTAAGCATTACTCACTAACCCATGTATTCACTAAGATACACTTAATCAATAAAAAAAAAATCATCCATTTAGACACTTATATACCCATTTATTGTTCCATCGACCTTGAGATATACATATGTAAAACATATTTAATTTTCAGAAAAACACACATTCACTGGATGATGTCATCAGTGATGTCATTTGAGATGTCATTAGTGATGTCATGAGTGATGTCACTGACCATGTCATGAGTGTTGTAATTTGTGACGTCATCAGTAGTGCATTGCGGACGCGCGAGTTATAGTTAGCTGAACTAACTATAACGGGGGAATTTCAATGGGGTTTCACGAGTGAAATGTCAATCTAACTATAACGCCCCTGAAACCTATGGTTTTTTCAGTGAATTTCTATGGTTTTTTAAATGCTAATTCCTAACTATAACGCCCCTGAAACCTATGTTTTTTTCAGTGAATTTCTAAGGTTTTTTAAATTCTAATTCCTAACTATAACGTGCCTGAAACCTATGGTTTTTTCAGTGAATATATATATATATATATATATAATTCCTTCTCTCGATAGTATATATATGTATATGTATATATATATATATATATATATATATATATGTGTGTGTGTATATATATATATATTCCATCTGCAAACACATGCCGCTTCCAGCACGACAAAAAGCCCAACCACTCGGAAAGTGAGTAAAATAAAGTTTTATTCTTAGCAGGCAGCTTAATTAATGTGGCTTGACAGCTTGATTCCTGTAGCATTACGCGTTTCAATCCACCAGGATCTTAATCATATGCAGCAACGGACACCAGCTGTTCATGATTTAAATATACTTTCAATGGTAAACAGTGAGGGACGACACAACATTATTCGTGCTTCATTTCCCGGTAACAAGGGCACTTTAATTTCAAAATTATCGGTTCAAAATCAGGTCATTAACTTTCAACAATACTCTCACATCATTGTACCATCCGGTTATCTTCAAATAAAGTTTGAGTTTGTCAGGTCCTGATTCAAGTAACCTCCGTGATCGGACTGCCATGTCCATCATGCTTTGCATTTGGGTTTCAAAAGCTATGTCGTGTCTTCCCAGAAAAGTATCATCTTATAGTAAGAATATTGCAGACAACTGTTTTTCCGTGCTTTAGTTATTTTTTTTAAGCGGCCCACTTACATTGCTTCGTTCTTTTCCGGCGTGCAGAGGTTAACGAACCTCCACAAACCCTGACTGCGCCATATAATAGAGAATAAAAAATTAGCTAGCATTCGCGCCAAGTTTTTTCAATTCTATTAAGGACACGGAGGCGAGGATTATGCTTCTCTTTCTACTTATTGCTACTCACAGCAGCCAATCAAAACTTTGCTTTATGTAAATAAACCACATTTCCCATGATGCACATGTAACACATCACATCCTGTAAGGCCCCATAAGAGCCACCATCACCGGTAATCATCCTCTTTCTTTGCTTCGAACAGTAAAAAGTCCAACAAACATAACTGAAGTCCAAATAATACCCTCCAACGTGGAAGAACCAGTCCAGCTGGGAAGTACGTCTTCTTAACCAGGATTACACTTAATCCATCTTCTTCTCAGATCCTGGAAGAATGGGAGACAGAAAAAACCTCGTAACTTCTGCGTAACCAGAATGTAAATACAGACGGGTGGGTAAATATTACAATAATGTAATATACAACCGGGTGGGATAATCCTCGCCTCCATGTCCTTAATGGAATTGAAAATTCTTGCCGCGAATGCTAGCTAATTTTTTATTCTATTACAGGACTGGAGGCTTCGTATTATGCTAGTTTAACGCTGATCAAATACCACAGAGGAAATATCACCCACCGGTTTATAATAAAACTGTTTAAAGGTAGATTCAGAAGACCAATCAGCAGAATGCATGATGTCCTGAATAGTAGAACCCAACATGAACGTCTTAGAGGCCATGGCGCCCCGAACAGAATGTGCCACAAACACTTGGGTATCAATACCTGCTTCTTGCATAACAGATTTTAACCATCTGGCTATGGTAGCCGCAGTAACAGGTCTGTAAGGTCTTTGCAAAGCGATTCATAATTGCACCACACCGTCAGGCCGAATGGACCTGGTACATTCTTCGTAAGCCTTGAGACATTGAACTACACAGAGTTTTGTATTACCAGGAAAAGCATGATATTCCACACTACGTGACATAGTTTTAGTCCTGGAAGTGATGTTAAAAGAAACTCCTTCAGGAGTAAATACTCTACCTGTAATATCTAGAGCTTTAACATCCGACGAACGTCTACATGCAGACAGACATAACAGCATGGCTAATTTGGATAAAAGTTGTTTCCTTGTCAACATATCGTTGCTGAGCCATTGATTGAATAAGGAAAGAACTAGCGAGACATCCCACAAGGAAGAATACTTCGGCTTGGGCAGATTAGCTACTCTAATACCTTTCAAGAGTTTACAAATTAATGGATGCATCCCTATTGGTTTGCCCTCAAGTTGAGAATGACCCGCCGAAATGGCCGAACGGAAATTGTTAATAGAACGATATGCCAAACCCTCAGAAGCCTTTTTGGACAAAAAATCTACAACATAGGGTAAGTCTGCCCCCACGGGATCTACGTATTGTTCCACGCACCAACGAACCCAACACTACCAGGCTGAAGAATACCTTTGCTTGGTTGAGGGGGCCCAAGCTTGGTTGATAAAATCTGAAGCTTGTTCCGAAAATCCTGGCATTTGCCAACGTTGCCGGAAAGTCTCCAGGCCATCAGGGACAACTGCCCCGATAGTACCATCAGGTTCATCTCTCCATGAGGGCCCTTGAGCATTGCTGAGGACCACAGAATCATCCTGGGGGAGTCGCAGCTCGCCTCCAATAGTATCGGGAACCAGGGCTGCGACTTCCACAGATGATTCACTAGGATCACCTCCGCCCTCTGGCGCATTATTTGTGAAGACCTGTGGAATCAGAATGAAGGGGGGAAAAGCATAATTCAGGTTCAGGTATCAGTCCTGGGAGAAAGCATCCGAAAACTTCCTCCATCCTCGGGGCAGGGGGTCTGTGGCATCAGGGTCACAATCAGAAGGCTGGACTTCACTTACAGCATTAAAAAGAGAATGGGTCAAAATTACGCTCCACGGGGCGCTGATGACGGAATACCTACGAGCCAATATTGCTCCTAGTGGACTGATAATTAACGTTTTTCCCAGGTTATTCTTGGAAGATCCCACTTTTAAAAAAGAATGGTGCCTGGTCTCTTGGAAATTTACCCGAGACCTCCTGGTTCTCATTATTAACACTGCCCAACAGCTAGCAGATGCCTTACTAGCAAGAATACAGGCAGCAGAGGGTGCACTCAAATCTACCATCCAGAACACTGCTTTCAAAGCAAAATTAGCAGAAATAAACAGTGAGATTACTGACAGTAGGGAATATCTACTCAAACAAAAAATAGCTAAATTACAGAAGGATATTCAGAAGTTCGATAAGGAGAAGATATACCCTTACTTGAAAGCAGATTACCAGACAACAAAGAATAGCTATTCCTCTGATGACAGCTCCGATAACTCAAGAAGGGGATCCACTAATAGTGACTCGAGCACAGGCAGTTGGAGGGGGGGGGGCAATCAGCAGAAGAGGAATTACCAACCCTCTGACCCCCATTACAACAACACACCAACCTACACAGGTCCACCACAACCACCCTTTTGGCAGTTCCCCATGTACCCTCATGGACAGCCCCAGTTCTATCCCTCTGGCAACCCACCTTTTTTAGACAGAGGTTGGGGCAGAGGAAGAGGGCAAAAAAGAGGGTCCCCAAAGGTAGTACAGTGGCAGAATCAGGAACAATACCCGTCGGAACCCAGGGACAGGAGCAGAGGGAAAAAGAACTAGTAGTCAATTTGTCTCATAGACCTTTGAGTGTTCTGGAACAGGCAGTACTTGAAAAAGGACTGGGACATGTCCCTACGCCCAGAACAGACAAATTTAGAGACAACTGTGAAATTCATGAATTCCTCAGAAAAATAAGCTTAAAAGCGTTTTTTCAAGACCAACCATCTGTTGAGTCTACAGATACTGGCCTACGTAATCCGTCTACATTTACACCTACTAACAGTATGGTCCCTCCAGAAGTACTAACATTTGAGAAGGCCGTTCTCCGTGAATTGGACACGATTCCCACATAGCACGCCTTTCACAATAAGTCTAATGCGGAATTGTCGGCTGCTAGATCCCTAGCCAATGACAACAGCATCATTATTAAACAGGCAGACAAGGGGGGTGCTACTGTGATACAAACTACCATTGATTATGACCGTGAGTGTAGATGACAACTTGATAACACCACTTACTACACTCCCATCTCGATTGATCCTACATCGAGACTCACCACCAAGATTGCTACCATTACTTTTGAGGCAGAGAGTAATGGGTGGATTAATAAGAAAGAGGCCGACTTTCTTATTACTAAGGATCCGAAGACTCCCTATTTTTACACGTTGCCTAAAATTCATAAGGGCACCACACCAGTCCCAGGACGTCCTATTGTATCCGGAATAGGGTCACTTTTGGAACCCTTGTCCAGATTTGTTGACCATTTCTTGCAACCTTTGGTCAAAAACACCCCTTCCTATATCCGTGACACAACGGATATCCTACAGATCATAGAGGAGATACATGACACAAGTGACATTGAGCTACTGGTCACGTTGGATGTGGAAGCACTATACACTAATATCCCCCAACGTGCCACACTAACGGCAATTGAGAATGTTCTCATGAGAGAGGAATGGACTTCTCCGTCCCCAATCTCCTTCATTATGGAATGTGCCACTTTGGCACTAACAGAGAATTCGTTTGAATACAATAAAAAATTGTTTCACCAATCGCAGGGCACTTCAATGGGGAGCACCTTCGCCCATAGTGTGGCCTGCATTTACATGGCCACCTTTGAGGAAGAAGTCATTAGACATCCTAACAACCCCTATATCAACAATCTGACCCTGTGGAGGCGATTCATAGATGACATACTGATATTTTGGAAGGGGAACCACCAGACTTGTCTAGCCTTCTGCGAGTGGATAAACACACAGAACCAATATTTGAAATTCACTCATACAATTTCGAATTCCCACGTACCCTTTTTAGATCTTAGGGTGGTACTCAACGATACAGGACTAAGCACCACACTATACAAGAAACCAACAGAGAGGAACAGCTTGCTACTATACAGCAGCCACCACCCCAGGGCCCTCAAGGATAATCTGCCCTTTGGGCAGTTCCTCCGTATCAGGGGGAATTGCAGTTCCAGTAGTGACTATTTGACTGAAGCTCACCACCTTAGTTCTAGCCTTAGACTGAGAGGTTATCCTGAACGACAGGTCAGAAACTCACTTAAGAGGGCACGTAACAACCCACGAGAGGCCCTACTACTACCTAGCAATAGGGAACAAACAGACACCCTGACCTGTGTCACATCTTTCACTCCTAATTCCACACACATAAAAAGCATAATAAAGAAACATTGGGGAATCTTAACTACTGGTGATCTCACCATTCCCCCCCCCCCACGTTTTGCCTTTAAGCAAACACAAAACCTGAAGGATATCCTCATTAATACTAGACCTAGGAACATCGACCACAAGGAGCAAAGAACTTTATGGGATCTCCCCCCGGTGATAGGTCACTACCCATGTGGCTCATGTTCAGTGTGCCACCAAACTGCTGTGACAAAAGAAGTGAGCTTTTCAGACACCTTCACTTGGAGGATCCTGAGACACACTAATTGTAACACAACTCATTGTATCTATCTAATCACCTGCCCATGTGATAAGAGATACGTTGGGATGACCCTTAGACCAGTCAAGACACGCATAACAGAACATAAAAGTAATGCGAGATGCCAAAGGGTCACCACTAAACTCTACACTCACTGCAAAGAGAATAATCACAAACCAGACTCCCTAAGATGGCTAGTGCTTGAGTCCCACCCCAGGATTACGCATAAAGCATTGTTCAAGATAGAACAGAGATGGGTACATCGTCTTAGGGAAGACCAGGAAGGCCTGAATGACCAAATCCCATGGGCGGCACTCATTGACAGATAGTCCACAATTCATGGGCTCACCGTTTTTTGCTATACATCTATATACGGAGGTTTCCTTCCCCTCTTGCTGAGCTAGTTGTAAGTGCTCTTGCGCTTCACTGTTCAGTAGGAGATTTTTTGCCTACCTATGTGAAACTAAGGAGGTTTAATTTTATTTGCCACAACCAGACATCGCAGTGGCATATTCCATTTCTAGTTAGGGCACTCTGCACAGAACATATTGTTCCACCATGAACACTACAAGATGGCTGCCGTTCACCAACTGACCGCCATAGATCATATATCCACCTCATATTTTGACTACCCATACTAGATAACATCTTGCATATCCTGATCATTAGGCCTGTTCCCTTGATTCATGGAACTCCGCAACTGATCACCGGCTTTAGACAGGTTCACTTTGTGATAGCTACATTACAAGATGGCCGCCGTCTTCGACGGACCATCAACGTACATTCTGATTCACCCTTCACGCACTGACGTGGACCACACCACCTGGAAATCGGCCCAGCCCCGCCCACACCGGCTAGTATTTCAGCATGGGTCCCAAGCGTTGCTGTCCTTCCCGGTTTGAGCGGCGCCTGGGTAGGTTAACGCCCACCCTGGTATCACCTAATACGTGAGTATGACGACAACGTATGCGTGTCTCCTTCTTCATGCAGTGTGTGCTAACGGTGGTATAGGTGAGCACCCGTGGCGCACGGGTGCTTTGGTTTATCACCGATTGACTCTGTGACTGTGCCCATGAGTAGCAGATTATGCGCAGTGGGTCATGCACTCTAGTGACGGCTGCATTACACATCATTGACTACGGGTTGTACAAGCTGGGGTCAGTCATACCATCTGCACGCCATACTTGACCCTCTACGGGTGTCGGGGTCTTCCAGGTTCATGACTGTGCATCTGTGATACAGCACTACCCCCCACATGTGGGTCTCTCGGATGCATAAGTTGAGTGCCGGCTAACTCCCGGACATCACCATGAGGTTTGGTATATTTGTGGTTGTTAATGGGCGCTGAACAATGGCTTTATAACACCGGCTGGACAACAAGATGTTCTGGCTGTATGTGAGGTGCACCACCGATGCGCCTCGTTTTGACTCTCATTAGCATAGGGGGTCCTCTTGGTGCTCAGCTATGTATTTGTGTCACTTCTCATTTGCTACCCCTGATCGCATGTCATGACAGAATTGAGGGCGGCACCCCTTTACCTGTCCTTGAACCACGTGTTGGGTATGCCACCCTGTGTTTGATCTTCTTTACATTATTTATTTTCTTCATCATTAGGACACCAGAATCTTGGTGTCCCGGTAGCGCAGCGAACACAGACAGAAGCAGGGGTTTACACTCTAATAGGTGAGTGCCCCGCATGTACCTCTTTGATGTGAATACTAGTCCTTTACTGCAGCCACTACCGTACATCCAGTCTTCTGTTTTTAAATGGGTCCTTGTTTTTAATTCCACATTCACGTATAGTAAGTCCTATACTTGATTTTTTGATTACATGTCACTAATACTGCATGGAGACTTACACTTGGTTCCTCTGTTGCAACTAGTATGTTTCATAAACACACCTATGTAGGAAGAGAGATTTTATTTGTTATAAATGTGCGGGAAAGTACCATGTTCTCTATGTTGACCCGTGTCTTGGTTACCTTATTCGTCTCTTAGGTTACCATTGACACATGGAGAGATCGTTTCCCATAGTAATATACGTGGCAGGTAACAAATGCACCCACCACACTGTGTAGATAGTTGACATTTCAATAGGTCCTGTAGAATTGCCAAGGATCACTAGGACCCTCACGTCAGCAAGCTACCACTCTGTTTTTGTTTTTAACCAGGTGGATAGCCATCCCTAATAAACTCTTATTTTGGACTATCCAACTTGTTTTAATCACTTACACTCACTTACATCTACACCACTAGACCCCTCACACGCACTGCAACATACGGCCAGGAACAAAAGATCTCCGCTATAGAGCCCCTTTATGGGTGCCCGTCGGGTATTGCAGCGCGACCCGACGAGGAGCAGGTCCATATGATGAAGCATGACACCTAGCTTGCTTGGTGTGTGAGGACCCTAGTTCCGACAAGAGAAACTCCTCTCCTCTCATACACAGTCTATTTCACACTTACACACTCTCTCTCCCTCTACCCTGAGGAACTGCATACTTGCAAGGGCACTTATGCTGGACCTCTCTTTAAAGCCCACCAGTCCCCTTAATTGATAATATAGAAAGCATCCGTCACCAGAGCCAACGGATCCGGCCTCCAACTGAAAAACTTGGTCATCTGACGATTCAATCTGGAGGCAAACAGGTCGATCTCGCACTGTCCCCAGATCGCCTGTAGCCACTGGACTATCTGGGGTTGGAGTTGCCAATCGCTGTAATCCCTGAGATGTCAGGAATTTCAGTCCACCACTACATTTGACTGACCCGGAATGTACTCAGCTATGACCGAGATCTGGTGGTTCAGGCAATAGTGCCAAAAGTCCTTCACTATCTCTACAAGAATGGAGGACCTCGTGCCTTCCAACTTGTTGATGTAACGAACCGCTGAGACGTTGTCCATCCGCAAGAGGGTGCAACACAAGACCTGTTTGAGCGACAGAGTCTGGATCACGAACGACCCTGCGAGGAGTTCTAGGCAATTGATATGGAGGTCTAGTTCACGTAGGGACCAGCGTCCTCCCGTGGAAATATCTCCACAGCTAGCTCCCCAGCCCCAGCGGTTGGCGTCGGATTCTATGACGACCTCCGGCAGGGAGCCGAAAATAGCCCTGCCGTTCCATGCTTCCATGTGGGCAAGCCACCCCTGTATCTCCTCCCGAACCTCTTGGGAAAGAGGGACTAGGTCTGTGTAAGATAGGCCCATCTGCAGATGCTGAATCTTTAGCCTCTGAAGGGCTCGATAGTGGAGAGGCCCTGGAAAAATCGCCTGAATGGAGGACGCTAGAAGGCCCACTATCCTGGCAATCACTCTGAGTGATACCATCTGTTTGGATAACAGGGAGCACAACTACCTTTTGATATCCAGAAAGTTTGGAACGTGGAAGGCTCAATAAAGCTGTTTGAGAATTTATGACGAAGCCTAGGAAATCTATCGTCTGTGAAGGACACAGAACCGACTTGGACTTGTTGATCACGAGCCCCAGGTTTTATAATGTAGCAATGTGGTCATACGTAAATGCTGAACCGCTAGAGATGGAGACTGTGCCATGATAAGGATGTCATCCAGGTAAATTATCATGCGAACCCCCTGTTCCCTGAGGTACGCTATCACTGGTTTCATCACCTTGGTGAAGCACCACGGTGCTGAGGAAAGCCCAAAAGGAAGGACCAAATACTCGTACCATCGGTTCCGCCACTGAAATTGCAGGAACCGACGATGGGGAGGAAAAATGGGAATAGACAGATAGACATCTTTCAGGTCCAGACGGACCAGCCAGTCCACTTGTTTCAGGAGATCCGCCAACAGATGGATGCCCTCTATCTAGAAATGTTTGTAGGTCATGTAATGATTGAACTCCTTTAGATTGAGTACCAACCTGTAACCTACGCCTTTCTTCTGCACAAGAAAAATATTGCTGCAGAAACTGCAAGGGCCCTCGTCGCAATACGCTATCGCGTGTTTCTGCAGCAATTCTTCGAGTTCGGAATCTATAAAATCACACTCTAGTTGGGAAAAAGAAAGCTGTCTGGGTAGTCTGTCCTGATAAGGGGTCTGAAAGAAATCTAGATGAAAACACTGAATTGTCTGCAATATCCAAGCATCCTGAGATAGTTGAACCCAATTGTGATAGAAAAACTGAGTACAACCCCCCAATGGTAGTAGGAATTTGTCTGGAGCACTTACCTGAAGATCCAGGGGTCTGGAAGTCTCCACGATACGATCATCTGTTGTGGGTAAAAAGGTTCCGCCACGGGTGGAGTCCCACTCTCCCCTGCCTCGACCGAAGTCTCCTCTTGGAGGACCTTGGGAGAACTGACGGCCAAACGAGCGTCCTCGTCCTCGTTCGGCCCTGTTGAAAACACCAGCCTGAAAGACTCTTTTAATGCCCGACTGTGCTTTATCCAGAGTCGTGAAGGTGCCCACATATTTGGCCAGGTCTTTTACGAAACGGTCCCCGAACAGGTTCCTGTCCGCCAAGGGGCCCGGTTCTGCTGCAGCCAATTCTGTGAGATTGAAGTCCATGCGCTTAAGGATTGATTTGCACCGCTCAGTGGAGATGGCACAGTTAGCATTGCCCAAGAGGTATATGGCTCACTGTGTCCTTCCTGCCAGGACATGAGGATCCACTGCAGTGCCGGATTCCTGCGCTTCTAAAGCCATTTCCAAGATCTTAGCCAGAGGACTGACCACATCTAAGAACTTGTCTTGGCACCCTCACCAGGTGCGATCAACACCTTTCTTGGGGTCTTTTGCGAATTTTTTCAAAAAGGTTAAGAGACTGGAGTCTATATCCGGGGTTTCTGCTACCTTATCCGAAATGTCTGGCCTAGGACATTCCGAGCGCTGATTTTCGTGCAAATATGCCGCAACCTCGTGGGCAGGTAATCAGTCTGACGACCTGAGGTGAACTATATCAGCTGGGTTAAAGGTGAAGGGAGTGGGACTAGCTTGAGGTGTTTCCACATTCTTTGACTTCTTCGAGGGGACTCGTGCGGGGTGTCAGTTCTCGTAGTATCCGGGTCCGTGTCAGTGTCTAGGGCCCTAGATTTGTCAGTGTCGGTGGGAGGCAGTGAAGAGTATGTGGAAGAATGAGGCCAGGGTTTAGGCTGGGGAACATCTTTGGGGGGGTCTGCCGGAGCAGTGAAACCATGACATTTCGCAAACTTTTCAAGCTAGGTTTCAATGTAGTAGCTAGCGCATGCTGCACAGTTCCCGGAACTGCTTTCTCAAGGGCCTTGTTAACCAACTCCTGGACTGAGGCGTCCAGGGCTCAACAATGTTGTCTTCTAGGGAAGGGGTTGCTACCTCCTTCTCATACAAATTATCATCCTCATCATAAGTGACCCAATCCCCCATAGTGGGACAGAATTTATAAATATATTTGCTCATGAGGTGAGACACAGAGAAGAGTAAAGGGGTGGAGCCAACCCACAGCACAAAATTCAAGAAGGCACCTAGCTCCTCAGCATAAGCTGTAGTTCTGTTGTTGCAGCCCTCAGGGCGTCTATGGAGCCAAAGAGCAATATCTTTTAAGGAGGTGTGCACCCTCCAGGCCCAGAACGATCTTGCAGCCAGCCTGGCATAATAGGTGTTTCTCAGTGGAGATCGAGGGAAAAAATCGGCAAAAGAATGTAAAAACGGGCAGTAGCGACGTGCGTAGCCCAATCCCACTAGAAAACAGCCCAATTGGGCTACGCACGTCAAAACCTTAATATAAACGAAAGGGAAAGGCTCCTCGCGCGTTCGGCTAACAAGGGAAGCCTCTGCGCGTAATAAAAGTTATGTAATTCACCGCCGTAGGCAGCGCTGTGCCAGAATCTCCCAAGCGGGATTCCTAATAATGCTGTCCGAGCGGCCTTAATCACAGAGACAGTTGCCTACTGGCGGGAATTTCAAACTTGCTTGTAGCGCATGAAGCGCACACCGGCCCGATGTCAGCGGGGCGCGGGCTTGTCAGAAACCCCAGCACGAGGCTCGCGCCGACAATATACTTCAAAGTCAGCAGCGACACAGGGAAAGCACCCTACAAGGTATGCAAAAAACACACAGCAAGCACAAAGCGTGAGAAGCGCAGTAAAACGATTACATAGCATTGCGCGCCTAATTAATATATCAAACAACATCGCTGTTCAAATATAGCATAAAGAGTACACTTAACTTTCTGCGTGAGCAGCAAAGAAAG
The DNA here is from genome assembly GCF_964204655.1 of Triturus cristatus. Taxonomy (NCBI): domain Eukaryota; kingdom Metazoa; phylum Chordata; class Amphibia; order Caudata; family Salamandridae; genus Triturus; species Triturus cristatus. Next base: position 240,224,109 of record NC_140592.1, on the reverse strand, counting down.
AGGTTGATTTCCGGTGATGGTGGCTATTATGGGGCCTTACAGGATGTGATGTGTTACATGTGCATCATGGGAAATGTAGTTTATTTACATAATGCAAAGTTTTCATTGGCTGCTGTGAGTAGCAATAAATAGAAAGAGAAGCGTAATACGGAGCCTCCGGTCCTGTAATAGAATCTTCGACCAGCAGGCCTCCCTCAGAGTCAGTGGCGGAGCCTCCTGTTTCAGTGGTGGCACCGCAAATCCAAAAGTATCAGTTCATGACATGTGCAGCTGGCGGGCATCTCCATAATATAAATCCAAACCAACTGCGACGAAGGAAACGCCCATCCTACCGGGTCGGGGCTTTTTGGCGACGTCACTGCCTTAACATTCCATCTGCAAACCCATGCCGCTTTCAGCACGACGAAAATCCCAGCCACTCGGAAAGTGAGTAAAATATGGTTTTATTCTTAGCAGGCAGCTTAAGTATGTGTGTGTGTGTGTGTATGTATATATATGCCACAGAGTTTTACCTCAATGAGACAGCCCACACCAGGGTCGATTTAGCTTAGATTTATTCATGCCTGCAGGGCAAATCCATAGGTATGCAGAGTCCTTCAGTATAGCCAGACGCGTTTCGGGCCCTTGCCCTCAATCATTGGCTTTTTTTTAAAACTGGAGATGCCAAAAGCTGATGGTTCACCTGTAGTTGTTTAAATCCCACGCCCAGATGGGCGCGGCCGCTCGCACAGCCTCCTGGGACTTGAAGTTCAACCTCATGTTACTCATGTGAGCCTTATTGCGAAACCAGGAATGGATTTATCAATGTTCCCCCAGTGGGTGGCTGAGCAATCCTTGGTGATTTGCACTCGCGCTTATTGGCAAAAATATCGCTCCCGTCCTGAATTGATGATTGCCGCTTGACAACATTGAGATCCGCTCACGCAGCGGGACTCTCTCGCGGCTAGGCAAGCCGCTAAACATAAGCCACAAAGTCTTACCTCAATGAGAGAGCCCACTCCAGGGTCGATTTAGCTTAGATTTATTCATGCCTGCAGGGCAAGTCCATAGGTAAGCCCTATATATATATATATAAATATATATATACTATAGAGAGAAGGAATTAAGGAAAGAGGAGTCCAAACTGATTTTCACGTTGGGAACAGAAGTCCCGTGGGGCCACAACACAGATGCTGAACTATATGTCCATGTATAACTGTGTGACAGAGAAGGGTGATCCCTAGGAACAATTGTCCAGTCTGTGCAAACGATGAACATATGTGGGACGTGAATTGCACTTAATAAGTAGGGGAAATTGTGCATCTTTGTTTCCCATTGATGGGTTATTTTTAAGCTGAATAGGTGTCATACAACGATATAGTATGAGAGTAGCACTTTGCACTTTGAAATCCCAGGGCATTCGTCCATTACATCGTATGGTAACAACTAGATCACTGACCATTAATTTATGCACTAGTCATTTTATATAGAGTTAGTATATTAATATGAGAAGGGGCTTTAGGAAATACCAATTTAGAGATGCGGTCTTTGAATAATTGTTATTCCAGGAAGTTCTCCAAATATTGGGTAGATGAGGGCTCCTAGGATTGGACCATCCCACAGAACACGGTTTCCCATCAAAACTGTGGCAAAGATCACATTACAAATAGATCTCAGCAAAACTCTTCTTGCTAGGGTTCCAAGATCCAGTGATCTTTAGGTATTATGCCCTTAGAGCATTAATAATATTTTCTGGCATTTCATTACATATCACGCTTATTAGTTCATAATGGAATATGGTTCCCAGGAGATTGATGTGCTATAGGCCTTTACTATGCATTTGCAGTATTAATACAATGTAGCATATGCACTTTAGGATACATTACTTTTTTGCTGTCTTTTTAAAGGATGAATAAATAGGCATCTCAGTGCTGCATTTATTTAGTACTGGGATATGATGTGAGGTGCAAAAATAATATAGGAAAGCACATGGACTTTAATATATATGTGCAATACTAATACAATGTAGCACATGCACTTTAATGTATATTAAGCACAGTATTGTTTTACCACTGAGACAGTGCAATGCTTAGCACGATCTACTACAGCAGATGCATTCTTAGCAAGTGCTGCTCGGTTGAGGCTTGGAGGACTAATATGCAAGCACCGTAGCGTAATACTAATCTATCCTCAGGTCTAATTTATCTATAGTACTGTAGCATGGGTCACTTTGTTATCAAGACCCTAGCATAGAGCACTTTAGCATAAATCACTTTGTAGGACATGTTTTCAAATCTTTGGCCACAGTGGACGAAGAAGTAAAACGTGTGGTAGGATGACCCTGTGATAGAGACCTAAAATACATTTTATAATATGCTCTTCCAATATTGCATACAGGAATAACTAATTATGGTAAAATTAAGAGGCACCACACTTTAGTATGAGTTAACTTAATACATTGTGCTCCATATGCCCTATCGCCTTTGGGAAGAATAGGGCAATGTCGGAGGGAGGGTCGGAAATGAAAGCTAGGAGGCCGTATAGGTTGTGCAATTGTGACAATGTATTTATTGAGGTCTTCAGGATGGGTAGGTGAATGACGGGGAACGGGTAATGGGCTGTTGGGGTCTTAAGCTTCTGGTACAGTTCGTCAGGGTGAGGGAATGGTTGAGTCCTCGTGAGTAGAGAGCTTCTGCCTCCGGGTCTTGAATCCCTTCTCGCCGGTAGTGGTTCCCCAGGATACTCGGAGGAAGACAAGAAATAAGTGTCGGAAAGTACTCTGGTCTATTGTACTCTAGTATGATACCCTTCACCTTTCCGGGAGTTGACAGTGCTGTGCAGTAGGAGCGACGGTGAGACACGTGAGGGAGGGGCATGCAGGGATGAGGGAAAAGAAGTTGTGAAAGGGAAAAGAACAAGAAAAGCCAGTACAGACTACCAGCGGTTCTGTGAGCCTAGCAGGGAGGAGGATAGGTCAGTGATATAACGATAGGGGAAGGCCTGAGTTGAAGACTTATGTTGCTCCAACGTTAAGAAGGAACTCCCAAAGTGAAAATAAAGGCAAAGGAACAATCAGCCCGCAAGAAACCTAGAACATAACACACAAGGCTGACTTCAACAAAATACACAAGAAGCTGTTTCTGTCACAGCTCTGACCGTAAACCACCCGGGCTGCTCGGTTACCAACAGACGCCTGCCCCAATGTAAACGCCCGTTCCCTTCCTCCCCCTCAGGGTCCCCGGTGACTGCCTACTCACCGCCAGTGCCGTAACTCTCCTGAGTTACGGCGGCAAGCTCGCGTCTCCCGGGGGTATCCACCAGTCCTCGCTCCACGTCTCCGGTTCTTCCGTGGGGGCGTTGGTGATGTGGTCGGTCCTTGTGGTTTCCTTCTACGGCTCGGCAGGGTCTCTCCGCATCCCGCAGTCTTCCGGCTTGTTTCCTTTGGCGTCCTCGGTTCCTTCGTCTCCGGCTTCCGCATTTGCCCCATCCCCTCGCAAGAGGTCTCTTTTCCACGCCTCTCTCAGCTGCGATTTGTCGTCCCCATCAACGCTTTCCCCGTCATCCTGCAGAGGAGAAGGTGTGAGGAGTTTATTAACCCGTCGTGGCTGGACCCTTTTTCCTCCTCAGGCGGAAGCCAACCCCCGGGTATGCGGCACTCGGCTCCCGTCCGGGCTCTCCCTGACAGGCAGGTATGAATACATATAAATAAATATTGCAGAAATTGCTCCAACCAACAAAATAAGAGTAGAATGCTTACGCATAACAGGGTGTGGAGTAGTACAACCACACAACGAGGGATTGATACGAGTGTCTCACATAAATTGTTTAGAGTAATGAGAAGAAATATATAAACATGGTTGATGATGCTATAGGGCAAAAAGTGCTACTACAACAAATGATGGACGGAATGTTGAGTAAATCAAACATTAACCTCCAGTCAAGAGATCTGGGCTAAAGCCATCATTCTTTTGCGTATTATGCCACCCCAGTTTAGATCCAGCCATATGCAAACAGTCTTGACCCTGCTCCTCATGGGAACAGTACAGCCCGAACTGCCACTGAACTGGAAATAAGCATCCTGGGACCAGTTCCGGGGTTTCGCCTCTCATCATCCAGACTAGTCTGAATACAGTGGCACAGCGAGCAAGGAACCCACACCCGGGCATACTTATCCCACTTAGGGCGAAACCTGCTACAGGGCGAAAACTGCTACAGCAACAAATGATCGACAGAATGCTGAGTAAATCAAACATTCACCCCAAGTCAAGAGATCTGGTCTAAATCCATTGTACTTTTGTTATAGACCCAGTAGAAGGCATCAAGCCAAAACGTGCTGGCCAGTGAATATATATGTTTTGTACTTTTAATGCACTCACTTAAGGAGTTGTTTGGGTGAATAAATACACCTGCATGGAGAGAAAGGGTCTGGAGCATTCTTGAATAAATGGTGCCGCCGTATCGTGGAGCTGCTGAAACCACGCACAAACGCATATATTTATATATATATTGGTTTTCCAGTAGGTAATATATGTATACCGTTATAGGTAGGACCATATTTCCATTGGAAAAGCGTTTTTGACTTGTCTATATCTTTAGTGCCAGTTGATGAATCATCATGAAATGTTCCCCCAAAACTTGACACTCACTTCAGCTTCTGTCTGGAAAGTTTCTGGATGATCCGTCAAGTGGAGGCCAAGAAAAAGGGGGGCCCCACAACACGTTTCCCCCATGTTAATTCCCATAGAGAAATTGAACACAACTGCAGTCTGAACCATTGAACGGAATTACACCAAATTTTGGCAGAAGGCTCTTGGTCCAGAAAGCATGCTTTTTGTGATTAGGTGTAAACCCGTTGAGCAGTTTTAGAGAGATTATCCAAAATCCAAATTTGTATATCTAGGGACACGGACCCTTCGTGGATCTACCCACAGTCAATCCGTGGCTCTACGCGCCACAGCAGGGCCTGATTGGCTGGTTACAACCTAAGAGAAAAGTTGCAGCCACCATTTTATGTATCGGGAAAGGGTCGCCAGTGCTGGAAAGAAGCATGTAAAACAGATGAAGGCATCAAGGTAGAGGTACCCTGACCCAATGGATGTGTTATAAATGTGAGGAAAGCATGTTTAATGGACAGTAAAATGCCCCAAACCATTTTTTTCACCGCTGGTGAAATTGGAGAAGGAGTTGCGGGCCTCAGCGTGGCCCCCATGTAAGTCTGCAAACCTCACTGCAAAGTTACACGGGGGGCCGTGCTGAGCGTCACGGAGGATTCGCAGAGTTACAGAAAGAAGCAACCAAATTGTGTTTCTTCGCAGAAAGAATGGAAAGGTTTAAAGAAATATTGACCATTTAGAAGTGGTATAACAAAAAAGAAAGATGAAAAGAATCTTGTGATTTCTTATCTAGAGCAGCATAAGTAAGTACACATGGTGAGGGGTAGCCATCTTACCTGCTTTTCTACTGAAAGAGGAGGTGGTTTGCAAGAGTTCTGACATGACATTTGGAATAAAAACCGTTAACAGAGATAGAAATAAAACTGGGAGAACAGAAAAGAGCGTTTACAGACATGTTAATTAGGTTGCAGTATATAAAAGTATATTTAGATAAAACATTGTGAGTGTATGTAAGCTAAAAGAAAATGTGTACCAGCTAGAGACTATGATTGAAGGGAAAATAGAAGGGAGCTAAGATGAGAACATAAACTAAAAATACAGTGAGCAGGAAAGGAGAAAGATGAACTGGTATATTCAAAGTATGCTAATATTATTAAGCCAGTATGAATGAATGTTTTTGAAATTTGATTTTGGTGTTTGCTTTTACTATTTAATTTAATAGTATGTAATTTGCACATGCTCACGCAGTCATGCAGGCACTTACATACTGAGTTACACTCCCACAAAACAATTTATGTACTCACCACTCCTTTTGTCAGACAGTAACTGCAACACTCAGTCACACAACCATAAAACCATTTAGACACCCAATTACTCACCTATACATCCAAGTTTGAGTACTAGTTTGTCCTTAGAGCCTGGAAGGACAGGCACAGAATGCCAGCTGCACAACAAAAAGAGTTTGAAGAGGACAACTTCAGCATTCTTCAAAAGGGAGACGGCTGATTGTAGTTGACCTCAGAATAAGGGTCCCAAAGGGTAGTGGGTTTCAGAAGGAGAGAGAGGAGTGAAGAAAGGAGTGGGTAAAGTCTACGGAGGAGAGAAGGGATCCCCCAGAGACAAACCTCTCTATTGGATATGATGCAGGAAGTAATGTCCCCTTCCAAATCCCGTCCCGTGAGGATCTCAAGGACAGATAGGCTGAGTGGTATCTGAGGCCACAGCTGGGCCAGAAAGTGCAGAGGAAAGAAAAAGTGAGGTCAAGAGAACCTTGAGGGCGAAAAAGGTCTTGCTGGCTGGAGAGTTAGGGAGGTGCATTTGAAGGCAAATAGATGTTAGGGTCTAGCTGAAAAGGAGTGAGTACCACTACTGGGTCTCCGGTGTAGAAGGAAGAGTTCATATATTCAGAGGCTTGGTGCCGGTCTTTAAGGAGGGGTTTGATATAGACAGGTTATTTCTGGCATAAGAAGTAGTTGTACTGATACAGAGGATCACTTATGAGGATTGTAGAGGTGCCTTTGAAGTCATTCATGGTGATGGGATGGACAACATATTGCCTTTAGAGAAGGAGAATAGGTTCCACTATAAAGGAAGTCCTTGTCAGTAAGTATGAATTATCCCCCAGGTGACAGACCGCTCTATCACTCCAGAGATGGGGACTTGCTTGTTGCTATGGTTTCCCCACACCCGCCGTACGAAGGTCACTAGCAGGTTCTATGATCTGGGGCTGATATTAGCTAAGAGAGAATTGACCCTGCACTGGAAATCCAGGGGGGGGGCCTAGCTACGTGCGGTGGAGGGCAGCACTAGTGAGATGGGCGGGGGCGGAGGGTACGCTCCGGGTGCAGATGGCACTGAGGAGGGACGATGAGAAAGCGTTAGCGACGGCCAGGGCATGGGAAGCGTTGGTAGTTGAGCTCCAGGGGCTGATATCTGAGGTGGGGGAAGGAGGGAGCACTTCGGATCGGCAAGAGGCGAGGGGAGCTGGGGAATGAGATGAGATGGGAATGAAGGAGGTCCCCAGGCATATCCCGGAGGCCTGGACAAGAGGGATGATTTGCTTACGCAGAGAGGGGGTGAGCAACTGTAAATGATCACCTTAGATGGGGGGGCACATCGGGGGAGAAGTAGGGGGCAGAGGCGCACTGACATGGGGGTGGGGGGGGGAGGGGACGAGTTGGGGTTGGGAGGGAAGATACTCTTAATGAACACGGGGACCCGTGATGTAATGAACAGTCATTGTTGATTTGGAAAATAATAAAAAATGTTTCAACAAAAAAAAAGTATGAATTATCCCCACAGGAGTACAGGTTGGAATTCAGTATTAGTCAGAAACTGTTGACTACATTTGGGAGGATTTTGTGGGGTGGTTTTGAAATGTTTGTTAAAAGAACTGTTGTTTGTTTAAGAAGGTGTTTCTAACAGTTTTATACTTTTTTTTTAAAGAGGATTGAGAAGAAGCAAATTGAGGAACCTTTTCTCCAGACACTTATTGGAGTTCTTTAGCTTGATTCATCTGATACAGTTCAATGGCATCCCCATAATATCTTTTTAATGTAGTAGACGGATACTGCAATTTTTATATATTTTTATGAAATACTTCTATCCACTTTTTCAACTGTCCACTCATAGGCAACATGTCTTCCATCATGCAACTTCCATGTTAGAGAACATCTCCATTGTTAAAGTACATATTATTGTGTTTAAGATATAATGCACCTTATTTACATCCACTAGTTCCTGACAGATTTTGTTGTTTTTTGTGGGCACATCATTTACTAGAATAACAAGTGGTTCTTCCAAATCTGTCTCTACACCCACAGTTTCAATATAGTGTTTCGCATCTAAAGGAAAATACACAACTGTACCTTTAAACCCTTTCAGAAATTCAGTTGATGATACCTTTAATGTTAGAGTTTGCTTCTCTCAGAAAGTAATGTAAGTGATCCCAGGGATATTCTGCACAACTCAAGGTTAGAAACCAAGGGCGCTAGGTGGCGCCGGACCAAAATGGCCACGCTTTAGTGAGGCTCTGGCTGCCCGACCCGCTGATCCATCCATTATTTGCTTAAAGCCCCCCTGCCCACGGACGAAACAACTATGCACGTGAACCTCATGGAGGGCTAAAGACTCGCTGCCAGTTTGACGCTGCTACGCGCCGAGGCCCGGGAGATATCCGCTCCGGAAGCAGCCCTGGGGGAAGACGACCGCCTCGGCCGGTGACGAGAGGCGGATGCGGCTGCCACGCGAGTGCTGGTGCGGCCATGCGGCGGTAGGCCTGAGGACGGGAGTGACGCGGGAAGGCCGTTGCGGGCCTCTACACGGGACCTGGGGACGGCGCCTGCTGACTGCGACCCGAGAAGAGGGGCTGGTGCTCCCCCAGGGCACGGCTGCTGCCATTCCCCCCCCCTCGTATAAGGCGGCAGCCCAGACCTAGAGCCCAGAGACTACGGTCCGGAGGATGCGGCGATAGGAGCGCCGCTGCTGCATGGATCTGCCACCTTGACCACGGGTAAGACGCGGCTGGCGCCTAATAACGAGAGACTATGCCTGGCCTTGCTGGCTGAGCGGCGAATGCCCATCCTGCTACCTGGCTGCGAGACTGGCGGAGACTGCGTGGTGCTGGGGCCGCTCCCTGACAGGGGAGAGAGTAAACACACACCGGGCATTGGGCGGCGGCGCACCTTCATATATGCTGGACACTGCATGACAGGAGCCCTTAGATACCGAACTGAAGATAGGGATCCTGCTGCATTGAGCTCCAATTGCATACTGAGCTGAGATCGACAAGCGCCACAACAGGACAGAGCCCAGGCACAGGAAACAATATTAGGATAGGAAGAAGGAGAGTGCAGAGGAGGTGCGGATTGAAGTGCTGTAACGCCTGGAGCGGCGCGATCATACGGAGTGGGTTTCGGTGGTGCATTATCGCAAATACATCAGTGAGGGGCGAAACATGGGGAAAGCGGAGGCGCGCCAATCTAAACTGCCCTTCGAGCAGAAGAAAACGTCCACGCGCTCCGTCGCTGAAGACCCGGGTGGCCCGGCTCCGACGCCGCAGAATCCTCCGGAAGCCTCCCCTAACGAAGAATTGAAAAGCATGCTTACAGTGATGCAGCAAAGCTTGAATGCCCTCTCGGGGAAAATGGACACCATGAACACTCGCCTCGACTTCCTGGTGTTGAAAGTGGACAAACATGAAGAGCAGATTAAAGAGGCTGAGAAGAGAATCTCCGACACTGAGGACAACGCTTCCAATATGGCCAAGCAAATGTCGCAAATGGACAAGCTGCTTAAGGTGATTGCGGCCAAGAACGTGGATCTTGAGGCACGTAATCGGAGGAACAATATTCGCCTGATAGGCATTCCGGAGACCACGGCTACGGGACGCATGGAAGACTATGTAGAACGGCTACTTACCTCCTCGCTCGGAGCGGAAGATTTCTCAGCGCAGTTGATAGTTGAACGGGCGCACAGAACACTGGGCTCGCGACCTCCGGCTGGTGCACCACCGAGGCCAATAGTGGCAAGGCTGCTGAACTATCGAGACCGCGACGCTGCCCTGCGGAGAGCGCGAGACATGTCGGAGCTGCAGTTTGAAGGGAATCCGTTATCCATTTACCCAGACTTCACACTAGCCGTCCAGGAGGCGCGAAATAAATATGTACAGGTGAAGCAGAAACTGCGCAAGGCAAACGTGGAGTATGCATTATTATACCCTGCCAAGCTGAGGATACGCCACCGAGACCGCACGGTTATTTGCAACAACCCGCACCAAGCGGAGGACTTTCTCAAGTCATTGAAGCGCTCTTCCCCGGTGCGCGGCGGCGCTGGCGGGCGCTCAGGATCTCAGTCACCAGGGGAAGACCACCGATGTCGGCATATAGTGAGCACGGCTGCTACAGTCAAGCCTTCCTGGGCACGGACTGAGTGCCCATGATGAATGGCAGGGGGGCCTACCCTGGACACCTTCTGCGACAGGGGCGACACATGAGGAATCTGCTGCGGGCGGCCACATCTACCGTGCCACGCAGACATCACCGGCAGTGACGATGATCGGATGCTACACACTTACTGGCAGATTAGTATCCGGGGCTGGGAATGATCTGCGTTAATAACTGTTAAGGCGGGAATACCCCCCACAAGAAGGCACGATATGATCCACTGTATATGGGCTCGCCCGGACTGTTAAAAAGAAGTGGGTTCACAGGGGCACAACTAACGTGGGTTGGGCACCCTCCACCCTGACCCTCCTGCGCCCCAGGTCCATTGGGGAGGGTACGGGGAGTCCCTCTGTTTGGAAGGACGCGAGGGTTTAAGAGGCACACCAGCACCCCACTGAGGGAGGTCCCCCAATACCTACGGATAGGAAGTATCGAGACTCTCTATCCTGTTATTGCTAGATGCCACTGTTTAGCGTCTGGCAGATGTTACTGGTTGGAGGGAGGGGGCGAGGGCTCGGGGATTCCGGCGCAATTGGGGTGCTGATGTGGGTGGGTAGGGCGGGAGGGCTGGGGGGGCAGAGCCTCAGGGGAGAGTTGGAGGGGACCATTGTATGATAGGTACTAGAGATGCTGCTCTAGTTTCACACCACTGCTCCGGGACAATTGCCACTGTAGTACGCTGTGAGCCACAAAGGGGAAATGTAGCGCACATAGCGCTTGCACTCATAATCATGTCTTGCACTAGGATACACACATGGAGGGGTCAGGACGAGACACGGTGAAGCTCCTGTCATGGAATGTTCGGGGGCTGCGAGATCCCAGGAAGAAGAGAAATTCTCTCTTACTTAGACCGACATGACATCAGTATAGCGGCACTTCAGGAGACACACACTGACCCTAGATGCCCCCGACCTTCGGCAGCAGATGGGCTTCCTATAGAGTATTCTCAGCTTACTCCACGTATGCTCGGGGCACAGCAATCCTGGTCAAGAGAGGTACCCCCTTTCGTTTTGGAGGAACGCAAGAGGACAGAGAGGGCAGATATTGCATGATGTGGCGATCGCTAGAGGCTCACTCGGTGGTCATAATTAGCTATTACGGCCCCAACACGGACAGCCCTGACACTTTGACTACACTGTGGGGACAGATACTAGACATTGGAGCCACTCACGTGTTATGGGCGGGCGACTTAAACACTGTCAGTGACCCTGTCAGGGATCGATCTACACACTTGCCTCATCACTACACGCGAAGCCAGGGCACATTGCAGGGACTTCTGGGAGACGGGGGCTTAGTTGACCTGTGGAGATATAGGCATCCGGAGAAACGAGAGGGCACCTTTCACTCGTCGTTACACGAGTCCTGGTCAAGGCTGGATTATTGGCTCGGCTCCCGAGGGGCTTGCCTGTGGGTGCGGGGAGCGGATCATCTGGCCCGGACGTTGTCAGACCATGCCCCTGTATGCGTCACGCTGACTGTCCCCAGCCTGGACGCAGGCCACAGGTGTTGGAGACTTGACCCCGAGGCGCTGCTGGATGAGGTGTTTAAAACGGAAGTGGGGGAGGCTATTGCTGATTTCTTCGAACGGAATAAGGGATCGGTCGAACGGGTGGGGACACTATGGGAGGCGTTTAAAGTGACCATGCGGGGGATTTGCATGTCCAAAAGTTTTGGGGTCTTGAGGGACATCCGCCGGCGGCTTCACCTTTTGGAGGGGGAACTCAAAACCCTCGAGGCGAAAGTCTTGCAGGCTGACTCGGGGTAAGATAGGGCTAAGATGAGGGAGACGCTGACAGAGTACACGGAGACGGCAGAAAGAGAGATAAAATTCAGAGGGAAATACGCGCAGGCAAGGCGCTATGGGGAAGGCGGCAGACCTGGGAGGGCCCTTGCTCAAGACATCAGAATGCTCCGGTATGCTAGTTATATCCTTGAGATAGAGGATGGGGAAGGTAAATGCCACAAGGATAGTGCTCAGATATTGCAGACCTTTATTGATTTTTACGCTGAGCTATATAGATCCAAAGGGACCAATACACTTGACCTCCCGAGCTTTTTTGGGGACATCACACTGGGATACTTGGAGGACAATCAGAGGGAGTTTCTCTGTGCGCCATTTACTAATGATGAACTCAGGGAGGCGGTCCTCCAGCTGCGGTCCGGGAAGGCGCCGGGGCCAGACGGACTCCCAAGCGACTTTTATAAAGTATACCTAGACCAGCTGGCCCCGGTTCTGCAGGACGTTTATGCGGAGGCTCTTGAGGCTCAGGTATTGCCGCCCACAATGAGAGAGGCCCTTATTATGTCCGTCCTGAAGCCAGGGAAGCCGGCCAATACGTGCGATTCATACCGGCCCCTGTCCCTTATAAACATCGATAGTAAAATCCTCACTAAGCTGCTGGCTAACCGACTTAACCTCCTGATGGATAAGCTAATTCTGCCGGATCAGGCAGGTTTTATTACTGGACGATCCACTTCCCATAACCTTCGCACCCTCTTTTCGATTATCCAACAGGTGGCCCCGCAACTGCCACTGGCGGCTGTCTTCTTGGATGCCACCAAGGCATTCGACTCGGTAGAGTGGGATTATCTGCATGCGGTGCTTCGATGCATGGGGTTCCCGGTCGGGTTTTCCGCTTGGATCAAATTGATCTATATGGCCCCGGTGGCCCGAGTGCAGATTAATGGCCGCGTGTCCGCGGCTGTACCGCTATCCCGTGGCACTAGACAGGGGTGCCCGCTGTCGCCGTTGTTATTCGCCTTGGCGGCCAAGATTCGCCAATATCATCAGGAGAAAGCCCTGAGATGCCTGCTGCGTCCTATCCTGATTTCGCTATATGCGGACGATGTCACCCTATACATCAAGGACCTGGTACACAACCTCAACCCGATCCTTCGGGAGTTCGTACGATTTGGGGGGCTCTCAGGAATACAAATTAATTGGTTGAAATCCCAAATTCTTCCTCTGACCCCGGCTGCTGCCCCCTTTGCGGTTGACTACCCGCTGGAGTGGTGTGACTCTACCGTTCGGTACTTGGGCGTCAACGTCTCCCTAGTCAGGGAGGAACTAATCCGTGATAATTATGGCCGGGCCATCGATACACTTCGCGATGCTATAACGAGGTGGATAGCCATGCCGCTGTCCATGGCCGACAGGATATCCCTGGTCAAAATGATAGTGCTACCTAAGTTCCTTTACTACTTCTTGAATATCCAATACCACCAGCTTGACACTCTGCGGACAGAACCTATACGACTGGTGTGGGGCGGTAAGCAACCGCGCATAAAGTGGGAGACGCTGGCCAGTCCGTATCCGATGGGAGGGCTCGAGCTTCCTAACTTCGAATTATACTATATTTGCGCCCAGGCGCACTATGCGTACTACTGGTTCAGTGGCCCGAAGTACACTGCTCACCTGGCTGTGGAGAATTGTCCGGCGGACCCTGTCCCGATAGAGGGTGCAGTGCTGCAACAAACATCGCGCTGCGAGCGGGCCCCCACGACGGTAGACTGCACGGTGCGTGCATTGCAATGGATCGTACACAAAATGCAGGCCCCCATGGTCTATTCCCCCGATTGCCGCTGGCGTTCCATCCCCAATTGACCCTCTTGCAGGAGGGTATTTTTAAAAAATTCAAAAGACAGTGAGGAATCCACACGTGGGGTGACCTATATAAAAATGGGAAATTTGTCACGCTACATCAGCTGTGTGGCGATTCTCCGCCAACTGGCATGGAAACATTCCTTTACGCCCGACTCCGGGAGGGCATACGGGCTTGCACCCCGGGATATCCGCAGGAGCCGCAGGTGCTTCCTCAGATGCACACGCTCCTGGCGGCGAAGACTGCGTCTCACTTGGTTTCCATCCTCTATAGATCCCTCTACGCGGAAATGAGCACACCGCAGTGCGCTGCTCGAGCTAGGTGGTCGCACGAGCTGGGGCAGGAGATCTCGGACCAGGAGTGGCTCTATTGCTGCGCACAGACGGAGAAGGTGTCTGCCAGCTATAGGCTGCGTATTACGCACTACAAGTATCTACAACGCTACTATTACACGCCCGCCCGCCTGCACCGATACGGACTGAGAGGGGATGCCAGATGCGATAGATGTCGCGCTGACGATGCGGATATGCTTCACCTGGCTTGGAGCTGCCCGGCCCTTCAGGAATATTGGGAACGGATATTTGAAGCAGTCGGGAAAATGTTGGACACTTCGCTTTCACCTTCTCCGCTGCTGGGCATACTGGGGTATACGGAAAAGCTCCCGATGATACACAGGAGATTCGCCTCTGTCTGTTTCCTCCTTGCTAAATGGAAGGTGGCTTGCAGATGGGGCAGAGGAAGGGCGCCTAAATTTAAGGATTGGCTCGAAACGATGATTTGCTGGCAGGAGCGGCTTGCCCTGTACTCTGACCTCCTTCCGTCGGCTTCCCGACCCCGGGACATATGGGGCCCACTGAAGGTGTACCTGCTGCGCACCCCGCTGGCATCTGACGTAGCGCTTCCGTCCTCATCGCCCGGCTAGAGAGCTGAGAAATTCTTGCGGCGCGGACTGGGGCTGGGGCGGCAGGTGGCAGCTTTCGACACACTGCAGTGGTTGAACACTTGGGAGGGCCGGCTGAGCACTGAGGGATCCAGGGGTGGCTACACAGCTTACTGGGTGGTGTGCTGGGATCGCCATTGGGGCATGAGAGACTGATCAGGTGGGAGAGACCCCCTCTGCTGTAGCTACGTACTTAAGACTGTGTCCTGCGGTGCGGGCGGCTCATTAGGCAAAAGTGCTAGGGTACCCTTAGAGACCACTCTCACCATGAGGCTAGTTGACTGGGGGTTTTGTTAACTGTTCTCCAACATTGTTAGGGTTTGCGATCCCTAGTTCCACCTAAAGTAAAAGGGAGGGAAACATACAAAAGGGGAAAAGGGGGGAAAAAAAACAAACAAAAAAAAAAACTAAAACCGGCTTCTGGTTCTTGACGCGGCCTGCCCTATGGGTTGTTGGCGATCCGCTGTGTACACTCCTACCCTTTCCTTATCATAACACGCTACCGGCCAAGTATGGTTGTAGGCATCATGCTGTGTGCGAACACTCTGTACTTAATAAAGGTTTTGGAAAAAAAAAAAAAAAAAGGTTAGAAACCAAGCTAGTGTTCCTAAACCTCAAAACATGTACTTGAGATCAACATGACGACCATGCCAGTACTCATTCATGCAATATTTGCAGAGGTAAAGTAAATAGAAAGCAGCACTGCAAGTACATGGGTGGGGTCCTACTGCATCAATAAATCCTGGCAAATAATATAAATAATACTACGCTCCCATTTATACAAAGGAGCATGTCTACACCTCCCTTGTACCTCTTTATCTGTTTCTTCTTCTATATTTCTAGGGATCATTTCTTCTTTTCCTATGGTGCAAGTTTTTTGTTCAAGTTTCAGTGTGTTTCTGTATCTGTAAATAGTTAAATAAGTTAAGTTATGTTATGTTTGTTTGTTAAGTGTTTGGTTTAAATTGTATTGTGATATGTTAAAAAATATACTTGCAAAGTTATACATATATTTGTTATTAAGTTAATGTAAGGGTCACAAACACACTCATACATGTACTCACACACTTATACAGTCATACCCCTGGAAGCCACTGGGTACCCTTATAGGCCTACCATCTCAGTGGGGAGTGTGCATGACCAGGAAGTGGAGAAAGAAGCGGCACGTGACAAGGAGGACGCCAAACAGCAGAGATTTAAGGAGGACTGCAGAAGTTCTGGAGTCGAGAGAGAGAGTCCAGGATAAGGGGACATGAACCAGAGTGAATTGCACAGACCGCCAAAGCTTCAGGAGGCTACAGAGCAGAAGAGGAAACCAATCCACTGGTAGGAAGGGCTACAACTATCGAGGGACTCAGAAGCCATACAACAGACCCCAGGGAAAGGCGACTTGGACAAGACTGCCATGACTCGATAACAGAGTCATGGCATCAGGTGAGTACAAAGGGGGGTTTTCAGTGAGTGGTTTATTGGGCACTAATGCAAGGCTATCTAGTGGGGTATTAAAGATCAGGCAAGGCCAATATGCCGTGGTATACCAGGAATTTTTCTACCCTGACATTGTATGAGAGCACTGCATGGGGAAACAAGGGGAGCACAAAGAATCCTGACCCCAGTGGCGTAACGATAATTGAGGGGGCCCCCCTGCAAGGTACGTGGAGGGGCCCCCTCCGGACTCTATCAGGGGCTCCCCGGCCAAAGTGCAGTGCTGAGGGGGCCCACTTGAGCTTGAGGGCCCCCCCGCACTGCGGGGATGCGGGGGCCTGTGTTACGCCCCTGCCTGACCCTCCCATAACCAGTGGTAGTGGAATTGAATTGACGGAGAGTATACAATGGGAATATATCTTCCATCCTCCTTTTTCCTTCACAACAGTACTGTATCTAGGCACTCAATGATCACAGGCCCCAAACCCCGTTTTCACATGTTTCGTCCCATTTCAGAGTGTTGGTGGACTGCTGAAACTTGCAGCGAACCTGATAATTAAAGTCTCTCCCTATGTATGTTTTTCCTGAGGGCATTTCTAGAAGACAAATACAGACAGAAGACTCAGACGGACCAACCCCATTGAAGCCATTCTGAAAGATAAGCACTTTACACAATCACCATATATTTTAACCCAACCCATTTCCTTATACGTTATGCAAGAATAAACATCCCCATATCAAACATCACTGGTCTGGGTCTTCCCTTGAACCCAATTACATAGGGAAAATGGAGCCACATAAGACACATTTACAATGGCAAACGTGGCATTTTGTACAGTGAGACAGTGAGTAATCATCGCACTCAAATATTCACAGGCTGCTGGTATTCCGATGACCTCAGTTGATGAACGTTCTCCCAAGGGTGCTCTAGTGGAGGAATATTCTGCTGCACTCAGTTTCTCATGCATCATTCAGTTGTACACCCTTTCATGATTTGCTTTTAAGTGCTTCCAATTCAAACTTGTCCAATGTGAATACTTCTTGGCAGCGCTGCTGGGTAACTGTATGTGGCAAATATTACACTGCACATATTTAAAGTGTAATCTTTTCCTCTGAAGGTGTTCTAAAATATTTTCAGACATCACTTTCTTTTGTGCTGTTGTAGAAATATGTATGGATGTGTTTGAAGTGATTGTGTAGAAAACTGTATCTGGAAATAAATAAGTTGTGTTATGTTTATTTGTAGTGGGTGCAATCCACAGTGCTTCTTAATTGCAATGAGATAGTGTGCAGTTTTTTTCTACAATCTTTATGATTGTTCTTTCCCCACTATTCAATGATGTCAGCTTAAAAAAAGTTCAGTGTTTACAATGTATAAGTAAAGGAGCTGAGAACAGTAAAAAAGGGGACATTAAATGCTTATTTATATCAATACATACCTTGAGAATGAGAAATCTCTATTTCTTAAAGTTATTTGTTTATGCATTATTCAAATTGTAAGTTACTCTTGTAATTGTATTAACTGTATAACTGATATTTTTTTTCTTTTTCTGTTGATCAATGGCACTATCTATCAAGGTAATATACTTTACTAATTCGTTCTTGCAGTTTTGTTGCATACCTTCATACCTTTAGATTTTGAGGATGCACACGCAAGGACAGGTTGCTACAGCTACTAACACACCTACGCACACATCAGCACAGCAACTCACACACTCAGATAGAGGTATTCTCACACACAGGCTTACACTGACACTGACACACCTAGACACACATCGATATACCCACTGGCACACCCAACTACACACTGATACAGCCACTGACACATCCAGCCAAACATTAATGTATGAAATAACACAGCCATGTTCACAGTGACACACCCAGGAAGTTACTAATGCATACACTCACACACCCAGGCATACGGCAATCCCGACACTCATACAGCCAGTCAAAGATCAATGCATCCAAGACTACCATGCACACATTGAGACACCCAGAGACTTACTAATGCAGACACTGACACACCCAGCTATAAAGGAGTATAGACACAGACGCAGCCATCCAAACACCAATGCATCCTATTACACACCGAGGCACACACTGATCCACCCAGATACTTACCAATACAGACACTGACACACCCAGGGAAAGAGGAATGCAGACACAGCCATCCAAACACCAATGCATACAAACACACTGAGGCACACACTGATGCACACACTGACACACCCAATGACTTTTCAATGCAGACACTGACACACCCAGGTATACAGAAATGCAGACACTGACACAGCCAGCCAAATACTTATGTATTGAACAACACACCCAGGCACACACTGAAGCACACACTGACACATCCAAGGACTTAATGCAGACACTTACACAACCAGGTATATAGAATGCAAAGAATGACACACTCAGCCAAGCACTGATAGATCCAAAACACACTCAGGCACTCAAAATTCAAATTCAAAATCTTTATTCGATTTTACAGATAAAATCATAAAAGACAAATTGTTAAAAACAACATACAGATTTTCAGTGCCAACATCATTCTTGTTTTAAAACCACCATCAAAAAGCATACAAGAAAAAAACAAATAGAGGGAGAGTTTAACAGCTGTAAAAAAGTAAGGCTGGCCTGACTTGGGTAAAATTCAGGGGTTTTAAAATTGAGCGTATGAACTTATGTCGCAGTTTATATTTTGGGCAGAGCATAACCACATGTAATGTATTGTTGATCCACCTGTTGTCACAATTGCAAAGGGGCAAATTCGAGTGCATAAAACAACCATGGTTAAAAGGGATTAGAAGGGGAAATAAGTTTAACCTGATATAAGTCAGCAAGCGCGTTCGTGGTGAGACATATTCCAAGTCAGGTAAGGTTTAATATTACTAACTGTTTTCACTAATATTGCATGTCCATAGAGTGTTTCATTCATCCAGAGTCCTCACGTTCTGATGCCAACTTGCCTCTAAAAGCAGTTTTGACCCATTTGCCATCAGTACGAGTTATGTCTGAGGGGTTAACAAACATATCTGGTCTCCCTAGGGCCCGCAAATTACGTGCCACATACGCCAGCCATGGGATCTTGAAGGATTTTTCTAGTTTTAAGCAATCCTGCAAAATCAATCTAAACGGAGTTCCTCCTTTAACAAAATTGAATTCCAAAGTTTTAAAGGACAGCAGCGGAGCTGGTCAATGAAAAAATCTAAACCTAGTTCTTCGTGGACAATTTCATAAGGTACATTTTGACAAATTCCCAATAGCCTCCTTAAAAATTTGTTTCCGACAACTTGAAGTGGAGCAACCTGGCCATATCTCCAAATTCCACTGTCATAGCACACTAGGGGCTACACTTAGCCCTGTAAATTTCCAGGACCGATTGAATATGAGTGTGCCTGAGTCGGCGACAAAAATCTCCAATGCTGGATATCGCTCTATTGAAAGATAAAACATTCTGGTCTATAACGGAGTGCCAATTAAATTCAAGTTGGATCCCCACGTACTTAAACTTGTCTACCTGGCTGATGTGTTGCCCATCTATTATGTATTTCATGGTTTTCGTGTTTGATGGTCCAAACTTCATAACATGTGATTTTGTGAAGTTCGTCGACAAGTCAAGACTATTCATAAAACTAATAAAAAGGGTAAGGAGCTTTTACAAACCTTTAGCTGTGCAAGCACTCACTGATGCATACACTAACACACCTAGGCACTCACTAATGCATACTCCATCCCACCTAGGCATACACTCATGTACATTCTGACACACCCACTCTCACACCAATATAGTCACGGACACATTAAAAACACAGAGTTAGCTCTTTGTTTGAGTAGATGATGATTCTAACATGAACCGGTTTTTTCTAGAAGAGTTTTATACCATTTTAAAAAATCTCTTCTTTTTTTGTTTTTGAGCAAAAAGTGAACACGGTAGTAAAAAGGTTAAGGATGGGGAAATACAAAAGAAGCAACTCGCTTCACTCTTCAGCACACATTATGTAGTCTTTGAATGCAGAAAAAAACTAACAGCAATGCGTCTTCACTGTATCCAAGAATGAAACCACAGAAGACATTTTTACAGTGTCATGCATGTTGCATTTTGTGCAGGGAATAACCATGTCACTCAATTCCTCACAGGTTGCTGGTATTGTGAGGGGTACAGCTAAAGATGGTTCTCCCAAAGCTGCTATAGAGGTCGACTATCATGTTGCACCTTGCATCATCTGGTTGTAAACCCCCTCATGAACTGTTTTTATCCTATGCAAATACTTTTTTTGCAGTGCCTCTGGAAACTGCTTGCCACAAATTGTGCACTTGAAATATTTTGCTGGTACCTTCTTTGATCCATAAGCTATAGTACAGTGCCTTTACACATCACTTTCTTTTCTGCAAGGTAGTGTGTCTTCTTCTTCATCCTCAAGAGGTTGTGGATGTGCATCTTGGATGGATGGTGTAGCTTCAGTCATTGTCTAAAAGCAGTTCTCAATCCTCCTCCTAGAGACTTGACAAGAGAAGTAACTGCTTTTGGGTGTGATTTTTCATGTTGGAACGGTGGGGGCTTAATGTATTCAATCAGAAGACAAGGTTTGGATGTGTTTTCGGGTGACTTTGTGAAACCGGCATGTAAATTTGCAGATTCGCGACTCTAGTAAAATTAGTACATTTTTAAACACAGTGGGCCTCATGTAGGTAAATATAATTTACCGATTCTTAAATACCGAACTTTACCGAATCGGTATTTATGAATCGGAAAGTTATATGTAGGTAATAATTCGGTAATAATTACCGATTCGGTAACATTCGGTATTAAAGAATCGGAATTTACCGAATCGGTAAATACCGAGGTGGTATTTACCGAATCGGTAAATACCGAATCGGTATTTACCGAATCGGAAAAACGAAAACACATGACTGGATGAAACACCCAATCCTGTGCAACCACACCCCCACCCAACCAGGAAGTGGCCACACCCAGGCAGGTGCACACAATCAACAGACCCTGGAGAGGCTGGGAGTGCAGAGGAGAGGCAGGGAGCCAGTGCCTGATTGTGCAGCTCAAAACCACTATGTCCAGCCAGAGGACACAGAGAGATGGAGGGGAAAGGAGGAGGAAGCAGAAATCCAGCCCCAGGGAACTCCAGGTGCTAGTGGAGGAGATGGTGAAGCAGCACCAGAAGCTGTTTGGGAGGCAGTCCCTGCAAGTTCCAGAGTCAGAGAAGCGCAATATATGGCTGGCAATCCAGGCGCAGGTCAATGCGGTTGGAGTGACCCCCAGGGACATTGAGGTCCTGAAAAAGCGCTAGTACGACCTGAGGATCGTCACAAAGAGGAAGATGGGGGAAATACAGAAGGAGGCCAGCCGTACAGGAGGTGGAATTAACAGGGCACCTGCCCTCACCGAACTGGAGGAGCTGGTGGAGGCCACAATCGAGCACGAGAGCGTCGTGGGCCTTGGTGATGCCGACAGCTCTGCCAGAGCCGCCACCCAACAAGGTAAGACAAATGCACAGCAATGTAGCCCCCCCCTACCCCTATCCCACATCCCCCATAGTGAAATGAGTATCCCACTCCAGTCCATGTGTTAGTGCAGACAGGCAATGCATTATGGGAGATGTAGTCAGGGAAACCCCAACCGTGAACTGAATAGCACAGAACAACAATGCATGGTACACACATCAGCCAAAAGGATGCAGGGGACAATGTGAGAGTGTTACATGAATTTATTTTGATGCTAGCAATGCAGGGCTTCAGGTACACTGAGCTGATGTTGCATTTCTGTCCACAGATGTAACATCGCGCAGGACTGCACCTGCTACAGGAGAGAGGGCACACCGGCAAGACAGGTCAGCTCTGGCCAGCACAAGTTCCGCCCAGGGAGCATTGCCACAGCCACCATCACCACTACCACAGCCAGCATCACCACCACCACAGCCCGCATCACCACTACCACAGCCAGCGTCGCCTCAACCACAGCCAGCATCGCCACTCATGTTTGAGTCACCGGCCACATCACCGCCTGCATTTGTGAGGTCGAGGAGGCGTGCTGCTGCCAGGTTGCGAGCGTTAGACACCACATCTGACGACAGCAGGGGCCCGGAGCCAAACAATATGCCCCAGGATGGGAGCCATGCCACTGTGCCCTCCACCTCACAGGGAGAACACACGGGTGCAAGACGGCGCCGCAGGTCGCGGGTGCAGAGTCCACCAGCAGACGTCGACAGCCATGGGGTCTTCTCGGGGCTCGAGGGCAACATGCTGAAGCAACAGCGCCTGCAAACAAAGGCAGTCATGTCAGTGCAGCGACATATGCGTGGACTGAAAAACACTTTTACCAACATGGACAGGAACATCAGCACAATGGCGGTGGGGATGGGTGACATGGCAGCGGGCATTCAGGACATCTCCCAGTCCATCAAGCTGTTGTGCAGCAAATATGATGCTGACAGAGCTGCACGGCGCCGGGAACGGCAGAGGAGGGACAGTCACACCAGGGCACTCAACCGGCTGGCAACTGCCACATCACTACTCTGCCGGCGCTCTGCGTCTATGCAGGAGGGCCTGACACACTGCAGCAGCGAAGTGTCTCGGGGGATGGTGCAGGTCACAAGTGCACTTGAGGTGCTATTGACTAGTCAGGCGGCCACAACTGGTGCAGGGGATGCTGCAGAAAGCATCGACACCAGCAGCAGGAGCAGCATAACACCCCCGGTCCCAGATACCCGCAGGAGCAGCAGGCGGCTTGGGGTTGGCAGTAGTGAGGAGGCTCAATCCGTGCCATCCCACACTGTAGCGCGTGGACGCAAGCATTAATGCTGCACCGCATAGCCAAATACTATTGGGTGACGTAACCCTGGACTTACTCCTTGTACAGACGCAATGTTGCCAGAATGGCATATTTTTGGTGTTGTGGCGTAGTGCCGCATTAAAACTACGTCATGACATACAACAATTGGCTGTGTCCCCTTACTTACTCAGAAATAGTTGCATGTGATCTCTGCCCTTCTCTCTCTCCTATCTGTTGCTGTTGGCACTCCAGCAGCGTTGGCCTCTGGCTGACCTGAATCATCCTCATTGTCCTCAAAATCTGTTAGTTCCACCTCTGTACCTCTCTTCGTGGCAAGGTTGTGCAGCATTGCACAAGTGGCAATGATCTTGCAACAGATGATGGGTGTGTACTGGCGTGCGCCTCCGCTCTTGTGGAGGCAGCGGAACCTGCTTTTCAATAGTCCAAACGTGCGCTCGACCACGTTGCGTGTAGATTTGTGTGCCACGTTATATCGTCTCTCACTCTGGGTTGTTGGGTGTAGGTAGGGAGTGAGGATGAATGACCGCACGGCATATGCACTGTCGCCTAGGTGAGTAAAAGGGAACCATCAGTCACATGCCTCAATACACTATGATTTGCAAGTTTCATGGGGCGTCACTGTTACTTACCTAGCAGGTATCCCTCTCCAAATTCACCGGCAAGCAGCCGTGTGTAGATCCCACTGTTCTGGAAGATGTAGGAGTCGTGGGTGCTCCCAGGAAACTTCTCAACAATATCAGTGATGATGTTCCCTGCATCGCAGATTACCTGCACATTGATGGAGTGGGTGGACTTTCTGTTCCTGTAGATGTGCTCAGTGGCAGCTGGTGGGCAGATTGGGATGTGTGTGCCATCAATACAGCCAATGACATGGGGGAACTGTGCCATGTGATAAAAGTCAGTTTTGGTTTTCTGTAGTTCAGCCTGTGTGTTTGGGAAGCTGATGTAGTGGTGCATTCTCTGCATCATGGCATCCAGGAACTTCCTGAAGAAACGGGACAGGCAACTCTGGGATACACCGCCCACCGCAGCTATCACCCCCTGGTAACTGCCAGATGCGAGTAGATGTAGGCTGCAGAGCACCTGCACATGTGGTGGTATGGCATGCGCCCTTCTTGTTGGCTGGTCCAGGAGTGGGTGCAGGTCCCTGATCAGGTCCATGATGGTTTGTGGGTGTAGCCTGTACCTTTCATGTATCTCTGCGTCAGTCTGTTGAAAGAGTATGATGCGCTGTCTGTAGATGCGTTCCTCCCGTCTCCAAATCCTCAGACCTGCTGCCTGTAGACGTAGGCACCTTGCAATCACATACAGAGCGGCCATGTTGTCCACGCTGTTGCATTTTGGGATTGCTTATATGCACTGTTGATGCTTACCACCTGCTTTCAATCCGTGTTAATTACCGATTCTTAATTACCGAATTTCATGGATTTCTTAATTACCGAATTTACCTACATGTCATTTTTCAGTTTTACCACTTCATATTTACCACTTCATATTTACCGATTCGGTAAATATGTATTCGGTAAATATGAATCGGTATTTACCGCTTCATATTTACCGAAAACTGGTTTTTGGCCTCCTACATCTCACTTGACTAAATACCGGTCGGTAACGGCATATTTACCGAATTTCGGCCGTTACCGACCGGTATTTAGCTACCTACATATGGCCCAATGTGTTTTCTATATACTTGTAAATATGTTTGCACTGATGGTATTAATGACAATGGCGGTGTGTACATTTGCCCAGTAATTTGTAACAGTTTTGTCGAATCAGCGGATTTAGACTTGTGAATTCATTCTGATCAAGTGATCAGGAGTAAAAACCATAGAGTAGTAGCCCGTCTATATATCCGGACGTAACACATAAAAAAAGTTTCTTTGCAAAAAAATAAATATCTACAGTATAAAAAAAAAACTTAATAACAAAAAACTTTTTAAGAATAAACCCTACAACGTAACTAAAAAAGTAAACAGTAGAAGGACAAATTTTAGAAATGCAATTTGAAAACCTTTGAAATTCACTGAAACAAACAAAGATTACAAGAATGTTATAGTTAGGAAATAGAATAATATAAACTTGGAAATTCACTGAAAATAACAAAGTTTAAAGGGACGTTATAGTTAGGATCAGATTTCACTCATTCAAAACCAACAAAATCAATTACTAATGCCCACGCAATGCACTGCTTATGTCCTCACATATTACATCACTCATGACATGGTCAATGACATCATTGATGACATTACTCATGACATCATGC